>NC_069503.1:544806906-546094406 GCF_027579735.1 Bombina bombina
TAATGCTTTTCACAGAGAAGAACTTTCCTGTAGTATATCAGTCTGATCCCGCCTATTACGGTCAGTCCAGCGCCGAAATACCAGGCAATTCCTCTCTGAACAAGGAACACAGCAACCCCAGACGATCGTTTCGGCCTTCATTGGGCCTCGTCAGTGAGGTGTAGCCACATTCCTCTAAGCACACTGAGCAAGGAGTCCACGTCTGGTTGCCCCTTTTTCCCATAGGGAGACCAAATACATACAGAGAGAAGTGCACTCACAGGAACGAACAACTGGCTCAATACAATTGTTAGCCTGTTCTATGGCGATTTACCACCTTGGTGCAGCTATATATATATTGAATCCCTAAATACTAACACGTTCAATCTGAAGTTCATTTAAAAAATCTCAGAAATCCAGATAGAATTTCTGGACTTGATTTTGTTCCACGAGAACAATAAAATTATGAAAAAATTATATACAAAAGAAAGAGATTGTAATGGGTACTTATAAGCTAACAGTGGCCATTACAAGCCCTGGATTAACAACATCCCGTACGGCCAGTTTCAGCGAGTACGACGAAATTGTACTAAGATAAGTGACTACAACAAAGAATCAGAAAAACTTAAAAATAAATTCATCCAGAAAAAGTATCCAAAAAAACTGGTAGAAAATGCCCAGAAAAAGGTCAGATCACTGGAAAGACAAAATCTTTTAAATGGGAAAAATAGAAAGGCCACATCAAATTCACAGAATATCTCTATGATTACCACCTTTAATGAAGCGGCTCCAGAAATTAAAAAAATCTTAAGAAAATACTGGCCAATCTTACAACAAGATGACCTTCTAAAGAACACTATAGGTTTGGCTCCCAATATTACATTTAGAAGAAACAGAAATTTCAAACAGATGCTAGCACCTAGCCAACTGAAACAAAACAAAGGAGGAAATTGGCTGAGGGATAAAAGCAAGGTTTTTTTAAAATGTAACAGACTCAATTGTAAGGGATGCGAACACGCATACATTCCAAACAAACCTTCAAAATTATCCAATCTACAGCCTTTCCTAATAAAACCTGTACCATCAAAAAACTTACTAATTGCAAAACCACATTCGTGGTATATCTGTTGGAATGCACATGCAAACTGCAATATATAGGATGCACCAAAAGACCATACAAGACCCGCCTTCTAGAACATATAAAAAACATAGAAGAAGGCTACAAGGATCACAGCGTCTCAAGACATTTCAAAATCAAACTGCAACAGAATCCACAATCCCTAAGAGGAACCATCTTAGAACACGTGGTCCCCCCCAAAAGGGGAGGAGACAGATTCCAATTATTAAGACAAAGAGAGTCATATTGGATATATTATATGGGCACCATGGCACCTAATGGACTAAATGAAGACTTAGATCTAGCAGCATGACTCTAATGATCACCCACCACACATAATCAGAGTTAGAGCTTACTTATCATTTTTTATGATTCATTTTACTGCATTAATAGGCAGTTACCACACCATTCAGCCATTAAAGGTCGTTTGGTAATCTCTCTTACAATGTGTCCAATTGAACTTTGGTTTTAGTTTTTTCCTACCCCCCCCCCCCCATATTGTCATCTTTTAGGATATTACACTCTGGGTCTCCCTTAATTCCAACACAAGTGCACAACAAATACCGAATAAGGATCTAAACAAATAGCCCCTTTTCCAAGGCATGAATACACATATTGCCTTTGTAGATAATAAAAATATGTGTTAGCATTGCGGTTCACAAGAATAAAAACTTTTCAGACTGACCGCATATCATAGATATACAGATGGTTTCATAACCACTACTATTTTTCTCAATACGAGGCCAATTTAACAAAGAATTATCTTGATATACCTTTTGCCCTGAATCAACATATAAAGGTGTACAAATACCAATTAAGTATTACAATCCTCGCCAACAATTTCGCCAAAAACAAATACTTGTCATTTATTCTAAACATTATAGCAACATTCCTAACAATGGAGTAGATAGGACGAACCCAATTTACTACGTAATGAACAATAACTTTCTAGTCCTTCCCCATCCTGTTGCCATAGAAACTTGCCACACAAATACCACTATTGGCCGCCCCACAAAATGTTGAGGTTACCACAGAAACAGGTTACACAATAACCCCCATTGGCCGCCTAATATTGTGACATAACCGCGTCAAACAGAGTACCTGAAGACCACTCCCACTTTACGCCTTAAATTCTCTGCCGGTTCACTGCACTATCCACTACCTCTGACGAAGAAGTAAGCGAATACTTCGAAACGCGTAAGGTGATTGTAGAAAGTGTGACAGTGCCGTTTTTAAAATACTCTGTTGTGACCGGCTTTTTGGACAAATAACGCTACGCTAGTCTCTTTTTTTAGCTTTCTGTATGACACCGCTTTTTTTATGCACACTCTGGAATGATTGTCTGTGAGTGCCTACTCTAATGCTAATAGGGCTCCGACGCCAAACATTCCTAAGATTGGTTTATGCTTTGGCAAAGTGACTACTCTTATGCTAAATCGCTACAAATATTTTGAATTGTGCATTTACATGACTGGCTCTTTGGATAAATAATGCTACGCTAATCTGTTTTTGCTTTCTGTATAACACAGCATTTGCTATGCATATTTTGGAATGATTGTCTGTGAGTGCCTACTCTTATGCTAAACCCATAGGGCCTTTAATGCCTATCATTCCTAATATTGGTTTATACTTTGACAAAGTGATTACTCCTATGCTAAACCGCTACAAATATTTTGAATTGTGTATTTACATGGCAAAGCTCACAACTACATAATCCAGCAACATACTGAACAGGATCCTTTGCGAGTGAGCTATTCTATTTCTTCATCCATATTTTAAAGAAAACCTATTTTTTGTAACACATATTCATTACCTGGACACTTCCATTGCAGGATTAGTGTTTTAACCTCAGGATTTAATCCGTATATAACTACTATACTCCAATGCTCTTCTACCATTCCAACCGGGATACCTATTAAATAAATGTGTATACATCCTTGACATGCTATAATCTTACCTCATCATGGATTGAGGTTCTCACATGTGAGTGTATATCTTACCTATCTTACCACGATTGTCTAGAATAAAATTTATACTTTTTATACAGTATCACGCTATGTGTTCTCGCTTTCTTTTTTTCCTATATTCATCTGAGAAAATGAGAGCCTGAGAGATCCCATTTGAAGTACCATACTCCTACGAGTCACTTAGACTCCAACCATTTCAGAAGTTTCTATCGGACAAAGACCACAAATACAACTACAGAGAAGGACCTTTAGAGGGAGAAGCACTTCCCCTTCTTGGACCTATACGTCTGCGACATCTCGACCAGCTGTTATTAAAGACAAGGCAGAGACACTCCTTATATGATCATACCTTACCTCATACGATTGGGGTAATATCTGGTAAGGAGACATCTTTTCACCTATCTACATATATAATTAGCCAGAAGACAAGAAGCACTCCAGAAGTCTTTCAAATAGTTTCACCTAATTAAAGGTGAAACTATTTGAAAGACTTCTGGAGTGCTTCTTGTCTTCTGGCTACATTTAGGTTTTTGCTAGCACCCGAAGCTGTTGCTGTTCAGAATCTGGAGTGCACTTTGCTTGTTTATTTATTTATACATATATAATTATATATGCAGTAGAACTTTATTATTTTCACTGTGGATAACACAGCAAATAAGACATAAGAACGTTTTTCTTTTCTGTGTTCTTATTTTATCACGAATTATTGCATTTTTTGTATATTGTTGCGCTGTATTACCAAGATATATCTTTTCTCTTTATTATATTTCTCACCCATTGTGTTAGGGGTACACAATTTCTTTGGTTCAAGCTGCACAATACTACACATACAAACCAGATATCAACATACACAGTTTGTTCAACTAATACTTAACTTAGATATCTGACTTATTATTTAATACAAGAACTTAGAGAGCGCTGGTCACTTTCACCTTTTTTCTGTCCTATTCTTCTGTTGCTGCTAGTCAGCGACATACCCTAATCAGCAGCTCATAAGATCTAGATATAGGAACCAAGAAATGGAATCCTATATCTTTGAATTTGGTAATTATTTTGACCCTGCAACAAAGGTTAAAAAACTGTCCATTAATTTAGAAGAAGAAACTAAATTAATTGTTGAACAAAATATAGATCCCAGAGAAATATTTGAAAATCTTGAAAAACTTAGCAAAAAACAACTGACACATTGGTATGATAACCTCAACTTAGAGAGATACCTTAAGTATAAAATCATACCAAGAGGTCTGTAGCTTTATAAATCATCCATTTTTGAGCAAGATGATGTAGAGTATCTGACGGAATGGGATACTGCTCTGGAGGAATGTTCCTTTACCCTAATGAGAATAGCCTCCAGATATAGAAACTATAAGGTGGAAAAAATAACCTCACAAATTAAAGATCTTAAAAATAATCTGGAAAACCCAGTTTTTAAAGAACTAGATGAGAAAAATAGAGATAAAATATCTAGATTTGAATCCACCCTAGATGCTAAAAAAAGAAAAAAATTCCTGAGGGATTTTTTGGACATGCAAGAAGGGGAGGAGTCAAACAATGCTGAGGGGGAGGATGATTTATGGGAAGATATTACTGTACCAGAACCAACAGATAATAATAATAAAAATATCCCTAAAAGTGTTAAGAATACAACACATTCACACAAACAAGAACAAAAAAAGAACTCCTACCAGACACATCTAAAACACCAAGTATCAGCTCCAAATAGGAAACTTAGAAATTCTGTTACTAACAACCAGCAGAACCATAGACCCCGCACTTACAGTAGTAACTACAACAACAACATGAACTTGAGACAACGTTATGACTCTCGGGATGGGAATAAGGACATCTATAATGGACACCCATCCAAACAAGTATCTTGGTATAAAAGTCAGAATGCTAGAGAACATCCTCGTAGAAATTTGAGGAACAATGCCCAGCAGTATAACAAATCCAATACAGTATACCAACAATATCAGAATCACAACAACTCCCATCAGAGACATAACTATCCGGAATGGAGAAACTCCAATCCAGGGCCAAGCCACCACACAATACAAAGACAGAAAGAAAAAATACATCAACAACCTCAGTACAGAGGCCATTCACAGAGGAATTTTTTAGAGAGGGAATGGACGGGGAACCATTACGCCCAAAATATACAAAATTCTATAGAGATACCACCACGAACACCAACCGACTCACCAAACTACAAGGTAAACTTAAGACCACAATGGTCCAGAGACCAAACGAGAAAAAGAAAAGGACCCGTAGAGGAAGAAGAGGAAGAGGCCTGGTGGGAAAAAGAACAAGTAACAGACATACAAAGAACCCCAAAGAGGGGGAAACAGGAGATAAATTATTAAAAATATTTAATCTCTCCTCATCCTCCTTTTCTGATATCCAAATGGAAGTATTATCTAGAGGATTGAGCTTTGCTCCCACTAGAGGTCCAAACCCCTTTAATTTATTCATTGACTTTAATAAGTTCATTCAGAAACTTACATTGTGTAGACATTTTGAAAAAATTAAACACAAACAAGTTATGAATGACAACGATAATCTAACCATAACGGATACAGAAACATTAAAAATCTTAGAAGAACTACATCAGGAAAATGAAGATTTTCAAGGAAATTCATATTTAGAAGAAAGGAGTAACTCAAACCTTAAACCAACCTCTATCTTCTACCCTGTTCAATCCAAGGGAAACTTTATCCCCACCTTCAGCGACCTAGTTTCCAAAGAACTCGAAAGTCTATGTACCAATTTTAAAATCAAAAAGGATAACCTATCTAAGAAAGAAAAAGATGCACTAAAATCCATTATGGATATGGATACCATAGTGCAAAGAGAGGCAGACAAGGGAGGAGGATTAGTAGTCCAAGATAAATCTGACTACATTATGGAAGCCTATAGATTACTCAATGATCCTCTCATGTATGTGATCCTCAGAGGAGATCCATCAACCATATTCCAAAAAGAATATGATTCTCTAATCGACACCGCAAATTTCAACAAATTATTAAATACTAATGAGTTGAAATATCTCACCCATCCATACCTAAGAAAGGCGATATTTTATCACCTACCGAAGATCCCCAAGGATTTAAAGAATCCCCCGGGGCGACCAATAGTATCCGGGATTGATTCTTTAACTTCAAGACTTTCCGAATACATAGATAATTTCTTGAAACCTTTAGTAATAAAATTACCTTCCTACATCAGAGATTCCACAGACCTTATAGTCAAATTCAGCCACATACAATGGACAAGTACATATAAATGGGTTACATTAGATGTGTCTTCCCTTTATACCTGTATTCCACACAATCTAGGTATACAGATGATGGAACAAGTCCTTAAAAAGAATACAAAACTGACAGAGGAACACCAATGATTTCGTTTAGAAAGTATCAAGTTTGTCTTGGAAAAAAACTTCTTTTTATTTAACAACAAATTTTTCCTACAGATCAGTGGAACCGCCATGGGGACCACTATGGCCCCGAGTTACGCCAATCTATACATGGGCGAATGGGAAAACCAGTATATCCATACCAACAACCCCTTCCATAACAACATCATATGGTGGGGCAGGTACATAGATGACATGGTAGTCATATGGGATGGGGAAGAATTATCGAATCCCTAAATACTAACACGTTCAATCTGAAGTTCACTTAAAAAATCTCAGAAATCCAGATAGAATTTCTGGAATTGATTTTGTTCCACGAGAACAATAAAATTATGACAAAATTATATACAAAGGAAACAGATTGTAATGGGTACTTACAAGCTAACAGTGGCCATTACAAGCCCTGGATTAACAACATCCCGTACGGCCAGTTTCAGCGAGTACAACGAAATTGTACTAAGATAAGTGACTACAACAAAGAATCAGAAAAACTTAAAAATAAATTCATCCAGAAAAAGTATCCAAAAAAACTGGTAGAAAATGCCCAGAAAAAGGTCAGATCACTGGAAAGACAAAATCTTTTAAATGGGAAAAATAGAAAGGCCACATAAAATTCACAGAATATCTCTATGATTACCACCTTTAATGAAGCGGCTCCAGAAATTAAAAAAATCTTGAGAAAATACTGGCCAATCTTACAACAAGATGACCTTCTAAAGAACACGATAGGTTCGGCTCCCAATATTACATTTAGAAGAAACAGAAATTTCAAACAGATGCTAGCACCTAGCCAACTGAAGCAAAACAAAGGAGGAAATTGGCTGAGGGATAAAAGCAAGTTTTTTTTTTAAATGTAACAGACTCAATTGTAAGGGATGTGAACATGCATACATTCCAAACAAACCTTCAAAAAGTATCCAATCTACAGCCTTTCCTAACAAAACCTGTACCATCAACAAACTTACTAATTGCAAAACCACATTCGTGGTATATCTGTTGGAATGCACATGCAAACTGCAATATATAGGACGCACCAAAAGACCATACAAGACCCACCTTCTAGAACATATAAAAAACATCGAAGAAGGCTACAAGGATCACAGCGTCTCAAGACATTTCAAAATCAAACACCAACAGAATCTACAATCCCTAAGAGGAACCATCTTAGAACACGTGGTCCCCCCAAAAGGGGAGGAGACAGATTCCAATTATTAAGACAAAGAGAGTCATATTGGATCCATTATATGGGCACCATGGCACCTAAGGGACTAAATGAACACTTAGATCTAGCAGCATTCCTCTAATGATCACCCACCACACATAATCAGAGTTAGAGCTTACTTATCATTTTTTATGATTCATTTTACTGCATTAATAGGCAGTTACCACACCATTCAGCCATTAAAGGTCGTTTGGTAATCTCTCTTACAATTCAAGTTTTTAAGTATGATAAGCAAGATGGTTTTAAGAAAAATACCCATTTTTCTTCAAAAATGTATATCTTTTTAATGTAAAAAATATATGTCCAATTGAACTTTGGTTTTAGTTTTTTCCTATTCCCCCCCCCCCCCCATGTTGTCATCTTTTAGGATATTACACTCTGGGTCTCCCTTAATTCCAACACGAGTGCACAACAAATACCGAATAAGGATCTAAACAAATAGCCCCTTTTCCAAGGCATGAATACACATATTGCCTTTGTAGATAATAAAAATATGTGTTAGCATTGCGGTTCACAAGAATAAAAACTTTTCAGACTGACCGCATATCATAGATATACAGACGGTTTCATAACCACTACTATTTTTCTCAATACGAGGCCAATTTAACAAAGAATTATCTTGCTATACCTTTTGCCCTGAATCAACATATAAAGGTGCACAAATACCAATTAAGTATTACAATCCTCGCCAACAATTTCGCCAAAAACAAATACTTGTCATTTATTCTAAACATTATAGCAACATTCCTAACAATGGAGTAGATAGGACAAACCCAATTTACTACGTAATGAACGCTAACTTTCTAGTCCTTCCCCATCCTGTTGCCATAGAAACTTGACACACAAATACCACTATTGGCCGCCCCACAAAATGTTGAGGTTACCACAGAAACAGGTTACACAATAACCCCCATTGGCCGCCTAATATAGTGATGTAACCGCGTCAAACAGAGTACCTGAAGACCACTCCCACTTTACGCCTTAAATTCTCTGCCGGTTCACTGCACTATCCACTACCTCTGACGAAGAAGTAAGCGAATACTTCAAAACGCGTAAGGTGATTCTAGAAAGTGTGACAGTGCAGTTTTTCAAATACTCTGTTGTGACCGGCTTTTTGGACAAATAACGCTACGCTAGTCTCTTTTTTTTAGCTTTCTGTATGACACCGCTTTTTTTATGCACACTCTGGAATGATTGTCTGTGAGTGCCTACTCTAATGCTAATAGGGCTCCGACGCCTAACATTCCTAAGATTGGTTTATGCTTTGGCAAAGTGACTACTCTTATGCTAAATCGCTACAAATATTTTGAATTGTGCATTTACATGACCGGCTCTTTGGATAAATAACGCTACGCTAATCTGTTTTTGCTTTCTGTATAACACAGCACTTCCTATGCATATTTTGGAATGATTGTCTGTGAGTGCCTACTCTTATGCTAAACCCATAGGGCTTTTAACGCCTAACATTCCTAATATTGGTTTATACTTTGACAAAGTGATTACTCCTATGCTAAACCGCTACAAATATTTTGAATTGTGTATTTACATGGCAAAGCTCACAACTACCTAATCCAGCAACATACTGAACAGGATCCTTTGCGAGTGAGCTATTCTATTTCTTCATCCATATTTTAACCCCTTAACGACCGAGGACGTGCAGGGTACATCCTCAAAAAAAAGGCAGTTAACGCCTGAGGACGTACCCTGCACTTCCTCGGTGTGGAAAGCAGCTGGAAGCGATCCTGCTCGCTTCCAGCTGCTTTCCGGTTATTGCAGTGATGCCTCGATATCGAGGCATCCTGCAATAACTATTTTTAGCCATCCGGTGCAGAGAGAGCCACTCTGTGGCCCTCTCTGCACCGGACATTAACGGCTAAGTTCGTTGGTGGGTGTGAGCCGGTGTGGGAGGCGGGTGGCGGCCATCGACTGCCTTTGTGATGCGGAGGGGGGCGGGATCGGGGGCGAGGACGACCGGGGGGGGGCGCGCACGGATGCGCTCACGTGCACGGGGAGGCCGGGCGGGCGCGTGCACGGGGAGGGAGCGGGTGGGAACCACTACGCTACAGAAATTTTTTAGTTAGAAGTGGGGATCAAAGGGGTAGTTATATTTATTTAGTGATCGGTTTGGCTGGTGGGATATTGGACTGTGGGGGGGGAAGCTACACTACAGAAAAAATAACAAATAATAAAAAAAACATTTTTATTTGCAAACTGGGTACTGACAGACAGCTGCCAGTACCTAAGATGGCCCCAATAAGGCAGAGGGGGGGTTAGGGAGCTATTTTGGGGGGATCAGGGAGGTTGGGGGCTAAGGGGGGTTGGGGGCTAAGTGAACAATTTTTTTTTTTATTTGATTGCTTTTGGCGGTGAAATGGTAGCATGAAATATACCAAAATGGGCCTAGATCAATACTTGGGGTTGTCTACTACACTAGAGCTAAAATTAACCCTAGAAGCTCCCTACATGCTCCCTAATTAACCCATTCACTGCTGGGCATAATACACGTGTGGTGCGCAGTGGCATTTAGCAGCCTTCTAATTACCAAAAAGCAACCCCAAAGCCATATATGTCTGCTATTTATGAACAAAGGGGATCCCAGAGAAGCATTTACAACCATTTATGCCATAATTTCATGAGTTGTTTGTAAATAATTTCAGTGAAAAACCTAAAGTTTGTGAAAAAATTTGTGAAAATTTTTTTATTTGATCGCATTCGGCGGTGAAATGGTGGCATGAAATATACCAAAATGGGCCTATATCAATACTTTGGGATGTCTTCTAAAAAAAAATATATACATGTCAATGGATATTCAGAGATTCCTGAAAGATATTAGTGTTCTAATGTAACTAGCGCTAATTTTGAAAAAAGTGGTTTGGAAATGGCAAAGTGCTACTTGTATTTATTGCCCTATAACTTGCAAAAAAAGCAAAGAAAATGTAAACATTGGGTATTTCTAAACTCAGGACAAAATTTAGAAACTATTTAGCATGGGTGTTTTTTGGTGGTTGTAGATGTGTAACAGATTTTGGGGGTCAAAGTTAGAAAAAGTGTGTTTTTTCAATTTTTTCCTCATATTTTATCATTTTTTAATAGTAAATTATAAGATATGATGAAAATAATGGTATATTTTGAAAGTTCATTTAATGGCGAGAAAAATGGTATATAATATGTGTGGGTACAGTAAATGAGTAAGAGGAAAATTTCAGCTAAACACAAACACCGCAAAAGTGTAAAAATAGCCTTGGTCCCAAACGGACAGAAAATGGAAAAGTGCTGTGGTCATTAAGGGACACTTCCATTGCTGGATAAGTGTTTTATCCTCAGGATTTAATCTGTATATAACTACTATACTCCAATGCTCTTCTACCATCCCAACCGGGATACCAATTGAATAAATGTGTATACATCCTTGACATGCTATAATCTTACCTCATCATGGATTGAGGTTCTTACATGTGAGTGTATATCTTACCACGATTGTCTAGAATAAAATTTATACCTTTTATACAGTATCACGCTATGTGTTCTCGCTTTCACTTTTTCCTATATTCATCTGAGAAAATGAGAGCCTGAGAGATCCCATTTGAAGTACCATACTCCTACGAGTCACTTAGACTCCAACCATTTCAGAAGTTTCTATCGGACAAAGACCACACATACAACTACAGAGACGGACCTTTAGAGGGAGAAACGCTTCCCCTTCTTGGACCTATACGTCTGCGACATCTCGACCAGCTGTTATTAAAGACAAGACACAGACACTCCTTACATGATCATACCTTACCTCATACGATTGGGGTAATATCTGGTAAGGAGACATCTTTTCACCTATCTACATATATAATTAGCCAGAAGACAAGAAGCACTCCAGAAGTCTTTCAAATAGTTTCACCTAATTAAAGGTGAAACTATTTGAAAGACTTCTGGAGTGCTTCTTGTCTTCTGGCTACATTTAGGTTTTTGTAATTATATATGCAGTAGAACTTTATTATTTTCACTGTGGATAACACAGCAAATAAGACATAAGAACGTTTTTCTATTCTGTGTTCCTATTTTATCACGAATTATTGCATTTTTTGTATATTGTTGTGCTGTATTACCAAGATATATCTTTTCTCTTTATTATATTTCTCACCCATTGTGTTAGGGGTACACAATTTCTTTGGTTCAAGCTGCACAAAACTACACATACAAACCAGATATCAACATACACAGTTTGTTCAACTAATACTTAACTTAGATATCTGACTTAGTATTTAATACAAGAACTTAGAGAGCGCTGGTCACTTTCACCTTTTTTCTGTCCTATTCTTCTGTTGCTGCTAGTCAGCGACATACCCTAATCAGCAGCTCATAAGATCTAGATATAGGAACCAAGAAATGGAATCCTATATCATTGAATTTGGTAATTATTTTGACCCTGCAACAAAGGTTAAAAAACTGTCCATTAATTTAGAAGAAGAAACTAAATTAATTGTCTAACAGAATATAGATCCCAGAGAAATATTTGAAAATCTTGAAAAACTTAGCAAAAAACAACTGACACATTGGTATGATAACCTCAACTTAGAGAGATACCTTAAGTATAAAATCAATTAGTGTTTCAGAAGTTTTTAATTTCTGCCTTCTCTTTACCTGTAAGGGAAAAAGGAATTTATCAGCCCCAGCAGGAATTATAGCATCGTTAGACACCTGCTGGTTTCAGGGCTGCACTTTCATCCTGAAATACTTCAGGGTCCCCATTTAACCTGCTCCAGAGGCAAGAGTTAATCAAATCTATTTGTATGGTATATCTATGTAAGAGATCATCTATGTAAGAGATCATCAGTGCTTTGCTGATTTATTACCTATAGAGATAGATAATAAACATTTAGCTGGGATATTATAGCTTTCAAACCTGTCATCCAGGCCGTGGACAAAGTGGTCTTGAGTAGAAAGATATTTAATCACTTTAGGTTCAGCTATCTGCGCTAACAAGCCTTCGCTTATATAGCTAACTTCCTGTTTTAAGTTCAATTTGGCATACTTTGCTGTACCAAGTTCATGCACTTGTATAGGGATAAATAGATCCTCTTTAACTCTCTCAATTCCTGCGAGCTATTGAGCGTGGCCTCCCCCCTTAGGGATTTTATGATCCCCCTTGTGGAGAGATATGGTTAATACATCGCCGTCTAAGGAAATATTCGCTATCTTTCCAGGCGAAATTTTAAAAGTATTACCATCAGAGCCATTTAAAGGAGTCTGATCATCTATTTGTAGGATAGTGACTTCAGGTATAGAGTTATTCCTGAAATGAATCTCCACGGCATCTGGCTTCTCTTCCACCACGTGACAGTTATTTTGTGTGTGAGATATGCCGGAACGCTCATAATTAATTAATTAATATTTAATTGGCCGTTTTACTTGTGGTGTTTAATCGCTTCAGGAGATCACTACCAATAATTAAACGATCAGTTGGCAGATCCACTATAATGATAGGGTGTCTTATGACCCTGTGCCCCAGTTTAAATTTTAACCATGCAGTACCGTAGACTTTTAGAGAGTCACCCCCAACACCTATTAGTGAACCATCGAATTCTTTTATTTTAGGTTTGTGGTGTGTTAGCTCATTTAGCTGTGTGTAGTACCTGCAAGATAAAATAGTTGCCTGAGACCCAGTATCAATTAATCCCATGATAGGGTTGGAAACTGAATCCTGCAGCTCAGCTAATACATAATATCTCCCTGCAGTTTCTACCATTTCACACATAAAATTGGCATGATTACACACTTGTGGGCTTCGCCATGTGTTACCTGAATCCGTTGCGTTACCTGATGCAGAAAAAACTTAATTCCTACCGGTCCCCTCTATAACAGGTTTGACTGGGTTCTTGTGTACTGCATCTGTGGATATAAGGTTAAGAGAATGCTGCAAAGGAAGAGATTGGTTAAATTTTCCCGGCTGAGGTTGCTTGTCATCACAGCTAAATTGTCTGTTTCCGGTCTGTGGGGAAAGAACATGATTAGTACCATTATTGACATTTATCATTTCATTTGGTATATCACTTCCCTACCTTTCAGGTGATACTGCATTATTTATGACTGTGCCTGTGGCCCACCGCTGGCCACTGGCTGTACCCCTAAAAAAGGATTGTTAGGTTGCTGAGCCATAAACGCTTGACTCATATTAGCGAATTGTTCACTCAACCGCATTAGCTGGGTACTAAGCTGATCTACTTGATCATACAAGTTACCTCTACCCCTGGGCCTATCTCTTGATGCCCCATAGTAGTGATTCCTGGACCATTGGGTCCCCTCAGAATCAGGGCCATTGTTTCTATCCTGGCATGGTTGTCCCTAGGGTTCAACTTGTTCAGCATTAATATTTTGGGGAGCATTATTTACTTGGGGTGTCTGGTTACCCTGAGAGTATTTTCGCCACTTATTGTATCTACCTTTGCGGGGATACCTATTATCTCATGGATATTCTTCTCTTTGGGAATAATTATTTACCTGGGTATGTCCCCCATTTTGGATATAGTCTCTCTGTGCCTCAGTCCGTGTTGGCGGAGGGGCAGAGTTAAAACTTTGTGGGGATGGCCTTTTTCCTCGGGCCACCCCCGCATAGGTTTTCTTTTTAGACTCCAAATTGAGGGGGCTAGGTGACACCGTAGTTTCGGCCACTACTTTAGGATTGGGCTTTCTCTCCCTTTTATCCCCCTGTTCACCGGACTGTTGAATAGAGTGTAACTTTGTACTCTCTTTGATCAGCCATTGCAATGAGCAGTTCTCATCAAAATCTCTAGCTAAATTAATTTTGATGGGTGTGGGCAGTGCTTAAAAAAATAAATTCACAAATTCTGAGCATTCAAATATGGGATTATCTTCAGCCATACTGTACGCATTTTTCAGTACAGAAAAGAATTCTATAGGGCTTTGATTTGCACCACATTTTAAACCATATACAGCTATTTTTGCTGCAGTTTTAGTGCGATGTTGCCCAAATTATTTTCTGCATTGTTCTTTTGTCTCATTCCAGGAATGAATATTCATATCCTTTAGTGAAGCAAAGAATTTGTGATATTTACCATCAAATACCCAGGGCAGAAATTCAATTTTTGACTGCTCACTTGTAACATTCTTTATAGCTAAAGCATTTTTAAAGGTCTCTAAGTGGTCAATTATAGAATTAGTTCCCTTGTTGGAGAACTTAGGTACTGCATCCTTTAAGAAGGTAATAATTTTAGGGGTGTAATATACCTTATTAGATGTACCTCAGGATTTCCTAAGAGTTTTATTTTTGGGGTTGGAGCATCTCTTATTTGCCCTTTTATTATGGGGAGACTCCCTACGTACATTAGTACTATGTGGGCTATTTAGGTAGTTAGCTCCACCCTCTGACTCACTACTAGAACTTCCCTCCCCCTCATCAGCTGAGTTATAGCAGTTCCCTGAATTTACATCATGAGGTGACCGTCTATTTGGGAAATCTACTTCTGACCCAATAGGGGTCTTTTGTCTACATTCTTCCCTAAATTTCTGCATTTCATCCCTGATGCATTCTCTAAGAGAGTTAGAATTTTCTGCATTATTTTCACTGCTGATAGAGGGGTTTTCATTTTGACAATACAACCTTTTTAAATCCCTTAATTCTCTCTGGCTTTGCGCAAGCTGTTTATTTAACTCTTGTATCTTTGCTAGTAAATCTAAGTTATGCTTATCTAAGGTGGCTATGTCTTGGGCAAAATCATCAATTTTATTTTCGGCTATTTTTAAATTCTCTTCGCATCTGCGTCAGGAGTGAATACTATTTTCTAGGCCCTGTATTTGCAGTTCTTTCTCTATGAGATATAGCGACATTTCGTCAATAATGCATATTAGAAGGGGTCAAGATTATAGTATTAGTTTGTCTCGCTTTTGGAGATTTTTGCATTGATTAATTTTTAATAATTCTTGGAATAATTCACCTTTTTCATTCCACCTTTCATCATCAATAGCAATATTTTTAGCCTTAATTTCAAGCATATCCGTATAATCATTTAATTCACCCGCAATATTAAACTTCTTTTTAATGTGGCCTATAATGTCCATCTTAAGAACATTGCCTTTAGTGAGGGGTATTGTCGGTGAATACATTTCAACACTATGTACAGATTCACTTCTGGTTATATACATTATTATTTTGGCTTAGTATTTAGTTAAATTAAAATCCTAATACAATTTTGGCCAATAAGAGAGAAAAAAAATTATATTATCAAAAATATTAATATTAGTTTTGAAATGTGAAAATTAATATTTCATACATTTTTCTAAAAAATTATATCTTCAAAAATATTAATATTAGTTTTGAAATATGAAAATCAATATTTACATTTTTTTAAATATATATTTCCAAAAATATTAATATTAATTTTGAGATATGAAAATCAATATTTTAATTTTCCAAAAAAAACTACCTTCAAAAATATTAATATTAATCTTGAAATATGAAAAGCAATATTTCATTATTTTTTTTTTAAATAATAATTTGTATTTACTACAAATATATCATATCAATATGATAAATAATAATATCTCAGCAGTGTAGTGAAATAATATGTCAGTATATGGCCGGGTTGTGATACAATATATTTAATAATTATTCTTTAAAACAAGACCCCAATAAAATGCATATACAAAACCATAAAATTAATATAAATTCCTAAGTTCTTTTTTATTAGTTAATATTTATAGACACATTGAAATATATTTGTAGGAACCAGAATATGAGTCAAACTATGCAGTGTTTAAACTGTTGCAATACTCTTTGCAAAGCAAACCAAATTGTAACTTTATAACTAGCCTTATTCACAATTGAATTTCATTAAATTAACACAATGAGATTCCAAGATATTAGCTACTAACATTCAAGCAGTACAATCAGCTATATAGCTACAATTGATTCTAATACAATTCTAATTTAAAGCATCAAAATAGTATCTATTATTTGTGCAAACAACCAAGTCCTATGCTAATTTATCTAAGCTGAAATAAATTCTTAGTTACTTACAATTAAGACCAATTATATATCTATATTTGCAAAGATAAATTATTTAGCACTAAGGATTTGTTTTAAAATACACAGTCTATAAAATACAAGGTTAAAATAAAATTGTTCTTTTAAATCTGCTATTTGACTATAGTTACTAATACCTTTGATTTAAATATCAAAAATTAGAACAATCATACATCATGAGGGGATCAAAGAATATGTTCCTGTTTCCAGAATTTTCAATGTACGTCCAGTTTCACCTCAGAATACAAAAAAATGAGCATTTTGCATGTGGAGAATAAGGGTAGCTTTTAGCTTAATAGTAACAGTGTTCCAGCAGCAAATTTTTATCAGTCACAAGTTTAGCCAACAGCCAGCCTCTTTAACTCTCCTATACTTGGGGTTTTATCATGTGATATAACCCCATCCTTTTTTGTTCTGTACCATCATTGGTGAATTGGATAGGCCCTCTGGATCTGCTTTGTGATTCACCCTTACGGAGCTGAGCATGGATTGGCGCTGGGGAATTTCATTTTTAACAGCCAAAGGCCTTCTGGCTGTAATACTGGATTTTGGCTATCGGGGGCAGCAGACAAACAGTTTCATTTTATACTGCTAACAGAAAATTACAGATTGTATATTTTTAATATGTACGCTATAATTTGATATTAATAAACTATGTGTTTAATATTCATAGGATCATATAGTGCTATTTTCTCTGGTCACTTCAATATCAGACATAAGCATATTTTTAATAATCATATTAATAAAGAATTTATACTGCTAATGATTAGCTTAAAATCCATTTAAAATAGCATTCAGTATCCTGGTATTGCATTGTATCTCAATAGGAATGCAATGTATTTCATATATCTAATGCATATTTTAATGCATGGCAATACCAGCTGCAGATCTGAAATAAATATAATAGTGTTATTAATTTTTATGTTAAAATAGAAAATATCCACATGTCTGTTTTTTATGACTAAGGACATCTTGTTTTCCTGTAAAACAAAGGGAAAAATTGTCAAATATGTATACATCTATTTGCAGCATTTATCTAAAATGTTACTATTAGTCATTGCTTTTTAGGTCCACAAATAGCCATCTCTATGCTTCCAAAAATACAGAGGTTAAAACCTTTTATGCTTTAAAAAAAAATATAGGTTAAGACATGCTAAAATCTTAACTCTCAGGCCTTTATGTTCATTTGAGCATCTCCTTATATTCATATAAAATACATCAGATTAAATATTGTTATATAGTATTTAAATTATGCAGGCTGTAATGACATATGTGTCTCTGCTTGGTTTTATCCTCCCCCAGACGTATGTCTGAGTTTCGTGTATTCAAACACAATAGGGGACCCTTAATATTTTTGCATACACTACGGGCCATGTCTGTTTATTTACCAGGGTCTGATAAGTTATCATTATCTTGGGCAGGAAATCAACTTCAAACAGAGCAGCCACATGGTGACATCTTCTTTCAAAATAACTGCCTGATCTAATTAGACCATATGTCTTTTCTTTGATCTCACCTGAATGCATTGTAATCAGGAAAGGGAATCCTCACGCTTGATCCAAGATTTATGATATACAAAATATACATGGTCATTTCTTTTGAAGCAATTTGCCTTTCTTTGAAATGACAGTCTGAGATTAACTAGGCCAATTGTCTTTTCTAAGATTACTTTGAAAACAATTTCTTTTGACGATTGGGACACAGGCTTATGCTGTATCTTGTGTACTCAAAAGAAGTGGGTGCTAAATTACACACAGTGACATTTGAAGTTTTACAAATAAAATGAATTATTTGGTGTATACAACCATCTATATATATATATTAAATAATAATATGTATATATATATTATTTAATCACATTCATAGATCGTCTGACACACCCCAAACAAGTGTTCGGTTCTGTAGCAGTTTACCAGGCTAAAAAGAAATTGTAATACTGAAACATCATATGCCAAGCATGCAGAAACATTGTCTGGTAAATTAAGAGATAGGGGTTAGCTCAACAAAATAATTGAGACAGCCAAAATTGCAGTAGCAAAGACAAAAAGAGAGGATTTGCTAAAAGTGTAAAATAAGCGTAAGTAAGGCGTATGATAGGGTAACTTTTGTTACCCAATACAGTATTCAGTATTACCAGATTTGCTCCATTATTCAAAAGCATTTACCACTTTTACAAGCTGATGAATAGCTAGTTAAAATTGCACGTCAGGGCTGTAGGCTTTCGTTTAAGAAAGGCATGTCCATAGGGAATCAGATAGCCCCTACTAAATTAAGGAATGCAGTAACTGCACAAAGTCTGTGGCTTACATTTAAAGGGACAGTATACACTCATTTTCATATAACTGCATGTAATAGACACTACTATAAAGAACAAGATGCCCAGATACTAATATGAAAATCCAGTATAGAACTGTTTAAAGACTTACTTAGAAGCTTTCAATTTAGCTCTGTTGAAAACGTAGTTGGAAAGCCTATTGCAAGTGGGAAATAAGACACTCCCCCCTCCCCCTTCTTTTGCATATGAAAAGACCCTTTACACAAACAGAAGCAAGCTGGAGAAGGTAGCTGACAGTATTCACATAAAACTTTGGGGCTTGGTTAGGAGTCTGAAAATCAGAGCAATGTTATTTAAAAATAAGCAAAACTATACATTTTTTTAAAAATAAAACTTTATGGGCTATATAAATAGATCATCTACAAAACATATATGCAAAGAAAAAATGAGTGTATAATGTCCCTTTAAGGTAGCTTTTCATTGTAGTAATTCAACATGCAAGGCATGTGAATTTCTCCAAGAGGGGGATTCCTTTAGAAGTTCACCAACGAGAGTCATTTTTCATCATAAAATGTGCCTAAATTGCAGAGAAACATATGTAGTTTATTTGTTGACTTGTACCCTATGTGACCTAAAGTATGTCGGACTTATGACAAGGGAGGTCAGAGGAAGAGTCAGGGAGCACATTACCAATATAAAAAATGGCTCTTTAACTACGCCCTTAGTACAACCTTTTAAAAATCAACATGATAAGTGTCCCACATGGACGGTAATAGAAAAAATGTATAATGATAAAAGAGGACAAAGCAGAGAATAAAAATTAGCACTTAGAGAGGTATTCTGGATTCACAAATTGAAAACCAGAATACCTCTAGGGCTAAATTCTGAATATGATGTGATACATTTCTGGCAAAGTAATAGCCGAGAATACCAAAATCACACATATTCAGAATAAGCACATATCTCTAGTCTATTCTCATTCATATCATTCCCAACGATTTTGCAATAAATAAATTGAAGGTAATATGTCCAGTTCACTAACTTTCGCTATATAACTATGTGATGAATTTAGATAGTATTTAACATCGCCTTATCTGTATTTTCAGTATTAACTATAATCAAATATTGTCTATAAATATGTCAGTAAATAAGTTATATCATCTGTAATTCCTTGTTTTATTTGCATGAATTTTTAAAATCATTTGTGCAAGTGTGCCATGGTTTAAATAAAGGAATAAAAGGGCATGTTGGCCACAACAAGAATTACAATTGATATTATGATAAGGTACACAAAAGGTTTACCTCTTAGTCTAATTCAGGCCTGCGACCTTAGGTTCCTTAAAGAAGTCAGATGCTGACAATCAGATGTACATAGATGGTTACACACATTCAAAACAAATAATGGCTAATTGCCATGTTATGTAATTGCAGAAGATTGTATCCCTATATATTTACATATTATGTTTACATTCACACTGGTGACAATTATGTTAATCTTTCAGTGAGCAATAGTTAATTATTTAAGGTTTTTCTAGATGCACCTTCTTTAGTGATCTGTTATAAGGTTTTTCCACATTGTATCCAATCAGTAGAAGAGTAGAATGGTTTTAATTAACCTATCAGAATTTGGTAGGCTTTTTAAATAGAATCAGTATAGGCAGTTCCTATGCTATGATTACGGCTAATGCCAAAATGCATTAGCAGGAACTCTACTCTTGTCTGTCTATGATGTTTTTGAAACACATTTAAGTGAAGCTGTTGTATGCTTAATAAAAGTTTAATTTTATTTATTGGACCTGCCTGGTGCTCCTAATTATTCGTTTTCTAAACTTACTACTGGACCTGGGGGAGAGTGAGCACAGGTATACAAGTCCCATATCAGACCCTGGGAGGCTGGCGATTATAGCAACACAAACAATACTGAGCGCTATGAGAAGTGGAGACAAGGAGGACTGATGATGTCATCAGCTATGGCCTGTGGTTGACGGAGGGAGCGGAGACAATTTGGAGGTAGCGGCTATGCGGCAATCTTAGTGAAGCAAAGCGGACTGCGAAACAGACAGCTCCTGTGGACCAACCTTAGCGATCTAAACATCACTCCAGTGATCTTCCCACAGCTACTGGTAAGGCTTGAACGCTGTGTGCGCTTTTTCTCTACATATTGAATTCAGCGCAGTATTGACTATTGCTTATAGCTTATAGTGAGTGCTGAGACTTTTCCCTCTGTTTAACTGCTGACTGCAAGGATAAACACATAGTTCAGGAGGCAATGTGGCTAAATGTAAGAGAAGCAGACAGTCTTAGTGTGACTGTTTTACAGACAGTTTTGTCAGAAAGCAATACTTAGATCTGGCTAGCCGAGGGGGTTCTGCAGCCCAATCCTCAATATTTATATGCACTAGCAAGCTTGAGTAAAAGCACTACTTAGCAGCACTTTGACCAAAGGCCTTAAGAAACACTTACAAGCAATAAATGTGTAGCAAAGTCAGAAGGCCTTTCACAACCTATTTTATATTAGCAGCTTATCTTTTCCACATTTAAACTGAAAGCAAAAGAGCAGCTACTTCCTAAGCAAACTACTGAAGTGAATGCTGTGACATCGCAAGTCCTTTAGCAAAATGGGAATTAGATTCATTTTTGACAGTGTTTTGACATAAACTGGAAGTGTAATTCCAAAAAAAGAATTGTACTTCCACAAGAAATTTCAATAAAGATAGTAAATGTAATGAAAGATTTGTATTCTAAAAAAAAATTGTATTTCCAAAAAAAAAGTTGTATTTGAAAATTTAGATTTGTATTCATATGTCACAATTTATGTACAATGATAAAGAACCTCACACACTTGCCTCTTTGACAGCAATCCTATTCCATACATTAGGGGTAGAGAAAGCAAGTGTGCTTGTTGGGTTATTCATGATGCTAGTTTTAATTAGTGTAAAAAATTATTATACTAGTTTTTATTTTTACCTTTAATTGGTTGTGCCGGTAGCAGTTCTATCTGTTTTGTAGCATTGCTTCCTAGTTTACTATATGACCAAAAATATGTGAACACCCCTTCTAGTTATTGAGCTCAGGTGTTTAAGCCACACCCATTGCTAGCAGGTACTTGAAATCCAGCACATAGTCATAAAATCTCCATAGACAAACATTGTCAGTGTAATGGGTTTTAGTTGTACAGAAGATCTCAGTGACTTTGAAGTACTTTCATAGGATGCCACCTTTGCCACAAGCCACTTTGTGCCCTACTAGATCTATCTTAATCACCGTAACTATTGTTGTGAAATGGAAGGGTCTAGCAGCAGCAACAGTCCAGCCATGAAGTGGCATACCTTCCAACTACCAAGAGACCTTCTGCAATAGCCCAAACTCAATATACAATCGCCATAAGGATCCCTTATATCTCCCCCTCACCACAAACTTCCCTCAAAAACCCATGACTCCCTATATATGATTAATCAAAAACATTTTCAATGCTTTTTCACACTTTTTCAATACTAAAGAACCCCTATATACTATGTTCCCTCCCAAAAACCTAAACACCCATCAACACTTAACAGGACATTATACACTCGTTTTTGTCTTTGCATAAATATTTTGTAGATTATCTATATATTTATATATATATATATATAATATATATTTGTAGAAAAAAGGCACTCACTGGGGGGTTCTGCAGCCCAATCCTCAATGCTCCCCTTTATCAGACCGGTCATCATAGATAAATGGATCATTTTGCTTATTTTTAAATAACATTGCTCTGATTTTCAGACTCCTAACCAAGCCCCAAAGTTTTAGGAGAATACCGACATATACCTACTCCATCTTGCTTCTGTTTGTGTAAAGGGTCTTTTCATATGCAAAGGAAGGGGGAGGGGGGGTGTCTGATATTTCCCACTTGCAGTGGGTGTTCCAGTAACCTTTTAAACAGATCTAAACTGGAAGATTCTAAGTAAGTTTTTAAAGGGTTTTATGCTTGATTTTTATATCAGTATCTGTGCATATTATTCTTTATAGTAGTGTCTATCACATGCAGTTATATGAAAATTGGTGTATACTGTCCCTTTAAAGACTTTCATTAAAGTAAAAAAAATAACCCAAAACTTTATACCTCTTCCAGCCAGCAGCAACTGAGTCTCTTATATTATTGATCAAGTCCAGGGTTCCATTGTGTTTATCTACTTCTATTAACAAACCCTGATCCTGACTGTAATCAATTAGCATATGCATTTTGAAGATAAGTATTTCGTAATTAAATGGATAGTAAAGTCCAAATTAAACTTTCAGATAGGGCATGTAATTTTAAACAACTTTCTAATTTACTTTTTTATCATCAAATTTGCTTTGTTCTCTTGGTATTCTTAGCTGAAAGCTAAACCTAGGTAGGCTAATATGCTAATTTATAAGCCCTTGAAGGCCTCCTCTTATCTGAATGCATTTGAGAGTTTTTCACAGCTAGAGGGCGTTAGTTCATGTGTTTCATATACATACCATTATGCTCACACATGTGGAGTTATTTAAGAGTCAGCACTAATTCTGCAGAGGCTTAGATACAAGATAAATACAGGTTGTGTGTGGCACAATAATTCATGTACCAATTTAGATCCCCATAGTAGAAAATGGGGAGGGTGCTCAGTGTAAGAATATATATAAGTAAATATTTAGCATAAAGAAAAGATACACCATAAAGAGAACTTGATTGAGCTGCTAATCAAAGGTGAAGGAAACGACGACACATAGGACGATGTAAGAACAAGAATAAAATATAACCTTATTGTAATGAAATAAATACAAGAAGGGAGGGATTACCATCCAATCATAGAATAAAATACAATCCAAAAATAAATTAAAAGTGCATAACGTTAAATATACCAATATAAAGGGTAGTGATACCCCAGTATTCTTTTCTTTATTTGAAGAACTCCTGACAAGAAGAACTCCTGACATTCCTGGAAATACTAAACAAAAATAATCTTAATATTAAATTAACTTATGAGGCAAGTCAAAGTGACATCAACTTCCTGGATTTAACAATTAAGAAAAATTTGGATGGTAATATTCAAGCAGACCTATACAGAAAACAAACAGCGACAAATAGCCTCCTATATAGTACCAGTGCACATGCACCAGGCACCATACAGGGTTTACCGACAGGTGAGTTTCTCAGAGTACGGAGAAATTGCTCTGAGGAGAGCACATTTCAAAATCAAGCTAAACAGCTAACCTCATGCCTAACGGAAAGAGGTTATAGCAAAAGAAATGTAAAAAGAGCAAAAACAAGTGCCCAGAGAACTAACAGACAAGAACTTCTGTACAAAAAAACAAAAATAGGTGACGACACACAGAGATTAATTCTTACATATAACTCACACACCCCTGAAATAGTGCCAATATAAAGGGTAGTGATACCCCAGTATTCTTTTCTTTATTTGAAGAACTCCTGACAAGAAGAACTCCTGACATTCCTGGAAATACTAAACAAAAATAATCTTAATATTAAATTAACTTATGAGGCAAGTCAAAGTGACATCAACTTCCTGGATTTAACAATTAAGAAAAATTTGGATGGTAATATTCAAGCAGACCTATATAGAAAACAAACAGCGACAAATAGCCTCCTATATAGTACCAGTGCACATGCACCAGGCACCATACAGGGTTTACCGACAGGTGAGTTTCTCAGAGTACGGAGAAATTGCTCTGAGGAGAGCACATTTCAAAATCAAGCTAAACAGCTAACCTCATGCCTAACGGAAAGAGGTTATAGCAAAAGAAATGTAAAAAGAGAAAAAACAAGTGCCCAGAGAACTAACAGACAAGAACTTCTGTACAAAAAAACAAAAATAGGTGACGACACACAGAGATTAATTCTTACATATAACTCACACACCCCTGAAATAGTGCAAATAATATCTAAACACTGGGATATTCTGATGACGGATACTACTTTAAAGAAATGTTTAGGAGAAAGGCCAGCAATAAGTTTCAGACATACTAAGAATTTGAAAGATCTTCTGTAAGAGCAGTCACTTTCAACGAAAGAAAACGAAAACCTAATTCAATCCAGGATCATACAAATGTGGAAACTGTAGCACCTGTAAATATATTAGGAGGACACCTAGTATAGTAGACAGGTTCGGTAAAACACCTAGTATAGTAGACAGGTTCGGTAAAACCCATAAAATTTGTTGATACATCAGTTGTCAAACAGAAGGTGTAATTTATGTCCTCTTCTACAAATGTGACAAGTACTATGTGGGCATGACAACGAAAAAACTAAGGACAAGGCTTATGGAACATCTAAGAAACATCAAGAATGCAGTCAAAGATAAAAAAGAAGGGAAATCCCTCACAAGTGTCGCTGCACAATTTGTTGAATTCCATAACTCCAAACAAGAAGACATCCAATGTTGGGGAATTGAAAAAGTGAACGTGGGTATTAGAGGTGGAGACCTGGAAGCTGCCTTACTAAAAGCAGAAAACAGATGGATATATCTGCTCAATTCAGTACATCCATCAGGACTAAATAAGCAAAATAACTATTATGTATTTTTATAAAAATACTTTTAGTTTGTTTTGACTGACACTGTATGATACAAGTTAAAACACTGATATATCAACATTGAAGATTCTGAGAATCTATAGAACTGCTCCTTCTACAAAGTAGATAACCAATCCAAGACATTTGAGAATCAGATATCAATATGGATCTATAGCCATATTTAAAAATCATTATCGGATGTTAGACTGATAAGTTAATTATACCTGTTAAACCTATAAGATAGGGTCTATATAATGATTGGATCTCAATTTGGGATCCTGAATAGTTCCCAATACTATAATAATATGATAAACTGAATATCACGCCTTAAACTATAAACACATTATGACACTAAGTATATCTATCCAATAGAGGTACTGATATTAGAGACACTATAATTTCACATACACCACTTATTAACACTAGTATCACAATATTTTGCCTCACACATCTAAATTATATGCATTAAACTTTAACACCAATATTTTAATGTCTATACACTACAATGGTTGCACACTACTTTACTTAGTTACTATTTTTAATTTTGTAATAAGAAATTACAGATCATATTTCTATCACATATTTCACTATATGTTTTCTAACACAGTCCTCATGACTTTATATATATTTGTCACAATTTGTTTGTTAAGTTCATCACCTAACACATCACTGTTGATATTAAGTTAAATAGTCACAATTTAAATTGTTAAAATATTTATTATTGGGAACATTAGACCGAAATACACCAAAATACTAGCATGATTGATATTTCTTTTGGAATATTGTATATAGAACACATTAAAATCATTGAATATTAAAATAGGGATTAATATATTCATAAAGCATAAATGGTTAATTTCATTCTTTAATCCAGGCAATGATCTGGTTGACATTAAAGATACATATTATCTGTATATAACTAGAGGATATTTATTAGTGAGAGAAGTAAAGAATTGTCCTTTTCCCAGAAATATATTGTAGTATTATCACTGAAAACGGAAGTTAGAAAAAAAGACAAAAATTATATATTATTTAAACACCTCAAATATAAATGAGTATGAGATTTTCTTCTGGGAGTAATAGATCAAGATAAATGATTAATCATTCACATATAGAATATTCCTCCTAAAATATGTTATTCATAATACACTAATTAAAGGAAGCTATCTACTAAGTGGATTTGACAGCAAGAATATATTGAATAAAAGTATATATTTTCTGTAACTAACAATCTAAGATCCAACCCAACAACGTAGATACAAGGATCCTGGATCTAGACGTAATCATTCATATATAGAATATCCCTCATAAAATATGCCATGCACAATACACTAAATAAAGGAAGCTATCTACTAAGTGGACTTGACAGCAATAATATACCTAATAAGAGTATATATTTTCTATAATTAACAATCTAACAGGCCCATTTATCAAAGGGCTTGCGGACCTGATCCGACACTGCGGATCAGGTCCGCAAGACCTCGCTAAATGCGGAGAGCAATACGCTCTCCGCATTTAACATTGCACCAGCAGCTCACAAGAGCTGCTGGTGCAACGCCGCCCCCTGCTGACTCGCGGCCAATCGGCCGCCAGCAGGGAGCTGTCAATCAACCCGATCGTATTCGATCGGGTTGATGTCCGGCGATTCCTGTCCGCCTGTTCAGAGCAGGCGGACAGGGTTATGGAGCAGCGGTCTTTAGACCGCTGCTTCATAACTTGTGTTTCTGGCGAGTCTGAAGACTCGCCAGAAACACGGCCCTTCAAGCTCCGTACGGAGCTTGATAAATGGGCCTGTTGGACCCAACTCAACAACATAGATATAAGGATCCTCACCATATGCATAAAACTTAATGAAAACATAATAGAATAATAGAGGGAAGGAAATAAACCCCCTTCCCTTGTATGCACTGTCAATACTAGGAAAAAAGTAAATATTGAAAACTAATATAGATATATCCCTTTAAATTCTGCAATATATCTACTGATATTAGAAATTTAGAATCTTGCACTGTTTCATTTTCATATATAATAATTATCCATGAGAGATAACATCAGGATAAATCCCAAGTAAGAAATTGAAGATCGTACGAATATGGTCACAATAGCGTGATCGCTTTAATATACAATAATTGATTCGTAAATATATATATATATTTCCAAGAATATATATGATAAATAACTGAGTACATCCAGGAGTAATACTTAACTTAACATACACGGATCTTAATACTCCAAATAAGAGATAACCAGTTATATATAAGAACTTAACGATCTATATAATAATGAACGGAAGATATGCCAGTTATATATAATGCAAAAGTATCAGTCCACCTTAAACCTCAAAATAACATATTATAATGGAGTCCATCTTAAACATAGTTCCCACCATGATGTCACCTAAACAAGATGAGATGATTGATAGCTCTGTTAACCAACCGGAATTATACTAAGGCGGAACTTCCGGTTTCTTCTGGACTTAAATTTCCCACAGACGGGCAGCCCGCTGCCTTTAAAAAAGCCCAGTTTGAGCGAAACACACTAGGAGTCGATGGGAGCTCTTTTTTAAATTGGAATGGAGTAGTTATTTAGACAGCATATATTCGCTATTATCAGTTGGAGTATTAGGGTCCATTTTGGACCAGTTTCTCTGGAGGTCTGGGCTTAATGGAGAACCAACATAGTGTACCTATCATATAGATTTATAACTTGGTATAACGGAGAACTAAACAAGTGAACTTATCGTATAGAATTACAACTAGCTATCTAGAGACTATTCGTTTATTGACATTTGAGTGAACATTCTAAAGAAGATAGTATCATGATAGTATCATATGATATATGGTTGTAGTAAACTTATTAATACGCCAAATAAGCTGGTTTGCAGTAAATAATTTAATGGTTACATATTTTTATATATAACGGCGAGGTAGGATACACACTAGAAACCTACAATCTGAATCCCTACGGGGTATAACAGTATCTATGTGAGTGCATATCGCACTGTAAACTGACACTCCAGTTACTTTGTTTATAAATGTTGCAGCTTTTAAGTTGCAAACACATACTGTTTCCAATAAGCGACCTAGCAGGACACGATCGGTATTACAGCTCTAAACATAGAGACATACTAAACTATAACTATAATTGGGAAGTTATACAACCATAGCAAAGTGACTAATAAGTTACACAAAGTATGCTTATGTTATTATTATATAAAAGAAGTCCTAAATAGGTGAATATATCTCTGCGTAATGACTACAGTCACAATTAATCTGTAATCACTTGACTGGCATAAAGTGGCACCCAGGTGAACTTCAATAGCTCATAAAACAAGGAGATCTCAGATACACGTGTCAAAGCATTACATAACATTTCTAAAACCTATTTAATAAACTTTATTATGTATTTGATATACTATTTAAGATATCTAATAGCACTTCAAGTAGTGCACTGACCTTGTGTGCAAGACGCATTATATCTATCACCATACATGCACTGTGTGATACATATATCACATGCCAATAATATTACCAATAAAGGGAATTAACGCTATGTTGAATGAGCTATATATTTTCTGGTTTATACAAATGGGAGGACATCCGATAATACACATATAGATATAATAAACCTCAACATTATAATATTCACTCAATAAGTGGATACTTATTAACCAAATATTTTTGTTCCCCTCTTTTGGCATAGCTCACTATGGTGAATAGTAAACAAGCATATATCCAATCCATCTGTATGATTGATAACTCTACTTATGTGAAGTAATCTGCTCTAACTGTGATCTAAGAAGTACACTAGAAGCATGTATCTTATATAAGAAATTTGAATGTGATTTGGGCACTTTTTGCACCCTAATTTGAACATACAATTACTCAGCCTGATACGTAACATATACCAATTGGACAACTGATATACATTATAATTTACTAATGCAGGTCATATCACCTTAATACTTACTAAGGCTATCATACATCAGAGGCCAATAATTATTATTGAAACATATTAAGGTTATCTATCTATAACTACTCCATCCATTGGTTTTAAATTCATGTAAACCCTTTTTATATTATATATAGTCACAATTCTGCCTTATAGTCAGGACAGAGAGTGCTATATTCGCACTCTCTCTTGAATTTCCACAAATCGCAAACAGATAATTCTCTGTGCGAAGCACCCCTCCTATGTCCGCTTGTGGTGCCATTGCTCTACTGATTGTAAATATATATATATATATATATATATATATATATATAGGGGGGCTGGGTCAAAATTATATCTATATTAATCTTTAATATAGAAAAGGGGACATAGTCCCACCAGGTCAAGTGATATCGTACCACCTATTACACTTATACCATAGTGTAAATATAATGCTAAGTCACTGTGGAACAAATTTCACACAGCTGACATAAACTAGCCGGATATAAATAATATCTATATATAAAGCTGATATAGCTAAGTACGAAGATATCTATATGTAGAACTGATATAACTATTAAGAGTACCAGTTATGTGTATCAGTTACGTCAGTTGCCAATTGTAAGATAAGTACAGAGTGTCGAGTGAGATTAAAGTCACTGTGGAACATTGTTCACACAGCCGACTATGACACATAACATATATAAAATATAAACGGATTACAGTGGTAGCGTATAATAGAATAGAAGGGATGCAATCCCCAATGTGGTAACAGAAACCCCTGTCTCCACACTAAGATAAACAATATTTAAAGGGACATTAAACACTAAATACATGCTAGATAGAATGATGCATTCAAAGAAAAGATTAGTCCATGACTAACATGTAGATGTATTTTTTTAAGTTTCATTAGTTATTTAAAAAGTGACAAAATAAGTGTAAAGTTTTAGTGTCTATAAAACACTGGGAGCTGCCATGTTGTAACTTGTGTTACCTTCTCTGCTGTGGCCAATTAGGGACCGTTATAAATAGGTCACTAGAGTGTGCAGCCAATGGTTGTGCTGGATTTAACAGTGTTCTGCACTTCCATTTCTAACAGGAACTGAAAAGCTCACAATTTCAGAATGGAATTACAGGCAAAGAGGACAAAAAAAATAATGAAAGTATATTGCAGAGTTGTTTTATATATACAATTTATCATATTATATTACCACCTCAAAGTGTTTAATGTCCCTTTAAGTCATATGAATTAAATATATGTGGAACATCTTTCACACATATACTAAGTAACGTTAATGTTTGTACTTATATGTACTCTGTACTTATCTTACAATTGGCAACTGATGTAACTGATACACGTAACTGGTACTCTTAATACTTATATTAGTTTTTTCATATAGATATCTTCGTACTTAGCTATATCAGCTTTATATATAGATATTATTTATATATATACTGGGGTATCTCTACCCTTTATATTGGTATATTTAATGTTATGCATTTTTAATTTATTTTATTATTGTTTTTTATTCTATGATTTAAGGATAATCCCCCCTTCTTTTATTTATTTAATTAATAAAGGTAATATTGTATTCTTGTTCTTACATCGTCCTATGTGTCGTTGTTTCCTTCACCTTTGATTAGTAGCACAATCAAGTTCTCTTTATGGTGTATCTTTTCTTTAAGCTACATATTTGCTTAGATACAAGGTAATTACAGAGGCAAAAAGTACATTTCTATAACAGTGTTGGTTATGCAAAACTGGGAAATGGTAAAGAAAGGGATTATCTATCTTTTTAAACAATAACATTTTTGGTGTTTACTATCCCTTTAAGACATTTTTTCCACTAAAAGATGCCATACTTTTTTCCATAAAATATAATAAATAATTAAAAATAAATATTAGCTATGGCTTTAATTTATCAAACTGTGCATATGTTGATCTTCTGAGAAGAGAAAGTGTTTACCGTGCTTTGTGTCAACTTAGAATTTGTAAAAGAGGTTTTAGTTGCAACAGATGGTCTAACTTTTAGCAATTTAGTGAAAAAATATTTAGTATGAAGAAAGTTAGTGCTGCATAAAATGTATAGATAAATTTGATGGAGACAACATAATTTGCAGATACAGATAAGCACATGTAGCCCTTTTTTCTATTTTATCAGCAACGTTTACATATTTGTAGTTACAATGACACATGGAAAGAATAAAAAGAGTCCACATTGTGTGATTTACCCATCAGCAGAATATGTTGTTTGTAGGGGCAGCAATTTGCATAAGGCACAAATTACATCTCAGTCTATGAGGCCTATTTATCATATGACTGTCGGACCTGATCCGACAGTACGGATCAGGTCGGACAGACATCGCTGAATGCGGAGAGCAATACGCCCTCTGTATTCAGCATTGCACCAGCAGCTGGCGGCCAATCCAGCAGGGGGTGTCAATCAACCGGATCGTACTCAATCGGGTTGAATTCTGGCGATTCCTGTCCACCTCATCAGAGCAGGCAGACAGGGTTATGGAGCAGAAACATGGGGCCTCCAGCTCCATTCGGAGCTTGATAGATAGGCCCCTATAAACAAAGGGATGCGGCTACATGTGACCTATCCCTAGTTGCCTCTTTTGACCTTAACTAGGTACCCCAGAGCACTGCAGAAGATTGCCACAGTCTGAAAAGCACATGCGCCCTCTTTTGGGATACCTCCTAGCTACTGAGGCCTCCACTGCACCAAAATTAGAAAGCTATTAAAGGGACATTAAACCCAATTTTTTTTTTCTGTCATGTTTTAGAAAGAGCATGTCATTTTAAATAACTTTCTAATTTACTTCTATTGTCAAATTTCCTTCATTCTCTTGATATACTTTGCTGAAAAGCATATCTAGATAGACTCAGTATCTGCTGATTGGTTGCTGCACATAGATTCCTCGTCTGATTGGCTCACCCATGTGCATTGCTATTTCTTTAACAAAGGATATCTAAAGAATGAAGCAAATTAGATAATAGAAGTAAATTGGAATGTTGTTTAAAATTGTATTCTCTATCTGAATCATGAAATACATTTTTTGGGTTTAGTATCCCTTTAAATTTGGGTTTGATACATAAAAAGACAGTAAACAAAAATGAACAACAGTACAATCAAATACAAACTGCGAAAATAATTGAAAATATATGAAAGGGCCTCAAAGCCTTTTTATTGTAAATAAAACAGTCCAGTTGTCTTGGAAGAACTTACAGGGACATTAAACCCACATTTTCTCTTTCATGATTCAGATAGAGAATACAATTTTAAACAACTTTCTAATATACTTCTGTTATCTAATTTGCTTCATTCTCTTGATATTCCTTCCTGAAAAGCATATCTAGATAGGCTCAGTAGATTCTGATTGGTGGCTGCACATATTTGCCTCATGTGATTGGCTCACCCATGTGCATTGCTGTTTCTTTAACAAAGGATATCTAAATATTGAAGCAAATTAGATAATGGAAGTAAATTGGAATTGTGTTTAAAATTGTATTCTCTGTCTGAATCATGAAAGAAACATTTTGGGTTTAATGTCCCTTTAAGAAGGGGAGAAGCACCATCAAGAGAATGAAGATCAACAAGGGATTGAAACATCCTTTTGATTCATATGGTTATACAGGTACACACATATATATATTTCTTGATTTGTTTCCCTTTGAACTATTAATGAAACAGAACTCTCTCACAAAAAGTTACTTTTACTAGCCAGTACTTGCATATCTTCTGTGCGGTCATGTGCAGTACTCCAGCTTCCTAAATAAAGTGTTAATAGTTACAAAAGGTTTTAGAGAAGACAAAAAAAGAAGTAGTAGCTCAGAATAAAATTACAAAAATGTATTGATGTCCAATTCAAAAGCTGTTCACAAGAACAAAAAATTGGATAGTCACTTAATATTTCTACAATGGAACTATCCATTTTTTGTTCCTGTGAACAGTTTTTAAATGGGACTTCAATAAATTTGTCTATGAATAGTGTGACAAGAGTCTCCAGAGTAAAAGTATTTGCCGGTTGTTCCGAGGAAGTCGCCTTACCTGGATGAGAGTATGGGAGCAGTCAAAGTCTGCAGCCCCTCGGTAGTGTCTAAACATCAAAGGAGGTGTGAGTGAAACAATTCTGCAGTATTGTTTGCTACATGCTTTATCAGCTGCAAGCATATACACTAGTCCCTTTTATTTACGGCTTAAAATTTAAGGAAAGTTATAAGTAGACAAGGAACAATTTTGTGTTCGTTTCAAAAGGTAAATCTTGTCATTCCAGACACAGTTAAATGGCATGCAGCGTAATGTAACAATAGTTATTTTAACTTTTTTTTTTTTAATAATATTGATGGGTAAATTAAATGTCTAAAAGTGTTATTAAAGGGTGAGTCTACTGTAATTCTGGTTTCCCCTTAAAGGGTTTCCAATGACTTGTAATGCCAGCTGCAGCCTATAAATATATGGGAAATTGTTCATTTAGGTTTATGTTCATATATAAAATAGTTGGTTTTGTTCTTTGACACCCCCACCCATTAATTTGGACTGAGCTTGCAGGCAGCCCCCTTATTTTATCAATATTTATACACAAATATTTGCTTATCTTATCTTTTTCTGTATACCAAAGCCCACTGGGAATGTAATTTCTTCTGTTGTCTATGTTTACATAGTTTTTCTATAGCCAATAATCAAGTATTGACATTTTCAGTATAGGTTGTGGTTTCAGCAGGCAAAAGTAGCTACTTCAAATTATAAAATAAAGGTAAAGAAGCTGTTTGTAAACAATGCTATGCACTCCAGCATGTAAAATGGATAGTTCAAAACACATTAAAGGGGAGAAAATGTTACAGTTGTACCTTTAATCAGGGAGGCCCTTAGCATTTGCAGCGCCCTTGGCAAGATAGATTTGTGGGGCCCCACAGCCCATCACTCTTATTCCCCTCCCTTGTATGCCCTGTTCCCCTTTCGGCCTGCCCCTTTCCCAACATTCAGTGTTAAATATATAAAGAATAACACTATGTATTACACCTCCTGATACCATAAATACTTCTTAAAACTAAATACAGGATGTACATGTCACCTTCTCATACCTTCACACCTGACAGTGTGGGGCCCTAGGCAGGTGCCCCTCTCACCCTACCCAAAGGGCAGGCCTGACTTTAAAATTGATCTCATAATTTTAGATAAACAAATTATTCAGTAACGATCAGAACCACAACTGTATATATGTAATCACATTGTTGCTTTATTCTTTGTATTTTTTCAAAACAAAGAAATGAGATGATCCTTTAGGAAATAAACGAAGGAATGAGTAATGTTGCAGCAAAAAATTAGTTCCTGTATTCGTGCCATTAAAACGTTTTTTTTTTTAATGGTAGGAAAGGGTTAAAAGGTTCAGATTTACACTATTCGGGCAGATTTTTTTTTAGAAGTTAAAGTTTACATTATTCAACTATATCCAGCAATTGTATTGTCACTTATTTGATTCCTGTTTCAGCTGACAAGTATTATCATTATTATTATCAGGAATTTGTAGAGTGCCAACAGAGTCTGCAGCGCTATAAACATAGGCGCTATACAAGATAACATATATAGGGATCAGATGGGTAGAGGGCCCTGCCGAGAGTTGCACTTTTGTAGTCGGCTCTTATGAAGGCGATCTACAAACAGCTGGGCTCATAGGCCAACATTCTAGGGGGTTCAAGGGGAAAGCAATGGAGTTAGGAAAGATCAGTGTAGGTTGAATGCATCCCTGAATAGTAGAGTCTTTAGGGAGCACTTGAAGCTGTTAAAACTAGGGGAGAGTCTTGTGGAGCGAGGCAGAGAGTTCCACAAGATGGGAGCCAGTCTGAAGTAGTCTTGTTAATGGGAACGTGAGAAGGTAACAAAAGTGGAGGATAGTAGGAGATCATGAATGGAGTGAAGGGGACGGGAGGGAGAGTATCTGGAGACAAGGAGGCCGAATTGTCAAAGGTTTTGCGGACCTGATCCGACAGTGCGGATCAGGTCTGCAGGACCTCGCTGAATGCGGAGAGCAATGCGCTCTCCGTATTCAGCATTGCACCAGCAGCTCACAAGAGCTGCTGTTGTAACGCCGCCCCCTGCAGACTCACGGCCAATGGGCCGCCAGCAGGGAGGTGTCAATCAACCCGATCATACTTGATCGGGTTGAATTGTGGCGATTCCTGTCCACCTGCTCAGAGCTGTTTCTGAAGACTCGCCAGAAACACAGGCCCACAAGCTCTATACGGAGCTTGATAAATGGGCCTCAAGATCTGAGATGTAGGGTGGAGCAGTGCAGTTGAGGGCTTTGTATGTCAGAATGAGGATTTTGTGTTTAATCCTAGTATGTAAGCTTCACTTTTTGTTCTTCACCACATTTAAAAAAATATATATATTAAAAACAAATTTAAGTTTAAGCTGCTGTTTAGTATTTAGCCGCTCCCCTAATGTCCTGAAGACGTTCCCATAGGAAATAAGGGGTTAATGAATTTGCATTAAAGGGACATAACACTTAAAAAAATTCTTTCATGATTCAGAAAATTTGAAAGAACTTTCCAATGATACTACTAGTATCAAATGTTCTTTGTGGAAATACAGGAAGGCAAATTTAAGAGTGTACATGCCTGAAGCCCTATATGGTAGCAGTTTTGCACTAATGTTGTACATTAGCAAGAGCACTAGATGGCAGCAGTTTTGCACTAATGTTCTACATTAGCAAGAGCACTAGATGGCAGCAGTATTGCACTAATGTTGTACATTAGCAAGAGTACTAGATGGCAGCAGTTTTGCACTAATGTTGTACATTAGCAAGAGCACTAGATGGCAGCAGTATTGAACTAATGTTGTACATTAGCAAGAGTACTAGATGGCAGCAGTTTTGCACTAATGTTGTACATTAGCAAGAGCACTAGATGGCAGCAGTTTTGCACTAATGTTCTACATTAGCAAGAGCACTAGATGGCAGCAGTATTGCACTAATGTTGTACATTAGCAAGAGTACTAGATGGCAGCAGTTTTGCACTAATGTTGTACATTAGCAAGAGCACTAGATGGCAGCAGTTTTGCACTAATGTTGTACATTAGCAAGAGCACTAGATGGCAGCAGTTTTGCACTAATGTTGTACATTAGCAAGAGCACTAGATGGCAGCACTATTTCCTGTCATGTAGTGATATAGACATGTGCATGCTTTTTAGATATCTCTTAAACAAAGAATAACATGAAAACGATATACATTTTATAATAGAAGTAAATTGGAAACTTTTTTTAAAATTGTATTGTCTATCTGAATCATAAAAGAAAAATTTTGGGTTTCATGTCCCTTTAACAAACAAAAAATTTCAAAATTTTCCTCAGGAAAAATCTTAAACAATGTTTTTTTTTGGATAATGAATGTTTCATCCAAAACAAGCTTTTTGACTATGCACATATATATTATTATTAATTATAATAATCATCAATATCTTTATCATAATAATCATAATAATAATAAATGTCCACATTTTTATTACAATACAATTTTCACATGGTCATCCATCAAAGTAATTAATAACGTAGGTCACAAAGATATATTAATAATGCTGCTGGAGTTTTTTTAATATATATTTTTCTATGGGCAATAGAAAATCCATCAATATTTATCTGTCACATCACATGACACACTGAACGCTCTGGAAACAAGGGTCTGACTACCACAGTGTCTTATTCAGGCGTGTTATTTCTCAGACATGCTAAAGGCTTACGTACACTAACCACAATTGATAAGTATTTTTTTCTGTGAACTCAGTATTTATGAGTAGCGTCTTATGTTCTTTTTGACCCTCTCTCATATGTAGTGTTCAGGTTTTTAAGCAGGGTTGTTTTTTGCTTTTTGTTTGATGTTTTTCGTATTTGTTTGTATGCATGAATTTGTATATTTGTATATTGATGCACATACAATAAGAGTATTTTTGCCTAATATATTGGTCATGTCTTTTAATAAATAAATATTGAATTTTTTTATAAATTTAAGAGTGCTGAATCCCCTCTCTTTTTTAGGGTGGTAATATATACCCTATTGTTTTCTTGCTATAAAATTGGTTAAAATAAAAAAATAGCATATGAGCCTACCTAGGTTTAGCTTTCAACAAACAATACCAAGAGAACAAAGCCAATTTGATGATAAAAGTATTTTTTTTTTAAATTGCATGCCCTTGTATGCATTCTAAATCATGCAAATTTAATTTTGAACAGACTGTCCTTTTAAATTGATATTAAAATGCTGTTTCGCAGATAGATCATATTAGTTACAAAGTTGTCAAAATAACTTTATTTATTCTTTACCAATATATTAATTCATCTTTTGCCTCCCTAGAGATTAAATGATAGATTAAAACGTCTATCATGAAAGGTAGTCAAATTTATAAGTATGAAACATTTTGGTTGATATAAAACCTTTAAACAAAGTTACAACACATGCAGCTCCTTTGTGCTAGTTTTTGCGGTCCCTGGGAAGAAAACAGAAGTAAAATGGTTTCCCATAGTTCTTGTTGTCCCAAGAAAATCTGGCCCTGTGCCACTCAACGTTTTTAGGAAAATTATTATAGTGTGTTTAATAGTCATACATTTATTTGTGGCCCTTCAGACTTCTAAATTATTGATCTTCACAGCTACCATGCAGTGCCAAACTTAGTGGGGCCCTGGGCAAGATACATTTATGGGCCTCCTTACAAACCCCTCTCCCCCCCCTGCCCCCTCTATGCCTGCATCCCTTATGGCCCAACCCTGTACTAAGCCAAATAATTTTTCACTTTGCAGTAGAAATCACAGGTGTTATGTTGGTCTTAAAATAGGCATAAATAAAAGCAGTGTTTTAGATAAATATAGAAGATTATTTGCATTTTATAATGCAAAAACAAAAAACAACAGAAAACAAAGCCACAGGCAGAGAAGATTGCAATTTACTGGCAGGGAAATATCATAATTTTTAATAATTTTATCTTTACAAGTCAGAATTTTGGAATAATTTTGGATTTTGGAATCCCAAATCTGAAGTGGTGGATTAAAATCACTCTGGACTGATCTGACCTGGACAATTGCTGGTGCCAGCTTTTGTGAAATCAGTTACACAAGAGCAGCAGACAGTATTGCTCAATCACTCGCTTGTGCAATGATAAATGTGTGCGTGCTGACTGAGAACACTTCAGTTAAATAAAACCATAATCTAAATAAGTAATAAATAAGTGGTGAGAAAAAGAATAAGAATAAGCAAGTGGTGAGAAAAAGCAGTGTAAACTAACAGGCAACTTCATAATTGGTAACATCTTGCCTTTGGCAAGCGTTATTACAAGTCATGGTCTAGCCTTAGGGGCTAAATCAGACATTGTAAGAAATAAAACATATTCTTATTTCAACTGTAAGAAAGGAAAGAAAAATGCATTCATAACACCCAATTCAAAGTGTACAAAAAGTTTGCATAATACATTTTTCAGAGTCATTATGAAAGATGTTTCCACAGCTAAAGCAGTATATGGAACAAAGTAAGAAGAAAAAAATCACTTAAGAAGAATTAGAATCATTAGAAAGAAAAACGCAGGGATACTGCCTTATATTGTATTCTGTAGCTGAAAGTAAAATTAGTCTTACAGAAGTAAATGTATAATGCAGATATAAAAAAAAAAACTATGCCAAAATACTAAAATCAAGAAATAACAAGGATAAATCTAGTTAACACGAATGTAAGAATTTACCATTTCTGCTGCAGACACAAGTGTAAGCTAATGATACTTACTAGAGGATAAAATGCATGTTGACTATTTTATCAAATAACTGCATCAGCTGTTGTATACATTACAGCTATTACATTTAGATTTAAGATTATGCATTACCACTCCAGAATCTGTGTTTTATGAGCATGGGATTTAAAGTCATTACTTTGGAATGCCCATTTAGATCATATATTATTACATAATCCAGCACTTGGCTTTCTTGGATTGCTTAGCTGTTAAAATTAAACTGCTTTAAAATGCTTCACATTCTCATTGATGTTGAAGCTAATTTTCTCTTTAAGATTACCTGGAAAACCACCTTCATCTAAATTAAAGGTGTCCAGCAATTTCAAAACATGGGCCATATTGTATTTTGTTATCAGTTGAATAGATATTAGATTTATAAATAAAATACATTTTAGCAAGATAAGTATGAAAAACTTAAATAAGTACAATGTTCTTAATCCCCCCTTTGCGAATAGAAATAAGAAATACTGCATTCTTTGTATAGAGAGAAGGTTATTATAGTGTAGAACGGGGTACAATGCCAACTGAACAAGCCTAACACTGGGGTAGATCACAATTTACCAGCGATTTGCTCCCAAAAAGGCTTTTTAATTTTTGACCAAATTGGTTTCACAGTTTCTCAAGTGATTACAATGCTATATCATTTTATTTGTTAAAAACCTGCCGCCGCAAATGAGTTTTACGAGAAAAGTTCCAGAAAATGTCTTTTTCTTCTGTCTTTGAAATAGAAACTGGGAGGTCTCCTGAAACTGACTGATACAATATCCCATTCACACTTCTTAAGGTTACACAAAACCTCTATTCATGTAATCCCTTTGTTCACTTTGCATTGAAAATACTAATTTACATGTGTGACAAACTATTGTAATCAGAATACATCCTAAATACTCAACCATATGAATGCTATAAGTATCTTCCCATGATGGGCATACTTCCACATTCTCTACAGCCATAGACATAGAAGCAAAACAGCAACCTCTTAGAGTATTATAGTGCACGTGAAGACAGGGACTTTGCCGAATCCCCCAATCACACTGGTACAAAGTAGATGTCCACAGCACATACTATAAAATTCTTCTTTTATTGATTAACAGACATAAAAAGCGCCATTTCGGGGGGGCGGAGCAAGCCAGGCGTCTGAGCGGTCGCACATTAAGAGAGCTCTGCTCATATGATATCTTTTATTTATAATAAGACCGCTCAGTATCACCCTAGACTTTGAAAAAATATAGCTGATATCCCATAGATTAGTATCGAGGAGTCTAGTGTCTAAGAGAAGACCTAAGGTGACAAATAGGAGAAATTTCCTTTCATCCACAGCTCACACACAGGCTAGTTAAGGAGCAGCCATATTGCGGACCACGTGGCGCTTAGAACGAGAGTTAACTTGACCATACTAGCGGCTCCTTGTGAACTGCGATTACGTGCCTGACAAATATCCACATTCAGCTCCCTATTGATTGCAATGTCTTTTTCTGAATTAGAGAACACCAATGGACACTACCTCACTGCTATGGACGCCATAGAACGCTGGGAGCGTAATACACTGTTCTCCCTAGATCATCACTACCAGGATCTCAGGCAACATTTTAATCTACTTCTGTCCACTCTTCAAGCGGAGCTGAATGCACCGGAGGAAGTCTCCCCTATAACATCTGACACACGCTGTGACTCTGGTACACACACTATTGCAGCGTGGGATACGCAGAGTATCTCTCTGAAGGACGCGATACGAGATCAGAACACATTAGGCTCACATGGTCAAACATCATCGGATCACCTAGATTGTATGTTTATTACTCCATGCTTAGTTAAGGAAAAAGCTAACGGTATGCCTTCTCGTGACAGGGAACTGGGATCTGCACAGCCTTTATTACTAACAAAACGGAGCAGACTTAGAAAGAGCAGACCTTCATTAGAGGAACCACTGCCGGGGGGTCCATTACATAAGGCACTATTCAGCTACCCAACCAATGTGACACCGTCAGCAGTGTGGTTGCTAGAGCCCACTGCGCTATCAACAAAAGTGAGAAACTCAACCCGACCAGTCGAAGCCTTGCTGCCTTCAGCTGAACATTTCTACAAGTCAGGACACCCCCTTCGTTTAGCGCTGTATACAGCGCATATCTCTCATGGAATATATGGAGTTCAATCACGGGCCCTTGGAATAAGAGTTTGTGAAGTCACTCAGACCACCCTAGGCTGTAGGATTGGTATCGGGTAATATAATCAGTGACATTTCGTCTCTCAAAGGTTGTCTTTATGATGGAACACTATTTCTCACTCTCCCTCTTTGAATAATGATACTAATGTCAGATCATTAGCCCTGCTGAGCCCCTTAAAAGTCCCCATAGTGACTCTTGGTTATTTGTTTAATGATTAAATTCTAACCTGTTAGGTGATTGTGTTTTATCATCTTTAAATGTTTACTCCTCTTCTTTTTTTTTTTTTCATTAGTGTAAATATTATCTGACTGTACCAAACGTTTTAGACTTTAATGTTATTACTATTGAATATAAGTGTTATATGCCTCTCTGCTCTTGAGGGTTAACGTAGGGGTTAGATTATATCTGCAAACTGCCCATTTACATAGCTCTGACCCCAAAGGCCCACGCACACATAAGCTCTCTAAGGTATACCAAGCTTTTGCTAAATTAGAGTTCTTCCTGAATTCCCCTCCCAAGTCTACATTTTACCCTAGATATTTTACCCTTCTTTGTGACAGTAGAGTCAATTACAGCGAGGTTATGCGTAGTAATTTAGACCAGGGGAGTTAGTACTTATTAAAAGCAACTCTAGTTAGGGGTCACAACATACTATAGTTTTACACAGACAAGTAGAAGTCTAACTTGAACCTCTTTGCCACTATCTGCTAGGTAGCACCACAACTATTAATCCTTTTGAACATGTTACCTTTACCACATCTTAGTATTTTTCTTTATTTTTATTTTTTTTATGTATTGTTCTATATTCTTATTCAAAGCCTGCTATTGGCTCTGCCAGGGACCATATTGGTTATGTTATTGATTGTGCCCTTTTACCTATGTGCACCGTGTTGTGGGAGAACTAATTGTTAAAAACTCTTATCATTATTTACCAGATAGCTTGGCAGAGGTGCACATTCTCATATGGCTTACCACTATTACTCCTCAGTCTTATTATCTATGTATATATATTCTGGCTAAATCATCAACAACTAAATATATGTGCATATGTAAGTGTTTATCTGTATACGTATTTATGTGTGTGGGTACATGTCTCTATATATATGTGTGTGTCTGTTTAGGAGCTAATGTGTACCGTTGACAGGGTCAATTATACGTAGAAAGGCAATTGGACATGAGAGATCTATATAGAACTAAACATTAACATTAACCTGTAATATATATATAAAGCTCTGATTCTCTCAGTCTTCATAGGATTATCTAGACACCTCCTCCATATCTATAAGGATCTAAGCTCTAGTATGCACCTAGAAGAGGGATAAGCCTCCATGATAACAGTATATAGTACTATGTATATTTAAGTCTTCCTTTAGTATGGCAGCTGATTCTCTAATATTTAACATGCCTAACATTTATTGTGATATACTACTGGGTCAGCGTCCGGGACCTCAGAGTATTATCAACTATTATTTATGGCTCAATACTAGATAATATTGCCAGTGAAATTGGTTAGTCACCACCCATCATGTGGAGCATTACTCACAACACCTAACGGATGCTAAGACACAGTGCCATATGGAATGGATTAGCCCTATTTTGTTAATTTTATGCCTTGAACTAGACATGTTCCTCCCTATTAGTTACCTAAACAGTAAGTTGCTCCTCCTGGAGTCCACCCTTATAACTATATAACATGAACTAGACATGTTCCTCCCTATTAGTTACCTAAACAGTAAGTTGCTCCTCCTGGAGTCCACCCTTATAACTATATAACATGACCTCCATTTACCCCTGCCACATCACTATGCTGACATCCTAAATAGCTCCGCCCTTCATCCCCTCCCTTATTTCAATCAGAGCGGCTCTTGCCCGCTGAAATTCCTTTCCCCCTTCCTCGTTAATTTGGTCCAAATGTGACCAATCAAAATCTAATCCACTCTTGCCCCAATCCTACTAGAATAAATAACTTATTTTTGGCAATGTGGAGACATTATTTTCTATCTCTATATTATAAAACTGAGGTTCCATTATCCTTCAATGACATACTAGTTATGCATGTTTTGCAATATTTCTCTTATTTACTGGTTATTTGCTGTAAATTTCTTTATCCATATACTTGCAGTGTGAACGCTGGACATAGCTGTATACCTCATAGTTATTGTATCTATGTTTATCCGGAGACACACAGAATTTATGACTAGAGCTGTTATCTCTCTATCTTGTTGATATGTTTTTATGTGATTCCTGTATGTCTCAATGCTATTTCATCATTGTCATTGAATGAATATGCTATGTAATTTTTCTTATAACCTCAATAAAAAAATATATTTAAAAAAAAAAAAAGCGCCATTTCGAGTAAAACAACCATTATTCATGCTTTATAAATAAATAAATAAGCATAAATAAGGGTTGTTTTACCCGAAAACGTCGCTTTTGATGTCTGTTAACCAATAAAGGAAGAATTTTATAGTATGTGCTGTGGACATCTACTGTGTCCACAGTCTCTACAGGGCACCAACATCAACACTTTGCATATTTTGAATTTAATATTTGATTGTAAGTCACACTGGCACAGTTGTGATTGTTACTAACAGTATTGGCGTTTTTAAATCTGGTTTTAAAAGGAGAATGCTCAAGCGTGACTTTCATAGTAAACTGTTGTAATCTGTTTCTATCAGCAATGCTGCTAAACCTAAATCATCTATTGTATCTAATGTATCTTTTAGGTTGTCAGGATGGGCACACTGCACATAATTTTTCTATCACTATATTGTCGCTTTTAAACTTTAAAAAAGAAAATAGATAAACATACCTGAGACAGAATAATAGCTAAAAAAAACTTCCTTGCTTGTCAATAAGGCCAGTGCCACTCAGAAAGCAGTCTCTTTTAGCACACTATGCCTTTCACAGAGGAGAAATATCCTGTAGCATATCAGTCTGATCCTGCCAAAAGATAGTTTAGCCGTGAAATACCAGGCAATTCTCCTCTAAACAAGACAAAACAACAAACCTCAGATGTATGTTTCTGCCTCTCTGGGCCTCAACAGTGAGGTGCAGTTGCATCCCTGCAAGGAGTCCTATTGCCCTATGTACGTTTCTGCCTCTCAGGGCCTCAACAGTGAGGTGCAGTTGCATCCCTAGAAGGGCATGTGTGCAAGGATTCCTATTCCCCTTTTACTTCTAGGGAGACCTAAGAGTAATTTGCATACACAAAAAAGAAAATAGAGCCATGCTGGTAGGAAACTGCGCCACTGCACACCGTAGATTAGCAATCCTCAGGCACTGTAATGTACTGTCTCTTTAAGCTAATTACCTGCAGCCTCCTTTTCACATTCACACCTCCTTTATTAAGGGCTCTCTCTCACTCATTCATTGCTTGGTATTCTGTGCTGAATGAGTCATATTACCAGCCCTGTGCTTATGTTCCTGCTGAAGCATATCGCATCCAATCATATCTGCATTGGTATTCATCTACCTTAATCCAGCTACCCTCAGGACTCTTGCTGTGCATATCGCCTGCATTTTCATCTTCCAGCTTTTGCCCTCACCATTCGATACCAGCCGACTTCGCTGACTTCACGGGCGGCCGCTCCAGCACTTCCAGTTCCTCCATACACTGAAGGTTAGCTGCAGCTCCGGTCTCCACTGCTTCACGCTTCTCCCTGTGAGTAACTTTACTATCTGCTGGTACTTAGACACATAGAGTGTGTCCTGCAATTCAACTATTGATTAACTTATTTTTGGTACAAATACTTATCTTATTTTCTGAGGGTTTTTGTGACTTAACTTTTCATTTTTTGGCATATTGTTTTCTCACTTAATGTGTGTGCTGAAATCTCCTGTTAACACCCATTCTCATAGAGAATCCTCATGCAATATACATTCTATTTTTCTCAAGTCCACATATTTGCAATAACCATTTCTTAGGTAAAAGGACTCAACATCACAATTATCAGTTTGTTGATGTGAGAACTACCACCTAAATAAAACTTACCTTTCCCTCATATTACTGCCTGCTAGCAAAGGCACATATTAGAGGAAAAGGAACATTCAAATTATTTTCAACACTAATTGCAAACTTCCTATAACTTATTCTTGTCTTAAAGGAACATACTCTTAACTAAAGCTTTATACATGAACTACAAACAAATGTATTTTAAAACCTTACTTGCAAAAGTGATAATTTACATTTGGCTTATTACAGAAATACCAAGCCAAATTTACAAAGGAATGGATCCTGTGGAGTTATCCAACTATGTAGTAGCCTTAGGGCAAAAAGTGGATCAACTTAATCAAGGTCTTAGGGATCTACAGGTGGAAAATGCAACATTAAGGAATATCATTAAAGAGGGAATAAATCCAAAACCCTCACATAGTGATACTCTCATAGAACCACCTGTTAGCCCACCAGAAAAGTTTTATGGTGACAGAAAGCTTTTCAGACAGTTTATAAATTCTTGCAATCTGTTTATATCATTAAAGCCCAAAACTTTTAATTCTGACAGAGTAAAAGTTTTAACTGTCATTTCCTACCTTAGGGGTGAACCTAGGGTATGGGCAGACACATTGTATGAACAAAATGATCCTATGCTAAATTCTATAGATGATTTCTTTAAAGCCTTATCCTCACTATACGAGGACCCACATAAACAGCTTACTGCTGATAACAAATTAAGATCACTTAAGCAAAATAAAAGAGCTGTGGAAGATTATATTTCCGAATTTAAAATCTGGCAGTTGGATTCAGGCTGGAATCAAATTTCCCTTAGGAATCAGTTTAGGATTGGTCTGTCTGAATTAATTAAAGATGAACTTGCAAGAATTGACATTCCAGAAAATTTAAATGATTTGATGCAGCTTTCTATAAAAATAGACCACAGAATTAGGGAGAGGAAATTAGAGAAATCTTCAACTGAGTCTGACTCTAGATACACTATACATAGACCAATGACGCATAGTACTAAGAGTACAGATGAACCAATGGACATCGGTGCCATCAAAGGACCGTTAACCCCAGAGGAAAAACATAGACGCAGAATCAATCACCTATGTTTATATTGTGCCTCAAAAGAGCATGAAGTCCCTCTCTGTCCACTTTTGTTGAAAACCAAAAAGGGTAAGACATTATCCAACGATTATAACTTATCTCTTAGTAAAAATCAGTTTACAAATTGTGTAATACCTATTTCCTTGCAGTGGGATCGTCAGCAGCATCTCTCTGAAGCAGTCATCGATTCTGGTGCTTTTTCCTCCTATATTGATTTGTCATTTGTTAATACAAATAAAATCCCATTAATTGCAAAAGAAAAACCTGTTATGGTCCGTTTAATTGATGGTAAAGATCTGGAAACAGGACCTATTACACACCACACAATACCCATACTAGTCAGTACACCCTCATCTCATCATGAATATATTTCATTTGATGTTCTTCACTCACCAATGTATCCTATAGTACTAGGGTTACAATGGTTAAGATTGCATCAACCACACATACAATGGTTAGCAAATAAAATAGAATTTACTTCAGATTACTGTAAAAGTACCTGTTTTTCTCACACATCCTTGTTGGCTGTCCTTGATTCTGTACTCCCAAGTGTTTATCATGACTTGAGACAAGTGTTTAGTAAAAAAGAGGCAGAGACTCTTCCACCTCACAGACTATATGATTGTCCTATAGAATTAATACCTGGATCTGACATACCATATGGACATATATTTCCCCTCTCAGAACCAGAGTTACAGGACTTAAAGACTTACATTAATGACAATCTACGTAAGGGTTTCATTAGACCCTCAACTTCACCTGCAGGTGCAGGAATCTTTTTTGTAAAAAACAAAGACGGTTCCCAGCGCCCTATTGTTGACTATAGGGAGCTTAATAAGAGGACTATTAAAGATCGTTATCCTTTGCCCCTAATTCCTGAGCTGATAGAAAGACTGAAAGGTGCTCAAATCTACACCAAGCTTGACTTAAGGGGAGCATATAATTTAATTTGTGTAAGACCTGGGGATGAGTGGCTTACCGCATTTAGAACAAGGTATGGACTGTATGAATATACAGTCATGCCTTTTGGGTTATGTAACGCCCCGGCCACCTTTCAAAGATTCATCAATGACATCTTCAGAGACCTACTTGACACCTCCATGGTGATTTATTTAGATGACATTCTCATCTACTCATCTTCTTTACAAGAACATATAAAGCATGTCAGAACAGTTTTATCTAGATTGCAAGCACATAGTTTATATGCTAAGCTCGAGAAGTGCTCGTTCCACACTACTGACATAACATTTTTAGGATACCACATAACACCTAAAGGTATCTCTATGCAAACAGACAAGATCCAGGTGATAACTGATTGGCCAACACCTAGGAACAAAAAAGATGTGCAAAAATTTTTAGGATTTTCAAATTTCTACCGAAAATTTATTAAAAATTTTGCACAATTAACCAAACCATTAACACAACTAACAAAATCTAACGTTCCATTTAATTGGACTCAGTCTACTCAAGACATTTTCCAACATTTGAAGTCCTGTTTTACGACAGCTCCCATATTAAAATTTCCTGATCCAAAGTTACAATTCACCCTGGAGGTTGACGCATCAAACTATGCTATTGGTGCAATACTTTCACAGAGACAAACACCTCAAGGTCATTTGCACCCTATAGCATACTATTCCCGAGTACTGACTGCTTCAGAATTAAATTACCATATAGGTGAAAAAGAATTGCTTGCAATGAAAGCTTCCCTTGAGCATTGGAGGCACCTGTTAGAAGGTACTTCCCTCCCCATACAAATATTCACTGATCATAGAAATCTACAATATTTGAAGACTCATCGTACTCTTACTTCTAGACAGGTGAGATGGAGCTTATTCTTCTCCCGATTCACTTATACTATCATGTATAGACCTGCCAATAAAAATACAAAGGCAGATATACTTTCACGTTTACCAGAAAAACCTAAATTGGATCTACCTTTTGGTACTATCATTCCCAATAACTGTTTCCAAAATCTTTTAGCTATTTCATCTATTGATGACAAAGACTTTCTTAATGAACAAGAGAAAGACAATAGTTTCTCTAAGGAAAATCTGACAAAACATGCTGATGGATTGTATCACTTCAATAGTAAAATATATGTTCCACCAACACTTAGAACACTTGTTCTAGGAACCATGCATGACACAGTCTTAACGGGACACCCGGGTATTCAAAGGACTATTGAATTAACTAAACGATCTTATTGGTGGCCAAAGATGCACCAAGATGTGATGGGATTTGTACAGACTTGTGAAGTATGTTCAACAAGTAAAATTGATAAACGTAAGCCTGTAGGATATTTATTATCGCTTCCAATACCGGCCAAACCATGGTCAGACATTGCAACTGATTTCATCGTTGATTTGCCTATCTCTAATAACAACACAACTATCATGGTTGTGGTTGACCTCTTAACTAAATTGACACATTTTATACCGTTTCACAAGTTACCAACTTCACTTGAGACAGCTCAATTATTGATTGATAACGTTATAAAATTGCATGGGTTACCTCGCTCAATCACATCTGACAGAGGTACTCAATTTACCTCGCGACTCTGGAAAGAACTTTGTTCAGCTTTGCAGATAGAAAGACGTCTAAGTACTGCCTACCACCCACAAACTAATGGACAGACAGAGCGTACTAACCAGTGGTTAGAGGAGTACTTACGTTGCTTTGTCACTCAACAACAGGATAACTGGTCATCTCTACTACCACTGGCTGAGTTCGCACACAATAACACTCATCATTCATCAATTAAGGCTACCCCTTTTTATGCTAACTATGGTTTCCATCCAGTTTTTCATTTTAACCCATCAACAGCGAGTTCTTGTCCTATTGTAAACGATACCACTAACACTATTGCAGAAACGTTTTCTATTCTGGCTCAAAATATTAAAACTGCTCAAAACAGACAGCAAAAGTATTATAATCTTAGACGAAGACCAGCACCCAATTATCAGGTTGGAGATCTAGTCTGGCTTTCGACAAAGAATTTACGTTTAACCACTCCTAGTAGGAAACTTAATAAATTTTTTATTGGACCTTTTCCAATTCGGAAAATTATTAACGACAATGCTGTTACCCTGGATTTGCCTTCTCAGTACAAAATCCATCCAACTTTTCATGTTGCCTTATTGAAACCGTATAGAGCACTTCGGACTGATTCTCTTCGATCCACGCTTCAACCTCCCATTCAACCTGATCTTGAGTTTGAGGTTCAAAGTATTATTGACTCTAGACGGGTTTCTGGAACTTTACAGTACCTTGTCCGTTGGAAGGGTTACTCACCAGAGGAAGACTCCTGGGAACCTTCGACTAACCTATCAGCACCACGACTAGTGTCACTTTTCCATCGGCGCAACCCTGACCGTCCCCATCCCTGAACCCCGGAGTGGTTCATTTTGAGGGGGTCCTCTGTAATGTACTGTCTCTTTAAGCTAATTACCTGCAGCCTCCTTTTCACATTCACACCTCCTTTATTAAGGGCTCTCTCTCACTCATTCATTGCTTGGTATTCTGTGCTGAATGAGTCATATTACCAGCCCTGTGCTTATGTTCCTGCTGAAGCATATCGCATCCAATCATATCTGCATTGGTATTCATCTACCTTAATCCAGCTACCCTCAGGACTCTTGCTGTGCATATCGCCTGCAATAATGTCACAAAGAAAGCTAACACGGAGCAATAAATCTCAGAAACTGGTCCCTACATCCCAGGATGCAATGAGCTCCTTTTTCAAGCAGACAGAAAAACAGTGTGTTAAGTGTGTGTAATTAAAAGATACATAGAGAAGTAGATGTTGCATTAAAGTATAGATATGTCTTGTTAGTTTATCCTAAGCACTATAACTGACATCAGAATCACTCGTAGTAATACTCGTAAAATCTTGAGATAACAAGTGTATTTGCAAAGAACGTAACTGAGGGGTTTGTCTTGTATGACGTGTCTGATTGGACAACCGGCTTTTTCACTTTACCCAATCCAGTTTAACATTGCACCATACTATAATGAGCATTACTTTAACTTCTTAGTATTGGTTAAAATAGGGGGTTGCCGAAATCAACGCACAGGATTGGCGTCACAATTTTATGACAGGTTTAACAAGAGGCTGCAGTAAACACTCAGCTTGTCATTTTTGAACCAAATTCACATTGAAAAAGGCCGTATCACGGCCGAAATGCGTTTGTGTGGCTAGACAATTTTGCACCTTAGTTGCTGCTTGTACAGTAACACCTTGTGTTACCCCTGGCACCTGAAGCCAAAGGAATCCTGTTATCGGCCAGGAATACAGGGGGGTGTCATCTGGTGTATTTGTGCAGCTTCATTGGTGTTTGTTTTTAGTTAGTTCTATCAGTGGATCGTGATTAGGTGATGTTTATCACACTTATTCTACTTTATACTTTTTAAATGTAAAAATAAAAGAAATAAAGTTTATTAATTTTAATACCTATACATTTGCCTACACTTTAGCTGTTTTGATACAGCATTTTCCAAATCATAGGAGCAAGAGTGCTATCAATCCCCTCTTAGTCCCTTTCTATCCCTTATCCTGTTTTATTTAGTTATTTAAAGTGGCAGCACCGAGGTTAAACACATACCTCTATATTCTGTATTATATAGTGACAGTGTGCCAATATTTGTCAATTTTGTCTAATCTTCAATAATGGGAAAACCACACTTATTATAATATTTGAGCACGTGTCAATCATTGTTAGGTATTTAGATAGTGTACATTATGGCGACCTTTGATTTAGGTGCTGAAATGCTTAAATGGTCTGAAGATATTAAAAATTTAACGGTTGATTTGAAAAATTAAAACACTAAGGATAATGAATTAACTAGGGAGTGGTTAAAATCTCTTAAAGATCTTAAAAAAAATAAGAAAAAAACAAATTAAGAGACAATGGAACATAGGCATGTTTAACTTCTATACTGAGAATAATGTAATTCCTAGAGGCTTACGCCTTAAAATGTTTCCTACCTTCCAAAATTCTAAACCAGAACCGAAAGTTAAATGGGAAGAGGCTCTAATTGAATGTTTATTTAAACTAATTGGTTTCCTTATAGAACATGAAATGGAAAAATTACAAGAGATTACAGATCAAATCTCAAAAATAAGTGAAGAACTTAAAGGGACACTGAACCCAAATTTTTTCTTTTGTAATTCAGAAAGAGCATGCAATTTTAAGCAACTTTCAAATTTACTCCTATTATCAATTTTTATTCGTTCTCTTGCTATCATTATTTGAAAAAGAAGGAATCTAAGTTTTTTTTTGGTTTCAGTACTCTGGACAGCACTTTTTTATTGGTGGATGAATTTATCCACCAATCAGCAAGGACAACCCAGGTTGTTCACCAAAAATGGGCCGGCATCTAAACTTACATTCTTGCATTTCAAATAAAGATACCAAGAGAATGAAGAAAATTTGATAATAGGAGTAAATTAGAAAGTTGCTTAAAATTTCATACTCTAAATCACGAAAGAACATTTTTGGGTACAGTGTCCCTTTAAACTTTATGAAGCCAGGGAGGAATTTCAGAAATCCTATACTAAAATAAAAGGGGAGGTAGAAAGATTTACCAAATATATATCAGATAAGAAGGAAAGAAAAATTGACAGAGATGTCAATGATTATGCTAATAATAAGGTCTACCTATGGAACCAGACAAAGCAGATATGGCTGCTATTAATGATTTGATTTCTTTGATTGAGGATTCAAATATGAAAAATACTGAGGTTACACAGGGGGGCACCGATTGGAGAAATGTGCTTAAATCTAAATCACACTTTGTACTACCAAGCAGTATCTCTCACAATACCACATCTTTTTTAGATTTGGTATGTAAAGATATTTTAAGTTTACCAGAGCATAAAGAGTCACATGTTAACAATCTAACTATAGAAGAAAAACATGCTCTCCAAGAACTAACACAGTGGTCAGATACTCAGATTAAACTAAATGACAAAGGTGGTAACATTGTCCTGTGGCCTACCCCTATGTATATAGAAGAAGCTAAAAGACAACTTAGCAACAATAAGAACTATCTAAACCTCTTTAGTAATCCTACAGAATGTTTTCTTAAACAATACAATAAACTTATTAGCTCAGCACTCTCTGAATGTATAATTGATAATACAGAGTTCAAATTCCTGGAGACTAAACAACCTAAAATAGCAACTCTATACTTATTGCCCAAGATTCATAAAAACTTGTCATGTCCTCCGAGAAGACCAATTGTCTCGGGAATAGGATCTTTAACAGAGAAGGCAAGCAAGTACATTGATGCCAGACTCCGTTATGTTGTTGAATCGTTACCATCATACACTCGAGATACCATGCACGTATTAAATAAAATTGATAAAATCTCTATGACCCCCAATTTGATCTTGGTCACCTGTGACATAGAATCACTCTACACCAGTAAAGACACAATATGGGGATGTAAGGCAGTATCACACTTCTTGTTAAAAAATTAGTCTATGTCCAATGAAACCAAAAACTTCATAATTGAACTATAGGAATTCATATTAAGACATAACTATTTTGTCTTTGATGATCGATTTTACTTACAGACGTGCGGAACAGCGATGGGGACGTCTTGTGCCCCAACGTACGCTAATATATACCTGGGCTGGTGGGAAGAAACCTTAGTATTTCATAATACACTGAAACGGTTTACTCAATACATCTCACACTGATCCAGGTATATAGATGATATTTTCTTTGTATGGGAAGGTACTAGCGAACTCTTACAGGAATTCATCTCCAATTTAAACACTAATCCCCTAGGATTATATCTCACTATGGTAACAGATTAACATAAGGTGGCATTTTTGGATTTAACTATCAGAAAAGTTGATGATCACTTAGAAACTGACACATATAGAAAACCTACATCAACGAATAATATACTAAGAGCTGATAGTTATCACTATCCAAATACCATACATAGTTTACCTGTAGGTGAATATTTGAGGATCCGTAGAAACTGTTCTACTGTAGAATCCTTCAATATAGCAGCACAAGACCTCAGAGATAGATTACTTCAGAGAGGATATTCTAAAAAAGCTTTAGCTAGAGCCTATAATAAGGCCTTTAGCAGAAACAGATCTGAACTTCTAATGCCTAAAAGTACCCAATCAACTAATCCCTTAAGGTTTATTTCCACATACACAAGTCAAAGTCATTCTATTTCTAATATAATCCAGAAACACTGGCACATCTTGAAAGCTGATGATGTATTACAAACAGTTATTCCTGAGAAACCACTATTCACATACAGAAGGGCCAATAATCTTAGTGATTGCCTTACATCAAGCCACTTTAACAGGAATGCCAATAAGATTCCCTTATACAAAGGGTCTATTGCATGTGGTAACTGTAATGTGTGTACACATATGATTAAAAAGAAAACCATATTGGATAGGATTAACAGGAAGTGGATTATTAAGAACCACATAAACTGTAAGAGTACCAACATGATTTATTGTGTTTCCTGTGACTGTAATTTAATCTACGTAGGAATGACTACCAGATGCCTGGGTACTAGAATGACAGAGCACTTAAGTAACATCAGGTTAGCTAAAAGAGATGGTGAGAAAGGTAGGAAAATAAGTGTAGCAAAACATTTCTTACAAAATCACAATGGGAAAACTCAGAGCTTCAAATGTTGGGGCCTTGAGTCTATTAAACCGGGGATTAGAGGTGGTGAAACTGAACAGGCTTTATTAAAAAAGGAAGCCAGGTAAATTTTCAGATTAAACTCTGCAATGCCATTTGGTATGAATGAAAATAACAATTTGTGGGTATATCTTTAAAAATATGCTGATCATCGAATTATTGGGAATTATTACACAAAGTATGGCTAATAAAAAAGACTTAATTTATATCAAGTAAAATAGACATTGTCCTTTGAATTGTATGCCAACTATATTAAGCTGTTAGGGACCAACAATGAACAAACCTTGGGGTATCTGGCCTAATTCAGCTTTTAATTATTATTTCCATAATAATATAGATGTAGCAATATATTTTACCCATACTAAGATATGCACCCCAAATAGGGTGATCTCACTATATATCTACTAGCTTTAAATGACAGATTTAGTTTAGTTGTGATTTATATCTTAAACTGTTTTGAATCTGGGGATAAAGTAAGAGCCTCTGTCTGTGTTGGATATAGGTGTTATAACAAGTACTATATCACAAATATACTGGCTATCTATTATGTGAACAGTATCAATATGTGATATATTTACCAACACATGACAGTTTTATTTGGTTACTGCATGTCTTAGAATAAATTGTGTGGATTTTTTCATATATTCTTTCCTTTATTTTTTCCTTTATTTGCTGTCCTCATTACCTACTAAACCATATTTTCCTTAAGCGTATAATGTAAGCAACCTCCAGATTAGTTTGGTTTCACGTTAATAATTACCCATAATATATGTTACAGCAATAACGCTATGTTGACAGGCTAATCGGATGTGAAGCATCTGGATTTTCCTTTACGTGTGTGTAATTAAATGATACATAGAGAAGTAAATGTTGCATTAAAGTATAGATATGTATTGTTAGTTTATCCTAAGCACTATAACTGACATCAGAATCACTCGTAGTAATACTCGTAAAATCTTGAGATAACGAGTGTATTTGCAAAGAATGTAACTGAGGGGTTTGTCTTGTATGACGTGTCTGATTGGACAACCGGCTTTTTCACTTTACCCAATCCAGTTTAACATTGCACCGTACTATAATGAGCATTACTTTAACTTCTTACTATTGGTTAAAATAGGGGGTTGCCGAAATCAACGCACAGGATTGGCGTCACAATTTTATGACAGGTTTAACAAGAGGCTGCAGTAAACACTCAGCTTGTCATTTTTGAACCAAATTCACATTGAAAAAGGCCGTATCATGGCCGAAATGCGTTTGTGTGGCTAGACAATTTTGCACCTTAGTTGCTGCTTGTACAGTAACACCTTGTGTTACCCCTGGCACCTGAAGCCAAAGGAATCCTGTTATCGGCCAGGAATACAGGGGGGTGTCATCTGGTGTATTTGTGCAGCTTCATTGGTGTTTGTTTTTAGTTAGTTCTATCAGTGGATCGTGATTAGGTGATGTTTATCACACTTATTCTACTTTATACTTTTTAAATGTAGAAATAAAGTTTATTAATTTTAATACCTATACATTTGCCTACACTTTAGCTGTTTTGATACAGCATTTTCCAAATCATAGGAGCAAGAGTGCTATCAATCCCCTCTTAGTCCCTTTCTATCCCTTATCCTGTTTTATTTAGTGTTTTTAGTTGTACCAATATCCACGTAAGATCATTCATTGTTGATTAAAGAGGTCGATAACAATCTTTTTGAAAGGTTTATCTAATAATTAAAACATTTGCTATTAAAGTCTATGAGGATTTTTGTACATAAAAAAATTGATATGCTTTTCTAAAGGATTAGTTGACCCCAAAGTGATCAGGAAAATAACAGTCCATTTAATAGTAGGAACATTTTAAAAATAATCAATCCATGATACATGTTATTTTATTCTTTAAGTTCCGAAAACACCAAAGATTCGTCATGTCCAATGTTCATTTAAAGTTATTATTGACTTTAGCCTCCGTTTTAGTTACTGATACACTCCCAGCACACTCATAAACCCAGATCTCTAAACCAATCCAATAGGTTAACATGGGCCAAGCTGAAGTCTCCTCCAATTCTAAAAAACTATCACCATACTAAATTAAAACCGATTAAAGCACAGTCCAAAAATGGTGCTGTAGTCTAATTCAGGCCATAGAGGTTACACAAAACAAATCTCTGCTTTAACTAGAGACTTGTAGCTATATATCTTACTTGAGTATTTATTTTTGTACCTGTAAAGGTGACCATTAGTTCTTTTCTAACTAGCATTGATAAACCTTCTCTTCCTACCCTCTGAGGTATGTAGAGTATCTGGCCCACCCATCTGGTTTTCAGTGTCTCATGCTCTAACTATGTGAGGTGCATTAACTGCAGTAAAGCTTTGTCAGCTTGAAAGGCGTTAAAGTGATGAGGCATCATAATATATTTGACAGAGAAAGTTATTCCCCCTATGTTCCAGGATATTATTTTATATGGTCTAGTCACCATTTAAACATATTTCTGACTACTCCTTCACCATCCTAAAACCTCACCATCATAGCAGTGATCCACAGAACACAAGTAAGGTTTTAAAAGTATTATAGTGCAAGCTATTGACTTGAGCACCCTCAGCCTTTAGGGGCAGCCCATAATAAAGTGTAAAATCTTTCACAATAATAACTGAAGATAGTCTGTTTTTATTTTCTTTAGATTCTTTCCCTGTTATTTACTATTCAGGTATGCTTGTAGAGCCTGACTAGTCACAAAAAATGTCTATAAGATAGGGGGGCGCCCTAAAAAGTTAGCACTCAATAGGCTATATGGTGTATATGATAGTAAATATGGTACACAAAGGGAAACAATATGTATATGATAGTAAATATGGTACACAAAGGAAGACAATAGGAAAAATACTATTAATCAATTCAACAAAATATAATAAAAAAGTCTTTAAATTTGTGAAACGAAATAATGTTGAGGCAGCAATCTGTAGCGGACCCGGCCTGGATCCAAGAGGATAATCTATAAACAGAAGAAAAGACAGATGCGCCACATGGCCCAGTATTGTTTGATCCACAGAGTTAAACTATCAGATTGTATTACATTAGACTCACAATCTTGGAAGCACTCCAATTAGTGCAATGGGAACAGTCTGGGATCTATAACAGTCACCCAGCAGACCGACCTCTTAGGGTGAAGAAGGATAATCTGTAGTAAAACACAAGAGGACACAAGGGTGCCTATATGGCCTAGTACAGTCTTATACCAGGAGCAGTAGTATGTATGGTAAGATATATACTCACAAAAAGTAAAGCATCTCCATTGATGCTAATCAGACAGGAAGGGATAAATGTAGTCACCCAACAGCATCATGCCTGAGGAAACAGTCTGTGACTGAGAAACGCGTCGCTTTATTTTAACTTATTTCAGTAAAGTTTAATACTTTTTTATCTCAAACACTTGCTACTGTGTTTTATTCAGATTTTCATTGGTCCACTGGACCTTTGCTTTTGCTGCCTGCCTCCTGTGGAAGGCTTGCTACAGTCTGTTGGGTGACTACATTGATCCCTTCCTGTCTGATTAGCATCAATGGAGATGCTTTACTTTTTGTGAGTATATATCTTACCATAGAGAAAAACAAAGTGGAGTTCACTACACAGCGCTAATCCCACAATATATTGTGTACTATTTACATACACCTAGTGTGACAATATTATAGCATAAATGTATCCAACACTGATTCCTACAGAGAGCGCATTGCTACAATGTTTAGCTATAATTATTAGAAAGAAATTAATGCGCTTATGATTTGTCAGCTATTGTCTCAGTGTTACAGTTTCTATTGTATAAAGAATTCAGAGTTCAAAATATGCTGAAAGAAATCTTAAAACAGCAGGAGTATTCTGTCTTCCAGTTCAACGATCAATAATGCAGATATAGAATGGCAACAATCCCAAATGGCCTCACAGGCTACTCACATTAGGTGACCTCAATCGTATGAGGTAAGGAACAGGCGTTTTGGATGTGTTGGGATTCTGCGCTGATCCTCTGATAGCAAGCTTGTGATCCTGTGCGTTGTCTTAGATAGAATTATGGTTCATCAGTTGGAGCCACAGCGCAAAGTATCTTTCAAATTTCTTCCCTCCTCAGGATCACCAATGCTGATGTCGGCAACAGTTCTTTGCCTCTTTAACAACTCCAACGTTTATATAAAGGAAACAGACACAGCACATAGCATAATACTGTTTAAAAGTAACACGAATTTATTTGTTGATAGAGAATAATACTCACAAACGAGACCTCAGTTTGTATGAGGTATCAATATAGCATCTCATTTAAAAGGACCGTAGTCCCACACTGTGATAAAAAGTTTCTACTTTGGTAGAATGTGATATTTGTAAAATATCTTTTAGCAGTCATATATTGACGAAAAAATAGAGCATGTAAAAACTATATTGTGGTTGCGGCTTAACCAGAGTCCCACACAACCACTGTATCGGTAATACTAGGGATGAGCAGCCAGATTCAACACTCAGCCTTACGCGTTTCAAAGTTTAAAACTTCTTCCTCAGAGGCATTGTTGAATCTGGTCTGGTGCAGCCATTTTTAAAAACTCCCGCTTAGCGGGGAGGGTGGGTGTGTGAACCGGCTGCTCATCCATTGGTCCGTTTTGTTACACCCCTCTTACGATCCGGGGTTCTTTTCGATCCGAAAGAATCATATAAGCACAGAATTAGAATATTTCCAATGCAGCGTATTTAAAAATTCACTATAGTATAGTGTGAATCTTGCTAGAGAAACTTCTATTATCCTGGTCAATGAGTGTAATACTTGAATGTGTCACATATTTTACTAACATCTAAATAGATGTAAAAGAAAATTTTTTTATGGACAAAAGTTATAGATACTCTGAATGGTCAACTGTCTAATCAGACATGAAAATAACTAACAACATTCTTTTTGTTTTAAACGAAATATAGATCAAACAATTAGGACAGATGATAACATACTATACATAGGACACTTTGGCTGCCTATAAACAGTGCTAATATAATTTGTTAAACAAACCTTGAGTTCCTCAGCAAGTCCTCTGAGGATGAATGTAATACATCTAAGATTTCCTTGCACTGTATATAACTAATTCTCTGTGAAAGTTATTAATAATTATGGAGACAATCTTTATCGATGGTAACATTAACAAAACAAAAAGAATGTTGTTAGTTATTTTCATGTCTGATTAGACAGTTGACCATTCAGAGTAGCTATAACTTTTGTCCATAAAATTTTTTTCTTTTACATCTATTTAGATGTTAGTAAAATATGTGACACATTCAAGTATTACACTCATTGACCAGGATAATAGAAGTTTCTCTAGCAAGATTCACACTATACTATAGTGAATTTTTAAATACGCTGCATTGGAAATATTCTAATTCTGTGCTTATATGATTCTTTCGGATCGAAAAGAACCCCGGATCGTAAGAGGGGTGTAACAAAACGGACCAATGGATGAGCAGCCGGTTCACACACCCACCCTCCCCGCTAAGCGGGAGTTTTTAAAAATGGCTGCACCAGACCAGATTCAACAATGCCTCTGAGGAAGAAGTTTTAAACTTTGAAACGCGTAAGGCTGAGTGTTGAATCTGGCTGCTCATCCCTAGTATTACCGATACAGTGGTTGTGTGGGACTCTGGTTAAGCCGCAACCACAATATAGTTTTTACATGCTCTATTTTTTCGTCAATATATGACTGCTAAAAGATATTTTACAAATATCACATTCTACCAAAGTAGAAACTTTTTATCACAGTGTGGGACTACGGTCCTTTTAAATGAGATGCTATATTGATACCTCATACAAACTGAGGTCTCGTTTGTGAGTATTATTCTCTATCAACAAATAAATTCGTGTTACTTTTAAACAGTATTATGCTATGTGCTGTGTCTGTTTCCTTTATATAAACGTTGGAGTTGTTAAAGAGGCAAAGAACTGTTGCCGACATCAGCATTGGTGATCCTGAGGAGGGAAGAAATTTGAAAGATACTTCGCGCTGTGGCTCCAACTGATGAACCATAATTCTATCTAAGACAACGCACAGGATCACAAGCTTGCTATCGGAGGATCAGCGCAGAATCCCAACACATCCAAAACGCCTGTTCCTTACCTCATACGATTGAGGTCACCTAATGTGAGTAGCCTGTGAGGCCATTTGGGATTGTTGCCATTCTATATCTGCATTATTGATCGTTGAACTGGAAGACAGAATACTCCTGCTGTTTTAAGATTTCTTTCAGCATATTTTGAACTCTGAATTCTTTATACAATAGAAACTGTAACACTGAGACAATAGCTGACAAATCATAAGCGCATTAATTTCTTTCTAATAATTATAGCTAAACATTGTAGCAATGCGCTCTCTGTAGGAATCAGTGTTGGATACATTTATGCTATAATATTGTCACACTAGGTGTATGTAAATAGTACACTATATATTGTGGGATTAGCGCTGTGTAGTGAACTCCACTTTGTTTTTCTCTATACCTATACGGTGTGATCACCTGCAAGGGTAGTGTGATCACACTCTATTGTTTACTCCAGCAGCTTATCTCGTACAGGTGTTAATATTCTTTGCGCCTCCAGTGTGGCCCACACCTAGGTGTGGCTCACATTACGAAAACCCTTTTCTTCTAATATACGTTTATTTTACTTATACCCTTTGGATATTGGCAGCAATTAATTACACCTAGACACACACATTTGTTGGTTATTTAAGATATCATTAACCCAACATTTGAATCGAATACTATAATTAATATTTAATATGGAAATAACTAACCATATTTTTGGGAATTATTTTAATTTAAATACTAGACAAAAGAATCTTTCTATTTCAACTGAAGATGAATACATTCCAATAAATGGGGATATAGATCCCAAGGATTTGTTTAACAAATTAGAAAGATTAAGTAAAAAACAATTAAACCACTGGCATGACAGTGTGAATCTTGAGAGATATATAAAATATAACCTCGGGGGGCGGAGCCGGCGCTCACAGGAGATGGCCGCACTTTGAGTGAGCTCCGGATCATCAGCCCAGTTAGCGGTCTAAAAGCCCAGCAGTAACCACTACAACAGATGTCCTGACCACTGGGAAACATTCCGGTCAGAAGGGCAGCAGCGGACCAAGGTCTAACGTCAAAACTGACAGTTGGGAGGATTCAAGCGGCACAGCACTACAAGGCCTTCAATAATGGCGTAATCAGCAGCCGGAGCAGCATTAAGTTAATCATATGTGGTGAGTCATAGCTGCCTTTGACCCATGTGCATGCAGGACAGAACTCCGCTATAGGCAAAACATCCCAAGAGATGCACATTGCCAGACACGAGGCTTCGATCACGCAGAACACACTGACACCATCTTAAAACAGCAGGGAAGCTGCATCCATAACTGATATGTAAAAAGAGCCGACGGAGAAGGTAATGTGATACACTACGCAGGGTGAGAAAAGCCTTTAATCACAATATAGCGAGGTCAGCATGAGTTGAACTGTTGTGACTACTTTATGCCCAAACCAGATTGCTATATTTGCTCAGTGCAGAACATGACAGTTTGACTTCTAAATTTCATTAATAACACAGCGGTCACTCACACGCTCGAAACAAGGGCTACCTCTACTAATCATCCTCACATTGATAAATCAAAACCTGTCCTGGAGACAAACCTACAATATATATAAGGTTCATTACTGAATAGGCATGCCACCTAGAAAACTGCATCCAAAAGATAAAGAAAAGCGCGCCAAACCCAGCGCTGCATCTACGCCATCAGTGGATCATTTTTTTAAAGCAACTAACTCACAATTAACTGACATGTCTCTGTCTGCTTCTCCCAAGAACATACATGCTTCATCTCCCTCTGAATCTGATTCAGATGAGGAACATACAACTGTATGTGTCCCCAAATCTATATTGACCTCTCTACCCTCAAAAGAAGATTTCGCTTCATTACTAGTTCAAGTTCAGAAATGCATTAAAGATGAGATTGCAGATTTAAAAAAAGACATTACAGATATGAACAGCAGAGTGGAAAAGCTTGAAGATGATTGGAGCTCATTTAATTCTAATGCCGCAGAAATGAAAACACAACTAGACATACAAGATGAAACCATACAACAATTAGAAAATAAACTGGATGACTTAGAAAATAGATCCAGAAGGCAGAATATAAGAATAAGAGGCGTCCCTGAAAAAATCCAAGCAGCAGATTTACCTATGTATTTACAATCTCTCTTCTCATTTATTAGCAATCAAGATGAACCTCCACCTGTTGAGATTGACAGAGCTCACAGAGCTCTAAGACCTTCTCCTCCAGAGGGGGCCCCACCAAGAGACATTATTGTCAGGATCACCAACTATTCTGTGAAGGAGCAACTCATGAAAGAGGCTAGAAATAAACAACCGATACAATTCGAGGGTGTCCATATCCAGATGTATGCAGACCTCTCAACCAGAACCCTGCAAAAGAGGAAGGAACTAGCTCCACTGACATCACACCTGCGTTCCATGAACATCAAGTACAGGTGGAACCACCCTTTCCAATTAATGGTAACATGGAACAACAGGAGAGCGATTTGTGCTGCCCCATCAGAAATGCTAGACTGTTGTCGAAAATTAGAAATCCCTCCTGTAGCATTGGAAACGGAGAACACTTCGGTACAAGGAGAGAAGAAGGGACAGGGAGCACCCCCTAAACCTCAACGTCCAGAATGGCAGAAGGTGCAGCGGAAAAAATGATAGAAGACCTTAACAGAGACACTATCATGGTTAAATCTGTGATGGAGATTATTGCCGAAATGACTCCTAGGAGTATCCTTTTGGGCTAATGTGCCTAGTTTAGTAAACAAACAAGACTGACCGCACTATTGCTATTGTTATCAGCTGTAATATAATCTTAACGGATCATGCATGCTTTACACATTTGTTTTTTTTCATTATCCACCGTTGACTGGGCTGGTAAGGGTTCCTAATGGGATTCTTATCAGTTTTATTACCCCCAGAAAGTTATTTGAGATCAGTTCCAGTTTCTCTAACTGTTCTATTTGTTCTTTTTGTAAATTATGAATGTTTGTTATTTATAGTAGTAAGAAATGTCAGCATGTGCTATTTGATGAATGACTCCTACTTCACACAGCTCAATTATACTATCCATGAGTGATACCAAAATATGCTTTTTATCACAAAACGTAAAAGGGTTTAACAGCCCTCACAAAAGGGCCCTGGCATTTAGGGATATTATACACAAAAAAGGTGAAGTTATAGGATTGCAAGAAACTCATTTTAAAAGAGGTAATGTACCACGACATCTACACAATAACTATTCACATCACTTCTTTAGTGCCCATCCAAAGAAAAAAGTTAATGGCGTAAGCATCTTGATTCACAGGTCTATCCCTTTCACGCTTATAAACCAAAGCAAAGACAAGGAAGGGAGATTTCTGGCCATCAGCGGTTTGCTTCACAACAAGCCAACCACCATAATTAACATTTATGCCCCTAATCAGAAACAAGCCAGTTTCTTTAGATCTATTATCCCATTGATTCAAGATATACTGGTGGGTCAGTTGATTTTCTTGGGAGATTTTAACATTCCATTGTCCCCTGACTTAGATAGTTCGAACCGCAATATACACACTCCCAAAAGATCTCTGAAGGTAGTATGGTCCCTTTTAAGGACGTTTGGTTTACACGATCCATGGAGGTTATCTAACCCAGGAAAAAGAGATTACACATTATTTTCGGCCCCAAATAAAACATACTCGCGAATAGACTATATCCTAGTAGACCACCTCACACTCTATCTAGTTCATGATGTAAATATTTTGCACACGGTGTGGTCAGACCACTCCATGATGAAATGCAATATTAACTGGCCAACTGCTCCAGTTAGAGAATTTAACTGGAGATTAGATAATACGCTGCTATTACATCCTGAGACTAGCAAACTAGTCACAAATGAGTTAAAAGAATTTTTTCATATTAATGTACAAGAGGGCATGGCTTCCTCTACGGTCTGGGAAACCCATAAAAGCTATATAAGAGGAGTATTGATAAAAGCAAGAGCACACAGAAATAAACTTATCAGAGAAGAATACACACACTTAGCCAAAGAAATATCCCAATTGGACTATTTACACAAGTTACAACCTACTGACAACAACATCCGAGAACAGTTAGAGTTTTACAGAAACAAATTAAAGACTCACTTACACATAAAAGCGCAATCCATTGCCCTCAAATTAAAACAAAAATACTATGCTGAGACAAACAAACCGGGTAAATTTTTGGCAAGATCCCTCAAAATCAAACAAGCGAAACATTACATTCATTCAATAAAACAGCCGAATGGCAGAGTAGTGGAGGATAGCAAACAGATAGCGGAGACTTTTAAAAACTACTTCCATTCTCTATATAATTTATATCCCAATAGAACACGAACCCAACATTTCACACAATGCTCCCAATATTTAGAGGAGGTCCAGTTAACTCAATTATCAGAGGAAGAGAAAGAAATGCTAAACTCCACAATTTTACAGTCGGAAGTATTGGAGGCAATTAAAACACTCAAAACAGATAAGGCCCCCGGCCCTGACGGGTTCTCCGGCCTCTACTACAAATCATTTCAAGACATATTACTTCCTCATATCTTAAATGTATTCCATCAGATAGAAGACACAGGTATCTTCCCAGACAGCATGCTCCAAGCATGTATCACAGTTTTACCCAAACCAGGAAAAAAAAATGATCAACCTGCAAATTTCAGACCTATATCTCTTCTCAACTTAGATTTAAAAATATATGCCAAAATTCTAGCCATTAGGATCAACAAATTTTTACCAAAATTAATATCCCCCGACCAAGTAGGCTTCGTACCTAGAAGGGAAGCTAAGGATAACACGATTAAGATCATAGACATAATAGACCATGTAAATAAACATAATTCCCAGATGATACTTCTATCAACAGATGCTGAAAAAGCTTTCGATAGGCTTGACTGGTCCTTTTTAGAACTTACCTTAAATAAATTTAATTTCCCCCCCTTACTTATAAAACAGATCATGGCCTTATACACTTTCCCATCTGCACAGATTAATATAAATGGAACCCGATCAGAATTATTCGAAATTAGGAATGGAACCAGACAAGGCTGCCCGCTGTCCCCCCTTCTCTTTGTCTTATCACTTGAGGTCTTAGCATCCAAAATAAGACATAATGATTCCATCCAGGGAGTAACAATTAAAGACAAAATGTATAAACTATCCATGTTTGCTGATGACATTCTCATGTCATTGTTATCACCAGTGGAATCCATTGTAGCTGTACAGAGTGAATTAGCAGATTATGGGAAAGTATCAAATTTCCTAGTAAATATGATGAAATCAGATATTTTACCCTTTAATATCCCCAATAACACTTTATCCCAAATCAGGAATAACTGTAGTTTCAATATACAATCCAAATCTATCAAATATTTAGGCATAAACATAACACCCACTATAGATTCTCTACGTAATACAAATTATAAAAAACTGACTATAGACATTGCAAAACTGACTGACACATGGCATTCCAAAACGACTTCATGGTTAGGTAGGATTTACTCTACCAAAATGGTTCTTCTACCAAAGATTTTATATATACTCCAGACAATCCCTTTGCCTCACACTGAAGTCCACATCATTAAACTACAAAAAATAATAAATCAATATATTTGGAAAAACAAACCATCTAGGATAAATAAATCAACTATGTACACACCTAAAAGCCAGGGGGGCTTGGGGGTTCCAAATCTCCTGCTATATAAAAGAGCAATATCTATGCAAAGGATTGTAGAGTGGTGTAGATTCAATAATGATAATGCTAAACACTGGATTCAGATTGAACATGACATATCAGGAAATTTACAGCTAGGGGGAGCCTGTTGGCTACCTAACACCTCATATTTTAAGAGGGGGGAGGCGTTGCAAACAGTGAACAACACGATCTCTGACTGGAAATTAGTATGCTCTCTTAGTGGTGAGATATCGAGTAGATTTTCCCCTCTTACCCCTATTATTACAAACCCAGATCTTCCATTTGGAAATCTATCTAACATAAACCCAATTTCATCCCTTGAGAGAATTATGCCAATAATCACATTAGTTCACGAAAACAAACTAAAACCTAGATCTGAATTAGAATCATGGGAAGGGGGTGTACTTGCTCCTTGGTTAAGATATCATCAAGTGAATCACTATATCAACACTCACAGGGATAGGCACAATCTATTAAGACCTTTAACCAAGTTTGAAAAAATGTGTTACACTCCATATCCAACAAGGGGTCTTATCTCACTTATCTATGAAATAGTAATAAAGGCCACCTCCCCAAAGCCACACAAATACACTAGGGAGTGGGAAAGAGACCTAGGGGATATTCTCCTCAGTAAAGATTGGTCAACTATTTTCACCAACATAGCCCACTCGGCTCACTCCACCATAGGGATAGAAACTAACTACAAGATTATGATGAGGTGGTATCTTACCCCATCTAGACTCAAACACATATTTAACAGAGCTTCAGACAGGTGCTGGAGATGTAATTCAGAAGTGGGATCTATGGGTCACATATGGTGGTCATGTCACATTATTCAAGACTATTGGGAGAGAATTGTAAGGGAAGTGAATTTGGTTTTATCTAGCAACCTCACGAACACACCAAAAGTTTGTCTATTCAGCACATTTGATGAAACAAATTGCATAATAAAGAAATCGTTAGCTTTGATTCTATTTAATGCAGCAAAAATCTTAATAGCCTCTCATTGGAAATCTGGAACAGCTCCCTCTATAGATGAATGGAGAGAGAGGGTACAAAGTCTCATTACCCTAGAGAGAGATACTTCTTTTTCAAAAATAACAAATTGCAAATATACTATGATATGATGCTGTTTTGGGACTCATATAAGGGAGCCAGATGTACTAACATTACATACGCCTAGGCTACAGTTTGTATTAGAGTTATCAATAATTTTACAAGTCAATAATAACAGGAGTTGTTCATTGGAAAGTAGAAACCAATAACACTAACACAAATGCTGACATAGTTCATTTTATTGTCTATTGTTATATTATTATTTCTTATTTATCTTTATTTTCAGTTCGGAGTTAGTTTAGTTTTTTTTGTTTTAGGTTAATAGAACTCTCCGCCATTTTTAGGCATTTTCTTTTTGGAACCAAAGATGTAATCAGCAAGAACTTACATATATGTAATTATCAAACAAGTCAATGTACCACTAATTCTATATGTACTGTATAAAAAAATTTTCAATAAAGAAATAATAAATAAAAAAAAAAAAATATAACCTCGTTCCAAGAGGACTTCGTCTCTCAAAACCTACTATATTTGAACCAGAAGAGGTTGAATTTCTCACAGAATGGGAAACCTCCCTGGAAGAGAGCTCCCTAAAACTGGTTAACATTTTAATTAAATACAGACAGTTTAAAATAAAGGAAATTAACAAAGATCTAATTGAATTACAAAAGACTCTTGAAATCCACAAAGAAGATGTTCTGTACAAAGAATTAGATGAAAACAATAAAAAGAAATTAGAAAGACTTGATAAAATAATTGAAACAAAAAAGAAAAATAAATTTTTGAGGGATTTCCAAGAATCTAAATTGGAAAACCAAATAATAATTAATGATGGTGAAAAAGAGAACGAAGTCTGGGAAGACACCCCAGTAACTACCCCTCGCACCCCTATAGAACCAACACGTAGAAGGGAGAGTATATTATCTACACACAAAAGAGAAAATAGATCTAAAACCAAAAATCAGTCAAATATTCCTCCTTGGAGAAAAAATAGTGTTCAATTCAGAGAGAGAGAGAGAATACCAAATAGACAGAATTACTATCAGAATACAAATGGATCCAACCAGCAACACCACGATCATTTTAGGAACCCATATAATAGGGACTATAGGGACAACAGAAATTATTATACCCACAATGATCACTATACCTATAATGAATATAGAAGATTTGATAATTCATATAAATATGATCATGACTATAGATATTCAGGATATAATCAGTCAAAAAACTTCAGACCCCATCTTTTTCCACAAAAACAAAAAGGACCCCCATCAGGGAATTTTCAAAATTCTATAGAGACCAGACAGCACATACAAAACATAGAAGGAAGATCCAATCAAAATTGGACTCCAATAAACCAAAGAAAACGAAAAGAACAAAGCGAGGAAAGAGAGGGGGACAACTGGTTAGACATAGAAAACAAAAGAAAAAGATCCAAGACAAGATTCAATGCAGAGAATTAGTTAAGATCTTTAATCTATCTAAATATCAATTTACCGAAATACAACTAAATGTGTTGAGAAAGGGTTTAAAGTTTGCGCCCGTAAAAGGGCCAAATTCTTTCACTCTGTTTATTGATTTACACAAATTTATAAGAAAATTAACCCTGCAGAGACATTTCGAAAAAAGCAAAAAAGATAGTGCTATAATAATTCCCGATGACCCCTCTATCTTAACAGATAAAGATCTACAAGCTTTGATTGTACTTGAAGAATTAGAAAATGAGTCCAATATCATAAATAAGGAATTCTCATCTCAGAATTATGTACATACAAATTTAAAATTACCTTCTACTTTCTTCCCAGTACAATCTAAAGGCAACTGTATTCCAACGTTCTATGACTTGGTCTCAAACGACCTAATAGACCTCTGTAACAATTACAAAATAAAAAAAGATAATCTAAGTAAAAAAGAAAAAAATATTCTTAATGAAATAAAAGACAATGACGACCTCATAATACGTGAGGCAGATAAGGGGGGAGGTTTGGTTTTACAAAACCGAGCTGACTATTTGAAAGAAGCCTTTAATCTCTTAGGAGATGAAAAGACATACCTAAAATTAAAAGGGGACCCAAGAAAAACTTTTTTAAGAGAATATACACAGCTTCTGGATGATGCCAGATATAATGGGATATTAAATGACCAAGAATTTAAATATTTAAACAACCCTTATCCCAAAACGGCAATATTCTATCACCTCCCCAAGGTGCATAAAAGCACCACAAACCCCCCAGGAAGACCTATTGTCTCCGGTATAAATTCACTGACGGCAAGGCTATCTGAATATGTGGACTATTATATTAATCCACTAGTCCCTCAACTAAAATCTCATCTTAAAGATACTATGGACACCATTAAAAAGATTGAACAAATAAAATGGAACTCTGAATATAGATGGGTGACTATGGATGTATCAGCACTGTATACAAACATACCCCACCAAAAAGGAATTGAGACACTCAGATATACATTAAGGGAGAAAACCAATTTCTCCGATAAACTACAAACATTCATTGTAAATAGTGCTAAGTTTGTTCTGGAAAGAAATTATTTTGAATTTGAAGGCGAACATTACCTCCAAATCAGTGGTACAGCAATGGGGACCATTATGGCCCCCAGCTATGCCAATCTCTATATGGGACACTGGGAGGATCAATTCATCTATAACAACAACCAATTCAAGGATAACATTGTGTGGTGGGGCAGATTCATTGACGATATTATACTCATTTGGAATGGTAGTGAAGACTCCATTAAAGATTTTGTGAATTTTGCAAATGCCAACTCAATGAATCTGTCCTTCACACACAAAACAAATCCCTTGGAAATAGAATTTTTGGATCTTGTACTCTTCCATGAAGAAGACAAGATTTTAACAAAACTATACAGGAAAGAAACTGACAGTAACGGTTACCTTCCAGCTGATAGCGGACATCATAAGTCTTGGGTACGAAACATCCCTTTCGGGCAGTTTCAGAGACTGAGAAGAAACTGCTCGAAATTAGAAGACTACGATAAGGAATCTAACATACTAAAACAACAGTTTGCTAGTAAAAACTACAATAAAAAGATTGTAGATACTGCATACTTAAAGGCTAGAAATTTAAATAGAGAAGATCTTTTAGCAAAAAATCAGGGGGGAATACGAGAGACTAAGAACATAGAAAAAACTAATAATACCAAAAGAAGAATTAGAGATCCAGGTTTTATCACCACATATAATGAGGCAGCCCCTGAAATCAAACAAATCTTAAAAAAATACTGGCCGGTCCTGAAACAGGACAAATTTCTAAAGAATAACCTAGGGGATTGCCCTATAGTAACCTTTAGAAAAAATAAATCTCTAAAAAACATACTGGCCCCCAGTAAATTAAAAGGAAATAAACAACAAAAAAACTGGCTACAAAGTAACAGCCAAGGATTCTATAAATGTAACCGCAAAAATTGTGAAGGCTGTGCACATGCGTATAATGGGAATAAACCAACACATGTGGTTCAATCCAAATCCAACAATAAAAGCTGCAAAATAAACACTCTAACTAACTGTAAAAGTGAGTTTTGTGTTTATTTATTAGAATGCAGCTGTGGACTCCAGTATATCGGGAGGTCCAAAAGAGTTTTTAAAACGAGATTATTAGAACATATAAAAAACATTGAAGCTGGCTTTACTGGACATAACCTTTCAGAACATTACAGAAAACACCATCAGAAAGATCCAAAATGTTTAAAGGGAACAATCCTTGAACATATCTCACAAAATCATAGTGGGGGAGATAGAGTTAGAACATTGAGACAAAGAGAAACCTACTGGATACATGCATTTAACACCTTGCATCCAGGAGGGCTCAATAAAGATGTAGATATTGTAGCATTTTTATAACATTGATTGTTATAATTTGTAAATGCTGTGGGCAAAAAACCCTTACATTAATCACATAGGTTCATATATTTATATATAAACAGCTCTAAGAGAAAAAGCTATTCAGAGGCTATACCATTTGTGGAAAATAAAATAAAACTAAATTAAACGAAATATAGATCAAACAATTAGGACAGATGATAACATACTATACATAGGACACTTTGGCTGCCTATAAACAGTGCTAATATAATTTGTTAAACAAACCTTGAGTTCCTCAGCAAGTCCTCTGAGGATGAATGTAATACATCTAAGATTTCCTTGCACTGTATATAACTAATTCTCTGTGAAAGTTATTAATAATTATGGAGACAATCTTTATCAATGGTAACATTAACAAAACAAAAAGAATGTTGTTAGTTATTTTCATGTCTGATTAGACAGTTGACCATTCAGAGTAGCTATAACTTTTGTCCATAAAAATTTTTTCTTTTACATCTATTTAGATGTTAGTAAAATATGTGACACATTCAAGTATTACACTCATTGACCAGGATAATAGAAGTTTCTCTAGCAAGATTCACACTATACTATAGTGAATTTTTAAATACGCTGCATTGGAAATATTCTAATTCTGTGCTTATATGATTCTTTCGGATCGAAAAGAACCCCGGATCGTAAGAGGGGTGTAACAAAACGGACCAATGGATGAGCAGCCGGTTCACACACCCACCCTCCCCGCTAAGCGGGAGTTTTTAAAAATGGCTGCACCAGACCAGATTCAACAATGCCTCTGAGGAAGAAGTTTTAAACTTTGAAACGCGTAAGGCTGAGTGTTGAATCTGGCTGCTCATCCCTAGTATTACCGATACAGTGGTTGTGTGGGACTCTGGTTAAGCCGCAACCACAATATAGTTTTTACATGCTCTATTTTTTCGTCAATATATGACTGCTAAAAGATATTTTACAAATATCACATTCTACCAAAGTAGAAACTTTTTATCACAGTGTGGGACTACGGTCCTTTTAAATGAGATGCTATATTGATACCTCATACAAACTGAGGTCTCGTTTGTGAGTATTATTCTCTATCAACAAATAAATTCGTGTTACTTTTAAACAGTATTATGCTATGTGCTGTGTCTGTTTCCTTTATATAAACGTTGGAGTTGTTAAAGAGGCAAAGAACTGTTGCCGACATCAGCATTGGTGATCCTGAGGAGGGAAGAAATTTGAAAGATACTTCGCGCTGTGGCTCCAACTGATGAACCATAATTCTATCTAAGACAACGCACAGGATCACAAGCTTGCTATCAGAGGATCAGCGCAGAATCCCAACACATCCAAAACGCCTGTTCCTTACCTCATACGATTGAGGTCACCTAATGTGAGTAGCCTGTGAGGCCATTTGGGATTGTTGCCATTCTATATCTGCATTATTGATCGTTGAACTGGAAGACAGAATACTCCTGCTGTTTTAAGATTTCTTTCAGCATATTTTGAACTCTGAATTCTTTATACAATAGAAACTGTAACACTGAGACAATAGCTGACAAATCATAAGCGCATTAATTTCTTTCTAATAATTATAGCTAAACATTGTAGCAATGCGCTCTCTGTAGGAATCAGTGTTGGATACATTTATGCTATAATATTGTCACACTAGGTGTATGTAAATAGTACACTATATATTGTGGGATTAGCGCTGTGTAGTGAACTCCACTTTGTTTTTCTCTATACCTATACGGTGTGATCACCTGCAAGGGTAGTGTGATCACACTCTATTGTTTACTCCAGCAGCTTATCTCGTACAGGTGTTAATATTCTTTGCGCCTCCAGTGTGGCCCACACCTAGGTGTGGCTCACATTACGAAAACCCTTTTCTTCTAATATATCTTACCATATATACATTCTTCTATAGGGATAGGCTCAGACAAAAGCTGTGGCTGACATTTTCCAAAGTACAGACCTTAGTGAAGGACACCAAGGTACATTTGAAATTAAAAACATTATTTTATAGTGCTTGGTGTTATTATACTGATGCAGATACTACTGATCCTATAACCAGCCCTCCTCTGGCTATATCCATGAGCCAGTGTCACTACTGTGTCATTATATAGCGCTTGGCGTTATTATACTGATGCAGATACCACTGATCCTATAACCAGCCCTCATGTGGCTATAACCATGTGCCAGTGTCACTACTGTGTCTTTGTATAGTGCTTGGTGTTATTATACTGATGCAGATACCACTGATCTTATAACCAGCCCTCCTCTAGCTATACCCATGAGCCAGTATCACTACTGTGTCTTTAAATAGTGCTTGGTGTTATTATACAGATACCACTGATCCTATAACCAGCCCTCCTCTGGCTATACCCATGTGCCAGTGTCACTACTGTGTCTTTGTATAGTGCTTGGTGTTATTATACTGATGCAGATACCACTGATACTATAACCAGTCCTCCTTCGGCTATACCCATGTGCCAGTGTCACTACTATGTCATTATATAGTGCTTGGTGTTATTATACTGATGTAGATACCACTGACCCTATAACCAGCCCCTTGTCTGGCTATAACCATGACCCAGTGTCACTACTGTGTTATTTTACAGTACTGGGTGTTATTATACTGATGTAGATACCACTGACCCTATAACCAGCCCCTTGTCTGGCTATACCCATGAGCCAGTGTCACTACTGTGTCATTATATAGTGCTGGGTGTTATTATACTATTACAGATACACAACCAGTATTTCACTCTGGCTTTATTTATTCCATAACTTATTACCCAATATCGCTCTTGACACGCCACTAACTTTATTCACACTACATTTTTTTTTATTCCTATTATTTAATCAGAAAAGATATACTAAGGTTGTGGCGGACACTGCAAGGGCTAGTCACGGACACCAGTGTTTGTGTATGGACACCTTGCCTATCCCTGGCCATTTGAAATATTTATATACTTTTTTAAATATGTACCAGTAATACAATTAGTACAATTCTGCTTTTTAAAATATGGTGGTGCAGTTATAACATATATTGAAACATAAAAACTAAAAGAGATAATAAATTCCTGAAAGGCAAGTGCTCTAGCTGCAAGTTGCCCTTTCTAGTGAATTGACGATAGGGAGGTTACCAACCCAATTTGTTAACACTGTATATTAGGCATGGAAATCTAGCTAGCATGGTTCTTAATATACAGGGGCCACTAAAGCATTGCGTGGGCTTTAAATTAGCAAGTGAGTGTCATCAACTTAGAGTATTTTATTGTCAGAGGTTTTAGATAGAAAAGTTATCTGCATGACCTCTTTAGTAATCAAGCACATATTGTATTAACAACATTATCTGAGGGATTACCAATCAAGTATGTTGGTGATAATATGAAGAGAAAGATTCAGGAGTCCCAGTAACTTGTACATAAATCCAAAAGCTTTATTGATTAAAACAAAAAGCAACAGCTCTTGTGTTACAGAGTCTTTTCCAAAGCTGCAGCTCAGGGTAGTGGTCACAGCTGCTGACGCGTTTCGGCCTTGTCCGCCGTAGTCATAGCAATGCTATGACTACGGCGGACAAGGCTGAAACGCGTCAGCAGCTGTGACCACTACCCTGAGCTGCAGCTTTGGAAATGCTATGACTACGGCGGACAAGGCCGAAACGCGTCAGCAGCTGTGACCACTACCCTGAGCTGCAGCTTTGGAAAAGACTCTGTAACACAAGAGCTGTTGCTTTTTGTTTTAATCAATAAAGCTTTTGGATTTATTTACAAGTTACCGGGACTCCTGAATCTTTCTCTTCATACTATTGCCAACCAGCAAGGAGTCGCCGATATTGCCCTCAAACCTGTACACCCTCAAACCTGTACATCCGGGGCCACCACAGAGAACGGAGCGTCAACAGGAAGGTGACGTCACACGCTCCAGATCGACACACGCAAACTACCGGACCACAGACAGCGAGAAACTCGAGGAGGGGAGCAAGCGGCATGGCCGGATTCCTGCAGCAAGCGGAGATTTGACTCCCCCAGGACCGAGTTCTCCAGCGCTGGTGAATGTGAGTGTGACCCTGAGCGGTTGAATTTAGAGTTTGCTAAGTGTGCACATCAACCTAACAATCAGCTTTAGACTGAACTGTGAAGTGTGGGATTTGAATTGTGACATACCTGTGATGGCTAAGATACACAGAGGCAATACATGCGGATAGGAGTAAAACAAACTTTGCTTATATGTTGGTGATAAACCTTACAAGATAATCTTTAAATATATGTAATAATAGTACAACAATATATAGGGTAGAAGAAATAGGCAAATTAAGAAGCAAAATGCAATTAATATGTAGTGTCCTCTGTGAGTAGTCCAATTCTGAATCACCCTTTGCCAAAGGTGGAACCACAACCCAATATTATATCTCAAGTGAAATCAACTTTACTTCAGCTGTATGTTGTCTCAAATCTGGACTGCCTTACACTGGCTGGAGATTGTGCAGTAAAATTAATCTGTATCCTTGTAAAAACAGCTTGCAACTATAATAACGCTCAACACCACTTGCAAATAAGGTGATGCGCCTTCACAAGTCAGGCTAAAAGTGCTGGTTGGATCTTCTGTGTTGCATCAGCCAGTCAGTCTGCTTTTCTACTCTTGTGGTAGACAGATCACTGTCTGTGTCTACCTCAAGCCACTGTAACAGCTTCACACTACTGCTCTAATCAGTTATGGGACAGGCCCCTAAGATACCTTCTCCAAGATATCCATGCTATAGTAGGGCTGAGGCTGCTGTTTCTTGCCCCACTCACCTCAAACTGCTCCAATACAGACATAGCAACTCCCCCGGCAGTTCCAGGCTGTTACAGGGCTGGGAAGTGGGATGATAGCAGTGCAATTGAAACTGGGAAAAGCCTACCTACAAAAAATTCTGCATTGTATGACCTTTTAATGATAAAGTTTCTTAATCAATAACACTATTTCTAATAGAGTCATGGATATGGGAAGGTCACTGTTTAGAAACGTTAAACAGCTGTTGCATTTGAAATCCAAAAAGTATCAGTTGTTCTGTTCTCAGTACTCTGTTCAAGTCTAAACAGTGACGTACAACACCAGGAACACTGTATAGTGTGAAACTGCAACAAAGTTACAAGATAATTCAATTCTGCATAACCCTATCTCTATACAGTCCTAGAGGAGAGACTGTAAGAAGGCTGCGGTCTATCTTAAAAGGAGAGTATCAGTTCTTGGTTTTCTTTTTTGTTTTCTAGTGTTGTTAACATCTAACACTTTTGTATTTCTTTTGCTTGTATCTTGAATTCTGCATAACAGCAGACCAATTGAGCAGTATGTAACTGGACCAATAGTTCACTGGAAAAGCAGTACCTTGTATTAACATGTGTTTACTCTTGGAAGTTAAGGCAACTCTATGCTTGTGTTTCCTTGTACATACAGAGAGAAGTGCACTCACAGGAACGAACAACTGGCTCAATGCCATTGTTAGCCTGTTCTATGGCGATTTACCACCTGGGTGCAACAATAGGCCAAAACGTACGTCTGGGGTTTTGCTGTTTCTCTCTTTCAGACAGTTTGGAAACTGGTGGTAACATAAAAATTCTCCATAGACTTTAAACGAGATAAATCTTTTTACCACCAGTTCCCAAACTTTACCAACTCAATGGAAACAAGGCCTAAAATGGGGCTTCACCACAGGGCAATCCCTTGAGCACAGTGGCAGTGGACTCAGAGTGGTAATTGTATGGGTTACGGCATGTTATGGGAGGTAAATTAGGCATGGATTATTAATGGGTACTCCCAAATTAATTTGTGCAACAGTAACATATATAAAGACAGTGGTGGAAGGGACAACAGGATAAAGCTCCCAAAACAAGACAAACCTGCAAAATACAGGACAGTTGTGTATCTACATATGTGCTATCATAGCTTAGTGTCTTTTCCAGTTTCATAAAAAGTTAAAATAAGTAAATAAATAAAGATTCTAATCCTCACCACTGCTTAATCATCTGAATGCCATTTGTACCTTGGCATGATGGGCATACTGAAACATCACATCAGAACCCCAACATCTGCTAATGGAATGGAGCAATCTGTTTATTTTAATGTTTGATTCTAAGTCACACTTGCACTGTTATGATAGTCACTAACAGTACTAGTGTCTTTATAATGGGGCTTTCAATCGGGATAGCACAATGGTGAGCTCCAATGCAACCTACTGCAATCCATTTCATTATCAGCACTGCTTAATCATCTGAATGTCATGTGTATGATGACATGATGGGCATACTGGGCATACTCAATTAATTGTTATAATGTCACTTTTAATATTTGACAAGTGTTGTTTTTAATAATGTTTATCTTTGTTGTTTGTAAAAGCACCATTTCCTATTCGGTGTGAACTTAAAAAAGATGGAGACAATGGGTTCCTTCTTACACTGGATTTTAAAAGTACTGAAAACTAAAAAACATGAGCCCGCTCCTTCACAGCATGCATAGAGGATGTTCAAATGTGAATGCGCCATCATGATTGGGGTTTTTATAGGCGACGGGCCATCATGCAATATAGGTCCAAACACGTTCATGTGTGTTTTACAGTTCTTGTATTTACATTATTAAACTCCTAAACAGAATTGTGCCTTCATGAACGTTAAAAAATCACTGTTGTGACTGTGTTTGGAGTCAAAGGGCTTTAAATTTGCATCAAACGTTTTGCATATGTGAATGATAATAGACTGTTTCCAACCAGTCTTGGAATACTTGCAAAAATGCCCAAAATGCCATTTCAAAGCTTTATCAAGTGCCTTGAAATGCTGGGTCAGTCAAAACTGATCTCCAAATGGTGTTGTAAAGTTGCATGAAAGTGGATTATGATTGTATTACTCGTATTGTAATAAGCAAAGCGCAATATTTTTAAAGTATATTTTCTAAAAAACAAAACAACTATATTTTCTTATAATCTAATTTCATTCATATTTTACTACTTTATGTGTAATTCCCAACAAAAGGTGAGAGTTATAATGTATTTGTTTTTATAATACAAGTACAATAATGATTTAATTATATAATCTGTCATAAATGAATAGAATATGCTTATTTTTGTATGTTCTACATGCACAACAAAATGTTTTACAAAAGCTGTCATAAAATTTCAAGGAAACATCTTTAAAAAGATAAGAATATTGCAAAAAAAGCTTGTAATTTAATTTTCAGATATGATCAGGTTGATTGACACCCCTGCTAGTGGCCAATTGTCCGTGAATCTGCAGAGGGCGGCATTGCACAAGCAGTCCACCAGAACTGCTTCGACAGCGTATGCTGTCGGCATTCAGTGATGTCGGTTGGACATGATCGGCTGTGCGGATCATCTTCGTCTGACTGTTGGTAAATTGGCCTCATCGACTGACTTAAATTACATTCTATGAACACTTCTCAGAATTGTACACAACCCAACAACTAGATATGGTGAAGGAGACATTTTGGGAGACTATTGAAATACCAAAGATAGACAAAGCAGGCCCAGGCAGTCTCCCCTCAGAATTTTATAAAATACTTTTAGAGGAAATCACACCTACTTTTACATTGCTTTTAAATAAATATTGGTCTGGTCAACTTACACCCCTAGAGGATTTCAATGAATCTACGATCATCGTGATTCCAAAACCTGGGAAAGACCCAAACGTAATTTATTCATACAGACCAGTTTCATTATTAAACATAGACTATAAGATTATTTTTAAGTATTTTGGCCAAGAGACTGCAAACAATTCTTGATATAATTATCCATCCTGATCATGCAGGTTTTATGAAAGAATGATCATCTAATGTGAATTTATGGAAGGTCTATCTAGCAGTATCAGATTATTGGCATAATAAAAACCTATCTTTAATATCTTTAGAAGCACGAAAAGCATTTGATTCGGTTACATAGGACCATCTTCTTACTTCCTTATCCAAGTTTGGCTTTTCTGGTAATAGTTACAACATGATAGAGATGTTAAAAAGAAAATCTAAGGCTGCACTAATTATAAATAATAATAAAACACCTTATTTTCATTGTTGAGAGGTACAAGACAGGGCTGTTCCCTCTCTCCATTAGTTTACAATATTGCACTAGAACCCCTTTTTGATAGCACTAATATATACAAGGTATAGAACTGGGATGAAAGGTTACCAAACCTGCAGTATACGCAGATGATCTATTAGTTTTCTCTAGGCATTCAAAGAAAATGTTTAATTGCATTTGTCATATTATAGAGATGTTTGGATCATTTTCCGGGTATAGAATAAATACAAGCAAGTCTGAGGTACTATGAATTTATAAAAAAAAAACAAGACTGAGAAACAAGGATATTTAAGGAAGTGAAACATTATTTTTAAAAGAAAACCATTCGATAATTTAATTCAATTCAGACTTAAACAATATGAATGAGCATAAAATATTCAACATTATAATACCATTATAAAACATAAGTTAAACATCTATTAAGGGTGTACAAAGTTAACCTTAACAATATTTTCTATGCCCTCAGTAAAAATATATCAAAACATCGAGTATAATTCCCTTCCAGAGCCTAATTCGAACAAAATATAGCCCTAGAATGGAAAAGCCCCGTATACCCAAATTAATAAATTAATTTGGGGCTTTATTTAGTTGTATTTACTTGATGACTTATGAACATAGATTGTCTGTTAAAGTTAATCACATAACGTTCCCAGAGCTTCAACAGTATAATATCCATAAAAGACATAAATAAAACCTAATAATGTATTAAATTATTTGTCACCATTTTTTTTCTATGTCCTTATTGAAAAAATCCTGAATATTAGTCCCATCGTAAACCTACATCAAAAGGGGATTTCCCCATATATCCCAATTAATTTAGGGCCCTATTCGGTTATATTCAGCTAAAGACTTAGAGTGTAAACAGACTACGTTACAAATGGAGCCAGAATTCTGTTTTTTACATGGGGTTCTAAAGTATCAATAAAATCTCCACATTTTTTTTAAAACTCCTTATTTCTTGCATCCTTTTCATACAGTGCGTCAAATATTTATATATTCAATTGATCTAACATGGCCATATGAAATTCCTTCATACTAGGACCTCTTTTTAATAGCCATCTATTCATTATACATTTTCTTCCCAACAGAATTATCATTGTCATCAATTTAATATTTTCCTGTTTAAATTGTCTATTAAATGCAAGTAATATATTAAGAAAACTTAAATTGATCTTATTTTTTAAAATCCTTGAAGCCCAAAAACGAACCTTTGCCGAAAATTTTTGGGCATTCCCAAAGGAGGTGTTTTAAGTTAGGGTAAAATAAATTATTTGCATACAAAGAGAGAAGCGCTCTACCAGGAACGAACAACAGCTCAGTGGCTTGTTCTATGGCGATTTACCACCCGGAAGCAGCCTCTTTTAGACCAGTGTGCTTTTCACAGAAGAAAACTTTCCTGAAGTATATCAGTCTGATCCCGCCAAGTAAGGTCAGTCCAGCCCCGAAATACCAGGCAATTCTCCTCTGAACAAGGAAAATGACAACCCCAGACGATTGTTTCGGCCTCCTATGGGCCTCGTCAGTGAGGTGCAGCCACATTCCTCTAAGCACACTTAAAGAGGCTGCCTCCGGGTGGTAAATCGCCATAGAACAAGCCACTGAGCTGTTGTTCGTTCCTGGTAGAGCGCTTCTCTCTTTGTATGCAAATTATTATGACCCTGGGGAAGTCTCCCTATGGGTGATGGGGGAAACCAGACGTGGACTCCTTGCCCAGTGTGCTTAGAGGAATGTGGCTGCACCTCACTGACGAGGCCCATAGGAGGCCGAAACGATCGTCTGGGGTTGTCATGTTCCTTGTTCAGAGGAGAATTGCCTGGTATTTCGGGGCTGGACTGACCTTACTTGGCGGGATCAGACTGATATACTTCAGGAAAGTTTTCTTCTGTGAAAAGCACACTGGTCTAAAAGAGGCTGCCTCCGGGTGGTAAATCGCCATAGAACAAGCCACTGAGCTGTTGTTCGTTCCTGGTAGAGCGTTTCTTTCTTTGTATGCAAATTATTATGACCCTGGGGAAGTCTCCCTATGGGTGATGGGGGAAACCAGACGTGGACTCCTTGCCCAGTGTGCTTAGAGGAATGTGGCTGCACCTCACTGACGAGGCCCATAGGAGGCCGAAACGATCGTCTGGGGTTGTCATGTTCCTTGTTCAGAGGAGAAGTGCCTGGTATTTCGGGGCTGGACTGACCTTACTTGGCGGGATCAGACTGATATACTTCAGGAAAGTTTTCTTCTGTGAAAAGCACACTGGTCTAAAAGAGGCTGCCTCCGGGTGGTAAATCGCCATAGAACAAGCCACTGAGCTGTTGTTCGTTCCTGGTAGAGCGCTTCTCTCTTTGTATGCAAATTATTATGACCCTGGGGAAGTCTCCCTATGGGTGATGGGGGAAACCAGACGTGGACTCCTTGCCCAGTGTGCTTAGAGGAATGTGGCTGCACCTCACTGACGAGGCCCATAGGAGGCCAAAACGATCGTCTGGGGTTGTCATGTTCCTTGTTCAGAGGAGAATTGCCTGGTATTTCGGGGCTGGACTGACCTTACTTGGCAGGATCAGACTGATATACTTCAGGAAAGTTTTCTTCTGTGAAAAGCACACTGGTCTAAAAGAGGCTGCCTCCGGGTGGTAAATCGCCATAGAACAAGCCACTGAGCTGTTGTTCGTTCCTGGTAGAGCGCTTCTCTCTTTGTATGCAAATTATTATGACCCTGGGGGAAACCAGACGTGGACTCCTTGCCCAGTGTACTTAGAGGAATGTGGCTGCACCTCACTGACGAGGCCCATAGGAGCCGAAACGATCGTCTGGGGTTGTCATGTTCCTTGTTCAGAGGAGAATTGCCTGGTATTTCGGGGCTGGACTGACCTTACTTTGCGGGATCAGACTGATATACTTCAGGAAAGTTTTCTTCTGTGAAAATCACACTGGTGTAAAGGGGCTGCCTCCGGGTGGTAAATCGCCATAGAACAAGCCACTGAGCTGTTGTTCGTTCCTGGTAGCGCTTCTCTCTTTGTATGCAAATTATTATGACCCTGGGGAAGTCTCCCTATGGGTGATGGGGGAAACCAGACGTGGACTCCTTGCCCAGTGTGCTTAGAGGAATGTGGCTGCACCTCACTGATGAGGCCCATAGGAGGCCGAAACGATCGTCTGGGGTTGTCATGTTCCTTGTTCAGAGGAGAATTGCCTGGTATTTCGGGGCTGGACTGACCTTACTTGGCGGGATCAGACTAATATACTTCAGGAAAGTTTTCTTCTGTGAAAAGCACACTGGTCTAAAAGAGGCTGCCTCCGGGTGATAAATCGCCATAGAACAAGCCACTGAGCTGTTGTTCGTTCCTGGTAGAGCGCTTCTCTCTTTGTATGTAAAATAAATTATATTTAATCCATCTCCTTTCACAATTAAACCACCTTGAGGCTATTTTAGGTGTTATATAAAATCTATGCAATATTTTAATTTGGGACTCCCTGAAGTATGAATCACATGTAGTAGTCATAATGGTTTTCAAGCTTTTTTCAACCTCTGTCACTTCCAAAAGTATAGAGGCCTCCTGTTGCCAACCCTCAATAATCTTTCCCCTTATTCTAATTTACTTGAATCCAATAAATCCTTATATAAACTTGAATAGGTAAAAAAATTGAACCCTTAATTGGGAAATGAAGGATCTTACTAATATTATACAATGCTTTCAGAATGTCTTTATACATAATATTATTTTTAATTGAGGAGTCAATATCTATCATATCTGTATGAAGAACATAGGCCCTACTGATTCCCCTTGAGGCTATTTTTTCTAATGAATTCACATAAACATATTCTGTTCCCACCAACCAGTCAATGGCTATTCTTGTCAGTGATGAAAGATTGTATAAGTAAACATCTGGAACCCCCATACCTCCCTGCAGCATAGGTTGCTTTAATTTATCCAAGCTTATGCAAGATTGTTTCCCCTTCCAGATAAACCTATTAAAGATCTTGTTCAATCTTTCAATGTCTTTCCTAAGAATTAATATTGGTAACATATTCAAGGGATATAACAATTTAGGTAAAATCATCATTTTAATTATATGTACTTTTCCCATCAATGAAATGGGCAAAGTATTCCATCTTTTAAGGGATTGCTCTGTAAATACAAATATTTTCTCAAAGTTTAAGTTGTATCATTTTTCCGGGTTAGGGTATATGTTAATTCCTAAGTAAGTTATATAATTTGGAGGCTCTATAAATGGGAATTCGCTGATGTCACAGTCTTCTTTTTTATTTAACCATAATACTTCTGATTTTTTGCCATTAATCTTAAATCCTGAGAATTGGCCAAATACAGAGATGACGTCAAAAATCTTCTTTAAATGTATCTCTGGGTTTTGAATAAATAATAACATATCGTCAGCATATAACGAGAGATGGTAACTATTTCCATCTATTTCTATGCCTGTATATATATTTCTTAATTTAATTGCCAGGGGTTCCAATATCAAATTAAATAAAAGGGGATATAAGGGACATCCTTGGCCCGTTCCTCTACCCAAACTAAATCTAGGTGATAACTCACCGTTGACAATAACAGATGCATTTGTTTTGGAGTAGATATTTTTAACAAAGTTACTAAAAAGACCTTTTATATTATATTTACTTAAACATGTTATTAAATATGGCCATTCAACTCTATCGAAAGCCTTTTCAGCATCTAAGGCTAACAACAAAGTATTTAGAATCAATTTGCTATTTTGTTGCTTTTTAAGAAGCCAAAAATGATTCACTATATGCAGAACTTTGCGGATATTTTTACTAGAGGACCTGGCCTGTATAAACCATGATTTATCTTTATGAATTAGCTCGGGGAGTAAAACTTTCAGCCTATTATCAAGTACTTTAGTTAAAATCTTATAGTCTAGTTTAGTTAAAATCTTATAGTCTTGATTGAGCAAAGATATCAGGCGATACAAAGTCTTTCCCACTTTTGGGGATCACAATGATGTTAGCCGCAGAGAAGGCTAACAAGGGTTTTATTTTATCACTAAGATAATCATTAAATAAGTTTGTCATTACAACTACTAAAGGTTCTTTCATAATTTTATACCATTCTAGTGGTAAACCATCTGGCCCAGGGGCTTTACCTATTGACAAATTTGCTATTATTTGCTATTACTTTGTTAACTTCTTCTACTGTAATAATAGAGTTTAAAATTTCTTGCTGATCTTGTGAGATCTTTGGTATATTAATACCGTCTAGGAAAAGCTTACTATTTACTTCATCTTTTTTGCTTTCAGAAGTATATATCATAGTAGATGAGGTTGAAAAAAGACCGAAGTCCATCGAGTTCAACCTATACAAATCTAAAATATATACAAAAAGCTACAGTTAAGCTTAAATAATCCCACTAAAAGGTGACCCATTTAATACTAGCAATCATATCCATGAATTTTGTTTATAGACAGAAATGTATCCAAATAATTTTTAAATGTATCTAGGGTATTGGCATTCACTACCTCCTTTGGTAATGAGTTCCACAATTTTATTGCTCTTACAGTGAAAAAACCTTTCCGTTGCAGGAGATTAAATCTCCTTTCCTCCAACCTTAAATTTTCTTGGAATAAACAGAGCTTATGCCATCTCTGTATATGGGCCTTGAATATATTTATATAAAGTAATCATGTCACCTCTTAAGCACCTTTTTTATAAAGAAAACAGACCCAGTTTGTCTACCCTCTCCTCATAGGTTAAGTTCTCCAATCCCCTTATTAGCTTTGTGGCCGATCTCTGAACTTTTTCTAGTTCTGCAATATCTTTTTTTGCGATTGGTCCCCAGAACTGCACTCCATACTCAAGGTGAGGTCTTACTAGGGCTTAATATAGTCACAGAATTATGCTTTCCTCCCTTGAGTCAATGCCTCTTTTAATACATGCTAGTATCGTATTAGCCTTTGAAGCTGCTGCCCTGCATTGTGCACCCATCTTTAGCTTGTTATCTATTGCTACCCCCAAATCCCTTTCCTCCTGTGTTTGGCTAAGTCTTGTCCCATTTAAATAATACGTTGCCTGCTTATTTTTACTTCCAAAATGTAGAACCTTGCATTTTCCCGTATTAAATCTCATTTTCCATTTACCTGCCCATACTTCTAATTTTTGCAGGTCCCTTTGTAATGAAAGTTCATCCTGCTCTGACCTAATAACCATACTTAATTTAGTATCATCTGAAAAAATAGAGATGTCGCTATTTAATCCTAGCTCCAAGTCATTTATAAAAATATTAAAAAGAATAGGGCCCGCACTGATCCCTGGGGTACTCCACTGATTACCGTTGTCCAATCTGAGTATGATCCATTTACTACTACTCGTTGCTCCCTATCTTTTATCCAGTTATTTATCCACAAACTAACATTTTCAGCTATTCCCAGTCCCTTAATTTTGTGCATTAATCTCTCATGTGGCACTGTATCAAACACCTTTGCAAAATCTTAGTATATCATATCAACTGATTGCCCTTTATCTATATTTTTACTTACTTCCTCATAGAATCTAATTAGATTAGTTTGACATGATCTATTTCTCATAAAACCATGCTGATTAGAACTCATAATCTTGTTTACACTAATATGTTCATCAATATAATCCCTTATAATCCCTTCAAATATCTTCCCCACTATTGATGTCAGACTAACTGGTCTATAGCTTCCTGGATCATCCCTACTTCCCTTTTTTGAAGAGTGGCACCACATCAGCTTTACGCCAATCCTTGGGTACCATGCCTGAGAATAATAAGTCTTGAAAAATTAAGAGTAGAGGTTTGTCTATAACAGTGCTAAATTCCCTTAACACCCTTGGGTGTATTCCATCTGGGCCTGGAGTTTTAATTACCTTAATATTATCCAATAAGTTATTATAATATTTCCTAAATTCCTCAACTAGCTCTGTATTATTTGAGATTAGTTTTTCTTTAGATTTTAAAGACAAAATTTGTCTTGCTGAGTTTTGTACTTTAACTAAAGAAGCCAGTAGCTTATCAGATCTGTTACCGAATCTATATAGCTTCCCTTTTTCTTTCCTAATATCTCTTATGGCTTGCTGATTTATATGCACTTCCAGTTCTTTTTTTATCTTCCATATATTTTCTCCTCCAAAATCAAATCTAAGTTCTATATATTGGCTATATGAATATGTTGTTCTTTCACTTAGTTCTTTATATTGTCTGATAATCTCTTTATTATGATTTATTACATAAGAAGTTATCTCCCCTTTAATTACAGCCTTTCCTGCTTCCCAAATAGTTTGTGTATTTTGACAGCTCTTTAAATTATAATTTAGATATTCATCTCATTTTTGCTTAATGTATCCTCTAAAATGTTCCGAACCATACAGAAACTTTGGGAATCTAAAGCTTAAAGTACCAAATTGTTTCCTTCCCAAAATAAGTCTCAAATCGACCGGAGCGTGGTCTGAGATGATAATGTCGTTAATCTTTGCTTCCACTGTATATGTAATTAAAGCCTTTGAGACCAAAAAAAATCAATTCTAGAGAAAGAAGCTTGAACCTTTGAGTAGTAAGAGTACTCTCTTTGAGTTGGATTTTTAAGCCTCCATACTTCCACCAAGCCTAGTGTCTCTGATATAAGATTCACCATTTTTTTTATCAAATTTCTCTCTTTTAACCAACCCTTTTTTTAAACATCTCAAATTACTTCTACTTCTGTGAAGGTGGAAATTTGGAGAGAGGTTGAAGTCTCTGCCCAGTATTAATTTGGCATCAATGTAATTAAGCAAAATCCTCAACATGTTCTCCCAAAATGGTCCATATATATTACATAAAGTAACTAGTTCATTGATAATAACTATTTGCACTATTATGTATCTACCCTGAGGGTCATATACTTTAATCTCAAATTCCAATTTTCTATTAAATAAAATTGCCAACCCCCTACTTGCTTTCTCATGCGATGAAAAAAACACTTCTTTCACCCATTCTCTCATTAATTTCTCATGTTCTTTATCTAATAAGTAAGTTTCTTGCAAAAGAGCTATGTCTGCCTTGCATATTTTTTTTAAGTGATTAAGAATAGCTTTCCTTTTTATAGGAGAGTTAATCCCTCCTACATTCCATGATGTTATATTTAACATTTTGAATATATATAAGTGTAACAAAGGAGCAAGGCGGGGGTAGGGGGAAAAAAAAAGTGACTGAATTAAACATTATTTAGTCCATCTAGGGATTAAAATATCTGCTAACCCAGAGGATTTGTACACATTAAATATAAGCAATGGTGCACTTTTTTATGATACTCTCAAACAGTGGAAATCTCTCCACCTTTCCATATATGGTCATATAAATTTAATGAAGAGTTTGTTATATCTTTTCCAAAATATACCACTTTTAATTAGGAAAGCTGAAACCAAGAAGACTAACTTTTCTATTAAGAGATACTTATGGGGCATTAAGAAGCCAATAATTAGTTACTAAAACTAGTATTACAGAGGCAATATCTAGGTTTAGCCATTCCAAACAGTGTGATATATAATTTAATGGTGAAGGCAAAGATTGCCCTGGATTGGTTATTAGAAAGTAGTAATTTTACGTTATTGGATATTGAAACCAAATAGTTAAACCTCTCTACTTAATGGGATACTAAACCCATTTTTTTCTTTCATGATTCAGATAGAGCATGCAATTTTAAGCAACTTTCTAATGTACTCCTATTATCAATTTTTCTTTGTTCTCTTGCTATCTTTATTTAAAAAAGAAGGCATCTAAGCTAAGCAATTTTTGGTTTAGACACTGGACAGCACTTGTTTATTGGTGGGTGCATTTATCAAGCACAACCCAGGTTGTGTACCAAAAATGTGCCGGCTTCTAAACTTACATTCTTGATTTTCAAATAAAGATAGCAAGAGAGTGAAGAAAATTGATAATCGGAGTAAATTAGAAAGTTGCTTAAAATTGCATTCAGTGTCCCTTTAAAGAATATTGTACATATGAAATTTAAGAATTTACCAATATATATATATATATATATATATATATATATATATATATATATATATATATATATATATATATATATATATATATATATATCAAAAGAATAGACTTCCTTAGAGACCCAATTTTAGCTTGGCATCAGATTTGCAAAAACCTAAAAATTAATTTTGCAGTTTTACAGTTATATCCATTAAAGGAAATTATGATTTTAAACAAGGTCTCTTCTAAAATTCTCTCTCAGTGGAGAGAAAAGGGTCTAATCAATGTGGCCCAAGTGACTGTAAAATATAAAAAGGTTAATTGTAAGGTAAAGACAAAAAAAAATGTTTTAAAATCATTCATATAAAACAAAAACAAATAACTGATAAAGTATAACATTTTCTTTGAATTAAAAAGTTCTCAAAGGTACTGCATAAGCTGACGACAAAATCTTTTCTACTCCTCCGTTTAAGCAGAAGTTCACAAACTGATGCTGCACGTGCCAGATTTTGTTAGGTAGCTACACAATGCAGCATTCCTGAAATAAAAGATGAATGCATATAAAACATTTTGGAAATATTTTAAAAGCTAACGGCTAGATTACAAGTTTTGCGTTATGAGTAAAAAAGCAGCGTTATGGGTTATAATGCTGCTTTTTCACTACCGCTGCTATTACGAGTCTTGTAGGTACAGCTGTCCCGCACACTTTTGTGGCCGTGCCGCAAATTAATTTAAGCAATTTGCGTAAAGTCTTTTTTTAATGGGACTTCCATAGCGCCGATATTACAAGCTTTTTCTGGGAGGCCAAAAAGTGAGCGGTACAGCAAGATTCACAACGCAATCTAAAGTCAGTAGTTATGAGTTTTACGCTACAAAGCCGTAGCATAAAACTCATAACTAAAGCGTTAAAAAGTACACTACCTATTAACCCCTAAACCGAGGCCCTCCCGCATCGCAAACACTAAAATAAAATTATTAACCCCTAATCTGCCGCTCCGGACATCGCCACCACTATAATAAACATATTAACCCCTAAACCGCTGCACTCCTGCCTTGCAAACACTATTTAAATATTATTAACCCCTAATCTGCTGTCCTTAACATCACCGCAACCTACATTACAGTTATTGACCCCTAATCTGCCGCCTCCAACGTCGCTGCCACTATACTAAATTTATTAACCCCTAAACCTAAGTCTAACCCTAACCCTAACATCCCCTAACTTAAATATAATTAAAATAAATCTAACTAAAAATTACTATCATTACCTAAATAATTCCTATTTAAAACTAAATACTTACCTACAAAATAAATCCTAAAATAGCTACAAAATAACTAATAGTTACATTGTAGCTAGCTTAGGGTTTATTTTTATTTTACAGGCAAGTTTGTATTTATTTTAACTAGGTAGTATAGTTACTAAATAGTTATTAACTATTTACTAACTACCTAGTTAAAATAAATACAAATTTACCTGTAAAATAAAACCTAACCTGAGTTACACTAACACCTAACCTTACACTACAATTAAATAAATTAATTAAATACAATTACCTAAATTACAAAAAAAACCCACTAAATTACACAAAATAAAAAAAGAAATTATCAGATATTTAAACTAATTACACCTAATCTAATAACCCTATCAAAATAAAAAAAAACTAGTGTTTGTGATGCGGGAGTGCGGCGGTTTAGGGATTAATATGTTTATTATAGTGGTGGCGATGTCCAGACCGGCAGATTAGGGGTTAATAAGTGTAGGTAGGTTGCGGCGACATTGGGGGTGGGAGATTAGGGGTTAATAATTATAATGTAGGTGTCGGCGATGTTGGGGGCAGCAGATTAGGGGTTAATAAGTATAATGTAGGTGGTGGGGATGTCGGGGCGGCATATTAGGGCTTAATAAATATAATGTAGGTGGTGGGGATGTTGGGGCGGCAGATTAGGGGTTAATAAATATAATGTTGGTGTCGGCGATTAGGGGTTAATAAGTGTAAGATTAGGTGTGTTTAGACTCTGGGTTCATGTTAGGGTGTTAGGTGTAAACATAAATTTAGTTTCCACATAGGAATCAATGGGGCTGCGTTACGGAGCTTTACGCTGCTTTTTTGCAGATGTTAGGCTTTTTTCAGCCGGGTCTCCCCATTGATGTCTATGGGGAAATCGTGCACAAGCACGTAAAACCAGCTCACTGTTGCCTTAAGCAGCGCTGGTATTGGAGTGCGGTATGGAGCACAATTTTGCTCTACGCTCACTTCTATAACGCCGGGTTTATGAAAACCTGTAATACCAAAGCTGTAGGCAAGTGAGCGGTGACAATAAGGTGCAAGTTAGCACCGCACCCCTCATAACGCAAAAATCATAATCTAGCCGTTAATTAGCAGAACTATAAAATATAATTAGTCCCATCACACAATTCAGGATATTAACCCCTTAACGAACAGCGGCGTACCCTGTACAACGCTGGTCGTTATACCCTGTACGTCGCTGCAATCCTGAGATTCTCTCTGCTGCAATCTCGCTCAAAATTGCGAGATCGCACTATTTCTGCATGCACCATGAGTGTGGCCCTCTCTGCATCGGACAGCGGTGGTGGGTGGGAGCGAAAGGAGGGAGGCGGGTGGGCGGCCCATCGCGGGAGGAAGTGGAAGGAGGGTGGGACCGCTATGCCACGTTACAGGGGAAAACAAAAAACAAACTCCAGCTGCGTGATTGAGGGGGAAGAAGGGAGGGGGATCATATGTGCGAAAATTTGAAAAAAAGGATCTAGGAGGGAAAGGGGGGTTTGGGGTATTGAAGGGGGGCAGCTACACTACAGAAAATGGGTAATATATATATATATATATATATTTATTTTTAAATAGCCTATTTTGCAGCAAACTGGGTACTGGCAGACAGCTGCCAGTACCTAAGATGGCCACAAATAGGTAGAGGGGGGAGGGTTAGAGAGCTGTTTGGGGGGATCAGGGAGGTTGGGAGGTAAGGGGGTATACTAACCTGCAGTAAATATATAATTTAAAAATAAAGGGAAAAAAACCCTTTTATTTTTATTCTGGCAGACTTTCTGCCAGTACTTAAGATGCGGGTGACTTTTGGGAGTGGGGGAGGGAAGAGAGCTGTTTGAGAGGGGTCAGGGAGGGATCAGGGGGTGGGATGTGTCATGTGGAAGGCTGATCCCTACACTAAAGCTAAAATTAACCCTACAAGCTACCTAATTATCCCCTTCACTGCTTGGTATAATACAAGTGTGGTGTGCAGCGTCATTTAGTGGCCTTCTAATTACCTAAAAGCAATGCCAAAGCCATATATGTCTGCTATTTCTAAACAAACGGGTTCCCAGAGAAGCATTTACAACAAGCTGTTTGTAAATCATTTCAGTGAGAAACCTAAAATTGTGAAAAAGTTTACTTTTTTTCTTTATTTGATCGCATTTGGAAGTGAAATGGTGGCATGAAATATACCAAAATGGGCCTCTATCAATACTTTGGGTTGTCTACTAAAAAAATATATATAGTTTTGATAGGTAAAAAAAAAAGGCTCTATTTCTGTTTAAATTTAGTGATGGCAAAAATCCTAGAAATGCTCTGGTCTTTTGGGGAAGTTTTTGTCTGAAGTGCCCGGTGCTTAAGGGGTTAAAGAAAAATATGAAAGTATCTATATACAACAGATATCAAGATCTACTATATGATATACAAGGCATGATCTTTTAGAGAATATAGAGATATGTGTTATAACTGGCCTACATATTCTATCATACAAACAGGTGAAAGCTATAGTTCTCTCCTTACTGTTAATACCATATTTTTACCCCCATTAAAATCGAGTATAATTTCTGCACAATTTACCTTGCATGGCTTTTGAGAAAGTTTTTCATTTGAAGACTATTTTTCATTTGAAAACTCTGTGATATCATACTTATTCAAAGCATTATGAGGAGAAGTAGCCAATCAAATGCCATATCATCTGGTCCACAGACAGAAGTAAAAACATCTAAACTAGGGCAGCTAGTTTAATTTGCTGTGTTCTCGCAGTATGCTTTGTTGAAAAGAATACCTAGGTATGCTCAGGAGCTCCTGATTGGTGGCTGCACATATATACCTCATTTTGGGCCAGAGTATAAGTGGAGCGCAAAATATCCCTTTCCCTAAAACTCTATTTGCGCTCCACTTTGTAATACCACTGGTATTACAAGTTAGGTGCAATGCAAACGCGTGCTCATGTTCGCATTGCACAGAAGCATTGCGCTTACAAGAGTGCACTTCCATAGACTCCAATGGGAGCCTTGTTCTAATGCCGTAATACATGGTACAGAACCTAAGGGCAATGAAGGGGGTAAGTCGTGCAGCATTGGGCAGCAAATTTAAATATATATGTATATGCTTATATACATATATATTAATGCTTAAAATAAAACAAAAACACCACTTAAATTTGGGGGCAATTGGGGGACATTTAGAGTAGAAAAGTAACCAGATATCTGATCTCTGGTTAATTTTCTAAGCCCTAATTGCTACCGCAAGCTCACGGTAGCAATAACCAGCCACTTGTAATGGCTGGTTATTTATCGTGCGCCCCAAGTAGGTGCTCCACTTGTAATCTAGCCCTTTATTGGCTCCCACATGTGCATTGCTGTTTATGCAACAAAGGATACCAAAAGAATGAAGCATATTAGATAATGGAAGTAAAATTGCATGCTCTAGCAGTCACAAAAAGGCTAATCATTTTCTTATTTCACTATATTAAAAACTACATTTCTTTCTACACGAGGGTTATAACTTGTTGCTGTTATGAGGCTACCATATTTTTGGCTGCAATTTAATGGTGATTTTGTTGCTAACGCTTATGGCTCATATCTTGGCCATATTCTACAATGATCCTTTAATAAGAACTAACATTAACAAATTTGAAAATGTAGTTCATCAGGACAATCAGAATTATATTTCTAATAATTGTATTCAATAGAAAAAGGTTTTACATGAACTAATCAGTCTGTTTTCTAATCAATGTAAAAGTATATAATTATATCATTACTTCCCTTTTATAAGACCTTATTGTAAATCTATAATACACACATAGTCCTTTCCCTCCATGTTTTCTACTTACACCACCATAACATGTTTTTTACTCCACTTGACTTGGACACCATTGCTGCCACTGAACTGGTGGCAGCCATGCCTGGATAGTGGATAGGCTCTCAAACTACTCACTCCGCTCAGTAATAGCAAATGTCTTCTCAGCACCTGAGAACATATGCCTCACTACTAACCCTCACTGTTGTTTGTGGCAGGAATTTTTAGCCAGCATGCTATTGTGATGAAATTCATAGCATCTCTCCATTGTCTTGGCAATCAGAGCATAGCTCAGTTGTCATGACAACAAAAGTAACATTCCATTGTGATATAATTTCATTACCTAGACTCCAAAGACATTTTTTGAAAATATTATCTCTTATGAAAATATTATCTCTGCCATAAAGCTGTATAGTTGTTCTAGTAGTAAACTAAATTATTTAATACCATCTAGCCATTAACAACTAGTCTAAAATAAAGGTGGTAACTGCAACAAGTATTTAGTATTTTCCTATATAAATGTCTGTCTAGTTAATGTTTTGTCACTAGTAAATATGGCGTCAGGGAGTCAGTTATAATGGAAATGTTGCCCACTCCATTGATATCTAAATACTTTTCACTTTTAATTCTGCTGTGTCAATAATTCAGTCCAAGGGACAGTCTAGTCAATATTAAACTATCATGTTTCAGATATGGCATGCAATTTTAAACAACTTTCCAATTCACTTTTATCAATCATGTTTGTTTTGTTCTCTTGGTATTCTTTTGTTGAAAGCTAAAACTAGATATGCCCATAAACTGATTTAAAAGCCATTAAAGGCCACCTCTTATCTCAGTGCATTTTTATGGTTTTCACAGTTAGAGAGTGCTAGTTCATGTGTCATATAGATAACATTGTGCTCACGCCTGTGGAGTTAGCACTGATTGGCTAAAATGTCAAAAGAACCGAGATAAGGTGGCAGTCTGCAGAGGCTTAGATACAAGGTAATCACAGAGGTAAAAAGTGTATTAGTATAAAATTTATGGCTATGCAAAATTGGGATTATATATATTTTAAAACAATAAAAATGTTGGAGTAGACTGTCCCTTTAACTCAAAATCAGCTCTTTATTATGTTTCTAGCTACAACATAAAACTGGTGCATAACAGCTGCAACTGTCAGCCTAGCAAACAGGTAAGTCCAACTGCATAAGTAAATGCAACAAAAGTGGCGCTTACCGGTCCGGGGTCTCTTCACCGTGTACTCGAGCAGCGTGTCTTCAGCGTTGGCTCAGCTCAGCTTCTCCATCTTGTCTCCTCACTGTCAGGAGCCCAGCAGAAGCGCCTACGTCCCAGGCGCAGACTCAGGATCCAATCACCATCTCCAATAGGTAAAAACAGCTTTATTGGTGACAGAGTAGTAAAAACAAATAGAGCCTTAGCTCATAGTCGCATAGAGGAACCACACAAAACATGTCTGCAATTGCTGTTCTGTGACCCCGGATTACGACTATGAGCTAAGGCTCTATTTGTTTTTACTACTCTGTCACCAATAAAGCTGTTTTTACCTATTGGAGCTTTGGAGTTTTCAGTCTGCTGATTCTTCCTCTTCCTGCAAGTGAGTGACGCCCGGAAGTGTATGGTGATTAAGTCCAACTGCAGCTGCCATAAAATGCACAAATTAACACATTCATTGACCTAGATTCAATAAAAACCCATTTGTGTAAAAAAAACTTGCCATAACATTGGAACCTAAAAATTGAGAAATGCATAAAGATTTGTACCCACCCGTCACCACACCCCTGAATTGTGAGTCACTCTTTATTATAGTCAAAGAAGCGGCATCTATCTTGCCACTATTAAAGGGACATGATATCCAAATGCTAAATCAATGCAGCATATCTGTAAAAACATATCGATGTAGCAGGGGCACTGAATTTAAAGTAAAAAAAAAATATGTTTGCTTGTACCTGTGTGTGTCTGTTTGATGTTTAATTTTTTAGGGCCTATTTATTAATGTGCGAGTGGACATGATAGACCGCTGCTTCATAACTTCTGTTTCAGGCGAGCCTGAAACCTCGCTGGAAACAAGGGTCATCAAGCTCGGAGCTTGATAATTCGGCCCCTTTGTGTTTGTTTGCAAATATTGTGTGTATTAGTTTGTGCTAGTGTGTTTTTGTTTTTTTATGCTTGTTTGTGTATGTAGGCTCATGTTTTCTGTATGTATAGATGTGCATGTGTGTATCTTTCAGCTGTTAGGCCTTCAGTTTGCTTATAATTGCTGTAGGAACTGGCACATGGATGCAGTCACTAGACTGGACCTGTTTCTTGCCTATATCACCTGCTAAATTACTTATTGGTAGGGATGGGCAAATGTGCTGAAAGCGCAATTTGTTTGGTAGAACGAATAGTCCTGTGGACATTCATTTTGGACAATGAAATGTCAATAAGAATGAAAATCTATTACAATTTGGGAATCGAATGTTACTTTCGTTTTTGATTGTTCATAATGAAATTGAATATCCACATTCGATATTTCAAATGTAACATTCAATTAAACAAATACTATGCAGAAGTGCAATAGTTCATGTGGTAGGGAATTTAGTAAATTGATACATAATAGACAGGGCCGCCACTAGAAATTTTGGGGCCCCTGACTTAACCATTGATCAGGCCCCCCCCCCCCCTCCTTTGACATGTGCAATTTTTGACCAAGTGACTAAAACGTATATGCACTTTATTCTTAAGTCTCTATTTAAACTTGGAAATGTTGTAAAGGTAGTAACATACATTGAAACACACACGCACACTCACACATAAGGATTCACATATAGACAATCTAGCAAACACGCAAAGAAACTCAGACACAGACACCCAAACAGACACTTAGCACTTGTTTACATTGACCTGACATGTAATGAGGTAAACTACAGTTTTGTAAAAAAAGGAGATTTAGAAAACAAAATATGGAGTTCTGATTATCTTTTTGTAAAGGAAGATGCCAACTAAATGATGATAACAGCATGCAGTGGCTGAAAGTAAGGGCCCTGAACTGCCTAAACAATAATTTAAAGGTTAAATGGTAGATTGGTGACTTCCGGAAAGGTCTCAGTCTCAAAGTCTGTAGAAAGATGTGAATAATCAGTAGTAAGGTCAAAATGTCCTAAAAAGGAACAGACAATGGACACACACACACACACAAACTCAAACTTGCACATACACCCAAGGAAACACCAACAGAGACAGCCTCAGAAAACACACAAGACATACACACACACACCCTCACTGAGACATCCACAGAAAACACACAAAGACATACACACACCCTCACAGAGACACCCACAGAAAACACAGACATATATACACACACAAACACACCCTCACAGAGACATCCACAGAACAGACACACACCCACCCTCACAGAGGCATCCAGAGAAAATACACAAAGACAAACACACGCCCACCCTCACAGGGACACCCATAGAAAAAGCTCAAAGACATATGCACACACCCTCACAGACATCCACAGAAAATGCACAAAGACATACGCACCCACCCTCACAGAGAAACCAACAGAAAAAAATACATACACACTCATAGAGACACAAAGACATAAACACAGACACCCACAGAAACACTCACAGGAGGAAACATTTATGCACCTTGCATCCCCTAAATCAACAGTGTGTGACATGCATGATAAAAAAAATGCAGAAATTAAGAGATCACTTTTTAAAGAATCATATTTGTAAATGTGCAAACAAAAATAATTCTGTGAATTCAAAATTGTACATTAATGATCTGGGTAGATGGCTAGATGAAGAAAAGTACTTTTAAAACGTTGACATATGTTTGTTTGATATTTTCCCCATTTTCCCCAACCAAGATCACCACTTCAAATATAGTGTACAAATGTTCCCATCTGTCAGCTGTACTTGTGGAGTTTGAAAATGCTGTACTCTATATGGTCTTGGTGGAACCATAAACTGTGGTACTCATACCATTAGATCTGGTTAAATGCAGGATTTAAGCTTGTTGGTATGCATTTCAAAATTAAGTCAGCTGTAGAGTAAACTGAACAGTTTTAAGTTAACCTGTCTCATTTCCAACATTGAGCAATCTTAGTCTGAGAGTATAACATGTTATGCAGATGTAAAAATCCTGTATCTGGAAAGTCCTTGCATAAAGGGGCAGTAAACTGGAATGTAATATATATCATTTGTGTATTGAGGAGGAAACATTTCTGCATGGTTTTAAATATAGAATTTCTACAGCATTGTCAAATAATCATAAATACACTGCTGCTAAAAAATGTGTTTTTATGGACCCCTGGCCCCACCATACAACTACTACCACACTGAAGTTACAATCTTAAATTGCGCAAAGAAATAAAAAACATTTGCTAAGTAATTCCTACCTCCTCTGCAAATGAAAGTGATCAGCCGTCTGACTCAGGCACACACTCTACAAACAAAGTGCCAAGTCTGTCTCACACTGTGCATAGCGGTTTAGTGCACACTCAGAAATCCTCTCAAATGCTAATACTTTACTCCTTGTAATAACATTTCCCATGCTCAATTAGCACTTTGCTGTAGTACCCACTGGTGGCTGCCAAAATTAAAAAAAAAAAAAAAAAAAAAAATTTTTTTTTTTTAGTTCTTGCCTCATGGGGCCCCCCTAGCCCATTGGGCCCCTGACAGGAGTCACCCCTGTCACCCCCTGATGGCGGCCCTGATAATAGATACAAATTCAAATGTTTCTATTTCGAATATTGCATAATTCCAATATTAAATTTAAAGAGAACATTAGAAATACTATTACAAATATATAAATTCTAATTTTTTTAATTTGAATATTGCCTAATCCGAAAATTACATTTAAAGAGAGCATTAGAAATACTATTACAAATATATAGATTTGAATTTTCGAATATTGCATAATTCGAATCGAATTATTAGAAAAATTTGAATCGATTTATTATTATTATCATTATCGGTTATTTGTAGAGCGCCAACAGATTCCGCAGTGCTCATTTAAAGAAAGCATTAGAAATACTATTACATAAAATGAATGTTAGAATGTTGAGCAAACATTTGTAATCCGAAACGAACAAATTAATGTTTTAAAATTTGCTTCAATTTTCGAAGGTTGCAAAACATTTGCCCATCCCTACATATTGGACATGTTTCCTGACAATAGCACCTGCTGATGCAAATGCTTAACCAATTTGGTACCAGGATTTTCAGGTAAAAACTTGCCCAAAATACCAGAGAATTTTTAGCAAAGGTATTGATCTAGGCTTATTTTGGTATATTTTATGCTACCAATGTGTTCATTTTTTAAAAAAGTAATTTTTTTCACAAGCTTTGAATTTCTCACTGAAATGCTTTACAAACTACTTGTGCAGTCATAACACAAATGGAAGTAAAAGCTTTTCTGGGATCTCCTTTGTTCAGAAACAGCATACATGCATGGTTTTGCCATTGCTTTTGGTAATTAGATGACCGCTAATTGCAGCTGTGCACCACACTTCTGAAAATCCTGCCAGTGAAGAGGTTAATTAGTTAGCTGGTAAAGGTAATTGTATTATCATGCAGGGATTACCCTCCTACCTTCCTGATTCCACCCACCCACACTCCTCCCCACCATCTTAGGTACGGGCAGATAGTCTGCCAGTATGAAGTTCAGGACTTTTTTTTTTAATTCCTTTTTTTTCTGCAGTGTTTCTCCCTGATCCCTCCCATACAGCTCTCTAACACCTCCCCATGATTTCTATGGAGGGCTACCCACTTTCCAAGGCTTCCCCCATTCCACCCCTTTTCCATAGAGTAGCGTCTCATCCTTCCCTCCCTCAGAAAAAAAAAATCTGTAGCATAGGGTCCCTACCCCCACTCACTCCCCACCTCCGTCGCAGGGCCATCCACCTGCCTCCTGCATTTCCTCCCACCGGCACCAACTGAGAATATTACAGTTCATGTCACTGTCTGTAACAATCTGTCACTCTGCCATCATATGGTAACGAAGCATCGATTGCGCTCTGTTACCATATGAAGGCAGATACAGAGAGCCCACAAACATCAAGTCTTGGTTGTCACTTCAAATCCGAGACTGCTTGGGCTTCCTGAAGCTGCAACGTAAATCTACATTATGCTGTATGCTGGGCTATGTATTACATGATGTAGATCTACGTTGTATTGGCTCAAGGGGTTAACGGGACATGAAACCCCAAAAAATTCTGTTTCACGATTCAGAGACAGCATAGAATTTAGAAACAATTTTCCAATTTACTACTATAATCAAATTTGCTTCATTTTCTTGATATCTTTTGTTGAAGGAGCAAAAATGCTCTACTGGGAGTTGGTGAACACATCAGGTGAGCCAATGACATGAGGCATATATGTGCAGCCACAAAACAGCAGCTAGCTCCCAGAAGTGCATTGTTGCTCCTGAGCCTTTCTAACCAAGTATATAAAGATAAAGAAGCAAGTTTAGTAATCAGAATAAATTTGAAATTTGTTTTAAATTGAAAGCTCTATCTCAGTTGTTCCCAAACTATTTCAGGTCACTGTCCTCTTAGTTCACAACTCCTAATAAAGATAATGACACATTACAATATAAAGGAGTAACAAATAAACATATTTATTTTTCTGCAGTTGATTTCTTTGCCTGGAGTATAGTTGTAATACTGCATCAATAAATCATCTTTATAGAAAGTGTATTCTACTTACCAAAGTGTTATGTAGTGCCCTGCCAGATTATTTCTGATGACAGAAGACTTAAAAACCTTACGGCTAGATTTGGAGTTTTGTCGGTAACGACCCGAAAAACTAACGCCGGCTTTTTTCTGGCCGCACCATAAAAATAACTCTGGTATTGAGAGTCCACATAAAGGCTGCGTTAGGCTCCAAAAAAGGAGCGTAGAGCATTTTTAACGCAGCTTCAACTCTCGATACCAGAGTTGCTTACGCAAGCGGCCAGCCTCAAAAACGTGCTCGTGCACGATTCTCCCATAGGAAACAATGGGGCTGTTTGAGCTGAAAAAAACCTAACACCTGCAAAAAAGCCGCATTCAGCTTCTAACGCAGCCCCATTGTTTGCTATGGGGAAACACTTCCTACGTCTGCACCTAACACTCTAACATGTACCCAGAGTCTAAACACCCCTAACCTTACACTTATTAACCCCTAATCTGCCGCCCCCACTATCGCTGACCCCTGCGTATTATTATTAACCCCTAATCTGCCGCTCCGTAAACCGCCGCTACTTACATTATCCCTATGTACCCCTAATCTGCTGCCCTAACATCGCCGACCCCTATAACATCGCCGACCTGAGCGCTACTATATAAAGTTATTAACCCCTAATCTGCCCTCCCTAACATCGCCGACACCTAACTTCAATTATTAACCCCTAATCTGCCGACCGGAGCTCACCGCTATTCTAATAAATGTATTAACCCCTAAAGCTAAGTCTAACCCTAACACCCCCCTAAGTTAAATATAATTTACATCTAACAAAATTAATTAACTCTTATTAAATAAATTATTCCTATTTAAAGATAAATACTTACCTGTAAAATAAATCCTAATATAGCTACAATATAAATTATAATTATATTATAGCTATTTTAGGATTTATATTTATTTTACAGGTAACTTTGTATTTATTTTAACCAGGTACAATAGCTATTAAATAGTTAAGAACTATTTAATAGCTAAAATAGTTAAAATAATTACAAATTTACCTGTAAAATAAATCCTAACCTAAGTTACAATTAAACCTAACACTACACTATCAATAAATTAATTAAATAAACTACCTACAATTACCTACAATTAACCTAACACTACACTATCAATAAATTAATTAAATACAATTCCTACAAATAAATACAATTAAATAAACTAGCTAAAGTACAAAAAATAAAAAAGAACTAAGTTACAAAAAATAAAAAAATATTTACAAACATAAGAAAAATATTACAACAATTTTAAACTAATTACACCTACTCTAAGCCCCCTGATAAAATAACAAAGACCCCCAAAATAACAAAATGCCCTACCCTATTCTAAATTACTACATTTCAAAGCTCTTTTACCTTACCAGCCCTGAACAGGGCCCTTTGCGGGGCATGCCCCAAGAAATTCAGCTCTTTTGCCTGTAAAAAAAAACATACAATACCCCCCCCCCAACATTACAACCCACCACCCACATACCCCTAATCTAACCCAAACCCCACTTAAATAAACCTAACACTAAGCCCCTGAAGATCTTCCTACCTTGTCTTCACCCTACCAGGTTCACCGATCCGTCCTGAAGAGCTCCTCCGATGTCCTAATCCAAGCCCAAGCGGGGGGCTGAAGAGGTCCATGATCCGGCTGAAGTCTTCATCCAAGCGGGAGCTGAAGAGGTCCATGATCCGGCTGAAGTCTTCATCCAAGCGGGAGATGAAGAGGTCCATGATCCGGATGAAGTCTTCTATCAACAGCATCTTCAATCTTCTTTCTTCCGGATCCATCTTGCAGACCTCCAACGCGGAACATCCTCTTCTCCTGACGCCTACTAGCCGAATGACGGTTCCTTTAAGGGACGTCATCCAAGATGGCGTCCCTCGAATTCCGATTGGCTGATAGGATTCTATCAGCCAATCGGAATTAAGGTAGGAATATTCTGATTGGCTGATGGAATCAGCCAATCAGAATCAAGTTCAATCCGATTGGCTGATTCGATCAGCCAATCAGATTGAGCTTGCATTCTATTGGCTGTTCCGATCAGCCAATAGAATGCGAGCTCAATCTGATTGGCTGATCGGATCAGCCAATCGGATTGATCTTGATTCTGATTCCATCAGCCAATCAGAATATTCCTACCTTAATTCCGATTGGCTGATAGAATCCTATCAGCCAATTGGAATTCGAGGGACGCCATCTTGGATGACGTCCCTTAAAGGAACCGTCATTCGGCTAGTAGGTGTCGGGAGAAGAGGATGTTCCGCGTCAGAGGTCTGCAAGATGGATCCGGAAGAAAGAAGATTGAAGATGCCGTTGATAGAAGACTTCATCCGGATCATGGACCTCTTCATCTCCCGCTTGGATGAAGACTTCAGCCGGATCATGGACCTCTTCAACTCCCGCTTGGATGAAGACTTCAGCCGGATCATGGACCTCTTCAGCCCCCCGCTTGGGCTTGGATTAGGACATCGGAGGAGCTCTTCAGGATGGATCGGTGAACCTGGTAGGGTGAAGACAAGGTAGGAAGATCTTCAGGGGCTTAGTGTTAGGTTTATTTAAGGGGGGTTTGGGTTAGATTAGGGGTATGTGGGTGGTGGGTTGTAATGTTGGGGGGGGGTATTGTATGTTTTTTTTTACAGGCAAAAGAGCTGAATTTCTTGGGGCATGCCCCGCAAAGGGCCCTGTTCAGGGCTGGTAAGGTAAAAGAGCTTTGAAATATAGTAATTTAGAATAGGGTAGGGCATATTGTTATTTTGGGGGTCTTTGTTATTTTATTAGGGGGATTAGAGTAGGTGTAATTAGTTTAAAATTGTTGTAATATTTTTCTTATGTTTGTAAATATTTTTTTATTTTTTGTAACTTAGTTCTTTTTTATTTTTTGTACTTTAGCTAGTTTATTTAATTGTATTTATTTGTAGGAATTGCATTTAATTAATGTATTGATAGTGTAGTGTTAGGTTTAATTGTAACTTAGGTTAGGATTTATTTTACAGGTAAATTTGTAATTATTTTAACTATTTTAGCTATTAAATAGTTCTTAACTATTTAATAGCTATTGTACCTGGTTAAAATAAATACAAAGTTACCTGTAAAATAAATATAAATCCTAAAATAGCTATAATATAATTATAATTTATATTGTAGCTATATTAGGATTTATTTTACAGGTAAGTATTTAGCTTTAAATAGGAATAATTTATTTAATAAGAGTTAATTAATTTCGTTAGATTTAAATTATATTTAACTTAGGGGGGTGTTAGTGTTAGGGTTAGACTTAGCTTTAGGGGTTAATACATTTATTAGAATAGCGGTGAGCTCCGGTCGGCTGATTAGGGGTTAATAATTGAAGTTAGGTGTCGGCAATGTTAGGAAGGGCAGATTAGGGGTTAATACAATTTATTATAGGGTTAGTGAGGCGGATTAGGGTTTAATAACTTTATTATAGTAGCGGTGCGGTCCGCTCTGCAGATTAGGGGTTAATAAGTGTAGGTAGCTGGCGGCGACGTTGTGGGGGGCAGATTAGGGGTTAATAAATATAATACAGGGGTCGGCGGTGTTAGGGGCAGCAGATTAGGGGTACATAAGTATAACGTAGGTGGCGGTCGGCAGATTAGGGGTTAAAAAAAATTATTCGAGTGTCGGCGATGTGGGGGAACCTCGGTTTAGGGGTACATAGGTAGTTTATGGGTGTTAGTGTACTTTAGAGTACAGTAGTTAAGAGCTTTATAAACCGGCGTTAGCCCAGAAAGCTCTTAACTACTGACTTTTTTCCTGCAGCTGGAGTTTTGTCGTTAGATGTCTAACGCTCACTTCAGAAACGACTCTAAATACCTGATTTAGAAAGATCCAATTGAAAAGATAGGATACGCAATTGACGTAAGGGGATCTGCGGTATGGAAAAGTCGCGGATGAAAAGTGAGCGTTAGACCCTATTTTGAGTGACTCCAAATACCGGCGGTAGCCTAAAACCAGCGTTAGGAGCCTCTAACGCTGGTTTTCACGGCTAACGCCAAACTCCAAATCTAGGTCTTAGATAGTTGACTGTGTACAACGCTACTCAGACAAACACAACATACCTTTACTGTGTTTCCTGCTATTACACAATGATTAGAAACAGTTATAATGTTAATAGTCCGTGCTAATGTACAGAGCTGGCAAAACGAAGAATGCAATTCTATAGTACAAGTTGCTGCAATTTTTTGTAATTAAAGTTTAAGTTGCTGATAAACCTGAATATTGCTCTATCACTTGCCTATAGTACTTTCTAGGTCTGCTACCTGCCTGTACTACCTGTTGGTACTGTCACCTGTCTGTAGCATCTGCGCTCTGCCTTAAGAGCTTGCTGCCTTTTCTACCTTCTTGGTCATTACCTGCGTATAGTAACTACTGGGCTATTCACTTGCCTACTGTACTTGATGTTCCCCCTATTGCCTATTCTACCTGCAAAGCCTGTTCCTTCAAATAGTATCTGTTGCATCTGTCAATTGCCTTATTAGCCTTCAATCTGTTGTACCTCTTAAGCTATTCACTTACCTTAAAAGGATAGTACATGCCTTGTTACAAGATTTCTTTTGCAATAAACATACTAAGGGCTAGTATGAACATTAAATCCGCTAGACTTAAATTATTTTGCGCTCTGTGGTTCGTGCTCAAATTACAAGTTGAAAGTAAAAAAATATAGACTATGCAAGGTTGCGACCACATAATCGCATTCCCCAAAGACTTTAATTGAGCTGTGGTTTTTTTTTAAAACAACTTAACACCCAACAAGTCGCACAAACACTATTATATATATACAGTATATATATGTCGATCATATTAGGAACGTTTGAGGGGTTTTAGTATTTCATTGTACCTTTAATAGTGTTGGGTTATCTTGTCAGAGGCGGGTCTTTGAGAGGGGCGTTAAGCCATACTAATTTTTGGGTTGAGATGTATTTTAAATAGATTGAGGGAATATGAATTGTTAACAGCCTGATGAAACGGCATACGAGCAGAGAAATGTGTTGCTGTCTTTTAATGTGTTTTTATTAAAGCTTTTTATACTAAATCCCCGCTCGGTTTTCACCATTTGTTATTTAACCTGTTCCGTGAGTGTGACACACCACTCCTGTGAGTAGTCTGATTGGCGGTGGCTCCCTGACTCTGCATTTGACGCATCATACAAAGTTAATCCCGATTGGTGGACGTTGCACCTCGTGACCGAAGTAGCTGTGCTGGGAGTAAGTCTGCCGGGCAGCTCTTAGGCCTCGGCCTGCTCTTGATAGCACTGTGTGTGCTCATACCTATGTGAGTTGACAACTGTTATTTTACTTTCATATGTCTATATGACTGACGTTATTACACCATTAGGCACCTCCTGTTCTGTCTTTTAGGACATTTTATTGTGATCTACCTTTTTGGCTTGGAGTGCAGCCAAACCTACCGATCTGGAACCATACACTTTGGACTTCTTAAATACTAATTTTATATGTTTATATATTTATGCCTGCATATATTTTGTTTTATAGCGCACCTTTGAGGGTGGTAATACCCTTGCTTTCTATATACATATATACATACATATACATATTTAGACATGTATATGTATGTATCTCTATGTTACAGCATTTAACCTAGTAACATAACTGATGAGGTTAAAAAAGGACAGAAGTCGAGTTCAACCTATACAAATCTTAATATACTTACAATAAAAACTCTAATTGAGCGTAAATTAGTCCCATTAAAAATGTGACCCATTTAAAATAATCAATCACATCCCTGAATTCTGTTTCTATCCAGAAATGTATCTATGTATTGGCATTTACTACCTCAATCAGTAGTGAGTTCAACAATTTTATTGCTCTTACAGTGAAAAAATATTTATGTTGCAGGAGATTAAATCATCGTTCCTCCAGTCTTAAATTCTGCCATCTTTGTACATGGGCCTTGAATATATTTATATCAAGTAATTATTTCACCTCTCAACCACCTTTTTTTCTAGAAAAAATAGACCCAGTTTGGCTAACTTCTCTTCATAGCTTAACTTTTTCATTCTACTTATTAGTTTTTTTGCCCTTCTCTAAACTTTTTCTTTTTCTGCAATATCTTTTTTTGCGATCGGTCCCCAGAACTGCACTCCATACTCAAGGTGAGGTCTTACCAGGGATTTATATAGTAACAGAATTATGTTTTCCTCCTTTGCATCAGTGCCTCTTTAGCTTGTTATCTATAAGTACTCCCAAATCCCTTTTTTTCCTCTGTTTTGCTTAGTCTAGTCCCATTTAAATAGTAGGTTGCCTGCTTATTTTTACTTCCAAAATGTAGAACTTTGACTTTTCGAGTATTAAATGTAATTTTCTTTTTACCTGCTCCACTGATTACCTTTGTCATATCTGAGTATGATCCGTTTACTACTATTCGTTGCTGCCTGTCTTTTATCCAGTTATTTATCCATGAGCTAACATTTTCAACTATTTCCAGTTCCTTAATTTTGTACATTAATCTCTCGTGTCACTGTATCAAACGCCTTTGCAAAATCCAAGTATATCATATTAACCAATTCCCCTTGATCTATATTTTTACTTACTTACTTTGTAGAATCTAATAAGATTAGTTTGACATGATCTATTTCTCATAAAACCATGCTGATTTGAACTCTTAATCTTGTTTACATGAATATACTCTAAAATATATGTTTTTTTTCCTGACGCCTGAGACCTTATAATTTTGAGCCCTTAACATTTTTATGCAATTTTTTTTTACATTATTTTTATTACTGTGTTTTTATGAGTGTAACTGTACTTTTAAATGTAATTTTGATGTGTTTTGTGCAACCTTTTGTGCAACTTTTTTGTGTCGTGTAACAGTTAACAAGAGCTCTGAAGTTGCGCTATCCCAGCGCGCGTTAAATTTAATTGCAATCATAATCTAGTCCTTCCATCTCCCATTTCTACTTCTTTCTCATCAAGATATTTAAGAGATTTTAAAAACTTGTGATACTCCAAATCCTTTAGTTAATACCTTTGTGAATTTCAGGGGATCCTGAGTCACAAAAATTCTTTCAAAAACTTACTACAAGTCGCCTGGGCCCGGGTACTCGGAAATTGTACTTATCCTTGTGGTCTAAGTGGGTTAGCTGGTGCCTTCAGAGACATTTTCCATTTTCAGCTCCTAAAAATAACATTATTAATTTACTAACTTCTTTTTTTCAGTCAGGTTTAGTGTATAGTGTGGTTATTAATTGAGCTATGTCACCACATATGGGTTTTGGTAAAGGGCTTTTTTGGATAGAAAAAGGAAGGTAATTTAAGCATATTTTCTAATTCTATTGGCCTGGGGATTGAAAGAATAAAAATGTTAACGTTTCATATCCCTTTAAAGCCATAGATTATTTCCCTAGAATGTTTACCCCTCAAGGTGGTGTTTTTTCTATTTCCTGTAGAACTAAATGTATGTCTTCTTCCATTTTCTATCCTTACTTTTCTGAACCACCTCAGTTTTGTAAGATCTTATGTTTAAAAGAATATTATTGAAGGACTTTTCAGAACCTCCTCTTCTTCTAATTAACGTTTAGTTTCTTTCTCTCCTTCTCATATAACTGTTTCTTCTATACCAATAGGTAGATGGGTAAAATGGATCATGTCTCAGGCAGGAGTGGAAGACAAATTTTCTCTTCAGAGGCTCAACTGCTTTCAAAGCATTTTTAAAATCTGTTTCCCTCCAGGAAATTTGAATGCTGCTGACTGGTCCTCTGATGCTATTGTTTGATAATTTTACTTGAAAACCATTAAATCTATCACACGCCTCCTTATTGACTGATCCATTTTAGCTTTAAATTAGCAACATTTGAGTCTCTGTCCTTGTAATAAAATTCCAATTATCCTTAGATTGTGATTTTGTTACTTGTTTTAATTTACAATTTATTTTTCACTGCCTTCAACTTCAACGTCATGATTTTGAGTCTATAGACTGCAGCTCCTTAACTCATACACCACCTGAGGCGGCGGACAGCAATCCTCCTGATCCTATATGATCAGGCTGATTGACACTCCCTGCTAGCGGCCGCAAATCTGCAGGGGGCGGTATTTGACAAGCAGTTCACTAGAACTGCTTGTGCAATGCTGAATACGGACAGCGATGTCTGGTGGACACAGAGTATCATGTACGCCAGACTTTAATAAATTGACCACTATATGGTCATTTAAACTTTATTATTGGTCATTTCTTTATCTGACCATCTTAATCTCTATTTCATTTGTTGTTTTTTTGTTCTTATGTTTTCAATTGTAGTTGAGCAGTAAAGGGGAAAGATTAAGCAAAAAAATTGTCTCTGTGTCTTTAAAATGTAGATAATATCATCACAAAGTTGGGATAATTGGAATTTTCTTAAAGATTAATTGATCAAATAGTATACATCAGTATGGGATTGTCTCACAATGTTTCAGGCTCAAAACTGATTCCAGGCAGTAAATATATATATATTGTTTTAGAGCTCATTAAAAATTGTACCCTTAACCACTTAGCTGCAATAACCCTTCCCCATTAACATCAACTACAAAATTATACATATTAAGTACAATATGGTGATACAGGGAATGTTGATGAGAATATGTAGTTATTCAAGGCTAATAATATACAGTATGCTGGTAATGTGCACTCCAATAATAAAGATGTAGATTATTCTCTCACTACAGGAACTAATATGCTTGATATTCAAGCTAGCCTACTGGGAAAAGTCAGGGCTAATGCCTTTCTACAGTCATTATACTTGACTGTCTAGACAACCTTGTGAGTGATGCTATCATCAGCATGTCTTTAGCTTAATGCAACTCACTTGAGCATAATGCCTAGATGTTTTTACTGATGTACTTTATTATTAACAATTCTTAATGATATTTAAAGATCAGAAGATAATAGGGAAAATTCCAATTCTGATAATTTGAATGTTTTTGTTTTGGAAAAAACACATGAAAGATTATTATTGATAACAACAGAGAGATAAGGGTTTCATAAAGGGTAGCTAAAGAATCAAATTAATTTCTACCATTAAAAGCAATGCATAAATGAAATGCAACAGCAGAGATGAATAATTAGCCTATTTCTCAACATATAATACTTTAGTATTCTCTCTCAAATAAATAGATAATACATAAATAATCAATAAGTAAATAAACATACACATCTACATGACTCAAACAGGGATAGCCAACACAGAAAACGTTTGTATGTTTTTATGAAAATCTATATATAATTTGTCCGTTCAAAGGTAACTATTGCAATGGGGTCTTTGGAGAAAAAGAGCACTGGCTTTAAGCTAGAACAGTGTTTCTTAACCACGGTCCTCAAATACCCCAACAGGCTAGGTTTTCATTATAGCTGAACTAGAGCACAGGTGAAATAATCAGCTGATCAGTAACCATGGTAACTAAAACAAGCCAAATGAGGGGGCGTCCAAGTGGTAATATTGAAATAAATATTTAAACAGATATAACAGATATTATCTCAATGAGAATTGCAAACAATAAATCTGTTAACAAACAGTTATGCAATAATAGTCCCAAAAGAATCCGTGCTCTGCACTATTCAAAGGGCCTCAATGGATATCAAGGTATAGGTGGCTGCTCTCCTCTTCACAGACGAATCCAAACCAAACTATGAAGTGAAACACAAAACAGAGGGGCGCCTCATGTACAGATCAACCAAAAGTGAGCATGAAATGATGCAGCCAAAATCTAAAAATGGGTACTCACATTTGGCAATAGCACACCAATGTGCTGGTAGTGACGTGCTGATATCTCAGGGTGTATCAGCTCACCCTCTCTGCAGGTGCTGCTCAGCCAGTTGAATCATAAGAAATATCCAAGGATATGAAGCTCAACTCTGTGTAGCATTCAAATGGGAAAAGCAAAGGTGCTAGAACTGTGCTTAAGTTTAAAAACAACACTTTAAAAACAAAAGCAGTGAGTTAAAATAGGGGTGTCCAAGTTTTACCCCCTATCTGCAACGCGTTTCTCGGCATAGTTTTAACTATATTAGAACAGATTAACACCTAGGTGTTTAACATGATTAATGTGACCTATATAGGCTTTTATAGCAGGATATATTGGATACCAGGTTTTGCAAGACATAAACTTGTAGCATTAATACATTTGAGTTCTTTGTCACCTGTTAATATTGTACGGCTTTATCTGTGTTTTTAAAGTGAACAATTTATCTTTGTATCTAGGGTAATATAGCAGGGTACACTGCACAACCAAGTATGGTCAAATATAGGTGCATAACATTGCATATTGGATACTGAGATTTGTCAGTCTAGTTTTGCTTTACCTATGTGTTTAATGCTTACTAATTTATGTCTTTTCATTCCAGCATTTTTAGGGTTAATATATACTTGTCCCTCCTTACCTGAAATAACTAGCACTTATTCAGCAGGTGTTTTTAACCAATCAGGCTGTTTTACTCCCTTTATAGGTTTAATCAGCTGTTTTATATCATGTCTATGATTACGGTCTATCGACCGAAACCGGTCAGACTTTTTTGCTGACTATGTGCTAATTTTGTATTTTCCTATCTTCTGATATCTTTTTTAACTTATTCCAATATAGGCGATTTGGCTTATGGACTTTGATCTCCTTATTATCTTTATTTTTTGCATCAATTTTTGTGGATAGGCAGGAATCCGCTATTTAAAGGAGACAGCTCATAATCTTCCTACTAATTCCATTTGTTTATTTGACCCCAGCACTTCCACCTATGCCTTACGTGTACTAAGCACTTCTAGTGATACGGAGACTTTCGGCAGTCTAACTCCCGGTCACCTGACGTTTCTGTGAGTAAGGAGAATGGCGTTGGCCATACAGCAGCTCTAAGACGCCTGCCACCAACGGACGGAGGTGAATCCTTATGCCTGGTGAGAGTGTTGGAATTGACAGTCCTATCCGGGGGGTGAGCGAAGACTCATTGACTGTGACTAATTAATGTTAATAGCCTGGTCTATACGTACATACCGGTGCTTGCTTGTTTGCTGTTTATTCCCTAACACTTTGGCTGCGCATGGTGCAGCAGTGTTCAGACGTATGTGACAACCTGTTCAAGTTATTTTTAGTTGCTGTGAGCTCTGATTTCTACAAGTCTCACCCCTGTGGATCACTGTTATCACACTACATTTGATACATAACAGTTTGTTTGTTTATTCCTGTGATCTACACATATCGTGCTAGTACTTTTATCATTGCTAATTACTACTTTTGGATACTCATCTTTTATTCTCAAATTAACACCTAGTTTGCTGCAATTATTTTTCAAAGGTCAATCCAGACTTGAGTCTATAGGTAACATGGCTGTCATTTTGTTTATGAAATATCCATTGTTTGTCGTCAGCAGAAAAGATAAGATAAGCTTCAAACTAGAGAAACACATATGGCAAGGTTAAGCGTGTAAAACCTGCCATGTGCACTTTTAATTTTCAGGACTGGAAAATCCACAATTCCAAAGTTTAATTACAGGAAATGAGGAAACAATAAACCATGAAAGTATATTGCAAAACTCTTTTATTATGCATAATTTAGCATTTATTCAAAGTGTTTACTGTCCCTTTTAAATAAGCTTTGACAGCAAGGCCGTACTGTGAAATCAGACCGGCCCTAGAAATTTAAGAACCACACACCCCACAACTCAGGTCCAGATCTTCCCTGCCCCCCCCCCCCTGTTCCGGTTTTGCCTTTTGTCTTCCAGGAGCGGAGCAGCTTTAAACAGATGTGTTATGGTGAACAAGGCCTGCTCTGTGTCTTGGCTGGGAGGCTTCCTCTGCACCTTGGCCCAGGATGTGGCCCTGCGGTGCCGGAAACCCACCAGGAATTCTCCCAGCATCCAGCTGGGCCATTCTGGCACTGCCCGACAGAAATCAAATGGACAAAGTAAATGCTATATGTGTAACATCAGGGGTCAAGTTGGGCGGAAACGCATGGGAACGGAGTTCCTGCACTATTTTTGCAGGGGAAACTAAGTTCCCCCTGGACTGAGAACAGGAACACTTCAGTAAACACTGCTGCTGCTGGTGAGAGGAGCTGGAGCACAATCTGGTTAGAGGAATAGTGAGATCCTCTGGTAATGGGCAGTAACACTTCCTACAATACATTAAATGTAAACCTGTCAGCAGTCCTGCTGTGTGATTACCCTGCACTGTGTGGAACATTTGGTGTTTACATTTCTGTGTGGCTTGCTCTTGGGTTATTTAGCTCCCCTCAGCAGAAATAGGACTATTGCACCTTAAGTGGGTGAGACTCTGTGACAGAGGAGGAGTCTCAGGCCCAAAGGCAAGCATTCAACCCTTCATTGGTTTTAATTTGCTTTCATTAACCAAAGTGTATAGATTATATACATATAAATACAGCATGTGTGTATGTGTGTTTGTGTATTTGTGTTTGTGTATTTATGAAACAATATTAATTGTGAAAGGGGTGGAAGTCTTAGTGAGTTCCCACACTTTCTTTTGTAGGACTTGACCCCTGTGTAACATGTAGTGTATTGTTTTATGTTTAAACAAAACTCTGTCACTGCTGGTTGAAAGGTTAGGGAGGCATTATAATTATGACAATATACTACAGAGTGTAAGGAACAGAGGCAGGTAGATATTGTATCCCATTCTGGTAGATTTGGTAATATGCTGCAGACGAATGTGAGGAGGCTACATACAAATTTGATTATTTACAGTTACTTATAGGATTAGCCAAATTTAACTATTATATTTTAGGATGAATCAATCTGGAACTCGATGCAAGAACAATTTGAACCAAGGGGATGAAAACAAATGAATACATTACCTACATAAGGAACTTTATTTAACAATATAGAAAACATGATACAGTAAAAGGTTTAATCTTTGACTGAGAGTAATACTCCTACTCTGAAAGTTTTCTCCTATTCCAGTAACAAAACCATGGATTAACAAAATATTACAGTGAATTCTAAAGAAACAGGAAATTCAGTTTTAGGTTATTAAACAAATATTGATGGCTTTTTTTTTTTTATTCTTTTTTTATTGAAGTAAAAAAAAAAAGTCATTACAGGCACATGGTCAATATTGACATTATACATGGATATCATACAATTTATAGTCAGAGAGTTTGACATATATTCTCATTGTACAATCTTATCCCCTTAGTTGTATTATTAACAAAATAATATTTAGGTATGTCTTTTGAGAGGCAAAAAATATAAGGCTGTAGTGTCCTGCACCTGTAAGAATCCCTCAAATTTTTGTACCATAAATAACATTAAACACAAAACAAAACTATTAACAAACTAACTATACTCGTCAATCTGTGTCTTCTGTGTGTACACCAGGGGAGATCAATGAGTGCTTAAAGAGGGTTTTAATAAGTATCTCTTCTGGATTGGCTTGTGGGTTAAGGGCCGGTGTGGTTTCATATAACTGAGTCCACTCTCCCCGCAAAGCTGAGGATAGCATCAGTTCCTGCTGCAAGAATGGCCTAAAGATATGTTGCTGTATTCTTGGTGGCATGGCCTCTATAAGGACCTTCCATTTATTGAGAAAAGATGGTAGCCTATGGGTAGAGTCCAAGATGACATCATGTTGTTCAATAAATAGGTTTTTATATAGGAGTCGTTTAAATTGGATCAAAGAGGGTGGAGTTTTTGAGCACCACAGGGATAGGATACATTGTCTGGCAATTAGAATGAAAAGGGTTAGTAAGGGGTGCAGTTTACTGTGAATATGAAACCATTTTAAAATAAAGATGTTGTCAGTTGAAAATGTTAGTTCTATCGATAGCGTTGTTTTGATCCAATATTGTAGGCAATTCCAAAAGCGTTTAACATTTGGGCATTCATAGAAGTAATGGGTCATGGCGGGGTTGGCATAGTGGCATTTAATACAGCGGGTTTGGGTGAGTAGGGTTCCATTTTACCCATCTCCTGGGGATGATGTAGTCTCTGTTTACTAGTCTAGTCTGAGCTTCTCTCAATGTTAGGGATAGGGTAGCTTTTTTAGCAAGTTCCAAGCTATTCTTAATATCCTGTATGGTGATTTAAGCATTTAAGTCTGGTCGCAATCTTTCCAAAATTATATTATTAGTGTGATGTTTAAGGATGTCTTGGTAGAGACTTGTAATTGAGAAATGACCAACACCAAATGCCATCCGAGCAGTAAGGAATGGTGTGGGATTCCAAAAGGTTGGGTTTTTAGATATCATATCAGTGATATAATGTTGGAGTTGTAAGTACTCACAGAAATGTTTATTTGAAATGTCATATCTGTCTTTGAGCTCTTGGAAGGAACTGACGGTGTGCAGCAAAGGGTCTAGAGCATTGCCCACTGTTCTATGTCCCTTCTCCCACCAGACTGCAAAGGGGCATTTTCATTTCCTGCGGGGAAATCCCTGTTCCCTATCAGAGGTATGTGTTTAGGGGTGGGATGTGAACATATTAACATTTTATGGGCTAGTGACCAAGCCCTCAGAGGGTCTTTGTATAGAATACTGTTCTTAAGTGATAGTGGTAGCGAGTTGGCTGTGTGGTATGGAAGGGAGGATAGGACATAGGGTGCAGTTACCAAATTAGATCGTAAAAACGGGCTGTGCCAAGTTGCCATTCTGTCACTAGCCTTAGTAAAGTTGCCCAGTTATAGTACTTAAGATTAGGTAGGCATAGACCACCACTTGTATAGGGGAGGTGTAGTCTAGATGCAGCTATTCTGTTTTTTTCCCTCGCCATAGGAACTGAGTGATTGCTCTCTCTAAATTTTTTATATCTTTGTAGGTCATTAGGAGGGGCCACATGAGTAATGGATACAAAAGTTTGGGGAGTAAGAACATTTTAAGAAGATTGACATGGCCCGAGAGGTTTAAGGGAAGGTTTCTCCAATTGGTGAGCAGAGTGTAGAGTAAGGTGCGCTGGTTTGTTATATTTAGGTCATACATTTTATTTGCGTTTCTATGCAAATGGATACCTGGATAAGTGAGTGAATTAGGTACTTTGACAAATGGGTAGGACATGGCTGTTGAGGTACGTCGTGTTAACCACTGGATTTCTGATTTGGGGTTATTAATTTTGTAGCTCGAAAATTTGCCAAAAGTCTCCAGATTCTCCAAAATTATTGGTATGTATTTCCCTGGGCAGTCCACAAACAGGAGAATGTCATCTGCAAATAGTGCAAGCTTGTGAATGCTACCTACGATGGACACCTCCGGGACGACTTGTCTCAATTTGACAGCCAGAGGCTCCAGAGCTAGGTCAAAAATCAGGGGTGACAGGGGACATCCCTGTCTAGTGCTCCTTTTCAGGGTGAAATCTGGGGAAAATAATTAATTTACCAGTATCCGAGCTATAGGAGTAGAGTATATTTGATGGAGTGCATTTAAAAAGGGGCTTTGGAAGTTATATATGTTAAGCGCTTCGAAAAGATAGGCCCATTCAACATGGTTGAAGGCCTTTTCTGCATCGAGGTATAAAAGAAAGGCTTCACTTTGAGGGCTACCGACTCCGATCTATCTCTCTCCCAATAGTGGTCAATGACATGTAGCACCTGTCTTAAATTTGTCACCGAGGTACGGTGAGACACAAAGCCCATTTGGTCAGGGTGTAGTAGTGAAGGAAGGATATTCTTCAGACGTTCAGCCAGAATCTTTGTGAAAGTCTTATCATCAGTATTGTGGAAAGAGATAGGGTGGTATGACTCTGGCAGAGAGTGATCCTTACTGGTATTGGGGATTAGGGTTATGTAGGCTGAGGAAAAAGTAGCAGATAATCTGTCCTCTTCTTTTAGAAAGCCATTGTATACTTTGGTTAGTATGGGGGATATTTGGGACTAACATTTGGTAAAATTTGGCTGGGAAGCCATCAGGTCCCGCCGCCTTGCCTAGTGCTAGGGACTTAATAGTGTTTGCAGTTCCTCTATGGATACAGGGGCGTTCAAAACCGTCAGCTGTTCTTCAGTCAGTTATGGAAGTGTAATGGAGTTCCAGAACTCCTTAGGTATATCTGATGTTGCCACTGGCTGCTTAGTGTATAGGTTTTTGAAATAAGCTGCAAAACTCTGAGCTATATCTGAGGGTTTTGAATGCCTGGTGCCCTGAAATCTCAAGGCTGCCACGTCCTTACGTGCCGTGCGCTTGATGACTAAGGAGGCTAGTAATCTACCCGACCTATTTCCGTATCTGTGGAATCTACTCACCGATTTTATTAGTGCTGACGCTGCTTTTGTTTTAGGAACGCCTACAGCTCCTCTTTAGCTAGGAGGAAAGAGTTGTATACCACTCTAGTGTTAAAATTACAATACTCTTGATACGCCTTTTCTATCCTTCATATTTTTGGTAGGTTCTATGTCTAAGATTTGCTACATAAGATATTATTTGGCCTGAGAGAACTGCTTTAGCTGTCTCCCAAAACAATTGAGGGTTATTAAGGTGTTGTCTATTGTCTGTATAAAAGTCGTTCCAGCTATGTGTTAGATATTTTTGGAAAGCTATAGAATGGTATAGGTATGTTGGGAATCTAAGCGTGTTTCTGTTTGATGTAAGTTTAAAGTGGGAGAGTGTCAATTCTATGGAAGCATGGTCTGAAAGTAAAACATTGTGTATTTTTTCAGCTTTAACTTGTGGGATTAATTTCTCTGAGATCAAGACCAAATCTATCCTTGACAGTGATTCAGCTGTCTTGGACAGGCATGTATAATCCGTATCGGTCTGATATCTCCATCTCCAAATGTCGCACACCGCCAGATCCGTCTGTAATCTGGTAACTACTCTGCTCTCAAATCTCTATTTATATGATCTAGTTCTAGCATTCGTCTGTGTGGGATTTAGCCAAGTTCTATCTATTCGAGGGTTTGGTGATAAATTGAAATCTCCACCTATAATTAGTGGGATACCCAGAAAAGGAGTCAGGGCTTGGATTAAATATTTATGGCTTTTATTCAAAGTTGTATATATTTATAAATAACAATCTGAGTATTGTCATGTGACATTTTATATTACTGATTTGTTAGCAGATAATACAGTGTAATCTTTTAAGATGTTTATAGAACACATTTGAACACTTTTGACATCTAGACCTAAGTAATTAACTCTGAACTGAACAACCATTAGGCAAATTGTAAGAACCCACCATTTCAGTCTGCTCAGTTTACCCTATATATTTCCAGTACCTGCACTAATAATGAGGTTTCTCATAGCTGATTACCTTACAGGATTGCTGCCAGGCAGCTGAGTCCAACCACTTGACCCACCATGATTTCACAGGAACTTTACTACACTCCAGTGGAGTTATTTAAGAGTCAGCACTATTTGCCTGAAATGCAAAACTGTCAAAAGATCTGGGATAAGGAGGCAGTCTGCAGAAGCTTGGATACATGGTAATCATAGAGCTAAAACAGTATATTAATATAACAATGTTGTTTATGCAAAACTGGGAAATGGTAAATAAAAGGATTGTCTATATTTTTAAATAATAACATTTTTGGTGTTTACTGTCTCTTTAATTGTAACTAGTGGACATTTTTCTGTTTGCATTACATAAAATCATATATATATATATATATATATATCAAAACTCAGCTCTTTCCGTTCCTTCTGTGTATGTTCATATATTCTGCAGACATCAGCCTTCTAATGCAAACTAATTAGCTTCAAGGTGCCCTGCAGGTGGGATTAACCAGTAGAGAATCATACACTGATTCTCAGAACCTGGATTGACCTTGGTTAGAAACTCAAATAATCTCTACTCCTGTCCCAACTGTGTTTTTACTATATTCCACTGACAACAAAAAAAAAATGTCTATCCACTGCATTTAAAATAATTTTGCAGAAGTACATAAATAAAACATGTGTTTGAAATAGTAATAAAATATTAGCATTTTTTTTAAATTACATTTTAATTTAGAACAAAAAAAGGCATTTTAAAATATTTTACATATAAATAAAAAGAGGGTACATACATATATGCATTGAAGCTACTGGGTGTTAACAGTTGTTTAAAGGGACATTACAAACTTTGAGATGGTAATAGAAAATAATAAATCGTATATATATATAAAAAAAAATCTATACTTTCATTATTTATTTTCTCCCCTTTTCCTACAAGTCCATTCTGAAATTGTGAGCTTTTTCCCTTTCCTGTTAGAAATGGAAGTGCAGAACACTGTTATATTCCACACAGCCATTGGCTGCACACTCTTGTGACCTATTTATAACTGTCCCTAATTGGCCACAGCAAAGAAGGTAACCTAAGTTGCAACATGGCAGTTCCCATTGTTTTATAGACACTAAAACTTTACACCTATTTTGTTAATATTTAAACAGCTAATGCAACTATAAAAATACATCTACATGTTATTCTCAGACTAATCTTTTTCTTTGAATGCATCATCCTATCTAGCATTTATTTAGTGTTTAATGTCCCTTTAATCAAACTGAACCTGCATTTTAACTGCCCACCTTAACTATGGGTCCGATGATCTAAAGGTGTCTGGGCTGGAGATATTATTTAAGAATGCTAGCCAGAACTTCTATTTCCCTGGTGGAATGGTGTAAAGCCACGTTTTACCCTGCAAACAGGGTGTCTCGCTAAGGGGCGTAATACTGCATGTTTGCATGGGAATGAGATGCATACTTTATAAAAGTACACAATTACATTTTTTTGTTAAAGTGCATCAAAAATAAGGAGTTTTGGGCTAATCTGGCTGCTGAATAATAATCTGCAAGATTGGGAACTGCTGAGGAATCCTCGCATGTTTGGAGTCTCTTAGAAATCTATGCAACTCTGATTGGAGAGCCTCTAGCTCAGATCTGTTTATCAGTAGGGTTCTAAAAAGATAGAGGATTCTCGGGAGAACATTCATTTTAATAGATGACAATCTACCATACCACGAAAAATGATATTTTTTCCACTTAGCTAAATCTGACCTTAATGATTTGTATAGGGGAATATAGTTTGCTTTGTTTAATTGTGTAGAGTGTGTTGTTAGTTTAACCCCTAGATATTTTATTTCATTTTTAACCCATTTAAAGTCAACATTTGTTTCTATAAGTTTGACAGTATGTTTAGGTAAATCTATTGGGAGAGCTTCGCATTTATCCAAATTTATTTTATAACCCGATATGTCAGAGAATTGTTGTATAGTCTTATATAGATTGGGGAGGAATATGAGCGGTTTAGTCACCAATAATAATACATTATCAGTAAAGAGGGGGATTTTGTGATGGATATTTCGTATTTGCAGTCCAGTAATATCAGGGGAGTTTCTTATAGTCGCAGCCAGTGGCTCAAAGCATAGTGCGAAAAGGAGGGGTGAAAGTGGGCAACTCTGTCTTGTGCCATTCAGGATATTAAAGGTTTTAGATTGATATCCTACTGCTCTAATATGTGCTGTGGGTGTGGAGGTTAGTCCTTGTATTGCTGTCATAAACGGGGCCCTCAAAACCTAACTTTGTCAGTACTGTGTTCATATACAGTATATCCAATCCACTCTATCGAATACCTTCTCTGCATCCAGGGAAAGGACCAGAGAAGGAATTCTACGATGATGAAGATAGTCAAGTACTGTAATAATTTGTCACACATTATCTGGTGCTTCCCTAATTTTAATAAATCCCACTTGTCTGGGTGTATGATGGTAGGTAAAATGTGTTTGAGGCGATTGGCTAATATTTTGGTCACAATTTTGATGTCCTGGTTTATGAGGCTATAGCTAGAGAATTGTTTAGCATTTCTTCCTGGTTTTGGAATTACAACTATTTTGGCCTGGAGGAATGGTTTGTCGTTCCATGATATGATTAGTAAATTTAACTAAGTGAGGGACTAGAGTCAGTCTAAAAAGTCAATAATATTCCCCCGTGAATCCATCTGGGCCTTGAGCTTTCCCTGGTTTCAGATCTTTGATGGCTGACACTTCGGCCTGTGTAACTTTGGCATTCAATGTGTCCTGATCCTCTTTCATCAAAAGTGGTAATTTGGCCTGGTCTAAAAAAAGTTTAAGCAAGTTGTGTGTTTGCTCGTTATGTTGTACCTTCCTTCCGTCATATAGGTCACTATAGTACTCGGCAAACGGTATGTCCTGTTGTGGTTTGTATATTTGGAATAGATATTGCATGATAGCTATTTCTGATTTTTTTTGGCCAAGTATTTATCTGGTTTGTTTGCATAGAGAAAGTAATTTGTTTTAAGTCTTTGAGCTGTCTTGATTAATCTATCATTTAGCAGTGTAAGCAAAGTTTGCAATCTCTGTTGTAATATTTGCAAGATATGTTGTGAACATGTTTGCTTGTGTTCTCTCTCTAAGGCTCCTATTATAGAGTGAAGTCTTGTGATTTGTACATTGGTCTTTTTCTTGTAAATAGCCTTTTCTTTAATTAATAGACCTCTAATCACCAGTTTGTGAGCTGCCCAAACAGAGACTGGGTTTAGTGTTGTGTCTGTGTTAATCTGCAAATAGTCACTTATATGTTTTAGCAAATTATCTTTAGTAGTGGGATTTTTCAGACATAATGGGTCAAATGACCATGTTTTAACTCTTCCTGGCTCTCCAATAATTCCCATTTGGAGTTGAGTTATGGAGTGATCTGCCCAAACACAAACATGTATACTGGCAGAATATAGAGTTGGTTGTAGTACTTGACTTGTGAATATATAATCAATCTTGGTATAACACTTGTGTGCTGCAGAGTAATATGTGGTGTCTGAGGTGTCCCCGTATAGTGTCGCCCACACGGCTTGCAAGCCATACAGAGATAATGCTTTATTTATATGTTTAGCTATAACTTTTTGCCTCATTTTTTTCTTTGATAAGTTAGTTGTTGTAGTTTTTTTTAATGCTATGAGATTTATATTAAAATCACCTGCTAGAATAATTCTTGTTTTAGACCAGTTTGTGAGCAAATTGGATATATGCCTTAAAAAGATATCTTGTTGTTTATTTGGTGCATGTATATTACATAGTAAAACCTCAGTGTCTTGAATGTATTCATGCACAAGTATATATCGGCCTTCCCTATGTTTTATCATTTCTCTGTGTATAAAGTTTAGGGATGAGTGAATTAATATCGATACTCCTTTTGTTTTAGAGTCTGAGGTTGCATGAAAGTGCTGTAGACCCTCCCTAGACCAATATTTGGGTATCTATGTCCTAATAAAATGTGTTTCTTGGAAATATACAATATTAGCTTTAAGTTTTTTAAACTGAGTTATAGCTGTTCTTCACTTTATATCAGAATTAAGTCCCCTCACATTGTGTGAGATTAAGCTAATTACATAATTTGTTAGTGTCATGGCTATGTTTTGTTGTCATGCTTAACCCCTTAATGACCACAGCACTTTTCCATTTTCTGTCCGTTTGGGACCAAGGCTATTTTTACATTTCTGCAGTGTTTGTGTTTAGCTGTAATTTTACTCTTACTCATTTACTGTACCCACACATATTATATACCGTTTTTCTCGCCATTAAATGGACTTTCTAAAGATACCATTATTTTCATCATATATTATAATTTACTATAAAAAAATATATAAAATATGAGGAAAAAATTGAAAAAAACACACTTTTTCTAACTTTGACCCCCAAAATCTGTTACACATCTACAACCACCAAAAAACACCCATGCTAAATAGTTTCTACATTTTGTCCTGAGTTTAGAAATACCCAATGTTTACATCTTCCTTGCTTTTTTTGTAAGTTATAGGGCCATAAATACAAGTAGCACTTTGCTATTTCCAAACCATTATTTTTCAAAATTAGCGCTAGTTACATTAGAACACTAATATCTTTCAGGAATCTCTGAATATCCATTGACATGTATATATTTTTTTTTAGTAGACATCCCAAAGTATTAATCTAGGCCCATTTTGGTATATTTCATGCCACCATTTCACCGCCAAATGCGATTAAATACAAAAAATCGTTCACTTTTTTACTAATTTTTTCACAAACTTTTGGTTTCTCACTGAAATTATTTACAAACAGCTCGTGCAATTATGGCTTAAATGGTTGTAAATGCTTCTCTGGGATCCCCTTTGTTCAGAAATAGCAGACATATATGGCTTTGGCGTTGCTTTTTAGTAATTAGAAGGCTGCTAAATGCCACTGCGCACTACACGTGTATCATGCCCAGCAGTGAAGGGGTTAATTATGGAGCATGTAGGGAGCTTTTAGGGATACTTTTAGCTTTAGTGTAGTGTAGTAGACAACCCCAAGTATTGATCTAGGCCAATTTTGGTATATTTCATGCCACCATTTCACCGCCAAATGCGATCAAATTAAAAAAAACGTTACATTTTTCACAATTTTAGGTTTCTCACTGAAATCATTTACAAACAGCTTGTGCAATTATGGCACAAATGGTTGTAAATGCTTCTCTGGGATCCCCTTTGTTCAGAAATAGCAGACATATATGGCTTTGGCGTTGCTTTTTGGTAATTAGAAGGCCGCCAAATGCCGCTGCATTTCACACGTGTATTATGGCTAGCAGTGAAGGGGTTAATTATGTAGCTTGCAGGGTTAATTTTAGCTTTAGTGTAGAGCTCAGCCTCCCACCTGAAACATGAGACCCCCTGATCCCTCCCAAACAGCTCTCTTCCCCCCCCACCCCACAATTGTCCCCGCCATCTTAAGTACTGGCAGAAACTCTGCCAGTACTAAAATAAAAGCTATACTTGGGCTTTTTTTTGTTTTTTTTTGGCATATTTACATATGCTGCTGTGTAGGATCCCCCCTTAGTCCCCAACCTCACTGATCCCCCACCAAACAGCTCCCTAACCCTCCCCCTCTGCCTTAATGGGCGCCATCTTGGGTACTGGCAGCTGTCTGCCAGTACCCAGTTTAGTAACAAATGTGCCTTTTTTTTTTAAAAAAAAAATCCCTTTTCTGTAGTGTAGCTTTCCCCCCCCCAAGACCATCCCCCCACCCCTTCCAGATCCCTTAGATGTTTATTTGTAGCATTTATTTTATTTTTTATTTTAACATTTCACACACAACTTTTCCATAGTGTAGCGGTTCCCTCCCGCTCCCGCCTCGTGCACGCGCCCCCCCGCCACCCCCCCCGTGCACGTGCGCGCTCCCGATGCTTCCGCCCCCGATCCCGCCCCCCTTCTCTTCATTGATCACATCAATGGCCGCCCACCCGCCTCCCAGACTTGCTCCCACCCACCAACGATACCGGCCACCGATGTCCGGTGCAGAGAGGGCCACAGAGTGGCTCTCTCTGCATCGGATGGCCAAGGGGGGTTATTGCAGGATGCCTCCATATCGAGGCATCACTGCAATAACCGGAAAGCAGCTGGAAGCGAGCAGGATCGCTTCCAGCTGCTTTCCAGACCAAGGACGTACGCCACACGTCCTCGGTCATTAACTGTATTTTTTTTGAGGACGTGTGGCGTACGTCCTTGGTCATTAAGGGGTTAATGAGATATGTAAAATGCCTCTTACTATCATTGTCATCATATTTGTATATGTCGAGGTAATCTAGAGTTATAAGTATCTAGAAGGTAAAGAGTACACTATTTTTCAGAAACAAACAAATTTCAACATTGAATACATGATCAAGTATTTGCATTAATAGACATTATGGGTAGTGATATTGTATCTCTCTCGAGATGAGTATGCATATAATAATATAACATCTCCTCAAGAGAAAATAACCATTCATAGTCCATTCAAATTTCCTGAGTGTAATTATAACTAATAGTACCTGAGCCTTGTCTGTTAAGTAGTAGAGTAAATTACCAAGCTTTTCCTGTCGACTGATACATCTCTGCCAGCCGTCTTTTTGGGTGTTATGTACAGTCATAGGTGGTTATCATATTCAGGTTTTAGATCTCTTTTTATTAACTTTAGACCAGCTTGACTACTTGAAATTTAGTGATAAAGTTGTCTTTTTAGTTGCCTCCGCCAGCTCTGTATCTGGGGGAATCTCTGGCATTTCCAGACCATAGAGCTTGCATATCTCAGGAATCTCTGGTGTTTTGATTGTAGTCATCCTTCGATCTTTAAGTATATTTAGGGCAATAGGGAAGCCCCAGCGACAAGGGATCTGATTTTTCCGAAGTATAGATGTTAGGGGTCGGAGTCTGTATCATCGCTGTAGAGTTCTTATGCAAAGATGCCTCCGGCAGCTCTGTATCTGGGGGAATCTCTGGCATTTCCAGACCATAGAGCTTGCATATCTCAGGAATCTCTGGTGTTTTGATTGTAGTCATCCTTCGATCTTTAAGTATATTTAGGGCAATAGGGAAGCCCCAGCGACAAGGGATCTGATTTTTCCGAAGTATAGATGTTAGGGGTCGGAGTCTGTATCATCGCTGTAGAGTTCTTATGCAAAGATCCTGAAAAAATTGAACCACATTCCCTTGAAATTTAAATGTAGGATTCTTCCTGGCTGCATTAAGAATCTTTTCTCTAGAGTGAAGTGATGCATGGAAGGAGTTCCAGTTGGAGGAGGAGCGTGTGAACTGGCTGCAGCTCCGGAGTGTGTCTGCCTCGTGGGTGAGAGACGCTACAATTACAGTCCTCATAACGGACCCTAGGATCCAGAAGTGGAAGCCGGGTCAGGATCAGGAGATCCAAGTGCCGGAAGACATTTAAAGTCCTCTACATTCGGGAGGTGAATGAGAAGGAAAGGCTTGGACCTGAGGTATCGAAAGATCCTTGAGCAGAGTCACAGAGTCAGTGCACAGAGGGACAACCAAAGAAGCCGCAGACAGGTCTGAGTGAGAGGCCTGGTCTGGAGTTCCGGAGAAGCCTGGATCTTCCTGGAGCTGAACATGTGGACAACTGATACCCGCACACCAGACAAAGGAGTAAGTCCCCTTTTCAACAGGGGGTGCAGAGGAGGAGGATAGCTGCTCTCCAGGACGCTGTAATAGTGAGAAAGATTTAGGCAATTGCAGCGAGAGAGTGGCGGTCTGGTATCTTTCTGCAGAACAAGTTGGAATACAGGCTTAATGGTGGTAAGGGAGCAAATGCCACCCAGGTAACTTTCTTTTTGTTTTCCTCATCATTTACCTTGAGGGCACTGATTTACAGGGAGACTGTTTTATTACCCTGGTATGTCTGACCAATAAGAAAACACCACAGGATTGCCAAGAGAAAGGTTATGAACCTAGATTTAACACTCCCTGGATATATACAAATATTCTGCTTGAAGGAGCTGGACTAAGCTACAGCTTTTTTTCTGATGACTTTCTCCCTGTTTTCAATGTCTTGTTCCCCCTTTAATTAGGGCACTATATTAGACATAATCATATGTATATATGTAATTGATCACAGGGTACATATTTTTCTTCTTTTCTTTTGTGAATTGTTCAAAATCGCTTAAAAGTAAGAAAGCAGATTAATATATCTGGTTAAGAGCATATGATAAAAAATAACACATGCTGCTTAGGTTCCTGCTGCTTAGTAAGTACTATGCACAAGTTAATGGTATAGGTGGTATGGTATAGGTGGCCTGTCATAAAGACAAATGCAATTATGAAGGTATAAAGGAAGTATTTTCTGAAAAAGATTGCAAGGAGACTCATAATGTGAAAAGAAGGATAGGTAACATAGTCCTGCAAATTTGAATTAATAATAGTCAAATTATATAGAGTGATAGGTAATATACTACTTCTCTAGGGGAAATAGCAAACTGTATATTGTATAAAGCCTACTATTATACTGTTTTTTATATACACTTGATCCTGTTTGATCTTAGTAGTTAAGCAGGGCCGATTTAACCCCTTAAGAATACTTGTCTTTTCATCTTTTAAAGTGCATTTAATTTTCTGAGTAATATGGTATTGCTTTTTTGAGGTACATCAGCAAGGTGTGCACTATATAAAGTTAACAGCTATACTGTTTTATATACACCTGATTCTACCTGATTTCAAGTTTAGGTTTTTGCTGCTCATTAAGTACTACGTATAAGATAAGGGTATAGGTGGCCTATTATAAAGGAAAATGTAATTATAAAGGTATAAAGGTAGCATTTTTTTAAAAAAGATTGCAAGGAGACCTCTAATGTGAAAAGAAGGTTATGCAATATATTCCTGCAAATTTGGATTAATAGTAGTGACTGTATATTGTATAAAGGCTACTGTCATACTGTTTTTTTTATATATATATACACTTGATCTTGTCTGATCTAGGTAGTTAAGTAAGGCTGGTTTAACCCTTTAAGAATACTTGCCTTTTCACTTTTTAAAGTGCATTTAACTTTCAGAGTAATACGGTATTGTTCTTCTGAGGTACTTCAGTAAGGTGTGCACTATTAAAAGCTTACGGCCACACTGTTTTATATACACCTGACTCTATCTGATCTCAATAGTTAAGTAGGGTTGCTTTAACTATGTAAGAATATACTAAAGTTAAAGGGTGGCTGCTAAAAAAATATAAAGGAAGGAAAGGAAAAGAAAAAAAAGGAAAAAAAAAGAGGGAGGAAGAGGAAGGAAGGGAAAGGAAGGGAAAGAAAGGGGGGGGGGGAAGAAAAAAGAAGGACAACAACAGGAAAGAAAAAAGGCCTAGCTCTAGAATATTTAATAGCTGAAACAAGTAGGATAGAGGTAAATAGACCCTTTATAAACTGTGTGGAAATCACACTTGGACAAATTTATATCACAGCATAAAAACAAATCCCCAGCTATGGCAGCTAGGAGTAGGGAAAAAAAATAAAGGAGGCAGTGAAACTGTCTCTGAAACTTTCAACGAGAGTATCAATCAGTTAGATACACAGGCTTTAACTAAAATGATGTCAGATATTTTCCTGCCACAATTTGAATTGATTAAAACTGAGATATCAGGCCTAGCAAATGAAGTGAGGCAATTCTCTAAAAGATTAAAGGAAGCTGAGCAACGCATATCGGATTTGGAGGATAGAGTGGAAGGTCAAGGCTTAAATAACTCTGGCATAAGAAAGGACCTAGATAGATTACAGCAGAAAGTAGACGATTTAGAAAACCGTGCACGCAGAAACAACATAAAGATAATAGGACTACCAGAAAATACACAGTACAAGGATTTAAATTTATTTATGTCTGACACTTTACCTAAAATATTGGAGATACCTCTTTCAGAGTTACCTCTAACAGTAGAGAGAGCACACAGAATAGGGTACAGAGAAGACATTAATACTGATAGACCTAGGCCAATAATTGCTAAGTACCTCAATTTCCAAGACAAAGTGAAACTTTTACAGTATTTTAGGAAAAAGAGGGACATAGTAATAGAAGGGAAAAAAATCCTTATTTTCCAGGATTTCTCGACGGAGGTATCTAGTAAGAGGAAATTGATGGCGCCCGTATGCACTCAATTAATTAATAAAGGTTACAATGCTACACTAATTTACCCTGCTAGAATACGCATACAAGGGACCGAAGGGAACAAGCTATTAGAAAATCCTAGAGAAGCTGAAGCTTTTATGATTGAGGAGGTTATATAATGGAGATTGAACATAATAAAAAATGAATCTTTATGTTTGATGGATAAGATACAAATAGAATGTAGAGCTCTATGGGGAATGGGGGGGTATGTGTACTGGGGGGTTCCCCTTTTTTTTTTTTTTTTCTCTCCCTATGCTATTCACATTCGGGTAAATAAAGTTATTAGTATTTAAATGATAGATCAAGTAAGATGTGTCTCTTGGAATGTGGGTGGCATCACCTCGCCAATAAAAAGAAAAGCAATTCTGAGACAACTTAAAAATCTGAAGGTTGAAATAGCCCTCATTCAGGAGACACACCTGAGAGAACAAGAACTTCTTAAGTTAAAAATTGGCTGGGTGGGAGAAGTAGTTTGAACCCCATGTAGTAAAAGAAATAAAGGAGTCGCAATTCTTCTGAATAAAAAACTTCAATATACAATTTTATCCTCGGAGCTAGATCCAGAAGCAAGGTACATGATTTTAAAATTGGAAGTGGAGAGGAAAAAATTTACCATATGTAATGTTTATGGTCCTAATGATCATACTCCAACATTTTGGTTAGAATTACAATCTCAGCTATTGGAAAAGGCAGACGGGGTTCTCATAATAGGGGGGGATTTTAATATGGTGTTTCAAATTCCCTTAGATAGGGTAAGGAAAGGAGCTGACGGGAAGAAAACTAAAAGAGATAAGCTTGAGGCTAAGCTACTGAGCAGATTCACAGCCAATCTTAAGACCACATAAAGACTCAACATTGATGGAATCATACAGACCCATATCCTTGTTAAATTCAGACTACAAGATTTTAACAGGCATTATAGCAAATAGATTTCAGGCAGTCTTAAAATCCATAATTCACATTGATCAGACGGGCTTCATGGTAGGTAGATATTCTGCTTCTAACTTACGTAAGTTATTTCTTGTGTTAGATCATACGAAAAACATAGAACAGAAACAGGAAAATAAAAATAAAAAAGGGGATAGATCAAGCTTAGCCATACTTTCTCTAGATGCACAGAAAGCCTTTGATTCCGTGGAATGGGACCATTTATTTACCTCATTACTAGAATTTGGGTTTCCAGAAATAATAATACAATTAGTCAAAAATATCTACAGAAATCCCTGTACTGCAATATTAGTGAATGGTCAGGCATCAGAAAACTTTCTTTTAGGTAGAGGTACCAGACAGGGATGCTCATTTAAAATTATTATATAGTACTTATTATACTCCAGAGAAGGGAGCAAAGTGGGGTAATTCACAGTTTAATAAATGCCCAAAATGTAGTAAAATAGCAGCCAATTTAATACATATGATATGGGAATGTCCTATAATTAGACAATTTTGGTGTAAAATCGAATATTGGCTAGATAAGATATTAAGGAAACCTAGTAATATCAAATTAGAACATATAGTGTTCCTTTCAGGGTTCAAAGAAAAGGGGGGAAACTGGAATGCGTTAGCCTCCCCCTGCTGTTGTGGCAATTAAATAAGGTTTCTTCTTAAAATATGATCATCTTATTAGTTTTCGTTCAGGGTATTATTGACATTAGGAGTGATACCTCCGTTGCTTAATATATTAACTTCTGGTTCTATTCTGTAGAACTATATTATTGAGGCTTTATATCTCAGTTAAATAAACCTTGCTCATTAGCTTCTTTGTCACACTTGGTTAATTTGTTTCCGTATGGTGGTAATATGTAAGACATATACCTTCCAGCTGTGGGCTGTGGGTGTTAGTGTCCACGCAGAAGCAGACCTCCCCCCAGTGTTTTAAGCAGTTTTGGTGCATCGTGGGAGATAAAGGTGCTTACTTGCCGGTTGTATGGTCAGCTCCTGTATGTAAATTTGGATGCATCTACCGTTGTTTAAGCTGCATCTGGAGGATGCTTGGAAGGTCCAATCCCTGTTCTACCAAACCGCGTGATTGTCTAAGATGGCGCCTGCTTATTTTAGCATTGTGTCAGGTCAGATCTCTTCTCGCTCCGCGAGGCCAGTCCAATGTGTTTGGAGTTCCGATTTTGGCAAAAATAAGTCGCCTCAGTTGTTATAGCCGCTCACATCTGGAAGCTATAGCCAGAATCACCTGGCTTGCTAAGTCACTAAACGAAGCTCAGCACTCACACGTCTATCTTTGAGCGCTGCTCAGCTCTGCCCCAATAATAACGGATTTAAAGGTACAGTGCACTGCAAACAGTGTATTTTTATTTGTATTATGCATAATATTAAAATTTTAAAATATGCTGGTTTCTTTCTCCATTGCAGAGAGCTCTCGTTATTTCTCGTTTATTTCTCGCCATGTGTTGGGACAGCCCATTTTCTTTGATAATGGCACGGATTGTCCATGCTAGGATAAAGGTGTTTGTTTTTTTTAACATTTCTGCTTGGAAACATATGGTCATCCGGCCCTGTATCACCAGATTTGTTTGTAAGTTTAGCATGGATGAAGTGTTTATTTTCTACAAACTTTTCCCCAAGTTTTCCTGAGATGCGCAAACTTACAAATGTAAATAATGGTTACTATAAACTGACTTTAACATATTTTGCATTTTATTAGCTGGTGTGTTTACACATTCAACCTTTAAATTATAGACATTTTAGTGGGATTGGAAAAAAAAGTTTTTATAATTTAGACTTCCACAATGTAAATATCATGGATGCTTTCAAAAATTAAACATAGATCTGAATGCTTTAAATGAAGTGCAATTAATGATTTATGGAGATTATGAAGAAATGTTGTTATTTACAAAAGAGGAGTACAATGAAACAATAGCTTAAAGGGACATTAAACACTTTGAGATGGTAATGTAAAATTATAAATCATATATATATATATATATAAAAAAACTCTGCAATATGTTTTCATTATTTATTTTGACCCCTTTCCTGTAATTCCATTCTGAAATTGTGAGCTTTTTAGTTCAGAACACTGTTATATTCCACCCAGCCATTGGCTGCACACTTTAGTGACCTATTTATAACTGTGTTTTAAAGTGTGTGAATAGAAAATATATCAAATATGTCCCTGAGAGGGAGGGATATTGCCCTAACCCACAGGGGGTGCTGGATGCAAATTACAAACAGGTAGATTACGAGTTATGAGCACTATAGGGAATTTGCGTTATTTCACCCCCTATAGCGCAGCCATTACAAGTTTTGAAACAGCTGACTTGTGCGTGTGATATGGTTGCGCTCACAATACAAGCTCTGTTTTGACGTGCTCGTGCACGCTTTTCCCATAGAGATCAATGGGGAAAGCGGCTAAAAAAGAACACCTGCGATCACGGAATGAAAAGCTCCGTAACGCAACCCCAAATTACGTTTAAACCTAACACCCTAACATAAACCCCACGTCTAAACACCCCTAATCTGCTGCCCCTGACATCGCCGACACCAACATAATGTTATTAACCCCTAATCTGCCACTCCCGATATCGCCGCCACCGAACTAAAGCTATTAAGTTATTAACCCCTATATTGCCCACACTATAATAAATCTATTAACCTGTATTCCGCCACTCCCCGACAACGCCGCAACTAAATAAAGCTATTAACCCCTAAACCTCTGGCCTCCCACATCACGACCTTTAAATAAATCTATTAACCCCTAAACCACCAGCTCCCCACATCACAACAACCTAAATTAAACTATATTAACGCCTAAATATCCCTAACGTAACTCTAACGTAAACCTAACCCTAACACCCCCTAACTTTAACATAAATAAAATAGAGCTAAATTAAAGTTACAAATATTAACTAAATAATACCTATTTAAAGCTAAATACATACTTACCTGTGAAATAAAACATAAGCTAGCTACAATATAACTAATAGGTTTTATTTTTATTTCACAGGTATCTTTGTATTGATTTTAACTAGGTTGACTAGTTAGTAAATAGTTATTAACTATTTAATAACTACATAGTTAAAATAAATACAAACTTATCTGTGAAATAAAGCCAAAGTTGACTTACACTAAACATTACAAATAAAAACCTAACATTACAAAAAATAAAAAACACTAAAATTAAAAAAAAAAAAAAATAAACCTACCATTACAAAAAATAACAAATGAAATTATACAAAATAATAAAAATTATTCCTATTCTAATACCCTTTTAAATAAATAAAAAACCCACCCCAAAATAAAAAACACTAATCTATAATAAACTACCAAGGGCCCTTAAAAGTGCCTTTTTGTAGGCCCTTAAAAGGGCATTTTGTAGGGCATTGCCCTAAAGTTAACAGCTCTTTTGCTACAAAACAAACACCACCTAACAGTATTACAACCCCCACCCCCTAAGACCACAAAATAAAAATAAAGTAAAACCTAATCTACCCATTGCGCTGAAAAGGGCATTTGTAGGGGCATTGCCCATAAAAGGGCATTCAGCTGTTTTTCCTGCCCTTAAAAGGGCATTTAGCTCTTTTATGAAATGCCCAAACCATTATCTAAAAATAAAAACCCACCCCAAAACGGAACACAATTACACAAAATAAATTATCAAAAATAATAAAAATTATTCATATTCTAATACCCATTTTTTTAAAAAACCACTCCAAAATAAAAAACCTAATCTATAATAAACTACCAATAGCCCTTAAAAGGGCCTTTTGTAGGGCATTGCCCTAAGTTAAACAGCTCTTTTTCCTGAAAAAAAATTACAAAGAATCACTAACATTACAACCCCCCCAAACCGACAAAATAATAAAAACTATCTAAAAAAAAAATCTAAGCTACCCATTGCCCCATTTTATTAGTGGCAGCAATGTTAGGAGCGGCAGATTAGGGGTTAATACATTTAATATAGTATTTGCAATGCGGGAGGGCCTCAGTTTAGGGGTTAATAGTTAGTTTATGGGTGTTAGTGTACTTTGTAACACTTTAGTTATGAGTTTTATGTAACAGTTTTGTTGCGTAAAACTCATAACTACTGCTCTCAGATGGCGTTACGGATCTTGTTGTTATAGAGTGTAATGCAAGCTTTTTAGCCGCACCGCAAAACTCGTGATAGTCGGAAGTCCCATGAAAAAACTTAATTTTTACGAGTGCGGGACTGACGTTGCGTTACAGGCTAAAAGGCTTGCGGTACTGCTATACCGACGAGACTCGTAATGGCTGCGTTGCTGTTTTAAGGCTGAAATGGCCATTTTTTCAGCGGTAAAAAACAAACGCACAACTCGTAATCTACCTGAAAGTAAATGAAATAAAAAGAAAAATAAGTAGCATTCCCAAAGCACTTACCAAAAGCAACACAATTCTCTAGACAAAACACCCCACCACTATAGGGACAAAATATTAAAACATAACTTTTAATAACACTTTAAAATATATAAACACACATTTAAAAACAACATTAACTAGGTTAAAAGATATATAGGCAGGTAAGGTCAGATACACGTAAATCCTAATAAGGCTATAATCCTGTTAACCTCAGACCAGTACAAAGTGGGTAATATTTCCTCATTGATCTGTGTTACACGAATACAAAAGATCCCTTTCTATGGTCTACCGGTGACTCTCAAAAGCCTCCTCTCAGGAGCATAATGGGATGGTGAACTACTAAGCTCACCTGTAACTACCAGAGCAAATATAAAAAAACTGGGTATTCCCGTACTAGCCTGGGTAAAATAAAAAACCCATTTGTTTCAAAAAAACATATTACCAAATAGGTGGAGGTGATTAGAAATCCTCAATCAGGACCAAACCCTGCCTGTAGGTGCCTGACGCACGTTTCGCACTGAAGCTTTGTCAAAGGCCTATTTATAACTGTCCCTATTGGGCCACAGCAGAGAAGGTAACCTAAGTTACAACATGGCAGCTTCCATTGTTTTATAGACACCAAACCTTTGCACTTATTTTGTCAATATTTAAACAGCTAATGAAACTTTAAAAAACACATCTACATGTTATTTTCAGATTAATCTTTTCTTTTATTGCACCATTCTATCTAGCACTTATTTAATGTTTAATATCCCCTTAAATAAGATTATACATTTAAATTATAAGATTATCCCAAATTTAAATTCTGAAAATATATTTAATTTACAAGTAAAATCTTATGTACTTTCACCTGTGTAGATAAACAGAAGGGAGATGGATTTCAGTTTCAATTTATGTAAAAGGTGCATAGTTTTAATGCACCTATAACCCATACGTTGACACAATTCTTGGAAATATGTCCAAATGTATTGAAAGTTAAAGGGACATTATACACTACATACATGTTTTCTATATGATCCATTTATATAGCCTATACAGATTTTTTTTTTTTTTTAAAGTATAGTTTTGCTTATTTTTATATAACATTGCACTGATTTTCAGACTCCAAACCAAGCCCCAAAATTTTAAAGTACACTGACGTATACCTACTCCAGCTTGCTCCTGTTGTGTAAAGAGTATTTTCCTATGCAGAGGAAGGGGGAGAGGGGGGTCTGGTTTTTTTGCTATAAACCCACTCAGTGTGTGCTAGCTATCCTTTTCAACAGAGCTAAACTGGGAGCTTTTAAATACGTTTTTGTGCTCCATGTACTAAAATGCGGGGGCTCCTTTAAAGGAGCCCTTTAAACGGTTTTATACTGGATTTTTATATCAGTAGCTGTGCATATTATCCTTTATAGTAGTGTCTATTACATGCAGTTATATTAAAATTGGTGTATTCTGTCCCTTTAAAAGGGACATGAAACCCAGTTTTTTTTCATGTTTCAGATTGAGCATACATTTTTAAACAACGTTTCCTATTCACTTTTACTATCACATTTTCTTTGTTCTTTTGGTATCCTTTGTTCGAGGAGCAAAGCACTACTGGGAGCTAGCTTGAACACGTCGGCTGATGTACAGCTACCAATCAGCAGCTAGGTCCGAGTAGTATATTGCTACCTATAAGCCTACCTAGGTATGCTTTTAAACAAATAGAACAAAGCAAATTAGACAATAGAAATAAATTAGAAAGTTGTTTAAAATTGCATCCTCTATCTGAATCATGAACGTTTAATTTTGACTCTACTGTTACTTTAAAAGGATTTATTTATTAAAATATTTGATTGTCCTGCACAATAGTACTTTTCATTAGAATGTTTTTTGCTCACAATGACATTTTATATAATAACATGATTTATAAGGAATATATTTCCCACCAAGGGTATGAACACAAAATAATAAAATAGGCAACAATTAATATTGTTTGCGGGTGTGTAAAAATAAAGCTCACTGTTACTCAGAAAATCATGAAAACAGCTAAATCTCGGTATGGCAGCAAGCTCATTCAATAGAAGATAATGAGCTTGTTTGTATGAAATCCAAACAATTCATTTTGTGATTTAGTAAAACCATACAATTTTAATAAAGTTTACAAATTACTTACTTTATCAAATTTGCTTCATTCACATTATTCTTTGTTAAAGAGACACCTAGGTAGGTGTCTGGAACAGTATATTGCAGACAATATTGCTGCCATCTAGTGCTCTTGCATATGGATACAATTCTTGCAAAACTGCTGCCATATAGTGCTCTAGTCACATGCAAGCTGCTTAGCTTACTTTCTTGCTTTTCAAGAAAAGATACCAAGAGAACAACGAAAATTTGATAATATAAATAAATTTGAAAGTTGTGTAAAATTGTATGATCTTTCTGAATTATGAAAGAACAATTTTGTTGTTCATGTCCTTTTAAGGACTAGTCCCAATTGATTGTTACATGTACAGGGAGTGCAGAATTATTAGGCAAATGAGTATTTTGACCACATCATCCTCTTTATGCATGTTGTCTTACTCCAAGCTGTATAGGCTCGAAAGCCTACTACCAATTAAGCATATTAGGTGATGTGCATCTCTGTAATGAGAAGGGGTGTGGTCTAATGACATCAACACCCTATATCAGGTGTGCATAATTATTAGGCAACTTCCTTTCCTTTGGCAAAATGGGTCAAAAGAAGGACTTGACAGGCTCAGAAAAGTCAAAAATAGTGAGATATCTTGCAGAGGGATGCAGCACTCTTAAAATTGCAAAGCTTCTGAAGCGTTATCATCGAACAATCAAGCGTTTCATTCAAAATAGTCAACAGGGTCGCAAGAAGCGTGTGGAAAAACCAAGGCGCAAAATAACTGCCCATGAACTGAGAAAAGTCAAGCGTGCAGCTGCCAAGATGCCACTTGCCACCAGTTTGGCCATATTTCAGAGCTGCAACATCACTAGAGTGCCCAAAAGCACAAGGTGTGCAATACTCAGAGACATGGCCAAGGTAAGAAAGGCTGAAAGACGACCACCACTGAACAAGACACACAAGCTGAAACGTCAAGACTGGGCCAAGAAATATCTCAAGACTGATTTTTCTAAGGTTTTATGGACTGATGAAATGAGAGTGAGTCTTGATGGGCCAGATGGATGGGCCCGTGGCTGGATTGGTAAAGGGCAGAGAGCTCCAGTCCGACTCAGACGCCAGCAAGGTGGAGGTGGAGTACTGGTTTGGGCTGGTATCATCAAAGATGAGCTTGTGGGGCCTTTTCGGGTTGAGGATGGAGTCAAGCTCAACTCCCAGTCCTACTGACAGTTTCTGGAAGACACCTTCTTCAAGCAGTGGTACAGGAAGAAGTCTGCATCCTTCAAGAAAAACATGATTTTCATGCAGGACAATGCTCCATCACACGCGTCCAAGTACTCCACAGCGTGGCTGGCAAGAAAGGGTATAAAAGAAGAAAATCTAATGACATGGCCTCCTTGTTCACCTGATCTGAACCCAATTGAGAACCTGTGGTCCATCATCAAATGTGAGATTTACAAGGAGGGAAAACAGTACACCTCTCTGAACAGTGTCTGGGAGGCTGTGGTTGCTGCTGCACGCAATGTTGATGGTGAACAGATCAAAACACCGACAGAATCCATGGATGGCAGGCTTTTGAGTGTCCTTGCAAAGAAAGGTGGCTATATTGGTCACTGATTTGTTTTTGTTTTGTTTTTGAATGTCAGAAATGTATATTTGTGAATGTTGAGATGTTATATTGGTTTCACTGGTAAAAATAAATAATTGAAATGGGTATATATTTGTTTTTTGTTAAGTTGCCTAATAATTATGCACAGTAATAGTCACCTGCACACACAGATATCCCCCTAAAATAGCTATAACTAAAAACAAACTAAAAACTACTTCCAAAACTATTCAGCTTTGATATTAATGAGTTTTTTGGGTTCATTGAGAACATGGTTGTTGTTCAATAATAAAATTAATCCTCAAAAATACAACTTGCCTAATAATTCTGCACTCCCTGTATTGTGGAGCAGCTATCATTTAAAAAAATATTTAAAAATGTTTAGTAATTTTTAAAGTCTTAATAAAAATGTATATGAAAATGCCCCAAATTTTATATTATATTTATTTTCTATTTTAAAAACTCTTTATAGATATATACTTTAACCAACCATGCCAGCTTTTTAATAAAGAGTTTATAAGTGCCATTGTTTTTATTGGTCTCAAGAGCAAAGGATCTGTTTGGTATTCTATGAAAGAGAAACACCACACACTCAAGGCAGCTCCTGTTATTACGAAGCCAAAGAATTCTTCCTTTATAATCCAGAAGTATAGTGAAGTACATATCTTAGAAATTACCTTTACAAAAGGAGCACATATTACTGGTGAGTAATGTGTGTCACTAAACCTTTCAATATACTGTTGTTCAAAGAAAAATGTTTGATTTTTCTTCACTGAAGTTGCTATAACAAATGACTTCAATTATTTTTTATGAATTTTTGAAAGAAGCTAAATCAAAATGTATACTTGACTGCAGGTGAACTGTAATTAAAAACTACCCTAGAGATATAGCAAAATGTTTATTTTTTTTAATGCACCCTCACTGTGAGATAATTGTATTTTCTATAATTATTTGTGATTTAGCCAAAATGACTTCAATAAAGAAGATATTTAAACAAAGAAAATGAAACAACCAAATCAATCTTTACTATTGACCTTCTCCATATATACACCTAGATTACGAGTCTTGCGTTAGCCTTAAAAAGCAGCGTTGAGAGGTCCCAACGCTGCTTTTTAACGCCCGCTGGTATTACGAGTCTGGCAGGTACAGGTGTACCGCTCACTTTTCTTCTGCGACTCGAGCTTACCGCAAATCCCCTTACGTGAATTGTGTTTCCTATCTTATCTATGGGATTTTCCTAACGCTGGTATTACGAGTCTTGGAGAAAGTGAGCGGTACACCCTCTCCTGTCAAGACTCCTACCGCATTTAAAAGTCAGTAGTTAAGAGTTTTATGGGCTAACGCCGTAACATAAAATTCTTAACTAAAGTGCTAAAAAGTACACTAACACCCATAAACTACCTATTAACCCCTAAACCGAGGCCCCCCCGCACATCGCAAACACATAAATAAAAATATTAACCACTAATCTGCCGATCGGACATCGCCGCAACTTTAATAAATGTATTAACCCCTAAACCACCGCACTCCCGCCTCGCAAACACTAGTTAAATTTTATTAACCCCTAATCTGCCGTCCCTAACATCGCCGACACCTACCTACATTTATTAACCCCTAATCTGCCAGCCCCAACGTCGCCGCAACTATATTAAAGGTATTAACCCTGAAACCAAAGTCTAACCCTAACACCCCCCTAACTTAAATATAATTTAAATAAATCTAAATAAAATTAATACAATTAATTAAATTATTCCCATTTAAAACTAAATACTTACCTATAAAATAAACCCTAAGATAGCTACAATATAACTAATAGTTACATTGTACCAAGCTTAGGGTTTATTTTTATTTTACAGGCAAGTTTGTATTTATTTTAACTAGGTACAATAGTTATTAAATAGTTATTAACTATTTAATAGCTACCTAGCTAAAATAAAGACAAATTTACCTGTAAAATTAAACCTAACCTAAGTTACAATTACACCTAACACTACACTATCATTAAATTAATTAGCTAAACTACCTACAATTATTTACAATTAAATTAAATAAACTAAAGTACAAAAAACAACAAACACTAAATTACAGAAAATAAAAAAATAATTACAATTTTTTAAACTAATTACACCTAATCTAATCCCCCTAATAAAATAAAAAAGCCCCCCAAAATAATAAAATTCCCCACCCTATACTAAATTACAAATAGCCCTTAAAAGGGCCTTTTGCAGGGCATTGCCCCAAAGTAATCAGCTCTTTTACCTGTAAACAAAATACAATACCCCCCAACATTAAAACCCACCACCCACACACCCAACCCTACTCTAAAACCCACGCAATCCCCCCTTAATAAAACCTAACACTAACCCCTTGAAGATCACCCTACCTTGAGACGTCTTCACCCAGCCGGGCACAAGTGGACCTCCAGAGGGTCAGAAGTCTTGGAACAGCCAATAGAATGTGAGCTCAATCTATTGGCTGATTGCATCAGCCAATAGGATTTTTCCTACCTTAATTCCGATTGGCTGATAGAATCCTATCAGCCAATCAGAATTGAAGGGACGCCATCTTGGATGACGTCATTTAAAGGAACCTTCATTCTTCAGTTTGACTTCGTTTGAAGAGGATGCTCCGCGTCGGCTGAATTGAAGATGGACCCGCTCCGCTCCAGATGGATAAAGATAGAAGATGCCATCTGGTGGTGGGTTTTAATGTTGGGGGGTATTGTATTTTTTTTACAGGTAAAAGAGCTGATTACTTTGGGGCAATGCCCCGCAAAAGGCCCTTTTAAGGGCTATTTGTAATTTAGTATAGGGTAGGGAATTTTATTATTTTGGGGAGCTTTTTTATTTTATTAGGGGGATTAGATTAGGTGTAATTAGTTTAAAAAAAAATTTAATTATTTTTTTTATTTTCTGTAATTTAGTGTTTGTTGTTTTTCGTACTTTAGTTTATTTAATTTAATTGTAATTAATTGTAGGTAGTTTAGGTAATTAATTTAATGATAGTGTAGTGTTAGGTGTAATTGTAACTTAGGTTAGGTTTTATTTTACAGGTAAATTTGTCTTTATTTTAGCTAGGTAGCTATTAAATAGTTAATAACTATTGTACCTAGTTAAAATAAATACAAACTTGCTTGTCAAATAAAAATAAACCCTAAGCTAGGTACAATCTAACTATTAGTTATATTGTAGCTAGCTTATGGTTTATTTTATAGGTAAGTATTTAGTTTTAAATAGGAATAATTTATTTAATTGTAGTAATTTTATTAAGAATATTTAAAATTATATTTAAGTTAGGGGGTGTTAGGGTTAGACTTAGGTTTAGGGGTTAATAATTTTATTATAGTGGTGGCGACGTTGGGGGCGGCAGATTAGGGGTTAATAAATTTACTATAGTTGCGGCGGCGTTGGGGGTGCAGAGTAGGGGTTAATAAATATAATGTAGGGTTCAGCAATGTCGGGGGCGGCAGATTAGGGGTTAATAAGTGTAAGATTAGGAGTGTTTAGACTCAGGGTTTATGTTAGGGTGTTAGGTGCAGACATAAAATGTGTTTCCCCATAGGAAACAATGGGGCTGCGTTAGGATCTGAACTCTGCTTTTTTGCAGGTGTTAGGTTTTTTTCAGCCGGCTCAGCCCCATTGTTTCCTATGGGGAAATCGTGCACAAGCACGTTTAGCCAGCTCACCGCTAACGTAAGCAGCGCTGGTATTGAGGTGAGATGTGGAGCTAAATTTTGCTCTTCGCTCACTTTTTTGTGGCTAATGCCGGGTTTAAAAAAACCTGTTATACCAGCGCTGTCTTAAGTGAGCGGTGAGAAAAAAAGTCTTGTTAACACCGCACACCATTACCAACAAAAACTCGTAATATAGCCGAAAGAGTTTTAGGGTTTAATTATCAATAGTCATGAATGCCATGATTGTTGTAATGTGTTTCTGCAATGAACTTACTTCAGGAGCATATCAGAAACTTGAAACTTCTTAAAAGCACATGCAACCCGCATTTTTTTTTCATGATTCAGATAGAACATGCAATTTTAAACAACTTTCTAATTTACTTCTGTCACGGATACCGGGTTGCAAGGGTTAAACCCCTACCCCCCTACAACCTCACCCCTGTTGTTTATCAGCGGTTTTGGGCTCCTCGGAGCAACCACTATCTCTGGAATCTTTTGTTTGCTTGTTTTGTGTTATAAACTTGTTAAGAGAAGAGCTGGTCTATGACCGTGAAAACCCTCCTAGGCTGGCCGGGCTCCTGGAACTCCCGGTCGGCCACAGAACAGCAGGACACCCGCTAACTTTACCCCTGGTCGTTCCTGCAACCATGAGCCCCAGAGCTCAGCTCTTTTGGGGATTAGTAGCCCCTAGGGAGGACAAGAGGTGGGGGAATTACCGGAGGGAAGCTCTTTTGGGAACCAGGGTTTTTTGACACCCCTACCCCCATAACTTCAACGGGCTGTATCTCCGGTCTCCAGTAACAAATCACGCCGCTTTTTAGACTGTGGCATCTGGGGACCACCCTGTGTCCTGGGATTCTGAGGGACTGTGGCTGCTATGGAGGTGCCGGTCTGTCTGGAGGGGCGGGAAAATTGTGGGATTGTCCAGTATCTTATCAAGATGTGCTTTGTGTATAAAAGGAGTGTGTGTTTTCAATAAAATAAGTTCCTGTTTCACCTGAATGCTAGTTTGTCTAGTTATTTGGGTGGGCTCCTGCTAAAATCACTTTCCTGGGCTACATAGCAGCCTGTTCCAGGCAGAGGAAGGACCCTCTGGCAGAGTTACCTAGTCTGGGTAGCTGGAGTCTGCCACAGGGTGGGACTCTGAATACTGGTGCTGTCAGGCATCAGGGGTGGCTACAGTCTGTGGTCACTTGCCAGCTACAGAGCTGCAGTTGGCAGGGAGGAAGCAGGACCCGTTTGGCGGAGCTACCCAGTCGGGGGAACCTGGGTATCCGCCACAACTTCTATCATCAAATTTTCTTCATTCTCTTGGTATCTTCTTATGAAAAGCTGGGATGTAAGCTCAGGAGCGTGCACATGTCAAACACAGTGATTTATCAAGCTGAGGTGGACAGGGACACACATATGTGCCCATGTCCACCGCAGCTTGCCTCTGGCGGGCTGAATTCCCCTGGCGGAATTCAGCATTGCAAATGAGCGCTATTTTGCACTTGCATGCAATCCTGTGCGCGATTGGCTGTGCGCAGCCAGGAGCTGTCAATCTCCCTGGTCGGACTAGACTGCAGAGATTGAATACTCTTATATACTATCCATACACTGCTAATTCCTTAATCAGTCAAGAATGTAAGATACTGATTCCTGCTGCACTATTTAAGTATTCATTTAAAAACCACAGCCCCAAAGCAGGTTAAATCATTATTCTTCCTTATTGTTGGTAACTGACACTAGTCGGTAGCATGTACAACAGGTGTAATAGGGTTCAGGTATATTTAGCTGTCCACCATTTTTCCAATATATGCAACCAAGTATTAGTGAAAACCAAGATTGAATTTGAGTGTACTTTTACATACATTTCTCTCTATACATTATTTCACAGGCATATAACTTTACCCCATACTACGTTAAAAATAAGTCTTACAATCAGCTCCAGTAATGCAGTGTTTTTATTTTTGCTGGGCAGCAAACAGTGTATCTGTTTTTTGCTTTTTGTTGTCATTTTAATAGCTACAATAAAAGTTACATTTTAGTAACAGTGTTATCTCATTTTCCTTGCTCGACCAACTTTGTGCTCAGAAGCATTTCTCTTTAGTCTCATATAAGATCAGGTGTCTGCCCCTACATCCGACTCCTGGACACAAACTAACATTAGACCCCTGAGAGAGAGTACCAACCTATATCAGTCATGCCCATAGGTCACTGCCACCCTTTGTCAGCCACACCCCACACCAGACTCCTGTCCTCACAGTCCTCAATCTGGCACATGCCCACACATACCCGCATTGGACCCCCGGCTATTTAGCACCTTACATTAATGATTGCAACATCATACTCATACTCCAGTTTCACAATGCAAGTTGTGCTGTCATGCACTGTGCTCCTGGTTTTTCTACAGGGAAAATAAGAGGAAGAAATTGATGTGACTGGCTGCCTTACTATATGGTAGTCAGGCCAAATATTTTACAAATTGACATGTCAGTGTCACAACCTCCTTAGCAACATAGGTTGATATGGTGTGCATGCAAGTGTTTCTCTACTCCAAGCAAACAAACACTCAGGAAAGTGTTGCCATTGACAATAATTGCTCTGTAACTACAGCCTCTTGATTTTTTTTTTTTAAGTTTAATTAAAAATATGTATCAACTAAACATGCATATTTTAAATGTTTGCTTGTACTGACACATTTGTTAATAATCATTGTAGGGGGTACAGAAAAAGTATTGCTCAATATAATGTTTTGTAACTGAGAAATTGTGATAAAATTAAGGTACACAACACCACCTTATTTTTTAAGTCAAACTATTGCTCAATTATTGTATGCATTTTTTATTTATTTTTTACTTCCCTTTTGCTCATTTTCATAATGGGTGACTATACTTCTTTAGTTTATTGTATTTTACTTATTAATTCTTCTAAGCTTGATAGGGTAGTATACATATGACAATATTTATTTAATTATGTCTATGATAATGAATATGTTTGGTGTTATAAGGAGCATGAATATTAACCATTTCACTGCTAAGTTATTTCACACCATGGGGTCGATCCGATATAAATCGTCGCCCGCAAAAGCCGGCGACGCCAATATTTGCGCGGGTTTGGTATCACATATACGGCGTAACCTAGAAGTTACGCCCGTATATTTCTGCCGTCGCCCGCAGTTTTTTGGGCCATAGGCAGGTATACCAAACCCGCGCAGTTTGGTATCCAATATGCAGCGTAAGGACTTACGTGGCGAAAATGGAGAAAACTTACTCTATTTTCACCTCGCCACAAAAAGCAGCCGTAAGAAGCCTTACGCTGACTATTGGAGCCCCGTAACTCCCTAAACTAACTAGAAAATAAACCTAACACCTAACGCATGCGCAATGTCTATCTCCCTGTCAACCGCGATCTGCTAAAATAAACCTAACACCTAACGCATGCGCAATGTCTATCTCCCTGTCAACCGCGATCCCCCCCCCCCCCGAAATCCCTAATAAAGTTATTACCCCCTAAACCGCCGCTCCCGGACCCCGCCGCCATCTACATAAACTAACCCCCTACTGTGAGCCTCTAAAACCGCCGCCATCTACCTTATCTATCCCCTAATCTGACCCCTTACACCGCCGCCACCTATATAAAAATTATTAACCCCTAATCTAATCCCCCTATACCGCCGCCAGCTATATTAATATTATTAACCCCTAATGTAAGCCCCTTACACCGCCGCCATCTCTATTAAAATGATTAACCCCTAATTTAATCTACCTACCCCGCCGCCAGCTATATTATCTATATTAACCCTAAGTATATTATAGTTAATATAGTTATTACATTATATATATTAACTATATTAACCCTAATTATATTAGGGTTAATATAGTTAATATAGTTACTATAGTATTTATATTAACTATATTAACTCTATCTAACCCTAACACCCCTAACTAAATTTATATTAAATTAATCTAATTCATTTATAAACTAAAATATTCCTATTTAAATCTAAATACTTACCTATAAAATAAACCCTAAGATAGCTACAATATAATTAATAATTACATTGTAGCTATGTTAGGGTTAATATTTATTTTACAGGTAAATTGTTAATTATTTTAACTAGGTATAATAGATATTAAATAGTTATTAACTATTTAATATCTACCTAGTTAAAATAATTACCCAATTACCTGTAAAATAAATCCTAAACTAAGTTACAAATACACCTACACTATCAATAAATTTAATAAACTACAAACATCTATCTAAAAATACAATTAAATTAACTAAACTAAATTACAAAAAAAAAAAAAACACTAAATTACAAAAAATAAAAAAAAGATTACAAGATATTTAAGCTAATTACACCTATTCTAAGCCCCCTAATAAAATAATAAACCCCCAAAATAAAAAAAATTCCCTGCCCTATTCTAAATTCAACAAATTTCAAAGCTCTTTACCTTACCAGCCCTTAAAAGGGCCTTTTGTGGGGCATGCCCCAAAGAATTCAGCTCTTTTGCATACAACAAATACAATACCCCCCCCCCATTACAACCCACCACCCACATACCCCTATTCTAAAACCACCCAAACCCCCCTTAAAAAAGCCTAACACTACCCCCCTGAAGATCTCCCTACCTTGTCTTCACCACACCGGGCCGAACTCCTGATCCGATCCGGGCGATGTCTTCCTCCAAGCGGCAAAGAAGAATTCTTCCTCCGGCGATGTCATCCTCCAAGCGGCAAAGAAGAATTCTTCCTCCGGCGACGTCTTCCTCCAAGCGGCAGCAAAGTCTTCATTCTTCCGGCGGCATCTTCAATCTTCTTTCTTCGCTCCGCCGCCGCGGAGCATCCATCCCGGCCGACTGCTGAACTTGGAATGAGGTACCTTTAAATGACGTCATCCAAGATGGCGTCCGCCGAATTCCGATTGGCTGATAGGATTCTATCAGCCAATCGGAATTAAGTTAGAAAAATCTGATTGGCTGATTGAATCAGCCAATCAGATTCAAGTTCAATCCGATTGGCTGATCCGAACAGCCAATCAGATTGAGCTCGCATTCTATTGGCTGATCGGAACAGCCAATAGAATGCGAGCTCAATCTGATTGGCTGATTGGATCAGCCAATCGGATTGAACTTGAATCTGATTGGCTGATTCAATCAGCCAATCAGATTTTTCTAACTTAATTCCGATTGGCTGATAGAATCCTATCAGCCAATTGGAATTCGGCGGACGCCATCTTGGATGACGTCATTTAAAGGTACCTCATTCCAAGTTCAGCAGTCGGCCGGGATGGATGCTCCGCGGCGGCGGAGCGAAGAAAGAAGATTGAAGATGCACTGATAAAAATGCCAGATTGTTGTTATATTGGCACCCTACAACCCAATTGCATCCATTAAGCACCCCCTTAAATTGTAGCATTCCAGTCCCAACTGCTTCAGCCCACCGGGAATTCTCCTGGTAGGTCAATCCAGCCTTGACCCACATAAATTATACCTTTCTTTTTTTAGCCAGCCAAGAATTTTTAGAATGTGACTTCAGTTTGCAAAATTATAAGTTGGAAAATTGCAACCATATGAAATAAAAAAATATATATACATTTGTATGTCCTTTTCTATAAAGTGCATGGTAGATCTTTAAATAGCAGCTTTGGGAATATTTCCTAATCTTTTTTTAAACACACATTTTATGGTCCCACATTTAGCACCTGTTCACCTCCCAAAAACAACAACATTTAGAATTCTATATCTATATTGTTCAAAATAATTTAAAATCAGAAGATAAAATGTATAATGTTTGGCATCTTGCACCATCTTACAATTTATACATTTAAAATATCTATCAAAATTAAAATTTCTGAGAACCTTTGCTTAACCCATTTTGATGATGTATGGATTCTTCTACCCTTGCAGAAAACTCACTAAGCTTAGTAAATAAGTATCCTCTATTTTTATATATACTATATATATATATATATATATATATATATATATATATATATATATATATATATATATATATATAATATATACTCATTTTTTTCCTATCATTTTTTTTCCTATCATTTTTTAGTTCAGATAAACATGGATTTATTAGCTATATCATCAAAAATAACATGAGGTTAGCAGTTGCCGCTACGTGATCACTATTGTATACTGTACTACGACAATCACTTGATAGTAAAGAGGACATGAAACTCCTTATTTGAAACCTGGAACCTAATTTCTTCCAATATGATCAAATAATGTGTACTTTTGTTGGAAGGTTGATTCCAGAAGAGATATAAAACTGAGCATTGTTGCTTAAAGTGAATGTCAACTTTCATGACAAAGTGCCCGGTTTTAACAAAAAATTATTAATAACAGGGGCACGTTCATTCATAAAAATTTACATTGCACCGGATTTTACAAATACTTACCTTCTTCTCCTGAAACACCGGATCACCAATCCCACGCATGCAGCTCCTCTGTACTTCGTTAGCAATGACGAAACCGGCTCTCTCCAATCACAGCTTCCCCCCAGGAGCGTTCATCTGGTGAGGCCATGCAGTGATTCGAGGAAGCCAGTTTTGTCATTGCTATGTTAGTACAGCAGGAAAAAGCAGGTGGGGCGATCAGCGATCCGGTGTTATTATTATTATTATCGGTTATTTGTAGAGCACCAACAGATTCCTCAGTGCTGGTGTTTCAGGAGAAGAAGGTATTTGTAAAATCCGGTGCAATGTAAACTTTTATGAATGAAAGTGCCCCTGTTTTTAATAGTTTTTATAAAAACCGGGCACTTTATCATGAAAGTTTACATTCACTTTAAAGAGAGTGGAGTGATAAGTAACTCAGATGTAAACCTCAAGAACTTTATGAAAGGTCTCATCTGAACCTGAAACAGGAGTCCAAGCATTGCAAAGATTAATTTGTCTACAACAAATGTAGCATTATAGGTTGTGTGACATCTTGCACTAGTAATAATTTAATAACTTAATATCATCTACTTGGAAAAATGCATTCCAGGACTCTCTTGTCTCGTGAGAAATATTCAGTGGCAAAGAAAAAAGTTAAAGACAACTAAGGAATCACTAAAACGCAGTTAAAAGTAGTTGGGACCTAAAACAACATGATTAAGGGGTGATATCCAAAACGTTGTTCTTATTGTTTACCTTTCCCTTTGGTATAAATGTTGCAAGATATTATTTTGCTGCTGCATTTTGTTTTTGCAGGTACATTAAAAGAAAGGATGAGTGTGCTGGACTATACCTTTTTACAGGGACCGGAAACAAAGGAAGAACTTGGAGACTGACATCTTCAAACATACTTCAGTGACTAATATAAATGCATAGATTTCTGGATGAAAAGCAGTTTAAAACTGAATCTAACCGCCGCTAATCCAATCATCAGTGCTAGTAGCACATGCATCTGAGCGGTGCATCTTGCGTTGCTGATTGAATCAAGATTAGCAGTGTGCTGTGGAGGTTTATCACACAGTAGTGTAGGGTTGATAGTTTTAAAATGACAGGAATTAGAGCATGTTATTTTTTCACTATTATGGCTCTTTAACACTATCCTATCTGTTCCTCCAGGATCACGCAATAGGGAGACCAGCTGGAGGTTCCCTGGAGAGAGAGTGAACCACAGTCCTTATATTCACTAAGTAATCTCCATAGAGAAACAATTTAAATGCACAGGAACACCTGTATGCTGATATCACATAGTTCATCACATGACGAGTCCCTGACAATGGTCAGAGGGTGGTTAAAACTTTTAAACCTTTTTAATCTAACATACCCTAACAAAAGCACCCCTTTTATATTCCAAAAACAGTGCATTAGTTTGGAATTGAGTATACATTTCTTTGCATTTTTAAGGTATCTAAATATGATGGAAACTATCCTGCATTCTCAATTATAAAGTTTCCCCATTTCCTAGGCAAATTGCAACAGCTGTAAGTTTTCTGAGTCTGTTTCAATTACATTGGGGACACAGAATTAATTAATTTATTCATTTTCTGTATATTCTGTTGCGCATATAAATAGTTTAAATTTCAACCTAGCCTTATTCACTTCCTAGGAGAAATATGTAACCGATAGCAATACAAATATAGTGTCATTAGTCAGCGATCTGGATATGATATATGTGCTCTGGTTATGACAAGGAATATTTGTTCATGTGATTTGTTTACTGAACATACTTTACTGAACATAGTTTCACGTATATATATATATATATATATATATATATATATATATATGTATATATATATTTATATATACACATATGTTCAAAACATTTTTTTAAGTAAGTTAATATATGCGGACAGGTGAGCTGGTGAGGTTACTATCACGTTTGTTTTTAGCCAATAGAATGGCTGTTTTAGGAATAGAAGGGCTGTTTTAGGCATAGAAGGGCTGTTTTAGGCATAAAAGGCATAGCCACAGGTGATACCTATGCTACGATTATGACACAAAGCCGAAACGCGTCAGCAGGTAGAGGGGTAACCCACCAGCACTCCTGCATCCCTCCATTGTTTTGTCATGATTTTTAATGTGTATCCAAGCTTGTGGAATAAAGAACTTTTGATCAACGGTGCTCCTGTAATTCAATATTGTTTTCTCATTGCCATGGATTTATCGGTGAGAACGGATCTTGACGTCTGACTAAACGTTCCACAGAGCATGGTCGAGCTTGATTGGGGAGATCCCGAAAAGGTCATGACCCCCGCCAGAAAGTCTTCATACTGAGCTGGAAGAAGCTAAACGCTGGGCAACAGTTGGAGAAAGTGTTTTGCTGAAAGAGGAGAGAGGTTTGCTTATCTGATTGACAACCCACAGTGGCTTCCGACACTTTACGAAGCAACTCCCTTAGGACCAGCAATAGAACGCTTCCACAGTAAGTTTACAGCTAGACTCTGTTTGACAGAAGCTGTGTTTTACATGTATGTTTAACAGCGTTTCCCGATGCCTACTATCAGGACATTTTGAGTTTTAGAAGGGGGGGTGGTGACTTGTGGTTCCTACAGACCTTACCATTGACCTTTAAACACAGAGACATATACCCCAAGTGCTGTAGCTTCACACTTATTGTGGATAAACCTTTGTAAAATAAAACACAGACCAACCTTTCATGCTCTAAATAAGTATGAGAATTTGAACTAACTATAGTTTTTGCTCATAAAATGACAAATTAGCTATTGTTTGAAAGAAGAGGGTAGAAAATACTATTTGGATAAAACCCTGCAATGTATACCCATAAGTATTTATTTCCATTAAAGTATATATTAGGCACTGTCAAGTAGAAGATTATATCTTCCTTGACAAAAAAAAAGAAAAAGCTGTGTAAGAATTAGGAAACAGTTGAAAAATGACTTGTTTTTTAATCATCTTATCAAGTTATAAAAGCAGCTTTGGGGCCTCAGCGTTTCAGGCTTGTCTGCTAGTTAAGTAGCAGCAGTCTGAAGACCGCTACAGCCTAAGCTCTCCGCTACCTGACAGCCCCTGCTCGCGTCCGATTGGCTGCCAGTTAGCAAGGGGCGGCATTGTCCGCCAAACCTTTATTTATTGGAGCTCTTTGTCTGTATTCCTTTTTCTATCAGTTTGGCCTTTGCAGTAGAACACTAGTTGATTTTCATTTATTTTATTTTAATATGACCCCCTATAAACAAATGACAGCTTTTGTGATAAGGATATCTCCATAATAAATAGTGTCCTCTTTTAGACCACCTAATATAGTAATATGTTGAAAAGGGTAATTAACAAACACAGAAAGCAACTCTTGGACCCTTAGGACTCTTAAACTCAAGGGGTACAATAAACTAACAACTAACATTATGATACAGTTATACTGGCACAAGGAGATAATTTAAAGAGACAGTTTACACTAAATTTTTATTGTTTTAAAAGATAGATAATCCCTTTATTAGCCATACTTGCATTTTAGCCAATTAGTGCTGTGTTGTGCTTCCTCTTAAATAATTCCCCGAGCGTCAGCACAATGCGCTCTATATGGCTCACATGAACTAGCACTACCCTGTTGTGAAAAGCAAATAAAATACCTTTCAGATAATAGGCGGCCGTCAAGGGCTTAGAAATTACCTAGCCTACCTAGGTTTAGCTTGCAACTAAGACTACCAAAAGAACAAAGCACAATTGATGATAAAAGTAAATTGGAAAGGTGTTTAAAATTACATGTCTTATCTGAATAATGAAAGTTTAATTTTGACTAGACTGTCCTTTTAATTGGCCTAATACTTGCCATTTATGTATATATAGAAAAAAAATAATCAAGATATTAACCACTCTGTGCAATCCCAGAATACGTTATTAATAGCGTAATAGAAAATAACTCTAAAAGGTGCTCAGGCAGAATAAAGGATTTTAAAATGAATTAACTGCCCATAAATAAAAAGAGAACCAAAAATAACTTTCCTACAAAAACGTATATTGGCACAAAGCAAGTGAATAGTTCAAGGATCAGGGTAGGAGCAGGACAAAAAAAAAACAGTTTCCGAACCCATACAGCAAAACATGAGAACGCAGAGTGTCTTTTATATCCCTGACGACACATATGAAGTACACTGTTGTTTTATACAGATATCTGCTATTCAAGGCAGAAGTATTGAGGTATATTATAGAGTTAAAGAGGCACTAAAATAAAAAAATTAACTTTAAACAACTTTCCACTTTACTTTTATCATCAAATTTGCTTGCTTCTCTTGGAATTATTTGATGGAAGCTAAAAATAGGTAGCCTCATAGGCTGATTTCTAAGCCCATGAAGGCCGCCTATTCTCTAAGTAAATGTTACAGTTTTTCACAGTTAGATAGTGCTAGTTTGTGTGTGCCATATAAATAACTTTGTGCTCACCCCCATGGAGGTATACAGGAGTCAGCACTGATTGTCAAAAATTCAAGTTTGTAAATAGAACTGAGAAAGGGGGTTGTCTGCAGAGGCTTAAATAAAAGGTACTCACAGAGATAAAAAGTGTTGGTTATGCAAAACTGGAGAATGGTAATAAAGAGATTATCTGTTTTTAAACAATAACATTTTTCAAGTAGATTGTACCTTTAAGATAATATGGCAGTACATGATTATATATTATTTAACTATAAATTATAACTCAGGAATGCAGTATTAGCCAACTATTATATTTTTTTATAGATAATAGTTAATCATGGATCCTGATATCAAAAAACATAATATAGCTAAGAAGACTAGAAAAATCAGTAAAATGACAAGTTTAGGGCTATATGATTCTTAGACAGCATAGTAATCACTAGCAGAACAAAAGGTAACCTTTAGGTGAAAATATATATAGTACATACAGGAATAGTTAAAGTAAAGGTAAAGTTAGCTGCATATGAAAACACCTATAGTTTGCTCTTTAACATTGCAATGCAGTCGCTAAGTTTTTATAATGGTTCAAATTATTGTTTGTAAGAAAAATAAGTTTTTTTATCCCTACCGTTTCTTTTCAAATTCCTCCCCGCTTGTACTTCCACTTTTCTCTGTCTCATTGTAGAGACCCGACCCACCCGCTCTCTACGTCAGCATTTTGCACGTGCACGGGTACATTTGTGTGAATAGTGTAGAAGATTAGAGTCGGATGCATGCGCTCTGCGTTCGTATGATGTAGAATATGCTGTGTTGACCACCCTGGGGGGGAAAAAGCTGATTGGAGGACACAGTATTAGTCAAGTGTCAATCATTTTTATCCAAATGTCGGGCGGACGAGAAATTGTTGTCGGATGCAGCTTTCAAAGTAAGAATTGCGGTAATAGAAACACATATATGGAAAATGATGATTGAAACTAGGGATAGTTTTTTATGTACTTTAAGAGGTAGTTAATGAGTGCACTCAAGTTTACCTTGCCTTTAACTTCCTTATAAAATCTTATCGCAATAAATACTTTAAAGTCTGGCTGAATGGCCTTCATAATGAGTAGTAGAAAACAATGGAGTAGTTATAGAAAAAAATAAAAGGCAAAATGAGTTTGTAGAGAATGTGTACTCAACTCTGATGATACACAGAAGCTAGAGGAGAACAGACATCATTAAACATTTGCCGCAATTATCCTATTCTTATTTTAAATTGGCAATCTCTATGTCCCCAAATGAGCCATGTCCAATAGACACTAAACAGGAAAATTCTTCTTTATTTTTGTAGTCTCAAGGGCCCCATCCAGAGTCTAAAAACCTATAAAGCACTTCAGTTATGAGAATAAAGGTGTTTTTACCACAGTCTCCGTTATTCCCTGATTTGAGCGCAAGGTACAACAATCCTTCAACTGCAGGCAAGTAATGGAGATATTAATCATCTCAGAAAATGACACCTTGGAACCAGGATCCCCCAGCTGCCCTGCCCAATTGTCCCAGTGGAAATGCTCTCCAGGAGAGCTCACTGCTGTATCACTCCCCATCAGAAGCTCCTCAGCAGTCCTTCTGGTTTCAGAGTGGGCCACGCACACATCCATCCCTTCTTACTTGAAGACTTCAAAGATATGCAGCAAATGCTGGGGTCCCAAGGCATCACTGCAGCTGTTGGTTGCCTGCTTGGCTGGGGTATGCATCTTGTGTAGGCCCATTGGTGTTTGCAGGGCTAAAAGCAGCATCTATTGTATCAATAAATGCAATTTGGTAGTTGTTCAAGAGTTTCAAGATTTTGGACCAAAATATAGTGAGTACTTTCCATGGCAAGTAGAGATATAGGGGCCTATTTACTATGGTGTGAGCAGATATGATCCGATATAGCGGATCATGTCCGCTGCACATCGATAAATGCCAACAGCATACGCTCTCGGCATTTATCATTGCACCAGCAGTTCTTGTGAACTGCTGGTGCAATACCGCCCGCTGCAGATTTGCGGCCAATCTGCAGGGGCTTGATTTCTGCCTCAGAGCAGGTGGACAGGTTATGGAGCAGTGGCCTGAAGGCTCGCTGGAAACACGGGGCATCAAGCTCTGTACGGAGCTTGATAAATGTCCCCATAGTCCATTAGCAAGCAGGTAGAGCAAGAGTTGAAACAAAAGTGTAGTGCAGTCTAGGCACTATGTATTGACAGAGTTCTGGAAAAGCTCTGTCAGGGGGTAAAAAGATAGGCCACAACTTCAGAAAGCTTCCAGCATATTGTATCCAATATTAAAAAAAGCTTCTTCTTCTGTGAAATATTTTATGCTCAATAGTACTGGATGGCAAGCATTGAAGTAGGTTTCAAATGGATTTATCCTGGAAACTGGAGCAGAAAACAACATTGCGCCCGGAAGTTCCTCTTTCCATGATATTTTTATTTGTCATACAGCAGTCTTAAAGGGCCACTAAACCCAAAATCTTTCTTTCATGATTCAGATAGAACATACAAATTTAAACAACATTACAATTTACTTCTATCATTTATTTTGCTTCATTTTTTAGATATCCTTATTTGAAGAAGAAGAAGAAGCAATGCACATGGGTGAGCCAATCACATGAGGCTTCTATGTGCAGCAACCAATCAGCAGCTACTGAGCATATCTAGATATGCTTTTCAGCAAAGAATATCAAGAGAATAAACCAAATTAGATAATAGAAGTAAATTAGAAAGATGTTTACAAGTGCATTCTCTTTCTAAATCATGAAAGAAAAAATGTGGGTTTCATGTCTCTTTAAGTCCTTACCAAAAACTACAATAAAACATTTTTCATTTAAAAATATATATATATCAACATTATTCTAAAAGTATATTACTTGTTTTTCGTATTCTTATTTTATTTATTCCTTAAGGAAATAAGAGATGTTTAGCTATTGTCTAATATTTTGCAGAAAAAAAAAAATAAGATGAGTGTGTAGTTTATCTGTATGCGTACACAACAAAAATACACCTGTGTATATCAATCAAGATTCTTGAGCTTTGTATATAATTCTGTTACTGTGGCAGATTCTTGAGCTTCATATATAATTGTCTCACTGTCACAGAGGTCATTCTTGCTGCAACTATACCAATACTCAGATGACAGTGTCTATGATATTATTTGTCACAGAACACTGGAACATATGTGACATCTCTCATGTCAGCTTGTCAGATTTCATAAAATGTAATAAAAGCTTTGAACAAATATTATCACTGAGATGCATTTTTATCTTTTTGTTAGAGGAATTCTGATTCCAATAGAAATCACCCCATTGTGAAATACCTAAAAACCTTTTATAAAAAAAAAACAAAAAACAAATCATATTTGGATAAAATAGAATAATTCAGTACAGCACATGGCAACATTTTATCACTCCTAAAACACTGATATTATTCAAATGCTCTCTAATAGGGTTGAAGATAATAATTTGACAGCAAGGTAATTTAAGTCTTTGTATTTCTCTCTATATAAACAAAAAGCACCATCATCTAAGTCAAATTAACCAATGACTAATGTAGATCATATATTGCCATGTTTAATAGGGATTACTCATGGATGACTCCATCTATCATTGAAAGCTCTGATAAATTTGATAGTTTGAGAATACACCCACATTTCATGTAAAAAAAACTGTAGTGATACATGTGTTGATTTAACTACATTTAATTTGTCGTCATTTTGTGTTCTGTACAATTAATTTTGTGGTTTCTTTTGTGAATTGGCATTTGTGTTATCTCCCATAGCACTGCTACATATTTTACCAATTCCCTTCAGCTGGGAAAAAACTGTTTTGCTACTCTACAGGAAGGGCACTGTCATATAGGTTAGTCACGTCCATTTAGCCAACAGTGTGTGTATAAAAGTAGTACAAGTAATATTAAAGCAAGAACTTTTTGAATATAGATATTAGTATTTTTAGTGCGCTCAGTACTTTCAATAGATAGCGCAGTGTGCAATATCATTGTTCATATTACATATGGTGAGTTACCACACAGCCCTAAAAACTGGAGAACTGAAGTGTTAGGGCTAGATAACAAAACACATGTATAATACATTTAAGTACTAATATATATATCTATATACAGTATATATATATATATATATATATATATATATTTATCTCTCTCTCTATATATATATACATACACACAAAAGACAGAAATGGACTGCACTCTCAAACCAGACTTGGTACACATCCTATGATCCTGAAAAACACACAGCCCCGGATTCTCACCAGCACTCACACACAGCTGCACAGCTTTCAGGGACTCAGGCAGTTTCCGTGTCTAGGGAAAATACAAAGGGCCTATGTCACCCTTGTTTGTATCTCAGTGTGTTTGCTTGAAGGCATGCATTGTGTGGCCAAATGCTGTAATTAACTCTTCAATTTTGCCTTTAAAGGAACACTAAACCCAAAAAAATTCATTCATGATTCAAGTAGAGAATAAAATTTTAAACAACATTCCAATTTTCTTCTATTATCTAGTTTGCTTCATTATTTAGCTATCCTTTGTTGAAGAAATAGCAATGCACATGGGTGAGCCAATCATACGAGGCATCTATGTACAGCAACCAATCAGCAGCTACTGAGCATATCTAGATATAAAGCAAATTAGATAACAGAAATAAATTAGAAAGTTGTTTAAAATTGCATGCTCTTTCTAAATCATAAAAGAAAAAATTTGGGTTTCATGTCCCTTTAATCTAGCTGTGTGCTTGCAAAGGAGTGCCAGACTTTATATGTGTTGTGTGTGTGTATGTACATATATGTTTAAACAGTGATTTAAAGAGATATGGTATATGGTGTGGGGTAATGGCAGAGCTGAAAGGTTTATATATATGTGTGTATACATATATACTGTATATATGTTATTATATGTATCATTATTATTCTCATTTTTTTGTATAGTGCCGCCAAATTCCATAGCGCTGGAATGAGTGTGCATGTATGTATGTTATTATATGTATACAGTATATGTTATTATATGGATTTATATATATATACGCGCATGTGTGTATAATATAAAATCATAGTTTAAAACTGTGAAGAGCTCCACTATTTTACCTTTGGGTTGGCACACCTTCAAGTTAGCACTCGTTTGATAGCCAGGACATACATTTTTTAGCTCACCCCATAGAAGTCTATGTGAGGGATTTAGCGCACTGGCACAATAGGGCCTGCTGAAGTGAATAAACTATTGGCATTTGGACATTGGGCAATGGACAGTCACACTACTAGGACACAGTCAGATTCATTATCTATATACAGTTAGCTTGTGTATATTAGAAAAAATAATATTTAAGCGAAAAATATATAGGAGCTTGACTTAGTACCTGTTGTACTATTGTGGCTGGTGGTGGCTGCAGTGTTTACCACACACACGTTTCTTCTGGCAGCACTCAGGCAGGTTAACTAAAAAATGCCTTTACTTTGCGGTCTATGGGGCATATTTATTAAACTCTGGCGAACCTGATCCAACGGTGCGGATCAGGTCCGCCAGACTTCGCTGAATACGGCGAGCAATACGCTCGCCGTATTCAGCATTGCACCAGCAGCTCACAAGAGCTGCTGGTGCAACGCCGCCCCCTGCAGACTCACAGCCAATAGGCCGCCAGCAAGGGGGTGTCAATCAACCCGATCGTACTCGATCAGGTTGATTTCCTGGCGATGTCTGTCTGCCTGCTCAGAGCAGGCGGACATGTTATGGAGCAGCAGTCGCCAGAAACACGGGGCATCAAGCTCCATTCGGAGCTTGATACATATGCCCCTATGTGTGTTCCCAGTAAATATATATGTATATGCTTATATACATATATATTTATGTGTTAATATATACACATATTAACACAAATATATATGTATAAAGTCATATACATATATATTTATAATATGCAGCCATCGCTGAGCTACTTACCCCCTTCGCTGCACTCTGGTTCTGTGTCAGGTATGACGGCATCAAAATGGAGCCTGTGGAAGTGTGCTCTCATTCGCACAATGCTTCCCAGTAATGCGAACACAAGCTCGCATTCGCATTGCTGACAACTTGTAATACCAGTGGACATTAGCGTGCCCTGGTATTACTTAGTGGGGTGCTAATATTGCTTTTGTGAAAGAGATATTTAGCTCTCCACTTGTAATATGGCCCACTAATTTGGTGGTTCCTTGTATCCTTTTTTTCCAATTAAAGCATGCTTTACACACACACACCACCCATCCCATGGTTAAACATATAAAATAGATTTGGATCTCTTTAACCTTACACCAATGCAACTATTGTCTAAGGTCACTTTTAAAAACATTCTATATTAAATTATGTTTTTCAAAGCCTAAAACCTAGCTGAACAAATTTGTCAGTTAACCTCATATTGCTTGTCACTACAAGATCTTGACACTGACAAAATAGGCTCAGTACTTTTTTCCAATATGTCTATGTAAGATTTTTTTTTTAAAAATGGTGCAGTAACATCTAGACCCCAGATTTAACCTCCTTACAACTGAACCTGACTTTAAAAAGCAATAATGCTGTTTTAAGCAATTAAAACTAAAATAAAATGTAAAAGATCAAGTTAAATAATAATACAGACAATTAATTTCTTAAAAACATCCTGCACATCACTGCTGAAGAATGATGGAGATAATAGAAATAATAGTAAAAAATAAATAAATACAAATACCGGTCTATATAAGAGCATATTGATTATAATAACAAGTATGATACATTTTTAAAGCAATACAAACAAGATTGTGCAAAAGGGTCAATATATGTGACAAAATCTTGTTGACATGCAATATTTTTCCTATTGATTTTCATATAATAGAAAGCTAAAGGTAGCAGTATAATTTGAAAATAAATGAGGTTTAAATTTACTTCAGGGCTAAAATGCAATAAGGTCCAGCATAGGTCAAATCTATTTTCTCTATCAGCTTCTTAATCAGTTCAAAAGAGTGAAGTCATTCGCCATTGGGTTTTGCTTGTCATATTTTTGTTTGCTGGAATGAGTTGTGCAATTTCAACCAGCCTAATGTGATTTCTAATAATTCACCTGATCTGACCTGTTTCACTTAACCATCTCAAGTGTATTAGGAGCTGTATTTTAAAAAGGTCACAGTATGAAATTTTCTTCATGTTTGTATTTATTTATTTAAGAAGCAATTTAATCAACTTTACTTATAGCTATGTAAATAGTTAATAACTAGGTAACTCTCTAAGTATCTTTGTGATGTAGGTACCAAAATGGTTTTATTAAATTAATATTGTTCAGAGTAAGAATAATTGCATTTTTGTGAACAATTATATTGTTACAATAATAAACCTGGAAGACCTATTTAGCAGAAAAGCTGTTATGCTTTAAGCAAAATGCATTATAGGTTTATTCCCAACACAGCAGTTTCTTAGTTTATTAGTTTGAATTCTAGTGACAAGGGCATAAGATACGTTGTGCATTGTCTGAAGATACAAGGATACACTGGTCTTTCATTCACATATTAGTGGCAGGAGTGAGTAGGATATTTTTTTTAGATATTACATTATTAGGAGCCAATAAAACTGATATTGTAACTAGTTGCCTACACAATACGTGTTTGCATGCTTTAACCCCTTAAGGACCAAGGTTTTTTCCAGTTTCTGTACTTAAAGGATACAGATCATTTTTGCTCATTATTTGTTTCCCATTACAGGGACATAAAACCAATCAAAAAAATTGTAAATATGGAAAGAAATAAAAAAAAACATTAGTATGCCTCAGAGAGATGTATTTTCAATCTTACCATTAATACGTAGATATTTTGAATGATATATTTTATTCTTTACACTCCCAAAGCCAACCATGGAGGTCTTTACAGAAGTGCGTGCCACCATCTTTTATTCTACAAATTCTGTGCAGTGTGACAACACAGATCTGAGCACAAGCTATCTGCACGCACAATGCTTGTCATAATGTGACACTACAGAGCTGAGCACCGCAGCAGAAGAGAAGACAGGAGATTAATATTTGCGCATCTGACCAAGAGCGCACATTTACTAAATAATTATGCATACAGCTCATTTATATAAAAAATGTAATAAGACAAAAAACTTTATTTAAACTTCTCTTAATATGATTGTGCTGAATTTAATGACCCTTTAATTATCTTGTCTCTTGTTAAGTGCACCCATACATATTATATACTGTTTTTGACAAATAAATAGGGCTTTCTTGTCATACCTTTTGGGCCAGATTACAAGTAGCGGTATATAACTCTTGTGCTCATTCACCAATTTTGCTAGAAGTAAGCTTTTTGCACGCGCTGATTAGTACATTTTCGCTCATGCTAATCCAATGCTCGCAAAAAATGAAGTTCGAATATAGCAATCACATTAACGTATTCCCCCATAGAAGTTGATGAAGCAAAGAAGTGGGGGGATTAACACTTGCGCAAACCTGATTGCATATTCTTAAAGGAAAAACACAACATGAAAATATGAATATTTCCGATTCCAATGTTATTCACATAGCAGAATATGTTCTATTTATTCAGAAATACATATTTCTACATATATCCGATGGTATTTTGGTACTATATATCTTTTTCTATGTATATATACATTATTATATATAGGTATAGATATATACAGATATATATAGGAATATCTATTTGTAAATACGTATATTCTGCTAAAACCTGAGACTTCATATCTGAGCCCTTTTTTACTTTTTGTGAAATATATTTTTTAAATAATTGTTATTACTTAGTGTTATTATGAGTGTAACTGTACTTTTTAATGTATTTATGTGTTTTGTGACACGTTTTGTTTTTCGCAAAACAGTTAATCAAAGCTCTGAGGACTCTAACTGGAAGCATATTAACTTCAGTTGCGCTCAAATGATTGCGTTTACTGTCACCTTGTAATACGAGCACTACATCGGATGCGCATAAACCCCTTTTTGCTTGCTCGTAACTGTTAGCGTGACACTCGTAATCCGGTCTTATGGGTACATAAAATAAAAATAAATAGGAATTAATAATACTAAAAAATGGGAGGGGAGGTTTAAAAAAGCATTTGTTGTCAATTTTATTTATAATTCTTTCTACACAACTAGAGTAGCTTAAGTGCTGCCCATTTCAGATTCCTGATGTGTAATTCTGACAAATTGCCCATGTCTCATTTGGAGCACTTCAGAAGATTCATCATGACATTCCATTTGGAAAAGTAGACACACAAGGCTAAAACATATGGGGTATAGTGAGTCTGTCCATGTTGGCATATCACCAGCAATAGCTGATAATTCTGGTGGAAGTGTGTGTTTTGTTTTCTTACAAATGACATTTTTGTTGTGAGTTTTACAAACTTGGCATGTCTGATTACTTTCAATGTACACCTTGACCTGGTTCTTGGGCAATTATAGAGTGGCATTTCAGTGCAGCCAATTTTTTAAAGTACAGACATGTAATTTTGCTAGATGTATTTACAGAGCTCATTTTTCATTTGGAGTGTTTATGAAGCCCCAGACTCAAATCAGGACCATCATAATATGCCCCCAGGGTGAAATACAGGATACCCCCTCTCCCTCCTTTCCACTTCTCTGCTGCTCTGATTTTTTTTTGTAACGTAGTGGTCCCACCTATTCTCTCCCACCTCCCTCCTTACCCTCCCATGCCACCAACGATCTGCACCACTGCTACCCGATGCAGAGTGGCCCTCTCTGCATCAGTAACTCTGCTACTCTATTTCTGCACTGTCCCACTCGTGGGGCATGCAGAAATAATGCAATCTCGCTACTTTTAGCGAGATTGCGGCAGAGAGGCCTTGGACAGCAGTGTCGTAAGGGTACGGTGCAGGTTAAATATGTTGTAATGTGCATCATATAAATTGCAACCTTTTTATACCAAGCCTGTGTGTTTATTATAGGCTTTATTGCACACTGGTTTTCTTATAACCTCAGATTATGGTTTATAAGGAGGTGAATTTAATAAAATCTGCAACAATTGTACCTTTAGGGGTACAACAGTTTGTCACTGGGCAGTACACTCAAAAGCTACACCCGCTATATCGTTTAACATGGGTACATATTGGTATCCTTGCATAATGTACCTTTAAAAGGCAAATATGTATTTGGTGACTAAATTGGACCCCAATGCTATGGTACCATATAGTACCCTTAAAAATGGTGCAAATTTGGCCTTTTAAATGTACTGCCCCAGTGACAAGCCCTTTGTACCTCATGATGGAAACTTTGTACTCAACATTAAAAATGTTGTTCCATCCAATTAATTAAATAACATTCAAATATGCATTCACTTCTGTGCTCTCTCAGAAATGATATACGTATTTGTCTAGCTTTAAAGAGACATGAAACCCAAAACATTTCTTTCATGATTTCCCAGTTTACTTCTATTATCAAATCTGCTTCATTCTCTTGGTATGCTTTGTTGAAGGAGCATCAATGCACTACTTGTTTCTAATGGAACACATGGGTAAGCCAATGACAATCGATATATATATATATGCAGCCACCAATTAGCAGCTAGAACCTAGGTTCTTTGTTGCTCCTGAGCTTTCCTAGATAAAGATTTCAGCAAACGATAACAAGAGAAGGAAGCAAATTAAAAAAATAGAAGTAAATTGGAAAGTTGTTTAAAATTGTATGCTCTGTCTAAATCATGGAAGAAAATTGGGTTTCATGTCCCTTTAAATAACAATATCTAAAAAAAAAAAAAAAATACAGTAGCCAGTGCCAAACTGAAGTTTGATGATTTTGGGCAGTGCAGCCAGGAAACAGATTCTAAAAGTCATCTACTGAAATTCCTGAAAGAACCAAGCAAAACAAACTGTTCCAAAAGCAGCTGCTCAATATGCTTTATTTCACTCTGTACTAGACTCTAATAACCCACAAATTTATGGTGACACTCAAAATAAAACAAAGATAGAGAAAACAGACAACAACATAATAATAAAATATAACTAACAAAATTATTTTTCCCCAGTGCACACTGTCATGATGAACCTTCTACCAATAGATGGTGCTGTGGTACACTATGTCCAGAAACTTGTAACCAATAGATGGAGCTATGGGGTTTTACCCAATGTCCATGTATGTGACTGGGGGACAGTCACAATTAAAAAAAAAAAAATGGTTCTTAAACAGTTCTTGTTTATTTTATAGTTTAAAATGAAATTTTTTACTTTGTAATTTAAGTTAATAGAGTTATCATCTTGATGCTCTAAATATAAACATTAAAATGTGAATTAAATGCTTGTGTGCTGTTTAGGCAATACTGCATCAGTTTTTTTTTTGTTTTGTCCACACTTGCATATAGCCAAAAACCATTGAATATTAATTATTTTGCTGTACAACATGTATCTTGAATTCAATTTGGGTGAATGCCAGTTATGTGTTCACTGTGGAAAACTCTATGTACCCTAAGTATAAAAAAATCGTTAAACATCTTGGGAAATAATAATGCTCAGGTGCACAAATTATATGGACTTGCAGGGTTTGGAAGCCTTTAAACACCCATCCCCTCAAACGCTTGGTCACACAAGTGATTTTACCTTTTTTGGAGGGATTAAATGGTACAGACATGGACCCTTTGATAATTGTAAACTGGTTTGTACCTTATTTTCCTCTAAATGGTACATATTAGTTCCTTAAGGTATAATTATGACCCATTGAGGGTACAACCACAGCAACTGTACCCTAAGTGTTTACAAATAGACCCCAACCATACCCTTTTTTCTGACAGTGTGGGATGAACTTTGAAGGGGCAAATGCTGTTGTCATTAAAATACAGAAAGAAGCAGTGTCAATGACATCTGTGCTCGATGTCAGGATGGCATAGGCCTCATCTGTTAAAATATCTGCTTTATTTTGCTATTATTTTATAAATAACAGGGAGTTAACTGTCTCTTTAAACTAAAACTTAAATTTAAACACCCAAAAATAGTGTACACAAAAAAACCTGTCCATGCGATCGCTAGCCTGAGGTGTTCTGCACTACAGTATTTCTGCACTATTTTTACAATAATATTTTTGTAACTATTTCCTTTCCTATATCACAACAATTTTATTTTGCTGTGCCGGGCCATGTAGTTTCCTGTTTCCTCATTATAGGAAAGTGCATCACACTCCCTGTTTAGACAACCTTGATTTACTGGATACAGTTAGCTGGACAACTGAAAGCTCCAACATGTTTCATATGCTCCAGATAGGTGCTCTCCATTTGGAGTTAAAATTATTTGATTTTTCCTCCCTGAGTTGAGACTGTACTATGCTATTTGGCACCTTTGTGTTTTTTATTTTTTACAGATATTATCACTTCGGGAGGCTGACACCTTTCAACAAAGAGATGACTTGGAGTGCATACCGTTTTTTCTGGAGATTTGAATGCATTTTATCTTGTACAGTATGTATATAACACTTGAGAGCACCCCAAGTGGCTATTTTTTATGTGCAGGTACTATTTCAGAAAGAAACAATCATAGGATTACATTAGATTCAAATAATTTGGGAGCACCCAGTTCACCATTGTCTATGCAATCATTATTTAATAGATTAGAACATTTGTTAAAAACTGAACATTAGGCTCTTGTGGGATTTGGACACCCTTAAAAAAATATAAGGAGAAAAAACAAATCCTTAGGGGTCTTAGAATGTTTAAGAATTATTCCTTGATGTGCTAAAAGAATGGGAGGAAGCCTTAAATACATGTTCCTTCACTTTGATTGATATCCTTAGTAAACATAGACAGTCCCTAGTGGATAAGGTGGGAGAAGAAATTGATGATCTTCAAAAATCTCTTGAAAATTTCAAGTCACAACCTAATTTTGACACTCTTAGAAAATATGTCTATGAAAAAGCTGACAAATACCAGACTATGATTATCATAAATACAAATAAAAAGATGGATAGGGATAATGAGGACTATTCCCAAGGGATGATATATTCCTATAAACACAGAAATAATAAGAAAACTCCTATCCCTAATACCATAAATATACAGAAAAAGTTTAGTCCTCAACAAGCCCTCTAGCCTCCCATACAGGCTGGCAGGTGGTTGGACATAAACACAGTAATACAAATAAAAACAAAGGGAGATATAACCACAAGCAAACTTCACCCAGTCCAGAGTACTGATGTTCCCTATAGAGATACACCAAGGAATATTGATTCTGATCAAAGAGGTTCAGGTGGGTTAGAATCCACAAATAGATTCCCCCCTCTAGAACACATTGGACAAGACTCTATAAACCCTACAACTAGTAGGGACCATATTTTAGTGAGAACGAAAATGTATTACAAGGAGCCTCTTACTGCCTGTATGTCACAAACCAATCCTCCAGACTAAAAAGAAAAAGAAAAGGTCTTTTTGATCTCTGCGCTCTGTCTCTAACTGCTTCCATAAGAGAGAAAGGAGGGACTGAGCTGTGACTGTGTACTAGCTGTGAGGTATAGATTTACCACCGGAGATATGAAAACCAGGAAAGACTCAAACAGAGGAAGCCCCAGCAGTTTTTGCACAGGAATTATTTTTCTTTTTTAAATATGCTGAGCACTGCTTTCCCCTCCCCCCCCCAGATTGTAGCTTTTGAAAGTGGTGTAGTCCTAGCACCACTGTGCTGAAAAATCTGCAGCGTGTGTCTAGGGCACTTTTGCAGTCAACTCCCCTCCCTCATCCCCTTCCAAGTGCAGTGCTGTCAGCCTCTTACTTGAGCGGAATTCAGCCATACAGCCAGCAACTTAATTTATTATAAACAGTAGTGAACCAAGGTAAGAGGTCAATGGGAGTGTTGCACTAAGTAAGTTATCGTTATTAGTAAGAGTTCCATTTCTTTCATGTTCACCTGCTGTGTGGGGGCTGAGCACAATTGCAACCAGGCTCTCTTACTACAGTTCCTTGCAGAACAAACATTTTTTTAACCCCTTGTGAATTAGTGTGTGTATATACTTTGCTTATTAAGCTGTTAGAAATTGTGACATGAGAGAGAAAAAATGCAATTTTTTTACTCATGTCTTAACTCTTTTTCTATATTTATATATATTCATATTCTTTATTTTTAAAGGTCATGTTTGCTGGTGGAGCTATATAAGGGGTGTGGCTTAATTTCAAGGGATAGGGTCTATTGCCCCACCAGCTTCAAAAGTCACCAGCCGCCACTGTGTTAGGCTGCACATTGTCTTCACATTGTTTCTGTTTTGTCACAAGCCAGAACCTGTTTCCTGTACTTCAGTACATATTTGGAGGAAGACTTCACCTTTGCACCTGTTTGCAAGTTTGTTTCCTGCCTTGTGCAATTCCTGCACTTAAGTTATAACCAGGAGAAAGACTTTAGCTTTAAACCTGCTACCTGTTTACAACAAGTTTGTTTCCTGCCTTGTGCAATTCCTGCACCTCAGTTATTACCAGGAGAAAGACTTTCCCTTTGAATCTGCTTGTTTGTTCCTTTCCACTCCTGGCGTATGTGGACATAACATACCTGAATAGTATATATTTAAAATACCCTGCAAGCATATGCTTATTCAAAGTATTTTGTTATTTAAATAAATCTGTTATATTTTCAATCTATATGGCTTCTAGTAATCTTCATTTAAAGCAACTGTTCCAGAAAATGAGGCTCTCACAAAATATCCTGAAACAGAACATGACACTGTAAGGCATCATCAATAGGAAAACACAATGCCACAACGTCAAAAAAGACCTTACGCAAGCGGGAAACAAGAGGCAAATAATTCACATGCAAAAAAAGAAAAACTACATAAATTGAGTAAGGGTGTTTATAATCTATCATCACATAAGTTGTCTGATGACAAAATTAGAGTTCTTGGAAGAGGGCTATCGTTTAGTCCTTCAAACAAATTTAATATGTATGATTTATTTGTAGATACAAATAGCTATATTAGAAAACTGGCTCTTCAAAAATATTTTGCAGATAAGAAAATTAAACAAGACAATTTATTAGCCATTTTAACTGAGGAAATTGATCCTAAAGTAAGTGAGTTTTTTTTGTTTATGAACCAGAAACTCTGATAGAGATTTGACAATTGTATTTAGTCAAACCTAAAACCACTGACATCTTTCGCCCCCCCCCAAAAAAAAATACCCATATAGATAAATATTGTGGTTTGGTATTAGAGCACTTTGAAAAACTATCCAGAAAATCTAAGCTAATTAAATATAAAAATAATTTAATTTAAACAAGGGTGAACAGAAAGCCCTTGCTAGCCTGGCCAATGATCCTCATTTGGTGATACGCCAGGCTCAAAAGGGCAGGGGAATAGTTTTACAGGATATCAAAGACTACAGAAGCTGATAGGATTTGAAAATAGTTTCTATCATTTAGAATTCTATCTTCAGATCCGACCATTATATGACAACAAAAAAGTAGAGAATTTATTAGTACAAGGCATTCTGACTAAGCAAGAGAAAGACGTTTATCTTCCTAAATATCCTAACACTGCGTTTTATTACCATCTACCCAAAATTCACAAGGATCCTCCTAATCCACAAGGATGCCCAATTATAGCTGTTGTAGAAAGCCTGACTAATTCACTATCAGCATTTATAGACTTTTATCTTCAAAATGTGTAATTTCGCTTCCCTCTTACATTAAGGTGTCAACGGATCTCTTGTCAAAACTAACAGGAATACAAGGCACTAGGGATTGTTGGTGGTTAACCTGTGATGTAGGAGCATTGTACTCTAACATCAAGCATGATATAGGTATTAAGGTGGTTCGCCACTTCTTAGAACCTTAATTACCAATTCCCCAGTTTTGCATAACCAACACAGTTATAATTATACACATTTTACCTCTGTAATTACCTTGTATCTAAGCCTCAGCAGACTGCCCACTTATTTCAGTTCTTTTGACAGACTTGCATTTTAGTCAATCAGAGCTGACTCCATGGTAAATTCACATGCATAAGCTCAATGTTATCTGTATGAAATACATGAACTAACACCCTCTAGTGGTGAAAAACTATCAAAATGCATTTAGATTAGAGGCGGCCTTCAAGGTCTAAGAAATTAGCATATGAAACTCCTAGGTTTAGCTTTCAACTAAGAATACCAAGAGAACAAAGCAAAATTGGTGATAAAAGTAAATTGGAAAGTTGTTTAAAAGTACAAGCCCTATTTGAATCATGAATTTTTTTTTGGACTTGACTGTCCCTTTAAGAGAAATTGTATGACCATACAGGGTTAGGACCATCAGGCCAAAACCCTTATAGAGAGCATCTTGGGGAAAGGTTATCCTAATTTATAGAGACTATATGAGAATTAGGAATGAAGACAGAAATCTCTACTTAAAGAAACATAATAATGTTTAAGGAAAATGGTCCTCCTTTATTCATTACTGGTTATAGTTCCAACTACTGAGAAATTAAAAATATACTCTCCAAACACTGGCCTATTCAATGTAATTATCCAATCCTAAAATATATAATTGGCCCCAAACCATTTCGAAGAGACCCCACCTTGAAAAATAGACTGGCCCTAGCAAGATTGTTAGGGACAAATTAATTTTTTTCTATGGGAAAGAAAAATCTGGCTAGGAAAGGGATATATACAAGTGTCATAAAAAACACTGTGGCATATGTAGGTATATCACACATGGAGACAATTCTTTTAGGTCATTTGTTACTGGTGAACAATTTTCTGTTTATGGTCATTTATCTTGTAAATCAACCTTTGAGATATAGACAAGTCAGAAAGAGACGGAGAGAACACTTTTCCAATATTAAAAACAAATCTAAAACCAATAGTGTATCGAAACAATGCACCCATGTGCATCAAGGGAATAGAAACAGGTCCCCAGACATATCTCCAATTCTTTTTTGTCTCTCAGACGTAGAGAGACCATTTGGATAACAAGGTTAAAAACATTAGGTTCGGATGGTGTTAATGATTTGGACCAATCAGCTTTTGCTCAAAGTTTTAGCTACTTTTTCGATTGATTCTAATTACTCTTTTTAGTTGTCATATTTTAATTATGTTTTAGTGTTTTTTACAACCCATTCACTAATTGTTCATAGTATTTTGATTTAAACTTTTTTTTCATTAACTTATCTATATAGTTCACATTCTATTGATATGACAATTCCACATATCATTGAGGTCACTTTATATTTAGTCATAATATTTATTGTGAGGTAGAAAATACACATATTTAATCTCCTATAGATCACACTTTCATTAGATTTAGTATTTATGAACACACCCTCTAGATATATCTGCATATATTACATATGCTTTATATTAAGTTTAAGTACACATTATGTCTCACACTATACACAAATTGTATACACTAATATTAGTTTTATATGTATTAAATTCTTTTTTAACCCAAAACTTCATTTTCTAAGGTTGCATATACAATATTTTATATTAAATCCCGATTTCCATGACACCCAACACACGTGCAGTTTTAGCACTATTGTGCATGTGCACCCTTTTCACATCACTTACATTGTATCACATTGTAGTCAATTGTTTGACACATCCTTTCAAGCTGCACACAACTAGATTGTCAGAGGGCGATGTTTATCTCGAGGGTTTGTTCCTACCAACCCTGCAGTTCCTATTGGCCATGACGTAATGTGGTGGGCGTTACTTTCCCCACATGGCTCATGGCAATCGCATTGGACTAGTAAGTGTTTAGAAAGCAACATGACCCTGGCTACACACTATTTGGCCAATTAAATACCCGTGATAGACAGCAATAAGCCAATGACACTGATCATATTGCCAACAATATCCCAGACAAGGTACTTTATAAATTGTATGATGCATTTGTTGAGAATAGCACAAATCATTCACTGTATCTCAGGTGACAAAAGCATTAGATGCTTGTAATTAATTTTGAATTTAATGCTCTATTCAGATTTTTGCATCCTTTGCCAGTACGAGTATGTGTTAACACACTGAGATGATTGTGTATTTTTTGTGATACTATTTATGTGATACTATGTTTTCTTTCACTCCTTCGGGGATTATTTTATTTTAATATAGGGTTTTTTTATTTATTTTTGTTTTTATTTTTTGTGCATTTGTATACAATCCTGATGATTGCATGTCCATAGTGCATGTTACCAATCATCTATCGACTTATTTTTGGATAGGTAAAGTTAATATAGGAAGTGGTATTTGATGATCTGTTTAAGCCTGAAGAAACAGCCCTTGTTTTTGGCTGAGAAACGCGTGGCTGTTGTTTTTAATAAATATATATGTTTTTAATACACTTGCTTTTGTTTTTTGAAACTTGGGACTGCTGGAGCAAATCCTGTCTTTTGCCTGGGGGTACAGTCAGCTGGGCGACTGTGAAGTCTCAGCTTGCTTATATTGCACCTGGAGATGCAATATTTTTGTAAGTCTTTCCTTTATTACAACAATTTTATTTTGCTGTGCTGGGCCATGTGGTTTTCTGTTTCCTCATTATAGGAAGGTACATCACACTCCCTGTTTGAAAACCCTTGATTCACTGGATACAGTTAGCTGGACAACTGCGAAGTTCCAGCATGCTTCATATGCTCCAGATAGAAGCTCTCCATTTGTGAGTTGAACTTATTTGATTCTTCTTCCCTGAGTTGAGACTGTACTACGTCATTTGTTGACTTTGTGTTTTTTATTTTTTTACAGATCTTATCACTTCAGGAGGCGGACCACCTTTAAACAAATAGCTTCCTTGGCATGCATACAGTTTTTCTGGGGATTTGAATACATTTTATCTTGTATGGACTTTTATGCATTGTATGTATATTACATGTGAGAGCACCCCCTAGTGACTATTTGTTTATTTGCAGGCACTATTTCAGTGGGTGCACATTTACATAGCCCATATATATATATTTTTACTATTTCTGCACTGCCTCACTTCTGAGGCATGCAGAAATAGCTTGAACACAACAACACAGGGCTCAGAGGCACTCTAAAAGCCCAGGACATCAGTGCCGTAGAATTCCTTAAGGCATAAACGACGAGTGCCGCAAGAGTACATGCTGATCGTTAATGGTACTATAACTCAAAATTAAACTTTCATCATTCAGATAGAGCATGCAGTTTTAAGAAACTTTCCAATTTAATTTCATTACCACATTGTACACAATCTCTTTATATGCAAACTTTCTGAGGCAGCAGCTACTACTGAGCATGTGCAAAGGAGGTACATTGAAGTCAATTTTGAAAAATCTACTGATCATATAAAATTCAGAGCAAGAGATATTGCATTGTCTATTTATAATGCACTAGCTGATTTTGATGTTCTTCTGTATTTAATGGTTCTTTAACCTGTCACACTACTTACATAATTCATGTAATGCAATTGTTCAAATTCGGAGCATTATGTTAAGGAAATTTAAAATTTTCAGTCTAGGGGTTATCCCAAAGCAGATGTTCGTAAAGTAGAAGGAGGCCTAAAGTTTATTTTAACCAAATATTCTAATGGATTTTCAGAGGTAAATCAGGTTATCAAAAAATATTTACTGTTTCTTTATGGAGATGAACAACTAAATTATCCCATCAGGATGTTATTTATTCCAACTTCTTAACATAGACAATTTGGTTTAATTATGCTCCCAACTTCTGAATCTATTTCTTGGTTAAAAAGTACTGTTCATTGGCGCAGCAATTCAAATCAAAGAAGTTAGAGTGGTGTTTTGCAAATTATCACCTCTGTTTATGTGAAACTGTAGTTTTTCTCAGAGTTTATCTTATTGCTTTAATAATACTTTAGCCACAGGTGTTGCTTGGTGTGGATTTTAAAAATGTCTCTCATACTGTTTTAGTACTGTTTATTGAGTCATTCTGTCTATATTCTGGGTATGCATTGATTTCTACTTACTGTGTATGATCTTCTGCTGCCTCATTACCTGCCTTTGACTCATAATTATGCCTATGTCTTAATACTCATGAATCATTCCTCCAGCCTGATTATTAGTAATTCTACAGTTTTAACCTATCATTGCCCGAAATTATGTGGATGACCCTGTTTTTCTTCTGGATTGTATTTCTTGGGAAGTACCTTCAGTTTGAATACCTATGTATTATCCTGTTTGACATAGTGAACTGTATTCTTAACGATCTGCAACAGTTTGCTCCTGTTATAGTAATTCGTTTTTAAGTCTAGCCTCTTTTATTTCTTATAAGGAAATAAGATAAATGTTAAAAAGGCAGTGGGTCCTGATAATATTCATCCAATGGTTTTAAAAGAACTTTGATCAGTGCTAACTGTCCCATTAACTGATCTGTTTAATCAGTCACTATTAACAGGAGCTGTCCCAGATGATTGGAGAATAGCAAATGTAATACCTCTTCATAAAAAGGGCAGTAGAGAAGAATCTGGCAACTACAGGCCAGTTAGTTTAACTTCAGTAGTAGGGAAATTAATGGAAAGCCTCTTAAAAGAAAGAATTATGACTTACATAAAGACAAACAATTTAGAGGACCAAAATCAGCATGTCAGACTAATCTAATTGACTTCTTTGATTATGTAACAAAAGTATTAGACAAGGGTGGAGCAGTTGATGTAGCATATCTAGATTTCAGCAAAGCATTTGACACAGTCCCACACAATAAACTAATTCACAAACTGTATCTCCTTGGTCTAGATTCAAAAATTGTGAACTGGGTGGAATTCTGGCTTAAGGACAGAAAACAAAGTGTCTTAGTAAATGGAGTTCATTCAGCAGAGGGGGCTGTTACTAGTGGTGTTCCTCAGGGGTCAGTTCTGGGGCCTGTTTTGTTTAACATATTTATCTGCAATATCAGCAAAGCTCTAGAGGGGAAAGTATGTCTGTTTGCAGATGATACAAAAATTTGTAACAGAGTGGATGTTCCAGGGGGGGTAGACAAAATGAGAAGTGATATACAACAATTGGAGGATTGGACAAACGACTGGGAAGTTTAACACAGCAGAGTGTAAAATAATGCATTTAGTGAAGAAAAATCCAAATGTTAATTACAGACTCAATGACACTTTACTGACTGTTACAGATGAGGAACAGGACTTGGGAATTATTATTTCAGATGATTTAAAACTTATTAAACAATGTAGTAATGCAGCGAGTAAGGCTAACAGAATGCTTGGATGTATTGGTAGAGGTATTTGCAGCAGAAATAGTAAGGTTCTTATGCCACTTTATAGATCATTAGTTAGGCCTCATCTTGAGTATTGTGTGCAGTTCTGGAGGCCATATCAACAGAAGGATATTAACAAACTTGAATCTGTGCAAAGGAGGGCTACCAAAATGGTACATGGTCTAAAAAATAAAACTTACCAGGATAGGCTCAATGACCTAAATATGTATAGCTTAGAGGAGAAAAGGGAAAGAGGTGATATTATAGCAACTTTCAAGTACATTAAAGGGTTTAGTAAAACTGAGGCTGTGGGTATTTTACATAAAATGGAAAATTCAAGAACAAGGGGTCATGAGCTCAGGCTAAAGGGTAGTAGATTCAGGAGTAATTTGAGGAAGCACTTCTTTACAGAAAGAGTGATTGATTTATGGAATAAACTTCCTCAAGAGGTAGTAACAACAAACACTGTGGGGGACTTTAAAAATGCATGGGACAAGCATAAGGCTATCCTACAAACTAGATAAGTTTATACTGTTAGGTAATATCAGGCAGACTTGCTGGGCCTATGGCTCTTATCTGCCGTCAATATCTATGTTTCTATGTTAATACTGTGTAAAATAATTTTGCTTCAGTCAAAGGAAAAAGAAAAAGTTGAAAGACAGCGTACTCCAATACTAAGTATCCTTAGTCTGTATGAGTTGTTTAAAGATAATTTAAAGCATGTATCTCTGGCTAACAGGACTATACATTGGTTGGCTCTTGCAGTGTTTTTCACAAGCAACATCCATTTTTCTCTTAACGGCATTTATGTTTTATGTATTCTCTGTATCTTTTTTTCATCTGACATTACATACATCTTTTATCACAGTGCATTTTTCACTGATAACTTTGATATCTGATGCAGCTATGGAGTGTTTAATAATACTTTCTGTTAGGCATACATGTTTATCATGAATACGTTTGTCAGGGAGCATGTGGGGAGTACTTGAACCCTGACCTTGGAGCTGATGGGTTTTTTACCATCTAGAAAATAAATGGCCAGCATCTGTGTCCTCCAGTAGCATGCAACTACTGGGTCACTGCATAAATACTTCAGCTTATGTCTCACGCTAAATCACACAAAATTAAACCAGTTTTAATATCGACAGATGCCAAAAAGGCATTTGTTTGTATCCATTGGACATTCCACTTCAAAGTATTAAGAGCCTTTAAATTTGGTCCTCAAATTATGCCACAAATAGCAACCTTTACACTGCTCCACATCAAGAGTTTAAGTCAACGGGATGCTATCTGACCCATTTGGAATAACCGATGGCACAAGACCGGGGCACCCACTGTCACCCCTTCTATTTGTACTCACAATTAAAGCACTGGCCTCCCACATTAGACATAACAAAATCTTTACATGGCATAACAGTTTGACCATATGAATATAATATAATCATGTATGCGTATGATGTTCTGGTCTCACTGTCTTCTACATTTTCTTCCATCCCCATTTGATAGATGAGTTTTAAAGAGTCAGTTCCTATTATAACCTTTTACTTAATGCCCAAAAGACAGAAATTTTAAATGTAACCCTGTCAGAATTTCAGCTTCATCAATTTAATTGACTGTACTTAAAAACTCAAGAAAAACTCTCTTAGAAATCTAGGTATTGATCTCTCACCTTCCTTTTCTAAATTATTTAAACTTAACTACCAAATATTACTTAATGACACTCAGAGATTTGTCGGAATGGGCCAAAAAATCATTTTCGTGGTGAGGCAAATCCAAACTATCAAAATGACAACTTTAACAAGAATTTTATACATATTGCAAGCCCTACCCATCCCCCTGCCCTTCTCCAGCACACCCTTGAAAGCTTCAAATTTAGCATTAGCACATATATATGGGGGAGAGATAAAACCTCAAATTGGCCGATCCACTATGTATAGATCCCTTGATTTGGGGGGGCCTGGGCGTGCCAAATATTTCTTTAAACTACAATGCAGCGATTCTTCAGAGGATAATAGACTGACACACTGGATCCTCAACAAAAGTTTAGGTCTCCATAGATTTCACACTTCTGCAAACCCCTCAGGTGGGAGCCCTCTGTTGGATACCTCATAATAAACACCCACTTGTAGCACAACAAATGGCTTTATGTAGACAGATTTTCCTCCTGGGACTGTTTAGTTAAGAATTCAAAGGTACCCTCTTCTAACCAACCACCTCTTACCCCCATATCTTTTAATGTGGAGTTCCTTGGAGGAACAAGTAAATTTCATCCTAGAGGAAGTGAATGGGGCGACTCTATACCTATCACTTACTCGAATAAGGGTAAATTAAAAAACAGAGAAAAACTTAGACAAATAGCTGGAGGTATAGTCTCCTCATAGCTTAAATATGCGCAAGTTCACCACTTAATACAAACCTCACCTCATAGGGATGATTTGTTGTGATATCTGACTGATTTGAGAGGTGGTGTCTCTTGGATTCCCCTATAAAAGGAACACTCTCCCTATCTCGCCGGCTGCTAAGTAGACTTCGGGAAAACTCATTACCTAACTACACCTCCAAGTGGCACACATAACTGAATGTAACATGGGGCATGAAAGAATGGGAAAAAATATTTATAAAAACATGTCATCAACATCCCCCCCAGGTTCTAGATGGCACAGGTGGGTGGACATCCTATAATAAAATATACCTTAGCGGGGTGCGAAGTTGATTACGGACGTGTGTACATGGAGCTCTGGCTAAAGAATAAAATAAAATATATCTGTATGCCACAATCTGCAGCATAACTTAACCAGCTTGCTGCCATTTCAAGGGGACATCACCGATACATTGTAGCTGCCATAGATTTGTTGCACCATAAGGCTTTCCACCTGGCACTGAGAGTGCTTCCTCTGTTTAAGATTACTTAACCTTGGACTGGTTTGAGGAATGCCCCCTTGTATGCAATATCTGACTGTTGTGGCAAGGAAGTACTGACCTTTATTATTTTACTTGTGGCCCTGTCTGGATAGCTTGTAACACAACAAAATCTATAGCACACTCGCTCTTGAATTAATTTGACATCAAGACTTATCTCTTCATCATCAGCTGGTGTGCCTGAGAGTCAGATATCTCCATGGCATTAACCCTTCTCCATTTGCTACTACTTTTGGCCTGGGGTATTATTGAAAGATGCTCCGATACAACCCCAAAACTCAGAGTCTGCTTAAACCATCAGCTGGAGACCCCTGTTTCAGCTTAGATTAAGGCAAAGGAAATCAGAGGCCACACAAATTCCTAGTCCCTCTCCAAGACTCACTTGATGCTTTAAGGATTTAACTGACAGGACCAAATAGATAGATCTTCCAATATGCTTTTTTCAGTTTTTTTAGCTACTCTATAATAGTTCATGAAAGTTAACATGTTTTCTATATGTTTTGCTACAGATGTTTGTAAGTTGATTATATCTGTTGACTAAAATGTTACTGTAATATTGGTTTATATATATATATATATATATATATATATATATATATATATATATATATATAAATTGTTGCAATATGTTTTAATAGAATTTGTTTAAGTTTTAACTAATATTTCGAATAATGATTGACTCATATTAGAATAGTATATAGATTGTCCTTCTAATAGATGTAATTTTATGTATGAAGTTTTAATTGAGAGAATACGGTATATAGGACATACCTAAATGACGTCAGACAGAAGGAGAATATTTAAATCAGTCCTGTGTGCAGGTAGAACCATTTGTTGTTGTTTAATATCCCTTGATAAAGTCTGCCTGTGAGCAGAAGAAACGCGTAGGGTAGAGGTACCTACAGGACACGTTAGGACTGTGTTGAACAGTGGAAAGTCTGTCACACTCAGCTGTGGAGAGGAGCGAAATACCAGGTGCTGCAGGTCGGCGTCTCTGGGATCTCCTCAAGGAGTACAGCAGGCTAAACCTTCTGGCCAGTGGGCTAAGGGCTTTCTTTACACTGTCATCTTGTAAGTGTGTTTTTTACATTTGTTTACGGCTGCAAGAATAAACAATACTGTGAATCGCGGATGCGCTATGTTTCTCTCTTCCTTCTTTGTAATATTGCTCTGATAACTTTACAAGTTAGTATTTTATGTTTCCAAGAGTGGTAGTGTGATAACCAAAATTAGAATATGAAAAATAAAGGTTTTGTTGCTCTTTTCTTAAAATAAGCAAGAGAAAATGATTTATTAAACTTACTTATTTAAGGTGAGACATTAATTTTGTAATTGATTGAGTAATATGAAACTTCACTAAGATAGGAATATATATATAAATCAGGAATGAGTATAAGTAACTGAGATTAAAGTTCAGAGCAAGTCAGTTGTATTTAAGTATAATGCAACAGTTAATGCTGATTAAAGCAGATCAAGCAAAGCAAATGAATAGACTGCTTTGTAAGGTAGAGGTAGTTCCTTCACGCACTCACACTTTCACGCAATAAAATATATACACAGTCCAGACATACTAGCTTGAATCCCAAACCGCTATATACTGAGTCAGATGTGAAACACAATATAGGTATTTGATATGTCCTATAACAAACAATGATGTTTAAGGATTAACCTTTATGCGAGAATAAATTGTAGCGTGGAGAGCGGTACTTATCTTAACAGTTGCGGTGGTATGAAGCATGGAGAGCGGTTATGCCTTTTAGTAAAAAAGGTTGAGAGGTAAGTTGCAGCTCTTAGGTTCGGCGTCTGTTTGGTGTGAGCGCGACTTCGGCGTGGTGAAAGAAGTTCCGGTTGGCGGATGAATCCAGAAAATGATCCCGGTCAGAATAGGGGAAACAGTAGATACCCAGCGGGTATCGAAGGAGCAGTATAAGACCTGAAGGTTAAAGCAGCAATAACAAAAAGTGGTAGTAGCTCCACAGAGGAGCAAGGAGCTCTGGTTAACAGCTTCAATTTTCAGGCCCTGATTGAGGGGTAAGCACTTCCTTAAATAGGAAGGAAGTGCTTATGCAGGTTCAGATTTAAAGGGATATCACATGCCCCCCTCCTCAGGGAATCACCCCTGGGGATTCTGCGTGAGGTTTAAGTGGATATTTCTTATGGAAGAACCTGACCAATCGGGGCGAATGGACTTCGGAATGGATGAGCCAAGAGTTTTCCTCAGGGCCGTAACCCTTCCATTTAATGAGATATTCCAATTTATTTCTGTGTATCCTAGAATCCAGTATGGATTCAACCTCAAATTCTTCTTGATGATCCACCATAACAGGAGGTGGCGGAATAGAAGAAGGATGGTCTTTGGTTGGGAATGGTTTCAACAATGAGATATGGAACGAAGGATGTATTTTGTAGTCTTTAGGCAATTTAAGTCTAACCACGTTGGAATTGATCACATGTTCTATTGGAAATGGACCCAAGAACTGATTCGCAAGTTTCTTGCTAGGAACTTTGAGTTTAAGATTCTTTGTTGAAAGAAGTACTAAGTCCCCAACCTTATAATCAGGACCCTTTCGATGTTTTAAGTCATAATATGTTTTTTTGATATTGTTTGGCTTCATGAAGATGTCTTTTCAGGACAATTAACCTTTCATGGAGGTTAGATGTAAATTCCGTTGCTGTGGGAGAATTTACTGATTTGTTAGAAAGAGATATAGTTTTTGGGTGGTAACCATATGTTGCAAAAAAGGGGGAAGTTTTGATAGAGGTACTTATGGAATTGTTATATGTGAATTCGGCCATGGGAAGATAAACTGTCCAATCATCTTGGAGATGTGATATGTAACAATGTAAGAATTGTTCTATGGTTTGATTAAGTCTCTCTGTAAGTCCATTAGTCTGGGGATGGAAAGCAGTGGTATAAAGGTGGTCAATCTTTAACAATTTACACAGAGATCTCCAGAAAGAAGAGGTAAATTGTGTTCCCATATCTGTAATTATGTTGGTAGGTAAACCATGTAGTCTGACTATGTGGTCGATAAATACCTTAGCCGTAGTCATAGCTGAGGGTAATCCCTTAAGTGGGATAAAATGAGCTAGTCTGGTTAAATGGTCAATTATTACCATAATAGTGTTATATTGTTGAGTAAGTGGAAGTTCAACAATAAAATCCATGGCTATGGTACTCCATGGTTTATCTGGGATAGGCAGAGGTGTAAGTAGACCAATTGGTCTCTTATGAACTAATTTATTTCGGGCACAATTCTCACATCCTGATACATAATCATAAATATATTTGTTCATGCCAGGCCACCAGAAATGACGTCGGGTTAGTTCAATGGTCTTTTTAATTCCAGGATGACCAGACATTGTATCATCATGGGTGTGTGTGAGTATTGAAGATCTCATGCTCTTGGGTATATAAAATTGACTGTTATGATAGTACAGTCCAGATAGAGAGTCTTTAACACAAGTTTGGTGGGGTATTGAATCTTGTTTTAGAGCCTTATGAACCTCTTGTTCTATAGGTGTCAGGACGCCTATGATTTTTTCAGGAGGGATAGTAAAATTAGGTGGTTCATGAGTTAAGTTTTCGTTTATACGTGATAAAGCATCAGCCTTAGTATTTTGACTGCCTGGTTTGTAGGTAATTATAAAATTAAAACGGTCTAAAAATAGAGACCATCTCGCTTGTCTGGCTGTCAAAGTCTTGTTTTTTTTTTAAATATTCAAGATTCTTATGGTCAGTAAAAATAATGAATGGAAGTTTAGATCCTTCTAGGAGGTGTCTCCATTGTTCAAGGGCACTCTTTATTGCTAACAATTCTTTGTCCCCCACACTATAATTACTTTCTGCACTAGTTAAGGTTCTTGAATAAAACGCAATGGGGTGAATTTCCCCATTCTCAACTTGTTGTTGGGAGAGTACTGCTCCTATGCCAGTATTAGAGGCATCTACTTCAAGTTGGAATTGGAGATCAAAGTTGGGTAGTGATAAGATTGGGGCTGTAGAAAATAACTCTTTAAGTTTTTCGAAGGTTTCTTGAGCTTTTTGAGACCATTTAAATCTTTGATTAACACTAGTCAGTTGTGTCAGTGGTCTAACTATTGAAGAAAAGTTTTTAATAAACTTTCGATAAAAATTAGCGAAACCTATAAAGCGTTGTAGCGCTTTTACAGTAGTGGGAGCAGGCCAATCTTTAATGGCGGACACTTTGTCAGGATCCATTTGTACATGGTTAGGAGTTATTATATAACCTAAAAATTTTATCTTAGAGACATGGAATACACATTTTTCTAATTTAGCATATAATTTGTGCTCCTTGAGACGGGTGAGTACCCATCTTACATGCTTTTCGTGATCAGAGGGTGATTTGGAGTATATTAAAATATCATCTAAGTAAATTATAACACAGATGTCCATAAGGTCGTGGAATATTTCATTAATAAAATGCTGGAAGGTTGCAGGAGCATTGCTTAAGCCGAAGGGCATTACATTGTATTGAAAAAGCCCATAACGGGTTCTAAAGGCGGTTTTCCACTCATGACCTTCTTTCATACGGACAAGATTGTAAGCCCCCTTAAGATCAAGTTTTGAATAGATTGTAGCATCGTTTAAACGTTCTAATAATTCGGGTATGAGGGGTAGAGGATACCTGTTTTTAACAGTAATTTCATTTAAAGCTCTATAATCAATAATAGGTCTTATTGTTCCGTCCTTATTACGTACTAAGAACATTCCAGCAGCAGCTGGAGATGTTGAATGGGATATAAAACCTTTTCGAAGATTGTCGTCTAAATAGGAACGTAAGTAAGTAAGTTCCTTTTGTGAAAGTGGATATATTTTTCCGTGAGGTATTTGAGAGCCAGGTATCAAATCAATTGGGCAATCAAACTCCCTATGAGGGGGGAGGTTTTCTGCCTCTTTTAAATCAAACACCTCTGCCAGATCCTGATAAATTTCTGGTAGTTCGGGTTCAATAGCAGAGATTAACTGATATGGAAAACAAGTTTTTAAACAGAATGGTGATGCTAATGTTATCTGTGGAGTGGACCAGTCAATGCTGGGGTTATGTTTTTTTAACCATGTAAAGCCAAAAATAAGTGTATGCATGTGGATGGAAATTAAGTCAAAAGAAAGATATTCAGTATGTCCATCGTCAGTTGTCACTAGTAAAGGTATCGTTTGATGGGTAATGGGACCATGTTGTATGAGGGAGCCATCAATGAGTTTAACAGAGACTGGTTGTGCCTTGCAAACAATAGGTATTTTATTTAATTCAACAAAAGAAATATCGATATAATTTCCGGCTGCCCCAGAATCGATCAATGCATTAGACTGTATGTTTTTCCGATCCCACTGTAAAGAAAGGTTAAGAGTCAGTTGAGGGTTTTGAGTGAAGTATAAAATATTATGTTTTGAATGAATCTTACCCTTCTTCTGCTTTTGAAGAATTGGGCAATTATTAACGGAGTGTTCTTTTTGTCCACAATATAAGCAAAGATTCTCAGATCTGCGTCTGGCCTTTTCTTCAGGTGTTAAAGGTCCTTTTATGGCTCCAATCTCAATTGGGGTTTGATTAGAAGTACCCTTTTCCTGGTTGGGTGTGTAAAGATACGGACGTCTAGGTGGTACGTCATAGGTAGCTCTCTCAGCCTTCCTTTCACGTAATCTCCGATCCAGGGTAGTGCTTAATTTCATCAGTCCGTTCAGGGTTTCGGGCATCTCCAAACGGGACAACTCATCTTTTAACAATTCTGAAAGGCCCAGTCTGAACTGGTTCTTCAAACTAATTTCATTCCATTTGGAATCGTCTATCCACATTTGGAATTCGGTAATATAGTCTTCTATATTCCTCTTACCCTGTTTTAGGGATCTCAATTTCGTTTCTGCCGTCATCTGGGAGTGAGAGTCCTCATATAGGGATGTCATGGCTAAAAAAAACTCTTCCAGGGAATCCAAAATTGGATGGTTATTCTCAAAGTATCTATTAGCCCATGAGCGAGGCTCCCCCTGGAGGAATGAGATGGTGGTACAAACCTTGATTCTCTCAGAGTGATAAGTTTTAGGCCTTAGTGAAAAAAGTAATTTGCAAGCATTTTTAAAGTCTCTATATTCACTTTGTTTACCAGAAAAGGGTTGTGGATAGTTAATGTGAGGTTCAGGGACTTCTGAGCTCTTTGCTGGTAAACATTCTTTTACTAAAGTTTTAAGTGCTTTATTTTCTGATTGTACCTCAGTTAAGGCCCTGGCTAAATATTCCAATTTTTGATGAATATTGGTGAATTCATTTTTTATTTCACTAGGATCCAACCTATATATTACAGGTTATAACCTTATTGGCCTGAAAATTCTGTGATAACCAAAATTAGAATATGAAAAATAAAGGTTTTGTTGCTCTTTTCTTAAAATAAGCAAGAGAAAATGATTTATTAAACTTACTTATTTAAGGTGAGACATTAATTTTGTAATTGATTGAGTAATATGAAACTTCACTAAGATAGGAATATATAAATAAATCAGGAATGAGTATAAGTAACTGAGATTAAAGTTCAGAGCAAGTCAGTTGTATTTAAGTATAATGCAACAGTTAATGCTGATTAAAGCAGATCAAGCAAAGCAAATGAATAGACTGCTTTGTAAGGTAGAGGTAGTTCCTTCACGCACTCACACTTTCACGCAATAAAATATATACACAGTCCAGACATACTAGCTTGAATCCCAAACCGCTATATACTGAGTCAGATGTGAAACACAATATAGGTATTTGATATGTCCTATAACAAACAATGATGTTTAAGGATTAACCTTTATGCGAGAATAAATTGTAGCGTGGAGAGCGGTACTTATCTTAACAGTTGTGGTGGTATGAAGCATGGAGAGCGGTTATGCCTTTTAGTAAAAAAGGTTGAGAGGTAAGTTGCAGCTCTTAGGTTCGGCGTCTGTTTGGTGTGAGCGCGACTTCGGCGTGGTGAAAGAAGTTCCGGTTGGCGGATGAATCCAGAAAATGATCCCGGTCAGAATAGGGGAAACAGTAGATACCCAGCGGGTATCGAAGGCGCAGTATAAGACCTGAAGGTTAAAGCAACAATAACAAAAAGTGGTAGTAGCTCCACAGAGGAGCAAGGAGCTCTGGTTAACAGCTTCAATTTTCAGGCCCTGATTGAGGGGTAAGCACTTCCTTAAATAGGAAGGAAGTGCTTATGCAGGTTCAGATTTAAAGGGATATCACAGGTAGGATATTTGTAACTCCTAAAGCCATTTTGTATTTATTTAAAGATATATTGATACCCCCCTTCAGTTAATTTATTGTGATCAGAGAAAAGAAACCGCAACTTGGACACAGCAGCATGATCCCAAGAATTACCATGCACAGCCTAGTCAGGCAAAGTTTAAAGTTCATCATTTATTTGAAAATAGTAAAAAATGGAAAACTCTTACAGTGGTCAGAAAGATGCAAACGTCATCTGACGCATATCGCGCATGTACTACGCTTTTTTCAATCCGAGTTCCAAGCTGCCACCTGCCCCTTGTGGAAATTACCTAGCTATTTGCGGTTTGATCCAAAATTTAAATCACTACTTGAAACATCCATAGCCGATTTCTTTAGGAAAAAATGCTAATCCTTAGGTCTCAAGTCAAGTATTGTGGGCTACATTAAAGGCCTATGTTCGAGGGATATGCATACAAAAGCAGACTTCTATTAAAAATATAGGGACCCTACCTTGGGATGCTGGTGTATATCCTTCATATCAAAGAGTCCATGAATAAGTTAAACCCTTCTGTCATATTGTCTGGGGAAATTAAGGCCCTTAGAAAGCAAATTAAAGATAGAGCAGGTAATTGAAGCGACTCATAAATTTAAGCAACTAATGTATTTTAGCAAAATAAAGCATCAACAATTTTGGCAAATAAACTTAAAGGTAGAATGGCTAGATCCAGTATTTCTGCAATTAGAAGTGAGGGAAAATTAGTTTGTTTTCCGAAGGAGATTAAGGGAGCTACGCCCACAGTTTACAGGAGATGTGAATGTGAAAGCAGTGTGGTTTGGACTATAGCCAGCTTATTTTGGTCCACTCTATGCGGTTTAAATCACACAATCTCCTTGAACCATCTCAGCTATTATGCTGTAACATGATATCTTTGTCCAAGATAGCCATATATCAAATAGCTTCCAGTGTATATATACATATGTTATCAACACAAAGTTAGGAAAAATTCACTGACAGAAGGTGAACATTGAATAACATTGGAGGACTTAGCTGGATTGGGAGAAATATAACTACTGAAGGCTTGTACATACCTCATACATTTGAGGGCATCTTTGTGAGTGCAAAACTTTTAACTTTTATAATAAAGTGTTGTCTTATACTGCACTTAGATTGTGGATGCGCTCCATTTTTTCTGTGTTGCAGAGATACTCGGTATGAGATTGGGGAAGCATTTGCTAAATACTACGATAAGTTGTACAATTTAGGATCCTATCAAATTTCTGGTTAATATTCGACTACTATGGTTTCATCCTTCTTGAGAACGTTTAATCTACCTTCTCTTTCTGTTAATTCTAGAGAAGATTTTAATCCCTGTTTACATTGGAAGATTAACAAACAACTATTAATATTCTACAATTAGAAGTCTTGAAATCCAGTTATGATTTTATGTGGTTCACTGATTAGGGATGGGCAAATGTTTCTAAAAATTCAAAATTTAAAACGAATTTTGATACATTCATTCGTTCGAATTTCGAATGTTTATATAACATTCTAACATTCTATTTTCGAATTTTCGTTTTCGAATTTTTCAATGAAATTTGAAAATATTTGTTTGAAAAATAGAATGTTTAGCTATGTATTCATTCAATTTCTAAATGTAATATTCGAATTCGAATGTGACATTTGAATTCAAATGTGACATTCAAATTTGAAATAGTATTTCTAGTCTACAACTGTGTTTAATAAATGTAATATTCGAATTTGATTGCTACATTCGAATTTGAAATAGTATTTCTAGTCTAATACTGTGTTTTATAAATGTAATATTCGAATTCGAATGTGACATTCGATTCGAATATGATATTCGATTCGAATGTGACATTCGAAATAGTGTTTCTAGTCTACAATTGTGTTTTATAAATGTAATATTCAAATTCGAATGTGATTCGAATGTAACATTCGAATGTGACATTCGAAAACTGTAAATAACATTCTAAAATCGAATTTTTAAGAATATTCGTTCTTATCAACATTCTATTATGTAAATCGAATTTCTACAATATCATTCATTCTAACATTTGAATTCGGATATAAACACATTCGCCCATCCCTACCACTGATACTATTAAATATCTAGGAGTGGATATAGGACTAAATATTTAAATTGTCAAATTCAAAAAATGATGGTGACTCTCTACTGGAGGTGAGGACATTTTTAGTATCCTGGGACTTCTAGGGGGTGTTGTGGCTTGGGTAGGATCACATCTATCAAAATGTCTATTATGCCAAAAACTTTCTACCTACTGAGATATTTACAGACTAACCTAGCTAAAGAACTATTAGATAAGTTCTACTCCCTGTTTATACATTTTATCTGGCAGGGTAAAAAAAAACCTAGAGTGGCAGGGAAGTTACTACAAAAATATATTCAAGGGGGAGTCTCTCTCTGCAAAAAATAGCTATATACTATGAGGCTGCCCAGCTTACTCACCTATTGGAGTTCTGTTGGAGAAACTCCATGAAGGAAAAAATTGAATAGGCCTCGCTTTCAAAGGGTATTGATTTGCTTGATCTCACCTGGATCAAGGACTATAAATGGCAAACATTAGGGATCTCTAATGAGAAAATCCTACAAAATTTGCAGATTTGGAAAACTTTGAGACATTATTCAGAAGTATCACCTCATTTTTTGCCTATTCCCTTGAAGGACCTATTACAGGGGTTACCCAAGTCCCTTGTAGCCTAATGGGATACCTGGATTGACAACAATATCCCATTTATATGATCTACAGCAATTGCCAATGCTGGACAACTATTTCAGTATTTCTCACTCATCTTCTTGGCTAAAATTTGAATGCAATTAACTGTACAGTTATTTGCAGTCCTGGAGATTTCCTTAACATCATGTCATAAAACTCACAATTTGGGTGAAATTTTGGCGGATAGGTAATAGAATGTATAATATTTTAACTATTCACTATGAGATTTTGATGAAAGATATGCTAGCAGGTAGGTTGTGGAAGCTCGGAGCTTGGGAAATAGACTTGCAACTTATATTTCAGATTAAAAAAATTGCACATGACCATTACTTTCCTGAAAAAACACTGCACTGTGCTAACTCTCTAGAATTTTTTTCTTACGTTGGCAACTCCTGAGATTATTTAAAATATTCCCTACACAATTTCCAAACTCTTGGGGGGAAATGTGGTGAAGTAGGGTCAGACATACATATATGATGGTGCTGCAATTAATTAGTTCCATTATAGCAAGAAATATTTATCTCTGTAATGTGTTTGGGATTACTGAAGCACTGGCCTCAGACGTTGAACTTTTCAATATCATGTGTGGCAGGATAATAAAACTAAAAAGAGGTTAGCTATATTTGTTTTTCCTGCAACTAAGATTGCCAGAGCTAGGAAGTGGAAAAAGTTGACCCCCCCATCAATGGAGAAAGTGGTTACCTATGTTGCTTACTTTGCAACAAATGGAGAGGAGATTTTATTTTTATCAGTCACAAGATAGAAGGGAATTTTATTGGGACATCTGGCTGAACCGAGATGGGTAAAGAGCCTCTAAAAAATGTGAATGATAATGGTAAGATTTATTATTTACTTTGGTAAGTAAATATGACATTATTTTTTTTATTTACTCCATCATCTCCCCCCACACCTAGGGAAGTGTATGAACTCCGAATATAATTCCTTGTCACTTGATTTTAGCTATCCACATATTATTGAGATATTATGATGCGATAAAAGTTTATGTTATCACTTATATAGATAAAATAAAGTATGAAATAATGTTAGCACTTCCCTTCAGGTGTTCGCTGCCAGCCCGGGTTCTCCCTGACCGTATACAGAATTGTTTGATAACAAGCTAATTAATAAACAGGTGCTGGAATTTTTGTTAAAAAGTGATTCAATAATCCCCATTTTTTATTTTTTGCCAAAGTTATATAAAGACCCCGTAAACCCACCGGGGACGCCCCATTATTAGTGGTATAGACTAACCTCAAATTTATCCTCTTTCATAGATTACCACCTACAAGGCTACGCACAACAAGAAAAGTCATATTTGAAAGATACCAAACATATACTAAAGGTTTTGAAAGGTGTTGAATGGCAGGACAGTTCTGTCTGGATCATTGTATTCTGTAATTGAGCATAAAAAGGGTCTGGTGGCAATAAGATGGAGATTACTAAAAGATCCAGACTTAAGTCCATTAATGCTAGACATTCTAGTGGAAGCAGGTTTGTGGAACAGCCAAGGGCACCAAGTTTGCACCAAGTTATGCAAATATTTTTTATGGATTTTTTTTAATCTCATTCTATTTGGGATAATAACCCATTTGGTGCAAACTTGGTGCTCTGGCATCGCTATATTGATGACGTCATATGCATCTGGGACAGAGATATAGAAAAGATCGGTAATTTCATTACATTTGTAAATTTGAATGAGTTGTCCTTGAAATTTACACCCAATATTAACAAAACAGAAATAGTTTTCTTGGATCTTGACATCAAATATTTAAACAAAGATATCACCACTAAGACTCATTTTTAAAAATGTGACGCAAACACCTATATTAATAAAAAGCAGTTGCCATCCCCTATTTGGCTTAAATTAATTTCAAGGAGCCAATTACATAGAGTAAGGAGAAATTGCAGTAAATTGGAAGATTATACGCAACAGTCTGAATTTATTAAGGATAGGTTCATAGAGAAAGTGTACAACAGAGAGGAGATGGAAGCTGGCAGACGCACTATTCAACAAATAAACAGGGAAGAAATGATGGTTAATAAAAACAAGGAAGATAATAGAATAAAAACTAAGTTTCCTTTTTTTGTTACAACCTATAATGATGACTTCAAACATATCAATAGAATAATTAACAGACACTGGCACATCCTTGAAAAGGATGAAGTTTTAAAAACTGTAATCCCGGGTCATTACTCAGGTTCAGGGTTATTATTTTTCTGTTACCCCTTGGTTAATGCGTGGACTTTGTGCGATCTGGCAACCTATTGTCATAAGAGACTGCATTACGAGGATTATAGCACTGGAGTTGGTTAGCCCTGTCCCTTATAATGTCTAAACAGTTCCAAGTTAAATATTTTGCATACAGTTACTGTTTTATATGCATGCTGTTATACCATAATTTTAAACGTTTACAATATGTGCCACAGTCAGACTTTCTCGGGGGCTCTTTGCCATTGTGGTTGTCTTACTTCTAGATGTATACAAAGTGTATCCTCTTCCCAAAATAACATTTCAACATCCATGGACTTGTTTTTCCTCATAGTATATACTTCCTGTCCTGTCCCTTATAATGTTTAAACCGCTCCAAGTTGAATATTTTATATGACAATTACTGTTTTATTTGCAAGCTGTTTTACCTTAATTCTAAGTGTTTACAATGTGTGCCACAGTTAGAATTACTTAGTGGCTTTTTGCCAATGTGGTTGTCTTATTTCTAGATGCATATAAAGTATAGCCTCTTCCCAAAATAGCATTTTAGCATATATGGACATATCTCTCCTCATAGCATATACCTTCTGATACTGTGACTTCCTCACAGAACTTAAAACGGCTATATTGCTGTTCTAGACTTATTGTGCTGTGTTGTGCAGCTTGCGGCCGGAGCTGTGCATCTTGCGCATATCTACATAGCCAGTATGTACATTTGGAAGAGGGTATAGTACATTACTTAGTCTAAGCTTAAGTTGCACATGTAAGTGAGTAGTTTTTGTAACACTGCTTTTGTTATAACAGATTCTCAAATCACACAATCAGGTACAGCTTATCTCTACCTTTACCAGATTGCCCTATAAAATGTCCCAATATTGCCCTTTATTATAAGCCGGTCAGCACAGAAATTTTTTAACATAGCATATGTTAATAGCATCATTTTATATAGCTGGCACCAAAAATCCTTAACTCGCTTTAACTGCTCAGATATTTTGCCATTTTTTTTTTACACCCTTTGAATAGGTAAATAACAAAAAACCTGAGGTTCTACTAACGAGATCCATAAGTGGTCTCCTACAAACCAAGTAGCTCTCTGTAAATGTCATTATTCCATACGTTGAGAGGCCCAAGAGAGACCTCCTACATGTAATTGAGGGCTTAGCTCTTTTTGTTGGCTAATATTATCTTAAACTGTTTTATCCTTTACAACAAATTTGTAATTTAGTGAGAAATTATTGCTCACCATCCATGTGCTTATAGTATGCACCCTGGGTTTACCACTTTTGCGATAACACTTATTGTTCATTACATGGGTTTTATTTTCTGCTTTTTTTTATGACAATGTGACACTTATGATATACCTTGTTATCAGTATTCTTGGAGAGCAATTGTATAAAGTTGTAAAGTCTATTGTGTATGCCAACAATTGTACCTCAATAAAAATATATATATAAAAATAAAAAAAACTGTAATCCCAAACAGACCAAAATAGTTTATAGGAAATCAAATTAATTTAAGAACATTTTAGCCCCTTCTTTAAAGGGACACTGAACCCAATTTTTTTCTTTCATGATTCAGATAGAGCATGCAATTTTAAGCAACTTTCTAATTTACTCCTATTATCAATTTTTCTTCATTTTCTTGCTATCTTTATTTGAAAAAGAAGACATCTGAGCTAAGGAGCCAGCAAATTTTTGGTTCAGTACCATGGACAGCACTTGTTTATTGGTGCTGTCCAATCAGCAAGGACAACTTAGGTTATTCACCAAAAATGGGCCGGCATCTAAACTTACATTCTTGCTTTTCAAATAAACATACCAAGAGAATGAAAAAAAATTGATAATAGGAGTAAATTAGAAAGTTGCTTAAAATTGCATACTCTATCTGAATCACAAAAGAAAAAATTTGGGTTCAGTGTCCCTTTAATTAGAGGAATGAAACAGAAACCACATTATGCCCTCAATAGGCTTACAGGTTTCCACTCATGTGTAAAATGTAAGGCCTGCAATTATAAAAAAAAAAATATTCAATAAAACTTTTGTGTCCACAGTCACAGAAAAGCAATAAAACATTAAAAAATGTATCAGCTGCAAAACCACTAATGTGATTTACTTGCTGACCTGTGAATGTAGAATACTATACTTAGGTCAAACGTCAAGATTTTTAAAAACTAGGATCTTGGAACATTATAACAAAATAGAAAAAAGAAAAAACTGATCATGGAGTATCGGGTCACTGCAATCTGTGCAGTAAATTTAATGCCAACATCAAATGGGTTGGGATAGAAAAGGTTAAGCAGTCATGGAGAGGAGGTAGTTTCGAATCTTTTCTGCTCAAAAGAGAAATGTGGTGGATATTTAACATAAAAACATATGGAGTAGTAGTCCACCAGATAGGTCTTTTAAAGGATTGTTTTTTATGATGTGCCCATTTGATCCTACTTGTATATCTTGTATCCCAATGATATTTCTATTTTGAGAGGAATTGTATTTCTAACTTGTATACCTGTGAAACTGAATACAAAATCAATAAAAATATATATATCTTAGCTATGTTTTTACATAACCAAGGAATTTAACTAATATGAACTAAAGAGAAACTCAAGACCATATTTTAAAAACTTTTATGATTCAGATAGACCAAGCAATTTATAAACAACTTTCCAATTTACTTTCATGATCAAAATGTGCATCCTTTTTATATGCACACTTTCTAAAGTTCCAGCTCTTACTAAGATCACAATTTCTAGGTATATGCATTTTGTGGTTAGCTGATAGCTGTCAAATGACACAGGCAGCAGAGAAAATGAAAGTAACTGAAATTTGTAAAAAAAAAATGCTTATTTGAAAATCAATCTTTTCAACATGCATTGGTTGATTATGCAGTTCCTTATTTAATTGCCCATTAACCTATGGCTACAATGTTATATCAACTGGGAGAATATATTATTGAGTTCAGTTTAAAGTTTAAAAAAAATAATAATTCATTATTCAGAGAGCATCTTATCTAATTTGTTCGTTCTCTTGTTATCCTTTGTTGAAAAACATACCTCGGAGGGCACAGGAGCTTCTGGTTGGTGGCTAAACATTTATGCCTCCTGTTATTGGCTCGCCCATGTGCATTGCTCTTTCCTCCATAAAGGATACAAAAAAGAACAAAGCAATTTAGATAATAGAAGTAAATTGGAAAGTTTTTTTTAAATTGTATTCTCTATCTGAATCATGAATGAAAAAAATTGGGTTTCATATCCTTTTAATATTGGATGTTAACAGCCACTAGCAAACGCAATGAAATTAGCATAATCATTTGACATATTTTTAGTATAACTTATTAAACACCATAATTAATGCATTGGGATAGTAGAATGCATTTTATAGTGGTAATGAATGTTTACCGTTGTGATATTAATCAAGAATCCAATTTTAATTTTGAACACCAAACATAAATCATTTAGATTTCACTTTCTAAAACTTGGATACATGTAATCAAGTTTATTATTTCAATTCCTTTTCATCTCTGCTTAAAAACTTTACTAGAACTATAATGCAAATGTGATGAAAACAGTGATAAGTTCTAAAAAGAAATGAATCATAATAATATAAACACGATGTGTCCTGCATTTGGCTGTACTTAATCATGATGCAGTATAGTAATCTGTGAACATAGTCCAAGCAAATGACCAAAGCTATAGAGAACAGCTTACATAGTAAATATATAGTCTCTTCTGAAAAATGATCACTTAAAGTTCAATAACTATTAAGCCTTTTTTAATTTTAATTTTGTAATACACTGGATATTATCCACAGCAAGCAGTTAGGGCATTGCTCATTTACTAGGCCAATCGCATTAGGATTTCCATAATTAGTAGGACATTATTTTAAAAACAGTGATATTGTTCATATTATAAAGCACTTTATAGTTTACATTATATATTCAATATAACAATAAACTCTCTCTGGTACTTTGTCCTGTGATCAGGGAACACTTCATATGCTGGTTTTGATTTAAAAAGCCTTTGTAGGTTTATTATACTGATAGTTGCAATTTACAAGGAAAAATAAAATAAATACCTTGTTCCACTAAGCACTTTATAAAAAAGCAGTTTATTGCCTAACTAAAACTGTTGTGCTGGTGTGGTCACTAACAGTAAAAATGAAAGCAAATATCCTATTTTCAGGCTCATTTACTTTTGTAGACAATACATAAACAGCACATAGATCCTTCACTTACAGGGCTCTAGCTAAAACTGCTCTTTCTAATGATCAGCTGCAGGTGAGATGAACATAGGGAACGTGGGAAATCCTGTACTGGATTCCTGAACTGCAGCAAGCTCTTAAGCACATCTAAACTGTGGAGTGGAACACGGGACCAAAACACATATACATTACACATGAAATACTTCTAGGTTTAAGCACGCAAGTATGTTTTAGAATTTGTGATAAAGCAATGTGAAATCTTGCACATGCCCAGAAGGAGCACACTTTAACAATGGAAGTCAGAAAGTCTCTTAAAGGGACATGAAGCCCATTTTTTTTCGTTCATGATTTAGAAAGATCATGCCATTTTAAAAAAAACTTTCCAATTTACTTTTATTATTTACTTTGCTTTATATCTCTTGATATCCTTTGTTGAAAAGTATATCCAAATAGGCTCAGTAGCTGCTGATTGGTGGCTGCACATAGATGCCTCATGTGATTGGCTCACCCATGTCCATTGCTATTTCTTCAACAAAAGATAACTAAAGAATAAAGCTAATTATATAATAGAAGTAAATTGGAATGTTGCTTAAAATTGTATTCTCTATCTGGAGTATGAAAGGAAAAAAATTGGGTTTTATGTCCCTTTAAAGCTACATGTCTGAATCATGAAAGTTACATTTTTAATTCCCACATTTACAGTATTACGTTGTTCAATAAAAGTAAACAATTGTCCTTGTGAACTTCTTTGAGGTTTTCTCCACAACTTTTTTAAAATACTTCCTGCACATCTATAGTCAGGAACATTTTTTTTTCTCATTTTTTTTTTTGTAATTTCATAAAAGCTAATTCTTCATTTCTACTAAATCTCTTAACCTTTGGAGATATTTGGGTTAAGCATAAACTTATCATCAAGAATGATGCATAGACTTGCCAAAATCTTTATAATAAATCTAGCCTTGTGTGCTTCATAAAGTACAGAAAAGGACTCATGTTTGCATAATAAATGTGATGTGACATTTGGCAGAAAAACTGTTCACTACTGGATCTTTATTGACTTCAGAGAACATAGCTTTTTTTCCCTAGTTTCCTGACAAAGTTCAAAATTCACATACTTCAATACCACAGTGTTATTTCTCAATCTTTATGATTGCAGATATATAATTTGCTTGATGTTTAGTCTACAAGCAATCAATGCAACAAAACAAAAAATCTATATACGTACTCTTTTCATTAAACACTCTAGGCTGAGTGATAAATGGCACTGTAAAATCAAAGACATTAAAGTGCTTACTTAAAAGTGAACCATTTAAAGACAAGTAAATCGTTTGGAACAGTAAAAACCTTTGCATAATATTTGTATTTTATATATGTATTTATTTGTAGTCATTACATAATATTTAAATGCCCCTAATGGACATTTAAATGCAAAGATAAATGCTATTTGTTAAAAAAAAATTATGGAAATAGAAAGAGTAGTTAATACCAGTGCTTAATTTGGGGTCTGATGCTACCCTTATAAAGTTCAATTTACAACAAACAAAAAAAGAATGAATTATAGGACATACAATACTATCCTAGATAGAAAAGGATTTCAGACAGCACACGGATGCAAATTCAAATATTAAATATCAATTTATTTATCAACAAACACCTGTTAGTGCCTACAGCACTTCATGAAATAAAAGACATATAAACACACATATGGGAAACCAGGTCTCAGAGGGAACATAACTATATGCAAACAGACATCCGCTTACAGGGTAAATGTATCCCTAGGAAGTAACATCAGCTTAGTGCATAGCATATAGCAACAAATTCACATTTCACAAAGATCTCTATAGGCAGAGCATGGACCTCAGACTTAGCTGCACTCTAGGTCACAAATAAAGCACAGTCACTCAATATACTTGTAGGCTCCTCCGGAGGTACACCTCGTGGGTTGTGGACATTCAGGCTTACTGCTCACTCCTCACCTCATCTCTGAACGTCTCTCCAGCAGCGTGATGTATGGTGAAGGAGTGGCTTCTCTGAAACAATCGTCCGTGAATGGTTCCAAGCACCAAGGCTGCTCTTCATTGGCCAACAGCGTTTCCAGCTGGTAGATCAGCGTGTTTTCAAAAAACACGTCTCCTTCGATCACAAGATATTCTTCTGTAGTCCAGACGAACAATGAGCAGCGCTCAAAGAGAGATTTCCTCCACAACGGTACACAGCCCCACTGAAAACACAGCCGTCTTCATGCAAACACAGCTGCACACCAGGGAAAGGGTAGGTCTCAGGATGATCACCGGTGCTTGCCCCATACATGGCGCTCCATCAACGCCAAAAAACAGAATATCCACAGAACAGAAGGTAGCACCCGGACAAATCCAAACGACTCTCACAGGATTTTAGAAAAACAACAGCAAAAAATTTAATAGGCACCAAAGAAGGCAGAGTATAAAAACAAAAAAAATATTAATGTTCAAACATGTTTCGTAGTTCATGCATATTGTTCTTTGTCAATGACCAGTAATAAGCAACATTAACATTGGCTAATTTGTAGACAGATACCCCTCCCCTAATTCCAATTAGAAAGCAGGTATTTTTTCTTTAACACCTGTGAACAGAAGAACTGTATTATACAAGGATTTAAAGGGGTATTATAGTGTATTCTGGGAATACATGTGTGAGGTGCAGATTCATAATTTGTGATACAAAAGCAACAACATAAATTTAAACAAGGAATGAAAGATAACACGTATTTGTAAATACACAATATGGATACAAAATATTAGTATCAATTCATATGTCAACACAAATAAATCAAATCAGATGATGGACCAAAAGTTTAACATCCCACTCAGAGTTCAAACCTTTTGGCATTCGTGTATCTAAATGGAAAATCCAAAAGACTTCACGTAGTCTAAGGGCCTCTTCTCTATTGCCCACTCTGGGGTGTCTTGAGAAAACCTGTATACATTGGAATGCCAAAAGAGAACTGTCAGCGTTGTGTTCCCGTTTAAAGTGCAGGGAGATAGGAGTAGTTGCCTTTGGGTCATCAATTGCTCTCACATGTTCTAGGAAACGATCTTTGAGAGCTCACGTAGTTAAACCTACATGCTGCTTATATGTCAGGGATTTATCTCTTTTCATGCTGTACCTTTAAGAAAGTGAACTCACTAGCCCTATTTAAGGCTCCTCCCAACAGAACTCATTGCTTGGTAATTTGTTGCTCAGTGACAAGCTGCTTCTGAAGAGACCTAGCCGTTTATACAACTCTGTATTTCACTTCATTGCTCTCCAAACTCACCCTGAGTTTCTGCCTGCTTGAATCAACCTGCAGATGCTCTTTTGTGCCTGAAGATTTTCACCGTTTATTCCAGTCAGAGATTTCTCAGTCTCTCTCCTGTATTGAAGTTACTCCCTGCAGCGTGTGACGTCACGCCCGATATTCTCCCGCCGCGGTTCTCTGTCAGGCTCGCTGTGATACCGCTGGGACTGTTTGCTGTCTGGTAACAGTATTACTCTGCTCATTTGCCATCTCCTGTAATACTGGTCTGTATATATATTGCATTGTATGAACTGTGTGTACTGCTGCAACTTCATTACACTCAAGCTTGCCATATAAACTGTGTAACTCTCACCTGCTGGGGATTCATATATGCTTCAGATGACAAATATGCACTATACTATTTCTTCTACTTACTAACTTGCATACAAATGACTGTGACAAAGATTCATATTGCTACCATTTCTCATAAACGGACTTCCTAAGCATACTTCAGTCTTTATCACAATTAACCTTCATATCTGCTTGCAAATAACTGTTTGTATAACTTCAACTTTACCTGTTTCATGAGATTAACACAGCTTCTTATGCTTTCATTGAACAAGTTTGGAAATAACTAATATTCATTATCAAATTATGGTTTACATAATGCCCTCAGCTTAATTTATACATTCAGATAACAAAGTACTGTGTGATTTTTGGTGTGTTTGCTAAAGCCTGCTGCATAAACTATTTTACACTGCTTGTGTGTGTGAATCAAGGCACCTGCAGTAATTAACTCTTTCACTACTGTTGAAGTTACATTCCTCTAAGAATTACTCTCCTTTCTGCTGCTAGCAGTCATTGTTGCGTGAAGGTTCCGTTTTCACTCAGCTACCCTGCTGTAGTGACCCTCAGATCAATGAGCATATCAGGGTTCCCTTAAGTTCAATCTGTGGGAATCCGAGGTAAGGTGTGAGACTGAGTGGTCCTACATTAGCAGTAAGCTGTTGTAGTAGTGTTTTCTAAAAGAACTTAACAAATCCTAACATATTACCAAGCCTTAAAAAAGGAATACTACTAACAGCTAAAATCATGGATGTAAGTGAACTGTCCAGGAGAGTTGGTTCTCTAGCTCAGAGTATGGATCACATGATTCAAGGCTTAAGGGATATTCAATTAGAGAATCAGAATATAATTTTTTTTATTAATGATCACCTTGCTAACAAAACTCCTAATGTTGAGTCAACCCCAGAACCCATTGTTAGTCCGCCTGAAAAGTTCTCTGGGGACAGATCTATGTTCAGGGATTTCAGGAATTCCTGCACTCTGCTTTTTACTTTGAAACCTAAGTCATACCCAACTGACAGGATTAGAGTTCTAACTGTAATTTCATTTCTCAGAGGTGAGGCCAGGTCTTGGGCCAATGCTTTTTATGAAAAAGATGATCCTATACTAAATTCCCTAGAAGATTTTTTTTCTGCTATGTCTCTCTTATATGAAGATCACAATAAAAAAAATACTGCTGAAACTGCCATTAGATCTTTAAGGCAGGGCAAAAGAATGTTAGAAGATTACATTACTGAATTCAAAAGATGGGCTCCTGACACCCTTTGGAATATTCCTGCTCTACGCAATCAGTTCCGTTTGGGGCTCAATGATGCAGTTAAGGATGAGTTGGCAAGGGGTGTGATTCCAGAGGACTTGGATGCCTTGATGAATCTCTCTATTGGCATAGATTGTCGACTTAGGGAAAGGAAGTCAGAAAGATCTTATTCGGAGAACACCACCAGAAGGACTCCCAATTATTATCACTCAACTCCTTCCACAGTATCCACTAGATCCATAGAAGAACCCATGGATGTTGCAGTTATTAGGGGACCCTTAAGACCTGAAGAGAAAGCAAGGCGTAAGCTTCTAAACTTGTGTTTATACTGTGCTGAAAAGAACCATGGAGTTAGGGACTGTCCCTCTCTGATTCGACAAAAGAAGGGTAAGACTTCATCTAATGACCATACAGTTAATTTGGTTAACAGCATAAAATCTCATCTATCTATTTATGTCTCCTTACAGTGGTCCCATCAGAAGATAAACTTTCAGGCCATAATTGACTCTGGGGCTTCTGGGAATTTTGCTGATAACACTTTTGTTGTTAATAATCACATACCACTAATAAAAAAAGAGTGTTGCACTAGCTATTCGTCTGGTTGACGGTTCATTCTTTAGCTCTGGTCCCATAACTCACCACACTATCCCACTCAAAGTGGTTACCCCTTCAGGTCACACAGAGCTTATTTCGTTTGATGTCCTTCCATCTTCTGTTTATCCACTAATTCTTGGATTGAATTGGTTAATAAAACATAACCCCACTATTTCGTGGTCTACAGCATCAGTGGTTTTTTATTCAAATTATTGTAAGCAATCCTGTTTTGGGGTACACACACTTTGTCAAATCACTGAACATAAGTGACCAGAATGCTATAGTGAGTTTGCTGATGTTTTTGATAAAAAAGAGGCTGAGTCCTTACCTCCACACAGAGACTATGACTGTCCTATTGATCTTATACCTGGAAGCTCCATACCATACGGTCATATATATCCGTTGTCACAGCCAGAGTTAAATCATTTAAAAGAATATTTAGATGACAACTTGAAAAAAGGGTTTATTAGACCTTCCACCTTCTCTGCAGCTGCAGCAATGTTCTTTGTAAAAAATAAAGATGGCAGTCTTAGGCCTATCATCGATTATAGGCAGTTGAACAAATGCACAAAAAAGAACAGATACCCCCTGCCCCTCATACCTGAACTTATTGAACGTTTACAAGGTGCCACAGTCTTTACTAAACTAGACCTCAGAGGTGCCTATAATTTGATCAGGATGAGGGCAGGGGATGAATGGTTAACTGCATTCCGTACTAGATACGGTTTGTATGAATACACTGTAATGCCCTTCGGGTTGTGCAATGCCCCAGCAACATTTCAATGTTTTATAAATGATGTCTTTCATGATTTGTTAGATGTCTGTATTGTCGTATACTTGGATGACATCTTGGTTTATTCAAATTCTCTACAGGCTCACATTGTACATGTCAAACAAGTATTAACACGTTTAAGGGCACACCATCTCTAGGCAAAGCTTGAAAAGTGTATTTTTAACACAAACACCATATCATTCCTTGGATATTGCATCTCACCAGCTGGAATTTCAATGGAGTCAAGCAAAGTGGACGCTATCACTAACTGTCCTATTCCACGTAATAAAAAAGATGTTCAAAGATTCCTTGGCTTTGCGAACTTTTATAGAAAGTTCATTAAAGATTTCTCTCTTATTGTCAGACCTCTCACTACGCTAACACGTAAGCAAGTTAAGTTTGTTTGGAATCAAGATGCTGATCATTCCTTTAATATTCTAAAAAGTAAATTTGTCTCAGCCCCTATTTTACAATTTCCAGATCCCACATGTCAATTTACACTGAAAGTTGATGTTTCTGAGTTTGCTGTGGGGGCTGTTTTATCTCAAAGACATTCTGATAAAGAACCTTTGCATCCTGTCTCCTACTATTCTAGAACCATGAGTTCAGTGGAGATTAATTATGGAATTGGTGATAAGGAACTTCTTGCAATCAAATCAGCTTTGGAGTTTTGGCGACACCTCCTGGAGGGTGCAACATATCCAATCACCATCTATACTGATCACCGTAATTTAGAATATTTAAAATCAAACAAGACCCTTACTGCTCGCCAGGTTCGATGGAGTTTGTTCTTTTCTCATTTTGATTACGTTATAACTTATAGACCAGGATCCAAAAATATGAAAGCCGATGCTCTTTCTAGAAAAGACCCTTGTCCTACTGATGTGGTTTCTCCTTCATCTATCATAACTTCGGATAGAATTATTTGTCTAACAACTGATTTTAAAACCACTCTACAAGAACATTTAAGGTATGATTCATCTTTGGATCAATTGGATGTACTAAAACATTCGGACAACTTATACTACCATGGCACTCTATTATATATACCTCCTTCTCTCAGGAATGAGGTACTTACCTTTGCCCACGACTCCTTGTTGGCTGGTCATCCTGGAGTTCATAGAACTGCTCATTTGATTAAAAGGAATTATTGGGGGGGCGTGTCCGAACAGTGTACCTGACAGGACGCATTTTCTGTGAGCTCTGCAAGAATCCTCTTTAATCCGCCGATTATTGAGCTAAAAGACAGCACATCTCTGTATATCAGACATCAAACAACAACTACAAAGCAATCTGTGGCTACATGTCAGTTTTATGCTGCTGTATCTATGAAATTGGAACCACAGAACGGATATATAAGGCCTAAGGCGGCGGCCCATTTTTAGGCAGCGACCCCCCCCCGGATTTGCCGGGTTACCAGTGCTGACAGCTGATACCTGTCTTACTGAGCCTTCTTACTAGCAACAGACAGTTTACTATCTTACCGTTACACAAGCAGCCTAACATACCTATATCCTTTAACACCTCTGCCGGCAGATTCTCTCAAGATGGCGACTGCATGGGAGATTGAACTAGAGCAGCACTTAGAACAACGCTTCGCCAAATTGGAGGCCTTACTAACCAAAATATATGAGAGATCTCTGCCCACAGCCCTTATAGAAAGCTTTCAATCAACACCGGAGCACTTGCCCACAGCAGAGCCTGAACCGGACTTTTTGAATGGCGAGTGGAAACAACAACTAGCCCTGGAGGAGGCCCACTGTTCCTCACACGCTTTCACAGATAAACCGGAGGTTCGCAGATCACCCAAAGATCCTCAGAATGCACACCGCGATCTTGGCTTCATGAAATTCACATGGCTACACAAACATCCGGAGCTCGCAGCTCCACATCATAGCAAAATGGTGGAAAATGCCCCTAAAACAATTACCCGTGGTATAGAGAGCACAGTGCAGCCACCCCTGCCGGGAATCCTCCTTGCAAAGAACAGCGGCTATTTAGTTCCACGTAGCAAAGGACTGACAGCGCTTGGGCTTTCCTCCAGGAGCGCACTAGCAGATTCAGTCATTGGAAGTGATCCACAAATTGTTGTGTTCAGGAGCCCATTGTTTCCACCTGACTTAGCTACCCAAACAGCCTCCAGATTTGAAGCAGGTTAATGAGAAAACCTTTATCTACATTGACATTGGACATACCTGTTATATTTCTGCTGGCAGTGAGAACCCGGGGACTGTGCGTAGTTAAAATTTTCGGTAAAGTTAAGTGTGGTGCATGTTAGTAATCTTAAGATATCTATGTTTAACCGTAGTATGTAATGTTTTCTAGCCCCCTATCATATGTTCGGCAAGTTATTGATAAGTGTGTATGCCCCACGCGGCACCTAGAATTATGTCTGAGAAGCGCTATGGTGTATGCAAACTTAAACCTGGGACTAAAAGATCAGCGGAGACCCGATATTTCTGCCTCATGTAACAAACATCTATCTAGACAATTAAGGGGACATTTAACTTCATGTTATAGAGACACTCAGTTGCTCAGTTTTATTTTCTTCATGTATTCCTACTGTCTCTAGCAAGCATCATACCATAGTGCAACTGTCATATATATGTATACCATGTGTAACTTGAGGAAAATACTGCATTTATAATATATAAACAGGACCGCTTAAGGCACTTATAGATGTACAGGTACATTTCTCTTTGACAATGTTCAATATGATATTGCTTTGAACTACATAACCCAGAAGAGAGCAATCGATGGAGGCCACTGTATACCCGGACAAAAATCGGGGACAAAACTGTATTATTATAGCATGACAAATGATTAATTTTTTATTTTAACCATGATAAACACTGTATAGTCACAGATTAGCTTCTCATTGCCCCTCACTTTGCAGGCAAGCAGCCACCATACAAAAACAGAATTGCTTTTCCAACAAGGTATACAAGCAAATCCCTTACAATGCTTAATGGTTTGTATGTTGTAGGTCTAGTGTTTAGTGTTTAACGTTACATACTAGTTATAAGTTGGTTAACCCCAACATCAGCATATATGGTTTTCTTCTTGGATAGAGCGTTCAATCAGCGTATCCCACTTGTCCTACTCAACCGACACCTTATTGAGTTTTAAGCTACTTTTTCTTAAACTTATCATGTAGATTAATAATAACTTTGACCTGTGGGATAAGTGGGAACACAACAAAAGTATACAGTTGTATCTCATAATCAGTAAATATGCAGCAAACTTCTATATGCCATGTATTGTATAATGTGTTGATTTCATACTTGCTGTAAATCATTAAATTTCCCAATAAAGCTCTTTGAAAACCAAAAAAAAAAAAAAAAAAAAGGAATTATTGGTGGCCTAAGATGCATGATACTATTCAACAGTACATTGAATCCTGTATGGTATGTACAACTAAGAAACATCAGCATAAGAGTCCCTATGGTTACCTTCTCTCCTTACCAGTACCAGATAGACCTTGGGCAGCGATTGCTATGGATTTCATCGTTGATCTACCTTCATCAGCTAATTATAACACCATATTAGTAGTAGTGGACTTATTTTCTAAAATGGCACATTTCCTACCACATACAGGATTGCCTACAGCTTCAGAAACTGCCTCACTTTTTCTGAATCACATTGTGAAATTACATGGTCTACCTGAGTCAATTACCACAGATAGAGGTACGCAATTCACTTCAAGGTTTTGGAATCAACTGTGCTCCTCTCTCAACATTTCCAAACGTTTGAGTACCGCTTATCATCCACAAACGAATGGTCAAACAGAAAGGACAAATCAAACATTAGAGCAGTACCTTCGTTGCTACTGCACCCAACAACAAGATAACTGGCATTCTCTACTTGCTACTGCCGAATTTGCCAATATTAATGCTGTAAATTCGTCAACTAAAATGACACCATTTTACATCAACTATGGATTTCATCCTTCATATTACCCAAATCGGACCAACAATTCCGACATGCCTATAGTCAATGATCTTGTTAACACCATTGCCACTAATTTCACAATATTGAAACAAGTCTTACAAGAAGCTCAGGCTGTTCAGAAACACCATTATGATCTACGTAGATCCAAGCCCCCAGATTACAAGATTGGCGACAAAGTCTGGTTAAGCACTAAACATTTAAGGTTACAAGTTCCTTCTAAAAAACTTGCTTCTCTATATTTAGGGCCTTATCCAATACAAAAGGTCGTCAATGTTAATGCTGTAACACTTCAGCTACCAGATTCTCTAAAGATACATCCCACATTCCACGTTTCTCTCTTGAAACCGTACAGTACAATCAGAGACACGACTCAGAATTACACGGTGGATCCTTCAGTTATTGATGGCATGGAGTATGAGATTGAGTCTATCCTAGACTCTCGTTACCATCATAATCAACTTCAATATCTTGTCAGTTGGAAAGGGTTTGGTCCGGAGGAGGACTCTTGGGAACCTTCCACTAATGTCTCTGCTCCCCGTCTTGTCTCCTTGTTTCATCGTAGGAATCCTGATCGTCCTGGTCCTTGATCCGCGGAGCGGCTCCTTGGGGGGGGGTGTCCTGTCAGGGATTTATCTCTTTTCATGCTGTACCTTTAAGAAAGTGAACTCACTAGCCCTATTTAAGGCTACTCCCAACAGAACTCATTGCTTGGTAATTTGTTGCTCAGTGACAAGCTGCTTCTGAAGAGACCAAGCCGTTTATACAACTCTGTATTTCACTTCATTGCTCTCCAAACTCACCCTGAGTTTCTGCCTGCTTGAATCAACCTGCAGATGCTCTTTTGTGCCTGAAGATTTTCACCGTTTATTCCAGTCAGAGATTTCTCAGTCTCTCTCCTGTATTGAAGTTACTCCCTGCAGCGTGTGACGTCACGCCCGATATTCTCCCGCCGCGGTTCTCTGTCAGGCTCGCTGTGATACCGCTGGGACTGTTTGCTGTCTGGTAACAGTATTACTCTGCTCATTTGCCATCTCCTGTAATACTGGTCTGTATATATTGCATTGTATGAACTGTGTGTACTGCTGCAACTTCATTACACTCAAGCTTGCCATATTAACTGTGTAACTCTCACCTGCTGGGGATTCATATACGCTTCAGATGACAAATATGCACTAAACTATTTCTTCTACTTACTAACTTGCATACAAATAACTGTGACAAAGATTCATATTGCTACCATTTCTCATAAACGGACTTCCTAAGCATACTTCAGTCTTTATCACAATTAACCTTCATATCTGCTTGCAAATAACTGTTTGTATAACTTCAACTTTACCTGTTTCATGAGATTAACACAGCTTCTTATGCTTTCATTGAACAAGTTTGGAAATAACTAATATTCATTATCAAATTATGGTTTACATAATGCCCTCAGCTTGATTTATACATTCAGATAACAAAGTACTGTGTGATTTTTGGTGTGTTTGCTAAAGCCTGCTGCATAAACTATTTTACACTGCTTGTGTGTGTGAATCAAGGCACCTGCAGTAATTAACTCTTTCACTACTGTTGAAGTTACATTCCTCTAAGAATTACTCTCCTTTCTGCTGCTAGCAGTCATTGTTGCGTGAAGGTTCCGTTTTCACTCAGCTACCCTGCTGTAGTGACCCTCAGATCAATGAGCATATCAGGGTTCCCTTAAGTTCAATCTGTGGGAATCCGAGGTAAGGTGTGAGACTGAGTGGTCCTACATTAGCAGTAAGCTGTTGTAGTAGTGTTTTCTAAAAGAACTTAACAAATCCTAACATTATAGCACCCCCTGCAGGTCAAATGGTACACTACAAAGCAAGAATCACAGGTGGAATGCTGACGCATCTGATATGTTTTGCCTGTAACCTGAGAAGTAAATTCAGAGCCAAAAATGGCATATGAGCAGGACTTACAGCCTGGTTTCAAAGAGAGCCAGTTAGATTTCTTATGCAGCATAGACGGTGACAAAGTATTCCCTAAAGTTTTAGCCTTTCTGGACACAAAAGTACAGCCCTCATTAACGATATCTCTAAGTTTATCATCAATTTCTAAGATAGACAAAGAATCTCTGATGATTCCACAAATCTTGTGGTATTCACTACTATAAGTGGTGATAAACTTAGGTTTATTCTTACTGTCTTGTGATCTTATCTTGTGGATGAAGAGGGAGCTTCTCTCCACAAGATCTACTTGCTTATTGGTTTCTAGAAGAGATTCCTTCTTATAACCCCTCTCTACAAATCTATCTGTAAGATGTTTGGCATATAATTCATATTTCTCTGTGGCAGTGCAATTACGTTTCACCCTCATATACTGGCTTTTTGGAATTGCATTTACAGTATGTTCTGGATGACAGGACACAGCACTGAGAATTGTATTGCCCGCCACTTTCTTCCTGTATAGTTCTACTTCGATCTGTCTTTTTGTCTATATTGGATTTCAAAAGTATATCCAAGTTTGTAACACTTTCTCTGCTGTGAGTGTAGGTGAATGCAAGATTGAGAATCAGTTTGTCAGGACCTTTCCAAACAAAAAGAAGGTCATCTACATTGCGACCAAAGAAAATAATATAGATAGGACCACTATCTCCAAAGACGTGAAAAAGCTCCCACCAACCTAAATACAGGTTGGCATAAGAGGGAGCAAATTTTGTTCCCATAGCAGTCCCACGTCTCTGGAGATAGTAGTCTCCCTCAAACATAAAAAAGTTATGTGTGAGTAAAAAGTCTATAGACCTCAAAATAAATTCCTTCACTACCTCACTATAATCTGAAAACCTGTTCAGGAAATATTCAATGGCCTTAAGACCCTTGTCATGGGGAATCGATGTAAAAAGGGAAACAACATTGATGGATATAAAATAATAGCCTTCTTGCCATTCTAAGGCTTCAATTTGTCTGATGACATCACTGGTATCCTTAATGTAGCTTTTTAAATTTAAAACCAGTGGTTGTAAATAGCAATCTATAAGTTCTGATAATGGTTCAGTTAGTGAGCCTATCCCTGCCACAACCAGGTGGATTCTGTAAACTTTTATGAATTGTGGGAAAATAATGAAATATTGCCACCTTTGGATACTTTACCATTAGAAAATCCACTTTTTTCTGTGTTATGACACCATTGTGTAGAGCCCAATCTACAATTGAGAGAAGTTCTGTTTGATAGACAAAAATGGGGTTATAAGGTAGCTTTGCATATACCTCACTATCTGACAACTGCCTAACAGCCTCTAAGATATAATCATTTTTGTCTAAAACAACAATCTCACTGTTGTTCTTTAGTTCTTGTAATGCTACATATTCATGTCTTGTGAGATTGTCACCCATGTGACTAGTCCTATCAATGGAGTCATGTAAATCATTTAATTTTATTTCAACAGCCTTTTGAAACACCTCTATTGCAGTGGATCTGGTGTTTACTGGATAGAAGTCTGATTTAGCTCGTAGCTTGGTATAATCCATTTTAGTAACAGGTGCAACAGTGCCACCTATATTCTCTTCATCCAAAGACACCAGATCCAGTTCTGCACATTTATCAAGAAAATCTAAATTCGTAACAGTATCTACAGAAATGGTAGTGTCTCCCCTGAAAGTCCCCTGATCAGAATCACAGAAATGTTTTTTGAGAACTAAAATTCTGACAAACCTATTAAGATCTACTATGATGTTAAACAGGTTAAAGTGTGTTGAAGGGGCAAAATTTAAATCCAGGGAAAGAAGTCGAATCTGTGTATTAGTTAATACATATTTTGACAAGTTAACAACAGTAATGTTGTTAACTTGTCAAAATATGTATTAACTAATACACAGATTTGACTTCACTAACTAAACCATTATCAGAACTTATAGATTGTCTAAATGTACTTCCTTGTCTTATTCGTCTTCTTCCTCTGTGGATATCTGTGTGTCTTGATCTGTGCTCCTGTCTGATGGGTAGTTTGGTCTCTTGTATCTGCAGCCCCCTCTGTGTATCTTTTTCGTATGGGTTGAGGGGGCCTCTTCTCGTTTTTTTGACTGTATAGAAGTTAGTGTGTCTTGTGTGTCCTCTCTATTCTGTAATACATAGGAGGTGGAAGAGACTGGCTGCTGGATTGTTTCAGACACTACTTCCAAGTCTGAGGAATCATAATCGTATTCAGTGTCTGTATCACTGAAGGTAACTCTTTTACCAGACTGTGTGTTACCCCCAAGGATTTAAAGGGGCATTATAGTGTATTCTGGAAATACATGTGTGAGGTGCAAATCCTTGTATAATACAGTTCTTCTGTTCACAGGTGTTAAAGAAAAAATACCTGCTTTCTAATTGGTATTATGGGAGGGGTACCTGTCTATAAATTAGCCAATGCTAATGTTGCTCATTACTGGTCTTTGACAAAGAACAATATATATTAACTACGAAACGTGTTTGACCATTAATATTATTTTAGTTTTTATACTCTGCCTTCTTTGGTGCCTATTAAATTGCTTACTGTAGTTTTTCTAAAATCCTGTGAGAGTCGTTTGGATTTGTCCGGGTGCTGCTTTCAGTTCTGTGGATATTCTTCTGTAGGTAGCTTTTCAAACTTTACATTTCTGCAAGGGTCCACCGCAATAGAAAGGAAATTTTACAGTCCTTGATGCATATACACTGCTATGTAGTCACACTACTGCAGAGTGCCACACAGGCAGGTGAAGAGTCTCTCCAAACGGCTATTGGATCCTGGAAATCTTGGTGTTACACAGCTCCCATATTCTTTACAAACAGCAAACTGGTAAAAGCCAACTCACAGCAGTATTAAGGTTAAACACATAGGTACCAATGCACGTTTCACCCCTACATTGAGTATGTGTCTCAGGGGCTTCATCAGGGCATAGTTAGTTCACTTAGAACCTCCTCCTTATATAGCACCTGATTTCACTCAGGTGATTGCTTCCATACCTTTCTCTATTACTTAAAGGGGACATTACCACCTAAAAGCTAGTGTATTAAAGCATTGCCCATTGTTAAAGCTGATTTTCACTACAACAATACAAGCATCATTTCTAACGTATATATGAATCACAGCTTATGTAGCTCTTACTCACTATGTTTCATTTCATTTTGATTGCATTCACTTTGAAAGAATTACATATATATTCATCTAAAACCATACTATATAAATATATACACATATACAAAGAGTCATAAAGGACCGGGTACAGGAACACCGAGGCGACATTCTCTTTCTAAGAGATACAAATGTGGCCAGACATTTTGCTACAGTACACAATGGTGAGGTTCACTCCCTGAAATTTGTGATTATTGATAAGGGAATCACCTCCGGTCGTGGAGGGGATAATGACAGTATCTTGCTTCAAAAGGAAGCCAAATGGATTTTTAGACTGGGGACTAGGTTTCCGTTTGGGCTCAATGACAAGCTAGAATTTGCAAGATTTTTATAATAATATCTTAGCTATGATATATCTATAAACTGAGTTGCTGAAAGGTGGGAAAAATTATAGTATGGTTTTAGATCATACATATGTAATTCTTTCAAAGTGAATGCCATCAAAATAAAATGAAACATAGTGAGTAAGAGCTATGTAAGCTGTGATTAATATATGTGTTAGAAATGATGCTTGTATTGTTGTAGTGAAAATCAGCTTTAACAATGGGCAATGATTTCATACACTAGCTTTTAGGTTGTAATGTCCCCTTTAAGTAACAGAGAAAGGTATGGAAACAATCACCTGAGTGAAATCAGGTGCTATATAAGGAGGAGGTTCTAAGTGAACTAACTATGCCCTGATGAAGCCCCTGAGACACATACTCGATGTGGGGGTGAAAGGTGTGTTGGTACCTATGTGTTTAACCCTAATACTGGTGTGAGTTGGCTATCACCAGTTTGCTGTTTGTAAAGAATATGGGAGCTGTGTAATATCAAGCTTTCCAGGATCCAATAGCCATTTGGAGAGACTCCTTGCCTGCCTGTTTGGCACTCTGCAGTAGTGTGACTACGTAGCAGTGTATATGCATCAAGTACTGTAACTGTGCTTTCTATTGCGTTGGACCCTTGCAGAAATGTAAAGTTTGAAAGTCTACTTACAGAAGAATATCTTGATTGGAGGAGACGTGCTTTTTGAAAACAGGCTGATCTACCAGCTGGAAACGCTGTTGGCCAATGAAGAGCAGCCTTGGTGCTTGGAACCATTCACAGACGATTGTTTCAGAGAAGCCACTCCTTCACCATACGTCACGCTGCTGGAGAGACGTTCAGAGATGAGGTGAGGAGTGAATGTCCACAACCCATGGTATACCCCAAGGTATACCTCCGGAGGAGCCTGCAAGTATATTGAGTGACTGTGCTTTATTTGTGACCTAGAGTGCAGCTAAGTCTGTGGTTCATGCTCTGCCTATAGAGATCTTTGTGAAGTTTGAATTTGTTGCTATATGCTATGCACTAAGCTTATGTTACTTCCTAGTGATACATTTACCCTGTAAGCGGATGTCTGTTTGCATATAGTTATGTTCCCTCTGAGACCTGGTTTCCCATATGTGTGTTTATATGTATTTTATTTCATGAAGTGTTGTAGGCACTAACAGGTGGATGTGTGGTGTTTTTTGATAAATAAATTGATATTTGATATTTGAATTTACATCCGTGTGCTGTCTTAAATCCCATTCTATCTAGGATGGTATTGTATGTCCTATAATTCTTTCTTTTTTCATTTGTTGTAAGCTATTTGTTACAACATATCATTTTTATACCAATGTCTCTTCGTAACTAAAACCCTATTATAACTATTTTTCAAATGCATTCATGTCACTACCTTGACATAACATTAGTATTCCAACCAATCAGAACACATTTTTCTGATACATTTGAAAAATAAAACAATCCTTTTAAATCTATCACCTTGTGCCTGTTGAACACAAATTTGACTTTATTTAAAGCACAATAATTTAACATTTCAAGTTTCTTGCACATGCCCAATAGGTTTTGGAGAATCAACTATGGTGTGTTCGCTCATATGTTAAATTCATGAAAATCTTTTATTTGCTTTTCATATGCTTAGGAATATTGTTTGCACATATTAATAATTATTTTTAATAATATACAAAAGTACTCATGGTTCATATATTCTGCTTTGCATCTTTCACAAGTTTGAGGTGGAACAGTTCCCTCAAAAATAATGATCGGATCATGTCGGACAGACATTTGATAAATCGGCCCCTTAGTGTACACAAGCACCTTCAAATTCGTAAGGCTGAAACTTTTAGTTTTATAGAGATACACATATCTACTGCATAATCTACCATATCATTTATAACTGCTTAGCAAAAAAACCAATGTTTATAAAAAGTATTTAATATCACCAATTATGAAATGACGACCCACATTAAAATAGCTAACTGGTGTGGTATAGCCTTATATGTTTCAGTTAAACATAATTTGGTCATGGATTTAGATATAAGAGGACATCAATTAAAGGGGCACTAGAGTAAAACATTTTTTTTATTATTTAGATAGAGCATGCAATACTTTCCAATCTACGTCTATCAATTTGCACTCATTCTGAGGCACCAGCTTCTTCTGAGCATGTGCAGGAATTCACAGTGTATGAGTTTATGAGTCTGTAATTGGATGATGGCTGTCATATGATAGTGGGCAGAGAAATTAAACAAGCAATCTGACATTTCTCAGAAAAAAAATCACTTGCTCAAATCAGCACTTCTCTATCCATTTCTTAACAATTCAGGACCTAGTAAGGGTTGGATTTAATCAATCATTTATTTATCTCTATTCATAACCTGCATTTATTAGTTAAATCCACTACCCCACTTAAAAACATAGTGTTTCATTCTAATCATTTCTAAAAGGTAGAAAAACACAAGTCAAACATTAGTCAAACATTAGTTATTCTACAAGCAAACCATTGAAGTTATTTCTTTAGATGGAAACAAAATAAACTCATAAGGGTCCCACTCATTTATTCATCTTCACCTAGCTATTACACAAAGTGTGAAACAAGACAATCTAAGAAGACACTTTGATCATTGAAAGTTAGATCTAGAGTCCACTTATGAGTGTTCATCAAATATATACAATTTCATATGTATCATAGTGATGTACGTCTACCAAACATATTTGTGCCAATCGAAATCCTTGTCTAATCATTACCAGCTAGCGTATTATTTTGATTAATACATTAGAATTTGTTACACTTTATTATATCGAGCTATGTGAGCTATAACCGGTTAGTAAATCCTGTACTTTTGATGATCACACGGAGCGGTAGTGAAAAGCTGGTTTAACACAGCTATCCTACCCAGTTGAGCCAGTATATTACTCTGAATAATACACCAGAGTTTGTTACACTTAGTCACTTTAAATTAAGGGAGATGGAACCAGTTAGTAAAACCTGTGCTTTTGATGATCATACCAATGGTAGTGAAAAGCTGGTTTTAACACAGCTATCTTACACAGTGGAGCCGGTAAAATAACTCCCCTCATTAGCTTGAAATAGATCTTATGCTGAAATACAAATAGTAAGGAATCAGTCAACATTAAATTCCTCTTTACCTCTACACTAATAAATATACGTACAAATACAAAAGCAGCAACCTTAAAATAGCTTTAATACGATTATTTTCTATCGGCTAGATTTGGAGTTTTGTCGGTAACGACCCGAAAAACTAACGCCGGCTTTTTTCTGGCCGCACCATAAAAATAACTCTGGTATCGAGAGTCCACATAAAGGCTGCGTTAGGCTCCAAAAAAGGAGCGTAGAGCATTTTTAACGCAGCTTCAACTCTCGATACCAGAGTTGCTTACAGACGCGGCCAGCCTCAAAAACGTGCTCATGCACGATTCCCCCATAGGAAACAATGGGGCTGTTTGAGCTGAAAAAAAACCTAACACCTGCAAAAAAGCCGCGTTCAGCTCCTAACGCAGCCCCATTGTTTGCTATGCGGTAACCCTTCCTACGTCTGCACTTAACACTCTAACATGTACCCCGAGTCTAAACACCCCTAACCTTACACTTATTAACCCCTAATCTGCCGCCCCCGCTATCTCTGACCCCTGCATATTATTATTAACCCCTAATCTTCCGCTCCGTAAACCGCCGCTACTTACATTATCCCTATGTACCCCTAATCTGGTTCCCTAACATCGCCGACCCCTATATTATATTTATTAACCCCTAAACTTATTAACCCCTAAACGTCGCCTCCACCTGCCTACACTTATTAACCCCTAATCTGCCGAGCGGACCTGAGCGCTACTATAATAAAGTTATTAACCCCTAATCCGCCTCACTAACCCTATATTAAATAGTATTAACCCCTAATCTGCCCTCCCTAACATCGCCGACACCTAACTTCAATTATTAACCCCTAATCTGCCGACCGGAGCTCACCGCTATTCTAATAAATGTATTAACCCCTAAAGCTAAGTCTAACCCTAACACTAACACCCCCCTAAATTAAATATAATTTTAATCTAACGAAATTAATTAACTCTTATTAAATAAATTATTCCTATTTAAAGCTAAATACTTACCTGTAAAATAAATCCTAATATAGCTACAATATAAATTATATTTATATTATAGCTATTTTAGGATTTATATTTATTTTACAGGTAACTTTGTATTTATTTTAACCAGGTACAATAGCTATTAAATAGTTAAGAACTATTTAATAGCTAAAATAGTTAAATAATTACAAATTTACCTGTAAAAGAAATCCTAACCTAAGTTACAATTAAAACTAACACTATACTATCAATAAATTAATTAAATAAACTACCTACAATTACCTACAATTAACCTAACACTACACTATCAATAAATTAATTAAATACAATTCCTACAAATAAATACAATTAAATAAACTTGCTAAAGTACAAAAAATAAAAAAGAACTAAGTTACAAAAAATAAAAAAATATCTACAAACATAAGAAAAATATTACAACAATTTTAAACTAATTACACCTACTCTAAGCCCCCTAATAAAACAACAAAGCCCCCCAAAATAAAAAATGCCCTACCCAATTCTAAATTACTAAAGTTAAAAGCTCTTTTACCTTACCAGCCCTGAACAGGGCCCCTTGCGGGGCATGCCCCAAGAAGTTCAGCTCTTTTGCCTGTAAAAAAAAAAACATACAATACCCCCCCCAACATTGCAACTGACCACCCACATACCCCTAATCTAACCCAAACCCCCCTTAAATAAACCTAACACTAAGCCCCTGAAGATCATCCTACCTTGTCTTCACCTCACCAGGTATCACCAATCCGTCCTGGCTCCAAAATCTTCATCCAACCCAAGCGGGGGTTGGCGATCCATCATCTGGTGCCTGAAGAGGTCCAGAAGAGGCTCCAAAGTCTTCATCCTATCCGGGAAGAAGAGGCGATCCGGACCGGCAACCATCTTGATCCAAGCGGCATTTTCTATCTTCATCCGATGACGACCGGCTCCATCCTGAAGACCTCCACCGCGGACCCATCTTCTTCCGGCGACGTCCAACTGCAGAATGACGGTTCCTTTAAGGGATGTCATCCAAGATGGCGTCCCTCGAATTCCGATTGGCTGATAGGATTCTATCAGCCAATCGGAATTAAGCTAGGAATATTCTGATTGGCTGATGGAATCAGCCAATCAGAATCAAGTTCAATCCGATTGGCTGATCCAATCAGCCAATCAGATTGAGCTCGCATTCTATTGGCTGTTCCGTCATTCTGCAGTTGGACGTCGCCGGAAGAAGATGGGTCCGCGGTGGAGGTCTTCAGGATGGAGCCGGTCGTCATCGGATGAAGATAGAAGATGCCGCTTGGATCAAGATGGTTGCCGGTCCGGATCGCCTCTTCTTCCCGGATAGGATGAAGACTTTGGAGCCTCTTCTGGACCTCTTCAGGCACCGGATGATGGATCGCCAACCCCCGCTTGGGTTGGATGAAGATTTTGGAGCCAGGACGGATCGGTGATACCTGGTGAGGTGAAGACAAGGTAGGATGATCTTCAGGGGCTTAGTGTTAGGTTTATTTAAGGGGGGTTTGGGTTAGATTAGGGGTATGTGGGTGGTGGGTTGTAATGTTGGGGGGGGGTATTGTATGGTTTTTTTTTACAGGCAAAAGAGCTGAACTTCTTGGGGCATGCCCCGCAAAGGGCCCTGTTCAGGGCTGGTAAGGTAAAAGAGCTTTTAACTTTAGTAATTTAGAATAGGGTAGGGCATTTTTTATTTTGGGGGGCTTTGTTGTTTTATTAGGGGGCTTAGAGTAGGTGTAATTAGTTTAAAATTGTTGTAATATTTTTCTTATGTTTGTAGATATTTTTTTATTTTTTGTAACTTAGTTCTTTTTTATTTTTTGTACTTTAGCAAGTTTATTTAATTGTATTTATTTGTAGGAATTGTATTTAATTAATGTATTGATAGTGTAGTGTTAGGTTAATTGTAGGTAATTGTAGGTAGATTATTTAATTAATTTATTGATAGTATAGTGTTAGTTTTAATTGTAACTTAGGTTAGGATTTCTTTTACAGGTAAATTTGTAATTATTTTAACTATTTTAGCTATTAAATAGTTCTTAACTATTTAATAGCTATTGTACCTGGTTAAAATAAATACAAAGTTACCTGTAAAATAAATATTAATCCTAAAATAGCTATAATATAATTATAATTTATATTGTAGCTATATTAGGATTTATTTTACAGGTAAGTATTTAGCTTTAAATAGGAATAATTTATTTAATAAGAGTTAATTAATTTGTTAGATTTAAATTATATTTAACTTAGGGGGGTGTTAGTGTTAGGGTTAGACTTAGCTTTAGGGGTTAATCCATTTATTAGAATAGCGGCGAGATTCGGTCGGCAGATTAGGGGTTAATAATTGAAGTTAGGTGTCGGCGATGTTAGGGAGGGCAGATTAGGGGTTAATACTATTTATTATAGGGTTAGTGAGGCGGATTAGGGGTTAATAACTTTATTATAGTAGCGCTCAGGTCCGGTCGGCAGATTAGGGGTTAATAAGTGTAGGCAGGTGGAGGCGACGTTGATGGGGGCAGATTAGGGGTTAATAAATATAATATAGGGGTCGGCGGTGTTAGGGGCAGCAGATTAGGGGTACATAAGGATAACGTAGGTGGCGGCGCTTTGCGGTCGGCAGATTAGGGGTTATTAAGTGTAGGCAGGTGGAGGCGATGTTGTGGGGGGCAGGTTAGGGGTTAATAAATATAATACAGGGGTCGGCGGTGTTAGGGGCAGCAGATTAGGGGTACATAAGTATAACGTAGGTGGCGGTCGGCAGATTAGGGGTTAAAAAAATTTTTTTGAGTGGCGGCGATGTGGGGGGACCTCGGTTTAGGGGTACATAGGTAGTTTATGGGTGTTAGTGTACTTTAGAGCACAGTAGTTAAGAGCTTTATAAACCGGCGTTAGCCCAGAAAGCTCTTAACTACTGACTTTTTTCCTGCGGCTGGAGTTTTGTCGTTAGATGTCTAACGCTCACTTCAGACACGACTCTAAATACCGGAGTTATAAAAATCCCATTGAAAAGATAGGATACGCAATTTAAGTAAGGGGATCTGCGGTATGGAAAAGTCGCGGCTGGAAAGTGAGCGTTAGACCCTATTTTGAGTGACTCCAAATACCGGCGGTAGCCTAAAACCAGCGTTAGGAGCCTCTAACGCTGGTTTTCACGGCTAACGCCAAACTCTAAATCTAGGCCTATGTTCCCAAACTTAGCCTATCATGAATAAGAATCCAACTTCTCCTCTATACCCCCTTTTTTAGTTTGGGAACAGATTATATGTACAAACAGCAGCTTTAAATAATCGAATGTCACACGTTCAAAATCTCTACTCCCCAAAATCATTATAACAACCTTTTTGCCATTATAGAGTAAATACTACGAAAAAGCATAATAACATTCACAATAGCTATATTTAGTAAACAAGTATATGAGGTCCAATCAAAAGAAAAAACTCACACACACCTATAATATTAGCCAATCGTGCACCGTTCCACAGCCAACACCTAAAACCGGTGTGTGACGTCATGTCCAATAGAAAGTGCCTAAAATCGGCTTTGGTGTTTAAGCTTATTTGGATCTTAAAAAGTGATCTTAATTAGATCAAAACAGTAGTTGGTCATAACGGCTAAAAAGATGGAAAATTAATAGAGCAGCCTAAACAATTAGGGAAAGAAAAAATAATCCAAATAGACACTAATCCATCTAGTAATATACCAGTTAATAATAGATTCTATCCCCTAGAAGGAGAGTATAGGAATTCAAATAGTAATAAAAATTATATCCCATCCCCCAGATGGGATAAGCAAGGGGAAAAACCGAAATGGGAGACTAATAAACAGTCAAAGAATATGTCCTCCACAGTAAAAAATAATTATGGTAACCAACAACAGATAGTAGTTTTTTTTATACGAACAGAAAGACCAATACCGACACCACCATCAACAACAGAGAATAGATACAGAGGACAATTGGAGACACCAGGGGGGACAGAGAACTATGAAAAGAGGGTGGGAACAAAGCGAGGATGCAGAGGAGGATTACGAATCAGGGAGAAACAAGCAAAAAAGATGGAATTAGATAAAGCTAAAAATGATATTTACAACTTATCCAGTAATAGACTGAAGGAAGAGGAAATAAGTCTTTTATCTAAGGGTCTAAAATTTGCTCCAAAAAAACCACCAAACAAATTTGAAACTTATATAGACCTTCAAAAATATATCAGGAAGCTTACTCTTAAAAGATACTATGCAAAATATGATCAATTTAACAAACAAAAATGTAGCATACAAAATATTAGCTCAGATCAAATTAAATCAGTTAGTATCTTAAAACAATTGGAATATGATAATTCCACACAAGAATTAATAAAACAAAACAAATTTGAAGACGAGTTGTTAAATTTAAGCATTCATGACACAGAAACTCAGATTGAACATAGTGGGCTCAAACCTCCATCAACATTTTACCCCCTTCATGCGCAAGGTGAATATATTCATACATATAACAAACTAGTCACAGAAGAACTTGACAAATATTTTGATCAACATCATAATAAGTTCATCAACAAATATAATGATAATCTTACAAGTAAGGAGAGAAAAGCTCTCAAGGAATTAAGTCAAAATACAAAGATTATTATTCGCCAAGCAGATAAAGGCGGGGGGATTGTGGTCCAGAATAAAGTGGACTACCTGGCAGAAGCCCATATATTGTTAGGTAACAGTGAAGTATATCAGATATTAGATAAGGACCCTACCGGAAGATATAGAAATTAATTATGTAATATACTAACAAAAGCTAAAGAACAGAACATCATTAATAGTGAAGAGTATAACTTTATCTATAGACAAAATCCCAAAATTCCATTTTTTTTATCACATCCCCAAGATCCATAAAGACCCCATAAAACCTCCGGGAAGACCAATAGTCTCAGGAATTGATTCTATAAGCAGTCACTTATCAATGTACGGTGACTGGTGGTGGTTTACAGCCAATGGCAAAGTGCCATAAATCTTACCTCAAAGATTCTACTGATACTATTAACAAATTTGAGGGTCTAAATTTGGGTAGTAAATTTCTATGGATTACATGCGATGTGTCATCACTTTATACTAATATCCCCCATAGTCAGGGTGTGAAAACCTTTTAACACAGAGCACTACTTGGAATATTCCACAAATACACATTGAATTTTTAGCTGATTGTATTAATTACATCCTCACATGCAATTATTTTACCTTTGAGGGGAAGTATTATAATCAAATCCAAGGTACCGCTATGGGTACGAATATGGCCCCCTCGTATGCTAATATTTATATGGGGATGTTTGAAAATGAAAAAATATGGGGTGACCCTCAATTTAAGCAACACATACATCGATATTATAGATACATTGATGATATCATAATGATTTGGACAGGTACAAAAATAGAAGCGAAGGATTTTTTTATGTTTTTAAACAATAATAATTTTAATCTAAATTTTAGTAGTAAAATGTCAGAAAGGGAAATAGAGTTTTTATATTTAGTATTATTTGTTGATGAAGGTAGTAAAGTGGCCATAAAAAATTATAGGAAATCCACCGATAGAATCGGATATTTACATTCTAGTAGTGGTCATTTACCTGCATGGAAAAATAATATTCCTGGGGGACAATTTAGACGTATCTGTAGAAATTGTACCAACATCGAAGATTATAAAAATGAGGCAGAGATTTTGTCGGAAAAATTTAAACAAAAAGGGTACAAAAAAGAAATTATAGAAAAAGCAAAAACGGAAGGATTGAATATCCCAAGAGCAAACCTTTTAGGAAAGAAGAATGAAACAGAAAATAATAAATATAAGTATGAAAAAGAAAGCATCAAATTTATCACCACTTATAATGAGGGTTCAAAGGAAATTAAGTCCATTCTCAATAAGCATTGGAATGTATTACTGGCTGACCCTTTATTGGAAGACCTCATAGATAAACAACCCAACATAATATATAAAAAGACTAGAGATTTTAAAAGCATTATAGCCCCTTTAAAATTAAATCATAAGCAAACAAATAAATGTAGTCAAAAATCCACTTGGTTAACATTAAAAAATGGCACATATAAATGCTACAGAAAGGATTGATGCATGTGTACTATGATTGATAAAACAACAGAGTATACAATGAATTGGAATAGAACAAAAAAAGTTTAATATCAATTGTAGAACAACTTGTAATTCCACATATGTTGTTTATCAATTAACCTGTTTATGTGGACTGATCTACATTGGACGTACAAACAGAAAAATAAAAAGAAGAGTATATGAACATCTAAATAATATCAAGAACGGGTTAGAGGGACATAGTGTATATCAACACTGTAAATACAAACATAACTGTAACAGCAAGGGCATCACAGTTAAACTGTTAGAGTTCATAGACAGTAATAATATAGACCGTTTAGTAAAATTGAGACAAGCTGAAACAAGGTGGATACACACATTAAGTAGTATGTCCCCCAAAGGTTTGAATATAGATATAAATTTACAAGCTTTTATGATATAACCCTCAAATTATCATTATGAGTTGGTGTATAAATTCTACTTATAAATTAGATACTCCAGAATGTTCAATATAATTTCCCCCAATAAACAGCTTAATATTCATTGTGCTAAACATTTTAGAATGTCCAAGAAATATGTATTCCCCCATTAAATAACATAGAATGTATTGTGGTAGAGAGGTGTTTTTTAACTTATGGGTCTTATATAGTATACATTTTTAATTAATAGAATCACAAATGATTAACTCATAGGCTATATTTTGTACATTCTGTTATAAGAGAATTCCAGATGAACTTCTATCATATTTATACTTAATTTATTTTAAAAGTTTTTTAAATCAAAGAATTACAAATGATTAACTCATAGGTAAAAGTTGCTAATATACTGTATATGTGGTTATATTTTGTACATACCGCTATACGAGAATTTTAGATGAACTTTTATCATATTTATACTTTTATATATTTTTATGGTCATTTTATCTATTGAATTGTCAAAGATCAAATGTGTATTACATATTTATGGTATAAACGCAAGTAAAAGATAGTTTGTACATTTATAGAGTAAAACATAGTAACAAATAAACAAATGTTAAACATTCCCCGCTATAGTCTAACAGTGTACAAAGATGTCAATCAAGCTTAAGGGGCGGGACATTAGTAAGCCCGGTAGATTTAAAAGCCCTTCCGGTCCTAGACAAAATTATCCCAAAATAATCTGTTGAGAAAGTCCGCCCGTGCAGTGGATGAAACGCGTTCAGTAAGAAGAAAAGTTACTTGGGAATCTGAGACTGAAAGGACAGACCGGGTTCTGAAGCGTCCGCACATAGTGCGGCTAAAAAGAGACCAGATCGCTACAAGCGGAAGCTTCAATTAAGGAGAAGTGTTGCAAATCACCTGCAGAGACCATACACTGTTAAACAGGAGAGTTGGATTATTTTTTAAAAAAGGTGAATAACCTATTGCAATCCTGTAAGTGCAATATTGTATGTCCTATATGTGTGTCAAATAAACGGATACTTTGAGTCGCAGTTGCGCCTGTTCCATTCTTTTTTCTTTTTAGTTGTTCAAAACGGAGACTGGAGTACTGTTACAAGTTTCTGGGGAGGCTGCACATAACAAGCGAAGCATCAAGGAGACAACATCTATACACACTGTGTGCTACATGGACACTTTGAAGACAGTTATAATAACTACTATTTACGGTACTGTTTCCAAATTGCTGCTTGATATATTTGGACATTTGTGGACATTTACTGTTTTTATTGGTGTGTTATTTTAACCAATCAATTTTGTTCAAAAAATTATATTTTATTATGATTTAATGTTTTTTTTTTGTTGTTTTTTTGTTTTGAAAACCTTTATTGTATCAAGTTAAAATGTACAATACACAGTAGCAATACAGCTTGATCATGGTGCATAAGAACAAACAGTAGCACCATTAAAAACAGGGTATAATCAGAAGTAGTTACACTTTTTGTGGTACTCAGAAAGTGAAGAATTTTCTTCGGTAAGCATGTCGTAACTCTTCCAGCCAATATTGGACAAACAACTTGATCTCTCTTAATATAAGTTGTAACAATTCACACAACAAGAATTCAAAAAGGAAAAAAGAAGAAAAAGAAAAGAAAACAGGTCCAGAATATGTCTGTCTTTCTTTGACTATGAATATCAATAAGAAGGTCTAGTTTGGTATGTGTGTGTACGTGCCTAGGTCCTAATTACATGTATTTAGTACTGCAATGGGTTTCAATGAGTAGAGGTATTCCTCCCACAGCAGACGAATGGATAAAAATTCTTCCATTTTATGTTGTTTTGTGTAGTGGTATTGTTCCATATCTATGGCAGTGGAAACTCTATCTCGCCAGAATGGTATAGATGGTAAATTAGGTTGTTTCCAATAGTATGGGATGTATCTTTTAGCCGTATTAATCATTACAGTAAGGAGTTTAAGTCTCAATGAGCATGATGTCGGTGGCAGGTAGTTAAAAATAAAGGTCCACGGAGTGAATGGGGGAAGCGTACCTATCACTAATTTTATTTCCTCCCTAATGTCTGACCAATAAGATTGGGCGATCGGGCATGACCACCAAATATGGAGGAAGGTGCCTCTTTCTGTACATCCTCTCCAACAGTTAGTGTTGGAGCCTGGGAACAGTCTTCCCAGTTTGTCTGGGGTGTAGTGCCATCTACAGAGAAGTTTCATGTTCATTTCTGTTATATTCATAGAGGAAGCAGATGAACTCATATGTTTATAAATTGTTTTCCATGTCTTAGGTGATTGTTGTTCACTTAATTCTCTCTCCCAGCTCACGGTGTAAGATGGAGGGTGGAGTGATCGGTGTGTGATTAGTAGTTTATACGATGTGGATAGGATGCCCGTTGTCGGAAAAGGTAGGTAGCATAAGGATTCAAATGGAGTTAGGGGTCGGGTTAGATTATGTCTCTCTGCGTGAGTTGCGAGATAGTGTGCTAGTTGGTGGTATATGAGCCAGTTATTTATGGCCGGTCCCATTATGTCTAACAGTTCTTCCTTGGGCTTTAATTTACCGTTTTGTATAAGTAAGTAATGAGGTAGTACCTGGGTAAGGGTGGGATTATTACTGTGACGAGGGAGAGGTTGGTATGGAGTTTCTGGATTGCCTATGAAAGGTGTTAGGGGCGAATGAGTTGTAGAGATAGATTTGTATCCTCTTAAGATTTTTCCCCATACATTAAGCGTTTCTTTAACTAGAAATGGGAGTTCTGTAGTATTCTTTTCACATTTTGTTGTTGTGAGCCAACATCTCCCTCCCAAATGGCCTTCTTTTGCGATTTCCTGCTCTAAGCCCACCCACTCTTTGTGTTGTGCATGTCTACTCCAGTCCACTATCCTGGTAAGAAAGGTAGCGTAGCGATATAATAGCATATTGGGCACTCCAAGCCCTCCTTCCAGCTTGGGGCGATATAAAGTTTGTGTAGCAATCCGGGGGCGCTTATGGCTCCAGATGTATGCATTGATAAGCTTCTGTAAGGAGTAGATAGTGGAGTCAGGGATAGGGATGGGTAATGCCTGCATAACATATAGAATTTTAGGGAGTATCACCATTTTAATAGCATTTATCCTTCCCAACCAAGAGATTGGTTTGTTGGCCCAGGAGTGTAGTGTGGCGTTGACGTGGGATTTCTGGGAGTTGAAATTTAGAGGGACTAACTCTTGTAAGCGGGGGGAGATCAGGATCCCTAGATATTTGATTGCTATTGGTTGATATTTGAATTTATGTAAGTTTAATATACATATGTCCTCTTGGGGTGTCCCTAAGTTAATGAATTCTGATTTTGTATGGTTGATACGAAAGTTGGACAGCATCCCATATTCTTGAAATAGAATTATCAATGGTGGGATGGAAGTGGGAATGTTCGTGAGTGTGAGGATAATGTCATCCGCGTATAAGGATGTTTTATATTCTTGTTGTCCTATGGCGATACCATTGATCGAGGGGAGGGGGAGGGATCAGATCATTACGATATAATTAGACATAATTTATACAGTGTTACTTGATTTAGATTCTTACCCTCCTGGGAACAGGTGACTCTTAGGTATGTCCATAGAAACAACCAGTACATTTCAATGTCAAATAGCAAATTAAAAGGTTTTGTAGTCAGTCATCTTCAGAGTTGAGGCGACCGGGTGACTCCTGCGCAGTTTCCTTGTTGCGTCCTCCAGTTTGTTTGTGATCAGAGATTTTTCGTGGCATCTTAGTCTGCCATCTCATGGAGTTAGGTTTTGGTCTCTTGGGTAGTGCTGAAGTAGGAGGAAGATCAGAGGGTATTGTTGAGGGTTAATCTATACCCAGTTCTTTGCAGAAAGATGAGATGTCATCAGGTGAGTGGCAGGTGTAGCGACGGTCATTCTGTATTACCATTAAATGGACTGGGAAGCCCCATCTGTACGGGATCTTTTTGTTGCGGAGTGTGGTTGTGAGAGGAAGGAATTCTTTTCTTATCTGTAGGGTTCTTGTGGAGAGGTCTTGAAAAAACTGTACAACGTTGCCTCTAAATCTGACAGGTTGTCGTTTGCGAGATTGATTTAATAACATTTCTTTTTCAAGGAAGTTCTTAAATCTAATGATGATGTCCCTGGGGGGAGCATTTTCTGGAGGTTTGGGTCTGAGGGCTCTGTGAGCTCTCACCCATAGTATGTCATCTGGGTAAGCAGATTCCTTTATGGAGGTAAAGAGGGATTGTAAATATTCATGAAAGTCTTTCGGTAGAACGGACTCAGGAATACCGCGGAGCCTTAGGTTTTTTCTCCTGCTCCTGTTCTCTAGATCGTCGATCTTATCCATTAAAGCGGTAATTGTGTCTTGGTGCGTTGAGGTTTTTTCCTCTAATCTTTGAATGTCTTCCCTCACTTCCTCTGTTTCTGCTTCTATCATATCCACTCTGGAACCTAAATTGTGTAATTCTTGTTTCATCTCGCGGAGGCAGGTTCTAAATATAGTGGATATTTCTTGTTTTGTCGCAAATTGGGATAGTAGTGAGGAGGGAATATTTTCTGGGATGTTAAGTGAGGGTGAGGATTCGGCTATGTGGCCGTCTGGGGTTGGCGAAGAGATATGTTTATTTTGAGAAGTCATCGGAGGCGATGGATGCTCCGTGGCAAAGAAAGACGGCATGGTGTGGGATTTAGTTGTGCCTTGTTTTAAGGCTTTTTCTGATTTTGTATTTCTTCTAGCCGCCATCATTGTATGGTTAATTTCGGTATAGCTTCAGTGTGAATAACCTAAGGTTGCTTATGAAGCAAATAAGGATCAGCTTATAGTCCAGACCTCTATTTACCAGCAACTTGCTATATGCACAATGTGGAACCGCCTTATATGTTTTGCGGGATAAACCCCAATAAGACTGGATATGGTGTACACTCCTTGTGTTATTCTATCTTGTTATATTATATTACTGTTCCTGCGTGTTAAGAGGGATAAGGGGTTATGAGGTGGGTGACTGAAGTTTCACCCCTGCGTGTAACTTTTTCTTCTTCTCCCTTCACTGGTTATTAGCTGTTTTCTGGGGTAGGTAGGGAGTGATTTATGTTAGCATAAACTGTGATATATCTAGTGAGTGAAGGATGTCTCGCCTAATTCTGCATTTTACAGTGTTTCTATCTATGCCCGTATCTTATTTTAACACTGTCCGTGGGCGGGTTGTGAAATTTCTATAGCACAAAGCAGGCCGCAATGATGGCGTTCGCCTTGGTGCCCTTTTCCTTCTATTTATTTATTTGCCCTGTGCGTTATTCTCCATTGAAGCAGCCGTCACCACTTCGGCCCATGGAGGTGTACATGTGGGCTGTGAAGGACCGTTAGGTCAGATTTAGAGCAGGTAAATACCTTTTGCGGTTGAGACTGTGTTGACACTGTGTCTGAGTCCGGGCGGCGATAGTAAAGGGCCCCTTGGTCATAGGTCGCCTCAGTGCCTTGTAGCGCTTGGTCGCTTGTCCGCTGCAGTCAGGTTGTGCCTTGCATAGAGGAGACCGGGATGTTTGCAAAAAAGTGCCGTATTAAGCGCGGCTGTGTTGCGGTCGGTCCGCTGTCTCACAGGTAGGCTGATGATAGGCTGTGAGGCCTCTCGTCTCTCAAGAGGCCACGCTGTTCCTTGCGGTCACTGTATGGAGGTAATCTTCGATCTACAGCCTCTACAGACGTTAGGGTTGCCCCAGGTCACCTCTGGTCAGTGTTTAGTTAGATTTAACTACTCCAGGATAGCTTTAGGAGAGTCCCTTCTTGCAGAGCACCGGAGTTACACAGCCATCTTAGCTGTAGCCAGGCTCCGCCCCCCTATGATTTAATGTTTTAACATATATTTTATCACTATTGTCACTAATATTAGTAATATATACTGGTGTAAAAGGAACTATAGCCAGTTAATGCGATTATTCTAGTGCGTATATTGTGTCACCTAATATTACGTCTACTTCTATTTTTATAGCCCAGTCAGTCCACTAGAAGCACTGCTTTATATTGAGTGTGGTCATAACAGCTACATTAGAAACCGATTTAAAAGAAATAGAAGGGAACGACTTTAAGAAATAACGGACATGACATCAATGCCGTAAGAGGCTGGGTTAATAAGGATATTTCCAAGTTAAGGATACAATCTATAACCTAAGTGGAAATTAAGAGAGGTGATTTGTTTTTTTTTTGTTTTTTTTTAAATAGTTTTTTTATTTGAGGATTGTTACAAGGCATACATATACAACAAAGCATTAAAACATAGTAATAATGAGAAATACAGCATAGTACCCCATGTTTCCAATATACACTACATATTCCAGACAAGAGGTACATATATAAGGTATGCAACTAATATGCCTAATGATCATTACACCTCCCTGATGTCACACGGGGTCACTTTTGGGCCCCTGTTAAAACTAGTTACACTATAGGGGGCTAACTTCAACAAAGGAGACCACTTTTGGGTCTCAGGTGACAAACCTCTTTTTTATTCTTTAATATGAACTTTGTACATTCGTATTTAATTACTTTATCTGCATAGTGCCATCAATGCTACAGCGATCCCTCTAAGGGATCTGAAAACTAGGGTATAGTTGAGGACACATCATTAATACAGTAGCTTCATATATAGAGATAGAGAAAAACAAAAAAAAGAAAAACAAACTGCAGACTCAAACTAAACCTGTATAGACCTCAACAGACGTAAATCAGAAATGATGACCATTATACAATATAAGATATTGACATACATGAGATATAAATAACCAGTAGACAGACTTATATTTAACTATCTGTAGGTAAAAGGTGAACCAATCTGAGAGTACATCAACTGGCAGGTTAGATGTAAAGAAGAGCGTGCATATAAACACAGAAATATTATTGTTGGTAGGGCCCAAAGAGCAGCTAGGGCTCTTTGGACAGGGCAGAGACTGCGTAACTCTGCCAAAAGGGAAGGGAATGGAAGGGAAATGCAGGAGATAAATTGCTGAAACATTATCAGACTAGAACTGGAACTGCAGGCGTTAGCAAACTCTAAGAAAGATTTGGGTAGATGGCACGCTGATACTCTGAAAGCTGCTTCAACTAGTTAAACTAAATGTATGCTTTAAATATATTACATAAATATCCTAATCACATACCAATATTATAGTAATAATAGCCCGCATTATGCGCAGTTAAGAGATCCAAAGATCTCTTACAATATTTTGGTAGAATCTATTACGTGGTGTCACCAGAGTCGCACATCAGGATTATATAATGCCACTGGGTCTTAGACTTATAGAATTTATGCAAAGGAATAAGATTTCCCAATGTCTGCCGGCATACTATTAAAAATATATATATTGTAAATACAGAAATATTCAGAGGGTAAATGCGATCAATGTGCTCAACTACATAAACCTCAGGAAAATATATACTGGCTATAACCTATATTACTTGCCAAAGGGACAGATTCACATCTGCATTGTACGTGTATGATCTCTAAGTACAATGTAAGGAAAGAAAGAAAAATAAAAACGCACACATTAGACATAATAACAATGGAGTCTCTCCTGTGTTCAATGTTGGTAAACACAAACTATTAGGCAGGAAGCAGATCATCTGAAATATAATTTAGTTCCCTTGGCCTGAGTCAATATTTGTGCACCACAAAGACAGTCAAAGTTGGGGCAAAATGTGTAAGACAAAATGAACCAGGCTGACAGGTGTCCCGGTTCCCCGAGCAAGGACCACAAGCTATCCCACTCCTGCCCGTCTGATTTTACAGACCAAGTTGCCGCAGGAACAGTACTCCCGAGAGGCCAGATCAATTTTCCCCGTGATCAAAGTTAGGGTAAGGCTGCACATGAGGAAGTCAGTTGTCCACCCCGCTACAACCTCTCCGAATTTAGAAGGGCTACAGACCTGCATAAGGACCAGATCCGTGCTGATTGGCAATGGCTCCGTCCAGCATGAACCAGCCTGTAGTATGTAAAAAGTAAGGTCCCTCGTGGCAGTTCGGGCTCCTACTTGAAAGATAGATGTAGTAAGGAGATCATCCTTAGTACAGTGAGCTGCGCACGGTAGGTTGTGCCCATTTCCCAGTTGCTTTTCTGTATTTGGCTCCAATAGCTTAGGCACTAGGATCCGTGAGGAAATAGACTCCGCGGTATTGCGACTTCCTTGTAGCTGCATGGGGCTGTGCTGTGGGTTGAAGCTGGGCCCAATCACCTCCTCCTTAATGAGCCCAGTGTTCTCTTTTCCATTACTCTGAGCTTCAGCGATTGCCAGAAGCCGATCAAACCGGTCACACATCCGTTTCTCATATTCTCCAAATAGGGCTTGTATCTGTAGAAATAGGTTCCCCTCCATACTGTTGCTAACCCGGTTTCTCCGGGGGAGGGTGCCGAGATCCCTCTCACAAGAAGCCGTTGAAAGGTCTCAGCTGTCCGGTCTGGGAACTCTCAGAAGTTTCAAAATAGAATCAGCTCATCAACTGCTGCTATAGAAAGCACAATATCAGGCTGGATGGCTGCACATCATCAAGATTATAGGCAGAATGTGAGTCTGTTTTGCAGAGCTCCCAAATAAGCGGCCATCTTCAGACCTGGCCCGGACACGCCCCCAGGTGATTTGTTTTTAGAAATGTTTTTAGAAATATTTTGACAAATTCAAAGCATTTTTATCCAAGCATTTTTTATTGATTCATTTTATTGAGAACTTTTACCGTAAACACAGAGGAATAGAAGAAAATAGAGGGGCGCCTCATGTGTAGGATCAACAGATATAAAACTAGTCACCTCAACTCTAACAATATGGGCTTGTCATTTACACATAATCTACAGGCCGAACAAATTGAATTTTTAGATGTCTGTCTCGGATGGAATGACGTGGGGGATGTTGTGTCTTCCACTTACTTCAAGGAGGTGGATAGTAATAACTTCCTCCATTTCTCCAGCAACCATCTCAATGGTTGGAAGACCAACATCCCCTACAGTCAGTTTAGACGAATCATAAGGAACTGTAGCACATTGACACTGTATGACAAACAATCAGAGGTCTTAATTACCAGATTTAGGGAAAAGGGATACCCCAATGAGCTCATTAAAGACAGTTTTCTTAAGGCAAGGGGAGAAGATAGAAATACCATCTTAGCTCCCCGTTCAGATAGTCCCAATGAATTAGGAATGGCCCATTTGAAAGACCCTCTTTTCATAACCCAGTATAACTCTGAACATTCCCATATTAAAAAAATCTTAAAGAGACATTGGCCGATAATATTAAAAGATCCAATTCTTAAAAATATTATTGGCAAGAACCCACAGACGGTGTTTCGGAGAGCGCCAACTTTAAAGCAAAAATTGGCCCCAAGCAAAATAGTACTATCAAAAAGAAATGGTTTACATACTGCCAAATCTCCCATAACTAGAAGAGAAAAATTAGGCACATTTAGATGTAATAAATCAAGATGTCTCATGTGTAGTTACATCACACATGGTTGTACATCTATAAAAAGTCATACCACAGGAGAAATATTCCACATCAAGAAAAGAATAGATTGTAGTATGGATTATATTATTTACGTTCTGACCTGCAGATGTGGCCTACAATACTTGGGCCGCACCTGCAGGAAGATACGTACAAGGTGGAGTGAACACTTGAGAAATATCAAAAAGAGATCACTTAAACATAGTATTTCCCGACACAGCACAATCCAACACCATGGACACCACCACACCTTTGTCATCACTCCCCTTGAACATATTCCCAATCAAATAGGGTTCAATAGATACACTCGCCTGCGCCAGAGGGAAACATACTGGATATTCAAATTCCAGTCTTTGTTTCCCTCTGGCCTGAACGAAGTATTAGATCTGGCGGCGTTTTAAACAATAGTTTCCTTAACTAGTTTTAATTTTTTCCACACCCGAATTACAGGTGTGGTTGTTTCATTATTATTAATATATATTTACACAACACTCAGTTTTATTTTTATTATTTATTTATTTTTATTTTTATTTTATTTATTTTTTATTTTATTTTATTTTTATTTATTATTTTTTTACCATATAGAGGACACTTAGAGTTAGGAATCACTTTAGTATTAATACTTTTTAGTTAGTTTTAATCTTTAGTGAATAAGTATTTTCTTTGAATTTATAAATAGATTATCTTGACACATTTTTTTCACATTAGATGGTCTAATCACCTTTATATTACTGTCACATTTAGTTGCAACATCACACTTTGAGACATATTATGTTATATTATACACCATATTAATATTCACCATATGCTACTTTATGCATTACTCCAAGATTTATCAACATAAATTTTATTTTTTGTATTTAAATACTAGATTTTAGACTGTTTTGCTCCACAATCGTGGTTTATTTTGATATTTATTATGTGTGATTTTTATCACATTTTGGGATCGAATATACTATGTAATTATAAAAATTACAAATTTATCTAAAGAAATCGGAACACTAGGGCACTATTTATAATACAGTGCATACCATTTAGTTGAGCCAAGTCAATATTGGGTTAATGTTTCGCTGTAAATTTCATATATGCTGCTTGTGGAGTGCAGCATTGGTAAAATTACCGTAGTATAGAAACCCCCATTATTACCTATAAAGTACAACGTTAGGACATATTATTAAGAGGACAGATTATTTTGTAAAAAGTTTACGGCTATGAATATTACTAGATATAGGGGAAAAAACCCCCACAGAGGTTAAAATTCATATGCACCCCGGCCAATTAATATACTGAATTAATATAGGGAAATATTACTGATAGATGAGCCATATAACATATATAGTATAGGAATAGACTATCACTGTTGGGAGATCTATAGAATAGATGGAATAGAAAGAAAATCCCCCTTACACTTATACACATACGTATATCAGATAGAAAGCTAGTCTTTTGTACATATACACGTATATTATAAACAACAAATAGACAGTTTTCTTGCATATATAAGTACATTGGATTTCCTTAACATCTTGTAATTAGGAGACTAGCCACCTTAGACAGGTGTCAGTGATTAATTGTTAAACACACCCCTCTGAAAGGAGGATAATGTTTGTTAGCTGGCTATATAAAGCAGAGGCAGGAGAGGTAGGAATAAGAACAATTTTATGCCTGATGAAACGGTGCTAAACCGAGAAACGCGTTGCATTATTGGGGTCACTGTTAACCCCTTTTTTATCCACCTAACACAGCAATTGTTCTGTTGTGTTTTTTAACTTTTGTTTTTAATAAATATGTGTATTTTACTGGAAATACGCCTTTAAGTGGATATCTTTACCTACCTACTGCCCTGCTGATACATAAGAGTCTCTCTACCTTTTTGGGAATTTGCAGCTTGTTTCTACCAGCACATAAGTGTGCTCATGGAATATGTGAGTAACCATCTGTACCACTGAAAATATCGTTTGTTATATTTTTAACAGTCTGCACATGTAGTGCTTTTTTTCTGTGTCTCCTTTTCCATCTCCAGCATCACAGTACTACCTGAGAGGTGAGCTGCCACACCTATTTGAATCTGCAGCCTGCTACTACCAGCACATTGGTGTGCTTGTGAAGTGTGTGAGTACCCATTTGGCTCTACTACTGTTATCACTGATTTTTATATCTGTTGATCCTACACATGAGGCGCCCCTCTATTTTCTTCTATTCCTCATAGTTATACCCGGACCAGTCGGCGAGGAGGAGGCAGCCACCACAGGGCTTTTCCACTTGGTTTTGAAAAGGACTCATTTTTGCCTTGATTTTGTAATTATATTTGGACTTCCCTCATTTGAGAGGATTTTATTTCAGTTTTCTCTTATTTTGTTTTATTTTTTTATCTGTATTGTATACACAATTACCAATTTGCATTTTTTAAAGAGTATATAGATTAATATCATTATCGATATTATCACTAGCGCCCCCTTACTTTGCTGTAAGGCTATATATACCGTAAACACCGGAAGCACTGAAAGACTCCCGGTTGTAATCAAATGGTCATAAATCATCCAGTATATAAGGCCACCAGATACACAACTAAACCAGTCTTGATAAAGGCATTTGAGAGGACAAAACACGTTGACACTGGTAAGCCAAATTTCATTGATTCATTTTAGTTTAAACAATCTACACCATTATATATTTTTCTTTTACAGGGAGATTACCCATAGACTCCATAGAGGGATTTCTTATATATTCTACAAGGGACCACAGAGCGACTATATAACCCTCAAGAGAACTTGACACTAAGTAATAAGGACTGGGGGTTGTACATCAAAACTACAGCGTTAATACGTTGCTTCAAGTGACCTGTACAATAAGGCCTTATAAAGCACTCAGCGGCATCACGCTGCCCCAGAGACTTTTCTTAAACTAAGGCGATCACTAACACTGTCTACATATCATGGAGTGGACTTTTTTATATATATTTTTTATATAAATTTTATATATTTCATGATATTTTTCACTGCATCATACTTTTCACTGCATTTTTTCTTCCTCTTTTTTTAAATTTTCACTATATTTTTGCCACTGAATTTACATTTTTCACTGCATCAGCATTTTTGAGTCTACTTCTTACTGCATCAGGATTTTTGTGTATTTTTACCTTACAGTTACTTTGGATTCTCAAATCAATACCTATATCGAAATACTAAGGTGTATAACCGAGCATACCTAGGTACAGGACACAGAACAAGTTAATATTATATTTTGATCTATAATAAAAAAAATTTTTATTCAAAACACCATCTTCAACATTTTCTCACGCATTTTTCTTCTATTATTTTTTAACCAACAGATGAGCATCAGACAGATTATATTAAACATCTGGGTAAACCCTAAGTACTAAAGAAGTTATCATACCAAGGGATACATGATACCATTAGTACGTACCACATATTAGCCAAGCATTAAATTACTATTGCAATATTACTTACTGCCAGTATCGTTTAACCCCTTGAGTGCTAACGACGGCTCAGAGCCGTCGCTAGCACTCAACTACCTTTTTGGTGATCTGGGGGCTCCCACCCGCTCCTACCCCGGCTATCAGGCCTGCATAGTGACAGGCATCGCCGGGGCTTCCCGTTACGTGTGGTGACATCATGCGTAATGACGTGATGACGTCACCGCGCAACATTATTTAAAATTGACAATACAAAGTATAGGGAAAGGGGGCATGCTGCTTAGAAACCTGTATCTCAGGGATCTGAGCAGCTACAGACCCCCAAGACCCACCACTGGAAAGGTAATCGCCTAACCTTTCCAATGGTATGAGTCTTGGGGATCTGGGGGGGGGAGTCAAAACTGTTTTGTTAAAAATAGTAAAAATCAGAAAATATTAAATCCAGCTTAGCACTCAAAGGGTTAAACATTGTTTTAAATTGTATCAAGCATTGGAAATTATATCTGTCAACAATTATTCTTGCATAACTTCTCACTGCCAGTATCATTTCAACATTGTTTTAAATTGTATTAACATTGTTTTAAATTGTATCAAGCATTTGGAATATTGTATTGAGTATTTGGAACATTGTATCTAGTACATGGATCCATGTTTTTATGTCAATGTATGTATAAACTTTGCTGCAGTGTATAAAGTTCTGTTAATTGTATGAAGTTCTGTTAACGCTCAGCTTTTTAATAAATATACAAAAACATTTGAATAGACCAATCAATTATATCCAAGTCACACCCAGCCTCCATTAGGTAGATGTTTTGGCCTTATTCCTCTTCTTTTTTTTTTGAGTACAATAAGTACCTGAATTAACAAATAAGGTACATGTAACTAGTATGTTCTGACAATATAGAATCTATACTGCATAATATAAGATATATGTAATTAGATAATAAGATACATGTAATTAGCATGTTCTGTCTATACAGAATTTATATGGTTTACAATAAATACCTGAATTAGCAAATAAGGTATATGTAACCAGTATGTTCTGTCAATACAGAATCTATATTGTGTACAATAAGATAAAATTAATTAGCAAATAAGATACATGTAATTAGCACGTTTTGTCTATACAAAATCTATATTGTGTACAATAAGAGACGTAATAGCAAATAAGGTACCTCTAATTAATATGTTGTGTCAATACAGAATCTATACTACATACATTAAGGTACAAGTGATTAGTCACTAAGGTACATTAAATTACAAATATACAATAATGTAACTGTTGGATTTTTTTTTTTCAATAAAGGAATATTAACCTGTATCTACAAACATACGAATATATATAATGTGTGTATTGCTGTCTAGAAATGTAAGCCTTATCCAAAACGGTATGAGCTTAACATACTCCTGAAGCATACAGTATGTACAAAATAACAGGAGAAGAAAACATACCCTCTACAGAGAAGATAAACATAATAAATAGAAAACTATATGAATACTCATATAGTATCTATATAAGGATGACATATACATCTAATTGTGGAAATCACAAACAATATGGAAACCACAAACATTGTGTATAATATTGTATAAAAATTTTGAGATAGTCTGCAGAGCCAAATGTGAATGCATACATTAATACATTGTCTATAATGTAGAAATGAAAGTATATATATATATATATATATATATATATATATATATATATATATATATAAACACACAGTTAAGTACATACTGATAACATTTGTACATTAAAGTACATGTAGGTAGCCGTGTGCTGTTCATCAGTATTTATTTGCAGATATAAAACAGTAGAAAAGTGCTGTATGTAATAATTGGTTACTCACTATGTATACATAATTTTTGTATACAAATATTTTTGCATAACGTATCACTCTATATGCACTTCTGCACATATATAATGCTAACATATATAGAGGTTAACCTGACTGCAAGAAATGTAAAACATATACTTTTTGCATAACAGGGCAAATAATAATATTTCCCTTATAAGGTCATTATGAAATACAGACACGTGCTGGTTGGCATGTACAAGAAGAGGTAGACAACTATTACATATCTGATTAACCTGACAGACTGGAACAGTTTTGCAAAGTAAACAAAGGTACTGCACAGGGGTATGGTCTGTAGGTGTAATTTCTAATGGTTCTGACATAAATACAGGTGGAACAGACATGTTAAGACTTCATGAATAGCAAACTGTTCAATTATAACAATGTGAATGTTGAACATCAAATATTATATTTAATATGAGTAGAAATAAAATGTCTTCTTCTATAAGCCACGCTCTAAACACATCTCAGACACAAATAAATGAAGAGAACAATGAGAGAAATTGTGAGAATCCACTAAAGCTGTTAAAAGCTAAACTGAGCTGGTCCACCCCTTCAGCAGCTCTTTTACAGATACTCATCCCTCAGAGAATGATCTTTTGCCATCAGGGTTAAAGAAAAATTCTGAAAAAGTAGTTTTCACTTTGATAATCTTCCTAAACTGAAAGGCAGAAAGCAGGAGAAAGGGAGCCAATGGGAGGGGTGGCTCTAATTACCATAATGATCCAAGGCCCTCATAAGGTTCAAAAATAGTTTTAAAGGTGAAAAAAACAGTAAACTGATACATAAAACAGAAAATAACCCTTCACACAAGTGTCCTCTTGTGTTGCCATCCCAGCTGTGGTGTTTCTGAGGGGACCATTGACTGCTGTGGGCCATACATCTAATTTTAAAAATTGTGAAAAAACTAATAACAATTCTGGAGTGTTGTTAAAGGTCCCAGTTCTCTCAAACTATTCCTTAATAAATTATTAGACCATTTACTATGAGAAATTTCCTCAAAAAGTGTCTGCAGGTAGGCAGGCTAGGTCCCCAGCTATGCTATACTTGAAAAAACAAGTACTTACTTAAAGCCTACGGGCTGTATAAGTGCTGTAATAACTTATATGACTGAAGCACCCCTCCACTGAGCTTACCAGGATGATGTCTATAGCTGTATCCAGGAGAGTGACCTTCCAGTGCTGCACAGGTAGAGCAGATGATCTGAGAGGACATACCTGTAATCTCACAGAGGGAGGCCAAGGGACATGTCCCGTGATGCCTGAGGGTATTTATGGCTGAATTCATATAGGGAAATACTGTTCACATAAATAGGTTATTTCTATACCCCTCTTTCATTCATATTTCCAGTTGCTTCTTTCTGGTTATTGCTTCATACTGAATAAATATATCCTAGGGGTGATGGGTCTCACATTGGTCTGAGCTCCCATAAAATAATCGATAAGTGACAAGCTAGAGCACCTCTATCTTCAATGTTCTCCTTGTAGGGTAAGAACAAATTGAGTAGAGAAGGGAGATGGGAAGGATTAAAGGTCTTGTGAGTGTTCTTGGCCTCCTACCAGTGGTATGAGTTATATCCCACATGTTATTGACTCCTATGGACTATCATCATCTTACAAAAGAAAGGTGTGCTAGCTATTTAACTATGCCTTAATTTATATTACTTCATTGTTCTTACAGCCCACATACTGTATTATGCATGCTAGTAAATTGACTACACACTGAGATGTACAGTGGAATAAAAAATGATTGAAACTCCAAATTAATATTTGCAAAATCACAGGCTTTACATCTCCTGTAGCTATATTTATTTACATTGTTTCAATATTTATATTCCAAGCAGCTTTCAAATCAGGGGATAGAATAGGAAGAATTGTTTAGTAACAATAATACACACCTGAAAGCACTGGGTACTGAATGCTGTAACAAAAGAGAACCCTGTTAACTTACCATTAAAACATGGTTATTCCCTATCAGTTGCCTTCAATCCATGAGCAGTACAAGTATCAAAACTTCAACCATTTTGTCCAGGTAGCATCTATTTGTCCTTACTTGGAAATAATTACTTTCCACATCTTCTCAAAAGATTTAGCTTTAATTTATTCTATGAAATCACTCATATGGTAAGGACAACAGCATTTTACATGCAAAAGCTTGTTGGCTGATATTAATTTCCAATATGAAAATGTAGTCGAGGAATTACCATTCAAATAATTATCAAAATATACTATATTGCTCCATATTGCTATCTGCAGGTTATCTATGTAACATTTGTAAGCTTCAATATGTCTGTGAAATGGGCTTATATCTGCACTGATGTGGAGCATCTCGAACCAACCTAGACGATTGAGCAGGGGCACGTTTTGCACACATACCTGTCCCATTTGAATTCAAAATAATTGTGGATAAGAAGTTACATCAAAATTCTAATATACATTATCATATTGAATAATTTTATCCAAAAGGTAGGGTTACCCCCTGGTGTAGCCCCTTCTTACGGGGAATAACAGTGTATAGACTGCACATGACTACTGTCAACAAATCATAGACATCTTGCTATTAAACGCCCTTTAAAAGTGTCTCCAAGGTAGAAGGGGACTAATAATACTAAGGGCACCAATAATGACTCCACCTAAATTGATAGACTTTTAAAAAGATAACCAATCCTTGAAACAATTGTTCTTCTTCTTTCCTCACTGAGAGACTTGGAGACCTTTTGACAGTGGTAAAAAAATAGGGATGATGGGTTAAAGAACCAATTATTTATCTAAACATCTATTGAACACTTTCTTATCAGGTGTGATAATATTGTGTAGGGTAACAAAAAGAGAGCTAGGGTAGGTGCTTGTATACTTACTTTTGAGTAAGAATTGCAAGCTTCTGATGCCAAATCAACTCATTTTAAAAAAAAATCACTAGTTTCTTTATAATGAATATAATCCTGGATTGAGTTAATTCCAATCATCGGGTTTGCATAACTGAAAGCCTCACAGAAAGGGTAGTGCATTATTAAAAAGTTGCACCAAACACAAAATAAATACATTTAGAATTACAGTTGCACTCATATAAACACTATCTGATAAAAAGTATTCATATAAATATTAAAAAAAGTTATGAGGGCTCAAAGGTATATTTATATGACTAGGTGTTTGAAATCAAAGGGCACAATCCTAATTCTGAAAAAGTTGGGACAGTATGGAAAATGCAAAAAAAACAAAACAAAAAAGTCATTTGAAATTTACTATATTAAAAACACATTATTAACATATTATTTTATGTTTTACTTGGTAATTTTAATGTATTTTTGAAAATATACACTCATTTCAAATCTGATGACTGCAACACACTCCATTAAAGTTGGGACAGGGGCAATTTAGGACAAATAGCGATATGACAAAAAAAGAAGGTGATGTAAAACAGGTGAGGCAATCGTGTAATCATAGTATATAAGGAGCCTCCAAAAAAGGCCTAGTCCTTCAAGAGTAAGGATGGGTCGAGGGTCGTCCAATCTGCCAACAGATGCATCAGCGAATAATCCAACACTTTGAGAACAACATTCCCCAAAGACAAATAGGCAGGATTTTGGGCATTTCACCTCCTACAGTACACAATATAATTAAAATATGCATTACCTTTGAATTCACCATCACTTTAAATCTAAAATGATTCATTTCTTTCTATGCTCCATGTAGCGAAACCGCCAACAAGTCACCTATTTTACCTTTTTAACTGGATACCTGAAAATCTTATGACATGTACAAGCCACAGTGAGATTATGGCCATTAGGTCATAATACATTTAACAAACATGCAAGCACAAATGGTTCCAGCAGGCTTTACAATCTTAATATTGATCAAAGAAATACTTATACAGTATTTGTGCTTAGAATTAAAGATAATATTCGAAGCAACTCTGAATATTCCACTGCTATAGACTTCTCCCGGTTGGTTTGTGCTTTTAAGGATGGTGCTCCAACCACTTGCGGGTCATGAGCTGAGCACCAAATTACACATACACTAGTTTCCATCTATCATCACTGTCTGCACTTACAAAAGGCTACAATCACTCAGCTGCTTACACTTCCAGTTGTCTCCACTGAGTGGATCTCCATGATGCCAGTGTGTATACCAGGCTTCCTGCCAAATTACACCATTTAAATAACACACTAACCATAGAGGGTGATATAATTTCTAGGTAATAGCAATAGTTTTGAGAACCCCCCCAGATATCAATAGTTTTTTTTATATAATTGGAGAAAAATGAGTACTTTCATAAGTATGTTATGTCTATGACCAATGCTTATGGTTAGACAAAACATGAAATATATCATTATTGTATTTTTATTTTTGGTAGCTTTTCTTTTTTTTTATGTTTCTTTTAAATATTGGGTTATCTTAAAGCAGCTTCTGTTTTTTCATGTTTCTTAATTTTCCCCCTCCAATTTTTATAGTTAGTTACAGGGTCCATTACCTACAACCACACATGCTTGCTTCTAACAAACAAACTGAGATGCAAACAAGGATGGCACAGACCTTTGTAATTTTACTAGACACATACAAAACACAGAATTTGACTGCACTCTCACACAAGAGTAGGTGCCACTAGTAAAACTCAAAGCCCCTGGTGCTCACCAACACTCACAGTCAGCTGCATCTACTTTTAGTTGCTCAGGCAGTTAACCACAGAAATGCTTGGATGCAAAGCCAATAGGAAAAATTACATAAAAATATCAACACAACACATAGAAAGTCCAGCACTCACTTGTTTGTATTTTAATGCATTTGTTCTATTGTGAGTTTGTAAACAAAAGTTTACCAGTCTAGGAGCTCAAGCCTCTAAATTTAATAGTAATGATAATATCCTCATGTATATACTGGGCAGTGGGCATTACCTGGAAGGTGGCAATTATTTATATATGTGTAAACATCTCCATAAAGTGTAACATTCATATAACCTCTAACTGTAGGTTCGGTGTAGCTGGTATAGCAACAGTATAAATCAAGCACTCGCTTGTGATTCCCATAGCTCCTTCCAGACTACTTGCAGACCATTGGCATGGTTAGCCACTAGAATAACCACTTTTCAGTCACACAGTGTGTGCTGTTCAGTTGTCAAGTCACTTCTGTGTTCTCTGCTACTTTCTGGTTACAACCTCCATTCTCCAGTCTGTAACCTATTGAAGCATTATTTTTCTGGATAGGATCATAATGCTTAACTTATAAGATAGTGAGAGCTGATATCTTAAATAGTCCATGAAAAACAGATTTGCTCACCACATAAAATTAAAATATAATACTTATTCAAACCTGCATTAAACTGTGGGTTAGATTACAAGTTGAGTACAAAAATATTAGCACTATTGAGCACTAACACAGCTCAAGTTAATTCAATAGCGCTCCAATTTATGCACTCGTATTGCAAGATAATGGTAAAAGAGAGCGAAATACTTGTGTACTAACATCCGGAGGTCAGACAGCGTGGCTGGCTGGCTGCACAAATTTCCTTTCTCCATAGGCTCCTATGGGGTGCACTACAAAAGCCTCTTCAGTCTTTCACTCACACACTAACAAAAGTGGGCTAGGACAACTGCGCTAAAGCCAAAGGTGAGCGAAGTACTATAAATACCTTTGTTCTTCACTTACAAGAAAATTTTATTTTTATTCTTTTTATATATATATATATATATATATATATATATATATATATATATATATATATATATATATATATACATATACAGTGCTTAAAAAACGCATAATGAGACTGGGCGATTTTCTTTTCTTTTTACAGTGTTTACACATTTACCTTAGGTATGTACTGTATATATATTTCAATTATATCAGCCACGTGCAGGACGTAACCATTTCCTGTGTTTGGGAATTTGTGGCAACATTAGGGTGTTGGAGAGGGAGCGCAGCAGGGCAAGAGAGAAGTGCACTATGGAGAGGGATGATGGAGCAGGCCAGCAATATGTAGGCTGTGGAGCGGGAGGGCAGAGCAGTGTGGCAAGATGATGAGTGTAGAGGGAGTTGGAGAGGAGCAGGGGGCTAGATGAAGGCTATGGAGGGAAAAAACAAAGCTGAGTAGTAAGATGATAGCTGTGCATGGTACAGGGTGGAGCAGGGGGGTGAGATGAGAGCTGTGGAGGGGGGGGGGGGTTGAGCAGAGTGGCCATGCAGCAAGTAGGAGCTGCTCTACCTGTAGCCACCACTGCTAAATGTAAGGGAGCAAATCAGGAGGGAGATCCGGGTTGCTTCTTACCTCTGCCTCTGGATATCAGCTCTGATGTCAGCAGTTGGACATTGAGGGAATTGTTATAGGTATATGTGGTGTGTGCTCTCGCAACCCCTGCTCTCTATCTCTCCCCCTATTCTCTCTCTCTCCCTCTGCTATAAGCCTTCCTCTCCTCTCTCTATAAATTCATGCTCTCTCTCTCCCCTCCTGCTCACTCTCTCCCTCTCTGTCCACCCCCTCTGCTCTCTCTCCCTCTCCGTCCACCCTGTTTGCTCCCCTCCTCTATGATCTCTTTCTCCCTCCCCCTCCTATCTGCTCTCTCCCTCCCTCTCTCTCCTCTATGCTCTCTCACTTTCCCCCTTTTCTCTCTTCCTCTCCCCCTCTGATATCTTTCTAGATCCCTCCCCCCTTTCTGCTCTCTCCCTCCCTCCCTCCCTCCCCCATCTCTTCTCTTCCCCCCACCTTTACTCTCTCTCTAATCTCTCTCTTTCCCCCTCTGCTCTGTATCTCCCTCCACCCTCTGCTCTGTATATATGTGTGTGTGTGTGTGTATATATATATGGAAATGGAGTACACATCCAATTGTATCAATGTAAAGCTTACAGACAGCTGTACAGCTTCCAACATCTCAGGCGGTTAACCCCTAAAGCAGCCTGGATGCAAAGTCCCTAGGGAAAATTACAAAAAAATTATCACTCTAATGCAAGCGCACAGCAAGATTAAAAGCAAAAGTGGAAGAGTTAGTTATATATCAGGACCATATCAAGGTCTCTTTAACCTACAGCCACACAAAGCATGCTTTTAATCAAACATACAGAGATCCATGCAAGAGTGGCACATGCCTTTGTAATTCCCTAGACACATACAAAACATGGAAATGGATTACAGTCTCAAAATGGACTGGGTACACATCCTATGTCACTGTAAAACTCACAGCCCTGGATACCCATACGCTATCAATAACCCTCCACTTGTAATCTAGGCCTGTGTAGAAATGATTGCAGTCTTAACAGCCGCACTCCTAGACTGATTTTGCAACATGACCTGCACTGTTTTATACACACACATATAAGTATTTAATAAAAAAGTACATTGTTCCTTGCTTTTAGCCTCTGGAGAAACAGTATCACTATTAACTTTTTGTTTGTACTTGCTGCATTTGTGTACCGCTGCAACATCATATGGAAATCAGCTTGCCATTCAAAAATACTTATTACATACATCCTGTTTTAAAATCAAATCACTGCAAATTTTACTGCAACAAAAATTAGTTAAACAATTTACTTTACCAATAAAAAAATGTAATGTCATTTATTATTATAATTATTATTATTAGTGCATGATTCAGTTCGCAAACTTAAATGCAGATCATTTAAATTATCGCACACTGTAATATTATTTAATTATATGAATAATTAATTAATTAATTAATTAAATCAAACTGTGCATTTAATTATTGTTTGCAATTGAAATATCCAAAATATTTATCTTATAGACAATAGTTTATCTCTGTCTCCCACACTTCTATCTAATTTTGTTTTTTCCAAAACTGCTTTGCTATGTTCTACTATAAAATGTCTAGTAATAGGGGAACTATGATCATGATATGCAGTAAGTGATGTGATACTGTTTAAATGTCCTCTGATCCGAACTCTTGCTTCTCTGGTTGTTTTACCAACATACTGTAGGTGGCAGTGTGTGCATATAATTAAATATATAACATATGATTATCTGCAAATTATATGTTTTTATGTCATATATTTCACCAGTAGTATTTACTTTCCCATACGTACATATTTGCATGCCTTGCAATACACTGCACCATATTTAAACGTTCCTGTAAAATTCAACCAAGAATGTATTTGTATTTTTTTTTTCAAAGATATAGGTAAAAGGATATTCCCTATTGATAATCTTAACAGTTAGAAAATATACACCCCTTAGACACTATGGGCCAGATAATGAGTGGAACGCTATTTAGCGCTTTCGTTAGAACGCTAATTAAGTTAGAAGTAAACTTTTTGTGCGTCGGGTTGCGCTCGTATTTTGAGTTGAAAATAAAAAGTTATCTCTCTTGCACTAACCTGATGCACGCAAAAAGCCGAATTTAGAATATCGAGCACTATAACCTATTTCCCCATAGAAGTCAATGGAGCAAGAAAAGTGGAAAAAAAAGACTCAACTCACGCACCAACCCGATAGCATATATTCTATTCTATATATTCTATATAACCCGACATGAAAATATGAATATTTCCCATTCCAATGTTCTACACATAGCAGAATATGTTCTATTTATTCATAAATACATATTTCTATATATATATAATGGTATTTTGGTACAATATATACAGAAAGATGTATATCGCTAGAAAGATGTATATCCCTAGAGGCTTTAGAATGAAAAGTGTGCCAACCATCGGCCGGAATAATGCTGCCTTTTGTGCCAAATCGTGCAGCATATTAAACAAGTGTTCCTTAGATCTCATACTTCTGGTAATTGAGGAAGTAAGGACACTCATGCAGGCAGCAGAACAAGAGGTTCACAAATTTGAGGAGCAACATAAGCCAACTTTGGAAGCAGATAGTGATCACAATTGGCTTACTAAACTTGAACAACAAGTTGCTCAATATCAACTAGAATTGACCACTTTCAAGAACAGGAAATGGGATGTAGTGATGGCTGATTATAAGGAGAAGCGTGCTTATTGATGGTTATTGAGTCCAGAAGAGAGGAGAATTTTGACTAACTCCCATCCACGCAGGCCACGATTCCGCAAACCTAGAAATCTCACTACAGTTGATTCCTCTGGGAATAGCTCCGAATCGGACGGGGCTCCCACTCCACATGTGGAACCTGGAACAAGCTCCCAGGGTGTAATTACCCGGTCAAAAAACTCCAGGGGCACAGGCCACACAGCCGGAGGGGGGGCATAAGAGGAAGACCCCCCAGACCTCAGAGATTCTGAAGGAGGACATTGTGATAAACCTTAGTTCATACTGCCTGACCCCCATAGAACTAGGGGTACTAAACAAAGGTCTGTCCTTTATACCTACTGAGTATGACGATCCTTTTACATCCTTTCTAGATAATCAAAAGTTTGAAAGAATTTTGCGACTACGGGAACATTTTGGAAGTAACCAAGCTGGGGTACCAAAATTTGAACCAAGAGGGAAATATGATCCCAGTAGCACAAATGCCAGTATTAAAACTTACAGCAGACTAATGGCTGAAGAAGCAGTAAAAGATCTCCATGGAAACTATGGTAAACACCACAACAATCTCTCACGTGAAGAGAGGCAAGCTTTGAAGAAGTTACAGGACAATACCGAGTTGGTATTCCGTGAAGCTGATAAAGGCAGTGCTGTGGTAATCTTAGATTATACATACTATTGCAGTGAAGCATTAGCTCAGCTGAATGATCATATTACTTACAGACAACTACTAGGAGATCCAGTGTGGTCCTTTAAAAAAACAAATTGACACTACTTTACAATGTGCACTTATGGAAAACTTACTTAATGAACAGCTTTGGGGATATTTAACAGTACAATTCCCGCGTGTACCCATATTCTACATGTTACCCAAAGTGCATGAACACCTTACCCAACCACCTGGCAGACCAATAGTCTCGGCTATTGGGTCTCTGCTCCAGCCTATCGCTACTTATCTGGATTCCCTTTTGCAACTGATGGTCCGCAACATGCCATCTTTCTTGTTGGACTCTATGGCCCTTATCCAAGAACTCAAAAAACATAATAATTTGAAGGGGACTGAACTTCTTGTTACCCTGGATGTGGTTAGTCTTTATACTATTATACCACACAGCCAGGGGATGGAGGCTGTCCATAACCACCTGAGGAGATATCCTTTTGTAGGACCAAATACGGAGTGGATTATGGAAATGTTACACTATTGCCTCACAATGAACTATTTTCGCTTTGAGAAACTATTTTATTTACACCTTCTAGGTACGGCGATGGGGTCAAGTGTGGCCCCATCGTACGCCAATTTATACATGGCAGAATTCGAACAGTACCAGACTGACTTATTTACCCATCCCAATATTAAGTTGTTTCGTTGCTACATAGACGACCTGTTTCTAATTTGGGATGGTTCTGTACATGATCTCCAACAATGGTTCCAAAAGTTGAATGAATTACGCCCCAATCTCCAATTCAAGATGCAATTCAGTGAAGTATCCGTAGACTTTTTTGGATTTGCATATCCACAAGGATCACAATCAGCTTTCAACCACTCTATTCCGCAAAGCCACTGACAGAAACTCTCTGCTCCAGGCCACCAGTTGCCATCCTCCAGCTCTAAAGAAGGCTTTGCCGATCTCACAATTTAAACGAGTTGTGAGGAATAATAGCGACTCGGTGCAAACAAAAAAGCAATTGCTAGAAATGAAAACAAGATTTCTGCAACGTGGATACACTGAGCAGCATCTAAACAGACAACTGGAAGAATTTTGGGATCTGTCACAGGAAGATGCTCTGCAGGCTACTATAAGGAAACCCAATATTGACAGGATGACATACGTGACCACGTACACAGTAGACAAACAGGGTCTCCCAGCAGTATTAAAGAAGGACTGGGATCACCTAGAGTCAGCTTTAGAAGATCTCGATCCATCCGGGACACTCTAGTTAAGGTGGATCCTGTTGGTTGTTATAAAGACAGACATGCTTGAATCCACCAAAACCAGGCTGTTTTAGGTGTCTAGGATGTACGACTTGTAATGGACTTAGTGCCACAAAATATTTTGTACACCCTCATACAAACAAAAAATTCACCATTAGACACCGGGTAACTTGCACCACTGAGTATATTATCTATCTGATTCATTGCCCTTATGGGTTATATTATGTGGGCAAAACCATTGATGACCTGCGGACCCGCATGGCCAACCATCGCACTGCAATTAGATCAGCAATTGATAAAAAAACAATCTGACCAACCAGTTGCCAGACATTTTGCGTTGGCTGGCCATGCAGTGTCAAACTTCCGGTATGTCATCATAGATCATGTCCCTAGACCTAGTAGAGGGGGAGACAGGGCCAAACTACTTCTACAAAAAGAATCCAGATGGATTTACACGCTTAACACTTTAACACCCAATGGGTTAAATGTAAATCTAGATTGGCACTGTTTCCTATAGATGACAGTTAATTGTTCATCTATTGTTTATTCATAGCAAATCTCCTACAGTAACCCCTAATAGTATTACCACCATATAGGTTTTTACCATTATTCTTTAATTGTACCTTATCTATATTGATTATCATGTTCTTTTTCCTTTCATCTAAACTGCTTTTCTTTCTCTTTTTCTAAAGCATTGCTTGATGTATACTGTTAAGGATGACTAATGTATGATTACATCATTTCTTTTGCAGCCCCGTAGTAAGCATAGTAAATGTTATCCGGTTACTAAGGCAACCTTTGGCACTGACAGTGCAGATGGGCGTGCCCGTAAGATCCAGCGTATACTACGTCATTTGTGTGAGTATAGTGTTTACCGGTTACCATGACTACCCCCGATCCTGCGCAGTGGTGCAGGGAGAACGCCATGGCTACTTCCGGTATCGTATCTTGGTGGAGGGTAAGGCTATATATTTCTGTTACTTTTATATATTTATTATGGTCTGAGGACGGGGCTAACTACCCCGAAATGTCACTTGTTATGGTGTATTAAAACACTGAATTTGTTAAGACCCGGCGAGTGTGTCTCCTTCTTTGATCTATATATATATATATATATATATATATATATATATACATGATTATATATAAATATTGTGTGTGTAACAGTTGCACTCTCACCAAATTCCCCAACTGCCAGGGTGCTTTATTCAAATCGATATAAGGTTCATATGAAGCACTCACTGGTCTTTAGTCACCTGTGTAAAAAACTTTTATTCATATAATGTTTTGGTACACAAATGATCCCTTCTTCAGACAAGCAAAGAATGCATGAAACAAACTTAAATAGCCCTCAAAGACCTTCCCTCCAAGAAGTGCCCAATTATGATAGACAGTGTGCTAACTCTCACAAAAGTTGTGTGCAAAATAAACAACTGCGATATAATCAGTTGTCCATAATCGAACATTATCAGTCAATGCTCTGAGAATACATAAGATTGTGATCACCCAAATAAACCACTGTAAAGCTTATGATTAAACATAACGGCAACAACTGTAAATAAGACTGACAGATATAGGAGAAAGTCAAACAATCTATTGGTTCACCATGTAATATCTCCACCTCCTGTCCTACATCACTATGACATCTTACTTTCTAATAGAACACGTTCTATCATAACACACCCACAGGGGTGTGTGCCTTCAATAACGTAAACAAACGATGATGCAGAGCGTGTGTGGTCATATATTGCCTCTGATAGGATGCATCTCTATAAAGACTCGCCCACTGGGCGCACACCTACCACCGCAGAAAAAAGTCAACCAACAAGCCAACAAATCACAAGGGTAAAAATATGTTAGCTACATCACAGACCAGTGTGGTATATCGTGTATTAGTCACACCTATGTGTCCAATGTACTTCAATACTCACAGTGAACAAAGGCAACATCATGTCTACAATCGGAACGGCATGTAATAAGTCTGTAATAACTCAGTAATAAGTCTGAGTGCCGGAACCCCTGGTAAGCCACAAGTTTGTCTTATATATATATGTGGAGAAACCACTGTAGGTTTCATATTCTGGGAAGGAGTCACAGACTCTAAATATTGAAGTGTACATATGAATTCAAGAGTAATCTCCTAACAGCTGACTTTTTTCCTTATTCCTACCACGAAATATTGATTACCACGAAATATTGATTGCTAAGTATATGGGACAATCTTTCTAAAAAAGAATCTCCTTTTTGCTGGACATTTAAAACTTGGTTTTTAAACCTTTTTAACTAACGGCCACAAAAGTATCAATTGCACTGCAACTTGCACTTTATACAGCATTCTATAGTGTTTGCTACTATTGTTTATGTTTGCAACAGTGTTCTAAGCAGTATATGTCTATGTTTGCTCTTAGTTTTTAGTATGTTATATGTATAACTTTTAACCACCGGTGGTAGTAGAAATTTGTAATAAATTACTGTTTTCTAAACTTTTTATCTGTTAAGTTTTTTTTAGTTCGATTATATATATATTTGATTCTTGTTTTGATCTCTATAGCTGCTTTTATTTAGCACTCCTCTTATTTGGTAACTTGTATTATTCATCTTGTTAAAGTGTTTGGGGTAGCACTTTTTTGAGGTAGCTTTTTGCTATATTTTTTAGGGGCTCTACATTTTATTTCGGAACGGCATGCCACAAAGGCAGACACAGTCCTAAATTGGATATCATCAATCACAAGAGCAGTCTACAAGCACAGAAACCCAAAATAATGCTCACAAATTAAAGGTACAAAGGTGTTCATGTCCCACCAAATATCTCATATTAAAATACTGGGTATATAGCACCACGACGAACAACAATGCCCTACACTAGAACCCATGACATCCACCTACATACAGCAACTCAAATGTCTAGCCAAGTCACCTTTGTAACTTAACTGATTATACATAGATATACAGCTATATATAGGAAAATCTATTTAAAAAACATAGAACATATTCCCCTATGTGCAGAACATTGGAATGTGAAATATTTACAGTACATACACAGTTAAAGAATTTATTAAATATGAATATTGCATAAATATGTTTTTACATGTTTTCATCTACCTAACTGCAAAGGGCTCCATGCACTTCTATATATATAGACATATGGATTTATGTGTTAATATGTGTATATATACTCCCTATTAACTTTGAAAAAAACTATTCAACGATACAGCATCTCCTGTCCAATTAAACAAGAAGTCATCTATGAATATGTACAAGTATATATATATATATATATATATATATCCATATTTAGACATGTACATGTATGTATCTCTATGTTAAAGCCCTTTGCCTGCCTTTTTTTTTCTAATACCAGAGACCTCATATCTTTGAGCCTTTATAACTATTTTGTGTAATTTTTTAAAAATAATTTTTATTAGATGGTGTTATTATGAGTGTAACTGTTCTTTGTAATGTATGCGAAACAGTTAACCAGAGCTAACCAGAGCTCTGAGGTTGCACTAACCCAACTCACGTTACCTTCAATGGTGCTCAAGCGATTGTGTTTACTTTCAACTTGTAATATGAGTGAAAAACCTGAGGCACACAAACAGCTGCGATAAATCCCTTTTCGCTTGTGCGTAACTGTTAGCGCTGCACTCGTAATCTAGTCCTTAATGAGGTTTCAAACATCTCACTATCTATGCTTTTAATCTAATAACCTAACCTTGAACATAAAATTTAGACCCAATTCATTCTCATTAATGTAATCAACAAAACTATTCAAAGATACAGTTTCTCCTGTCCAATTAAAGGATTACTTTCTGTTATAATTTTTAAGCTAAACAACTAACATATTAAAGTTAATAAACATTAATTAAAACCTACTGGCCTATATTTTCTCCAAAACGAAGTTTCATAACGTTCTAAAAGTTATATCTTTTATTCGCCGATGATGTCACGTTATCCTGCCCACTATTTTCAGCACTGCATGTTCAAAATACTTAAACCAATAACTTTGTGTTTAAAGCGCCATTTTGAAACCTAGGTATTGTAAACGTATTGGTACAGAGCAAAGGATACCCACGGAGTGGGTTTGGAAAACAATTAAATTTGCATACAAGATTTCTGATATATGGTAGAGATATGTTAATGAAATGCTATTGATAAAAAGTGTATTTGGGGTAGTTAGTTAGTAACAGGCATAGAAAATATTTACTTACAGTGGCCCTTTAAACAAAAAGGCATCTATGAATCATTCATAAAATATATGGTCATGAAATAGATTTTTAGCTCCAAAAATGTGTGACAGCTCCCACCCAACCATAGCTAGGTTGGTGTAAGAGGGGGAAAAGTTGGCCCAATAGCTGTCTCCCATTTTTGAAAGTAAAAAACACCACTGAAAATAGTTATGTGTTAAGAGAAAATCTGCCACTCTCAACACAGATTCACGAAAAGCAGCTAACTTTTTTTCTAGTTGCAAATAAATAATCTAAGGCTAACATTCCTTTCTCATGGGGAATAGAACTGTTAAGGGAGGTTGCATCCACCCATAAGCAATATAAAATCACTATATTTTCTAATATCTTCAACATTTGCTTTGTACCCTACGGTACCTAGAAAGATGTGTTACCATCGGATGCAATATGCTGTCTAGCCATTGTGATAACGTCTCCAAAAGGGAAACTATGGGATATCCTTTCACTATATGCAGAGATATATAAACCTTGGGGGAACATGTATAAAACAGATACCTTAGGATACTCAAATTAAAGAAAGTTAAAAGTATCTTTATCAATAAAACTAACCATTATCAAGGATCTGTCTTGTTTAAGAATTTTCAAATTGTGTTGTAAATTGACAAATCTGGTTTTGTGCTTTTGTCTTTGCTGTTGCTGTTAAAAAAAAAAAAGCAATACTAATTTATACAACCTGGTGTTCATTTTTAACAGTGTTTTTACAGTATTTTTTTTATTTGAAAGATTTTGAAATTAATACATTTTAAATGTGCCACAAAATATTACATTTTATGAATCTTTATACTAAGATGTTTTAACAACAATAATTATTTTATCTGACAAAGAGAAGCTCATTTAACATGTTAGATGTGATTTGTTTTATCAAAACAATGCTTTTTTTATAATCTAAATCTTGTTTATATTAAAATTATTTAGCGTAGAAGGTCATCCTGTTAAATATGACAATGATAAAGAAAACCAGACTAGATTGTTATTATGAACATTTGTAATGTGATGTATCTGATGTATTTCAATGATTTCCTTTAATTTTTAATGTAATATGGCTACACAAAAAAACAGGATGAGTCTACTGCTTTTCTGGACTATTGTTTGTAAGTATTCCTGTACTAAATGCCTCTTCACTGTTTAAATGTATTTAGTTGTAGGATCATGGGAGACTGTCAGCTGTGATGTTTTGTTGTCCATTAAAAACAGATGAGCTACTATTAAAATTAATATGTGCTTAGTTATGGGATCGTTGGGGTCACAGGTTATTTTTTTAGTTTAATCATAGACTGTTCTTAAATTGTTTCTGTATTTAATAATATTGGGGGGTAATAAAGAGTATGTAAAGTTAAACTTTTTGTAGAATTATTTCTGTTAAGACATTTCCTTTTGAACCATATTGTGGATCAAATAAAATATGCCCATGGGGGTAAATTTTTGCCTTTCAGGAGGAACAGTAATTACCAGCAAAGTATGAATGATGACTGAATCCCAAATGCGAACAGACAGTATATTTTGTTATTATTACTTGTTTTTTTTTATTAATTTTATGATAAAAAAATGTATAAATAATAAAATGTGATATATAAGATTTAAATAGGCACATATATGTTAAACACAAGAGAAAACAATTCATCACTTAGTCTACACTCTCAATATGGTTCAAAAAGAAGTTCTTATATATCTGCATATAAAGAAAACATCTGCATATAAAGAAAATACACAATTGCAATACAATTCAGAAAAATAAAAAATAGAAATATAAAATAGATCATTCTTAGCAAGTAAAAAATATATGAAAATTGCTCCAGACAGTACGTCCTTGCTGGAAAAAAGGGAAAACAGTACCTCTGCTGCAAAACAGAACAGAATGTGAGTTACTGGAGTAAGATTATTCCTCCACTGTCAAAGTAGTTGGAAGAAATCCACCAGTGCCGCTCTCTTTAAACCATGCTTCCTTCACAAGGCTTGAAAATCCAAAAAGTGCTTGTAGAAAGAAAGCAGAGCGCAAAGAGAATTCAAGTGTAAATTTATTTAACACCATATACACGCAGGTAAATATGACTTACAAGAAGTGCATAAATAAAACACCTTCAGTTAAAAACTGGGTCCACAGGGGTCTGCTAGAAAGCTACGGAAGACAGCTGGATTTCGTCTCTCTTGCACCGAAGATTGCTCAGGGGTATCCGGATCCCCACCACAGTTGTGGTTGCCTCTTTAGCCAGTACCATTGAAATAAAAGTGTCGCTCAGAGGGGAATAACAAACTAATAATCCCAACGCGTTTCTCCCGGTTGCCGCCAGGATTTCTCAAGAGGATTTTATCATTACCTGCGTGTAATAAAATAATCATTCATATAATTATAATTAAAGATAAATTAAACTTTCTGAAATAGCTTGAAATGTTAAACCATTGTTTTCAGTTATCTTATATGTGTTGCTTTAATATTTTTATTGTATGCAATTGATAATAGTGTTGGTTTATATTCTCATATAGGAATAGCATATGTTTATTAATAGTATTTTCGAAAGTGTTCTATAGGATGATGACTACCAACTTAAGGATTCTGTCAATATTTATACTTATTGTTTCTTTCTAAATGTCCGTTTTAGCAGAGGTTCTTGCTTTTGTGTTATCTCTCATTCAAGCCTGGTTATTTTCACTGTTTGTTAACAATAAAATTGTTTTTATATGATCTGTACAAGTTCCACTTCCATGTCTCCTTTGGGAGCTCAATGAGAATTTATATCTAGAGCTTGATTTGAAGCTCTAGAGCATGTAAGTATACCCACTTTTATTCTTCAAAATTATCTAACCTTGCAGGACTTCAACATTTGCAGCCTTTTTCTCTCTTTTTTGGAGGTATTATCGTTTGACCCTGCAAGCAAATCTTTTGGGACTTAAGTCATTCACACATATCCTTTTTTTTTGTGCACTGTGACATATATATACACCTATAAATACATAAATACATATATATAATATATATATTTAGACATGCATATTTATGAATCTCAATGTTAAATCCCTGTTAATGCCTTTTTTTTCTAACACTTTATACTCCTATCTTTGAGCCCTAATAACTTTTTTGCGTATTTTTTTTTAATATTTTTTATTAGATAGTGTTATTATGAGTGGGGCTGTACTGATATGTGTATTTCTGATGTGTTTTGTGACATTTTTTTGTTTGTGAAACAGTAAACTCTGAGGACGGACGCACTATCCTGACTAGCGTTAAATAAAATTTGGGCACAATTGATCACGTTGCAGATAACAAACAGCACTAGACAGGGATGCCATAGTCCCCAATTTTATTTACTTGTGTCATAGAGACCCTTGCAACACGATTAAGACAGAACCATAATAATAAAGGAGTAAAGGTTGAATCACATTTGTGCACTATTTCTCTGTTTGCTGCTGATGTAATATTCTCTCTGACAAACCCAGAGATGTTCATACCTCTTCTAATTGAAGAATTTCAGACATTTCATAGCCACTCAAACTTCTTAATCAATCTAAATAAATCAGAAATATTAATTAATGTTAGATCTGAAATTCTTGGATAAAGTTAAGTTAAAAGTTACGTGGTGTTACCATTCCTTGATATATTTAGGGGTTAATCTTGCTCCAAACTATTGACTCTAAATATAAACTTAATTATATACCAGTAAAAGATCAAATCATTAGAGACCTATTGAGCTGGAGATCTAAAAGTATATCCTGGTTATGGAGGATTAACCTCATTAAAATAAACATTTTTTTTTCTTGGTTACTATATTTTCCTCAAACCCTACCTATACCTATTTCTGAGAAATATCTCTCTACATTACAACAATATTTTAGTGACTTTTCCTGGAATAAAAAATACTCTAGAATCAATAAAACCATCATGATGATCCCAAATATACAAGGGGGGTTAGGAATGCCTAACTTAGGTATGCAACATTCCTCCAACGTATTGTAGACTGGAGTATACACAGACATTACAAATGTTGGGTCACTTTGGAACTTGATATGCTTCAGACACCACAGACTTCAGACACTGTTAGACCTTGACAAAATCTGGAGACAAAGGGGGGCGGAGCCAGCCATCGACCAACATGGCCACAACTCTGTGGAGCTCCGGCTACTCTTCTAGACATTATTGGTATAGCTGTAGTCAGAGGGAGCTAACACATTTTAAGAAGATGGTATTTGGATTTTAACCAAGGACCACATCAGTAGACTACCCGTAGATGTGCTAAAATGAGATGCAGTGATGTGAATCATCAGCGCCATGCTACAAAGCTGTTTATGCTGGCCATTTGGGCTTAATGCCTTCCAATAAATAAAAGGACTGACCCGCACAACTGGCGTACCCGGTGGGGTGAAGTTTGTGAGCAGCCGCGGGCTGTGTGTATGCACTTTTGATCCGGAATCGGCTCGAGTGACAGGGAGCCGTCCGCCATTTTTTCCCGGTAAGGCTACACCAGTGGCCATCTTGCGGCACTATGTGGGGATGATTGGTGCGCATGGCCGGTCATACACAGCGCATCAGCTGCGCAACGGATGGGCAATAAAACATTAGAGGCTCCGGTGCTGAGTCGGACTGCTTAATAAACAGAGCGGTATGTAAGTTTGGGGGAATCACGCTCCTTGGGGCTTAAAGTGAACACGCAGCCACCTTCCTCAGCAAAACTAGATTGCAACAGACTGCTGCCCAGACCTCCTTCCCTACTCGACTTAATGATACATCAGGGCAACACAAGTCTGAGCTCAGCTGCAGCCTGCACATGCATGCCGGGTGACCCGGCATTAGATTACCATTACAGGCCTATTACGGATGCCTTCTATAATCTCTACTCAGATTCAATCCATGCGCATAAGATCTAGCCAGGTTCTGCAAGCTGGATTTATGTTTTCCAGGGACACTTAAAGCTCTCCAGTAATCTGGTCTTGGACTAACCCTCCAATAATACCTGGCAGCTTGTTTGAGTTGGAGGTTCTACTGCAGAGTTATAGCCGCCTGGAACTGTCAGCTCATCGAAAGCACGAGAACATTTGTGCGTTGGTTGGGCACCTGAGCGCTGAGCCGTGCGGAATAGGTTAAAATAAAACTGCATAAAGCTTGAGTAGATCTACTGAGCTCATTATAAACTATGAGTTTTCTACCTTCAACATAGAGTTATCCTTCCTACTATGGGTAGTTTATTTATATAAGGACATTTTGACTGAGTTATAGCTAAGCTTTCACCTGCATTAATCTACCTTTTTGTTGCACACTAACGTTATACATAGAGTTTATTCTTAAGTTTGCTACTTGCTTCATGTCTGCTGTTGGGTTATGTCTAATACATGTTGCAAGAATCCTACATGTTGGGTGTCTATTAGACTTAAAAACTGAGTAGAAAATTACTAGCACATATTTAGAGGGGATATATATTCTACTGTATAAATATATTAGTAACTGCTTAGTTTAACCTTGCAAATGAATAGATTTGTAATCTTGAACAGTGCCCTTGTTATACGCTGGGCTCTGTTTGTGCTAGGTATTGGGTGTGTTGGGTACTGTAGGTGCTGCTTGTACTAGGTGCCGCGTGTGCTAGGTACTATGTGTGCTAGGTGCCGCGTGTTCTAGGTACTATGTGTGCTAGGTGCTGCGTGTGCTAGGTACTATGTGTGCTAGGTGCTGCGTGTGCTAGGTACTATGTGTGCTAGGTGCTGCGTGTGCTAGGTACTATGTGTGCTAGGTGCTGCGTGTGCTAGGTACTATGTGTGCTAGGTGCTATGTGTGCTAGGTGCTGCGTGTGCTAGGTACTATGTGTGCTAGGTGCTGCGCGTGCTAGGTACTATGTGTGCTAGGTGCTGCGTGTGCTAGGTACTATGTGTGCTAGGTGCTGCGTGTGCTAGGTACTATGTGTGCTAGGTGCTGCGTGTGCTAGGTACTATGTGTGCTAGGTGCTGCGTGTGCTAGGTACTATGTGTGCTAGGTGCTGCGTGTGCTAGGTACTATGTGTGCTAGGTGCTGCGTGTGCTAGGTACTATGTGTGCTAGGTGCTGTGTGTGCTAGGTACTATGTGTGCTAGGTGCTGCGTGTGTTAGGTACTATGTGTGCTAGGTGCTGCGTGTGCTAGGTACTATGTGTGCTAGGTGCTGCGTGTGCTAGGTACTATGTGTGCTAGGTGCCGCGTGTGCTAGGTACTATGTGTGCTAGGTGCCGCGTGTGCTAGGTACTATGTGTGCTAGGTGCTGCGTGTGCTAGGTACTATGTGTGCTAGGTGCTGCGTGTGCTAGGTGCTGCTTGTGCTAGGTGCTGCTTGTGCTAGGTACTGCTTGTGCTAGGTGCTGCGTGTGCTAGGTACTATGTGTGCTAGGCGCCGCGTGTGCTAGGTGCCGCGTGTGCTAGGTACTATGTGTGCTAGGTGCTGAATGGGCTAGGTACTATGTGTGCTAGGTGCCGCTCGGGCTAGGGGCTGCTGGGTGCTGTGTGCCCTAGGTACTGCGTGGGCCAGGTGCGTGTGCCAGGTACTAAATGCGCTTGGTACTGTATGTACTAGGCGCTGCGTGTGCTAGGTCCTGCGTACTAAGCAGTCATCTCTTACAACTAACCCTGACATTATCTAATAGTCTTGCCTCTTTTTTTTAAAATAATCACTCACTCCTTTTGTCGTCTAGTATGTTTGCAGAATCTGCTCCTCAATTTATGTGATCAATTTTATTTATATATTGTAAAGCAACTTATAGAAACTTTGCTCTTTGGAGTACTAAATTTGAATCTATGCTATACGCCTCATCCCCCGCTCCCCCCCTCATAGCTAGAGCCCACGTCAGGGTTCAACCTAGGTGAATTACTTTCACCTCAATTCCTTGCAATTTACTTATCACTTACGATGTATCAATGTTTTGATGGCTATTGCAACCGGACCTGCGTGTCCGATCCTTTTCTTTGTGTATGTTTGAACAGGGGTCCTGCGTGTCCCCAAGTGTTACCTTTCATTCTAAAACTGAATAAAAAATTCATTTAAAAAAAATAAAAAAAAAAAAAAAAAAATCTGGAGACAAAAATAATCATGTTAAACCCACTACTTAAGGAAACATTTCGAATTTGGGCAAAAATCCTTACGATTTCCTTTTATCTCTTCTAGACCCTCACCACTTACTTGATTGATAGAAAATTGAGAATTAGACTAAGGACATGACATATTGTAAAAATTACCTAACCTTGCTGATCTACCAGTTTATTTATTAATAGACAGGGAACAATTTAAACCACAAAAAGTTATTTTTGATCAATGGTACAACTGCTTTAAACAATTGTTTCTTAAGAAACATGCCCAAGCCAGGAACGTGTCTAGACCATCGACTAATTCTGAACTTTTATGCACTAGAACCCCGTTATTTAGTCACACTCTTTCAATAATATATAAGATACTAGTGAGCACACTCATCTTCTTCATCTTCAGCAACATTAGAAATTAATTTAAAGGTACTTCATCAACAGTATCTAACCCCAAAAAGATTGCACCGTCTCTTTCATAACAAAAAAAAAATGCTTGCTGGTAATTTAGCCATATTGGTAGCAGCCTAGCTCATATGTGGTGGTGATGGTGCTCATGTATTCAAACGTTTTGGAGAAAAGTAATTACAGAAATAGACATTTTATACTTGAGACAGAATGTGCCCTAGACCCATTGATCTGGATGTTAATTAAAACTCCTAATATTAAACATAAACCATACCTTAAATTATTTTACATAATGACAAACAATATAAAATTCCTAAATGCTAAAAATTGGAAAAGCAGAGTGGTACCCTTTTTGTCAATTTGGATCAAGAGGGTTTCTGGATTCCTAGAAATAGAGGAATTTTATTACATTAAAACAGATAAAATGGCAATATATGCTTAAATGACAGAGACATGGGATAACTATCTTAAAAAAAAGGTTGAAAAAGAAAAACAAATGAGGACTTTGGATTGTAATCACATATATTCTTTATTAACTTAAAGTGATGGTAAACTTTAAATAATCAAAAGCCATACATGTAATCTTTGCCATTAAAAAAGTAAATGTGTACCTTTTTAAAAAAAACAAAATCCATCTGTGAAAGGGTTAAATTAGTGCATATAGTAATGCTTCTATTACAATTTTATGCCAGCCCACATGGATGAACTCTTTTTTTTTTTTAATGACAATTCCAGTGAACATCCAATCAACATGTGTGTCAGTTAACAATCTTGAAATCCAGCCCCTTTAAAGCCCTTAGAAAGCCTATGTAGAGAGTGGATGTGACTGCTCTATACATCACAGCCCAGCCAAAAGAGGAAATTAAGGGGGGCGGAGGAACAGACAATACCAATTAGGATTATAAACCTTTTATTATAAAATATATATACACAAAAAAAAAATGTGGTTTTACTTGCATACTAATATATGTTTTATTGCAACGTTCTTATAGTCTGAAATCACCATCACTTTAACATTCCTGCTTTTTCAAATAAAGATACCAAGAGAATGAAGAAAAATTGATAATAGGAGTAAATTAGAAAGATGCTTAAAATTGCATGCTCTATCTGAATCGTGAAAGAAAATTTTTGGCTTTACTATCCCTTTAAGTAAATAGCATTGTTTATATGGAGATTGTGGAAATCAGAAATGATTTTGCAGTTTTATCAAATGAAGTGAAATAGTTTATGGAAGATTACGGAAGCAGAATCCCATAGGTTAGAGATCAAGAAGTTACAAGACAAAATAATTGCATTAAAAGACCGATCTAGATTAAATAATATAATTATTGAAAATACCTTAAAAAAACAAACCAGAATTTCGTGATCTTATGCAATTTATGTCAGTTGAATTCCTTAAACTTTTAGGATTGTCAAAGACCTCCCCAATAAATATGAAAGAGTACATAGGTTAGGAACATGCAAAACCTGTACAGATAGTTAATTTAACCCAAAACCAGTAATAGAAAATGTGCTACCATTTCAAGATAAATTTTAACTACTTATATATCACACTCTATATTAGGCAATAAAAAAAAAGTTTTTGTTTTTTTTGTTTTTTCTTCTTATGACCATTGCTTCTTAACTTTTGTTTCAGGCAATCCTGAAATGATGGGCCTCAAAAACAGCAACTGCTGCTTGATAAATGTAGTCCAATATTTCCATGGTACAACTTGATTTTGCATTTAGAGGGACATGAAAACATTTTAAATAATGGCTTACAGATGACAATCAGAACAGTATTAGGAGTTGATTTGCAGAATATTAGATCAAGCATTTTTAAGGCAGGAAAGGCTACACTATCTTTGGTATGGAGAGAATCTTATTTGGAATTGTTTCATAAAACCTATTTGACCACCAATGTAGTTTCAAAATAGAATATAAATATATCTGCTTATTGTCTAAAGTGTATCCATCACAGTGCTGACAATCTACATTATTTTTGGTATTGTCAAAAGACTAAGGGCCAGATAACAAGTGGAGCGCTATTTAATGCTCCCACTCATAAGGTTGCCCTTGTATTATGAGTTAAAAGTAAACTGTTTTTGCGCTCTAACCCAACAAGAGCAAAACGCGGAACATAGAATATTTTATTGGTTTGGGGGTAGCAGTAACCCCTTACCACTTGCACCATTAAAAGCAGTTATTACTAAAGGGTGCTGGTCTCACCTATTGATCTTGTGAACATAGAATATTGTGCATGCAAAATTATTCCTCTAGGGCTATAGGGACCCCATTAGTGCTTAGACTGTTACTTCTGAGAGTATAAACAGGGGCAGAGAGAGATTGGAGAGTAAAAGGGAAAGTGGAGAAAAATACATTAAAAAATAGATTAAAAACTCAAGTGAAGAGATTGGAGAGAGAAGAGAGATTGTAAAGAGAAGATATGGCCTGAGAAAGAAGGCAGGGGGTAAAAAGAGATATTGAAGAGAGGATGGAGTAGTGAAAGATAGATGAGAGATGATAGTTACAAAACAAATTTTCCAGGTCTGCTATGACCTCACATTAATGTCAACACTCTGCTTTCTCTCAGTTTAACAGCTTCCTTTTTATGTCCAGCTATTGTCTTCTCCAGAACCCTAGTTGATGTTGCTTAACTTATCTTTGTTAATTTATTACTTATGTAGCATTATTTAATTTGTGATATAAAACAAAAACATTATTAAAAAAATACTGCACAATAAGAAGTTTCACAATGGCTAAACCTATGCAAAGAATGAGGGGGTTAGTGGGTGTGGTGTGGGTGGGCTAGTGGGTGGGATCAAAAGTGGTGAGTAACATTTTGGGCTGGCTAGTAGTTTAGGGCTTGATATTTTGAGCCCTGATACCAATATATATACTTGATTATTCAGATACATATAGGAATATCTATTTAAAAATTCTTAGAACATATTCTGCTATGTGCAGAACATTGGAATGTTAAATAATTACAGTAAATACTTAGTTAAAACCTTTATTAAAAATGATAATTGCATAAACATGTTTTTTCATGTTTTCATTTACTAAACTGCAAAGGGCTCCAATGCTCTTATATAAATGTCTTATATATAAAATATGTATTTATATGTTTATATGTGTATATATGTATGTAAATACATATATACACATACAAATGCATAAAAACATATGTACATATATATATATATATATATATATATATATATATATATATATATATATATATTTATATATCTATACATCTTTAGACATGTATATGCATGTATCTCTATGCTAAAGCCCTTTGCCTTCCTTTTATTTTTTCTAACACCAATTCATTTTAACTTCAATATTAATCATTTTCATGTTGTTAAAGCCATCCTTTTACTTGTTAGGAATCTTTTACTTATGAAATGGAAAGCAAAATCTGCTACAAAATTTATAGAATTTGTGAATAAAATATGGTTACAGCTGATTATATAGCAACATGAAGTAAATTCTCCTTCAAAATTACATATTAAGAATTTTTTTTGAAAATGAGAATAGGTGATCAAGAAAAATTCAATAAATATTAAATAACAAATGATGCATCCCTTTAGAAACTCAGAATATATACAGAGGCAAGAATGAGACTTATTTGTTTGGTACTAGGCTGCAAATATCTTGAGGGGGATAGGGAGAAGAATGAGAAGGATCTCTTTCCTTTTTTATATAGGAGATTATTGGTTTTGACATCATATTTTGAATATACATGTAGCTTTATTTGCTGTATTAATCTCCTTTCAATTCATATTGGCATAATTGGTATTGTTATATAACCTTATAACAATTACAAGTATGTCCAAATAGAAACCTGAGGAGAGAATTATGGTAAGGTCATATTAATCAGTACTATCAATCATAAAATAATCTAATAATGTTATTCATTCCCAAAAATTCATAAGATCAAATTCTGAATTAAAACCATCAGGCACTCTGGTTTTCAAAGTGAAGCTCCAGAATGCTTCTCGTTTGTATAATAATCGTTATCGTCACCTCTTATCCTGGGAACCCATTTGAATGTTCCAGTATTGCTAGCATGCTTAATAATAAAATGTGTAGCCAGTTGTGAACACTGATTCATTCTCTTGATATTTGATAAATGCTTACTTATCCACTCCCTAACCTCTCATGTGGTGCATCCAACATACTGTTGGTGACACAATGTACACCAAATGAGGTACATGACATAAGTTGTTCTGCAATTGACACAAGATCAGTTCTCAAAAATCTTTCCTGTCACACAAGACTCGAATGCTACAAATTGCAAAAAGTCATGGTTTATAATGTGCAGTGCAACATCTAAAATTCCTTTACAAGTTAACCATGAACTTCCACTGTTTTTAGGTTTCCTGATTTCACTGGGAGATAAAGTCTATGGGCCACATGAATTAAACGGCATGCGGACAGATTCTTAACTTGAGAAGCTGCCCGCATGCCTTCTCTGCATATGGGCAACGGATCCTGTATGCATCATTACACACTTATCGGAGTGTTTAATGCCCGCCCCTTCACTCACGCAACCAATTGCAGGAGAGAAGGGACTCTCAATCATGGAGAGTGACCAAGCTCTCTGTGATTTCTCTTCACCACCACAGGGGTGGCAGAGTGTAAGAAGCAGAGGTCTAATGACCGCTGCTTCTTACATTGCGTGAAGCAGGCTCACATGTGCAAACTTGCCCCACAAGGGCTCTGGAGCAGCTTTTACTGCTTCGTACATGGAGCAAAGTGCCACTAGGGGACACAAAATGCGTCATACTTGGCGTTCCATGCCTGGATTGGATTTTTAACTTTTGACACAATAGTGAATTTTATTTTCCACTGTGGTGCAGTCTTTTTCATTATAAAATTGCCAGGGCCGGTACTAGGATTTTTAGCCACACAGGTGAGGATACATTATGCCCCCCCGATTACATCCCATCCCATTGCTAGTTAAAGGGATATGAAGCCCAAATTTTTATTTCATGATTCAGATAGAGCATGACATTTTAAGCAACTTCCTTATTAACTCCTAGTATCAATTTTCTTCGTTCTCTTAGTATCTGTATTTGAAAAGCAGGAATGTAAGCTTAGGAGCCAGCTCATTTTTGGTTCAGATTCTGGGTAGCGCTAGCTTATTGGTGGCTAAATTCAAATAAAACAGTGGTAGAGCTGCATAGTAAATCACTAACACACGGTCACAGACACTAATAAACATATACACACACACACACACATTCATTAACACACAGTCACAGACACTAATACTCATACACACATATGCTAACACACAGTCACAGACACTAATACACATATATACACACACACATACACTAACACAAAGTCACATACACTAACACACAGTCACAGACACTAATATACGCATATACACACACACTAACACACAGTCAGACACTAATACACATATACACACACACACTAACACACAGTCACAGACACTAAAACGCATACACACACATACACTAACACACAGTCACAGACACTAATACACATATACACAAACACAATAACACACAGTCACAGACACTAATACACATATACTAACACACAGTCAAAGACACATACACATATATACACAGTAACACACAGTCACAGACACTAATACACACACGTACACTAACACACAGTCACAGACACTAATACACATACACACACACTTACATACAGTCACAGACACTAATACACATACACACACACTAACACACAGTCACATACACTAATACACATAAGAACAACGATGAGGAGATCCCAGCATTAAAAATAATCATTCTTTATTGGTAAAATAGATGCGGTGAACAAAAGATCTGGTCTTACACGTTTCGGCATATAAATGTGCCATATTCATAGACCATAACTTCCTCTCTATCACCTGTGTCTTATATGCACCGGTGAGTATGTTCACCCCTCCCCTTTAACTATTACCACTCATAAACAAACAGATAACTGAAAAATACAACCTATTATTCAAAGCATGCTTCAATTATTATAGCTAAATCCTACTTCAACTTATCTATTTACTTGTTAACTGTACATAACAGGGTAAACTTGTAAACTATTTCAATGCTTCTAAATGCATACTTTAACACTGTAGCGCTATTGTGCTTTTACACACTATCACACTGAAAATATAGACTTCTCAATAGACCTCTTGTACTATGACCAGGATATTCTTACATTTAAACATTTCTTACATTTAAAGTAAAAGGTTCATTATTCAGTACATCAAAAGGTTTGCTAACATTTTTGTAGCTATTTATCATATTTATAAATTCTGACATAATAATGATAAATGATACGATATTATATGTTGTTTCATTCTTTACAAAAAATAGCAAAGTACAATGAATACCCTTTGCTTAATAACAGACTTCAACCAGACTGGTGCAGTTTCCTCCAATTGTAGAACCATATATATGGAATCAAAATATTAATTTACATATGCCCTTGGACACTATATATAGGCCTAACATTTCATACAAGAGAAATTGTTACATATATAAATTATAAATAAACATATAGGGGGATATGTATCAAGGCATCAACTATATTGCATTCGCGGGTGTCAATACGCTCACCTAACATTGCCAAACATTGCAGCCGCGGATCTCAATATGATCTCCATATTTATAAATAAAGCCGTCAAAATCATGCGCACCAAGTATGGGATGATGAGCATCGGACTGTTGTTAACTAACAGTCATCGATGACGCTGCTATTCGTGTTTTTCCCAACTTTATACCATTTCACTAAACGCCGCCACTATACTAAAATATTTAGCCGCTATCCCACCACCGCCACAACCTAAATAAAGTTATTAACCCCTATCCCGCCGCTCCCCGCCACCGCCGCAACCTAAAGTTATTAACCCCTATCCCGCCGCTCCCCACCACAGCCGCAACCTAAATACAGTTATTAACCCCTATCTCACCGCTCCCCACCACCATCGCAACCTAAATAAAGTTATTAACCCCTATTATGCTGCTCCCCGACACCGCCACCACTAAATAAATTTATTAACCCCTAAACCTCTGGCCTCCCACATCACCACCACTAACTAAACCTATTAACCCCTAAACCATCAGCCCCCCACATCGCCAAAAACTAAATTAAGCTATTAACCCCTAAACCTAACAACCGCTTAACTCTAAAATAAAATGACAACATCCCTATTTTAATATAAATTAAAACTTACCTGTAGAATTAAAATAAACTAATTTTAAACTATTAATTAACCTACCCTAACTATTATACTGAAATTAAATTAAACTACCAATTAAATAAACTAAATTACAAATTTAAAAAAACCTAACCCTACTAAAATTAATTAATTAATAAAATCAATTTAAATGTAATTTATTTAATAGTATTTAATTTAGTTCATTTATTTAATTATAGTGTAGTGTTAGGTGTTAGTGTAACTTAGGTTAGGTTTTATTTTACAGGTACTTTTATATTTATTTTAGCTAGGTAGTTAGTAAATAGTTAATTATAATATTAATTATATAATATTTAAGTAATGTTTGTGAGGCGAGAGTGCGGCGGTTTAGGGGTTAATGTGGTTATTATAGTGGCGGCGACGTTGGGGCGGCAGATTAGGGGTTAATAAATGTAGGTAGGTTGTGGAGACATAGGGGGCGGCAGATAAGGGGTTAATAAATATAATGTAGGTGGCGGCAATGTTGGGGGCATCAGATTAGGGGTTAATAAGTATAATGTAGGTGGCGGCGGTGTCCGGAGCGGCAGATTAGGGGATAATAAGTATAATGCAGGTGTTGGCGATGTCGGGGGCAGCAGATTAGGGGTTAATAAGTGTAAGATTAGGGGTGTTTAGACTCGGGGTTCATGTTAGCGTGTTAGGTGTAAACATAAATTTTATTTCCCCATAGGAATCTATGGGGCTGCATTACTCAGTTTTACACTGCTTTTTTGCAGGTGTTAGACTTTTTTTCAGCCGGCTCTACCCTTTGATCCCTATGGGGAAATCGTGCACGAGCACGTTATAGCAGCTCACCGCCGACTTAAGCAGCACTGGTATTGAAGTGAGATTTGGAGCAAAATTTTGCTCTACGCTCACTTTTTGTCTTTTAACGCCGGGTTTCTGAAAACTCGTAATACCAGCATTGCAAGGAAAGTGAACGGTGAGAATAACGTGCAAGTTAGCACTGTTACTGTAAAACTCATAATCTAGGTGTATGTTTCTTAAAGGAACTCTAAAGTCAAAAACCTTCATGATTCAGATAGAGCACACCATTTTAAACAACTTTCCAATTAACATCCATTATTTAATAATATGCACAATATTTTTATAGTCCCAATTTTTGAGGCACCGCTCCTACTGAGCATGTGCAAGATTCACAGGATATACATATATACAGTTTGTGATTAACTGATGGCTGTCACATGATGCAAAGGGAAGGAAAACATAACTAACTGAAATTTGGGAGCAAAAAAATCTTCTACTCTCCTAAGTGCTTTTTGTATTGTGCTTTTATTATGCATTTATTTATTATGCTATTCTACTGTATTTAGCGATCCTTTAAATTGTTTTTTCATATTTTGCAAATTGTAAATTGCTTTGATTTTATCAAATTATTGATATATAATACAGTCCGTAGAATTCACACTCTCACCTCAAATTCATCTGCCACAGTGTAAGTAAATTGCAACATTTAAAAGTATTCAATAATCGACAATTGCTGGCTTCTTAAAGGGACAGTCTAGTTGAAAATAAACATTCATGATTCAGATAGAGAATGTAATTTTAAACAATTTTCCAATTAACTTTTGGCACCAATTTTGCTTTTTTCTCTTTTTATTCTTAGTTGAAAGCTAAACCTAGGAGGTTCATAAGCCCTTGAAGGCCGCTTCTTCTCTCAGTGCATTTTGACAGTTTTTCACAACTAGAGGATGTTAGTTCATGTGTGTCATATAGATAACACTATGCTCACGCAAGTGGAGTTCAGGTGAGCCAGCTCTGATTGGCTAAAATGGATGTCTGTCAAAAGAACTGAAATAAGGGGGCAGTTTGCAGAGGCTTAGATACAAGGTAACCACATAGGTAAAAATTTTATTTATATAACTGTGTTGCTTGTGCAAAACTAGAGAATGGGTAATAAAGGGATTATCTATCTTTTTAAACAATAAAAATTCTGGTGTAAACTTTCCCTTTAAAAGAATATTAAACAGTGCTCCTTGAGATAAATCAAAGTAAACCTAAAAAGAAACAGATTGTGTAAAAAAAAAACAGCAAGCAATTTACTTGTTTTCTTGCATAATGAGCACTTAGATATACTCAGTTTAGCCCTACCCCAGAGTGATATTGGAGCTGACATCTTTAAAACATAGGTTACATTATGACTGATCTAGTCATGAGCAAGTCTGACTCCCTGTTATCTAGTCGGTTCACTTTATAGTAACCCCCTAGAAGTTTAATAAAATCAGTCTAAGATAAACCTTCCTGCAGAGGCCCCCTCCTCCTTGTAAGACTGTGTAAGGAAGTAAAGGACACTAAACAAATGTAGGGAAAAAAAGAAATAAAAGGTAAAATCCATTTAGATAGATTAATAATTCATATTGCAATTGTTTATATTAAGTATAAGACACAACTTAGTGGTTCTTTTATTACAACAATGAAATAGACTGTTTAACATCCCTTTAAGTGAAATTAAAAAAATGAAGTGACATTTTGGGGAACAAATTCCCCTTTCTCAGACCAACACAGGAAGGATTTGTTCCCTGAAATATCACCAAAATATTTTATGATTGGATTCTAGAGGGGTTGCAATTTTAAGTACCTACTAATGAAGACAGACCCTGTTCATTGTTATTCAAACCAAACATGGCTATTAACTAAGATGAAAGGATGCTACAGATGACCAAGTTGTACTACCTGCAACTCTATGATTCAGGGGTCAAGCTTTAGACACCCAAACACGAACAAAAAGCTCAACAGTTGTCACTATTTTACCTGCACAACTAAGTTTGTTGTTTATTTACTCAGCTGTTCTTGTGGTCATTTTTATGTTGAAAAAACAGATGATGACATAAAAAAGAGAATGGTAAATCATAGGATTGCCATTAGAGTGGCACTGAATACATGAAAAACGGATAAACCTGTAGCAAGACATTTTTATGGAGAATAATCATACTGTAAAACATTTGAGATTTATGCTGATTGATCATGTTCCTAATACTCCCCAGAGGGGTGATAGAAGTAACAAGTTACTACAGTTAGATGCCAAATGGATGTTTACGTTAGATACATTACAACCAAAATAATTGAACGCAAGTATTGTCTGGCATTGTTATTTATGAGTTTAAGTTGAGATTAACTGCATGTAGCATTTAATGCTTAGATCACATATCTATCTGAGATAAGACTTTAGAGCATTATTTACAGTATTACTCATAGCTCTTAATAAGTATATATGCCAACAAAATCTAAAATGATTGTTACTGATGTATGAATCTAAGGTATACCATTTAATGTATTGAGTTATGTAAGTACTCCTTTTTACAATGATAGAGGTCAGTTTAGTTTTCACTGGATAATGACATATTACCATAGTCATGAGCAGAAATTTGGTAGGAACATAATAGGTATGGGGTGCAACACATTATGTAAGTTAGTTTTGGAGACAGATAGGATAGGATGTCTGATATTAATAATGGCTACTTTAGAGTGCTGTTGACAAATACTTCACTACAAAGTTAGTTTAACATTATGGATGATTGAGAGGTCCATGTTGTTATTGACTCCCTGACAGTGGTCTGTATAAGTTGTTTGATGATTATTTGGTTTACACATAATCTATGTAAATGTTTTGAGTGTATATACTTCTACCATTGTTTGTACAATTTTGTGTGTTACAAAATATAATAGTACTTCGATATAGATTTGCCATGATAAAAGACTTAGAATGTCAAGTATTGACAGACTACACATGCAGGTTGTTTATGTGTTTTCATGGCAATGAGATAGAGAGCGGCACTGCCCTGACTCTCATTTGATTGACACCTTAAACACACCGCCTAGATTACAAGTTTGGCGTTAGCCTTAAAAAGCAGCGTTGAGAGGTCCCAACGCTGCTTTTTTCCTAATGCTGGTATTACGAGTCTGTCAGGTACAGACTCACCGCTCACTTTTCTTCTGCGACTCAAGGCTACCGCAAATCCCCTTACGTCACTTGCGTATCCTATCTTTTTAATGGGATTTGCCTAACGCTGGTATTACGAGTCTTGGAAGAAGTGAGCGGTAGACCCTCTCCTGTCAAGACCTACCACATTTAAAAGTCAGTAGTTAAGAGTTTTATGGGCTAACACCGGAACATAAAACTCTTAACTAAAGTGCTAAAAAGTACACCCATAAACTACCTATTAACCCCTAAACCAAGCCCCCCCCCACATCAGAAACACTTAAATAAATATATTAACCCCTAATCTGCTGACCGTACATTGCCGCCACTGTAATAAATATATTAACCCCTAAACCGCCGCACTCCCGCCTCGCAAACACTAGTTACATTTTATTAACCCCTAATCTGCCGTCCCTAACATCGCCGACACCTACTTACATTTATTAACCCCTAATCTGCCACCCCCAATGTCGCCGCTACTATATTAAAGGTATTAACCCCTAAACCTAAGTCTAAACCTAACCCTAACCCCCCCTAACTTAAATATAATTTAAATTAAACGAAATAAATTTAACATAATTAAATAAATTAATCCTATTTAAAACTAAATACTTACCTATAAAATAAACCATAAGATATCTACAATATAACTACTAGTTACATTGTAGCTAGCTTAGGATTTATATTTATTTTACAGGCAACTTTGTATTTATTTTAACTAGGTAGAATAGTTATTAAATAGTTATTAACTATTTAATAACTACCTAGCTAAAATAAGTACAAAATTACCTGTAAAATAAACCCTAACCTAAGTTACAATTACACCTAACACTACGCTATCATTAAATAAATTACCTAAACTACCTACAATTAAATACAATTAAATAAACTAAATTACGAAAAAAAACACAAAATTACAGAAAATAAAAAAAGTATTACAAGAATTTTAAACTAATTACACCTAATCTAATCCCCCTAATAAATAAAAAAATCCACCCAAAATAATAAAATTCCCTACCCTATACTAAATTACAAATAGCCCTTAAAAGGGCTTTTTGCGGGGCATTGCCCCAAAGTAATCAGCTCTTTCACCTGTAAAAAAAAATACAAACCCCCCCAACATTAAAACCCACCACCCAAACACCCAACCCTACTCTAAAACCCACCCAATCCCCCCTTAAAAAAAAACTAACACTACCCCCCTGAAGATCTCCCTACCTTGAGCCGTCTTCACCCAGCTGGGCACAAGTGGTCCTCCAGAGGGGCAGAAGTCTTCATCTGATCTGGGCAGAAGAGGTCCTCCAAGCGGAAGAAGTCTTCATCCAAGCGGCATCTTCTATCTTCATCCAACCAGAGCAGAGCGGGTCCATCTTCAATCCAGCCGATGCGGAGCTATCCTCTTCAAATGACGTCCTAATACTGAATGAAGATTCCTTTAAATGACGTCATCCAAGATGGCGTCCCTTGAATTCTGATTGGCTGATAGGATTCTATCAGCCAATTGGAATTAAGGTAGGAAAAATCCTATTGGCTGATCCAATCAGCCAATAGGATTGAAGTTCAATCCTATTGGCTGATTGGATCAGGCAATAGGATTGAGCTCGCATTCTATTGGCTGTTCCAATCAGCCAATAGAATGCAAGCTCATTCCTATTGGCTGATTGGATCAGCCAATAGGATTTTTCCTACCTTAATTCCGATTGGCTGATAGAATCCTATCAGCCAATCGGAATTCAAGGGACGCCATCTTGGATGACGTCATTTAAAGGAACCTTCATTCAGTGTTAGGACGTCGTTTGAAGAGGATGGCTCCGTGTCGGCTGGATTGAAGAAGGACCTGCTCCGGAAGGATGAAGATAGAAGATGCTGCTTGGATGAAGACTTCTGCCCCTCTGGAGGTCCACTTGTGCCCGGCTGGGTGAGGACGGCTCAAGGTAGGGAGATCTTCAGGGGGGTAGTGTTAGGTTTTTTTAAGGGGGGATTGGGTGGGTTTTAGAGTAGGGTTGGGTGTGTGGGTGGTGGATTTTAATGTTGGGGGGTATTGTATTTTTTTTACAGGTGAAAGAGCTGATTACTTTGGGGCAATGCCCCGCAAAAGGCCCTTTTAAGTGCTATTTATAATTTAGTATAGGGTAGGGAATTTTATTATTTTGGGGGGATTTTTTATTTTATTAGGGGGATTAGATTAGGTGTAATTAGTTTAAAATTCTTGTAATTCTTTTTTTACTTTCTGTAACTTAGTGGGTTTTTTTCGTAATTTATTTAATTTAATTTAATTGTATTTAATTGTAGGTAGTTTAGGTAATTTATTTAATGATAGTGTAGTGTTAGGTGTAATTGTAACTTAGGTTAAGCTTTATTTTACAGGTAATTTTGTACTTATTCTAGCTAGGTAGTTATTAAATAGTTAATAACTATTTAATAACTATTCTACCTAGTTAAAATAAATACAAAGTTGCCTGTAAAATAAATATAAATCCTAAGCTAGCTACAATGTAACTATTAGTTATATTGTAGCTAGCTTAGGTTTTATTTTATAGGTAAGCATTTAGTTTTAAATAGGATTAATTTATTTAATTATGTTAAATTTATTTCGTTTAATTTAAATTATATTTAAGTTAGGGAGGGGTTAGACTTAGGTTTAGGGGTTAATAAATTTAATATAGTAGCGGCGACGTTGGGGTCGGAAGATTAGGGGTTAATAAATTTAATATAGTTGCGGCGACGTTTGGGGGCAGATTAGGGGTTAATAAATATAATGTAGGTATCGGCGATGTTGGGGGCAGTAGATTAGGGGTTCATAGGGATAATGTAGGTGGCGGCCGTGTCCGGAGCAGCAGATTAGAGGTTAATAATATAATGTAGGTGTCAGCGATAGTGGGGGTGGCAGATTAGGGGTTAATAAGTGTAAGATTATGGGTGTATAGACTCAGGGTTCATGTTAGGGTGTTAGGTGTAGACATAGATTTATTTTCCCCATAGGAAACAATGGGGCTGCGTTAGAAGCTGGGTTTTTTTCAGCCAGCTCAGCCCCATTGTTTCCTATGGGGAAATTGTGCACAAGCACGTTTAGCCAGTTTACCGCTACTGTAAGCAACGCTGGTATTGAGGTGAGATGTGGAGCTAAATTCTGCTCTACGCTCACCTTTTTGTGGCTAACGCCAGGTTTAAAAAAACCTGTAATACCAGCGTTGTCTTAAGGGAGCGGTGGGAACAAAAGGCTTGTTAGCAATGCACCCCTGTTACCGCAAAACTCGGAATCTCGGTGTATGTAAGTTAAGGTTCACTTGTAACATATTGTTATGCAACACCATTGTTCAGTGGTATGTATGTACATATACTGTATATATATATATATATATATATATATATATATATCACTTTTCTGGTATTGATTATAAGATTCAGATAATAACATATTGTATTTGTCTATTAGTGCTGGGTCATGCTGTTGTATATTATTGATTAGCCGTGTGATAGGTTGCACACAATTCAGAGGGACTCATTTGTTGTAATAAATTTGCTTTTTATTCACTTTAACTTTGTCTAAGGAAAGGGTGACAACCCTGAAAACGTTCACAATAAAAGTTTGAATGCCTTAAATCCAGAGAGAGCACCCTGTTGATTACTGTGTTCATTGAAGACTGCTCCCTGGTCCACTGGATTGTTTGTGAGAGTGTGATTCTAAGAGCCATTTTTATGTATATATACTGTATGTTCCAAATGGATTAGGCACTCCAAAAGGTATATCTGCCAAGTCTTTGTGTATCACTATTCAATTCATGAAGACTCACCTCTATAGTTTAACTCAATCTTTATCTTAGTGAGTACATCCAACGTTTTAGCCCACACCTGGGCCTTTCTTAAGGTAAATGTCTCACTCCCCTATTCCCACTATATACACAGCACTGATTGCATAATTATTGTCATGTGCCAGTACCTGCTGTGTCTCCCACGCAGTGTAATTTTTCTTCCTACCTGGAGTTATACGCCATCTACTGGACAGCAAGATAATGGTATACCTTTTACCTTTACTCCATAACATTTTTCTCAGCTCTATAGGGAGGAACAGAAAATGCAGGTATTGACCACTCAAGACAATCATATGCTTACATCTTTAAGACATTTAAATATATACATATACATTTCAAATACCTCTTCCCCAGAAATATTGTTTGGTCCTGGGCATGTAATATTATAGAAAGCATTTTAGGGTCAGGTTTGGTTAAGGCCTCTTGGTGTTATTGTGTCTAATTCCACTATCCAATGGGCCTCCCTTTGAAGTAACAGGGTTTTTTTTTCTGTTTTCACCCCTCTTTAATTTAGGAATTTGGTCAATAGGGCTACATCTCAGACTAGAAACTGGATGTTTGTGATCTAAAAAATGCTGTGCCACAGACTGATCTGTCTTGCCTGAATCCAATGCCTGTCTACTGCTTGATCTGTGTACTGCCATCTGATCTTTCTGCATACACTCCGTTTTTCCAACATACATTTCTCCACATTGGCATTTAATCACATAAACAACATATGTGGAATCACAATTCATAGCCTGCTTTATCCTATATCTCTTTCCTGAGTGGCTGTGGTAAAGTGTGTCACCCAATATTAAATTATCGCATGTGACACACCCATGGCAGCGGTATACTCCACCTTTCCTAGTTAAAAAGTGTCTCCTCTCTGTTTCATATTTATCAACCGGATCAGCCTGTACTAGAATGTCTCTTAGACTGCATCCCTTTCTATAAGAGAATATGGGTATATCATTTACAAGTGACCCTAACCTTTTGTCAACCTGTAGAATCTTCCAATTATCCAGTACAGCTTTTCTCAATGTCCATGTGTCTGTTGTGTAGTCTGTCACAAAGTACAATCTATTTTTTGCCTCCTTTACTGGGTTTTGAGTCTCATTATCCCCAGCTACCACCTGATGTGCACTCTCCTCTACCATTTGTCTTGGGTACCCTCTCTGCAAGAACCTCTTGCCCATTTCTTCCACAGCCCTCTCCCAATTCCCTGAATCTGATGTTAGTCTCAATGCCCTCATCATCTGTGCTTTTGGCATTGACATTAATAGATGTCTAGGGTGAAAACTTTTATATCCAACCACAGTATTTCTGTCAGCCGGTTTCCTGTACATCCTTGTTCCAAACCTATCCCCCTCCTTAAATATCTCAACATCCAGAAACTCTATCTTTTGTGTATTCCACTTTGCCACAAATCTAATCAGGCTTTTGATCTTATTCAATCTTTCTACAAGATTTTTAAGACTATTCTCACTGCCTCTCCAAACAAAAAAAACATCATCTATTAAGCGTTTGTAACCTCCCCCATATACAGGGAGTGCAGAATTATTAGGCAAGTTGTATTTTTGAGGATTAATTTTATTATTGAACAACAACCATGTTCTCAATGAACCCAAAAAACTTAATATCAAAGCTGAATAGTTTTGGAAGTAGTTATTAGTTTGTTTTTAGTTATAGCTATTTTAGGGGGATATCTGTGTGTGCAGGTGACTATTACTGTGCATAATTATTAGGCAACTTAACAAAAAACAAATATATACCCATTTCAATTATTTATTTTTACCAGTGAAACCAATATAATATCTCAACATTCACAAATATACATTTCTGACATTCAAAAACAAAACAAAAACAAATCAGTGACCAATATAGCCACTTTTCTTTGCAAGGACACTCAAAAGCCTGCCATCCATGGATTCTGTCAGTGTTTTGATCTGTTCACCATCAACATTGCGTGCAGCAGCAACCACAGCCTCCCAGACACTGTTCAGAGAGGTGTACTGTTTTCCCTCCTTGTAAATCTCACATTTGATGATGGACCACAGGTTCTCAATGGGGTTCAGATCAGGTGAACAAGGAGGCCATGTCATTAGATTTTCTTCTTTTATACCCTTTCTTGCCAGCCACGCTGTGGAGTACTTGGACGCCTGTGATGGAGCATTGTCCTGCATGAAAATCATGTTTTTCTTGAAGGATGCAGACTTATTCCTGTACCACTGCTTGAAGAAGGTGTCTTCCAGAAACTGGCAGTAGGACTGGGAGTTGAGCTTGACTCCATCCTCAACCCGAAAAGGCCCCACAAGCTCATCTTTGATGATACCAGCCCAAACCAGTACTCCACTTCCACCTTGCTGGCGTCTGAGTCGGACTGGAGCTCTCTGCCCTTTACCAATCCAGCCACGGGCCCATCCATCTGGCCCATCAAGACTCACTCTCATTTCATCAGTCCATAAAACCTTAGAAATATCAGTCTTGAGATATTTCTTGGCCCAGTCTTGAAGTTTCAGCTTGTGTGTCTTGTTCAGTGGTGGTCGTCTTTCAGCCTTTCTTACCTTGGCCATGTCTCTGAGTATTGCACACCTTGTGCTTTTGGGCACTCCAGTGATGTTGCAGCTCTGAAATATGGCCAAACTGGTGGCAAGTGGCATCTTGGCAGCTGCACGCTTGACTTTTCTCAGTTCATGGGCAGTTATTTTGCGCCTTGGTTTTTCCACACGCTTCTTGCAACCCTGTTGACTATTTTGAATGAAACGCTTGATTGTTCGATGATCACGCTTCAGAAGCTTTGCAATTTTAAGAGTGCTGCATCCCTCTGCAAGATATTTCACTATTTTTGACTTTTCTGAGCCTGTCAAGTCCTTCTTTTGACCCATTTTGCCAAAGGAAAGGAAGTTGCCTAATAATTATGCATACCTCATATAGGGTGTTGATGTCATTAGACCACACCCCTTCTCATTACAGAGATGCACATCACCTAATATGCTTAATTGGTAGTAGGCTTTCGAGCCTATACAGCTTGGAGTAAGACAACATGCATAAAGAGGATGATGTGGTCAAAATACAAATTTGCCTAATAATTCTGCACTCCCTGTATTTGAAATACTGGGTTTGAAAGAATGTTTGTTTGCTCATAATAATGCATGTAAATATTAGCATAGCTAGGAGACACGTGACCCCATAGCAGTGCCAATGCGTCACAGGTAAATATCCCTTTCAAATGTAAAGACATTTTTATGTAGGACAAAATGTAACAACAGTGATATGAATTTTACTGGGGGACCTTCATAATCTTTGTCCCCTATCAATATATCCCTTACTGTCTGTATCTTCTTCATGTGAGATACATGTGTACAAATTTGAAACATCCACAAATATACATTTATCATCACATCTCTTTTAGACCTTGTATAAAGTCTGCAGAATCCTTGATAAATGTAGGTATCTTTTTTACACTGTCCTGCAGGAATCCATCCAAGAACTTTGTAATAGGCTGATTCAAAGAATCAATTGCAGAAATAATAGGCCTGCCCGGGGGTGCCTGTAGAGACTTGTGCATCTTGGACAACACATAGAACACTGGTATTTTTGGATACTCTGTGGTTAGATATGATTTCTCACTTTCATTTATCCATCCATTGGACAACCCCATCTGTAATATTGTGTCCAATTCTCTTATATATTCAAAAGTAGGGTTTCCATTTAGGGGAAAATAATTCTCTGTGGTGCCCAGTTGTCAAGGATCTCATTTCTGTAGTGCTTATAATTCATAAGGACTACAATTCCTCCCTTATCTGCTGGCTTCAGGATAATCTCTTTATTACTTCTCAAGTTATTTACTGCATCCCATTCTGCCTTTGTGAAGTTAACCTTTAGTTTAGAAGGCTGCTTTCTATTTGAATCCATATCCTTCTCCACTAATTTTAGGAATGTTTGCTATCAATGGGTTACGTGTCAATGGATCAAACACTCTTACAGATTTATATCCCTTTTTAACCCCACCATCTCCTTTTGTCTTGTCTAGATAATAATCTTTAAGTCTCAGGGTTCTGCCAAATTTATACATGTCAATTTTTTCACTCAACATTTTACCTTTGGATCTAAGCAGAAAATTCAGGCCTTGCTCTAACACCCTCTCTTCCTCCTTTGTTAACAAATGCTCTGAGAGGTTGAAGATTACTTTCTCTTCTGTGTGTTCAAGCCATTCACCTTGCTCCTGGTCACTCTCGTGAGTCTGCTTGTTCCTGCGCTAGTGCACTTTCCCCTAAAAAACGCTCACCTCCGACCTCCGCTGAGTCTGAGTCTTCATGAATTGAATATATATATATATATATATATATATATATATATATATATATATATATATATATATATATATTTATACCCAAATTCATTAAAATTATGGGGGGATATAAAAAACTGAAATTAAAATCCTCCATGTCTTTTTTAGACATGGAGGATTTTAATTTCAGTTTTTTATCTCCCCCCATAATATTAATGCGTTTTGGTTTAACCATGAAAATAGCTTTACCAATGCAGCAACCAGAAATCTATCTCCTACTGATGAGTTCCAAAAAGAACGAAACAGGCTTGTCTAGTGAGTGATTTCTGGTTTGCTGTCATAATCCTGTTAAAAGGATCGCTGTGTCAAAACAGTATTTTTGAAGCAAAAAAACTGAGAATTTGCATATCTAATTTGCACATCTTACCCACAATTCTCTTGTGCATTGGTAACATTGTATATTAAGAATTTCTGGGGAAAAGCGAGCAGGGATACTTGCCTAGATGTGCTAATTTCCTATGCAAATATTTACATTGATTTATATATTTATATATATATACATATATATTTATATACACACACATATGCTCAGTAATTTAATATTCATTACATGTGAAAAAAATTTTTTAATAGGACTAGAAAGGTGAAAACATTATTTGTATCCAAAGAAAAAGTTAATTTATCTAAGTGTGTTTATCCAAATAAAAAGTAGCTAGGCAGCACCCCCACACCTGCAGGCAAAATCAGGGAAGGCCAATCACTCATACACAAACATGTGCCATGAGTAAGGGCCTTTGGGCTTGAAACGTTGTCCCACCTCATCTTGACCTTTATGACAAAATAAAAGCTTAAATGTTAATCCTATGGTCAGACCTGTTGTTGATACATGTATCAACATAATAAATTAATGTATATTTTTGGTTTAGGAATATATTAACATAAGAATTTATAATGCCCCATCATACCTTTATCTCATTTTATTACAACTTTAGAAAATGTAATAAGAAACCAAATTAAAATATTTAAAATATTTACTAAGGGGGGCGTGACCAAGCCACAGCTATGAGAAGATGCAGAATAGAGTAGCTCCGGATTCAATCTGCAGAAACAGTTAGCTTTTGCGCTAATATCTCAAGCTCTTCACATTAATAGTCATCTACATTACACAAAGAAGCAATCCTGATCCTGGATCTACTAAAATTATCGTAATTAGATGCACTGAACTCAAATCGGAGTGTTGTGGCCTATATCACTATACCAGCTACCCCCCCCCTCTTCCGGTGTGTGGGCTACCCGTAGGAGTGTATCTTCATTTTGATATTATCACAGGGTTTAATATCATATAGAGCTTAGTTGCCCATGGAGGAGGATATTACCCCACAGATATGGGCTCTTCTGAACGGACTAGACCATCAAATGGACAGCTACTTCAGAGACCTTACAAATGTCATTAGAATGGCTGGTGAGGAGGAGCATGGGGACTTGACTAAGATGGCGGATAGAGAGGGAGTCTATTCACTATGCAGCATATCATGTGGAGATCAGAGCTGTCCCTCCTTCCCCAAGCCGCTTTCTGGGAGTCAGACAAGAGAAATATCGGAACTGTCAAGCCCACCCACACCGACAAGCTTACTATCCCTTCGCTGTGGTTCCCGGCAACTGCGACCCAGGTTAGCGTCGCTAGCCACTGGGTGTATAGGAAGACCTCGCTGGGAGAGAGGGGAACCATCGAAATAACACCAGATACCTTGGAGGAACGAAAAGGCAAGCAGCACCGCATGTACACCGTGGGTATCAAGATACACATTTTCCACAGTCCACATACCTGGCTAAGGCTGCTTGCGCTGTATGGCAAAAGGTTTATGGATGGCCTACAGTTTGGACAGGATACCACTCCATAGCCTCCCTAGATTGACTCATCTTCCAAGGAGAGGTTTTAGATGAAGGGACTACTGTCCACGACATCTCCAATACAGGGCATCCCATCACCCACCTCTGGAGAACTTATGTTGCAAACTTTTACACTTCCCTTTCTCCCCCCTATACGACACAGGAGGACAGGACGTGCCCCCCATCACCTTAACATAAGTTTAATAGATTGTTTGTTAACCTAAGTATTCTTTGCCTATTAAGTTAGCTTTGGGGCTCTTTTGTTCCAACAGGTTTTTACTGTAGCTATATGGTTGTTTTTCTTTTTCTTTGTTATTTTACTTACCAAACGTTCTTATACTTATGTTCATACCTGCCATTAAGTTTTTTCCTGTTTAATTAAGTGAGATCGCACTCTCCGCTGGGGATATCAATACTTATATACAGGCTCCCAATACACGCCTATTTAGATGTACTGGGCTTCAGTGTATATAACTTACTTGCCCTTACTACCAATTGATTTCTATTCATCTAGTTTAGCTAACTATGCTGCATCAGATTTGTATGCATTAGTGAGAAGAGATGAGGGACTTTGATGCATATATAATAGCGGAAATTTAATTTACCATTGACATGGTTGTGATGTCTTCTACTTATAGTACCATGTGTGATTTCTATATAGCTCTAAGACTTTTACCCAGGTTCACAAGAACTTTACTCAATAGAGTCAAAACACACCTTATGCCTAACATCATAAAATACCTATTTCCCTTTTATGTACATTTATACCTGTTTCTTCCAAGACCTCAATACTTTCCACTAGAATAGCTAAGAAGGATATATAAGTTTGGTAGTCCATGCCCCCAGTGTAGTTTTTATTCAGACAGCATATTCTGTATCTCCCCCTCTTAATATTTAATATTTAATATTTTTATGGTACTAACATATCCTCCTTCATATATTCTAAAACCCTCCCATATAATTTAAGAAGCCCCACCTTTCTTCTCATTTTGAGTGGCTCTTGCCCGCTGCCTACTTTCCCTTTTCTCCCCCTATTCTGAGCGGTTCTTGCCCACTACCTGATTCCCTTATAACCACCATCAGATGGCGCCTGATATATTATTATACCACATAGCCTTAGATTACTTATCTTATTTATTTTTCTATTACATAACTGATACAGAGGCTATTCTCCATTAGTATTTTCATATATACTCACGTAGAGACTGTACCATAAGTCTAAGCAGGTTGAACTGACTTGTCTCCTTTTATTACCATCTGATGGAATATCATTTAGGCAAAAATAAAAATGAGGTCTCAAGGTTCTAGGTCCCAGAAGGCTACCTGAAGTACACATTAGCCACGGGGCCCTCACCCTGAATATCCACAAGACATATGTGATTTAGTTTCATGGTATATCATGACTGTTGCCCTCTCTATTTAAGAGGACATTCAATTATTCCATAATGATTACCATCACTAAAGGTTATAGTTACATAACAATTACCACTGGGTAGACAGGACAATTGATGTTTGAGTGTTAGCCCTTATGTAGATATTTTGTTAGTAGTGTATGTACCTTCTAGTATTTTCTTTGAATTGCCTTATGGACCTATTTTATTGGTTGTTATCTTTCAAAACCTCAATAAAAAAAAATTCTCAAAAAAAAAATATTTGCTAAATGTTATTCTAGTTCACAATAAGCATTACAAAGACAAGGATCATTTTAGAATAAAATCGGTATATTTTGCTTCTTGTTTGAAAGGTGTATTATTATTTATTATGTTTGAAGGAAATATGATTCTCAAATACTGTATTAAAATATTTCCACATTTTTCCCTCTAGTGGTGAAAAACTGTTAAAATGCATTCTTAAGAGGCGGCCTTCAAGGTCTAAGAAATTAGCATATGAACCTCCTAGGTAAAGGTTTCAACTAAGAATACCAAGATAACAAAGAAAAATTGGTGATAAAAGTAAATTGGAAAATTGTTTAAAATTACATGCCCTATCTGAATCATGAAAGTTTTTTTTGTACTAGACTGTCCCTTTAAGAACAATGAATGTCAACAGATTATAAAATAGGCTTAGGATAGCAGTTCCCATAATGACCAGAATAGAGGAAATGTTCTCACAAGTCAATTTTCAGAAAAAAAATCCATATCCAATGCATCCCCCACTACCAATGTTTGCTGATCTGAAAATAAAGATTACTTACAACATTTTTGTTTGTTTTATTTTTCCTACTTTCAAGAAAGTTTGTTAAATATATTATGAAAAATGAGTTGGAATATTTAGGGTGATATTGGGGCGGCACTAGACAAGCCTTTAGAAGATCTTCATATATGTTGAATTTTAAGTATGCAAGCGGGTGGAAAGGGGAAAAAAAATTATAACAAAAAAGTGTGGGGGGGGGGGAATAATAGGCCATTGAGGATATCGGTGGCAGTGGTATACTTTTAGCCCCGAGGGCTTACTACCGCAGGAGACCCCTAACCATCGCCAGTCTCTCCTCCTGGACACTGTTGCCAAGCCTCCCAGCACATACAATGTGTACTAATTTTATTATTGGCAGCAAACACCGCACTTTCCATGGATTCTATATAAGCCATTAATGACAGGACCTGACCCCACCTTGGGCCCTTAGACTGACGCCATGCCCTGGCAATGGCTAGCTTAACTGCCATGAAAACATACACACACAGATATAATATATGTCTAGATGAAACAACGCGACTCGAGGACAGTCTGCATCCCCTAACCCCAGTTTAGTGCAGCAGTAAAAGGCCCTTGACCAGATTCTTTGAATTTTAGGGCACTCCCGCCACATACCCATTCTGCCACAACCACTCCAGCACAGGAGTGAGTTCAATTTAGATATTTGAAACAGACGTAGGGGGGTGTAGTGCCACTCTGTCAAGATCTTGAAAAAGAGCTCATAATGAGTGGTACAATGTATCACACTTTTAGTCAATAAGATCGCAGTCCTCCATGTCTCTTCTTTTGCCTCGAAATGCAAATATTTTTCCCATTGTCGGATATAAAAAGTTTTCCTAAAAAGTGGCGATTGAAGTATGTCAGAATAGGCACGTGAGAACATTTTTGAAGTGAGTACTCCAGACTCCCAACGTTTTTTCCAAATGGTCTGAGATCTCAGGTAGATAAGAAGCCCCAGGATTTTAAGACGTTTTTCAGTCTAAAGAATTCAAATTTCAATAGAGGTGACAGAGAGAATTGGGTCTGGAATTGAGGTATAGTTAACATCCCTTCATCAAAAAAAAGATCTTTTATAGTATTAATTTCAATCAACGACAAATCTGAAGGATGAGAATCCATAAGGGCGTGAAGTAGACCTCATATGGGGTTGTGATATACCTTTAAGGCATATCCCTCCCACCTTGCTCTCTCCCTATTTAAGCACCTTCACGCCTTCTATTCACTGCCTGATAATTGATGTTACCTCTAAGGAGTATCATCCTTCCTTTTTGCTCTCCTAGCTACTTTGTACTTCTTTCAGGTTCACCTGTCATTTTGGGAAACCTCCTGGAATTACCGCTATCCAGATTCATCTAACAACCTGCATTACCTTTTCTTTTTGCTATCAATAGGTAATTCGCACGCTGTCACTAATCTTCCTTGCAGCTTTCCAGCTGCCTGCTCGCTGATACCGGAAGTGAGTCACACTCGCTCAGTCGGAGCTACCGCTCAGACGCCACAACGCTCTGCCACTCTGATCTTCAGTTACGGTCTGTACTTTTTACTTTTCAAAACCGAAGGTATAACTTTTCCTACAAACCTTATGCTGGCTAAGTGTATATTTTGTGAACTACAAGTATCTCTCTGACATTTCTACCATATTCTATAACAAGCTGAATTACTTATCTGAGTGAGTGTGTGAAAACGGACTTTACTTATTTTACTACTTATGCTGTTACATGCACTGATACATTCTATTTTTGCATTATTCAGAATTGCACCATTTGAATTCACTTCACTAGTGATTTCTGTTTTCTCTTAACTTGTTACTTTAAAAGGGGTTATTTTTCATTAAAGATACAACCCAGACTCTCACCACATTACAGTAATTGCTCACAGATACTCTGCCTTAAGTTTAAGCACCAACTTATAGACAGAAATATCAAAGGAGCAACATTTCAACTATTTACTTGTTAGAAATAAAACATTTATATATTCAATATAACAGTATTATCAGGCCTTAAAAAACAAAATTGCCATATTATGGATCCCACAGAGATTCAAAAGGCATTTAACAATATCCATCAAAAATTGGATTATCTGGCTCGTGGCCTAACTGAAGTACAGGCAGAAACCACAACATTAAAAGCTTTAGTAAAAGACTGTTTATCACCTAAAACCCCTGAAATCCCAGAACCCCAAGTACAACCCCCAACTCCTTTTTCAGGCAAGAGATCTGCTTTCAGGGATTTCAAAAATTCCTGTCTTCTATTATTTACTCTAAAACCTCGCACATATCACACTGAAAGATTGAAAGTGTGCACTACCATCTCCTACCTCACAGGGGAGCCCCGCACATGGGCAAATAGATTTTTTGAATCAAACAATTCTATCCTTGATTCCTTGCAGGAATTCTTTGCTGCTATGTCTGAGTTATATGAGGATGCCCACACACAGCTAATAGCAGAAACTAAGCTTCGTTCCCTTAAGCAGGGAAAGCGTACTGTGGAGGAGTACACCACGGATTTTCAGCTATGGGCGACTGACTCTCAGTGGAATGAGGTCAGTCTCCGAAATCAATTCAGATTGGGTTTATCAGAAGTCCTAAAGGAAGAGCTATCTCGCCTTGACATGCCAGAAACTCTCTCTGCTTTGATTAAACTTAGTACTACCCTGGACAGACGAATTAGAGAACGTAAGGCTGAAAGAGGAGGATTTGAGACCTCTCCTAGACAAAATTACCCAAATACCTCTCATCATGATAAAACAACACCTATGGAAATAGGCGCAATAAGGGGTCACTTGACCCTTGAGGAAAAGACTAGAAGGAGACTTTCCAACCTTTGCATGTACTGTGCAAAGAAAGACCATGCTGTCTCAGATTGCCCTTTACTGGACATACAAAAGAGGGGTAAGAATGTTACCTTAGAACATATTAAAACTGATCTTACAAATCAACTAACTATCTCTCTCTCTCTACAGTGGGACCAAAACAATCTTCAGAATAAAGCATTTATTGACTCTGGGGCTTCAGGGATATATATCAACACTGATTATGTATTAGTTAATAAAATACCCACGGTGTGCAAGCAAATCCCTGTGTTTGTTAAATTAATTGATGGTTCCTCTATACAACATGGTCCTATAACACACCATACTATACCTTTATTGATCACAACCACAAATGGACACACTGAATATTTATCATTTGATATCCTCCCAATTGCTATGCATACCATAGTATTAGGTTATAAATGGTTAAAAACCCATAACCCTCAAATAGATTGGTCACTCCATCAAATAAAATTCCAATCAGATTATTGCTTAAAAACATGTTTTCCACAAACACACATAGCAAATATACAGAGTATTCCAGAAGTTTATCAGGATTTGGCGGATGTCTTTAACCTTAAAGAGGCAGAGATTCTTCCTCCACATAGAATTTTTGATTGCCCCATTGAATTAATCCCTGGCTCTCAAATACCTCATGGTAGAATTTATCCCATGTCTCAAAAAGAGCTTAAGGATTTACGTTTATATTTAGATGAAAATCTAAAAAAGGGGTTTATCTCACATTCAACATCACCGGCAGCTGCAGGCATGTTTTTTGTTAAAAACAAAGATGGCACTCAAAGACCAATCATAGACTATAGGGCTCTAAACAATATCACAGTAAAGAATCGCTATCCTCTACCTTTGATTCCTGAGTTATTAGAAAGGCTTACTGACGCCACAATATTTACCAAACTTGATCTGAAGGGTGCATATAACTTAATTCGCATAAAAGAAGGAGATGAGTGGAAAACTGCTTTCCGCACCAGATACGGTCTTTACCAATACAACGTCATGCCTTTCGGTTTATGCAATGCCCCGGCAACCTTTCAACATTTCATAAATGAAATATTTCATGATTTGATTGACGTATGCGTCATCATATATTTAGATGACATCTTGGTCTACTCCAGTACTTTATCAGAACACGAAAAACATGTTAGGTGGGTTCTCACAAGACTAAAAGAACACAAACTATATGCAAAACAGGAAAAGTGTATTTTTCACGTAAATCAAATAAAATTCTTAGGTTACATCATAACACCTAATACTATTAGCATGGATTCAGATAAAATTAAAGCTATTTTGGATTGGCCCACCCCCACTACCGTAAAAGCCTTACAAAGATTCTTAGGTTTTGCGAATTTTTACAGAAAATTCATTCATAACTTTTCTGTTATAGTGAAACCTCTTACTTCACTAACTAGTAGTAAGATTAGATATCTTTGGACAGAGGAGACCCAAAAGGCTTTTCACACCTTAAAGAAATCTTTTTCAACTGCTCCTGTTTTAACCCTACCAGATTATCAGCAACCTTTTGTTTTAGAGGTAGATGCCTCCAATTCTGGTATTGGCGCAGTCTTATCACAACACGATAAAACATCCACTCTTTTACATCCTATCGCTTATTACTCACGAACATACTTACCAGCTGAAAAAAATTATAGTATTGGGGACAAAGAGTTGTTAGCCATTAAGAATTCTTTGGAACATTGGAGACACTTGTTAGAGGGCACTGAAGTACCATTTACGATTTATACTGATCATAAAAATTTAGAGTACTTAAAGAAAAATAAGACTCTCTCTGCCCGACAAGTTCGTTGGTCTCTTTTTCTAGATCGTTTCAATTTCAAACTAACATATAAACCAGGGGTTCTTAACATAAAAGCTGATGCTTTATCCAGACAACATGATAACCCAAACGATAAGATTTTGGCTTCCCCAATTATCCCACAACAAAAGATAATAGGATGCATCACCACATTCGAAAATGAAGTATTAACTGCACTAACAAAGGATCCAAATATACCTAACTCATGTACCAAAGATACATCCACAGGTCTATATTATCACAAAAACAAACTCTTTGTACCAGATTCCTTACGCAAGACAGTTCTAACTTATACACATGACAATGTTCTATCAGGACATACAGGCATACAAAAAACTATTGAACTCACAAGAAGATTTTTTTGGTGGCCACAGATGGAACAATATATTACCAATTACGTTTCCTATTGCGATATTTGCGCAAGGAATAAACTAGACCATAAAAAGCCGATTGGGTTATTGACATCCATACCAATACCTGATAAACCCTGGTCAACAATCTCGATGGATTTCATTGTTGACTTACCACTTTCACAAACGTACAACACAATATTCGTTGTTGTAGATCATTTAACCAAACTTGCTCATTTTGTTCCATTGAAGTCCCTTCCAACTGCAAGTACTACAGCTAAAGCTTTTATAGCTTCTATCGTACGCTTACATGGCTTACCCAAAGTCATAATATCTGATAGGGGAACTCAGTTCACCTCAGCCTTCTGGAGGTCTTTATGTAAAATCCTACAGATTGATGTCAGATTTTCAACTGCTTTCCATCCTCAAACAAATGGACTAACTGAGAGATTAAACCAAACCCTTGAACAATATCTCAGATGTTATATAACCCATTTACAGGATGATTGGGTCGCATACTTACCCTTAGCAGAATTCTCCTATAATAATTCAATGTCATCTTCCACTAAAATGACTCCATTCTACGCAACTTACGGTTATCACCCAATCTCTATTACTTTATCAAAGGTAACTGTTAACTCCCCAAGTGCTACCGATTACACTTCATCTCTACAACAAAGGTTGGACGTTTTGAAGACCCATCTTCAAGATGCAAAGGAAAGACAGAAGAAATATTATGATCAAAAACACAGAGAAACATCAAAATATAAGATTGGAGATCTTGTCCTTCTATCTACCAAACATCTCAAACTTCAACTACCGAGCAAGAAGCTCGCTAACCAATTTTTAGGTCCATTCCCTATTGAAAAAATCATAAACGAGAATGCAGTCCGTATAACCCTGCCGAAAGATTTTAGGATACATAATTCTTTTCATATTTCTTTACTAAAGCCATACAAATCGGACCCTACAAGACATCATCTAGTTACTCCAGCCCCAATCCTTATTGATGGTCAGGAGGAATTTGAAGTGGAGAAGATTCTTGATTCCCGATTGAGACACCGACGTTTGGAGTATTTGGTCAAGTGGAGAGGCTACGGACCGGAGGAGAATTCGTGGATTTCCCATTCGGAGGTCCATGCACCTGTATTGGTACGCCGGTTTCATCTCAAGTATCCATTCAAACCCCGTCTAGGATCTTCTGGAGTGGTCCCTTGAGGGGGGGGAGATGTGATATACCTTTAAGGCATATCCCTCCCACCTTGCTCTCTCCCTATTTAAGCACCTTCACGCCTTCTATTCACTGCCTGATAATTGATGTTACCTCTAAGGAGTATCATCCTTCCTTTTTGCTCTCCTAGCTACTTTGTACTTCTTTCAGGTTCACCTGTCATTTTGGGAAACCTCCTGGAATTACCGCTATCCAGATTCATCTAACAACCTGCATTACCTTTTCTTTTTGCTATCAATAGGTAATTCGCACGCTGTCACTAATCTTCCTTGCAGCTTTCCAGCTGCCTGCTCGCTGATACCGGAAGTGAGTCACACTCGCTCAGTCGGAGCTACCGCTCAGACGCCACAACGCTCTGCCACTCTGATCTTCAGTTACGGTCTGTACTTTTTACTTTTCAAAACCGAAGGTATAACTTTTCCTACAAACCTTATGCTGGCTAAGTGTATATTTTGTGAACTACAAGTATCTCTCTGACATTTCTACCATATTCTATAACAAGCTGAATTACTTATCTGAGTGAGTGTGTGAAAACGGACTTTACTTATTTTACTACTTATGCTGTTACATGCACTGATACATTCTATTTTTGCATTATTCAGAATTGCACCATTTGAATTCACTTCACTAGTGATTTCTGTTTTCTCTTAACTTGTTACTTTAAAAGGGGTTATTTTTCATTAAAGATACAACCCAGACTCTCACCACATTACAGTAATTGCTCACAGATACTCTGCCTTAAGTTTAAGCACCAACTTATAGACAGAAATATCAAAGGAGCAACATTTCAACTATTTACTTGTTAGAAATAAAACATTTATATATTCAATATAACAGGGGTGGATTGGAGATGGATGTGGGGCTAATCTGTTCTTGTGACACATTTTATCTCAGAATTTAAGATTAGAGGCTATGATGCAATTCCAGTATATTACTGGATTTCTGGTGTGCTTCAGGATCCATACCAGATCCCTGAGACAAACCTCCTGGGGGAGAGAGGCCTGCTCTATTTCGGACCACTTACTATCAGGTGAAGTTTTGCCCCAGGCTGAATTATGGGCCAAACGGAAGGCTTCGTAATAAACAGCTATGTTATGAACCGCCGTCCCTCCAGCCTGTACTGGGCATGACATAATTCTCATTGCAACTCTAGGATGCTTATGATTCCTGATTAATTCCTTGCATATTTTTTGAAATTGTGTAAAGATGGTTTTGGGTATGGGGAGCGGTAAAGCTTCTAAATAAATAAGTCAATTTCAGGAGCAGGTTAATTTTAATGTCAGCAATTCTGCCCCACCAGGACAAATTTGGAGAATCCCAGAGTGTAACATATTCTTTGAATTTACGAAATAAGGGGTGGAAGTTAGCTGTCATGATAGTTAGGATGTCATGTGATAAGAATACCCCAAGATGTTTCAATTATTTTGTAGACCATTCAAATGGGAATTGACATTTCAATAGTAATAGGTCTTGATTCGGTATGTTTAATGCATAGGCTTCAGTCTTATTATAATTCAATTTGTAAAGGCTTATATTGGATGCAATGATAAATTATTTGACAGTTACAAGGTCTAATGATTTAAAAGATTTTTAAGAAAACACTAAAACATCTGACTTAAATTAAAGAAAATAACATACTTAAAATATGTGAAAATATTATTTAAATTGTATGTGATTACTTTAGAACAGTCTGTCCAAATTAAGGGCCTGATGATAAAAGGATCACCGAACACACAAAAAATTGTGTTTTTGCCAGTCTCGCAATCCGTGGGTCCGGCGATATTTTAAAGTAAATTAAAGCAAATTTTAAGTATTTCTATTAAAAACATTAAAAAATTATAAAATTATTAAAAATGATTTGCATATTTCAAGGTGTGTGTGTCTATCTATGTATTTATAAGTATATATGTTTGTATGAATGCACAAACATATTTAAACATATAAATACAAAAATATACAACTATACACATGTATATATATGTGTATTTGTGTATATATATATATATATATATATATATATATATATATATATATATATATATATATATATATACACAAATACACATATTTATTAAACATCCTTTAAAAAAATCATAGGTTGTTTCGGCTTTAAAATTGAAGCCTTTTTCACAACAATACATTCCTCACTATCCTAAAACCAAAATTGATATACACCAGTCTAACTCCCACTTTCAAAACATTTCATTCCCCTAAGTGTACACATCCATGTGAGGTATAAAACATTAAAAATATATGTTCCCATCCTACACAATCAATCAACACATGTATGTATGTTTATATACTTAGGATTTCTACAATACATGTCTAACAATTATCGATCCACTGTTTTACTACATGTATATTAGTTGCTCCATTTGCAAGTATAACATTCTTGAGCATTGCAATTCTATATGTCAGCTACTATTGTAACAATTCTAAGGGCTTGCTATTTTTTATGCTAAACTTTACTCCTTCAAATTAGGCATACTTGCTGTACTTTTCAGAGACGGTTTTATGATAAATCCATACAACATTGCTATTGCATATATTCTAGATCATCTATACTTAGCGTTTTTGTCAGAGACTAACAATTTTCTACAACTTACTTGTACTCCAGTGTGCACACACTGACCACCTCCATTACTCGCTTCCTGTCATTGTTATTATTTAAGCATGGCCCCTCTATGCCACAGTGGTTCCCGTAAATGTCACAGATGATGTCACGGCCAATAGGATTGGTTCAATCACGGAGAACATTTCTCCATTTCTCAGCATGTCACCCTTACTTTTAATATTTGTCATGTCTATGCTATTGCACTTATTATGTACACAAATTCAGGCATAGAGTCCCCATATTCAGTCCAAATGTATACCACTGCTTACCAAGTCTTTACCTAATTATCCCAGTTTCCATTATTTCTAAGTAAACTTGATGTTTTTACCTTATATTGCTACACTCGCCTGTACATTAAGGAATCTCTTTAGCTTGGAAATCTAAAGGACTTTTAACAACATTAGTCTGTCACACTTTCTGTTCTTATTTAATAAAACAGGGAATCATTTTAGTGTACAAAGCCCCTTTTGTGGTTAATGTGTCTAACCTGTGTATCCAAAGGGCCTCTCTCCTTAACAATTCCCTTCCTCTATCCCATCCTTTCTGTTATGGTAGAATCCTGTCGATAAGCATTGTACTTATTAGAGACACTGTATGTTGTTTTTCTAAAACGTGTCTCGCTCTTCTTTAAAGGGACAGTCAAGTCCAAAAAAAACTTTTATGATTTAAATAGGGAATGTAATTTTTTTATATATATATCTTTTTTTTTATTGATGCAATTATTGCATAGATACATTCTCAAGAAGAAAAGTTAATAAAAAAACAACCAAAATAGTTCCAGCAGAAAAAGAAAAACAAAGATAAACATTCAATCAGTGAACATCTTGTCATAATCAACTTAAAGTTAGCTTGTAGGAGAAAAAAAATAAACCTCTTATTTTCTATTATATACTTGAATTCTTATGCAGATTATTCCTCTAGGCTGATTAATGCCTGAACAGGGAGGGAGGTGGAGAGAAAAATTTTTTTATAAAGGGAGAAAAATAAAAAAAGGAGGGAAAGAAACATAAAAAAAGAAGCAAAAGAGGGTAGGGGAAACTGACTATTACCAAAGATCTAATAAAACTATTTCTGAGTGTCTAAACTGTAGATTAGTTGATCTATCTCCTCTGGGGAGAAGATCTTAATAAATGCAGACCATTTTTTTTAAAAAAAGAGTCACCTCTCTTTCAGAGGTTAAAGTTGTGTCCATCTGTTCAATAATGCATTGTTTTTTCATATAGTTTTTAATTTCTTGTATACTAGGGACCGAGGAATCTCTCCATTTCCCAAAAATTAAATTTCTTGCTGCCAGAATTGCCATATTCCTATTTTTTTTATGTTCAGAGATTGTAGGGGATTCTATGAGGAAAACAGCCTCCGCCAGTGAGAGAGAGAAAACGGGTAACTTCATTGTTTTGGTCAACCAGAATTCTATTTTCTGCCATAATTGTTTTATCCGAGGGCATGTCCATATCATGTGAACTATATCAGCTGCCGGGTATGCACATTTAGGGCATGTATTACATTTATGATTATGCCATTTAAACCCCTTTAATGGGGTATAATAGGTTCTATAAAGTAATTTAATATGTGATTCTCTCCAGCTTGCAGATAATGTGGTCTGGGCTATTGTGGCTACAGATTTTTCCACCTGATCCACCTCGATGTCTAATTCTGGCGATAGAAGATTCCACTTTTGTGTTATCTGCTGTAGATTAGAGTCTCCATATTGACTAGTCACCAACTCATACCAAGTTGAGATGGAGGATAAAATTTTGGCAAGGGTGGGCTAGTTGTCTAGCTTCCCCCAGGACCAAGACCATCCAAATTTCTCAACGAGTGAGAGAAGGTAGTGTCTGGCCTGGAGGTAAGCGAAAAAATCTTTATTACTTAGATTGAAATCCTGTTTCAGCCTATCGAAGGTTTTAACCGATGGAATATCTTGATCTATAAATGGAGTCATAAAAGTTAAACCCTTCTCATGACCTGAAATATTTGAGCTTGGGTACCTTCTTGAAATTCTGGATTACCACATAATCCTTGGAATTTTGGAATAGTGAGATAAATGCCTAATTTATGCCCAAGCTTTTTCCACGCCTGTATTATCATGTATACCGAGCTGGGACGCTTCACTTTCTTCGGAATTAGGTGAACCGGACAATGAATTAAAGCTATGGGATTATAAGGAAATGTAATGTTCCTTTCCAGTTTATTATTAGTGAAATAGTCTTTATTCAGAATCCAGTCTATCACAATACGTGAGAGGAAAACCAAACTATATTTACTAAGGTCAGTGAGAGCCATTCCCCCATATCTTTTGGGTAGATAGAGTTTATTTAAGGAGATTCAAGGTCTTTTGCATTTCCAAATGAAATATCGGAGGGTCCTATTCAGGCTTTTCCAGTCTTTAACTTTCAAAATAACCGGAATATTTTGTAAGGGATAAAGAATTTTTGGGAGGAGAACCATTTTAAATAAGGCAATGCGTCCTGATAGAGAAAGTGGAAGGTTTTGCCAGCTACTCATGTACTCTTTTATTCTAGCTACAATAGGAGAGATATTGAGACTATACCATTCTTGTGGATTAATTGAAATGTTGATTCCTAAATACTTGAAATGAGTCAGAACTTCCTTAAAAGGTATCACAGAGAGAGAAGACCCATTTTTCCTGATCCACATTAGCTCTGACTTAGAGATGTTGATCTTATAGCCTGTGAAAGCTCCAAAATAATTAGTAATCGAGAGTAGTTTTGGAATATTAGTTGATGTGTCGGACATATAAATTAATACATCATCCGCATATAGAGCGATTTTTTGTTCCAAGGTGCCGATTTTTATCCCCTGTAGTACCTGCCTAATCTTAAGAGCTAAGGGCTCCATCGCTAGGTCAAATAAAAGAGGTGACAGTGGGCATCCTTGTCTTGTGCCTCTCTGAAGATTAATTAAATTAGATTTAAGTTTATTAATAGTCAGTTTGGTTGAAGAATTTCTACAGAGGTTATTAATAAAAGAAACAAAATTATCCTTAAAGCCAAAGTGAGCCAGAGAAGTCAAAATATGTTGATGAAACACTGAATCAAACACTTTTTCTGCGTCCAGCGCAACAATTGCTATATCTGCCTGATCTTGAGAGGCACCTTCACGATAGTTATAGAAGTAGTCGAGAACTAAAAATAGTTCTCTGACTTTAGCTGCTAAGTTGCGCCTGGACAATTATTAGAGACACTGTATGTTGTTTTTCTAAAATGTGTCTCACTCTTCTTTAAAGGCATAGTCAAGTCCAAAAAAAACTTTTATGATTTAAATAGGGAATGTAATTTTAAACAACTTTTCAATTTACTTTTATGACCAATTTTGCTTTGTTCTCTTGGTATTCTTAGTTGAAAGCTAAACCTAGGAGGTTCATATGCTAATTTTTTAGACCTTGAAGACTGCCTCTAATCTGAATGCATTTGACCACTAGAGGGCATTAGTTCATGTGTTTCATATAGATAACATTGAGCTCATGCACGTGAAGTTACCCTGGAGTGAGCACCAATTGGCTAAACTGCATGTCTGTCAAAAGAACTGAAATAAGGGGGCGGTTTGCAGAAGCATAGATACAAGGAAATTACAGTGGTAAAAAGAGTATTTCTATAACAGTGTTGGTTATGCAAAACTGGGGAATGGGGAATAAAGGGATTATCTTTCTTTTTAAACAACAACAATTCTGGTGTTGACTGTCCCTTTAAAGGGACAATAAAGTCCAAATTTAACTTTCATGATTCAGATAGAGTATGCAATTTTAAACAACTTTCCAATTTACGAATCTTATCAAATTTGCCTTGTTCTCTTGATATCTTTAATTGTAGAGTAAAACTAGGTAGGCTCATAAGAGCTCGGGAGTGTGCATGTGTCTTTAGTAGTCTATGGCTGCTGAGTTTTGCAACACTGTATAACAATGCTACAAATAATGTTGCAAAACACTGCTGCCATAGACTACTAAAGACACAAGCACACTCATGAGCTCTTATGAGCCTACCTAGTTTTATTCTACAATAAAAGATATCAATAGAACAAAGCAAATATGATAACATAAGTAAATTGGAATGTTTGCCCTATTTGACTTTACTGTCCCTTTACTGACCCATCCGTATGGCTAATCTTTCACTTCAGGTCTCAGGTTGCGCTAATTATTCTAGTTCTATTTAGGCATGCACTCGAGCACAACTATATGATTTGTGCTTGGATTAGAAGGGACACTATGAGTGTTTTGGAAATAACACTGAAGTCATTAGGGCAAGTTAGAAGCCCTTTAGATTGATGGAAGAGAATGCAAACATAAGGATCTCTTTTCTATGGTCCCTAAAAGAATGGTGTTGTTAACGTGTATACTACTCAATACTTTTAATACATTTCATGCATTTTTAGGTTGAAAATTATGTTTTTTATTTGTTTTATTTTTCCTTATAATTAAAGTGGTACATGTAGTTACTTCCCTTAGATATTCTCTATGCTCTTGTTTTTTTAGTATGTTGTTCTAGTGACACTGGCATGTGCAAAAACAATCTTTCAAAGATGTGCTAGAATGCAATTCCTGCTCCCAAATGAGGTAAAAAAAATACATTTTTCAACAGGTCTAGGGTATTGAATCTGCAATGGTTAAAAAGCATTTATAAAAACAAAAAAGTTACTACTTATTAATTGGAGTAATGGTATTAAACTGTCACCATTTAAAGTGACATGATACTCCAAAATCTTTTTGTTCCATCTAAAAGTTAATGTTTTAAGATATATTACAAGTGATTTAAAAAAAAACCACAATAATGCAGTTAATGTGAGTCCTACATTAAATATAAACAGCTGCTAGTGGTGTGTAGGTGGCAGAGCAGGTGAAGCTGGTGAGGTTCATGGCATCTGCATGAAAATTGTGTTTTTTTGACTAAGGGTTCCTTTCTGTATTCTTCTAGTTCCAGATTTTTGTTAAGGTTCCTGGGAATGCATTGAATGAATGTGTCCTGACTCATAAGCTAGAAGTAGTAATAGAAAATTGGGGCTTTACAGGGAGTGCAGAATTATTAGGCAAGTTGTATTTTTGAGGATTAATTTTATTATTGAACAACAACCATGTTCTCAATGAACCCAAAAAACTCATTAATATCAAAGCTGAATATATGAGTAGTTTTTAGTTTGTTTTTAGTTTTAGCTATTTTAGGGGGATATCTGTGTGTGCAGGTGACTATTACTGTGCATAATTATTAGGCAACTTAACAAAAAACAAATATATACCCATTTCAATTATTTATTTTTACCAGTGAAACCAATATAACATCTCAACATTCACAAATATACATTTCTGACATTCAAAAACAAAACAAAAACAAATCAGTGACCAATATAGCCACCTTTCTTTGCAAAGACACTCAAAAGCCTGCCATCCATGGATTCTGTCAGTGTTTTGATCTGTTCACCATCAACATTGCGTGCAGCAGCAACCACAGCCTCCCAGACACTGTTCAGAGAGGTGTACTGTTTTCCCTCCTTGTAAATCTCACATTTGATGATGGACCACAGGTTCTCAATGGGGTTCAGATCAGGTGAACAAGGAGGCCATGTCATTAGATTTTCTTCTTTTATACCCTTTCTTGCCAGCCACGCTGTGGAGTACTTGGACGCGTTTGATGGAGCATTGTCCTGCATGAAAAACATGTTTTTCTTGAAGGATGCAGACTTCTTCCTGTACCACTGCTTGAAGAAGGTGTCTTCCAGAAACTGGCAGTAGGACTGGGAGTTGAGCTTGACTCCATCCTCAACCCGAAAAGGCCCCACAAGCTCATCTTTGATGATACCAGCCCAAACCAGTACTCCACCTCCACCTTGCTGGCGTCTGAGTCGGACTGGAGCTCTCTGCCCTTTACAAATCCAGCCACGGGCCCATCCATCTGGCCCATCAAGACTCACTCTCATTTCATCAGTCCATAAAACCTTAGAAAAATCAGTCTTGAGATATTTCTTGGCCCAGTCTTGACATTTCAGCTTGTGTGTCTTGTTCAGTGGTGGTCGTCTTTCAGCCTTTCTTACCTTGGCCATGTGTCTGAGTATTGCACACCTTGTGCTTTTGGGCACTCCAGTGATGTTGCAGCTCTGAAATATGGCCAAACTGGTGGCAAGTGGCATCTTGGCAGCTGCACGCTTGACTTTTCTCAGTTCATGGGCAGTTATTTTGCGCCTTGGTTTTTCCACACGCTTCTTGCGACCCTGTTGACTATTTTGAATGAAACGCTTGATTGTTCGATGATCACGCTTCAGAAGCTTTGCAATTTTAAGAGTGCTGCATCCCTCTGCAAGATATCTCACTATTTTTGACTTTTCTGAGCCTGTCAAGTCCTTCTTTTGACCCATTTTGCCAAAGGAAAGAAGTTGCCTAATAATCTTAATAATAATCTTACCTAATATGCTTAATTGGTAGTAGGCTTTCGAGCCTATACAGCTTGGAGTAAGACAACATGCATAAAGAGGATGATGTGGTCAAAATACTCATTTGCCTAATAATTCTGCACTCCCTGTATGTGTATTTTCTCCTCACTTGGTTATATAAGGATGATGTCTAGAGTTTACTTAAATATCAGAAGTAGGGTTGACCTTGGTGATGAGTGCCACTCAGACTTTGCAAGTTTTTCATTGTGCGACTCACACAGACTAATTTTTGCTGTGGGAATTTACTATTTTTTTTATTTTGCTGCAGATTTATTGATATTTTCTTTACATATAATTGTATTAGGAGTCTCCATACATAAGGGGGCCCATTTATCAAAGGGCTTGCGGACCTGATCCGACACTGTGGATCAGGTCCGCAAGACCTCGCTAAATGCGGAGAGCAATACGCTCTCCACATTTAACATTGCACCAGCAGCTCACAAGAGCTGCTGGTGCAACGCCGCCCCCTGCTGACTCGCGGCCAATCAGCCGCCAGCAGAGAGCTGTCAATCAACCCGATCGTATTCGATCGGGTTGATTTCCGGCGATTCCTGTCCGCCTGCTCAGAGCAGGCGGACAGGGTTATGAAGCAGCGGTCTTTAGACCGCTGCTTCATAAGTTGTGTTTCTGGAGAGTCTGAAGACTCGCCAGAAACACGGCCCTTCAAGCTCCGTACGGAGCTTGATAAATGGGCCTGTAAGTGTCTGTGTCTGATATCTTAGAGGTACATGGAATATTTTTTTGCCATACTGCATATTTTTATAAGTCAACTTTATATGATATAGTTCATGTTACATCTCAAGAGTGGCTTCTTTATAGACTGCGCCCACAAGTACCTTGGGAGTTGCAGTGTTCTATCTTATTATTCTATAATAAACAGGTGTAATCCAGTTACGATTTTCACAGTATTTATGGTAAAATAAATCATGAAATAAATACAGATCAGTTATACTTCCAGTGGTGCATTCACATTTAAGAGTCCCAAAATGAAAACTTATATATTCTGTAAATATGTTGAATATTGTGCTTATAAAGAAATAAACACAAAATGGTTAAATATATTAAAAAAAAATATAAAACAATATATGCCCTTCAGACATCAGTTGTGTGGTTAGAGGCTCACACACAGCCAGAGTCATCAATCAGATGCGGTGCCTGTAAAGGAGACAAAAGTGCAATATTGTTTATTTTTTATTTTTCCAAGTTGGAGGGGAAATGATCAGCTGAGAACCAATTATCCACAAAGACAAGACTATTTAAAGATGACAGTTTTTTTTTTTACCAATTATATCCTTGAAAAAGCTGCTGGAGGGCAGCTAAATACATGTTGGAGCAATTGCATGCCAACATAGGGGAAAGTGGCTGGAGCAGATAGGCCTTTTGTATTTGAAAGGTTTGCCGCTGATAGAATATATCAGCATCTTATTTCACACTTTGAACTAAGAATTCTTCCCACAATTACTTGAACCCACATCATGGCTTTGTAATGTTTTAATGTTTAAAACCTGAGTTTAAATTAAAAAAAAAACATACTTAAAAATAGAAATATAATTATTTTAAATACTGTAGTCTTAACTTCCTTGTCAACAACACAAATAACTCTGGGAACAGCTCATGTTGCTCTGGGATATAGCTAGAATACCAATGGCAGGCTCATTAATAAATGATAAAAAATATAAACGTTATTGTACACATTAAAAACATAAGTGTACAAACACCAGCTTACTACAGAGGTGCAATCTCACGCGTTTCACAACCAGGACTGGTGCTTTTTTTTAAATCATTTTTGCCGGAGACATTACGTGAGCTATTACCAGAGTTATTTGTTTTGTTGATGACTTCATTATATGGGGTTGGGAATTTCCTTTTAAACTCTGACACAAGAAACATAGCAGTGGACGCTGAATTTCTGGAATATAACATAAAGACGGCAGCGGTAAGCAGTTACTGAAGTAATGCATTTGCATAACACTTTTAACTTCCTTGCCATGCCCTAAATTGGATTTTATTTTTCTATTTTTTATTTTTATTTTAAGAATTCTGATTGGTTAGTCATTTTAACAAATCAGGATTGTAAATTAAACATTCATGATTCAGATACAGGGTGCAATTTTAAACAACTTTTAATTTACTTCCATTATTAATTTGTGCTCAATCTTTTTATATGCACACTTCCTGAGGCATCAGCTCCTACTGAGCATGTACGAAAGTTTACTGTGTTTATGTAAATTAGTCTGTAATTAGCTGATGCTTGTCACATGATACAATAGGCATAGAAATTAAGCAATTTTCTCAGGAAAAAAATCTGATTATTTGAAACTCATAGTAAATGCTATTGCCTTGATTTTATATTGTGCATTTGAGGATTATGCAATTCTACTGTATTTAATGGTTCTTTAAGCCAGTTCACTTATCTGATCAGTTAATAAAATTGTGTTGTTGGTGTATTTTTTCACTTGATGATAACCGTGGCACACCAAACAGATCCAATAGCTTTAGCGATGTTCATGGATTGCTGAACGGTAGTGGAGGAAATCACACACCTGTGCTGATTTCCTGCATTATAAGTTCATCCTTAAGTCATACAACTCTGCTCTTAGCCTAGCCAAAAAAGGCAATTTCTCCTCTGTTGTGTTAACTCATCCAAACCCAGAAAGCTGTTCTCAACATTTAACTCTCTTCTACGTCGCCTGCACCTCCTCCCACTACCAAACTCACTGATCAGATTATTGCTAATCACTTCAAAAAATAAAATTGACACAATTAGAAAATACATCTACACCTAACACCTCTCAAACCCAGCCCTCTTACCCACCCCTTCTGTGTGCGTGCGGCAGTGACGTCATTGCCGCACACTTCTTTCACTCAGAAGCCGATCAGGATCTCCTGTGGCGCGAATCCTGCGCCTATGTAAGTTGCTCTCTTTCTATCTATCACTGCCCAAGTATAGGTGTGACTTAGTGTGCTCCTTGGTATGATTATTACTGTTATCTGGTTTGCCTCACTGTTATTGGACTCTGCCTGTCTGACTACTCTGCTTGCTTAACCCCTAAAGTACTGGATTGCCTCACTGTTCTTGAACTCTGCCTGTCTGACTACTCTGCTTGCTTAAACCCTAAAGTACTGGATTGCCTTAACGTTATTGAACTCTGCCTGTCTGACTACTCTTCTTGCTTAACCCCTAAATACTAAATTGCCATACAGTTGCTGAACTCTGCCTGTCTGACCACTCTGCCTGTTTAACCCTTGAACCATTGTATTGCCATACTGTTACCGAACTCTGACTGCCTGACCATTCTATTGTACTGAAGTATTGGATTCCTTTTGTTGCAATTCCTGCCTGTTTCCGGTCCTTCTATTGGTTTACCCTTGAACTGCCATACCACTGGATTCCCTACCTGTTGCCACCAAAGACTACTTGCCTATTGTGAGTACCGCTTACCTCATTTTGCAAACTTTCTCTGCTCTGGGATATTCCCTATCATTCCAGCTTGACGCCGGGATAAGAAGACTACTGACCAAGTTTGGTCTGATAGTGGAATATCCCATGAGCATTACATTATACTTGGGCCGTGGATCCAAATGAGGTAGCAAGAATAGTTTATCTTCAGGGACAGATGTTGGGAACCCATACCGTACAGTTGCAGAGCGTGGATTCCAAACTAGTGGCTATAACCGCTCAACTCTCCTCATTGGTTGCAGCGAAGGATACCGCTCCTGTTGTTGTACCACCAGTCTCTGCTCCTAGTACTGCAACTTCTTCCCCTGCTTCTGAAAGAATACCCCGGATACCACTACCTGACAAATATGAAGGTACTACTGATTTTAGGGGTTTTCTTAACCAGTGCAGGCTGCACTTTTGCAATGATCCTCACACCTTCCAGTCTCACCAGTCAAGGGTCACCTTTATCATTTCCTTACTGAAAGACAAGGCCCTAGCCTGGGTCTTACCCCTTTTGGAACAGAACGCTCCACTTCTGTACAATGCTGATGCTTTCATTTCTGCATTATCTTCTGAGTTTTGCACCTTGACACTTGAGACCAGTTGGGATGGCAGTGCTCTCAAGGCAGCCTTTAGGAGAGGTCTGCATGAATGTATCAAAGATGAACTTACTTATTGTTATGTTCCTTCTTCCTTGGATGACTTTATAACACTTTGTATCAGTCTAGACTCTCGCTTTCAGGAGAGATAAGCTGAGAGAGACAGAACTCGGAAAATCCTTCCCTCCTGTCCTTCTATTCGTCCGGTCTCTGCACTATCCTCTACCCCTTCAACACCTCCAGTTACCCCAGTAGAGGAACCCATGGATCTATCCTCTTTCAAACCCACAGAGTCTGAAAAGCAGAGAAGAAGGAGATTGAAACTATGCTTTTATTGTGGTTCTAACTCCCACCAACTAAAGAATTGTGACATTCGGTCGGTAAAAGACAATGCTTAGAGGATAATACTGGGGGACCTCTAGCATGATCACTACTAAATCCCCTCACTCCTCTCGGATCCTGGTATCTATTACCCTTTCCTTCCTTCAGAATTTTGTCCACACTCAAGCCTTCATTGATTCAGAGGCAGCTGGAAACTTTCTGGATCACCATTTTATGATTCAGGCTGGGTTGCCTCTTCTGCAGAAAAGACATTGTCTCTAAATCACTACTCTGAATGGCACTACCCTTGGTTCAGGGTTAATCCATTTTGAGTCAGCGCCCCTGTGGGAGTCCTTCATACTGAACAGATGTAGTTTGAGGTCATTCATTCCCCAGCACAGCCTGTCATCCTTGGTCTTCCTTGGCTTCATATACACAATCCTCAGTTCGACTGGGCTGAGGGACAATTGGCCTCCTGAGGCACCTCCTGCTTCCATTCCTGCCTTGCTAAGGTTACTCCTCTGCTTCACATCCCCATAGCCACTGCTTCACATCCCCATAGCCAGTCTACAGACCCCTTCAAGCCTTCCCTCAGTATATGTGGATTTCACAGATGTGTTTGAAAAGAAAGCAGCCAATGTGCTGCCACCCCACCGTCCTTACGACTGCAAAATTGACCTCTTTCCCGGGGTCCCCACTTCCTAAAGGGAGAACTTATCCTCTCTCCAAAGCTGAAACTAAGTCCATGGAGGAGTACATCCAAGAGATCCTAGTTAAATGTTTCATTTTCCCTTTCTCTACTGCTGGGGCTGGCTTCTTTTTCATCAGTAAGAAGGATCGTGGGCTCAGACCCTGTATCGACTACAGGGCCTTAAACAACATCACTATTGAGAATCGCTATCCCATTCCTTTGATAACTGAACTGTATGATTCTCTTCAGAATGCTCGCTACTTCACCAAGCTGGACCTACGTGGGGCATACAATCTGATTCGTATCTTCCCAGGGCACAAATGGAAGACCACCTTCAACACAAGATCAGGGCATTACAAATACCTCGTAATGCCCTTGCAGTCTTCCAGGCATTTGTCAACGATGTCTTCCATGTCCTCCTCGATCCCACTGTTATCGTCTACCTGTATGATATCCTTATTTTCTCCTCCACCCTGGAGAAGCATCATAAACACATGAGACAGGTACTTCTATGTCTTAGAGACAATTCTCTGGTAGCCAAACTAAAAAAATGTGAGTTTGATAAAGTTCAGATCCAGTTCCTTGGTTATGTCATCTCGAAAGGAGGGTTTTGCCATGGATCCTGCTAAGCTCACCGCAGTTCTGGAATGGCCTCAACCCACTTCATTAAAGGAACTACAGAGATTCTTGGGGTTCTCCAATTAGCACTGCAAGTTTATAAAGAACTTTTCCCAAACAGTCGCTTCACTCACTGAATTGACAAACGGAACAAAGACTGTAAACATTGGCCTCCTGAAGCCATAAATGCCTTCTCTTGTCTGAAAAAGGCCTTTTGTTCTGCTCCTGTGCCCCGCCATCCTAATCCTAAACTACAGTTCACTTTATGTTTAAATATTTTTATTAAGTTTTGCAAGTACAAGAGTACAAAAAGTAAAAAGCAAAAAAAAAAAGACCAACAGTAAACAACGCTTCATTAAGTAGCTCTTAATGTCCTCAGTGGTCTATCTTCCCTCTCATTTTCTGTTTCCTCTTCCTCAAGTCCACTGTTACATATCCTATCTCCTGAATCAACAAAGTCTTTTTGAAATATACTGACGGTTCCAGCCTCCAGGATGAACATATAGCTTTATAGTTGTTAGTAAGTAGGAGTCTTTTGTTCCAATATAATGTTTGTCCCCATTTGGGGAAAGGATCAAGTTATGCTAATTATAGCAATACATATTATCCGGAGGTTAACTGAAACACCGGGCAATCAAAGTAAGGATTCAAAGAAAGCAAGGTACAAACATACAAATAATTAAATTAAAACATTAAACAGCAAACAATAAACAATTGTTGAGTCTTTTGTGGTCATTCACTATTTTCAAACTTCTACACTTCTTACTTCTGAGTTCACCAATAAGTATCTAGGGGATTAATGGGGTTATCTAGTTGTTTTCCTAATCTCTACCTAAGGGGGAGCTCCACTTTTCCAGTGTTTTGCTATACAGGTTCTGGTGATAGTGCAGAGTATCCTAATAAATGTGTTTATAGCTTTATGAAATTTCTCTATATGTTCATGTAAGAGAGCCTGTGCTATTGTGAGTTGGATGTTTTCCTCTAAAAGTGTAATAATAAGACATGATAAAGATTGCCAAATTTCCTTGACACCCCTGCATTCCCACCACATGTGCTTGTAAGAACCGACTTCACCACATCCCCTATAACATAATCTATTATTCTTCTTTGACATGTGTGATGTCTTTATAGGTGTGAGATACCAGCGATAGGCTGTTTTTATCGCGTTTTCCCGTAGGTCTGCACTAAGGAGACCTCTGCACATGGAGCTAAATATGTTGTTCCATTCCTCAACTTCCATGTTCTTCTCTAGGTCTTCTTCCCACCTAAGTATAACTCCACTCTTGGTGTTGCAAGAAATGGTCTGCATGTCTAAGTACAATTTGGTAAAGGATTTATGCGGTCTGTCTATTGAGTTATATATCCTTTCTAATGTGGTTTTAGGTTGTTGGGGAAACCCCTCTAAGATATTTTTGTATAGATGTCGATAACTGGAAATATAGATACCAGTGTAATTTGTGGGGGTGGATAGTGTCTTGTAACTGAGAGTATGTGATAATTTTATGGTTGGTCACTAGATCTGCCACCCTATATAGGCCTTTATTTGCCCATTTATCAATTGTCCCATGTGCTTCCTTTGTGAGTAGTAACCTAACTGAGATCAGCAGTAATTGGAATGGTAATAAACCCTTGTGTTTCCTTATGAAATGTAGGTCTTGTTGTCTAGATTCTATAATAGGAGATTTGTTCGTGTTTTTTTGTTTATTTCCCTGTTCCACACTGTATCATCTTGATTCCCTATGTGATCTACATCTGCTTCTAGTGTGGTCTATAAAATGTCCTTAGATGTTCTCCCATAAGGGATATTTGGGCTATTCTGGATGCCTTATAGTAGTCCACTAGATTTGGAATGCCTATCCCCCCCAGCTGCTTGTGGCATGTTAGTGTTGTGGTGGAGATCCTAGAAGACTTGTTACCTCTAATGAAAGTTACCAATTCACTTTGAAGTGTAGTTAGTTCTAGTTCTAGTTAGTTCTAGTGTCGTTCTAGTGCAGTTTGAGTGGCAGTGTCCTGAATAGATAAAGAAGACGAGGAAATATGTTAATTTTTTCACTGCTGAGAGTCTTCCGTACCATGAAAACCAGTGTTTTTTCCATTTCTGGATGTCTTGCCTAATGGCCCTAATCAGTGGGGTGTAGTTATATTTATGTAGATGATCTAGTCGGGATGTCAAGTTGACGCCCAGATATTTTAAGGAGTGTTTTACCCAACGGATGTCAAAGTTTAATTCTATGTTTTTTGTGATTTGTGGCAAAGACACTGGCAAAGCCTCGCATTTATCTAGGTTAATTTTATATCACGAGATTTGGGAGAATATGTCTAATAATGAGTAAAGGTTTGGTAGAGAAATAAGTGGTCTGGTGATTGTAAGAAGGATGTCATCTGCAAAGAGGGTCAGTTTATAGTCCGTGTTTTTAATCTTGAGACCTGTGATTTCTGGGGAGAGTCATATTTTGGCTGGCAGGGGTTCAATACATAAGGCAAATAGCAAGGGCGACAGTGGGCACCCCTGTCTAGTGCCGTTGAGGATTTGGAATAGTTTTGATTTATACCCAGAGGATATCACTTATGCTGTCGGGGTAGAGTATATTGCCTGAATAGCTGTAGAAAATGGCCCAGTAAGTCCTATATGTTGAAGCAGTTTCATCATGTATTGCCAGTCTATTCTGTCGAACGCCTTCTCCGCATCCATCGTGAGGAGCAGAGAAGGCGTTCCTGTCCTGTTTAAGTGAACTATTACATTGAGCATCCGTCGAATATTGTCAGGGGCCTCTCTGTCCTTTACAAAACCCAGAGATGAGAAATCTACAACACTAACACTGTGTTAACTCTAGGGGGGCGCAATATACCAAAGACAAGAGGGATATGATTAATCACTTATTACAAGAATCTAGATGCATATATTTATGATATGGAACTAGTAATATATGTAACCTAAAATGATATGATATATTAAATATAAAAATAAATCAATATAAATATATGATATATAATATAAATCCAATATAATAATACAGTTATTCAAAAGGATATCTATAAAACAAATAAAAATCTAAATAGCAAATAAGTTATCAAAAGGACACAGTCATGTCCTAAAAAGTTCTTATCTGTATATGGAACCTTCTTCAGCGATATTTCAAAAAATAATCAATCCCTTTGTGATGATAGTCCCATAAAGTGCAGATAATCTGGAAATCACACTCAAGGATTGGAGTCTGCTGCTTTGCCAGGTAAACAGGATCTGGATACAAGTTTTCTCTGTGAAATGGATCACAAAAACAAAGGCGCCTCCTAGTGTGATATAGTAGGTGCAAACAGATAATGTGATAATCAAAATGATACTCACAAGTGAAGCAGCACTCAATTGTGCTAAATCAAACAGACTGGGATCTCACAGTGTCCCAGCTCACTGACACAGACAGAATACTGTTTTCTCCAATGTCCTACAGGACCGAATAAGCTCAGACTCTCAAAGTAGGGTTATAATAAAACCACAATTTAATGGCAAGATAAAAATCAAAGTGTCAACAATATAACACTTGATATCGCGATTAATGGGTTGCTAGTTGTGTCTTTGTTTATCTGCCAGTATTACATTATCTATTTGTCCCATAACTATTAGGTATCTGCCCTCTTCGTCTGCAATTGTAGTATTATGGGTAAACTGTAAGGAGGAATGGATAAGGATAGATACCCCTCTTTTTTGTGGAAGTGGTTGTGTGGTAGTGTTGGGGGAAGTGCCGAGACCAATATCTAGGGATTTGATTATTAGGGAAATGAGTCTCCTGCAGGAAGAGGATATTAGCTTCCAGATCTGCATACTGTGTGAGGGCTACCCTTCTTGTAACATCTGAATTGAGGCCTCTCTCATTGTGTGGGATGATTCAAAGTCTTGGTGTCATAGTGTAACAGGTGTGTCAAGAAGATAAAGATCGTTCCCAACACCATGTGTAGCATACTTACATAGGTGAAATAGGAAATGCTGACTGTAATAGTGACTCCCCATCTTGTCTTTGTGACTCAACAATACAAGTACAAGAAAGAACCAATGATCATAGAACAAATAAACACATAACAGTGTCATTAAAAAATAAAATTTAAAATAAATAATAAAGAACAACAATCATAGTTAACCATAACTTCTTCCGCTTTACTTTAATGGAAAAGCATTTAAACAAAGGTGCAGTATTATTGCATCTCTAGATAACCAACTCTGTGACTAAGGTGAATATCAGATGATAATTATGTAGTAGCTATATTCTATAACTATCCTCTAGAATGGAGTGCTCCTTAAGAGGCCGTAACTAGTCTATACCACTTTAACCATATATGCATTTACTTTATATAATTTTGGTAAACTTTAACTTTGTCAAGGAAACCTAAAAGTCAACACATCCTACACTTTCATATGGTCCAGGTAGTGTAGTCCACTTAGTATAGATAGTCAGACCTGCTAGTCTAAGTGCAGTTAAACCCAGCTAGCAGAATGAACAGGAGAAGGGAAGTAAGTCCCTAGCCTGGCAGATGTCGGAAATGGGGATGCGTAATACTCATCGGCCGTATGGTCCCGACATAGGGTGATTTTCCCTCTCTTGTGATCCTAGGCTGTTGTCGAGATATGCAATCCCATATAGATTGAAGGATATTCTTCTTAATCCTGTGGACTCTGATTCTCGCCCATGTATTTCAGGTCTTTTGTTTCTTTCTTGGAATCTTGTTCCATGTCCGTTGAAGTAGCTTTCCCTTATGGGGTGGAACAACTAATGGTTCAGAGTCCTGTATGAGTGTTGGTGGGTCTATTTTCAATCTTCGGCATGTTTCCGGGATCTCTTGGGGGTTTTTAATAGATATAGTCTTATTTTCAAACAGGATGTTGAGTGCAACGGGGAAGCCCCACCTGTAGGGCACTTGATTTTCCCTCAGGAGCAATGTGAGGGGGCGTAATGCGCTTCTCCTCTGTAGGGTCCTTAGGCAGAGGTCCTGGTAGAACTGAATGATGTTTCCCTGAAACTTATATGTCGGGTTTTTTCTTCCTGCTGCAAGGATTTCCTCTCTCTCTTGATATCTTTGCATTTTAATTATAATATCTCTTGGGGGATAATTTTCTTTAGGTTTGGGCCTGAGGGCTCGATGTGCTCTCTCGATCCGGAATTTTCTTCGTCAGATCTCCCAGTGATGTTCTGGAAGAGACGTAGTAGATAATCTGTGAGCTCTGGCATATTTACCGTCTCTGGGACTACCTTCAATCTGATATTGCACCGCCGGCTGCAGTTTTCCAGGTCCTCCATTTTGTCATATATTTCTGCTAACTCCACTTGTTTGAAAGATACTTGCTTCTTGAGAGCATTGAACCCCTCAGCCATGGTATTGCCATATTCACTCTGGTGCCTAAATCTACAACATCTTGCTTGATGTCCGTTAGACTGCTCATAACAGTATTCTGTAGTGTTTCCATCTTTTCTAGCAGTTTTTAAAAGTTGTCAGTAATGTCTTGTTTTGATACTAAGTTTTCTAATTCAGCCTTTGTAATAGATGTTAACTCTTCTCCAGGCCCTTGAGACCCAGTGTCAGATTCCCCTTCTTCATCTTGAGTTTTTGTGTTCACATCTAAGGGTTTTTCCCCCCCTTGAAGATTTGAAGAAAAGATTTGCTGCCGGCTTGTCAACCTTTATCTCTCCCCCTTATGGCACCGCCTGTATAGTTCTGTTCCCCAGTTAGAGTAGTACTATACGTAGTTGGTATAAGTTGTTCATCCTTCGCCTCAGTCAGAGATCCCAGTGTATTCACTTTCAGGCTGTACTGTGTACAAGAGGTACGTAGCTTTAACAGTGCATGACCCTCCTTCCCTCAATTATATATCCTTATCCACCTTCTGCCTTATACAAAAGCCCACATCAAAATTTACTTGTCAGGCATTCATTTTTCCCCTTTTTGCATCAGAATAATCTTCTCTGTTTCATATGCATATATCCCGTGTCCTCATTATGGGTACCAGGGCTGTATTCCGCCAGGCTTAGTTGAGCTTTACATGCTCTGATTCACTTAAATGCAGTATGCTGTTTGCTGTTACATGTGTCCCCCACCCGACCTTTGCTTATGAGCTGCCGTTATGCAGTGGGCTTTAGACGGTGGCTGGCGGTCGACTTTGCAACCTAGTATCGCACTCCAATTCCCCTCATATCATGTGTGGGCTGAAGATGGGTTTACCCCTGTTACCTCTCAGCTGGATTGCTGGTACTTTTCAGTCCGCCACGCACATGGCCCTGGGCGAAGATGGTGGCTGGATCGAGGATTTACACAGCTTACAGGAATCTTAGTTTACCTTCCTGCCACTTCCTCTTTGCTTGTCCCGAGTTGAGCCAGGTGTAGTTCAGCTGGTCAACTTGCAAATTTGTCTGGTTAAAGTTCTAACCCAAAGGGATCGTTTAACCTCCAAGTTGTACCCTGTAGCCTTTTTCTCTAAACGCTTTACTTCTGCAGAGAGGAATTACGATGCGGGTAATCGTGAATGCTTAGCCTATTAAGATGGGCTTGATTGAATGGCGTCATTGGCTAGAGGGCACCGCCAATCCCATTCAGATTCTCACTGACTAAAAGAATCTGACTTACCTAGAGACTGCTCATTGACTCAATCCTCGACAGGCCAGGTTGGCCTTGTTCTTCTCTCATTTTAACTTTGTGGTCTCTTATCTTCTTGGAATCAAAAACAAGAAGGCTTACACCCTTTTCCTGTCAGAGAGTTTTCTCTTGAAGCTCCTATTGAACACATCATACCCCCCTCCTGTGTGGTTGCTCAACTGAACACCACCCTACTTCAAAGACTGCAACGTGCCCAGTCTAGAAAGCCTCCTTAAGCCCCCATGACTCCCGATATCCTTTTTGTACGTCTGAACCTATGCACTCCTGTGCTTTCCTGGGCTCATGATAGTAAACTTTCAGGACATCCAAATTTGATAAGGACTTTTAAGCTTCTTTCCCGACATGTATGGTGGCCTACTATGAAGTCTGATGCACAGGATTATATGAAAGCCTGCACGACTTGTGTTGCCAACAAAACTCCCCAATCCCCTACTGGCTTGCTCCAACTATTGTCCATTCCCAAACAACCATGGACACACATAACAATGCACTTCATTGTGGACCTCCCTCCTTCTGACCATAATAAGGTTATCTGGGTTGTGGTGGATTGATTTTTTATTGAACTCTGCCTGTGTGACTGCTCTGCTTGCTTAACCCCTAAAGTACTGCATTGCCTCACTGTTATTGAACTCTGCCTGTCTGACTACTCTGCTTGCTTAACCCCTAAAGTTCTGGATTGCCTCAGTGTTATTGAACTCTGCCTGTCTGACTACTCTGCTTGCTTAAACCCTAAAGTTTATTCTGGAACTTATCATTGTGTAACTGTAACATTCGTTGTTCCTCTGAACCGCAAGTATTGTAACCACTAAGCCGCTACTGAGTTGCTGTTGTATTTTCCACAGACTGTGTTCTATGCTTACATTCTCTGTGATTTGTTATATGAATGCTGAGTCTTTACTTTCCTCTCTCACAGGGCGTCAGTTTGGCCTTTTGCTTGATACTTTGCAGACGCTAACAGATATACAGCTGCTATATACTTACCATCTGATATTAAACTATAACCATGTTTACTACTATAAGTTTACATTGGATAATATAGTTTAAGCATTGCAGCCACTAATACTTATAACTCTTATAAATCTGCTTTAATGATATACTACCAGATTTATAATCATTTTATCTGGCAATATCTATTACAGCAACAAAACTTATATACAAACCAAATATATTTAGTGAATCCTAACAGCCTGTCTAACCCCTCTGCCTGTTTAATCCTTAAACCATTGGATTGCTATACTGTTACCGAACTCTGCCTGCCTGACCATTCTATTGGTTAATTCCTGAACTGTAATTATTGGATTCCCTTTGTTGCCAATTCCTGTCTGTTTCCGGTCCTTCTATTGGTTTACCCTTGAACTGCCATACCACTGGATTCCCTACCTGTTGCCGCCAAAGACTACCCTGCCTATTGTGAGTACCACTTACCTCATTTTGTGAACTTTCTCTGCTCTGGGTTATTACCTATCATTCCAGTTTGACACTGGGATAAGAAGACTACTGGCCAAGTTTGGTCTGATAGTGGAATATCCCACGAGCATTAAAGAAAGTCTACGTACTCCTATATTCAGCTCATCTCACAACCTGCTCACTTAATCCTATTCCTTCTCTCTGCTTTTCTAACCCCTGCCCTAACTCACCTCTTAAACCCATCTCTCTATGCTGGCATATTTCCTGGTACATTCAAGCATGCGTCAGTCACACCAATCTTAAAAAAATCCCTTGCTTAACCCCTCCACCCCTTCTAACAGTTCTTCCTTAGTCTTAAATATTCTCCTACTGGTAAGTTTTTAAGTGTCATAGGATGATGAGCACTTGATGCATATGATATATTGTTGGTTGCAGTTGGTTCAGTAATCATATGAGAAAAATCAAAGAAGGCGCTTCATAGCGTAATACAGTAGAGTGCAACGATAATAAAAATGTGAATCAAAGTTCACTCACATTTGGTAAAGCACAATACAGTGCTGTATGTGCAAGCCAGATCTTTTAGAGTAACTCGGCTAATTTGCCTGCCGTATCAGGAACAGATGGATGTGGGTCAGTCCAGTGTCCCGCTGCAATCAATGGATCCAGGGTTGGACAAAATGCCAGTTATCGCAACGTCATAACGCAAATGTTCCAACAAATGTGCAGAGAAGCAATAAGGCTAAAACAATTATTAAATGTTTATTCTGAAACACAATAATACAGTTACACGTTTCTCAGTTAAAACACTGTTTCCTCAGGCTGATCGGGCCTGCACATACAGCACTTTATTGTGCTTCAACAATTATGAGGGAACTTTGATTTGCATTTTTATTATCGTTGCACTCTACTGTATTATGCTATGAGGCATCTTCTTTCATTTTTTCTCATAGGATTCCATTACAGTGAAGGGCCATTCACTGAAGAAGAGCAACCTGTTACATCCCAGGACCACGGACTTTGTTCCTAGCACATAAGTGCACTCTGGGGAGTTCATGCTTTGGCACTTTATTTTAGACATTTTTATATACTTTTGTATTTTAATTATGTGCTAGTTTGCAATCATATTATATAGAATTTTACTTGTAATAGACGCACCTATCTACCTAACTCTGATGGCTACTCTATCACAGCAAGTATATATACATGGTTCTATATCTTATGGGACTCTCTGCCTCGCTCCACAAGACTCTCCCCTAGTTTTAAAAGCTTCAAGTGCTCCCTGAAGACTCTTCTATTCAGGGATGCATACAACCTAGACTAACTTTCCTATAGCCACTGCTATCCCCTTAAACCCCATAGCATGTAAGCCTATGAGCCCAGCTGTTTGTAGTCCACTTTCATAAGAGCCGACTACAACAGTGCAACTCTCGGCAGGCATTTGATCCCTGTAATTGTTTTTATATACCACCTATGTTCATAGCGCTTCAGAACCTGTTAGAGCTCTACAAATACCTGATAATAATAATAATTATTATATTGCCTATTATACTAGTCACATTGTACATGGGTAAAAATGTTCTTGTGTGCTTGTCGCTGTCTCATACACATTACTCAGACCAATGCTGAGATTCCTGTATATCGGCCAGGAATACTTGGGAAATGTGTCTCTGTGATGTACCAGCAGGATTCAAATGACTGTATGTTTTCTGTGCTGTGGTTTAGATAAATACAAATTTGGGTATCACTATTCCCTAACTAACCACAGTTTTTGGTATGAATTTATCATAGTTGCATTTTGATTTCCCTGGTCTATGCCTGGCCGCTATTGATCTGGTGGTCCAATAACTGCAATTATATATACGTATATTAATACTTTTTAAATTTGGTTACTATTAAAGTATTATATTTTAAAATATTTGGTAGAAGATAGTGCACCTAATCTCTCTTTTCTTCTTTCTTTTTTCTCTGTCATTCTTGTTTTCCTCCTTTTTATAATTTAAATTTTTTGTATCTTACCACAAATCCTTGTCCTTGTATACCCCTACCTCTGTACCCAGCGCTATGGAATTTTGCGGCGCTATGCAAATAAATGATAATAAAAGTAATGATGATGGATAGCGTGGCTGTGCTAAGTCCCTCACATAATAGATTTCGGTAAAATTCATGATGGATATCTCTTAAGTGAAAAGCTGGGATGTGATAAGCCAGTGGTGAGCAAGTTGTGAAGCTCTTCACGTAGTTATGTGCTATACTATTTATAACAATGGTTTATTTTAGGCCTTAATAGGCACTTAATTTATGGCAGTATTCTGGATTTTGCTTACTTAACTCATCTTGTAATAGGAGCTCAATGAGAACACTAATGACATTGGGGCCTATTTATCAAGCTCTGTATGGAGCATGAAGACCCGTGTTTCTGGCGAGCTCCATAACCTGTCCGACTGCTCTGAGGAGGCGGACAAACATCGAGGGAAATCAACCCGATCGAATACGAGCGGGTTGATTGATACCCCCTGATAGCGAATCTGCAGGGGGCGGCATTGCACCAGCAGTTCACAAGAGCTGCTGGTGCAATGCTGAATGCAGAGAGCATATTGCTCTCCGCATTCAGCGATATCTGTCGGACATGATCCGCTGATCGGATCATGTCCGACAGAGGGTTGATAAATCGGCCCGTTATCTGCACTATCCATTAAAAATATAGGGAGTGCTGGGGGGCGGAGCCGGCCGGGAAAGATCATGGCCGCACAAACCTGAAGCTCCGATTCTGCCTACTGTATGCTACGAGCAAAAAGGGGTAATACCACTATATGAAGCCATAATTTAAGGCACATTACCAACACTGACACCCGAGGAGAGATTGGAGGGACGCGGGAGCTGACCTAATTAGCTGGAAAGCAGGACTCTGGAGGAGCTGAGCCGGAGGCCTGGTGCGGAGGATCGGAGTCGCACACACAGCTCTCAACCGGGAGCAATCACACCGAGCTGCCGCCTCCTGAGGTGGAATGGAGTCGGACATTGAAAGGCCAAGGCGTTAACAAGAGCCGGAGTGTGTGGGCAGGGTCAGCAACGCATATGACCGGAACACCGCAGAAGCTCGCTGAGCATGCCGCATGCTGGGAGGAAGACGGAGCAACGTCCTTGCTTTATGCCACACTCGATCTGAAGCAGTATTGGGAGCCCAAGTGATCGCTTACAAGGTCAGTGTGCAATAACCTAATAGGGGAACTGAGGAGCACTATTGATTGACTAAGAGCAGGGCTCAGTAGAATTACAACGGGGGACAACAGAAATAGAAATCCTCCTTACACTGCACAGGGATTTACCAGTCTTTTATTTACAGCAAAAAACAAATGCTGTGGAACTTAAGGGAATATTGCAGAGTCCCTGTCGTGTGTGAGCAAACCTCAGAGGCTGCTGTCCCATCACATACATCTTGGTGACTTTTATTTACAACGATCACATATGTGATAAATACCACAATTACCCTAAACCACTGAGCATAACAGAGACAGTAGCATAGCTGCGCACAACAGCATCCTGTGCACACAGAGGGACCGTTGGGACACGCACTATTTGACGAACACATATTGCTTAACCATGGTGGCCAAAAAACAAAAGTCTGACAGAATGCAAAAGCAAACAACTTCTGGTGGCGGGAAATTAAACTCCTTTTTCAAAACATTTGAAAGTGGAAGCCAGGCCATCGCTGAAACCTCACAGACAGACAGCATGGACTCAACAGATTACCCTGCAGACCCTACCCCAATTACCAGAGCAGATTTACGCTCACTGCCCACGAAAGATGATTTGAACTCATTTATGACCCAAGTCAGTAGATTAATAAAGGATGGCTTGGCAGATGTTAAAAAGGACATTAACGCCTTAGGCCACAGAGTACTCCACTTAGAGGAACAAGCGGATGAAAATGCTAAAACCTCAGATGACATGGCCATAACCCTACAACAACAAAACACCACCATATTACAGCTCCAGACCCAGGTGGAAGATCTGGATAATAGAGGGAGGCGCCAAAATCTGAGAATCAGGGGTGTACCTGAGCAGATTCTACCACCACAGATCCCATCCTATTTACAAAATTTATTCAAGTTTTTGTTGGGACTAGACAAGGAAGACAACATACTTCTGGACAGGGCACATCGTGCTCTTAGAGCCAAACCTCCGCCATCAGCCCCGTCCAGGGATATAATCTTATGCTGTCACAAATTCACAGATAAGGAGAAAATCATGCTAGCAGCGAGGAAGAAGTCTCCCATCAGGTTTGGGGAAGACTCCCTCCAGATTTTCCCCTCACACTTGCGAAGCGGAAAGAAGCGAGATATTTGACTTTACATTTGGCAGACCTTGGCATCCCCTACAGATGGGGCTTCCCATTTTCTATCAAAGTCATCAAAAATGACAAGACTTTTACTTATAAAGACCCTGAAGATCTGGAATCGTTTTGTCTACAATTAGGCATCCCACAACCTTCCCTTCCATCAATTAAGGACCTTATAGCTGACAAAACAGCGCAAAGGAAGCTTCCACACAACAACCAACAATCTGAATGGTCTACCATGCCTAAAAAGAAAAGAAACACCACTCCAGTTTTTCCGCCTGCCAAAGAAACAGATTCTGACCCACCATGAAGTTGGCTGCTTGGTACAACCCTGGGACACTAAGTTACTAGAGACTACAACGGACAAAAGATCCGAAATTAACGCTGTACCAGGTTACAGGATGACCATAGTCAGCACTGAGCCATTTTAGAAGGCCCCTTCACAGAGGGCCCCCCGCTCCTCTCCACTTTTTCCCTCTTTTACAACGTAATAACCTTTCCCCCCTACTTAGCTATATTAAGCATTCAAGTAGCTATACAAGTGGACAGGCATATTAGTTGCCTTACACCCCTACTGGTAGCACAGTTCTTATTCCCAGTTTTCTCTGTTACCCGCTGGGAACATATACCTGTTTTTCCCCCCTCCCCTCCCCCCCCACCCAAGACTCATTACCAGAAGGATGCGAAGGCATCACATGGCAAACCGTTTGAAATGTTGTTGTTCTTTGTTTATTAACATGTTGTTATATTTATGTTTGTTATTTATCTATTGCAGCACAGAAACCATTGTTCTTTTTGCTACTTTAATAATCACCAACCCTGGAAGGCCAGAGCCAGATAACTTCACTAATGCTTCTCATCACGCATGTTTTTTCCCCCTACGCAGGAGACCCCAACTCCGACTACTGACAGGTCAACGGAGGGTAAGACAACAACCAATCCTACTGAAACACACATACAAATGGTTACCCCCATAATAAATATAATATCACAGAATACAAAGGGCCTCAACTCACCCACAAAGAGAGCGATAGCGTTACGCAGCTTAGCTAGCCACAAAAACTCAATTGTTTTCTTGCAGGAAACACATTTCGTGAGAGATGTGGAGCCTAAATTTTACTCTAAAGATCACACATTAGGGTACTACAGCTCAGGCAAGGTTAAAAAAAACGGGGTATGCACGCTACTGCATAAAAATATCCAATTTCAACTCCTGAAAAGAGTGACTGACACAGAGGGTAGAATACTAATCTTAACTGGACTGATGTTTCATAGACCGGTGACCCTAGTTAATGTGTATGCCCCCAATAGCAGAAAAGCACAGTTCTACCAGTCCCTACAAAACTTGGTTACTGACCACAAAATTGGTACACTTATTATGGGAGGGGACCTTAATGTCACACTCGACCCCGCCCTAGATGCTTCCTCTAACAGGCCCACCGCCCAAACAAGACCCCCTAACGCAGTACTCAAATGTCTATCACATCTAGGCTTATTAGACACCTGGAGGATAAGACACCCGACACAAAGAAACTACACCTTTTTCTCCCACCCCTGGGCAGTATACACCAGGATAGATTATATTCTGTTAGACAGAAACCATCTTTCCTTATTAAGAGACTCAGACATCCAAACGACCTCCTGGTCGGACCATTCACAGATGTGCACACAACTGCAATGGCCTAATCACCCCATCACGCCATTCATCTGGAGGATGGATGAGTCCCTGCTACACCAACCACACATAGCTGAAGAGATAGCGAAATCCATGAAAGAATATTTCCTAATAAATACAACGCCAAGCACTTCGCCACTCACGATCTGGGAGGCACACAAAGCAGTCATTAGAGGGGAATGCATTAAACATACAGCCTATAGAAAGAAGATATATAACCAGACAGTAGACAAGTTGACTCAACGACTAAATCACCTGGAACTGACACACAAAAACTCACCGAAAGACAACACACTCCGCCAAGGGGTTACTGAGACTAGACAAGAACTTAACAAAATCCTAACTAAGGAAGCTCAGAGATGGGCAATTAACCTTAGGAAGCTTTATTTTTTCGAGGGTAATAGAGCTGGCCCACTGCTGGCCAGAGCGTTAAAGGCCCAAACATTAAAATCGCAAATACATAAAATAACGACCCCAGAAAACATAGACATTGTGGATAGTGAGGGAATTGCTAATCATTTTAGGGACTATTATTCCAAATTATATAACTTAGAACTAAATGAGGCACCCGAACACCAAGAGGGAATGCGAAATTACATAAACAGGGCTAATCTCCCTAGGCTGCAGCCGGAACAGCGAAATACATTAGATAACCCCATTAGCATATCGGAGATCCTGATGGCCATAAAAGATCTACCATCTGGTAAAAGTCCAGGCCCGGATGGCTTTACTAATGCATATTATAAATCTTACAGGAACATTCTGGCCCCGCATTTACTTAATCTTTTCCACACATTGGAAGAGGGAGGCACATTTACACAAGACATGCTGACAGCTCACATCTCGGTCATACCCAAACCCCAAAAAAATCTCTCAAACCCTAGCAGTTATAGACCAATATCCTTGTTGAATACAGATATTAAGGTTCTGGGGAAAATATTGGCCAGAAGAATTAACACTGTATTGCAGACTCTAATACATACCGACCAGGTTGGATTTGTCCCGGGGAGGGAGGCACGGGACAACACCATTAGGGCAATAACACTCATTTCCTATGCTAAACATAATAAAATACCAGTAGCCCTTCTGACCACCGACGCGGAGAAGGCGTTCGATCGGATAAGTTGGGGATTCTTAAGAGAAACTTTAAAAGCAATGGGATTTGGCCCACCTATGATCATGCGCATTTTTAGCCTTTATGCAAACCCCTCTGCAAAGGTTAGGGCGAACGGGATGCTGTCCAGTCACTTCAAGATACAGAATGGCACACGACAGGGATGCCCATTGTCACCAATACTCTTTATACTTACCATGGAAGTCTTCGCGGCACACATTAGACAGAATCAGGAAGTGAGGGGTATCGAGATAGGCCCACACGACTTTAAAATAGCGCTATACGCTGATGACGTTTTATTCACGGTCACAGACCCGCTCCACACTATACCCATAATTTTAGACGAAATTAACACCTTTGGCCAATTCTCAAATTTCTTAGTAAATGCCCAGAAGTCAGAGATCTTAAACATCTCAATGTCACAGTCAGATTTCCGGACAGTATCGAACATATGCCCAATGATCCCTAGAAACAAATCAATTAAATACCTAGGAACGTATTTGGCACCTACACTCCCACTATTATTTACCGAGAATTATACTAAACTTTTAAATGCAACAAGACATGACCTCCACACATGGGCCTTAAAACCCATATCTTGGTGGGGACGCACCCAATGTATTAAAATGACCACGCTGCCTAGGATCCTGTATATATTTCAGGCTGTCCCTATACCTCTCCCTAAATGGTTCCTATCACAACTCCAAAGACAGATTAACTCATTCATTTGGGGGAAGAGCAAACCCAGGATCAATAGGGAGTCTATGTACAGGGCAACAATAAATGGTGGGCTAGGGCTTCCTAACATATTAACATATTACAATGCTATAACTTTACAGAGACTGTTGGATTGGCACAGGGCGGGCGACTCTAAAGCGTGGGTATCCCTAGACTCACATATCCTTAAAGTCCCGTCGGTGGGCGCGTTGTGTTGGGTCCCGAGGGCCCTAAGACCACCCCAATGTAACGAGCTAGCGATACATAAGCACGTGTTTGACGCTTGGGAAACTATCAAAACTAAGCAGCCCCACATCACAGGAACCCGATCACCTCTTTTCCCCATTCCTATGAATGCCGAGATGATAGGTGGACTAGATAGTGGCCTCCAGAGGTCAAAGGAGTGGGGTTACACATTGCCACTAAAAGATTTTACAAGTGCAGGGAGATTGGCTGATAGAGAGGATTTGACGCAGGTGGCAGGTGGGAGATACTCCAGCTGGCTGAAACACTCTCAGCTTGCCCATTTTATACACACATCTCCGTTTCAATCAGATTATCTTAGGGAGTTGACACCATTTGAAAACCTATGTACAAGTAAGGATACGCTGAGACACACGCTATCCCTATCACGACGGATCCTTCAGTCAGAACATACACACACACTCCCCTCATATGCAGCAAGGTGGCAAGAAGATCTAGGCAAGATTATAACTAGGGAGGATTGGTCTAGGATTTTCCGCAACACTAAGAAGTCCTCGGGATCCCCTCAACTCCTTGAACTTAACTTCAAGGTCATGATGAGGTGGTATTTGACTCCCTCTCGAATCCATTCAATATATCCAGAAGCAAGTAGTAACTGTTGGAGGGGGTGCACATCCAAAGGACACTACCTTCACATGTGGTGGGAATGCGAAAAAATTAGGCCTTTCTGGCATAGAATTGAAACTTATTATCGACAGCTACTGACGGATGAGTTTACATTGACCCCGAACACAGCCTTATTAAATGACCTTCCACCATTCCCCTGCCAACTGAGACTTAGGTTGTTACAAATGGGAATTAATGGAGCTAAAATTCTCATAGCTAGACATTGGAAAACACAATACACACCAACATTTGAGGAATGGTTTGGCAGGGTATCAGATATCCTGATTCTGGAAGAATATGGCTATTTTAAGAGGAAAAAATTGAACTTATTTGCAGACATTAAATTTTTATGGGATGAACTGGCCACCCGACAAGAGACCGCGCCCCCTAATACGACGTAGAACATACCCTTATCTTACGTTTAATTTCCATATCCCTCCCACCACCCATAGTCCTCCCCTTGTTGGTTGGCTCACTGCAGCTACTCTTCCTGCAACAGCTCTCTCAAGTGTGAATGAGTTGATGCCTTTGTTATGGTTTCGCGCCTCAGGGCTTGGTGTTCTGCAATAGATTATGTTTACCTATTCATTATTGGTTTAACTTTGACTTGTAACAAAGTCACAGTATGTTCTTTTCTCCCACCTCTTTCTATCTTCTTCTTTATTTCCTTTCTTTGGACATTTATGAAAAAGTCATCTAATCTGCAGATGTTAAGAGACAGAGAAGTACTCTACACTTTGCATACGTAATGTATTCTTAAATGTTTATGTTTTCTGTCCAGAATGTAACTCTTTTTGATGATGAAAATAAAGCTTTCAAAAAAAAAAAAAAAAAAAATATAGGGAGTGCTAAAAAATATTTGGCCATATCAAGATGCTTTGGTTAAAATATTTAACCATCCACTTATAAACAAAATGGTGTGTTATTCTTTGGGCATGGTTTCACAACAGATAATGCACCCTGCTCTATTTATTGGGCTCTATATGTAATCTAGCCCAAAGTGTTTGGACAATAAAACAAAAAAATATATGTTAATCAAAATTGTACAAGATTTTTAATTGCACGTTTATTATGAATTTATATTAATGAATAGGTAATGACTAAGTAAAAAATTCGACCACATTAGACAGTAATAATCAATATTAAATAACTCAGCCGCCACATTTTACTTTTGATGGCCTATATCTTCTGCTTTTAAGGTTTGTAAGAAACCATTTGAAAAACCTTTCCTGTGCTTAACTGCATTTTTCTTTTATATCGCTATGTAACCTGAACAGTTTTACTCAAGTGAAGGCTTTTCAATTCATATTTTTTGCAAAGTAAGCAACACTGACCCTTTTTCATCAACACTAACCATTTTTAACAGTGATTATAACTTATTAGCAAGCATTTTAGCTGAAAGATTAAAACATATTTTATAAGCTAATTGATTAGGACCAATCAGGGTTTAAGAAGATTGGGATTAACCCAGCTGTCAATTTGAGGGCAGATTTTTGCTAATAGATTTTTATATAAATAGATATAATACTATAAAAGATATCCCACACAAAGGCATTGCTATTTTATTGGTTGATGCCAAAAGGGCATTCAACTTGATTCTCTGTGATCACCTATTTACCACACTAAATAAATTTGGTTTTGATGGTCAGTTCCCAATCTTTTTGAAGGCCATTTACCAAAAATACTACTTCTGCCTTGTCTATTAATGGTATATAGACTCAGAATATAGCACTAGAGAGAGGTCTGCGGCAGGCTTGTCCCCTGTCACAGCTAATTTTAATTTAGTCATAGAACTTCTGGCAATTTATCTGAGGAAAAGTTTAGATTGTATTCAATTCAGAGGGAAACATTTGAAACTATCTCTATGCTGACGACTTGCTTCTCTTTTTTCAAGACACCAAAAATACTTTTCCTATTATCTTACAAATATCAGATTTTAGTTATTTTTCTGGATATAGTGTAAACATAACCAAATCAAATTTTTTATGGATTATCAAACATAGATTCTCTTCATCTAAAAATCCACTTCAAGAGGTCAAAAATTCAATTTCATATTTAGGTCTTAATTTCATATTTAGATCTTAAAATCACCAGTAATCTTGGTATAAGAACAATTGCTACGGACCTCAACAACTTGTCTTTTTTAACGTTATATATGTAACTGCAAGTAAAATTAACCAAGATGATTATACTTCCTACGTTATACTATACAATACAAAGTTTACCAAAGTTTATTCAGAAAAGAGACCTAATTCAATTAAAAGCAATATTTAATGCATTTCTCTGGAACAAGAAAAAAAATGTGACCTTCATTGGTTAAATTATGCTTTAGGGGGATTTGCCTTTCCTGATATCTCTTTAAACAATATTGTCTCTTTAGCCAAGATCGTCTTTGATGGGATTCTAGAAATTAATTTTGTTTCTTTATTTAAAGTTGAACAAAATTGAGTTATTCCATATTCATTAGTTGCTCGTGTCCATTGCCGAAAACACAAAATGCCCAAATCAATTAACATTATTAGTACAATCTATAATGTGATTTTGGCATGGGAAAAGCTTTAACATAGTAGATGAGGTTGAAAAAAGACAGAAGTCCATTGAGTTCAATCTATAAAAATGTTAATATACTTACAATAAAAGCTCTAGTTGAGTTTAAATTAATTCCATTAAAAAAGGTGACCAATTTAACACAAGCATCCATATCCCTGAATTATGTTTTTTAGCCAGAAATGTATCTAAAGGTATTGGCATTTACTACCTCATTAGGTAATGAGTTTCACTTACAGTAGATTAAATCTCCTTTCCTCCAGCCTTAAATTGTGAGCTCTTGTCACAAAAAAAAATCTTGGAATAAACTAAGCTTCTGCCATCTTTCCTTGACTATATTTATATAAAGTAATCATGTTAGCTCTCAAATGCCTTTTTCTAGATAAAACAGACCCAGTTTGGCTAATCTCTTTTCATAGCTTAAATTATTCATTCCTATTATTAGTTTTGTGGCCCTACTCTGAACTTTTTCTAAGTCTGCGATGTATTTTTTTTAATATTGGTCGATGGAACTGCATTCCATACTCAAGGTGAGGTCTTACCAGGGATTTATATAGTGACAGAATTATGCTTCCCCCCCATGCATCAATGCCTCTTTTAATACATGCTAGTATCTTTTAGCATTGGAAGCCGCTGCCCTGCATTGTGAACCCATCTTTAGCTTGTTATTTATAAGTAATCCCAAATGTTTTTTCTCCTCTGTTTTTCTAAGTCTAGTCTCATTTAAATACTTCCAAAATACATTTTCAAGTATTAAATCTCATTTTCCATTTACCTGCTTATTCTTCTAATTTTTGTAGAGCCCATTGTATAGCAAGTTCATCCTTCCCTGACCCTATGACCTTACACAACTTTGTATCATCTGCAAAAATAGAGATGTTGCTATTTAATCCTTGCTTCAAGGTATTAATAAAAATATTTTTTTTAAAAGGCCCAGTACTAATCCCCAGGGAACTCCACTGATTACCTTTGTCCAATATGAGTATGATCGGTTTATTACTACTTGTTGCTCCATGTCTATTATCCAGTAATTTATCCATGAACTAACATTTTCAGCTATTCCCAGTTCCTTAATCGTGTATATTACTCTCATATTGTACTGTTGCCTTTGCATGCAAAATCCAAGTATATCACATCAACTGATTCCCCTTTCTCTATATTTATACTTACTTCCTTGTAGAATATAATTAGATTAGTTTCACATTATCTATTTCTCATAAAACCATGCAGACTAACTGGTCCATAGCTTCCTGGATCTGCCCGCTTCACTTTTAAAAAAGTGGCGCATCAGCTTTACGCTAATCCTGGGTTTCTATGCCGGATTATAATGAGTCTTGAAAAATTAATATTAGAGGTTTGGCAATAACAGTGCTAAATTCTCGTAAAACCCTTGGGTGTATTTCATTTGGGCCTGGAGTTTTATTTACCCTAATATTATCCATTTTTCCCTTATTTCCTCTAGAGATAACCCAGTTGATGGTATGGGCTTGTATGTTCTTGTTTGTTTCAAAGTATCTCCCCTTGGTCCCTCTCTTGTGTATACTGAAGAAAACAACTGGTTTATTAGCTCTTCCTTCTTCCTGTCACTGTTAATCATGCTACACTTCACACATATTAATGTGCCTATATATTTTAGAACAACAAACACAAAATTAACTCAGTGCCACTCAACTAATGTGTGAAGCAACTGATCTTGATAAAGGCCTGGAAAAGGCTGAAATGCGTAGAAGTTGCTTTGGATGTATATCTCCTAATTATATACAGAGTGGTTTGCTAGTATAATACAGATTGAATCCTGGAGCATTGATTTGCTGTACAAAGGTTAAGGTACAGCTAAATGGGCACCTTCATTGGCTGGTAAAGGGTCACATAACTGGTGACACAGAAGTGTGACAAGTGGAGTGAGTGCATAACTCAAAATTGAACGCTGAAGTTGCATGGTCCACAAGAGCCCCTAAAGGACATCAATTGAGATGGAAGTGTAGTCAGAGACCAGGCAAGTGAGTACACATAATTTATTACATAGACTGGTGTACCGGAGGATTGAACTATATCAAGGTTTGCTCAGTGTGGAGGTTTGACCATAAATGCAGAGGCATCACTTGAAATCTATGGATAAGAGTGTCTGGCTAGTTCATTGCATGGACAGCACATTTGGACTAACTCTCCACTTTTGAGTCTCAATATCTTTGTAATACATTAAACCACCAATGTTTTTTAGGTTTTTAAAGGGACAGTACTATTTCATGTGTTCAACATATCATTTTATGTATCATGCATTTTAATTATTTTAGGAACATTTTTAATACCCTTATAAAGTTTGAGTACCTGATTATATAAACTGGTCATAGTGCTTTTATTGCATATACTGGTTAATGTGTAGCTTCTTAGTGCACTTTATAGTTTTGTAGTGTACCTATATTTTCCATCATAGATTTTCTGCAATTTATGTACTTAAAAAACCATTTAGGGTTTGACTTAGAATCCTTTGCAATTCATCTTTTATTTTCAATTTTGGCTAATTTGATTGCTTTTTTTGCATGCTTTGATATATTCCTAATATATTTGGAATGTTGAGTCTGTACTATTATCTTTGAATATTTAAATACCCTTTATTTTTTCTAATTTCTTTTAACACATTTTTATTTAACCACATTGTCTTGGATTTATTTATTTTACTTTTATAACCACGTAGTATGTGTTGATATGTATATTTATTCAACAAAGTTTTAAATGTTAACCATTTATCCTCTGTATTTTTATTAGAGAATACTTTGTTCCAATTTATGTTATTTAACGATTTCCTTAAATCATTGAATTTTGCTTTCTTAAAATTATGAGTCTTAGTTAACACTGCTTATGGAAAGTGATTTCAAATGTGACCATGTTATGATCACTGTTACCCAAATGTTTTTTGACTTCTATGTTTGATGTTATATCTGTATTGTTTGATAGCACTAAATCTAATATAGCTTTATTCCTAGTTGGCTCCTCTATTGATTGTGACATGAAGTTATTCTTGAGAACATTGAAAAATCTATCTCCTATAGCTGTATTACTAGTTTAATTGGACCAGTCGGGGTAGTTAAAATCTCCCATAATTACAGCACTGGTAATATTAGCAGCCTTTCCAATTTGCATTGGTAGCTGATTAAACTTTATTTAAACTTATCTGTTAATTTCCAAATTTCTCATTTTCTGCCCATAGTAGGTAATCCATCATATGTGGAATATTTGTAGACTGGGCAAGAACAAGGCTACAAGTTTTGTTGCAATTTTTTGAGGAAGATTATACAACGATAAAAACTTTTATGTCTATCAGACAAGAGATCAATTTACAGAACATTGATTTTTATACGTTTCTTCATGTCCAACACCGGTTACAAGATATAATACATACATTTTGATTTCAATTATCTAATAAAGACATACCTTATGGACTCTCCTTATATAACAACTGGAATTATTCAATTTTATATTGGTATAATAAGGTTATGCAACAGAAAGGGGATTCATATACAGCATTTGCAGGGGATTACCTGGCACAGAGAATGTTCTAATATTGATGTTCAGTCTATCAAGGTTTTTCTTAAGTAATTAAAGCTTATCTGCTTTGTGGAGAGAGTCCAATAATAAAATGATTATTAAATGTATTTTATCACCAGCTAGACTAAGTAAATTGAACCAAAAAAATTAAGCTGTGTCCTCCCCCTTGGTCCCCATGCAGGGGATGATGCGTGGGTAGGTCCTTGTTCCTATTTCTTGTTTTCAATGTAATTTTCCCAAAGGTGATTTGTCTCATATACTATGGGACTGTACCGAAATCAGAAGGTTTTGCTTTAAAAAAAACGCTAAAATACCCAAAATACCCAATTTACTTACAAAAAAAAAAAAAAAATGTTTTTACCATAATCCCTTTGGAGGGAAGGATAAGAGTTTTATCAATTCAGTGATTTTTTTGTGCCAGACAGTAAACATTTTTACGTTGGAAGAATAAAAAGGAACCACGTTTTGTGGGATTTACTACGGTAATAAGATTAAACACAGGCCACAATAAAACATTTTGCTTTACTTAACCCTTCTGAGAGCAATGTGAATAAATGTATTGAACAATAGCTTAAATTGATACATACTTACCAAGATAATGTGTATATACAGTTTCTCTCCCCTTTCTTTCCTGAGTCTTAGATCAGTAAGGGCATAGAAAACACAAAACATAAGGGGTTGTATGTTGGAGTGGGTGAGGAAGTGGGAGGTAAACATTTTCGATGGGTTTTTTTTCTTTCGCTCTTTTTTTTCTTACTCTTTTTAAGAAAAATAAGAATATTTTGTGTAGCTGAACAGAGAAATAAGTTCAAGTTTATATCTGAAATATTTGTTGTATATTTTGAAACAATTTGAAATGTAAAATTATGTTAAATTTGGGGTACATAAATTAATGAGTATATCTTTTTTTTGTTCTATGTAAACATTACTCAATTGCTTTTATCTCAATTGTAATTGTATCTAAAAGAAAATTAACACCAACTTGTATTATTCAACTCCAATCCTTCCTTGCACTGAATTTCTTGTGTGTGAAGTGTGTACAGTGTAACTCAGGGTTGGTGAATCTGTGACACTCAAGACAAATATCCTGGTAATTAAGCTTAAAATGTTATTATATATTATGCATTTAAAATAAACATTATAATGTTTAATGCCCCTTAATTTAAAACAAAGTACCTTTTGCAGTTGAAAAAAATTATTTAGAAGATTATCACCAATTTAAGAACACAATTTGAAAAAGGTAAGTTACCACTTGTTCTGACTTGTATCTATTCGTATCTTCTAAGAAAATAAAAATGTAAAAAACATAAAAATAAGTAAATACAATTAATCAAAATGTACAATTAATTAAGAGGACAAACAATTGGTAGAAATGTGACCTTTCTCTGTGAGGCCAGAATGTTTTATTGTGGATAAACACTACAATACAGCATATCTCCATAAAAAACGTTATAGTGTATATAAATTATTCCTTCGTTACATCACTCTTTTTTTATCCAATATAGCTTTGGTACAGTGATTTTAATATATATGTACATATATTTATATATATATGTATCTTTTTTAAATACTTCAGGTTCACAAACTCAACACAAAGTACAAAACTAATCTGGGTAGGGGAATATAACAATCTACACAGTGGTGTTCGTTGGTATGAAAAATCTTACCTCAATAAACTCATGTCATGTGCTAAGCTTTAAATTTATGCATAGCAGACATGTAAAATATGCACCATTAGCCAGCAAAATATGTTATCTTTTTACAGATTATCAGCAGCAATCATCTGAGCACTTTCAATATGTAGAGTCTCAAGTGATTATCTCTTTCATTTTTGAAGGCCATAGGTTTTTGTTTCGAGAAATACATTGATGTGCAATGAATTTCTATAGTGTCCGCAATTCCTCCTATTGTCAGTACTTGACTTGCCATCCTGGGCTAGTCATGTTGGAACAGTTTGTCCTGCAGTTTGAAGAGATAACTGGAACATTGCTATTAGGACAGTGTGGTGTGATCAGCCTTAGGTTAGTTTGTTGGGAAGGAGGCATAACATTACAGTACACAGGCATCCCAGGGGCGGTAAGTGTTCCTTGACCTGACAGATTAGGCAACATGATTTGCTGTTGGTATGACTGTTGTGGTATCCCTTGAGAATTCTGGGGCATTTGCACCTGTTAATATAGAAAGTATAGTTAGAAGATGTATCACTGTATTGCAGTTTTAGACATCCCATACAGATTAGCTACAATTAGGGTGATAGGAAAGTCAAAATGAAACCTTTAAAGAGATATGAAATCCAAACGTTTTCTTTCATGACTAAGATAAAGCATGTGATTATAAACAACTTTCTAAATTACTTTTATTATCAATTTTTTCTTTTTTGCTTGGTATCTTTTGTTGAAAGGCAGGGATGGATGCTTAGGGACTGGCCCATTTATGGAGCACTATATAGCAGCAGTTTTGCTAGAGTGTTATCAATTGGCAAGAGCACTAGAGGGCAGCACTATTTCCTGCCCAGATGCATACCTAGGTATCTCTTCAACACAGAATATAATGGGAACAAAGCAAATTTGATAAAATAAGTCAATTGGAATTTGTTTTAAATGGTATGCTCTGTCTGAATAACTAAAGAACTATTTGGGGTTTTATATCCCTTTAAATTCCCTTCTATTTTCCAATTTACTTTGTTCACTTGGTATCCTTCATTAAAAAAACAATATATACATATCCTACACTACTGGGAGCTGGCTGGTGATTGGTGGCTACACGTTTATCTGTTCTCATTGGCTCCCAGTAGTGCATTGCTGCTCTCGAGCTGACTTTAACTGTGTGTTTAATCCATATTCAGTGGTTCAACACACAGTTATGTACAAACAATAGTGCAATAATAAAATGCTATAACGGGCAAATTTGCATGCGATAAATTAGCGCTCCACTTGTAATCTAGCCCACAGTTTTTACAGTTAAAATTTGAATAGTTTGAGTACCAATTACCAAAAAAATCTGTTGTTGGCATTTGTCTACAATTCTAGTGGTCTTTTATTTTTTCTATAATTTACCATTAGTTTTATTGTAAGGAACAATGTTACGTTAGAAAAATAAAAATGTACAAGCAAATAAGTCATGTTTTAATTTTGGAATTGGTAATCACCATGATTTGACGATGTAGACAATCTACTGCTGTATTTAAATTGAGAACTGTGTTCATATTCTTCATATTGAAGAGCACAAGTAAAGTCATTGATAACGTTTAATGCTGCAAGCTGTTAAATGGACTCTAGTGACAAATAACTTTTTAATTAATTGCATACCAAAGTCAAGGTAACTGAAGAAAAAAAAGACACTTTACTTCTATTATCAATTTTTTTTCCCCCATGGTATTCTGTGTTGAAGAGATACCTACGTAGGTGTCTGTAGCACTACATGACAGGAAGTTGTGCTCCCATTAAGGGTTTCCCGCAATGTTAGAATCAGCAGTCATTAGAATGCTGCTGCTTACACTCTTCGCCACCTCTGAAGTGGCAAAGAGAAATCAGTGAGAGCTTGCTCGCTCTTGGTGATTGACAGTCCCTTCTCTAGTGTGAGTGAAGGAGTGGGCATTATACACTCATCGTGTATAATGATGCATACGGCCAGCGGACCAACAGATCCGCTGCCCCCCCCCCCCAAAGGTTTTAGGCCTTTTTTCCCCTTAAAGGGACAGTCTAGTCCAAAACAAACTTTCATGATTCAGATAGGGCATGTAATATTAAACAATTTTCCAATTTAATTTTATCACCAATTTTGCTTTGTTCTCTTGGTATTCTTAGTTGAAAACTTAACCTAGGAGGTTCATATGCTAATTTCTTAGACCTTGAAGGCCACCTCTTAAGAATGCATTTTAACAGGTTTTTCACCACTAGAGGGTGTTAGTTCATGTTTTTCATATAGATAACACTGTGCTCATGCACGTGAAGTTACCTGGGAGCTATCACTGATTGGCTAAACTGCAAGTCTGTCAAAAGAACTGAAATAAAGGGGCAGTTTGCAGAGGCTTAGATACAAGATAATCACAGAGGTAAAAAATATATAAATATAACTGTGTTGGTTGTGCAAAACTGGGGAATGGGTAAAAAAAGGGATTATCTATCTTTTAAAACAATAACAATTCTGGTGTAGACTGTCCCTTTAATATTTTTTTGGGACAGTGTGTAAAATGTTTTTGTTTGTTTGTTAGTTTTCATAACAATTCAAAAGAAAATGCGCTAGCAAAACACTTGCATACAGGTGGGTTGAATTGCATGCATCTCATACCATTTTCTCCTTGAGAGAAGGGAGAGAAAAGAAGGAGAGGGGAGAAAGGGGAGGGAAAGGAGGGAGAGAGAGAAAAGTGGAGAGGAAGAAGAGAAAAGGGGGAGGAAAAGAATGGAGTGAAAGAAGGGAGCCCCTGCATTCTTCCAAAGCTGCTGCGATATAGTGCTCCAGACCAGGTTTCCTTCTAAGGCCAGTTTTGTGTGCGGCCCAGCAGTGAAATAGCTAATTAGATCAATAAGCAAACACTATATAATGCAGACTGCATGGTGTGGTTTCACTGCTGGGCCGCTCACAAAACTGGCCTTAGAGGGAACACTGCTCCAACACGTGCACACTCCTGAGTTTATGTCCCTGCTTTTCAACAAAAGATACCAATAGAAAAAAAAGAAGATTTGATAATAGGAGTAAATTAGAAAGTTGTTTAAAAGTGCATGTTCTATCTGAATCACAAAAGAGAAATGTTGGCTTTCATTTCACTTTAATATAATCAACCAGGTGGGACACATGAATATGCTATTACAATTATTTATTGCAATCTCCTACAGCATTCATAGAGATGAAATGGCTTGACGGTATAATGAAGAACGTGGAGGTTGATTTTCAAGGGTGCTTTACGGGAATTTGCAATTTGCTGTGACAAGCAATTTTGTCTGATTAATGAATTGTGTTGTGCTGTTTTTATTATTATTTTTATACAATCTTATATAGGCTATAGTCCTATATTTTGTTCTCTCAAGTCAGAAAGTGCCATCAATATTGATTACAAAATAGAGTTGTAGTATACCTGATATGAAGATATTGATGGATACTGGACCATCATGCCTTGCACCTGGCTTCCCTGTTGATTGTTGATCAAGTTCTGGCTTTGAGGAGGCTGTTGCATCCCTAAGAGACCCTGGAATCCTTGTTGTTGACTAGATAAAACAGGCTGATATCCTAAAAGGTAAGAAAAAGTGAAAAAGGCATGAGCTTATTTTCATCAGATGTAAAATAAAAAAAGTACAATGCAGATATTCCCATTATTTTTGTTCTCATCACAACGTATTTATTACTATCTCATTCTGTAAATATGTTAGTTTTATATTTAGATTTCCTGATGTATTTAGTAGCAACTCTCAAAGGTCCCAATGTCCCCCCAAAAAAGCTTGAACAATAAGCTACTATATAGGACTTGTGTCAAAAATACACATTTATAAAGGAGTTACTGTTGTGAATAATAAACAATAAAAGTAAATGAAAGTTCATATAATCACAGCAGTACAAAATGCTGTTTGACAAGTAAGTGTGTGGGGTGTAGCTAAGTTACTTGAGTTTTTCATTACAAAGCTGCAGAGCTCATGTGCATAGAGTATCCGCCTGAGGTCATACATAGCCAGTGAGCATGTGCAAACCCACACCCTGTCAGTAATACATACGCTAAAAATGTACTTTCTTTTGTCAACTACAGCTACTCATATTATGGTATTTACAAGAACCTGCTGCAAGCTTCTTTGTGACCCTTAAAGGGACAGTCTAGTCCAAAACAAACTTTCATGATTGAGATAGGGCATGTAATATTAACCCCTTAATGACCACAGCACTTTTCCATTTTCTGTCCGTTTGGGACCAAGGCTATTTTTACATTTTTGCGGTGTTTGTGTTTAGCTGTAATTTTCTTCTTACTCATTTACTGTACCCACACATATTATATACCGTTTTTCTCGCCATTAAATGGACTTTCAAAATATACCATTATTTTCATCATATCTTATAATTTACTATAAAAAATATTATAAAATATGAGGAAAAAATTGAAAAAAACACACTTTTTCTAACTTTGACCCCCAAAATCTGTTACACATCTACAACCACCAAAAAACACCCATGCTAAATAGTTTCTAAATTTTGTCCTGAGTTTAGAAATACCCAATGTTTACACGTTCTTTGCTTTTTTTGCAAGTTATAGGGCCATAAATACAAGTAGCACTTTGCCATTTCCAAACCATTTTTTTTCAAAATTAGCGCTAGTTACATTAGAACACTGATATCTTTCAGGAATCTCTGAATATCCATTGACATGTATATATTTTTTTAGTAGACAACTCAAAGTATTGATCTAGGCCCATTTTGGTATATTTCATGCCACCATTTCACCGCCGAATGCGATCAAATAAAATTTTTTTTTTACTTTTTCACAAATTTTTTCACAAACTTTAGGTTTCTCACTGAAATTATTTACAAACAACTCATGAAATTATGGAATAAATGGTTGTAAATGCTTCTCTGGGATCCCCATTGTTCATAAATAGCAGACATATATGGCTTTGGCTTTGCTTTTTGGTAATTAGAAGGCTGCTAAATGCCACTGCGCACCACACGTGTATTATGCCCAGCAGTGAATGGGTTAATTAGGAAGCATGTAGGGAGCTTCTAGGGTTAATTTTAGCTCTAGTGTAGTGTAGTAGACAACCCCAAGTATTGATCTAGGCCCATTTTGGTATATTTCATGCCACCATTTCACCGCCAAAAGCAATCAAATAAAAAAAAATTGTTCACTTTTTCAAACTTTAGGTTTTTCACTAAAATTATTTACAAACAGCTTGTGCAATTATGGCACAAATGGTTTTAAATGCTTCTCTGGGATCCCCTTTGTTCAGAAATAGCAGACATATATGGCTTTGGCGTTGCTTTTTGGTAATTATAAGGCCGCTAAATGCTGCTGCGCATCACATGTGTATTATGGCCAGCAGTGAAGGGGTTAATTAGGTAGTTTGTAGGGAGCTTGCAGGGTTAATTTTAGCTTTAGTGTAGAGATCAGACTCCCACCTGACACATCCCACCCCCTGATTCCTCCCAAACAGCACTCTTCCCTCCCCCACCCCACAATTGTCCCCGCCATCTTAAGTACTGGCAGAAAGTCTGCCAGTACTAAAATAAAAGGTATTAAAAAAATAAAATAATTTTTTTAAGCATATTTACATATGCTGCTATGTAGGGTCCCCCCTTAGCCCCCAACCTCCCTGATCCCCCCAAAATAGCTCCCTAACCCTCCCCCTCTGCCTTATTGGGGCCATCTTGGGTACTGGAAGCTGTCTGCCAGTACCCAGTTTGCAAATAAAAATGTTTTTTTTTTTTTATTATTTTTTTATTATTTGTTTCTTTAGTGTAGCTTCCCCCCCACAGTCCAATACCCCACCAGCCAAACCGATCACCAAAATAAATATATTAACCCCTTTGATCCCCACTTCTAACAAAAAAGTTTCTGTAGCGTAGTGGTTCCCACCCGCTCCCTCCCCGTGCACGCGCCCGCCCGGCCTCCCCGTGCACGTGCGCGCGTCCGTGCGCGTCCCCCCGGTCGTCCCCGCCCCCGATCCCGCCCCCCTCCGTATCACAAAGGCCATCGATGGCCGCCACCCACCTCCCACACCGGCTCCCACCCACCAACGAACGTAGCCGTTAATGTCCTGTGCAGAGAGGGCCACAGAGTGGCTCTCTCTGCACCGGATGGCTAAAAATGGTTATTGCAGGATGCCTCGATATCGAGGCATCACTGCAATAACCGGAAAGCAGCTGGAAGCGAGCAGGATCGCTTCCAGCTGCTTTCCACACCGAGGACGTGCAGGGTACGTCCTCAGGCGTTAACTGCCTTTTTTTTGAGGATGTACCCTGCACGTCCTCGGTCATTAAGGGGTAAAAAATTTTCCAATTTACTTTTATCACCAATTTTGCTTTGTTCTCTTGGTATTCTTAGTTGAAAGCTTAACCTAGGAGGTTCATATGCTAATTTATTAGACCTTGAAGGCCGCCTCTTAAGAATGCATTTTAACAGGTTTTTCACCACTAGAGGGTGTTAGTTCATGTCTTTCATATAGATAACACTGTGCTCATGCACGTGAAGTTACCTGGGAGCTATCACTGATTGGCTAAACTGCAAGTCTGTCAAAAGAACTGAAATAAAGGGGCAGTTTGCAGAGGCTTAGATACAAGATTATCACAGAGGTAAAAAAATATATAAATATAACTGTGTTGGTTATGCAAAACTGGGGAATGGGTAAAAAAGGGATTATCTATCTTTTAAAACAATAACAATTCTGGTGTAGACTGTCCCTTTAATACAAAATACTGATAAATCTACATTTCTCTTCTTTTTGTAGAATGCCACTTATACTGATAGACAGATAGATAAATAGATAGATAGATAAATAGATAGATAGATAAATAGATAGACAGATGGACTCAACAATGTTTAGATTTTTCTTTTACAATGAAAATATGTTGTAAAACATGATTTAGAGGCTATTTAAGCAATATGCTTTTGTGCTACAGCCATATTCAGGATAAATATTTTCCCACTTATTTATATGTATGCGTATTTATGGAAATCTTCACTTTGGTAATGTGTTGGGTTGAAGAAAAATACTAATACTAAAAAAAAAAAAACCTTTGCAGGGGTTAAACATACAGTAGTGTATAGTTAATAGCCTTAAAGTTACAGGCTGTAATGTATAAGAGCATGCATTTTTTTTTATTATTATAATGGTCCTTTAAAGGGACATTCTACTCCAGAATTTCTATTGTTTAAAAAGATAGATTATCCCTTTATTACCCATTCCCCAGTTTTTCATAACTGTTATATTAATATACTTTTTACCTCTGTGATTACCTTGTATCTAACCCTCTGCAGACTGCCCCCTTATGTCAGTTCTTTTGACAGACTTGCATTATAGCCAATCCGAGAATAAGATTCAAAAAAGCACAGAAACAGTCCCTCTGATACAAGCCAATCAGTGGTGACTCTTATGGAACTCTATGGTACTGTCTAGCTGTAAAAAAACGTTCACAATGCACTGAGATAAGAGGTGGACTTCAAGGTCTTAGAGGTTAGCATAGCTTTCAGCAAAGAATACAAAGAGTACAAAGCATATTTGAGGATAAAAGTAAATTGGAAAGTTGTTTAAAATTGCATGCCCTATCTGAGTCATAAAAGTTTAATATTGACTAGACTGTCCCTTTAAGTTTAATGGAAGTACATTTATAATATGTATATTAGATATTAATTGATTAAGATTGGAAGAAACTATTGCACTGACAAATGTGCTGCAACAAAACAGACTCCTACATAATAAAAAAAAACCGTGCCTAGAAATTCAACCTCATTTCTTCACAAGTAGAACAATTTTAAATGAAGGAGTATGTTATGAGCAAACACCAATTAAGCTATATGGCTAGAAAAGAATTACTGTGCTGTGATCTCTGATACTTTCACTGAAGATCCTAGGAACACATTAAATCATTTTACCTTCTGACCATCTTAACTTACACAGTTAGTAAAATATAGCATGTAAAAAAAACTTGTTTTAATAGTTTCTCCTTCAGTACAGCCTACTGCAATTGTTTATGATACATCCCCCTTATATTAAAGCATTGTCTAGAGGCAGGGTTCATCCTCCACAATGTTTTTAAACTGGCAGGAAGTATATGAGAGAAATCTTGATAGTCTGCTCTGCCAGATGTCAACACAGCAGGTGTCTGAATACAGAGGGCATAATGACATCTGCTGAAAACACCAACGCAACCCATTTGTGTCTTGACATACTGTACCATCATCTTTAATTAAATGCTAATACATAGATTGCAAGATGAGCTACTTTAGTTTGTATACCTCACTATGGGGCAGGTAAAACAATAGGCTTTATAGAAATCATTTAGTGCGTCACTATCATAAATAGAATTGTGGTACTAGCTAGCTAGAAAAAATACTACAAAATGAATGAGGAGAGCAAAAATAAAGTCTTCAAAATCTAATTTAACACGACTTCAGAGCTCTGGTTAAAGGGACATGCCACCCACATTTTTTCTTTTATGATTTAGAAAGAGAATGCAATTTTAAACATCTTTCTAATTTACTTATATTATCTAATTTGTTTTATTCTCTTGATATTCTTTGATGAAAAGCATATCTAGATATGCTCACTAGCTGCTGATTGGTTGCTGCACATAGAAGCCTCGTGTGATTGGCTCACCATGTGCATTGCTTTTTCTTCAACTAAAAAAATTGAAAAAAATGAAGCAAAATAAATAATGGAAGTAAATTGTAATGTTGTTTAAATTTCTATTCTCTATCTTAATCATGAAAGAAAGATTTTGGGTTTAGTGGCCCTTTAACTGTTACGTGAGACAAAAAGCTGCACATAAAAAAATACATTCCAAAGTACAGTTACAATCATAATAACACTGTCTGATAAAAAATTTAAAAAAATTGCATTAAAAAGTTATAAGGGTTCAAAGATATGAGGTCTCAGATGCTAGAAAAAAAGACCTGCAAAGGGCTATAACAGAGATACATATATATGCCTAAATATGTCTATGTATATACATATGTATACATTTCTAGACATACATGCAAGTGCATTGGAGCCCTTTGCAGTCAAGTAGCTGAAAACATGAAAAATCATATTTATGCAATATTCATATTTAATAAAGTGTAAGTATTTTAAATAGATATTCATATATATATATATATATATATATATATATATATATATATATATATATATATATATATATATATACACAGTATCCCACAAAAGTAAGTACACCCCTAACATTTTTGTGAATATTTTATTATATCTTTTCATGTGACAACACTGAAGAAATGACACTTTGCTACAATGTAAAGTAGTGAGTGTACTGCCTGTATAACAGTGTAAATTTGCTGTGCCTTCAAAATAACTCAATAGCTCTACATACATATGACCTAGGCTATAAGAAGATTGCCAAGACCCTGAAACTGAGCTGCAGCTACAGGACAGGTTCCACTCAGAACAGGCCTCGCCATGGTCAACCAAAGAAGTTGAGTGCACATGCTCAGCGTCATATCCAGAGTTTATCTTTGGGAAATAGACGTATGAGTGCTGCCAGCATTGCTGCAAAGGTTGAAGGGGTTGGAGGTCAGCCAGCCAGTGCTCAGACCATACGCCGCACACTGCATCAAATTGGTCTGCATGGCTGTGGTCCCAGAAGGAAGCCTCTTTTAAAGATGATGCACAATAAAGCCAGCAAACAGTTTGCTAAAGACAAGCAGACTAAGGACATAGATTACTGGAACCATGTCCTGTGGTCCGATGAGACCAAGATAAACATATTTGGTTCAGATGGTGTCAAGCGTGTGGCGGCAACCAGGTGAGAAGTACAAAGACAAGTGTGTCTTGCCTACAGTCAAGCATGGTGGTGGGAGTGTCATGGTCTGGGCCTGCATGAGTGCTGCCAGGCACCGGGGAGCTACAGTTCATTGAGGGAACCATGAATGCCAACATGTACTGTGACATACTGAAGCAGAGCACGATCCCCTCCCTTCGGAGACTGGGCCGCAGGGCGGTATTTCAACATGATAACGACCCCAAAAACCTCCAAGATGACAACTGCCTTGCTAAAGAAGCTAAGGGTAAAGGTGATGGACTGGCCAAGCATGTCTCCAGACCTAAACCCTATTGAGCATCTGTGGGGCATCCTCAAATGGAAGGTGTGGGAGCGCAAGGTCTCTAACATCCACCAGCTCCATGATGTCTTCATGGAGGAGTGGAAGAGGACTCCAGTGGCAACCTGTGAAGCTATGGTGAACTCCATGCCCAATAGGGTTAGGGCAGTGCTTGAAAATAATAGTGGCCACACAAAATATTGACAGTTTGGGCCCAATTTGGACATTTCCACTTAGGGGTGTACTTTTGTTGCCAACGGTTTAGACATTAATGGCTGTGTGTTGAGTTATTTTGAGGGGAGCAAATTTACACTGTTATACAAGCTGTACACTCACTGCTTTACATTTTAGCAAAGTATCATTTCTTCAGTGTTGTCACATGAAAAGATATAATAAAATATTTACAAAAATGTGAGGGGTGTACTCACTTTTGTGAGAAACTGTGTATATATATATATATATATATATACATATATATATATATATATATATATATATATATATCTTTACTTATATATATATATATATATATATATATATTTTAATTTTTTTTACCAAAGAATCATATATAGATGTTGGGTTAAGCGCTCCTGAATAAACGCAGTCGGGTTAGCGTGCGAGTATGGGTGTTAGTTGTTTTTTTTTCAGTTTGAGTACTCCACTGAAGTCTATGGGTTGTCAATAAATAAGACAGTACATTAAACTGTTAAATCTAGATCACAAATATGTGATTGCTGATAGAAATACTGTTTAAAGTTAACTAAAATGAGAGTACAAAAACACCCCAAAAAGCCTAAAGACATACGCCCCTATCTACTAAAAAACATGCAGACAAGCTCCTCAAATCGAGAGGTTGTCCGCTCCCCATCGCTACATACAGGCAGCGAACAAACAGGATCCGCTGCCCGTATGTACCATTACATGCTCAAGTGAGCATGCAAAGTCCACCAAACACGTGAGAGAAGGGACTGTCAATCACCGAGAGTGAGCGATCAGTGAAAGTCTCTCAAAAATGCATTTTCTATTGGAATCATGACAGTTTCATTTTGACTTATTTAATGGGGGGTAAACTATTAATATCTTCCCCTACTTTATGTAGAACGCTTGCCTTGCACCAACATAAAATATGTTCTAGAGTTAACATTATGTGGCAGATAATTTATATTTGAGCCATTAGGTCATTACGAGCACAGACATTTGATAGGCATAGCTATAGGTCACTTTGAGAAAAGTGTTTGTAGTGGTAAAGCTACAAGTTGTTATGAGTAAGCAGTGTGGATAGGCACAGATACAGGTTTCATAGGTTGTGAAGCTAGTAGAAATAAAGTAATGTACAAAATATATCTGCCTGTCACCATGTGGATTTGTTCATTTTAAATAATCATGTGCAAGCTACAGTTTATAATTATCTTTGTTACTATGTTTCTAAAAACTTAACTTTGATTTTGTCTTAAAGGGACAGTCTACTCCAGAATTGTTATTGTTTAAAAAGATAGATAATCCCTTAATTACCCATTCTCCAGTTTTGCATAACCAGCACAGTTATATTATTATACTTTTATGATTATTTTGTATTTTAACCTCTGCAGACTGCCCCCTTATTTCAGTTCTTTTGACCGACTTACATTTTAGCCAATCAGAGCTGACTCACATTGCGCTGTCTAGCTGTGAAAAACTGTCAAAATGCAGTGAGAGAAGAGAAGCCTTCAAAAGGCATATGAGCCTACATAGGTTTAGCTTTCAACAAAGAATACCAAGAGAACAAAGCAAATTTGATGATAAAAGTAAATTGGAAAGTTGTTTAAAATTGCATGGCCTATCTGAATCATGAAAGTTTAATTTTGACTAGTTTGTTTCTTTAAATATCCAAAAAAGAGACAAGTTAACTAAAGATCAATTATAAAAAGGAAAATCTGTGAGTAGCAATAATCCATATATAATACAAAGCTTCAATAGCTAAATTGCCTAAATTCACTAACCGCTAGATTTAGAGTTCTGCGGCCAAAGGGGTGCGTTAGCTACGCGTGTTTTTTCCCCCCCGCACCTTTTAAATACCGCTGGTATTTAGAGATCACAGAAGGGCTGCGTTAGGCTCCAAAAAGGGAGCGTAGAGTATAATTTACCGCAACTGCAACTCTAAATACCAGCGGTGCTTACGGACGCGGCCAGCTTAAAAAACGTGCTCGTGCACGATTCCCCCATAGGAAACAATGGGGCCGTTTAGGAAAACCTAACACCTGCAAAAAAGCAGCGTTCAGCTCCTAACGCAGCCCCATTGTTTCCTATGGGGAAACACTTCCTAAGTCTGCACCTAACACCCTAACATGTACCCCGAGTCTAAACACCCCTAATCTTACACTTATTAACCCCTAATCTGCCACCCTCGCTATCGCTGACCCCTGCATATTATTATTAACCCCTAATCTGCCGCTCCGTACACCGCCGCAACCTACATTATCCCTATGTACCCCTAATCTGCTGCCTCTAACACCGCCGACCCCTATATTATATTTATTAACCCCTAATCTGCCGCCCCCAACGTCGCCGCCACCTAACTACAATTATTAACCCCTAATCTGCCAACCGGACCTCACCGCTACTATAATAAAGTTATTAACCCCTAATCCGCCTCACTCCCGCCACAATAACCCTATAATAAATAGTATTAACCCCTAATCTGCCCTCCCTAACATCACCGACACCTAACTTCAAGTATTAACCCCTAATCTGCCGACCAGACCTCGCCGCTACTCTAATAAATGTATTAACCCCTAAAGCTAAGTCTAACCCTAACACTAACACCCCCCTAAGTTAAATATAATTTTTATCTAACTAAATAAATTAACTCTTATTAAATAAATTATTCCTATTTAAAGCTAAATACTTACCTGTAAAATAAACCCTAATATAGCTACAATATAAATTATAATTATATTGTAGCTATTTTAGGATTTATATTTATTTTACAGGCAACTTTGTATTTATTTTAACCAGGTACAATAGCTATTAAATAGTTAATAACTATTTAATAGCTACCTAGTTAAAATAATTACAAAATTACCTGTAAAATAAATCCTAACCTAAGTTACAATTAAACCTAACACTACACTATCAATAAATTAATTAAATAAAATACCTACAATTATCTACAGTTAAACCTAACACTATACTATCAATAAATTAATTACATACAAATACCTACAAATAAATACAATTAAATAAACTAACTAAAGTACAAAAAATAAAAAAAGAAGTTACAAAAAATACAAAAATAATTTACAAACATTATAAAAATATTACAACAATTTTAAGCTAATTACACCTACTCTAAGCCCCCTAATAAAATAACAAAGCCCCCCAAAATAAAAAAATGCCCTACCCTATTCAAAAATAAAAATAGAAAAGCTCTTTTACCTTACCAGCCCTTAAAAGGGCATTTTGCGGGGCATGCCTCAAAGAATTCTGCTCTTTTGCCTGTAAAAAAACCCATACAATAACCCCCCAACATTACAACCCACCACCCACATACACCTAATCTAACCCAAACCCCCCTTAAATAAACCTAACACTAAGCCCCTGAAGATCTCCCTGCCTTATCTTCACCACGCCGGTTATCACCGATCCGTCCAGAAGAGGCTCCGAAATCTTCATCCAAGCCCAAGCGGGGGCTGAAGAGGTCCATCATCGGGCTGAAGAGGTCCATCATCCGGCTGAAAAGGTCCATCATCCGGCTAAAGAGGTCCATCATCGGGCTGAAGAGGTCCATCACCCGGCTGAAGTCTTGATCCAAGCGGGGGCTGAAGAGATCCATCATCCGGCTTCTTCTATCAAGCGGCATCTTCAATCTTCTTTCTTCCGGATCCATCTTCATCCCGCCGACGCTGAACATCCATCCTGGCCGACGACTTCCCGACGAATGACGTTTCGTTTAAATGACGTCATCCAAGATGGTGTCCCTCGAATTCCGATTGGCTGATAGGATTCTATCAGCCAATCGGAATTAAGGTAGGAAAATTCTGATTGGCTGATGGAATCAGCCAATCAGATTCAAGTTCAATCCGATTGGCTGATCCAATCAGCCAATCAGATTGAGCTTGCATTCTATTGGCTGAACGGAACAGCCAATAGAATGCGAGCTCAATCTGATTGGCTGATTCCATCAGCCAATCAGAATTTTCCTACCTTAATTCCGATTGGCTGATAGAATCCATCATTTAAATGATGTCATTTAAAGGAACCGCCATTCGTTGGGAAGTCGTCGGCCAGGATGGATGTTCGCGCGTCGGCGGGATGAAGATGGATCCAGAAGAAAGAAGATTGAAGATGCCGCTTGATAGAAGAAGCCGGATGATGGACCTCTTGGATCAAGACTTCAGCCGGATGATGGACCTCTTCAGCCGGATGATGGACCTCTTCAGCCGGATGATGGATTTCTTCAGCCGGATGATGGACCTCTTCAGATAGAAGATGCCGCTTGGAAGATGATGGTTGCCTGTCCGGATCTACTCTTCTTCCTGGATAGGATGAAGACTTTGGAGCCTCTTCTGGACCTCTTCAGCCGCCGGATGATGGATCGCCAGCCCCCGCTTGGGTTGGATAAAGATTTTGGAGCCAGGACGGATCGGTGAACCTGGTATGGTGAAGACAAAGTAGGATGATCTTCAGGGGCTTAGTGTTAGGTTTATTTAAGGTGGGTTTGGGTTAGATTAGGGGTATGTGGGTGGTGGGTTGTAATGTTGGGGGGTATTGTATGTTTTTTTTTACAGGCAAAAGAGCAGAATTCTTTGGGGCATGCCCCGCAAAAGGCCCTTTTAAGGGCTGGTAAGGTAAAAGAGCTTTTCTATTTTCATTTTAGAATAGGGTAGGGCATTTTTTTTATTTTGGGGGCTTTGTTATTTTATTAGGGGGCTTAGAGTAGGTGTAATTAGCTTAAAATTGTTGTAATATTTTTATAATGTTTGTAAATTATTTTTTTATTTTTTGTAACAGTTCTTTTTTATTTTTTGTACTTTAGTTTGTTTATTTAATTGTATTTATTTGTAGGTATTTGTATGTAATTAATTTATTGATAGTGTAGTGTTAGGTTTAATTGTAGATAATTGTAGGTATTTTATTTAATTAATTTATTGATAGTGTAGTGTTAGGTTTAATTGTAACTTAGGTTAGGATTTATTTTACAGGTAATTTTGTAATTATTTTAACTAGGTAGCTATTAAATAGTTATTAACTATTTAATAGCTATTGTACCTGGTTAAAATAAATAAAAAGTTGCCTGTAAAATAAATATAAATCCTAAAATAGCTACAATATAATTATAATTTATATTGTAGCTATATTAGGGTTTATTTTACAGGTAAGTATTTAGCTTTAAATAGGAATAATTTATTTAATAAGAAATAATTTATTTCGTTAGATAAAAATTATATTTAACTTAGGGGGGTGTTAGTGTTAGGGTTAGACTTAGCTTTAGGGGTTAATAAATTTATTAGAGTAGCGGTGAGGTCCGGTCGGCAGATTAGGGGTTAATAATTGTAGGTAGGTGGTGGCGACGTTGGGAGAGGCAGATTAGGGGTTAATAAATATAATATAGGGGTCGGCGGTGTTAGGGGCAGCAGATTAGGGGTACATAGGGATAACGTAGGTTGCGGTGGTGTGTGGTCGGCAGATTAGGGGTTAAAAAATGTAATAGAGTGGCGGCGATGTGGGGGGACCTCGGTTTAGGGGTACATAGGTAGTTTATGGGTGTTAGTGTACTTTAGAGCACAGTAGTTAAGAGCTTTATGAACCGGCGTTAGCCCAGAAAGCTCTTAACTCCTGGCTTTTTGCTGCGGCTGGAGTCTTGTCGTTAGATTTCTAACGCTCACTTCAGCCAAGACTCTAAATAACAGCGTTAGAAAGATCCCATTGAAAAGATAGGATACGCAAATGGCGTAGGGGGATCTGCGGTATGGAAAAGTCGTGGCTGCAAAGTGAGCGTTAGACCCTTTCCTGACTGACTCTAAATACCAGCGGGCGGCCAAAACCAGCGTTAGGAGCCCCTAACGCTGGTTTTGACGGCTAACGGAGAACTCTAAATCTAGGTGTTTGTATTGAAAGATCTATCTGATACAAGAAACCTCTCCATTTATATTTTTATTTTAAATAGCAGATTGTAAAACATGTTCTCACTTGATTTTTATTCAATGCTTAATAAATGTATGGGATTGTTTCATCTACAAATCCAGTACTTTTAAACATATATCCCCAGTTATAACCAATCAATAACTATAACATTCGTATTACTTATATTCAAATAGATTGGGAAATCATAACACTATTATACCGTGGCTGTGCATTTCTGTGCCTCAGCATTCCCTTAAACCTTTTTTTTTTTCATTAGTATTCATACTATATTGAAGGTAATCTGTAAAAGCCTTTTTACAATCCCTAGAGAGTAGATGTTCATGTTTTTTTTTTTTAATAGCACCACACATCAGATGAACTGTCCTATTACTGCAAACCCAAGGGCCTCTCTGCCTCAATTATATCATCTTATTCTGTTATCTCGGCTACAAAGAAGGACTTTCCTTTTTTTCAACTCAGAGCAAACATGAGGGACACTGTTAAACGACCAGAGGAATGAGCTATGTATAGAATTTAAATCAATGCCCTACAGATATAAAGAGTCTTGGATTTCAGTAAGCTTTTATTATTAAAATATGGATCAGTACTGCAATCCCATACTGGCTTTGCGGAAATTTAAAAAAAGCAAGTAATATTGTGCTGGGTTTTACAAAAAAATATTACACCTGCTTTTTACTTTATCATAGTGACCCATTTTCCCACACCAAGAACTGTCCAAATAAAATTAGAGATTGATATAGAATAAGGAGGATGTGGTTAATAATAACTATGGCATTTGATACAAGACTTTAAAAGAGCATTAAACACTTTGATATAGTAATATAAAATGATAAATCATATATATATATATATATATATATATATATATATATATATATATCATTATTTATTTTGCCCCTTTTTCCTGTAACTCCATTATAAAATTGTGAGCTTTTCAGTTCCTGTTAGAAATGGAAGTGCAGAACACTGTTATATTCCACACAGCCATTGGCTAAACACTCCAGTGACCTTTTTATAACTGTCCCTAAGTTTCCACAGCAGAGAAGGTAACCTAAGTTACAACATGGCAGCTCCCATTGTTTTACAGACACTAAAATTTACACTTATTTTGTCAATATTTAAACAACTAATGAAACTTTAAAAAATACATATACATGTTATTCTCAGACTAATCTTTTCTTTGAATGCATCATTTTATCTAGCATTTATTTAGTGTTCAATGTCCTTTTAAAATATAGAAAAACCTCAGCAAGTTTTTAAACTAATGTGCATCAAAGTGACTGTCCTGTTTCTGTGATAAAGTAGGCTATGCTACATCTACAGGTTATAACCAAACATAAGGAACCATAATATAATATAGAAAGCCCTGTTTCTATCAAAAGCAGCGGGTCAATCATCACACTTGAAATAAGCAAAAGTTAAGCTGTGCAAACAAAACTGATGCTCCCAAGTATTTGCAACAGCTATTATTTTTTAATAGAAGCTGCTAGTACATAACAGTGACAATACTCCATGATTATTGTTATTATGTTAGGCAACCTCCAATGCTTCTATAGCTCAGAGGTACACTGAGTGTGTCAAACATAGATTGTTTTGTCACTTTTAAAGGAAAAATGGGTCTTGTAGCCAAGTTAGTTTAGAAAGTAGGTGGTGAATAAGTAGAGATTATATTCAATGGGAGTTAATAATTGCTGAGAAACTCCATATCAAGACTATCTGTATTGAGATGTGCAGGCTGAGTGGATATGGAGGATGTATCATCCATTAGGAAAACTGGTAAGCAAAACAGAGAGAGAAAAAATAAGTACATAAGATTACCTTCAGTTTAACTCTTTCTTTCCGAGGTACAAACTACAAATGAGGACATTTACCTTGTTTTTTTATACATTGCAGTGAAAGTAATCTCATCCAAATAGTGTATGAGTAAAAAACAGCATAACCCATCTAGAATACACACATACAAATCTCAAACGACATAGCAATCACTGTATCATCATACAGAACACTAGTGGACTCGACTTGTGCCTCAATGTCATCTAGAGACACTAAATAAAAACCTGCAAAGACACCACATACTCAGTCATAGGGGCCCATTGCAGGCTCGCCAGAAACACCAGTTATGAAGCAGCGGTCTAAAGACCGCTGCTCCATAACCTGTCCCCCTGCTCTGAGCAGGCGGACAGACATCTCCGCAATTCAACCCTATTGAGTATGATCGGGTTGATTGAAACCTCCCTGCTCTGCAGGGGGCGGCGTTGCACCAGTAGCTCACAAGAGCTGCTAGTGCAATGCTGAATACGGAGAGCTTATTGCTTTCCTCATTCAGCGAGGTCTGTCGGACCTGATCCGCACTGTCGGATCAGGTCCCACAGACCTTTGTTAAATAGGCCCCTTAAAATGAATATCCCTTACTCAGTGCATAATATGATTATGCTGTAGACATCACACAAGACAGTTCAACACATAGTAGAAGTAACACCTAATTAGATGCAACACAGCAAATAAGATATACTATATTAAAACCTCAAGAAAATGTAGCAGCTGAATATAGAGTTTGAGCACATGCAAAATATTATCATAGGCCATGTCCTCTTAACCAGGTAAAGAAGGGACAAAAGGAGATGGAGTTTGGTTTAAAAATGAAAATGCTTTTATTAAAACATACATCTATCTGATAATGTCAGTTCATATATTTGTTAAAGGGTCAATAAATACATTGAGAGTGTAAAATAAAATATTTAATTGTACATAGCAAATGTATGTACTAGATAGCTTAAAGAACAGTAAACACCTCGTAATTACAAGGCATGGCTATTGTGCTGCTATAGAATAACAGATAAGTCAAGTCTTAAAGTTTTAAAAACAAATGATCTTCCTTTTTACTGCAATTAGTTTTCAGTTGCCAAACTCCACCCCACCATTTGCATTATTTGGAGGAGCCAATCTGGGCTTTAATCCACAGAAAACAAGACTAACCACTTGCAAGGGATTGGAGACTTTTCATTATTCTATATACAATTGATTAATTAATTTTCAACATATTAGCAGTTTATATTACAACCTTACTAATTAGAGAACACAAATATATATATATATATATATATACACACACACACACTCAGTATATATATTTATATGTATATATTTAGCGCTGCGGAATCTGTTGGCGCTCTATAAATAACCGATAATAATAATAATATATATATATATATATATACATATATACAGTAAATATATATATATATATATATATATATTATGCATACATATATCACATATATGCCTTTAAGAGAAATGCCTTTAAGAATTAAGCTACACTGTTTCCCTCTGTTCTGCTCTCACTGCCTTGTTCTCAGAGAGTGTGCTTATCTCGAAGGAAAAGGGGGATCACATTCCAATGAGGGGTACTAGTGTGAGTAGATTCATTTTTTGTTTTGAGAACGTCTTAAGTTTACTTACACCATTGCTTGATATAACACTTAGACACTCTTGCTACGCTAATTGTTTTAATTATTAAAATTGCTAGATTGAAGGAGAAGTTTGTCAATATCTATGAGAGAAACCCCTGTCACATCTGCTACGTGGTGATGATGTATCTGTCCGTAGCCATTATTCTGCCTTCTCTTGTATGCCAAAATAATCAGCTGATCAGTAACCATGGTTCCTAACCTGCTCTCAGCCATCATCTGATTATTTTACTTATGCTCTAGTTCAGATGACCCAAAGTACAAAAACAAATAGACAAGCAAAAAAATAGTTTTGGACAAATCATCCATCACAGGAAAAAAATAGTATCATTCAGGATTAGTTCATGGGGTTGTTCGGCTCAGCCACATTTTGACAACATTATTAGTTTGTATTTCATATGGGGAAGATGTTCAGGACAGCAAAGGATGGTAATGCAGCGCTCCGTTGCCAACATCCTCAGGTTGCTATGCACATCCTGCTATTATTCCATATTGGCTGTTCCGAGTTGTGTTTGTGACACAGGTTAAGACATCTTGTTTTCCATGCTCTAACTTTAAATAGCACTGTCAAGTCCACCATCTTTTCCCATATATTAGATATGCTCCAGGGGCACTACTGAGTTCTTGTTATTATTCATTGCTGCTAAAGTTATACCAGACGTCTAACTTTTTGTGTTTTCATGCATTTGTTTATTAATTAAAGGGATATGAAACCTAAATATTCAGACAGAACATACAGTTTTAAACAACTTTCCAATTTACTTCTATAAACAATTGTGCTTTAATCTCTAGGTATCCTTTATTGAAGGAGTAGCAATGCACTACTGGGAGTCAGCTGAACATGTTGGTAAGCCAATGATAAGATGTATCTATGGCAATAACAAATCAGAAGCTGGCTCTTAGCTCCTGAGCATACCTAGGAATGATTTTGAATGAAGGATACCAACAGAAATTAGATAATTAAGGAAGTAAATTGGACAATAGTCTAAAATTGTGTGTTCTATCTAAATCATGAAAGAAAATGTTGGTGTTTCATGGCCCTGCTGTTGGTTTATGTTTCAAATAAATGCAAATAATACAAGAACGTGTGATTTTTTTTGCATTCATCCAAATCCAAAAGCACATGTCTAGTAATAACTATGAGGGAGTACAAGAAATACATGCATACAGTGCTGTATGATTTATTTATAAGGTAGAAGGAAGACAAACACTGTATCATGCAGTCAGCAGCTCCGGAGCCTACCTAGGTATCGTTTTCGACATAGAATACCAAGAGAACAAAACCAATTAGATAATAGAAGCAAATAGGAATGTTGTTTAAAATCACATGCTCTATCTGAATCATAAAAGCAAAAAATTGGGTTTCATATCCCTTTAAAAAAACTGCAAACATATAACAGACACAACAGAAGTTTGTGAGTGCTATTTTGAATCCGTGCACGTATCCATAGCAACTCAATATGTACACACTGTGCTCAATCTCACAAGAGCCAACATTGCTTCATGATGTCACTTTTACGTAACTCCTCAGTTACCGACCAGTCCAATATCCCTGCCAACTCAGGTATAGATTTATTAGCTTCAGATATTGGCACCAAGTCATCCTCGAGCAGCGTATTCAATGCAAAGAGACCTGGACAAGACTTCTTCCTCTGGCTGGTCCTCCCTTTCCCTAACTTTAGCCAAGCTACAATATGAGGCTCCATGGTCCTCTACCTGAAGCAACAGCTACAAGAGGTTGTGCCCCTCTCATACCTCTCTGTTGGATTAGCACAGTCTCTCTCACAGGCTGTGCCCCTAACATTCTTTGCAAAAGCACAAAATGATGTAGCATATCCGGCTATATTGACTGCAACTGTCTATCTACTTGCTGCTGTTACTGTGTTTTAAATATCAGAATTGGTGATAATTAACTAATTAAGGGCCAGATTACGAGTGGAGCACTAAAAGTTACACACGAGTGAAAAGGGGTTTATCGTGGGTGTTTTCGCTTGTCAGGTTAACCGCTCATATAACAATGTGAAAGTAAATGCGTTTGCTTGAGTGCAATCACAATTTACGCTAGAATGATTACCGCGTCCTCAGAGCTCTAGTTCGCATAACAAAAGTGTCACAAAACACATCAAAAATGCATTACAAAGTTTACAGTTAGAAAAAAAAGTCAGACAAAGGGCTTTAACATTGAGATACATACAAATACATGTCTAAAGATGGATATATATATATATATATATATATATATATATATAAGTATCCACACAGGTGCACTCACTGTGACTCAAGGCATCCGCCGGGGTGCTGCGTAGAAAACATATGGCAATATCAATTCAACCCCAGAAGGCAGAGAAAACGCTTCACTCTCCGGTCTTGTCAAATATCCTTTTTAGGTATCCAGCATCAATCAACAAATCCCCCAAACGTTTCGATACCGGTTGGTATCTTTGTCAATGGGCAATCAGAACATATCTATCCCAAAGAAGGAACCTTCTTTGGGATAGATATGTTCTGATTGCCCATTGACAAAGATACCAACCGGTATCGAAACGTTTGGGGGATTTGTTGATTGATGCTGGATACCTAATAAAGGATATTTGACAAGACCGGAGAGTGAAGCGTTTTCTCTGCCTTCTGGGGTTGAATTGATATTGCTATATATATATATATATATATATATATATATATATATATATATATATATATATATATATATATATATATGTGTGTGTGTGTGTGTGTGTGTACATGTAGTATGTATTTATATGTGTATTTATCTATTTACATATATACACACATAAATACATATGTACACACATATAAACAGTGCATTGGAGCCCTTTTCCGTTAAGTAGATGAAAACATGTAAAAGCATATCTATGCAATATTCATATTTAATAAAGGTTTTAACTATGTATTTACAGTAGATATTTCACATCCCATTGTTCTGTACATAGCAGAATATGTTCTTTGTATTTCTAAATAGATATTCATATTTATATATATATATATATATATATATATACTGTATATACGTATATATATATATATATATATATATATATATTTGTATATATCTATACCTATATATAATCATGTATATATATAGGTAATGATATTTATTTACCAAAATACCATCAGATATATGTGGAATTATTTATTTATGAATAAATAGAACATATTCTTCTATGTGAAGAATATTGGAATGTGAAATATTGATAATTTTTAAATTTTATTTTGCTCCATTGACTTCTATGGGGGAATACGTGAACACACACGCAATATTGTAACTTCTACTTTTTGCGCTTGTCAGGTTAGTGCAAGAGCGAAAACAGTTTACTTTTAACTCATAATACGAGCTCAACTTGAGCGCAAAAGCTAACTTCTAGCGCAGTTAACGCTTGTGCAGGAGCATTAAATAGCGCTCCACTCATAACCTGGACCTAAACTTTATCACATGACACTGATGTATGAAAACACTTTTTGTATGCATTTAGACATGTTTACATTTTTAAAGTAGTTAACATGCAGTCATGTTTTATATATTGTGTTTTTGTATATAAGTGTTTTTATAATGTTTTGTTGATTAATTATTAACCATGACATGTTTGTGTTTGTACAAACTTTACTGAATATAAGATAACATGTATTCAAAGAACAAGAAGAGTGTGGGTGTACAAAAAAATTAGTAAGAATAGCTGCAATCAAGATTTTTAGTACATAAACTGGATTGTTAGATTAAACAAACATACAAACAGGCAATACAAACAGCTTCAAAGAAGTCAAAGTATGTTTTCAAGATGCTGAGTTTGTTGAAACAGAGAGGTCTATACATTTGTGAAAAACATTTTGAAAAGTGTTTTCTGATGGACTGAATTACAGCTGTCCAACTGTCCCTATGCAACGTATTCAGTTGCAATGTCACTTGAAAGCCACCACATTTTTGGATAAGTTTCAAATGGGTAAAGCCATGCCCACAATGTCACATGTATATTCTCATAAATTGGAATATACTCTAATTTTTGAGAACATTGTTTTTTTTTAGACTTGTAAATATTTATAAAAACAAAACATTACAGCCTTGCCTGACATCCATTAGGGTTAAATGAAACCTCTGAGCACATAGATGTTGTCTACTGCAGACAATTTAGTGTCCTACTGAGAACAATTACAAAATCTTAAAGACCAGAGTACAAGAGAGAAGAAAGTTGTGGTAGTTTTGTATTCACTGAATAGTGTTGAACACTTTTAAGCTTGCATATATGTTGAAAAATAATAGCGAGAGTCCATCTTTTCCTCACCAATGTCCCATTTGAACCCCAGAGTAATAAAAGGGATATTTAGGTGGAATCTAGGCTTCAGATCTATAGCACAGTTAGCTCACTAAATTTTCAATATCCATTTTGTTAAAAAAAGGCTGATTAACCTTTTTTTTTTTTTTTAACCCAGCTTTTTGATCTTGGGATCTTGCACATGTTTACCTGTCAATCAAAGAGAAAAGTGTAGACATAAAACGCTATACCATTGACTGAATTTGATCTTGAAAACAGATTTTGGATTAAAAATATTCTAAGCACCATATTTATCATCAAAAGCAGATTTATTAAACAGACTAAACAAAACACAAGAGGGGGAGTGCTCTTCTCCAAAGAGCATATAGGGGTCGATTTATCAAGCTGCAGCGGACATGGGCGCATCAATTGACCTAGCTTTATCAAGAAAGTGAGACAACAATACTAAATGGACAAAATATAAATCTTCAACAATGAACGAATAATAACGTTACACATGAGGTTGTTGCTCACATATGTCTATGTCATTGCATGCAAAATCAGTCCAAAATGTGCCAACATTTGAGCTACTGATGACTGTGGAAAGGATGGAAGTATTTTTTAATTTATGTCTTTAAAATAAAAAAAATAAAAAAAATGTAGGGCCAATTTACAAATGACCCGCTATTTAGCGCTTTTGCCCGAGCATAAACTTTGCTAGACGTAAACTTTTTGCATGTGTCAGATTGCGCGTGTAAGTTAAAAGTAAGAAGTTTGCACGCAAGCGAAACCCGACGTGCACTAACCAAATACTGCAACCACTTTAATGCATTCTCCCAAGAGAAGTCAATGGAGAGCGCAGAAGAAAAACCCTAACAACTATCACTCGCTTGAAAACCTAACAGGTGTTATTCATATTTCACAATCCAATGTTCTTCACATACAGAACAATGTCATTATTATTGTAAATACATATTTCTATATATAACTGAATATATACCTATACCTGTATATCTATTCCTATAGAGATCTAGGTATAGATATCTATTTTACAATAACATTATCAGATCAAAAAAGTTTTACTTGCAGAATATAGGAATGTAAAAATATGCATAACGCCTATCAACGTTTTGCAAGTAAGGTCTAACACGGTGTTGGGTTAGCGCACATGACTAATTGCTAATTCGCGCTATTAAAATGTTACAACTCGTAATACGCTGGTTATTTCTGAAGCGCTTAAAAAGACAATAACGCTCACACGCAACAGTTAAGCGCACCATTTGTAAATCTAGCCTATAGTTGGTAATAAATTACTCCACATGCTTTTTCAGGAAATTGCTTTAATTATGGTCTTGTATTGTCTGCTATTTACATAGACAAAATGCTTTCACTGACTGTATCAAAGGGGTATCTGAGGTGAAGGGAGCTATCAGGAAATAAGGAAGCTTCGGTAAGAGTATTGAGCTTCAAGACAAAAGACTTAAAACTCTAAGAAAATCGATAGCACAGAATCATGTTTCATAACTGAGTCATAGAAAAAGACATCAAATTCCAATGGTAAGCTATATGATTTTATTCCATCAGCCTGGGCAATTCTTTTACACTTACCTGGAGGTGAAAAGCTGAACATATTATTATTTGAAGCTCTTGTAGCCCTGAAGTGAGTTAACAATAGCGGTCAAAATGTCAAAAACGAAAAGTAAAAAAAAATTAAAAAAAATTTGCTCTTAAAAGCTGCAAAAATATATTTTAGTCTTGCAAATTGTTCCTATAACATCAGTTGTTAATAGATGATTTTGTTCTTGCTATTCCGCATTTCCTCAGTTGTGTTCTGTATTTTAAAAGATTTCGATTTTCTTTTGTTTTTGAATGTTTGTTTTTTTGAAAAACTGGGTTCTTGATCATTTTTAAATCCTCCTCAATGTATATTTAATAGACCCTTGTAGAGAATATAATAAATGAGCAGTCCTCACTGTGAACTCATCACTGTATTTGAAATATGCAACCTGGGTTGCTCATTTTACCCAAGGCAGCTCAAAATTAGAGCCTGTAGGGGTAACAGGCTCTAATTTTGAGCTGCCTTGGGTAAAATGAGTAACCCAAGATTTTAATGGAAATCTTAAATACAGCAGAATTGTATAAATATCGAGTGCATAATAAAAAGACAATGCAATAACACTCTGAATTCCAAATGAACAGAACATTTTTTTTCAGACAAGTTTTATTTTATTCCCATTTTCCCGCCCCCTGTATCATGTGACATTCACCAGCCAATCACAGTCTAGTATACATATACGCAGTTAACTCTTGCAGTAGGAGCTGGTATCTCAGAAAGTATGCAGATAAAAAGACTGTGCAAAATTTGATAATAGAAGTAAATTGGAAAGGCTCTTAAACCTGCCTGCTCTATCTGATTCCTTAAAGTTTCATTTGACTTTAGTATCCCTTTAAAATGTGCTTCTATGCACCTGTTTCCAAAATACAGAAGCAATGCTACCCTTGTGATCACCTCAACTGCATACCCATTTCATATTTTCCTGCTTCTTTTGTTTGTGTGCCATATATTTCCAAAGCAGCACAAATGTATTATGTGTGATATTGGCTAATATCCATTGATGACAAACCATGTGACAGTTATAGAAACAAGTATAATCTAGAACTGGTGAACTAAATCAATGTGTATTTGAAAATGACAAAACAGCCATTAAAAAGTGATAAATGGGGAGAGTCAGTGTAGAGGAAAAAGTTATCATGTTACTGATAAAATTGAGGTCCTAATAATACGTGAATTACATGAGAGGATATAATAAAAAAGAGTATATAATAAAAAATGATGTTCAGTTTAAAATGCTCCATTATTATCATACTCCAGCCGTATAATGATGCAAGGTATTGTGGGATATCTCAAAACTTGCTCCTTTTTTTTTTCTATAATTCTGTGACACCTCCTCACTTTTCTATCTTTAATTTGTTAATTAATTAAACCAGCTAACCCTACTTAGCTATTGGTCACCCTGCCTCCTGGTCCCTAATCTTTAAACACAGATATTTCTTATATCTTCCTATAGAGTTGGCAGTCCCCTTTGATAGAGTACACAAACTGATCAATCTTGGAAATAGGTGATCTTGTTGGGGCACAAGTAGACAGAAAGGGGTAGATTTACTAAGGGCCGAGCAGACAAGATTTGCTGTGGCGAATCATGTCTGTTTGACCTTGCTAAATGCGAGTGAAATGTTTGTGCAATGCTGCCCCCTGCTCACCAGTGACCAATAGGCCGCTAGCAGGGGTGTCAATTATCCCGGTCATACATGGCGGAGAAGTTAAGGAGCAGCGGTCTTATGTTTCAGGCGACACTGAAACGATGGTGGTAGGAAGTAGCATCCACTGCTTAATAAATTTACCCCAATTAATGATCATGTGTCATTTTGATTTGGGTCCTGAGAGACAAAAGAGTGCGACATTCAGCGGCCGTTCCAGAAACCTTATTATGGGGGGGCAAACACTCCTAGGTTTACTTGTGGGTGTTCCACAAGTAGGGATGGAGCAGGGGATGTGGAGTCTCAGGTGTACTGAGGGGTGAGCTAGGTGGTCCAAGTGTGTGGTTCTGTGTTTTGGTACGTGACCTTCCTAAAAGGGCAGGGAGAAATATTTTTTACTTTTTTTTTACCCTCCTCATAAGCCCAATGGGGGTGCATAATAGAAGACTGCACCCCTCTTGAAGCAATAAGATTTTATTAATACATTTTAAATGGCAGGATTCAAATTAAACATATTTAATTATTATTTGAAAAGCTGTACTTTGCACAACAACCAATTACATAGTATTGTTTTGTTTTTTTACTTTAAATACTACGTTCATTAAACATTACAATTTAAACATTATATTTATATTTAAGTAAAGCTACAAAGTCTGCTGCTGACAGACAAATAAACACACATCCAAAAAGAACACTACTAAAATGTATAACTTGAATATGTTTTTCAAGCGAGAATTTATTGGCGTCTATTCTGCATTTGTGATTTGAGTCTCAGTTTTAATGCTGAATATCAGAATAAAACAATTGTGATGCTATTGCTCTAGAGAGCAATTTGAGCTAATGGGTTGTTACAGTGGTAAGCAATTCTCAAAACTTTTGTTAGTGACCTTAGCCAGCTGTAACAGAAGCAGCTTTCTTTGTGTTATCAAATCAGTTGTGCCAACAATACAAAATGTTGCTCAAATCTGATGCTGCAAGCAATCTTACCTCATTATGCAGTTAAGGGAAATATGCAAAACAGTCATTCAAAAGTAAAAGGGCACTGAGTTAGCTTTTCATTTATTAATCAAAACTTCAAAAGGAGTTAAAATATTGAATGTCCACTAAGCCAGTTATGAAAAGATTTTCTCTGCTTTTCACAGTGCCGCGCTAATTTTATTTTCACTTGCATGCTAATTGTGCTCAAAGTAAAAAAATATCACAGCAAGATTAGAGTGTGTATTACAAGTTGAAAGTAAAAAGTGTACAAGCGAAAGGCCTAGGCGCGCTAACTTCAGGACTTCTGATATCATGACCATGCTAACGTCTTCTCCCCATAGACTTCTATGGGGAGCGCTTAAAAACAAACAAACTTTTATTTATCGCTCGCATGCTAACCAGACACTGTGCTAGACCAACTGATCTAAACCCAAATGTGCGTTAGTAAAACTTCAAATTCCTATGTTTTTCTTTTTATTTATTTATTTTTAAGTATATATTTCTCTATAAATATATATTGTATATAAAGATATATATTGAAATATATATTTAAAAATAAAAAGAACATTTCTGTTCAAAACACATTAAAACACATCATTAAACACTATAATAATGAATAAAAATAAAAATGATGTTACATGTTTCAAGGCATTTGACTAGGAAGGGCTCTATCTATCTATCTATCTATCTATCTCTATATACTGTATGTGTATACATGTGTTTATATGTGTATATATATGTATGTATATATGCACATACATATTTACACCAATAAACACCTTGAAATATATCATATTTTAAAATATTTTTTATCAATGTTTAAATTATATACGTTTATTAAAAAGGGTATATATGTGTGTAATACTTTATTTCAACCTTTACAGTTTACTGTAAGGCCTCCTGTTGTGCTAAATAATCTAGCGCAGTTTCATCTTTCACTCAAGCGCAATTTGTAATATGAGCGCAACTTAGCATGTTAGGTTGTGATCGAGCTAAGTTGGCCACCCTTCTCTTGTAAACACGCTTTACAATGGACTTATCAAGCCACGTGGATTTGTAACATCTAGTTGCATATCACATTCTGCGCTATCATTGGTGCAGCACTTGTAATCTCACCCTTAGCATAGTTTTTTTCTGTAAGTCACTTAATTTTTTTAGTTATATGCTTAAAAAATAATATTTATCTTTGTTCTAGTTTATTGGTCATTCATTCATTGCAGGTTTTTAATCCAAGAATCTTTACTTTATGAGTTACTCATGTAAACACACTTTTCAAGCTTAACATCTTAATAAGACTTTAGCCATACAGTATGGTATCTATGACAAAAATATATAAATAAAAAAATTAAGCACAACGAAAACAATAACTTAAAGGGCCACTAAACTCAAAATCTTTCTTTCATGATTCAGATAGAGAATCGAAATTTAAACAACATTACAATTTACTTCCATTATTTATTTTGCTTCATTTTTTAAATATCCTTAGTTGAAGAAAAAGCAATGCACATGTTGAGCCAATCACACGATACTTCTATGTGCAGCAACCAATCAACAGCTAGTGAGCATATCTAGATATGCTTTTCATCAAAGAATATCAAGAGAATAAAACAAATTAGATAATATAAGTAAATTAGAAAGATGTTTAACATTGCATTGTCTTTCTAAATCATAAAAGAAAAAATGTGGGTGGCATGTCCCTTTAATGAGGTCTGCTAATGAGATATATACAAATAGCTTTATTACAGTCATTTAATAGCAATGAGTGTAGTTATTCACTTTTATTGAGGTATCATATATAACACTTCCATGGTTGTAAATATATGTGTCAATAATAAAACTATTTAGATTCAATAATGCTGTACAGAGATGCAAGATAGCAGAATTAATGAACACACTGACCAGCCTCTCATCTGATACAATCTCCATAGTTCATTAAAGGGACACTGAACCCAAATGTTTTCTTTCATGGTTCAGATAGAGCATGAAATTTTAAGCAACTTTCTAATTTACTCCTATTATCAATTTTTCTTTGTTCTCTTGCTATCTTTGTTTTAAAAGCAGGAATGTAATTCTTAGCAGCCAGACCATTTTAGGTTCAGCACCATGGATAGCGCTTGCTTATTGGAGGCTTACATTTACCCACCAATAAGCAAGCATAACCCAGGTTCTCAACCAAAAATGGGCCGAATCCTATGCATCACATTCCTGCTTTTTAAATAAAGATAGCAAGAGAAAAAAGACAAATTGATAATAGGAGTAAATTAGAAAGTTGCTTAAAATTGTATGCTCTATCTGAATCAAGAAACAAAAAAGTAAATTTATGCTTACCTGATAAATTAATTTCTTCTATGATACAACGAGTCCACGGATTCATCCTTTACTTGTGGGATATTATCCTCCTGCTAACAGGAAGTGGCAAAGAGCACCACAGCAGAGCTGTCTATATAGCTCCTCCCTTGACTCCACCCCCCAGTCATTCGACCGAAGGGATAGGAAGAAAAAGGAGAAACTAAAAGGTGCAGAGGTGACAGAAGTTTTAAATAAAAAAAATATAATCTGTCTTAAAATGACAGGGCCGGCCGTGGACTCGTCGTATCATAGAATAAATTAATTTATCAGGTAAGCATAAATTTACTTTTCTTTTATAAGATACGACGAGTCCACGGATTCATCCTTTACTTGTGGGATACAATACCAAAGCTACAGGACACGGATAAACGGGAGGGACAAGACAGATACCTAAACATAAGGCAGGCACCACTGCTTGAAGAACTTTTCTCCCAAAAATAGCCTCAGAAGAAGCAAAAGTATCAAATTTGTAAAATTTGGAAAAGGTATGAAGGGAAGACCAAGTCGCAGCCTTACAAATCTGTTCAACAGAAGCATCGTTTTTAAAAGCCCATGTGGAAGCCACCGCTCTAGTAGAATGAGCTGTAATCCTTTCAGGAGGGTGCTGTCCAGCAGTCTCGTATGCCAAACGGATGATGCTTTTCAGCCAAAAAGAAAGAGAAGTAGCCGTAGCTTTTTGACCTACGTTTTCCAGAATAGACAACAAACAGAGAAGATGTTTGACGGAAATCTTTGCAACAGGTTTAAACATAGGCTTAATTCTAACCAAAGCCTGACAAAACGACTGAATGTCTGGAACATCTGCCAGATGCTTGTGAAGTAAAATTGATAAAGCAGATATCTGTCCCTTTAAGGAACTAGCTGATAACCCCTTCTCCAATCCTTCTTGGAGAAAGGACAAAATCCTAGGAATCCTGATCTTACTCCATGAGTAGCCTTTGGATTCGCACCAATAAAGATATTTACGCCATATCTTATGGTAAATTCTCCTATTGACAGGCTTTCAAGCCTGAATCAAGGTATCTATGACCGACTCAGAGAATCCCCGCTTAGATAAAATCAAGCGTTCAATCTCCAGGCAGTCAGCCGCAGAGAAACTAGATTTGGATGCTGGAACGGACCTTGAATGAGAAGGTCCTGTCTCAGTGGCAGTTTCCACGGTGGCAGAGATGACATTTCCACCAGGTCTGCATACCAAGTCCTGCGTGGCCACGCAGGTGCTATTAAAATTACCGAAGCCCTCTTCTGTTTGATTCTGGCAATCAGACGAGGAAGGAGAGGAAAAGGAGGAAACACATAAGCCAGGTTGAACGACAAAGGTACTGCTAGAGCATCTATCAGTACTGCTTGGGGATCCCTCGATCTGGACCCATAACAAGGAAGTATGGCATTCTGACGAGATGCCATCAGATCCAATTCTGGTGTGCCCCATTGATGAATCAATTGTGCAAACAACTCAGGATGGAGCTCCCACTCCCCCGGATGAAAAGTCTGTCGATTAAGAAAATCTGCTTCCCAGTTCTCCACTCCTGGGATATAGATTGCTGATAGATGGCAAGAGTGAGTCTCTGCCCATCAAATTATTTTGGAAACCTCTATCATCGCTAGAGAACTCTTTGTTCCACCTTGATGATTGATATATGCTACAGTCGTGATATTGTCCGACTGGAATCTTATGAAATTGGCCGAAGCCAGCTGGGACCACGCCTGAAGCACATTGAATATCGCTCTCAGTTCTAGAATATTTATTGGAAGGAGAGCATCCTCCTGAGTCCACACACCCTGTGCTTTCAGGGAATTCCAGACTGCACCCCAGCCCAATAGGCTGGCGTCTGTCGTCACTATGACCCATGCTAGCCTGCGGAAACACATTCCCTGGGACAGATGATCCCTTGACAACCACCAAAGAAGAGAGTCTCTGGTCTCTTGTTCCAGATTTATCTGTGGAGATAAATTTGCATAGTCCCCATTCCACTGTCTGAGCATGCATAGTTGCAGTGGTCTGAGATGCAAGCGAGCAAACGGAACTATGTCCATTGCCGCTACCATTAGTCCAATTACCTCCATACACTGAGCCACTGACGGCCGAGGAATGGAATGAAGTGCTCGGCAGGTGGTTAAGATCTTTGATTATCTGACCTCCGTCAGAAAATTTTTCATGTCTACCGAGTCTATCAGAGTTCCCAGAAATGGAACTCTTGTGAGAGGGATAAGTGAACTCTTCTTTATGTTCACCTTCAACCCGTGAGATCTTAGAAAAGCCAACACGATGTCCGTGTGTGATTTGGCTAGTTGGTAAGTTGACGCCTGAATTAAGATATCATCCAGATAAGGCGCCACTGCTATGCCCCGTAGCCTTAGAACCGCCAGAAGGGACCCTAGCACCTTTGTGAAAATTCTGGGAGCTGTGGCCAACCCGAAGGGAAGAGCCACAAACTGGTAATGCTTGTCCAGAAAGGCAAACCTGAGGAACTGGTGATGATCTTTGTGGATAGAGATGTGAAGATACGCATCCTTCAAATCCACGGTGGTCATATATTGACCCTCCTGGATCATTGGTAAAATAGTCTGAATGGTCTAAATTTGTTTAGGATCTTGAGATCTAAAATCGGTCTGAAGGTTCCCTCTTTTTTGGGAACCACAAACAGATTGGAGTAAAACCCCTGCCCCTGTTCTGCTTTTGGAACTGGGCAGGTTACCCACATAGTATATAGGTCTTCTACATAGCATAAGAACGCCTTTCTTTTTGTCTGGTTTACAGACAACCGTGAAAGATGAAATCTCCCCCTTGGAGGAGAATCTTTGAAGTCTAGAAGATACCACTGGGTTTCGATTTCTAAAGCCCAGAATCCTGAACGTCTCTTGCCCAAGCCTGAGCGAAGAGAGAAAGTCTGCCCCCTACTAGATCCGGTCCCGGATCGGGGGCTGCCCCTTCATGCTGTCTTGGTAGCAGCAGCGGGCTTCTTGGCCTGTTTACCTTTATTCCAGGTCTGGTTAGGTCTCCAGACTGACTTGGATTGAGCAAAATTCCCTTCCTGCTTTGTGGCAGGGGAGGAGGTAGAGGGACCACCTTTGAAGTTTCGAAAGGAACGAAAATTATTTTGTTTGGCCCTCATTCTATTTGTCTTATCCTGAGGAAGGGCATGGCCTTTTCCTCCAGTGATGTCTGAAAAAATCTCCTTCAGTTCAGGCCCGAATAGGGTCTTACCCTTGAAAGGAATAGCTAATAGCTTAGATTTTGATGACACATCAGCAGACCAGGACTTAAGCCATAACGCTCTACACGATAAAATGGCAAAACCTGAATTCTTTGCCACTAATTTAGCCAGTTGAAAAGCGGCATCTGTAATAAAAGCTAGCTTGAGAGCCTTAATTCTATCTAAAATATCATCTAATGGGGTCTCAACCTTAAGAGCCTCCTCTAGAGCCTCAAACCAAAAAGCAGCTGCAGTAGTTACAGGAACAATGCATATAGATTGCAGAAGAAAACCCTGATGAATAAATATTTTCTTTAGAAGACCCTCTAATTTTTTATCCATAGGATCTTTGAAAGCACAACTGTCCTCAATAGGTATAGTTGTACGCTTAGCCAGGGTAGAAATAACTCCCTCCACCTTAGGGACCGTCTGCCACGAATCCCAAATGGTGTCAGATATTGGAAACATTTTCTTAAAAGTAGGAGGGGGAGAGAACGGAATGCCTGGTCTATCCCATTCCTTAGTAACAATGTCCGAAATCTTCTTAGGGACCGGCAAAACATTAGTGTAAGTAGGAACCTCTAGATATCTATCCATTTTACACAATTTCTCTGGTGGAATTACAATAGGATCACAATCATCCAGAGTCGCTAAAACCTCCCTGAGCAACAAGCGGAGCTGTTCAAGCTTAAACTTAAAAGCCGTCATATCTGAGTCTGTTTGAGGGAACATCTTTCCTGAATCAGAAAGCTCTCCCTCAGACAGCTATTCCCCTACCCCCAATTCAGAAAATTGTGAGGGTACATCGGAGATGGCTAATAAAGCGTCAGAGGGCATTTACTCTCATACAGGACCTACTGCGCTTCCCCTGCAAACCAGGCAGCTTAGATAATACCTCTGTGAGGGTAGTAGACATAACTGCGGCCATATCTTGCAGGGTGAAAGAATTAGACTCATTAGAAGTACTTGGCGTTGCTTGTGCGGGCGTTAAAGGTTGTGACACTTGGGGAGAAGTAGATGGCATAACCTGATTCTCTTCTGACTGAGAATCATCCTGAGACATACTTTTATCAGCTAAAATATGTTCTTTGCAATGTAAGGCCCTTTCAGTACATGAGAGACACATTTTAAGTGGGGGTTCCACAATGGCTTCTAAACACATGGAACATTGGCTTTCCTCAATGTCAGACATGTTAAACAGGCTAGTAATGACCACAAACAGGCTTGAAAACACTTTATTTAGTGAAAAAAATAACAATCTGAAAAAACGGTACTGCGCCTTTAAGAGAAAAAAAGCATACAACTTTTCCAAAACTGCTTGAAAACAATAAAATTATCCCAATTTTATGATAGAAGCATCCCAACTTTGCAGCTAAGTTTGCCCCACAAGGAAAGGAATACTTAACCCTTACCAGAAAAAAACGGAATACAATAAAACGTTTATTTTAATAAAAAACACCCCCTGCACCTCGCCACAGCCCTGCTGTGGCGCCTACCTGCCCTCAGGGGTCTGTAAAATCGGATTAAACCTTCGATTTGGCCCAATACTGCTCACAAGGGCCCACCGGAGTTGGAGCTTGCTGCTTGTCTGGGAAAAACAACTGCGCAACTGAGGCGCGAAAATAGGCCCCCGCCCACCTCACTCGATGTCTCACAGCCTAAAATAACCGCACCAGAGCGGTCTAAAACCTAGCCATGTGGGTTCATATACCCCTAAATGAAGCCATGTGTACCTTCTTATCTCAATAAAGTATAAAAAAGTCTCTCATAAAAAACGTTATCTGCACTCCCAGTCATGTAAACGTTTGCCCACAAACATTCCAACATCAGTGTCAACCATTTTTTTATAGCCCATATATGCAAGCTCAGTAATACCCCTCTTTATACTTTAGGATTACTGCTTACCCTCTCCCTCATGGGGATACTGTCAGCCAATTCTGAAATAACACAGTCTCTCCAGAAAAAAATGAGTGAACATACCTCACTATAAGCATAGCATGAAAAACGTTCCTCACACTGAAGTTTCTTAAATACTCCTCAGCCATTCTGTGGGAACTGCTCTGGATCTTAGTAACAACTGCTAAGATCATCAGCCTCCAGGCAGGAGTCTTCATCCATCTGCTGCCTGGGGGAAAATAGTACACACCGGTACCATTTAAAATAAAAAACTCTTGCTTGAAGAAAATAAAAACTAACATTTTATCACCTCTTTCACTTTACCCTTCCTATTACTTAGAGTAGGCAAAGAGAATAACTGGGGGGTGGGGTCAAGAGAGGAGCTATATAGACAGCTCTGCTGTGGTGCTCTTTGCCACTTCCTGTTAGCAGGAGGATAATATCCCACAAGTAAAGGATGAATCAGTGGACTCGTCGTATGTTATAGAACAAATATGGGTTTAGTGTCCCTTTAAAACTTGGTGAAACTAATGAGAGGAAGCATATAGAAAAGATATAACCAACCAGAATTGCTAATATAAGATGCTCATTAATGTTTAAGCCTTAGTCAATCTTACATTCAATTATAGCTGTGTATATTATGCTTACATAATCATACTTCACCTAGTAACCTTCAGAATATTGATATAGAGTAAAATCTGTTTTCAAATTTCAAGGTTTATGAGAACGCATTGGACCTTATAAATATCTGTTGACATTTTGAATCTATTCCTTCATATTCAATATTTTGTGCTTTTCATTATCTCAGGTATATAAAAAATACCTCCTATAAACTTGTTTTGATTATTTCTGCATTCTAAAAAAAAGACAGATGCACAATGACAAATATTCCGGTGACAGATGAATATTTACATGAATTCTATAAAACTATTCTCCTCCAGATTTTAAGGGAATTTTCACTGTTCAGCTAAGAAGAAAAAAAAACACAAAAACAGAGTGACTGTATATGCCAAAATCTCTGTTAACATCCAATTCATCTCAGTGCTTAGGTTGCCAAGCAACAAAAGAGATGCTGGTGAAAATAACGTGAAAAATGGATAAAAGATAGACATTTCTGCAGTTAATTGGTGGGTAATTAGGCCCTGAAAGAAAATTCGAAAAGGAATGCTACTTTTACTATACAAAATTATCATGCAGATTATTATTTATGTCTAGATCCAGCTTGTAGAAAAACTTTTCAGTGATATCATTAATAAAAGTGCTTTAACAATGAAAACTCTTAACTTTATACTAAACCCAAATTGTTTCCTTTCATGATTCAGATATAGGGGCCTATTTATTAATCTGCGAGCGGACATGATACGATACGCTGTTGGCATTTATCATTACACAAGCAGTTCTTGTGAACTGCTTGTACAATGTTGCCCCCTGCAGAGTCGCGGGCAATCAGCCGCTAGCAGGGGGTGTCAATCAGCCCATTTGTATAGGATTGGGCGTATTGATATCCGCAGCCTCAGAGCAGGCGGACAAGTTATGGAGCAGCGGTCTTTAGACCGCTGCTTCATAACTGCTGTTTCCGGCTCCATAGCATGCAATTCTAAGCAACTTTCTAATTTACTCATATTATCATTTTTTTCTTTGTTCTCTTGGTATCTTTATTTGAAAAAGCAGGAATGAAAGCTTAGGAGCCTGCCCATTTTTGATTCAGCACCCTGGATAGTGCCTGCTGATTGGTGGCTACATTTAACCACCAATCAGCAAGCGCTACCCAGGTGCTGAACCCAAAATGTGCCGGCTCCTAAACTTTCATTCCTACTTTTTCAAATAAAGATAGCAAGAGAAGAAGAAAATTTGATAATAGGAGTAAATATTTGGGTTTCATATCCCTTTAAATCTAAGACAAAATATATACATATTTTTAATACTGCAAGAATATTGTTACTCTGACAGTGGCTATTTTTCATCCTATGACATTTGATGACAAGTAAACAACAAATATATTAAACATATATAAGTAACACATTTAACTATCATCGAAATAAGAGGTCATATTTCAGCAGGAGACTTCTAGTAAAACAGCTGATGACGGTATGCCTGTTATGTGGTCTTAGGCTAGACACTCCAGTTTCACATTTCAGAAATGTGCAGCTGCTTCTTCTGAAGGATTGCAGAGTGGAAAAGTGATAGTAAATATTTGGGATCTGTAGATTACATGTCTACAGAATTTTGGATACATTTAAAACAAAAGGTGCATGTCAATTCCAGTTTACATAGACAAAACAAAGAGATTTTTACTCATCACCTAAAATCCGTCAGATATCTCAAATAGTGTATACATACAGTACAAATCTTGAAGGTATTGTGTATTTAACATTATGGAGATGTAAACTGTATATCTTTTGCTGACAAGCAATATCTTCTTGGACTTATGTGAGATATGACCGCTACACTCAGCCTATGACTTTAAAAACTGCAAGCATATGTTTGTTTTGAAAGTGCAGATAAGATAAGATAAGATTCCTTTTATTGTCATTGCACAAGTATAAAAACAAGGGCAAAAAAATGCAATTAAAAACATCTAACCCATACATTACAAATAAATAGTATAAGGTGCAAAAGCTAGTACAATGATAGTTATAAGATTAAATAACTTAGGTGTGAATACATACATTGTAACATATGTAATATTGATAATTAAAGAATAGTATATTGCATATGTGGATAATAAATCAAAAGTTTAAAATACATGAAATATGTGCAAGATAATATTAACAATAAATCATTTTGGTCTCAAGGCATTGAGTCTACTAATATTATTCAAAGGGACAAGAGTTGAAATATTGTACATTAATGTATTATTCTCAGATCACCCGTATACCCTACAATGTCATATACAGGTTATATACCAAGCAGTTACATCTAAAAGTAACATCTTATTGTTTGCATTTACATTCTAGCACATTTATAACCAGTAATCACTGGCTGCTGAGGTAAGGTACGCGTTTCTGTACATCTAACTAAAACAAACAGCACAACAGCTTTACAGAATTTGCAGTCCAGTAAAACATAAGGCCCCTGGGACTCTATTTATTAGCATTCACAGATACAGCACAGTAGTAGTCCCCCAATACTACTGATTATAACATTTAATATAAAAAAGAGCTGCCTCACCAGACAAATACATATTTTGTAATGACTAAACAGGTAGGAATAAAAGTATGCTACTTGTCTGTATCTGTATAGTTGTAGAATAAACAAATAAAGGTAACGTTACTTTTAACACCATATAGCAGTGTTTCTCAACCACAGTCCTCAAGTTCCCCTAACAGGCCAGGTTTTCATTATAGCACAGGTGAAATAATCAGTTGATGGCTGAGAGCAGGTTAGTAACCATGGTTACTGATCAGCTGACTGTTTCACCCGTGCTCTAGATTAGCTATAATGAAAACCTGGCCTGTTGGGGGTACTTGAGAACTGCGGGTGAGAAACACTGCCATATAGCTCTCATACCTGATTTAGAACAAACCAATATCCTGAATAGGAAGTTAAAGTGACATGAAATCATTTTTTTTTTCTTTTAGACAGAGCATACATTTTTCAACAACTTTACAATTTACTTTAATTATCAAATTTGGTATACTTTGTTAAGGGAGTAGCAGTAAATATATCAGGTAAACCAATGACATGAGCCTTATATGTGCAGCCACCAATCAGAAGCTAGCTCCCAGCAGTGCATTGCTGCTTCTGAGCCAATCTAGGTATGCAGTTCAACAAAGGATACCAAGGGAATAAGGCAAATTACAAAACAAAATACATTAGAAATATTTTTATTCCATGAATGTTACCCCTACACATTTACAAATAAATTCTAAAACAGAGCTAGATCCTATTCAGATTACAATAGTTGAGCTGCTATGAACATAGCAACGTCAGAATTTGTTTTACTCAATGGGCTTCCATTTTAGTGACTGAAGTGTACTCAATGCCTATTAGCAATGCAGCACTGTATATAATAGCAGCACCTAATAGATGGACGATATGACCAGTCACCAGTTAATGTGTCCCTTTAGAGGGGCATTACATGGACATTAAACACATTTTTCCATAATTTAGACAGTGTACAATTTTGAAAAGTGTATAAAAAGCATTTTGTACTCTTTGTTATCATTTGTTGAAAAGCTGACCAGGCATGTACTCATGTTTAGAGCACTATATTGTATAGGTTGTTATACACTTGTGAGCACTAGATGGCAGCAATGTGTCTTAATGTATAATGTTAAAGCATTGTTGCAAAACTGCAGCCATTAAGTGGTTCAGAAATGTGTACATTTCTGAGTCCACCTAGGTATGGTCTTCCACAAAGATTCTAAAAAGAACAAAGCAAATGTGATGACAAGTAAATTGAAAAGTGTTTTCAAATTGTACCCTCTATCAGAATCATGAAAGAAAAAAAATGGGTTTCATGTCCTTTTAATATATTTTTTTATTTTTATCTTTATTGAGTTCACAATCAGCTACAAAAGGTAGCAAATTAGTTATGTTTAGTTACACATCAAGAAAAAAGAAGAACATAGAAATAAGAAAAAGTAATTAAATTGGTCATGGATTATGATCCAGCAATATATATTTAATCAATGCCAATAACAGAAAGGTCTGTAATATATTTTAATCATGCAAATACAATTTCAACAGTTAAATATGTTGAAACATTTCTGCATAAAAAAAGATTAAAGGGACAGTAAACATCTTGTAATTACAAGTTTGTTGTCTTGCTATACAAATAAAATATCAGTGAATTCTAATGTTTAAAAAAATTAATAAAATAATAATTAAAAAAGGGCTGTGAAGAACACTTGAGTGAAGCTGAGAAACGCTATTGCCTTGAGGAAGCTCTCAGAGCTCAGCAAAAATGCATTAACCCTTTCCGCCAGGAGCGGTTGTGAGTTCTAGCCCATCAGAAGTAAGAGTAATGTTACTCAGAAGCGTGAGAGTATATATGGAAATAAGAATACTATAGAACACAATGTAGTTTTGTTTTTTAATATACTGAAGTCAAAATAAAACTTTCACAATACAGCTTGCAATTTAAAAAAACAAAAAACTTTCCAATTTACTTTCATTACTAAAATGTGCACACTCAGTGGTGGTTCTACACGGGGGCCTACAGGGGCCAGCGCCCCTGTAAAAATGCCCCTGGTACCCCCCTGAGCTGGCCACTGAGCTGACTACATAATATACATATGGGGACAGGCCCAGTGGGGCGCCGGGTCTAGCATTATTTATGCATGATGATGGGCAGGACAGGGTCAGGAGGCCGCTGGGCTTGTGTGGGCACTACTGGCACTAGTCTGGGCAGTTCAGAGAGCTCAAATCAAGTTGCGTGGCTGCGTCTACCTGCTGCACATCGGCACTCCACTTCAGAATGCGTAAGTAACGGTCGCCCCACCAATCTGACTGGCTAGAGACTGACTCACTGTCACTGCGTCACGTGCACATTCTGAGTCTGACTGTCAGTCAGTGACGTGAGAGGCTGGAGGCGGGCGGCTCGGGCAGTGGAGCAGCCTGTCTGTGAGGAAACACACGTGAGGTTGCTGGCGCCTCGTGACTGTACTTGTGTCACTCACACACTACCTATGATTTTGAAATTGAGGTGAAGGACGCCCCCCCAGATGGCCAGCAGAGAGCCTGGCGCTGCGGTACTGAAAGAGTGAGAGAGGTAGGTTGGCGACCGTTGGCGCATAATCATTTATTTATTTATATAAATTATAAGCTGCCTGTATTTAATTCTAAACCTAACCATACTACTACTAGAACCCAGGTTACCCCAGGTGTAATTTCTGGGTGGGGGGAGGGGAGCTGCTATGGCTATGGTTGGTTCTTGCTGGCTGCTTGCTTGCTGCTGGGAAAAAAACATCAGTTTTGCATGAACATGGACATATATATGTGTGTGTATGTATACGTGTAAAAATATATATATATATATATATATATATATATATATATATAAATATAATTTGTTTCCATTTTTAAATGTGCCCCCCTGATTAAACACTGGCCCCACCTTGGCCCCCAGTAAAATTTGTCTAGAACCGCCACTGTGCACACTCTTTTTATATGCACACTTCTGAGGCACCAGCTCCTACTGAAGAGTTCATGGTATATATGTGTATGTGTTTGTAATTGGTTGATGATTGTTATATGATATAGGGGGAGGGGAAATGGAAGTAACTTTGAAATTTGTAAGAAGAAAATCTCATTTGAAATTGAGTATGCAATTCTACTATATTTACAGGTAGTTTAATGAAATCAGACTAAAGCTTAAAAGCCAATACAGGTAAAATATCACTCAGGAGACACCTCAATTTAGAGTATCTATGTGAACCATAAAAAATAAATCATAGTGTACTGCATTCGTATTTATATAGAGCTCCTATCAGAGTCCTGTTTTTTAAAATACAAGCAGAAGAATTAAAGGGACACTCAAGTTATTGCATTGTCTTTTTATCATGCATTTGTTGATTATGCAAATCTACAGTATTGATTGTTCCTTTAAACAAAGTACGTTCACTAATTATCTATTCCATTACCACACCAGTGACATAAATCTCCCTCACTGTCAAAATCTACACTAGATTTTGACAGTCCATTTTGACAGGGTCACGTATTGGTCCAAGTTGCTGTCTTGGACCAATACGTGACCCTGCTCTGCCCACTAACAGCACTTAAAGTTATTTTAAAGCTATTTTAATTTTCTTTTACTAGAAGCCAATCTTGATATTAAAGTGGTTTGTATTTGATAGTAAAAAGTTACAGATTATTAAAGGGACATGATACCTGAATGTTGAAGCACTTAAAAGTGCTGCAGCATAGCTGTAAAAAACTAAGTAGAAAATATCACCTTAGAATCTCTATGTAAAAAAGGAAGATATTTTACCTCAAACTTTCCTCAGTAGCCACGTCCCATTGTAAAGAGACTTTAAGCAGCCAATCAGGATGATAGTCCCAGGACGTGCAAGGGAGTGTGCATCTGACATGCACAGACACAGTCATGTTATTTCCCTCCACAGTTTAAGGAAGTTTACTATAAAATGTAACAAGATTTAGGTGAAATCTCATGAGATTACAGTAAAGTGTGACATCAGCACGGATGAAGCTGATTGGCTGTTTTTTATTTTTTTCAATATGCAGCTAACAGTAGCTGAAGAATAACTGTTCACATTTCACAGAGCATTTACTATTGTGAGCTGAAAAACTTTTGAGGTAAAATATCTTCCTTTTTTTACAAAGAGATGTTAAGGTGATATTTCCCTGTCAGCTTTTTACTGTTACAATATAATAGCTACAGAATCTGCAAAATAATAATTTTACCCTAAATTGATTAATTTTGGATCATTATATATACATTATTTATAATAATGGTCCAAGCTTTCTCATTATTACATCTTAAAAAAATAGTATTCTCCATCTTAGTAAACAATGTTCATCATATTTATCAAAAAATAGCTTATTACAAGGATTACAATAACTTAAATACATCACTGTTACAAGCACATTTTTTAAAGGTGAAACTAGCATTTCAATTTTGTCAGGAACATCAAAGAGGAAAAAATGTGTCACAAAACGTTTAAGAAAACAAACTTTCTGGATATAAATGATCCAGTGAAGGAAGGTCCTTTTAGAAACTAGTAGCTAAAGGTTGAATCCTGCTCTAAGAAGTGTTTTTTTAATGCATTTTTTTTTTTTGCTCTTCAGTAAACACATTATGTACCGAGTAATTTGATTGTAGCAAATAGGTTATAATGCATAACAATTTCAAAAAATAATAGCATCAGGCAGTATCCGATCCATACAGCATGAAGATAATGTATTGTTCTGGCAAATGACAAAATTGCTCACAGTGACAGCTGTGATTTATTGAAGCAATTCAAATGCACTTGGAAAGTATATTAGCTTCGCCTCTGCCCACAAAGGGCACATTTGAACAGGGTAGGCCACTTTCATGATAAATGACATACTAGCTCCAAGTGTAGACAATTGGCACATCACATGCCCGAAGGCCCCAAATTATCCAGATAATATGCTTTTTATGATAATATCTCACATCACTGACACTGATAAAAACAAATTAGATAAACATTCTTTGTTTTGAGAGAGCTGTGATTTTTTCTTCCTCACAATTTGACTTCTATTGTTTTAAGTACAAGTAAAACAGAACTTTACATAATATAATAAGTATTCATCAATAGATATTGTAAAAAAAACTTATTCACATTTTCCCTTAATAAAATTAATGTAAAAAACATTTTTGTCAATTATAAAATTTGGTTTTGATTTTGCTACGACATTTACAGGATACAAGTGATGAAGCCACTTTGTCACACTTATTTAACTAACAAATACAATTATCATGTATGCAATGGAAAGCCGTAAATGCAGTTGCAATTGTTTTTATTTAGAAAGAATGAAAGCTAAGAAAGGTACTCATTAAAATTGTGTTGGTCAAATAACATTTAAAACAGATCTATAGTTGTTTTCATGAAAATGTAACATACATAACAACTTGTGAGCAGGTCACAGCTGATGAGCCAATTGAAAGCGATATATGCAGACATCCCAACTCTCCCTGAAGTTCAGAGAGTCTCCCTAATTGTAATAGCGCCTCCCTGATGCCAGCAAATGGAATGCAATCTCCCTGAAACTCCAAGTACCATGATCCAATGTGGCCCAAATCTGGAAAAGTGTTTCTTTAAGGAATGCCTTTAGTTGCTGGGACGTTATAGAACCCTCAAAGCATCAGTAACCAAAAAGCCCCCACTGATTTTAATAAAATAAAAACACAAATACCACCTTATTTACTGCACGTAATTTAAACTTCGTATTCTTAAATATTTAAGCATTCAACAAGCGTACGATCACTGGAAAATAAGTTTGTTGTATGTGGTTGTACAATAAAGCTATTTTTTTTTATGTGACTTTAATAGGAAGCCATTTTAATGATAAGTCTTAAATCTTATTTAGGGTTTCAAGGTGTCCAATATATAACTGGGAGAGGGGGCGGCGCAGTAGCGGTTGAAGCCACCTACCTGAAATGAGTTTTGCAGGTTGGGATGTCTCTATATGCATGAAGCTGCCAATGCCTTACGTTTCTGAGCAGTGCGACAACAGATTCTGCAGTTCTATAAACAAACGTGCAATATACAATGGTAGCATTTATAAGAGGGAATAATAGACAGATAAATAGATAGAGGGCCCTGCCGGTGAGTTATCAGTTTTTGTAGACAGGGCAGCTGGTCTTGTGATCTTAATTTAGTTATATACTAAACCTGTTTGCGGGAATGAAACACATAGGGCTAGATAGCAAGTGGAGCGCTAATTTATCACGTGCCCGCAAATGGGCAAATTTGCCTGTTTGAGGGTGCGCAATAATTAATCAGCCATAACAAGTGGCTGGTTATTGCTACCAGGAGCTCACTGTAGCAATTAGCGCTTATAAAATTAACCAGAGATCAGATCTCTGGGTAATTTTATAAATCTGCCCCAAAATACTGTGTAGTGTATTTTTCCTAATAAAATTACTGCACTAGGCAGAATTTTGTGGTTAAAGTTGGTGGGAGTGGGGTGTTAGAACAAATACGGCACTGAGAAGTGCTTTTACATTGCAGTCTATGGGAACTGCGTGTGCCCAGTAAATATATATGTATATGCTTATAAAGATATACAGTATATTATTATGTGTATATACACCTATTAACACATACCGTAAATATATGTTTATAAGCATATATATATATATATTTAAAATTGCTGCCATTGTTGTGCAACTTACCCCTTTTGCTGTGCTTAAGTTCTAATGCAGTTGCTGATGGCATCAGAACAAGGCTAACCATAGGAACCTATGGAAGAGCGCACTTGTCAAATTGTAATACCAGTGTGTACTGGTATTACAAAGTGAAGTGCAAATATCGCTTTCCTTTTACTCAAACTAGGAAACTAAATTCGGTTTAGATATCACAATATTTAGCACCTGTAATAATGTTTTTTTTTATGATTTTGTCAGTAATATCATACCAAAGAAAAATGTACAAAAAACAGAATTTATGTTTACCTGATAAATTTCTTTCTCCTATGGTGTATCCGGTCCACGGCTTCATCCTTACTTGTGGGATATTCTCTTCCCCTACAGGAAGTGGCAAAGAGAGCACACAGCAGAGCTGTCCATATAGCTCCCCTCAGGCTCCGCCCCCCCAGTCATTCGACCGACGGTTAGGAGAAAAAGGAGAACCATAAGGTGCAGTGGTGACTGTAGTTTACAAAAAATAAATTTAAACCTGACCAAAATGCCAGGGCGGGCCGTGGACCGGATACACCGTAGGAGAAAGAAATTTATCAGGTAAACATAAATTCTGTTTTCTCCTACATTGGTGTATCCGGTCCACGGCTTCATCCTTACTTGTGGGAACCAATACCAAAGCTTTAGGACACGGATGAAGGGAGGGAACAAGTCAAGTAACCTAAACGGAAGGCACCACTGCTTGCAAAACCTTTCTCCCAAAAATAGCCTCCGAAGAAGCAAAAGTAATGAATTTGTAAAATTTGGCAAACGCATGCAGTGAAGACCAAGTCGCTGCCTTACAAATCTGTTCAACAGAAGCCTCAATCTTGGAAGCCCATGTGGAAGCCACAGCTCTAGTAGAGTGAGCTGTAATTCGTTCAGGAGGCTGCCTTCCAGCAGTCTCATAAGCCAACCGGATGATGCTTTTCAGCCAGAAAGACAGAGAGGTCGCAGTCGCCTTTTGACTTCTCCTCTTGCCAGAATAGACGACAAACAAGGACGATGTTTGTCTGAAGCCTTTAGTTGCTTTTAGATAAAACTTTAAAGCACGAACCCCATCAAGATGGTGTAACAGACGTTCCTTGTTAGAAACTGGATTAGGACACAGAGAAGGAACAACTATTTCCTGGTTGATATTCTTATTGGAAACCACTTTTGGAAGAAAACCAGGTTTGGTATGTAAAACGACCTTATCTGTATGAAACACCAGATAGGGTGAATTACACTGCAAAGCAGACAATTCAGAAACTCTTCTAGCAGAAGAAATAGCTACAAAAAAACAAAACTTTCCAAGATAGTAACTTAATATCTATGGAATGTAGAGGTTCAAACGGAACCCCTTGAAGAACTGAAAGAACTAAATGTAGACTCCATGGAGGAGCCACAGGTCTGTAGAGAGGCTTGATTCTGACTAAAGCCTGTACAAACCCTGAATATCTGGCATGGCTGCCAGACGCTTGTGTAACCAAACAGACAGAGCAGATATCTGTCCCTTAAAAGAACTAGCTGACAGACCTTTCTCCAATCCTTCTTGGAGAAAAGATAGTATCCTTGGAATCCTAATCTTACTCCATGAGTAACCCTTGGATTCGCACCAGCAAGATATTTCCGCCATATCTTATGGTAAATTTTCCTGGTGACAGGCTTTTTAGCCTGGATCAGAGTATCTATAACTGATTCCGAAACCCCACGTTTAGCTAGAATCAAGCGTTCAATCTCCAAGCAGTCAGTTGCAGAGAAACTAGGTTTGGATGTTCGAATCGACCTTGAATTAGAAGGTCCTGCCTCAAAGGCAGCTTCCATGGTGGAACCGATGACATATTCACCAGGTCTGCATACCAAGTCCTGCGTGGTCACGCAGGAGCTATGAGAATTACTGAAGCCTTCTCCTGCTTGATACTGGCTACTACCCGGGGGAGAAGGGTAAACGGTGGAAAGACATAAGCTAGATTGAACGACCAAGGAGCTACTAAGGTATCTACCAATGTCGCCTTGGGATCCCTGGACCTGGACCCGTAACGTGTAACTTTGAAGTTCTGACGTGACGCCATCAGATCCAGATCTGTAATGCCCCATAGCTGGGTCAGCTGAGCAAAAAACCTCCGGGTTGAGTTCCCACTCCCCGGATGGAAAGTCTGAAGACTCAGATAATCCGCTTCCCAGTTGTCCACTCCTGGGATGTGAACTGCTGATAGATGGCAGGAGTGATCCTCTGCCCATTTGATGATCTTGGATACCTCCCTCATCGCCAGGGAACTCTTTATTCCCCCCTGATGATTGATGTACGCAACAGTCGTCAAGTTGTCCGACTGAAAACTGATGAATTTGGCCTCCGCTAGTTGAGGCCATGCCTGGAGCGCATTGAATATCGCTCTCAATTCCAAAATGTTTATCGGGAGAAGAAATTCTTCCCGAGACCATAGACCCTGAACCTTCAGGGACTTCCACACCGCGCCACAGCCTAAGAGGCTGGCGTCGGTCATGACAATGATCCACTCCGGTCTTCGGAAACTCATTCCCTGAGACAGGTGATCCTGAGACAACCACCAGAGGAGTGAGTCTCTGGTTTGCTGGTCCATCTGAATCTGGGGAGAAAAATCTGCATAATCCCCATTTCATTGTTTGAGCATGCACAGTTGCAATGGTCTTAAATGAATTAGAGCAAAAGGAACCACGTCCATTGCCACAACCATTAGTCCTGTTACCTCCATGCACTGAGCTATGGAGGGTTGAGGAATGGATTGAAGAACTCGACAAGTGTTCAAAAGTTTTAGTTTCCTGACCTCTGTCAGAAAGATTTTCATTTCTACCGAGTCTATTATTGTTCCCAGGAAGGGAACTCTTGTGAACGGGGACAGAGAACTTTTTTCTATGTTCACCTTCCACCCGTGAGACCTTAGAAAGGCTAGAACAATGTCCGTATGAGCCCTTGCTTTGTGAAAAGACGATGCCTGTATTAAATGTCGTCTAGTTAAGGTGCTACTGCAATGCCCCTTGGCCTTAGCACCGCTAGAAGGGACCCTAGCACCTTTGTGAAAATTCTTGGAGCAGTGGCCAATCCGAAGGGAAGAGCCACGAACTGGTAATCCGAATGGTTTCCATTTGGAATGATGGAACTCTGAGTAATTGGTCTAGGATCTTTAAATCCAGAATTGGCCTGAAAGTTCCTTCCTTTTTGGGAACTACAAACAGGTTTGAGTAAAATCCCAGTCCTTGTTCTGCTGTTGGAACTGGGTTTATCACTCCCATTTTTAAAAGGTACTCTAAGCAATGTAAGAATGCCTGTCTCTCTATCTGGTCTAAAGATAAGCGAGACAAGTGGAACCTTCCCCTTGGAGGAAGGTCCTTGAATTCTAGAAGATACCCCTGAGAGACAATTTCTAGTGCCCAGGGGTCCGGAACATCTCTTGCCCAGGCCTGAGCAAAGAGAGAAAATCTGCCCCCTACTAGATCTGGTCCCGGATCGGGGGCTACCCCTTCATGCTGTCTTGGTAGCAGCAGCAGGTTTTTTGGCCTGTTTACCCTTGTTCCAGCCTTGCAATGGTTTCCATGCTGGTTTGGGCTGGGGTGCGTTACCCTCTTGCCTAGTGGCTGTAGAGGTAGAAGCCGGTCCGTTCCTGAAATTGCGAAAGGAACGAAAATTAGACTTATTTTTAACTTTGAAAGGTCTATCCTGTGGAAGGGCATGGCCTTTTCCCCCAGTGATATCTGAAATAATTTCTTTCAACTCTGGCCCGAATAGGGTCTTACCTTGAAAGGAATATTAAACAATTTTGTTTTGGACGACATATCCGCCGACCACGATTTTAGTCAAAGCGCTCTACGCGCCACTATTGCGAAACCAGAATTTTTCGCTGCTAATTTAGCTAACTGAAAAGCGGCATCTGTAATGAAAGAATTAGCCAACTTCAGGGCGTGAATTCTATCCATGACTTCATCCTAAGAAGTCTCCTTCTGGAGCGAGTTTTCTAATTCCTCAAACCAAAAAGCAGCTGCAGTGGTTACAGGAATAATGCAAGAAATTGGTTGAAGAAGAAAACCTTGTTGAACAAAAATTTTCTTAAATAAACCTAATTTTTTATCCATAGGATCTTTGAAAGCGCCACTGTCTTCTATTGGTATAGTTGTGCGCTTAGCTAGCTTTGAAACTGCCCCCTCTACCTTAGGGACCATCTGCCACGCGTCCCTTCTGGGGTCAACAATGGGGAACATATTCTTAAATATAGGAGGGGGAACAAAAGGTACACCTAGTTTCTCCCACTCCTTATTCACTATATCCGCCACCCTCTTAGGTATCGGAAACGCATCAGTGTGTACTGGGACCTCTAAGAATTTATCCATTTTACACAATTTTTCTGGGACCACCAAAGGGTCACAATCATCAAGAGTAGCCAGGACCTCCTTAAGTAGAGCGCGGAGGTGTTCTAGCTTAAATTTAAATGCTATGGTATCAGGCTCTGCCTGCTGAGAAACGTTTCCTGTGTCAGAAATTTCTCCCTCAGACAGGCCCTCCCTCACCGCCAAGTCAGATTGATGTGAGGGCACTACAGATAAATTATCCTCTGCGTCTACTTGCTCATTTTCTGTATTTAAAACTGAGCAATCACGCTTCCTAGGAAAGCTGGCAGTTTGGATAAAAATGCTGCGATAGAATTATCCATTACTGCTGCTAACTGTTGCATAGTAATCGCAATTGGTGGGCTAGATGTACTGGGCATCGCCTGCGCGGGCATAGCTGGTGTTGACACAGAAGGAGAGGAAAGCAAGCTATTTTCACTACCTTCAGCTAAAGAATCATCTTGGGCTATATTTTTAAGTGTGATTGTACTGTCCTTAAGCTGTTTGGATGCTATGGCACACTTCACACATAAATTTAATGGGGGAACCACCTTGGCCTTTGGACATACAGAACATAGGCTATCTGAAGACTCAGACATGTTTAACAGACTTAAACAGAACTATAATGCAATAAAAAATATTTTTGACAAAAACGTTACTGTCTCTTTAAATAATAAAAAAGCACACTTTTTTACTGAAATATCAAAAAAACACGAAATAAACATCCGATTTTAATGAAATTTTCACCACAGAGTCTTAATGCTTTGAAAAGATTGCATACAAATTTTCAGATCAATTAACCCCTTAATGCCCAAACCGGAGCTAATAACAGTTATTAACCAGTTAACACACTACAGTACTAGCCACAGCTTCTCACTGTATCCTTTACCTTCATTAGGGATTATTTTAACAGGAAATAAGCCTCCCTGGAGTCTTTTATGATGCCTCTTGACTCCCCACATGAAGCTGCATGGATTGCCTAGGCAAAAACAACTGCACAATTTAGGCCTAAAAATTATGCCTCCTCCCTCTTCATTCTAGAGTGGAGGGGCATTTCTGACTAGATTTAGGTGTCCAAATAAGTGCCAGGCCGAAATTAAACCCCCAAAGTGTTTTAAAGTCTAAAAAAACACCTTATTTATAGTGAAAAACATGCTAAAAAGCAATCGATTTTAAAGCCCACAATAGTGTCAACCAGCATAGAGCCCTAAATATAAGCCATCATTTTATACAGAGTCTATTAGAAAAAAATGGCTTACCAATCCCCAGAGGGAATTTCTGACAGTCTTCTAGCATTACATGGTCTTGTTAGAAAAATGACTGATCATACCTGAAGCAGTTAAGCCTGCAATCTGTTCCCCCCAACTGATGTTCTCTGGTTTCAACAGTCCTGCGTGGGAACAGCAAAGGATTTTAGTTACTGGTGCTAAAATCATACTCCTCTCAACAGAAATCTTCATCACTTTCTGCTGTAGAGTAAATAGTACAAACCGGCACTATTTTAAAATAACAAACTCTTGATAGAAGAAATAAAAAACTACAACTAACACCACATACTCTTTACCACCCCCGTGGAGATGCTACTTGTTCAGAGCGGCAAAGAGAATGACTGGGGGGGGGGGCGGAGCCTGAGGGGAGCTATATGGACAGCTCTGCTGTGTGCTCTCTTTGCCACTTCCTGTAGGGGAAGAGAATATCCCACAAGTAAGGATGAAGCCGTGGACCGGATACACCAATGTAGGAGAAAACAAATGCACTAAAGATATATTGTCTCCGAGAAAGTTAATCAACCATGAAAAGAAACCTGACATCTCTATTGACAGGAAGTCCACCTGCTGCAAAGTTGTTTCCGGATTCTGACAAGAACTCCCACTGAGGAGACAGGTGATTTGTACAGAAACAAAGAAACATTGTTTTCAAAGTGTTTTAATTGTCACCCCATTTAAACAATTATATCTATCTAATATATATATATATATATATATATATATATATATATATATTATCTATATATCTATCATCTAATATATTTATATTATCTATCTGTCTATCTATTATATATCTAATCGATCTATCTATATCGTATCTATCTATTTATCTATCTATCTAGTATATATCTAATTTATCTATCTATCTATCTAGCTACAGTATCTATCTATCTATCATTATATATCTAATCTATCTATTTATCTATCTATTATATATCTAATCTAATATATAATATCTATCTATATATATATATAATTCTATCTATCTACAGTATCTATCTATCTAATATATATCGTATCTATCATTACATATCTAATTTATTTATCTATCTATCAAACACCTACCTACCCTATAATAAATGTGTTATTTGAGAACATTGCCTGAAAACAAAGCACAGAATCTTTTTTTGTTAAATATATGTATTACTGGTCCAATACAATTGCGTATTACATCTATACTTAGGAAAAAATAAAGAGCATTTTAGGAATGAATAAAATCCAGGCGATGGCATTCAACAATGATGTCATTCTCATAAGACCTTAAGCACAGCCTTTAATATCGAAGGTTCTCTTAAAATGTCTTTGTATCAGGAGATGCTATCAATCAAAATAAATCTCAGTAAACTAATGCTGAAAGCTCGATTGTGTGACATTTAAATGAATTATGTGTCACGCCAACCCTAGCTGGAGCTGTGCCAAAGTCAGTGTTAAATCTTCCAATTGCAAAGAACTTCATACCTCTATCTTAGCAGTTACTTTAGTCCCTCCAGACCAGTCCTGATTCTGTTTGTGATTTTCTTAATGCAAACAAGGAAGATCTGATTCATTACTACAATCCTTCGTAGAGGCAGCAACATCTGCCACTTTTCAAAACAATTACAAGCAGGACTTAGAAGCAGTCAGACATTTCCCCAAAAGGCTGCATAACCACCAAAGGTTTAACTATGTCGGCACAATTAAGCAGTCTGATGAATTTCATCTGCCACCGGCTCACGTGGTACATAAATCATTTGTGAGAAGGAATAAAAATAATCTATGAGGAATAAAAGCTCTCTTCAGCAATCTAGCTGCCTAAATTAATAGGCTCTAGTCAAATGTTACAATAGAGAAAACATACTGCATTAATAAGCATAAAAGGAATTAAAAGAATTATGCAACCTAAAGATTTTAACATGCATAAAATTACAATTTAGGGGAAAAAATACTTTTTCTTAGCTTAGGGAAAATTAGTCATGAAGTACAAAAGCTGACACAATTATTACAAAACAGCATTATGAAGAACTTATAAATCAGCACTTTCTCAACCAAAGTAAAAAAAACATGCACAAGCTTGCAGCAATTAATCTTCCTACAGAATAGTGAGATCACTTGCTGGATGGTTTAATCCAGGGTTCTTCAAACCACGGGTCGGGACCCATTACTGGACCGCATCACATATTTATTGAGTTGCGACTTATGTGTGTGTTGTAGGAGACTGTGTGTGTGTTATATGACTGTGTTGTGTGTGAGTGGTATATGAGTGTGTGTTGTATAAGACTGTGTGTGTGTTATATAAGAGTGTGTGTTGTATGAGAGTGTGTGTTGTGTGTGTGTTGTATGGTGTGGTGTGTGTTATATGACAGCCTATGTGTGTGTGTGTGTATGTGTGGTGTAGAAGAGTGTGTGTGTGTTATATGACAGTGTGTGTGTGTGTATGTGTGGTGTAGGAGAGTGTGTGTGTGTGTTATATGACAGTGTGTGTGTGTTATATGACAGTGTGTGTGTGCATGTGTGGTGTAGGAGAGTGTGTGTTTGTTATATGACAGTGTGCGTGTATGTGTGGTGTAGGAGAGTGTGTGTGTGTGTTATATGACAGTGTGTGTGTGTATGTGTGGTGTAGGAGAGTGTGTGTGTGTTATATGACAGTGTGTGTGTGCATGTGTGGTGTAGGAGAGTGTGTGTGTGTGTTATATGACAGTGTGTGTGCATGTGTACTGTATGATATTGTGTGTTATATGAGTGTTTGTTGTATGAGAGTGTGTTTGTGTTATATAATAGTGTGTATGTTGTATAACAGTGTGTGTTGTGTGTGTGTTGTGTGAGAGTGTGTGTGTGTGTTATTAACTCTTACAACACTTTAAAGTTTGACTACACTCAGGAATAAAGTATGCACTCATTTAAGTCACTTTGCCAAAATATACAGATATTTTGTTGTATATTCTGTAATTTTCTGACCAAGCATAAAAATAGGGTTGTGAAGGTATATGGTATAATTGTACTGGGTCTTGGGAATTTTTTTTGAAGAACCACAGTTTAATCTACTGTTGCTTTAACCAATTTAGAGTGTTGATTGATGCAGTAAGCAAGCGAGCTTGTACTGCTGTAAAACAAATCATCTGGTAGTGAGAGGCAGTGCTTCAAAGTTGTAGGATTTACTGCATACACTGAATGGGCAAGCACATAGTCTATGTTTCATGGTTCTGCTTTAACATAGATCTGCTTAAAGGGACATTACAGTTTGGTAAACACCTGTTCGGCACCTAATAAGTCTTTTCTGGTGTTAGGGTTAACAAACTATGAGAGAGTGTGGTTTTTGAATGCTGGTGCACAGGCCCTCACAGCATATGAATGAACAGCGTATAAAATGAACAGTAATAAACAGCGTATGAATGAACAGCGTATGAAATACAGTAATATCTTTTACAAGAAGCGTTTTTCCTAATGGTTGTATATTACAAAAATGCTTAAATTTAAAATAAAAAATTTATCCATGCACATTTCATGATAGACCTTTCTATCCTTTTCATAATGTATCTTGATCATACAATCCTAGTCTAGAGATATGAAACATGTTAGTCATTGGTAGGTATTGGTAAATGTATTCATTTTTAACACCTGTATAGCAGAACCAATGTTCCCCTTGATATATCTTCTGCTATTCAAAATTGTCTATACTAGCATTAATGTTAACATGTGGATAATTAAGTCAAACTCTAAAATGTTCCATTCATAATGTACTTCAATATTGAATTCTAATAAAAAATGTAACATCCAGATATTAATTTGGAACACTGATTCACAATGGTTTTCACTGAAGTATATGAAAATTAATATTTAAATATAATATAACTTGAAACACTAGATAAAGGGAGGTTAATATCTGTTTGCAAAATAAAATTAAAAAAATAAATAAAGATAGAAAAACTCTTAATCCAAGCTGCTTTGGAACAGAAAAGAGTTATATTTTGGAATATTTGTATATTGGCATCTGTAAAACTGAAACTAATGTAAGGAACAATATTTAATGTAGGCAATATTTACATGTCATAATACATGTAACCTCAAGGTCATTTTATATATTTTTTATTACTTTTGTATACATAGTGCCCTCTATTTATTTTTATTTTTTTAAATGTAATTATGGATTTGGGGATTTGTACCTATAATAATATGAAATGCTCACCAAACAGTCAACATTCATTTAGAGCAAATGATGGCAGCCATAATTGTTCTTTCTTAAAGGGACACTGAAGTAAAACAATAAACTTTCATGATTCAGATAGAGCATGCAATTTTAAACAACTTTGTATTTTTCTCCTATTATCATTTTTTCTTTGTTCTTTTGGTATCTTTATTTGAAAAAGCAGGATTGTAAGCTTAGGCGCTGGCTACATTTAGCCAACAATCAGCAAGTGCTACCCAGATACTGAACCAAAAATTGACCTGCTCCTAAGCTTTACATTCCTGCTTTTCAAATAAAGATACACAAGGAACGAAGAAATATTGGTAATAGGAGTAAATTAGAAAGTTGTTTAAAATGAAAGAATTTGGGTTTTATATCCCTTTAAATGTATAAAATAATATGGACATCCCCAATAATTAAAGGGACACTGTACCCAAAAAATTTCTTTTGTAATTCAGAAAGAACAATTTTAAGCAACTTTCTAATTTACTCCTATTATCATTTTTTCTTCGTTCTCTTGCTATCTTTATTTGAAAAAGCTTGTTTTGGGTTTAGTACTCTGGACAGCACTTTTTTTATTGGTGAATGAATTTATCCACCAATCAGCAAGGACAACCCAGGTTGTTCCCCAAAAATGGGCCGGCATCTAAACTTAAATTTTTGCATTTAAAATAAAGATACCAAGAGAATGAAGAAAATTTGATAAAAGGAGTAAATTAGAAAGTTGCTTAAAATGTCATGCTCAATCTGAATTACGAAAGAAAAAATTTGGGTACAGTGTCCCTTTAAGTGGAACTTAACTAGACTGGACTGCTTTTTATTTCTCTATCTAAAATTCAATTTCTTAATTGGCAAGTCTGCTAAAAAATAGGCTTGTTTTAATATTACTATGCTGAATATTGTTTGCCCTTATTCTTTCCTCCAATTAAGTAAAGCTGGAAGAGCATTCAACACAACCCTATCTGAGGCTGGGCAAGGCACAGCCTCCACAATATCAAAATGAAATAAAAGCTATTTAACTGTAACCATTTAAATATCAATTCATTTCCTAACTCGTTTAATTTTCTATGTGTAGAGCATTACACCAGGTTACTTAGTGCACAGTCCCGTCAATTAGTAAAACAACAACTACTATAGGTTTGTTTGACCCAAGGCTAAAACATAAATAAGTTATTCACTTGTATTTACAGCTTTAAAATTATATGTGCATTTTATTAAAATCTGAATTTACAACCTTAGTCACAAAGGTTTTATGGAAGAGAGGAGATATTGTTCTATGATTGTTTTATTCCTTTATATTTCAAACCAAATTATTAGTTACATAAAGAAAATCCTGCTGCTGCAGCAGCACCTATACAATAGATAAGCATTATACTGCAATTAAAATAATTAATATACAATGATAATCATACTTACAGATTTAATGTACAGTGAAGGATCAAATTATGATGGCTTATTTTGCACATACATTAAAATCCACATTGCAATATCAAACACTGTCTTCAATAATAAATAAGCTCTTTATTTTCTGTATCCAGATCTCCTGATGAGTTCTAATGTATGGCAGTAAATTCAGCTACAGCAAAGTGTCTACTGTAATTGATGTTATATTGCTTGAGGTCTATTAAATAGCTATAAAGCATGTACTTGGTGCACCATGCAAATCAGGCATTGTATTATTAAAATGTGATTCATATTTTATTTACCAGGCATTAACTAAGATAATGCAAGATCTAAAAACAAAACCTGAACATTAAGCAGACTCCAGAAATAGCAGCATATTTTACTGGTTTGCCCTGTTAAAAATTAGATAAGAAAATAGAGGTATTGCATTTTTGCTTTAGTTGTAATTGGGTACTAAGATGTTTAATACACTTCTTTAGTTGTAATGAAAACATACTTACCAAAAGACACCCATCCACATATAGCAGATAGCCAAACCAGTACTAAAACAGTTATTAGTAGAGGTAATGGTAAATTGAGAGTATATCGTCGATCTGAAAAGGGAGGTAGGAGATGAATCTCTACGACCGATAACAGAGAACCCATGAAAAAGACCCCCGTTAGAGAAATCATCGTATTCAATAGGTGATACTCCCTTCACGTCCCTCGACATTCGCTGTACTCTGAGAGGAATCGGGCTTCAACAATGCTGAGAAGCGCATATCAACGTAAAAATCTTAGCACAAACTTACTTCACCACCTCCATAGGAGGCAAAGTTTGTAAAACTGATTTGTGGGTGTGGTGAGGGGTGTATTTATAGGCATTTTGGGGTTTGGGAAACTTTGCCCCTCCTGGTAGGATTGTATATCGCATATGTCACTAGCTCATGGACTCTTGCCAATTACATGAAAGAAATGGCTATTTAAGGCTTTGCAGAATTTTGGGTACCAATTAAGCTATCAGCTGTTCCCTAAGAACACTAATTCACTGGTCATCTAAGACCAAGCTCAGTCATAGTACTACCATTCATTTGCATGTACAGATTATCAAAGACCTTGTAATGCAGTGTTCACAACTCCAGTTGTCAAGTACCCCTAACAGCCAAGATTTTCAAGATATCTTAAAGGGACAGTCAAGTCCAAAAACCCTTTCATGATTTAAATAGGCAATGTAATTTTAAACAACTTTCCAATTTATTTTTATCACCAATTTTGCATTGTTCTCTTGGTATTCTTAGTTGAAAGATAAACCTAGGAGGTTCATATGCTAATTTCTTAGACCTTGAAGGCTGCCTGTAATCTAAATGCATTTTGATAGTTTTTCACCACTAGAGGGAATTAGTTCATGTGTTTCATATAGATAACATTGAGCTCATTTACGTGAAGTTACCCTGGAGTGAGCACTGATTGGCTAAAATGCAAGTGTGTCAAAAGAACTGAGATACGGGGGCAGTCTGCAGAGGCTTAGATGCAAGGTAATCACAGAGGTAAAACATATATTAATATAACTGTGCTGGTTATACAAAACTGGGGAAGGGATTATCTTTCTTTTTAAACAACAAAAATTCTGGTGTTGACTGTCTCTTTAACTAAAGCATAGGTGAAATAATCATCTGATCAGTAACCACTATTTTAAGGGATGCCTTTACATTTAATTTGTATTTATTTGATGAGTTCAGTTAGATTTTATTCAATAACATTTTAATGAGGTTTTTACACGTTTTGAGATGTGAGTAGAATTACAGCTATGACTTCATCTTAACGCGGTAACGCATCAGCTCTTACTTTTGCTGACTTGTCACACCTTTAGGATTTCAACAAGGTCCCTGAACTACAATAACTGGTTTGCTAAGAAAATGACAGTTTTAATGATTTCAAAACATTTACTTTTTTGCGGTGCAAATTGTAAGAATCTTTTGAGATGCACAATCTATCTATCGACACACACACACATATATATATATGTGTGTATATATATATATATATATATATACTGTATATATATATATATATATTTATATATATATATATATATAAACATATATATGAATAAAACGATCGTCTGGGGTTGCTGTGTTCCTTGTTCAGAGAGGATTTGCCTGGTATTTCGGCTCTGGACTGACCATAATAGGCGGAATCAGACTGATATACTACAGGAAAGTGCTACTATGTGTAAAGCATTACTGGGCTAAAAAAAAAAAAAAAACACCTGGTAAATTTGAGCTGGTTGTTTGTTCCTGTGAGTGCATTCCTGTGTGTGTGTGTATATATATATATATATATATGTATATATATATATATATATATATATGTATATATATATATATATATATATATATATATATATATATATATATATATATATATCTAAATAACAAGAGTATTGCATTGAGCAATGATACTTTTTTATTGGACTAACTATATGGCTATATTCAGTATCTTCCATAGTCACGTTGATTGGAGTAGCCGTGTTAGTCCAGAGACACGGCTACTCCAATCAACGTATATATATATATATATATATACATAAATATTGTGTAACAGTAATATATATATAAGGTATATATGAATGTAAATATGTGAAAAAATATCATTGTAGTCTTACTTATGTGGGAAATTTCCAGCCCATATATGTGCAAGTGTTTGCCTGTCATATAACAAAAACACTAAAAAAGGAGACCATCTTCAACCAGCCTTTGCAACTCTACCTATATATAGGTATAAAAGTATTATGACAGAAAAAAGCTAGAATCAGCAGCATCCAGCTGTGCATATAGCTTTTAAAATTCTCCATACAGGAAGCACTGCTGATTCCAGTGTTTGAAATAAGCATATTCAAAGCAAAATTCAAAGCAGTACTGAGTGCTTAAAAATGAATGTAAAGGTACATTTTCTATATTCTTAAGAGGATAGTTCAAAGTCTCACTCTCAAGTAAATTCTAATACAAAGTCTTACTAATGCAACTGCTAACATATAATACCTTTCTTTGCCCAAGGTGAATGATTTATTCAAATATAATCTTGTTATTTTTTAAAAAAAAATTATTTTAAAGATGAAGGCTTTATGCTAAGGATTTACTAGGAAGCAAAAGCCAATAACCACCCAAGATCACAAGTTAATTAGAACTATTGCAAAAATGCTTATTCAAGTTTGATATTTTAGCAACTTTAATGAAAACATATAATATTATGAGCACTTATCTAACGTTCTTCTTAATGGAATACTAAACCCACATTTTTTCTTTCATGATTCAGATAGAGCATGCAATTTTAATCAACTTTCTAATGTACTCCTATTATCAAATTTTCTTCGCTCTCTTGCTATCTTTATTTGAAAAGCAAGAATGTAAGCTTAGGAGCCGGTTTTCTGTTGAAAACTCCAAGTCGTCGAAATCTCCAATTACGTCACTTTTTTTGCATGAGAAAAGATATGTTAAAGATGAGAATGCAACTACACCAGTTCTACTGGAGTTACAGTAACACATAGCACAAGCCAAAATGCATATTTTTAAGAACATAATATAATTCTGAGAGAAAGATGTTGTTTGCCTTTATTAAATAAGGATATTCATTTTTCACTATTTATTGAATAAAGTTTATTGCAATTACAACATTTTAGTGTCCTTGAAATGTGCAAGAGAAGACATTACTAGGAATTTAAAAGCATCAGAGGTTTTTCTATTATTAAAGGGACAGTCTACACCAGAATTTTTATTGTTTTAAAAGATAGATAATCCCTTTATTACCCATTCCCCAGTTTTGCATAACCAACACAGTTATAATAATATACTTTTAACCTCTGTGATTATCTTGTATCTAAGCCTCTGCAAACTGCCCCTTTATTTCAGTTCTTTTGACAGACTTGCAGTCTAGCCAATCAGTGCCTGCTCCCAGATAACTTCACGGGCACGAGCACAGTGTTACCTATATGAAATATGTGAACTAACACCCTCTAGTGGTGAAAAACTGTTAAAATGCATTCTGAAAAGAGGTGGCCTTCAAGGTCTAAGAAATTAGCATAAGAACCTCCTAGGTTAAGCTTTCAACTAAGAATACCAAGAGAACAAAGCAAAATTGGTGATAATAGTAAATTGGAATATTGTTTAAAATTACATGCTATATCTGAATCATGAAAGTTTATTTTGGCCTAGATTGTCCCTTTAATCATTTATGGGTCACTCCTAATTATTAGAATAAATACATAAATAATGTACCATACATTTTACTTTAAAAAAAAACATGTTTTTAATAAAATACAAGTGTGCTGTTTCTGTATGTAAGTTCAATATAAAAAACAGAAATGCTATAGCGTGCATTTTTTGTTATATGCATTTTTGCAACAAACGAATTTGTATAATACACATGTATTAGCAGCACTTCTTATAGCAAAAGCTCTCTTACATTCTGCAAGAGCTTTTACTGTACAGAAGCCACACAGAGCGTTTGTCCATCCGCATTTACGCTTTGTGTTTGATTAGAAAGCCAATGGTAATGTCTATATAATGGGCTTGATTTATTAAGTGTCGAGCGAACATGATTCGCTATAGTGAATCATGTCCGCTGGACATCGCTATGCGGACAGCATATGTGCATTTATCATTGCACAAGCATTTCACCAGAAATGCTTGTGCAATACTGCCCCCTGCTCACTGGCAGCCAATCAGCCGCTAGCATTGGCTGTCAATTATCCCGATCAGATCGGATCAGGAATAATTCAACCCGCCATCTAAAAGGTTAAAGGGCCACTAAACCCAAAATCTTTCTTTCATGATTCAAATAGAGAATAGAAATTTAAACAACATTACAATTTACTTCTATTATTTATTTTGCTAAATTTTTTAGATATCCTTAGTTGAAGAAAAAGAAATGCACATGGTGAGTCAGGCTTCTATGTGCAGTAAGTTGTAACCAATCAGCAGCTCCTGAGCATATCTAGATATGCTTTTCAGCAAAGAATATCAAGAGAATAAAATAAATTAGATAATAGAAGTAAATTAGAAAGATGTTTAAAATTGCATTCTCTTTCTAAATCATGAAAGAAAAAGTGTGGGTGTCATGTCCCTTTAAGAAGCAACAGTCTCCAAATTCTGCTTGAAAAATGGAGCCAAATGCCTGCAATTTATGCCATCACTAACATGCTATGCATTATCGCTGGTTCTTTGAGCAGACACAAGCTGTTGACAGGGCAGGACTGGGAATAAAAAGCAACCCTTAAAAAATTGAAGACCAGGCCTATTTTCAGTAGCGTTTGTAGGAAACACACACACCATTTTTCTCAAGGGGATTACTCAAATACTTCATCCAATATTATTTTCAGAAATAAATTATATATTTATATAATTTGTAATTCCAAATGGCAGATTGTTGTTATATTGGCACCTTATAACCCAGTTTAATCCTTGACTCTCTTTCACATTGTGAAAATAATTATCCAATGTGTCACTAGCAACCATTGAAATGAAAGCTACTAAAATTGTACATGGTCTAGGAAATAAACCTTACAAGGAAATACTTTGTGGCCTTAATACACATAGCTCAGAGGAGAAAAGAAGAGAGGTGATATAGCCGAATTGCCTCACCAGCAGCAACACCCTCTTAAACTGTAGCAGGCCAATGCCAGCTGTTCCAGAACACCGGGAAATCGCCTAGGCTAATTCATCCTTGGTTGTTGATATGGGTACACATAGCAAAAGGATTAATGCCCTGCCTGTCCTATAAGCTATCTCTGAAACAGCTGATATATTTTACTAAAGTTTCTTTTTACTAATATGTATATTGCAAAAATTTTGCTAATAAAAATTGAAATGCACTAATATTTTTGGTTATTATTCCTTTAAGCTATATATTATTTATATTAGTTATCTAAAATTTAAATAAATGTTTTATTCCATAGAAATTAGTTGTGGATAATAAAATATTATTTAATAAAACATGAACTGCATGCATTTATCAAAGAGACATCAAAGACAGTATGTAAAAAGGAGACTTAATTTGCTCTATAAAACATTTGTATTCAAACAATTTAAACTAACACATTAAAACTCTTTTTTACCTTTGCAGAAAATCTATTACAATAGATTGTAAGAAGTTTTCCTAGATTTTTTCAAATCTGAGAGTGGACCATTTTAAGGGGTCAATTGAACAAGCAGCAGACGCTACATTGACGCCCCATCGTTTCTGGTCCGCCAAAAATGGAAGTTAAGAAGCAGCGGTCGTAAGACTGATACTAGAAATGCTTGTGCAATAATAAATGCTGACAGCGTATGCTGTCGGCATTTAGCGAGGTCGAGAGTACATGATTCGCTTCAGCGAATCATGTCCACTCAACCTATGGTAAATCTAACCGTAAGTGTCCATTTTTTTATTATTTAGTAGCATGGAGACTCATTAACCTATCATAAACAGAATTCCAATCCATCAGAAAACACTCTTCCTAAAATATTTGGATTTATCAATGTAGTTTTGGCCTTTTTATTTCCATGCATATGGTCTTTTTATATCTTAGCACTTGTTAATGATTGGTATGTATTTTAATTAATAAAATGCTAATAAAAAGTTACAAATGTAGGGGGGCAGAACCGGCATTGGCCAAGATGGCTGAGTAATTCCAGAGCTCCGTGTAACAGCCGCTCATTAATACAGTAAAAACCTGCTAACCGGCACTAAACACGGCTCCTCAGGTCACCAGAGCCTAATGAAACACAGAGGCACCATCCAATAAGGCCAACAGACACATACCTCGAAGCTGGATGTATTTTTCTAGCGCAGAGCTGCCATTACACTGCACCTGAAATAGTAAGTGCGCAATTTATCCTGACAACCAAACCCAAAGGGTTTAGGGAACACGGCACTCTAACTAGACTGCAGACTGCGAGGCACAGCCACATAAAAGAGGGTACAAAGCCTGCTATGCAACCCTTCATAAAAACGCTTCCTCACTTTAAAGCAGCGACAGCTGCCATTTATGCACAAAACGCAGTTCTAATTACTCTTTGGTGATCGCATCAGGAGCCTGATTTTTAACTTTTAAAACGATCCTCATTATTAAGGGTCTTGCATTTTCCACAATATAAGAAACTTGCATTCTCCACAACATAAGTTCCCCTGACACCAGATATCAGTGTTAGCAGATTGAAGAACATACCATATACAATAAGCAAGAAATAATAAACATATGGCTACGAAGAAACAGCTAAGGCATGATAAAAATGCCAAAACTACAGCCCTGCACAAGCACTCTATTAGTTCCTACTTTAACACAGGTGAACAAACTTCCACCAACACCTCCCATGAAACGTCTTTATCGCCCAGAAACATGATAGCAGCACTGAAGCCACATATATTCCATCAAATGTCCTCTCCTCGTTAGCCTCTAAACAGGACATAGCTGATATCATCTGCACTTGTGTGCGAGAGGAGTTGGCAGACCTTAAACAAGAGGTCCACACCCTAGGATTCAGAATGGAGGCATTAGAAGATGGTAGCGACAATTTAAGAGAAGAATTTGACCAACTTGTTCAACGTCTAGAACACCAAGAGACCACTATGGATACGCTATATGACAAAATAGAAGACCTCGAGAACCGAGGATGCAGGAAGATTATCAGAATATGAGGTGTCTCTGAATCCATTTTACCAAGGGACTTCCTTGAATATCTGCAGACCCTCTTTTCACATATGCATGGAAATTTCACAGGAGCAGAAATTCTTTGGGACACACCTCACCGTGCCCTATGCCCTAAACTATCCGATCAGGCCCCACCAAGGGACATAATAATAAAGTTTAAGAACTTTGGCTAGAAAGAGGAACTCATGGCAAATTCTAGAAAGAACCAACCGATAAGATTCCACAGATCTATTTTACAATTTTATGCTGACCTTTCTCCCCGTACCCTCCAAAGGTGCAGGGAGTATGCAGCGCTTACAACCATCATACGAAACAAGAGGATTGCATATCAATGGGGCTTCCCAGTACAGCTCTACATCATACATGAAGGACAGAGATTATTCTGTAAATCTCCTGAGGAAATCCCAGATACCTGCAGAGCTTTGGGCCTAGATCCACCAATGTCTACCGCTACTCAAAACAACAACACTGGACCTACCTTAAAACCTACCAGGCAAGCCTCATCTTCTTGGCTCATGGCGGCACCCAAGACCCAAAAGCAAAAACTTTAAACGCAGCTGCCTAAATCACCAGCTGCACACACCTCAGAAGATGATGCAGACTTGAAGTTGGCTGATGAGTATAAAGTACCTTTAATGTTTGAGATTAAGTTTTTTTTTTATAGGTTTGATATTTTATACAGGTTCTTATTAGTTAAGAAATGTTTAAACTTTAACACTACTTGGCTCTCTACCCATTAGCAATTGAACACCCATAGTTAAATCGATTAGTTGCCCTCATAAAGAGCCCTGGTGTAGTTGAGTATATTCTGATCACAAAAACTTTATTTTAGCCGGTTATCTTTAATAATGTGTCTTATCCAAGTTCAATCCACCAATATGCTGTTGAAAGTCTTACAACACTTATGTGTTTTCTATTTTTCTTAACATATAATTATTGGGCTGTTTAGTTATTTCCCCCCCAAGGAATTATTACAGAATTGGAGATGTATACTTTACAGAGGAGAACATCTTATTTGTTTTTGATCTTGGTTACATCTCTTCTGGCTCAGGTAGCCAGTTTCTGTGCATTATTTTTTTTAATGTTCTGTTTGTTTGTTTTTTCTTGTTCTTGACACAAGTTACTATTGATTGTAGTTTTATGTATGCGAGAAGGTTTCCCCAATTGTACAATACAGAATATCTACTTCACAGTTATGGTATATATCGCACCACCACTCCCTATGTAGCGAACGGCACATGATACCCACACAATATGTTTAATTTCACAGAATGCGACAGGTCTAAATAACCCCCACAAAAGCTCTAAAGCAATGTCTGACCTCCAAAAAAACAGGGTGACATATTATTGATTCAGGAAACACATTTTAAACAACACAAAGAGCCCCAATACTTTGGCCCGCATTTTACTCAACATTTTCATAACTCCTACACCTCCAAGAAACACAGAGTTAGCATCTTGATAAAAAACAGAATTTATGCTTACCTGATAAATTTCTTTCTTTTGTGATGCATCGGATTCATCCATACTTATGGGATATTCTCCTTCCCTACAGGAAGTGGCAGAGAGAGCACCCACAGCAGAGCTGTCCATATAGCTCCTCCCTTAGCTCCACCCCCCAGTCATTCGACTGAAGGCTAGGAAGAAAAAGGAGAAACTATAGGGTGCAGTGGTGACTGAAGTTTTTTAAATCTTAAATAGACAGGGCGGGCCGTGGACTCAATACATCACAAGAGAAAGAAATTTATCAGGTAAGCATAAATTCTGTTTTCTCTTGTAAGATGTATCGAGTCCACGGATTCATCCATACTTATGGGATACCAATACCAAAGCTTTAGGACACGGATGAAGGGAGGGACAAGACAGGTACCTTAAACGGAAGGCACCACTGCATGTAGAACCTTTCTCCCAAAAATAGCCTCCGAAGAAGCAAAAGTATAAAATTTGGAAAATTTGGAAAAAGTATGAAGCGAAGACCAAGTCGCCGCCTTACAAATCTGTTCAACAGAAGCTTCATTTTTAAAAGCCCATGTGGATGCCACTGCTCTAGTAGAATGAGCAGTAATTCTTTCAGGAGGCTGCTGGACAGCAGTCTCATAAGCCAAACGGATGAAGCTTTTCAGCCAAAAGGAAAGTAGCCATAGCCTTTTGACCTCTCTGTTTACCAGAATAAACAACAAACAATGAAGATGTTTGACGGAAATCTTTAGTTGCTTGTAAGTAGAACTTTAAAGCACGAACCACATAAAAATTGTGCAACAGAAGTTCCTTCTTTGATGAAGGATTAGGACACAGAGAAGGAACAACAATCTCCTTATTGATATTCCTATTAGAAACAACCTTAGGAAGAAACCCAGGTTTGGTATGCAAAACCACCTTATCTGCATGGAAAACTAGGTAAGGCGAGTCACACTGTAAAGCAGATAACTCAGAAACTCTTCAAGCCGAAGAGATAGCTACTAAAAACAAAACTTTCCAAGATAGAAGCTTAATATCTATGGAATGCATAGGTTCAAACGGAACCCCTTGAAGAACATTAAGAACCAAATTTAGGCTCCATGGTGGAGCAACAGGTTTAAATACAGGATTGATCCTAACCAAGGCCTGACTAAATGCTTGAATGTCTGGGACATCTGCCAGACGTTTGTGTAAAAGAATAGACAAAGCAGATATTTGTCATTTTAAGGAACTAACTGATAATCCCTTCTCCAATCCTTCTTGGAGAAAGGACAAAATTCTAGGAATCCTAATCTAAATCCATGAGTAACCTTTTGGCTTTCTAGACTGAATCAGGGTATCAATGGCCGACTCAGAGAAACCACGCTTTGATAGAATCAGGCGTTCAATCTCCAAGCAGTCAGACGCAGAGAAGTTAGATTTGGATGCTTGAATAGACCTTGGATTAGAAGGTCCTGCCTCATTGGCAGAGTCCACGGTGGAACAGATGACATGTCCACCAGGTCTGCATACCAAGTCCTGCGTGGCCACGCAGGCGCTATCAGAATCACCAAAGCTCTCTCCTGCTTGATTCTGGCAACCAGACGTGGGAGGAGAGGAAACGGTGGAAATACATAAGCCAGATTGAAGGACCAGGGCACTGCTAGAGCATCTATCAGTACCGCCTGGGGATCCCGGGACCTGGACCCGTAACAAGGAAGTTTGTCGTTCTGTCGGGACGCCATCAGATCCAATTCTGGTGTGCCCCATAGCTGAGTCAGCTGGGCAAATACCTCCGGATGGAGCTCCCACTCCCCCGGACTAAAAGTCTGATGACTTAGGAAATCCGCCTCCCAGTTCTCTGCCCCTGGGAAATGGATTGCTGAGAGATGGCAAGAGTGATCCTCCGCCCATCGGATTATTTTCGTTACCTCCATCATCGCTAGAGAACTCCGTGTTCCTCCTTGATGATTGATATAGGCTACAGTCGTGATGTTGTCCGACTGAAATCTGATGAATTTGGCCGCAGCTAGCTGAGGCCATGCCTGAAGCGCATTGAATATCGCTCTCAGTTCTAGAATGTTTATCCCATTCCACTGTTTGAGCATGCATAGTTGCAGTGGTCTGAGGTGTAGGCGGGCATAAGGAACTATGTCCATTGCCGCTATCATGAGTCCGATTACCTCCATACACTGAGCCACTGATGGCCAAGGAATGGAATGAAGAGCTCGGCAAGTGATTAAAAGTTTTGATTTTCTGACCTCCGTCAGAAATATTTTCATTTCTACCGAGTTTATCAGAGTCCCTAGGAAGGAAACTCTTGTGAGAGGGACGAGAGAACTCTTTTTTATGTTCACCTTCCATCCGTGATATCTCAGAAAAGCCAACACGATGTCCGTGTGAGACTTGGCTAGCAGGAAAGTCGACGCCTGAATTAAGATGTCGTCTAGATAAGGCGCCACTGCTATACCCCGCGGTCTTAGAACCGCCAAAAGGGACCCTAGCACCTTTGTGAAAATTCTGGGAGCCGTGGCCAACCAGAAAGGAAGGGCCACAAACTGGTAATGCCTGTCCAGAAAGGCGAATCTGAGGAATTGATGATGATCTCTGTGAAAAGGGATGTGTAGATACGCATCCTTTAAATCCACGGTAGTCATATATTGACTCTCCTGGATCAGAGGAAGAATAGTCCGAATAGTCTCCATCTTGAAAGATGGTACTCTGAGGAATTTTGTCACCACACTCCCTTTGCCCTTCCTAGCAGTTAAGCAGGCAGAGAGAATTACTGGGGGGTGGAGCTAAGGGAGGAGCTATATGGACAGCTCTGTTGTGGGTGCTCTCTCTGCCACTTCCTGTAGGGAAGGAGAATATCCCATAAGTATGGATGAATCCGTGGACTCGATACATCTTACAAGAGAAAAGGGAATACCATTTAAACTGTTACATTCCCACAAAGACAAAGAGGGAAGGTTTTTAGGCATTGTAGGCCTATTATATGGCAAACCAGTAGCTTTTATAAATATCTATGCTCCCAATACAAAACATACCTCCTTTTTCAGATAATTGTTTCAAAAACTTTTAACAATAGCTAAAGGCCTCATTTTCATTGTTTAATAAAGATTTAGATAGCTCCAACCCCAAAATCAATGTATCTAAAAAGATCACAAACTTCCTGTGGAATGCTCTAAGAGATAATAACCGGTACGATATTTGGAGATTGATAAATCCTGAGCGCAAAGATTTTACTTTCTTTTTCTCCCCAAACCACACATATAGCAGAATATACTATTTTCTTACTAACCAACCTGGACTTACAAGTATCCTCCACTCAAAAAAATTAACCCCACTGTATGGTCAGATCACTCAGCTGTAACCACTATACTAAGCTGGCCTGACTCACCTACTATCCCATTCAATTGGAGGTTAGATGAGTCCCTTCTATTTAATACTGACACCGTTGAGAAAATAAGCCAATCCTTAAAAGAGTACTTCCACTTTAATTCTATACCAGAAACTAACAAATTTGCTGTTTAGGAAGCCCATTCATGTTTTATTAGAAGGGAATTCATTAAATACAAAGCTCAGATGAATAAACTCAAACAATCCCAATATGCTGAACTCTTATCAAATGTATCTAAAATAGATTATGAGCATAAATTAAACCCCACTAATACAGAAATTAAAATCAAACTCACCGATGCAAGATCAGTGTTAGATGAATATTTAATGTTAGAAAATCATATTAACACACTAAAATTTAAACAGTGCTTTTTCTATGAAGGTAACAGATCAGGGAAATTATTAGCCAGGGCCCTTAAGCAACAAAAGATCAAATCTTATATATATTAGATTAAAACTGCCTCTAATAAACTAATCTAGACGATCCCTGACATACTAACCCAGTTCAGATCATATTACTCCAAACTATACAATATCACCCCTCAGGAACAATCAGAGATCAAGGAACTTAGGAGCAAAGCATATATAGCTCAAGCCCACACTCCCACCTTAACTGAAGAACAGAAAACTGAATTAAATGAATCTTTTACACAATTGGAAATACTACAAGCAATTAAACAACTTAATAAAGGTAAAAGCCCAGGCCCAGATGGTTTCACTACTAAATACTTTCAGACATACTCAGATATCCTTTTACCATACCTACATGATCTCCTAAACTATGTTGGAGTAGAACATCCTTTCCCGTCGACAATGTTAGAGGCACACATAACTGTGATACCACAACCTGGGAAAACACCCAACTGCCCCGAGAACTTTCGCCCAGTCTCATTGTTAAATGTCAATTGTTAATATAAAAATTTATGCCAAAATCCTAGCCACTAGAATAAATAAATTATTACCCTCACTCATCCATAACAATCAGGGGGGTTTCACACCTAAAAGAGAGACGCATGACAATACTATTAAAATACTTGACCTTCTAGAACATGCCTACACTACCCAGACTCCATCAAATTTTATCTCACTAGACGCAGAAAAAGCCTTTAACATGCTAGACTGGGCCTTTCTTAAACACTCTCTAACCCAATTAGGAGATCAAGTCATAAATACAATTTTTGCGTTTTACCAGCAACCCAATGCTAGAATTGGGCTTAATGGCTCATTATCAGCACCCTTCACTATACATAATATAACCAGGCAGGGATGTCCCTTATCTCCTTTGTTGTTTGTCTTGGCCATAGAAATTCTTGTCAGAAAATTTTCCACAATAATATTACAGGTCTCAAAATTAGCACTCTACAATATAAGTTATCACTTTATGCAGATGACATTATGTTGACTCTTACTTACCCACTGAGCTCACTGGCAGCACTTTTGGCCGAGATAAATTATTACGGTATACACTCAAATTATAAAATAAACCAAAACAAGACAGAAGCAATAACAATCAACATACCTCATGAGGTAGAGGCAGACATAGAAAATAAATATCAATTTCAAATTAAACCAGGGCCCATAAAATATCTGGGAGTGTTTATATCTCATAATAAACAACTCATACTGTTCCATAATTACAATTCACTCCTTCAATCCACGCAGGCTGAATTATCCAAATGGAAACACAAAAACTTGAAATTTTTTGGTAGAATCAAAGCAGTAAAAACGATGATACTGCTGCACATATTATATATTCTACAAACTATGCCAGTCTTTATTCCTGAAAACTGTATCACTAAATTACAAAGCACGATAAACGCATATATCTGGCAAAATAGAATGCTTAGACACTCACCCTTTTCTTAGAAAAATACCATTATTTACACACCAATAGACTAGATCACTATCATGCAATCCTCTTTATTTTGGAGGAATACATCAACTCACTATCATAGAAACTGCAAAAACACATGCATCAAATGCATGCAGAGAACCTCTCTATACATATTTCATATTTATTACCACTCCTCTTGCTGTCCCATACACTCTTTAATACACATAAGAGGGGAGAAAAATAAGTGAAATAAGCGATATATGATTAATTAACTGTTGATGTTATTGGATACAATTGTATGTAAAAGCTGAAGAATGTATTCAGATATGTAATTGCAATCTCATTCTTTTTTTCATTTTTTTTTCTTCTGACTGAAACCTTGCTCTGTACTTGTTATATTTACAATAAAGATTAAAATTATATAAAAAAAAGTAACACATGTAGCTACATTATTATGTATTTTTGATCTATTAAGCTATGTTAATTAACCAATTAATACAAAATAATAGTAAGTGTTAATATCCAATTATTGTAATATTAATGAAGTTAAATCAAGAATCTGCTTTCAAATATATTTGCTATTAGCAATACTGAATCAATAAGTCACCAAGTTCTACTGTTTCTTCTGTGGAAAGTCCTTGAAAAACCATTTCGCTTAACAAATTCCACAGTTCAAAGGGCTGATAAATTTCCAGACAACACTTTACATTTATTGACAGGTACCCAAAAAGTTATTTAAATGTAACATATGTTTTGCAAATGCACAAAACACACTGACATTACTGCTGCCATATTAGATGATGTTAGGGAGCCACTTCACCAAACATAAACAAACACTACTGTGATATCTGTTTAAGGTTTACCTGGTTATACCTGTGTGATATCCCTTTAAGGTTTACCTGGGTCTCTGTGATGTCATAATGAAACCTATTTAGTGCTCCCTGTCCCTACAGCTTACCTAAGGTGCTTGCTTATTAGTAAATCTGTGTACCTCCCAGATTATATCCATTGTGAGTACATTTCTCAGATCTGTTCCTGTTCATTGTCACGACTATTAATACTTAGAATTCTAACTGTATATTGCCTACGCAGTAGGAAATCTTTATCACTCCATACCTGCAAGTGGGTTCACACAAGCACTCCTTTCACAGTACTGCTGTTTCCTGTAAGTGTGACAACTACCTACTGAAATCAATTAAAGATGAAATAATAATAATAATAATCAGCACAAAATAGCAAAATCAATTACCTAACAAACACACATCAGCTGTAACCACAATGACCCTGTTCAAATCCCTAAGGAGATACATATATAACTATATATCTATGGTTCTGGAGCACAAAAGAGTAATTGTACACGTTACCTATTAGCATCCCTACACCCTATTAAAAGGGCCCTTCAACCTGTGATGTAAATCAATAAACCCCGCCACAACACCATTTTGGTAGTCTTTAATCATATCTGTTTAAAATATTACAAAATTAAAAAGGTGGTATTCTCAGCAGAAGCCTTGCTTGATTGGAAAGACACACTGACACTACCTGTTGACGTTCAGAAATGTTTACCTGCCGAAAACAAGTTCAAGATATTTATTAACCCCTTAATTCCTTCCTTTATAGTGACCACATTCTGATGCAATTTTCTTTATGCCTCAGAAATATAACAACACGGTTTTGCATAGATAGTTAATTTCACATTGGCATGCAATCCATTTTTCCTTCATATTGATACATCTGACATGCTACATATGTTTGGTGTGTTTCATTTAAAGGGACATGATACCCAAATGTTAAAACAAGTGATGCAGCATAGCTGTAATAAGCTGAGTAGAAAATATCACCTGAACATCTCTATGTAAAAAAAAGAAGATATTTTACCTCAAAATTTCCCCAGCCACATACCATTGTAAAGGGCCTTTACCAGCCTATAAAGATGCTAGTCCTGTTACATGCAAGGGAGCGCGCATCTAGCATGTGCAGGCACAGTCATGTTATTTCCCTCCTCAGTTTAAGGAAATTTACTAGGAAATCTCTCAGGATTTTAATGAAATCTCATGAGATCACAGTAAAGCAAAGTCATTAGCACTAATGAAGCGGATTGGCTGTTGTTTTTTTCAGCACAAAGCTTACAGTAGCTGAAGGATAACTGTTCACAGAGCACTTACTAGTGTGAGCTGAAGACATTTTGAGGTAAAATATCTTCCTTTTTTACATAGACATGTTCATGTGATATTTTCCTGTCATCCTTTTACAGTTATGCTGCTTCACTTTCAAGTGTATAAACATATGGGTATTATGTCCCTTAAAACATTCATGTGTATTTTAAATATTCAAGGGGAAAAAAAATCATCTGCATTATCAAATGTGATTATTCATCATAAAATATTGTTTCATTACAACAGTATTTACAGAGGTAATTTTTCTCTTTTGGAGAGGCGTGAAACAGTAAGAAAAGAGACCGGTTCACTGTGAGACCTGCTACTCACTCTCTTACAGTGTAACGGCCCCCCTTCCAGCTGCACATGATTGCAGTGCGGAAAGGCTACTGTTGCGACCCGTTTCTAGCCAATCTCATTGCCTGCTGTGTTTGTAAAACTGTAAATAAAGGAAGGATCTTAAAACTTAAGTGAACAAAGGAAAATCAGCAGTATGTCCCTTAGTTTCTGCTGAGCCATTACAGCCTCACAGAGCTGAGGCAATCCTGATGCTTTGAATTGGCACTGTGTGTCCTTTTATTGTTATTCCAACAGAGGTAAAAATGTTTATTTTTCTCTGTTCCCTTATCATACCTTTCAAATGCGGACATAGTAAGTCAAGGCATTTGGGCACATAATTCTACAAAGCACAAACATGCTTCTATTATTTTTTTTTTATTCATAACAAAACGAGGAAAAAAAATATCAAAAACTAAAGTGGTTTAAACAAACATATATTCTAAAAAATGAAGAAAAAACACGTAAACACAAATGTATTTTACTACAGCAAATTACATAGTGTAGACATTTGCATGTCAAAGGACCACTAAACAGTAGAATAGCATAATCAATAAATGCATAATAAATAAAAGCATTTAGTTTGAATTTCACATGAGTAGATTTTTTTCAGATAAATGTCAGTCCGTTTTATATTCCTTCTCACTGCATCATGTGACAACCCCCAGCTAATCACAAAATGTATTTACGTATAGTCTGTGAATCTTGCACATGCTCAGTAGGATGTGGTGCCTCAGAAAGTGTGCATATAAAAGGATTGTACATATTTAGGTACTAGATGTGAATTGGAAGGTGTTCTGTCTGAATCATGAAAGTTTAATTTTGGCTGTAGTGTTCCTTTAAATTATTACTCATTGCTAAATGCTCTGCACAAATATACCTTTATGCATAGGCGTGGCAAATAGATAATCTAACCTCAATATACAAAATTAAGTATGAGTAAAAAAACAGAATTGACTGTATTCACATATTTTTCAAAAAAATATTTACTCTTACTTTTTAGCCATGACAGTATGTGTGATATTTATTTGGCAAGAGAAATATGATCTTAACCCCGAAAGAATCAGTCATAAAGAACTGGAACTAAAGGTTCTAAAACACTTCCACAAACAGCAAACGGCAAAATGTAAAACAGAGTTTTAAAGAGAAAGTGCATGAAGGCCGCTTTACTAAGCTTTAGGGCTATAGTCTCGTTCTTAGTCACCTACACAGCTACCATCTCCTTGAAAGGGATCTATTTTAAATAGCGGACTTGCCTTGATGATTTTTTGTCCTTCTTACGTCTGAGTAGAGGTTAGAAAATACATGTTTTATTAAAAAGAGTTTATAATATTTCTCATGTTAGTAATCAAAAAAAATTCATGTGACTCTTGAGTCTGATGATACTACCACTCCCTGTTGAATTTGTAAGCATAATGTTAAACCACACCCCATATCAATACTTAATCAAGACACATATAACAAACCTAGAATTACCGTCACACCAGTCTCAATGATATTTGTTTCTAAACAAATACTTATATTTGTTGAAAATTCACACAAAGATCTACATCCATAATATGTAATTATATGGAACCCATTCACCAAGATCACCGGTTTTCAAACCTATCCTCAGGATGTCCTAATAGTATTAGGGATGTACAAATGTTTTGCAACATTGGATTTTTTTTTTTTTTTAACACATTTGTTCATTTGTTTGTACATTCTAACATTCGTTTAATGTAATAATATTTCTAATGCTAGTTTTAAATGTGATATTCTAATTGAAATTGATTTATCTGTAATAGTATTTCTAAGGCTCTCTTCAAATGTAATATTCAAATTATGCAATATTCGTAATAGAACATTTTTAATTACCGGTAATATATTTGTATCTATTATGTGTCAATTTACAAAATTCACTACCACATGAACTATTGAACTTCTGAATATTATTTGTTAAATCGAATGTTATATTCAAAATTTTGAATGTGGATATTCGAACATTTGAAAACGAAAGGAACATTTGAAATCCAGAAATATCATTCGGTGACTGAATTTTTATGTATTTTTGTTCCTATCAACATTCAATTGTCCAAAACGAAAGTCCACAGGACTATATGTTCTACCAACCAAATTGCACTTTCACCACATTCGCCCACCCCTACTACCTAACAGACCAGATTTTCAGGATAACCCTGGATGAGAGCAGGTAAAATAACCATGGTTACTAATCAGCTGATTATTTCAACTGTGCTCTAGTTCAGATATCCTCAAAATCTGGCCAGTTAGAGAGGCCTGAGAACAGGTTTGAAAACTAGTGACCTAGATTTTGAGAGATACATTATGCTTTAGTGAATTAGCACCATTGATTAACATAATAATTAGAAATGCCAATAACCCTTCCATAGTACAGTTTATAGCTAACACTATTTAAAGTATATCAATCGTAGTCCAGTAGAACATTCGTATTTATGTAATAAAGCAGATTTCTTATTTTACACTTCTGTATTTTACAACATCTTTGGTAAACCATAAAACAAAATAATAAAAGAAAAAAAATGATAGCTTTGTGATAGCACTGAGAAATGTTATTATTAGCAGCTGTAAAGGTGACACCAGAGATTTCTCCACGGGGACAAGATAGCGCATCCTGATTGCATAGCCTCAAAGCAAAGAATGTTTGTAGTTCAAAAGATGGGACAGCAGAAAGGACACATAGCACTTATTAAAAAAAAATATAGATAATATATTATAAAAATGACAGATGCAAATACCTGTTTGTTGTGGTGCGGGGGGTATCTGTGGACTTCGCTGTGCATTATATTGTACTGAGGCAACAGGTCTATACTGTTGATTTGCTGAGGTAGGGTACTGTCCAGATGGGTAGTAATATACAGGCATCTGTAGAAAACAAGAATAACAATACAGGGTTTATATTTATTTAAAAAGACATATATAAAAAAATATGTTTTTACATGTTTTCATTTACTTTACTGCAAAGGGCTCCAATGCACTTTTATATGTCTATATATGTATAAAATATGTATTTATGTGTTTATATGCGTTTATAAATACATATAAATACATATGTACACACATAATATATATATATATAAATATATATATATATACTGGATCCAAATAGTGCACTCTCACTTGCCAACCCTAAATATAGACCAGGGTGCTTAAAGTAATATTCAATCAAGTCAGATAATAAGCACTCGCTGGATTTAAGCACAGCACACTTTATTAGGCAGTGACGTTACGGGGCATTCAACCCTTCTTCAGGTTGTCTGAAGAAGGGGTGAATGCCCCGAAACGTCACTGCCTAATAAAGTGTGCTGTGCTTAAATCCAGCGAGTGCTTATTATCTGACTTGATTATATATATATATATATATACATACACACACATATTTAGACATGTCATGTGCATGTATCTCTATGTTAAAGCCCTTTGCCAGCCTTATAACTTTTTTGTGCATTATTTTAAAAATAATATTCATTAGATAGTGTTATTTGGAGTGTAACTGTACTTTTCAATGTATTTTTAATGTGTTTTGTGACACTTTTTTGCTTTGCGAAACAGTTAACCAGAGCTCTGAGGACTCGCTATCCCAACACGTGTTAACTTCAATTGTGCTCAAGCGATCGTGTATACTTTCAACTTGTAATTCAAGCGCTACACTTGAAATGCGCAAAAACCCTTGATAAACTCCTTTTCGCTGATGCGCCACTCATAATCGGGCCCATTGTATTTTATTCGCATTTGATTGTGCAATTGTGTCTCTAAATTATGTTAGACGTAAAGGGATATAAAACCAATTTTTTTTTCTTTCATGATTCAGGTAGAGAATAGAATTTTGAAAAAGTTTCCCATTTACTTCTATTATCACATTTTCTTTGTTCTCGTGTTATTATTTGTTGAAGCGATATCTAGATAGGTAGTGTGCACATGCCTGGAACACTACATGACAGGAAATATTGTTGCCATCTTTTGCTTTTGTTAATAGGCGGGGTCAGTTCTTCTCTGCGAAAAGCATTATTGGGCTAAAAAAAAGCTGCACCCAGGTGGTAAATCGCCGGTTGTTCGTTTCTGATAGTGCACTTCTCTCTCTCTGTAATATACAACATTGTTGCAGAACTGCTGCCATATAGTGCTGCAAACACCTGCACGCTGCTGATCTTGCCGTCCTGATTTTTCAACAAAGGATACAAAAAAAGCAAAGACAATTTGATAGTAGAAGTATATTGAAAAGTTGTTTAAAAACGCTTTATCTATCTGAATCATGAAAAATACATATGTTAGGGTTCTTATAACGGAACATTATTCAAAACATTTCTTTAAACAGCCCTGACATATGTATTTTTAATAAGTGTCCTGTTGTAAAGCGGCAATATGGCCACCCTACTACTGGGAGCTAGCTGGTGGCTGAAGGCTTTACATATATGTCTCTTGTCATTGGTTAACCATGTGTTCAGCCAGGCCCCAGTAGTGCGTTGTTGTTCTGCTGCTGACTTTTGTGTTTAATCTCTTTGCAGGGGATAAATACACATTTATATGCAAGCAACAGCGCATTAATACAATTATTTATAAAATTAGGGCATTTTCTTTGTGTTATGTCTCTTTAAGAGGGCACAAAATACAGGTTTTCCCTGGCAAATGTGAAGAAATGTGGAAACTACATCCTATTCATAATCTATTAAATCTATTATTTTTATTATTATTATTCATGATTCAGATAGAGTCAATTTTAAATAACTTTCCATTTTACTTTACTTCAATTATCAAATTTGCTTCATTCTCTTGGTATCCTTTGTTGAAGGAGCAACAGTGCACTACTGGGAGTTAGATAAACATACTGAGTGGGTCAATGTCAAGAGACAAGTATGTGCAGCCACCAATCAGCAGCTAGATTCCAATGGTGCATTGTTGCTTCTGAGTAAAAAAGGTAAAAGTAAAGCACAACAGTTTACATTTCATTTAATAATCAATAATATCGATTCAGGGCATGTGCACTTAAAAATGTCACATCATTTTGAGAAATTTAACAATTTCACATGTGTTTGAGAAATATTACACAACATACTTTAAATGTATAATATTGTAACCTTAAAGGGACAGTCAAGTCCAAAAAAATCTTTCATGATTTAAATAGGGCATGCAATTTTAAACAACTTCCAAATTTACTTTTATCACCAATTTTGCTTTGTTCTCTTGGTATTCTTAGTTGAAAGCTAAAACTAGGAGGTTCATATGCTAATTTCTTAGACCTTGAAGACTGCCTCTAATCTGAATACATTTTGACCACTAGAGGGCATTAGTTCACATGTTTCATATAGATAACATTGAGCTCATGCACGTAAAGTGACCTAGGACTGATTGGCTAAACTGCATGTCTGTCAAAAGAACTGGAATAAGGGGTAGTCAACAGAAGCTTAGATACAAGATAATTACAGAGGTAAAAAGTATATTAATATAACTGTGTTGGTTGTGCAAAACTGGGGGATGGGTAATAAAGGGATTATCTTTCTTTTTAAACAACAAATATTCTGGTGTTGACTGTCCCTTTAAAGGGACATTTTGATGTCCATATTTAAGTTAACAAGTTTCATAGTGTAAAATTGTGTTTTGAGTTACATTTTTTGGACATTTTATTAAACACACACACAAAGAAGAAACAAAATGATGGTTTATTAACTGATCCATGCAAAATGCCTAGATATGCACCTGAACCAGATGAAAATACATTTTCACCATTTAGGTACGCACATATTGTTGAATCCAGTGACAGAAGTAGTGTGCTGCTAGATCTAGTGCATGATACTGTTTGTCAAAAAGACAGCAATATCACTGATTTGTGAATGTGCACCACTTCTGTCAGAAGGTAAAAGTGAATTCCCCAGTTTTATGCAAAACTGGGGAATTGGTAATTAAGGGATTATCTATCTTTTAAAACAACAAAAATGATGGCGCTGACTGTCCCTTTAAGCCTACTTCAGTATGTTCTCATGGAAGGGGCCACATTTTAACAAGGAAACTAAGTGAAAACATTAATTTAATAATAAAATTTAATTAAAGTATTTTTTTTTACCTGTATCGTTTCTCAAACTGAATTTAAAGGGACACTGAACCCACATTTTTTATTTTATGATTCAGATAGAGCATGCAATTTTAAGCAACTTTCTAATTTAATCCTATTATCAAATTGTCTTCATTCTCTTGGTATTTTTAATTGAAAGGCAAGAATGTAAGTTTAGATGCAGGCCCATCTTTGGTGAACAAACTGGGTTGTTCTTGCTGATTGGTGGATAAATTCACCCACCAATAAACAAGTGCTTTCCATGGTTCTAAACCAAAAAAATAGCTTAAATGCCTTCTTTTTCAAATAAAGAAAGCAAGAGAACGAAGAAAAATGAATAATAGGAGTAAATTAGAACGTTGCTTAAAATTGCATGCTCTATCTGAATCACGAAAAAAAAAATTGGGTTCAGTGTCCCTTTAAATTTTGTCTTCCATGTCACTTTAAATTATGAAACAATGCTAATTTTAGATTGTAGCTGACAACAGTCACTAACTGTGTTCACATATTTTTCCAAGTAAGCAGCTGCCAGCAGCTATGTTTTGCTAGCTAACAGATTTGATCCTGCCTGCCCATAGAAGAATCTTAAAGCCATGCCAAGGGCAGCATGGGAGCAAAATAGCCTTAACAGTTTTTATGCATGCTGTACATTTAGCACACTGGGTAAATTAGACAAAGACTTAGGTCTAAATATGGTCAATCAAATCTAGCACATACATATTGTCAAGAATTTTGCGTACATAAAACACTAAAATATAAGAGGCATTTTTCTTATGCTAAGCACAAGTTAAAGAGATAGAAGTGTTAAAATTGAAATGTGCATGAATGTATAAATTGAAACATTTTTAAATATACTTCCATTAGCAAAAAGTTACCACTGTTTCAATGGCATATGTACATATGCTCTGTGTAACTAGTGGTTTAGGATTCAAACATCATGCCTGCTCAGAGAGCTACTGGTGGTGTGTATTGCACTAGTAATTACTCAATTTGTGTCATATAAGCCACTGCTGACAAAATGTGGTGTTTGAATGCTGGTTACGCCACTGAAACACAGCAATGTGATTATATAGTAACATAGTAGATGCGGTTGAAAAAGACAGATGTCCATCGAGTTCTACCTATACAAATCTAATATACTTACAAAAAAGCTTGCGTTGAGCTTACATTAATCCCATTAAAAGGTGACCCATTTAACACAAACAATCACATCCCTGAAATATGTTTCTAGCCAGAAATGTATCCAAACCATTTTTAAATGTATCTTGGGTATTGGCATTTACTACCTCCTTAGGTAATGAGTTCCGCAATGGTATTGTTCTTACAGTGAAAAAAGCATTTCCTTTGCAGGAGATTAAATCTCCTTTCCTCCAGCCTTAAATTGTGACCTCTTGTCGCAAACAATTTTCTTGGAATAAACAGAGCTTCTGCTATCTCTGTATATGGGCCTTGAATATATTTATATAAAGTAATCATGTCACCTCTCAAGCACCCTTTTTCTAGAAAAAAACAGACCCATTTACTATAATCATTTTTTCTAATGAAAATATATTGCAAAAGTGTTTATATTTTAAGTTAAAATGCACTCATGCACATTTCAATATTGACCTTTCTATCCCTTTAAATGAATTGAGATATATTTAAAGGTAATGAAAACCACATATCTTGCAATTTAATGTTTTCCCTTTTTTTAGTTCAAGGCAAACAGCTTGATACCTGTTATTAATCTTTTGTGATTTCTCAATAAAATGGACTAATGGAATATTATAGTACAGTATAGTGTATTACTAGTGTGTCTATAAAATGTGCAATTATTAACTATAACATATTTTATTACAAATGCTTCCTGGTTCTTAAAAGAAATATATGCTTCATTTGGGCTTCAATTAACAATAATTATCATCAAAGCAAAGTTACTTGTATGTGCTTCTTGAACTCTTTTGAAGACTAAGCTCGAACACTTCACTTATCCCACTGAAATAATAATAATGTTCTTAAAATACTGAAAATGAAATACACATTAGAAGCTTTTATTACCTTCGCACTATTAAACATTACATGAAACTATGTTTCAGTGAAAAAGAACAATGGCAGGAAAAAATACATATTAATTCTAAAGTTTAAGTTCTCACATAAACACACTAAGCAAGACAAATTCCAAGACTTAAATGTTTACTTAAAGGGACACTGAACCCAAATTTTTTCTTCTGTGATTCAGATAGAGCATGCAATTTTAAGCAACTTTCTAATTTACTTCTATTATTATTTTTTCTTCATTCTCTTGCTATCTTTATTTGAAAAATAAGGCATCTAAGCTTTTTTTGGTTCAGAACTATTTTTATTGGTGGATTAATTTATCCACCAGTCAGCAAGAACAACCCAGGTTGTTCACCAAAAATGGGCCGGCATCTAAACTTACATTCTTGCATTTCAAATAAAGATACCAATAGAATGAATAAAATGTGATAATATGATTAAATTAGAAAGTTGATTAAAATGTCATGCTCTATCTGAATCACAAAAGAAAAATTTGGGGTTCAGTGTCCCTTTAATAAAATAAATCATTGTTCTGTTAAAGGGACATTCTGAACCGAATTTAAATGAACATATATTAATTATATCTTTAGATAGAAACATATTTACAGTATACAAACACTGGCAAATGCCTCTAGTAAAAGTTATCACTGATTACGTGTTAGAATTTTTCTTTGCACGTGCATATGAAGCACAGTTAGATATTCTCAGTGAATTTTAAATACCACAGCTGCTCATCATGTTAGCAATGATGTAAATTGAGTCATTACCAGATGATACAAGCACCTAAGACTATCTGAGCAAAAGCTGTGTTTAAAATGCTGGTGCCAGGAGCATATTTAAGTACACTCTTCAAATAGCTGTAGCTTTTACTAGAAGTATTTTTGCTAATACAAGTATATTGTAAAAATGTTTGTATTCAAAATGGAAATGCACTTATGTGCATTACAATTTTGTCTGGAATGTTCCTTTAACTACTTGAGTGCTAACGACGGCTCTGGGCCGTCGCAGAGTTTCTCACTCAGGTGCTAACGACGGCTCAGAGCCGTCGCTAGCCCTCTCCCACCTTGAGGGAGATCTGGGGGCTCCCACCCACTCCTTTCCGTTTTGCGGGGTGACGTCATGCGTAATGGCGTGATGACATCACTGCGCAACTTTATTTAAAAATGACAAAGGACAATATAGGGAAAGGGGGCATGCTGCTTAGAAGCCTGTATCTCAGGCATCTAAGCAGCTACAGACCCCCAAGACTGGTATAAGTCTTGGGGATCTGAAAAGAAAAGAAAAAAAGTTATAAAAAAAAAATATTTTAAAAAATGTAAAATTTAAAAAACCCTCAAATGTGCTTAGCACCCAGGTGGGAAAGTGTTTAGCACTCAAAGGGTTAAGTAAAGTATTATATGCGTCAATGGGACACTAAAGTAAAAAATAACCTTTAGTGGTTAATATAGAGCATGCAACTATGAAAAAAATAAAAGAACTCTATTTTGCTTAATTCTTTTGTTATCCTTTTTTGAAGAGCAAACCTAGATAATTTAGGCAAAGTAGATGGGTTTCTTGAAGCATACACAAGCCTTAAAGGGACACACAAATCAAAATTAAACATTCACGATTCAGATAGAGCATGCAATATTAAGATACTTTACAATTTACTTTCATTATAAAATTTTGCAGTGTTTTTATATGCACACTCTCTGAGGCACCAGCTCCTGCTGACCTTGTGCACATGTTCACAGTGTATACATATAGTAGTCTGTGATTGGCTGATTGCTGTCACATGATACAGGGGGCCAGCAAATGTGGAAAAAAATAAATACATTTGTGAGAGAAAAATTTACTGCTTATTTGAAATTCAGACTAAGTGTGAGTGCATTGTTTTTTTTATTATGCACTTGTTTACTATGCTATTTTATTGTGTTAATTGTTCCTATGGCAGCAGTATTTGCAATGTTTGTAGCAAAACAAATATATCTATTTTTTTTTAATTGTGGATTTGATATTGAAATTCAATCGCCTGTGTCAAAAATTGCATCAAGGTGCTGAAATATTTTTTGTGCCACTATACACCATTTTAAAAACTAAGGGCTAGATTACAAGTGGACCACAATCAATAGCGCAGGGTTATGCTATGTTTTTGGTGACCTTGCACAAAGAATACTGTACTATCTGGTATTACAAGTGGACGTTTAAATAACTTAACCAAACCATCTTAACAGAGCCAAAACTTTTTTAGCGTGCGCTATACTTTTAATGAATATCTTAGGGATCGCTATTAGTGCGCTCATTGCACTCATATTAGAAGTGGTGATGTTGCGCTCAATCTTTATCCAAAATACCTCTGTAAAATGTACTGCTTTTTTATAAGCCCTGAAGTAAACCATTATTATTATTAATAGTAAAGCACAGAACTTCTGCACCCTCAGCTTAGTGCACCCTTAGTTTAGCACTCGAGCAACAAGAATATTACTGTGAGCCCCACAGAATTCTATTTTGTACGAGATTTAGCGCACCTGCGCTATAGGACAAGCAGATGTTAGCGCACCCTAGACTATCGCTTGATTGTTAAAAAATGACTTTGGATTTGTAATATGACCAGAAAAATAGAACCGTTTTTGATTGTGCTCAAGCGATGTTAACCCACAATAGCACTAAAGGCTGTGACACACTGCAAGCGATGCGGCGCGAGGCGAAGCAGCTGCTTTGCATCGCGTCACATCGCTTCTGAAGTTCAAATATTTTATCTCTACGCGACCTGACACAGCAGAGTGCTCAGAGATGAAAAGGCAGGACACGCTGAGCGCACACAGCTGCATCTACACGCTGCGCACCGCTCCACTTGCAGTGTGTCACAACCTCTACTTGTAATCTAGGCCTAATAGATTTGGTGCATGTGAAGTATATAAACTTGTGAATAGATGTTTTTAATTAAGAATGTGTTGATTTCTAAAGCTCAAAAGTTTCAGATATAATTGAAAAAATATTTTATTAAATATAAAAAACATAATAATGTGTCAATTCATTGGTAAAAAAACAACTTACATTAATGACTATAAAATCCCTTCAAATGTTTTACTAGAAAGTCATGTTAAAGGGACAGTCAACACTGCAAATGTTATTGTTTAAAAATATAGACAATGCCTTTACTACCCATTCCCCAGCTTTGCACAAATAACATTGTTATATTAATATACTTTATAACATTTAAACCTTTTTTAAATGTCTGTTTCTAAGCCCCTAAAGATAGCCCCATGATCACATGCTTCTGTATTTGCTTTTCACAACAGGGGAAGCCAGTTCATGTGAGCCATATAGATAACATTGTGCTGATGCCCGTGGCACAGCACTAATTGGCTAAAATGCAAGTCAATAGATAATAAATTTAAAGTCATGTGACCAGGGGGCCGTCAGAAGATGCTTAGAAACAAGGCAATCACAGGGGTAAAAAGTGAATTAATATAACCATGTTTTCTGTGCAAAACTGGGGAATGGGTAATAAAGGGATTATCTATCTTTTTAAACAATAAAAAAGATTGAGTTGACTGCCCCTTTAACCTTTTTCAGGTAAAAATTTTAAATGTTTAAATAGTGTTCTTTCCTATGCATACTCTATATTTTTAATGCCTTTGTCTAATCTAAAATATTGTTCATTACAATCATGGATTATAAAGAAATAATACCAGTTTTTTGTATTTCACAGAGTTGGAAGTGAGAAATAAGAAACTCAGAAGGTGCTAATTGAGAGGAATTAGCATCAAGTGAAGATCATTCCCTATACTCTGATTGGATAGATTAATAACAACCAGCTGCATAAAATTGGTATCCTCCACTGCTACAGATTTGCAATCTTCGACCATCTTTTAAAGGGATATGAAATCCAAAATGTTTATTTTGTGATTTAGACAGAGCATACCATTAAAAAAAAAAGTTTCCAATTAACTTCTATTATCAATTTGCTTTGTTTTCTTTGTTGAAGAGATACCTAGGTAGGCATCTGGAGCACTTCATGTTAGGGAATAGTGCTACCATCTAGTGATGTTGCATATTGATAAACAATTGCAAAACAGCTCCCATATAGTGCTCCAGACATGTGCACGCCCCTGAGCTTACCTTCTGCTTTTCAACAAGATACCAAAAGAACAAAGAAAATTTGATAATAGAAGTAAATAAGAAAGTTGTTTACAATTGCATGCTCTATCTGAATCATGAAAGAAACAAAATGGAGTTTCATGTCCCTTTAATGTGTAATAAGGTTTTTTTAATATTATTTCAAAATAGGGCAGTCTGTTGCATTTTCATTTGTTTAGGTATTTGACTGAATATTCTGATTCTTTGAGCGTTTGTACACAAATTAAAGGAACATTAAACCCAAAAATGTTCTTTCATGATTCAGATACAGAATACAATTTTTAACAACATTCCAATTTACTTCTATTATCTAATGTGCTTCATTCTTTAGATATCCTTTGTTGAAGAAATAGCAATGCACATGAGTGAGCCAATCACTCGAGGCATCTATGTGCATCCACCAATCAGCAGCTACTGAGCATATCAAGAGAATAAAGCAAATTTGATAATAGAAGTAAATTAGAAAGTTGTTTAAAATTGCATGTTCTATCTGAATCATGAAAGAAAAAAAATTGGGTTTTATGTCCCTTTAATGCTTCTGAAGCTACAAGAGATACTATTCACATAGTGCTAGTATGGTAGTGAATGCCCAATGTATAAAAAGCTGGCATCTAAGCAGTTAAAGCTATTGTCTCCCCACACCCTGCTGCAAGAACAGAATTCCATTACAAAACACCCTATGATTCAGCCCCTAGGAACTTCTGCTCCATCAATGATTTGAATCCCTTTGCCTACTATCACCTCCTACCATTCTCTATGCTGTCTGAGACCTTGTTCACACTGATGGCTCTAATTACATTTTATCCATTTGTTTGTATATACAGAAAAAAATATGACGACATTGTTTACATGAATCCACTTTACTATGAAAATGAAAGCCTTAAAGGGACATTAAACACTTTGAGATGGCAATATAAAATGATAAATTGTATATATAAAACAACTCTGCAATATACTTTCATTATTTATTTTGTCCTCTTTGCCTGTAATTACATTCTGAAATTGTGAGCTTTTCAGTTCCTGTTAGAAATGGAAGTGCAGAACACTGTTAAATCCAGCACAGCCATTGGCTGCACACTCTAATGACCTATGTATAACTGTCCCTAATTGGCCACAGGAGAGAAGGTAACACAAGTTACAACATGGCAGCTCCCAGTGTTTTATAGACACTAAAACTTTACACTTATTTTGTCACTTTTTAAACAACTAATAAAACTTTAAAAAATACATCTACATGTTAGTCATGGACTAATCTTTTCTTTGAATGCATCATTCTATCTAGCATGTATTTAGTGTTTAATGTCCCTTTAAAACTACCTAAGAACGAATAATGAAGATTTACATCTGGAAATGACTTTAGACCTTTGTATAACATAGTGATGCTATAATCTACATTAACATTATTGCACTAAACTACATTCACTCATATACATGCACATATATCAGATATGTGTACATAATGTAAAAAAACAAAAAGAAATGGTGCATCCGTCTCCTTATTAAACTGGTCTGTAACCTGAGATTAAAGGGACAGTCTAGTCAAAATTAAACTTTTATGATTCAGATAGGGCATGCATTTTTAAACAACTTTTCAATTGACTTTTATCATTAAATTTGCTTGGTTCCCTTGGTGGTATTTTTGAAAAGATAAACCTAGGTTGGCTCAAACTGATTTCTAAACCGTTGAAAAACGCCTCTTAGCTCAGAGCATTTTGAAAGTTTTTCACAGTTAGACAGTACTAGTTCATGTGTGTCATAAATAGACTTGTGCATGGCCGAAAAATTCGGTTTGGATCGATTCGGATGTTTTCGAATTTCGGTTTGGATCGATTCGAATTCGGAAAAATTCAAATTAATTTGTTTCAGATTTGTTTCGGATTCATTCGGATTCGAATAAATTTGGCTGGATTCGGTTCGGTTCGGAAATTCTGAATTTCGGTATGTGTTAGGTGGGATGTGCTGTGTATTAGACTAGTATTATGTACTGTATATTAGGTGTAACCCATAGCAGAGTGATATAACCTAATATACTGTACAATACTAGTGTAATCCATGGCCATCCGAATGTAAGAAATAAATACGAACTAATTCGGATTTATTTGCTAGATTCGGTACTACTGTAATTCAGAAATTCAAATCGATCCGAATCTCCGAATATAACAAATTCGGCCGAATTTCGATTCGGAACGAATCGAAACGCACATGTCTAGTCATAAAGATATCATTGTGCTCACTCCTGTGGTGTTATTTAGGAGTCTGCACTGATTGGCTAAACTGCATTTCTGTCAAAAGCACTGAGATAAGGGGGCAGTCTGCAGAGGCTTAGAAAGAAGGTGATCACAAAGGTAAAACATATATTAATATAACTGTGTTGATTATGCAAAACTGGGAATGGGTAATAAAGGGATTATCTATCTTTTCAAATAATAACAATTCTGGTGTAGACTGTCCCTTTAATTATAGATAACTATGGACACCATTTAACAAGCGCCTTTGCCTGCAAGCTAACATGAGCAAGCCTACAGTCGATCGTTATGCCAGCTCTGAGATAGCAATCACCCCAGAACAACAAAGTGATGAGCTGCACCAGGGTACTTGTTAAAAAACTTTTATTGTAGGTCACAATATCTTCCTTCCAGAAGCATTATTTCACAACAACAAAGGACATTGTGGTGTGTGTAGAAATCACCCAAAGAGCTTATTGCTGACGCGTTTCAGCCTAACTGGCCGTAATCGTAGCATAATGCTCATAATCCCAATCCACCTTTAAATACATTGTGCTAAATTGTGATTGGATAAAACAATTATCCTAGGCGGTTTCTAAGAACACACCTATTATACAGATACACCAATATAAAGTATTATTCATATATGTTTAATAAACAATAATAAGTAATGTAAACATTATACAATTGCTTTTGCTCAGATGAACTCCCGGTTGGGACTAACAGTTGACTTATAGCCTGAATATTATAGTTCTAGACTTTACACTTTTGTTAACTTTTTTATCTCAATTTCAAAGTCTGCCAAAATATCCTTATCATTTTTTATTGCCCTAACCTATTCTATCTAGGCTTTTAAGTCCCTTATTAAACTATTAGAAAATTGAGTCAATAAAAAAACTGAAAAATCTGCACAAATATGCAAAGACTTACAAAAAACTTTTTTTGCATAAAATACTTTCCTTGTCCCTTTGCTGGAGACTAATGTTGCCAAACATTATCCAATTAAATTAATAAATAAATGAATAAACTTATACATGTGCTCCAAATATACTTCATTTAAATTCCAAATCTCAATTTTAATTTTTTGTTTCCGAATTTAAATTAAATTTCAAGCCGTACTCAGGGGATGCCCTTGGACACACAGACCCAAGGATCTTTATTCCCAAAAATTGATTATATCGAATTCTGAATTCAGACCTGTGGGGATTCTAGTCCTGAGTCTGTGTATCCAAAAGGCCTCCCTTTTGGCTAGGAGTTTGTCTCTGTCTCCATCCCTTGCCTTACAGGTTACTTGTTCAATGATTGTCCACCTCATTGTGTCTACATTCTTATTGTGTGTCAATTTAAAATGCTGCACTAATGGTGTTGTCAATTTCCCTGCTTTGATATTATTTATATGTTCACGTATTCTGTCCCGTGTTTCTCTGGATGTGAGTCCTGTGTATTGGACTCCACATTGTACACACGTCAGCAAATAAACCACATAAGTGGGTCGACAATTCAGGCATGAGTAGTGCCTGAATTGTTCCCCTGTTACTGTACTTGAGAAACCTTCACCACACTGTAAGAATCCACAAGCTATACATGATGTATAGCTACATTTGAATACTCCTTTAAATCTTAACCATGATGATTGGTCAAGTTTTGTGGTGCTTATTTGTGTGGGAGCTAGAATATTAGCTAATGTTTTCCCTTTTTTGAACGCATACCTGCACCCCTTTGATACAATATCACTAAGATCATCATCAGCCGATAACATATGGAAATGCTTCCGTATGATATTGCAGATCTGATGATATTGGTTACTATATCTAGTGATAAAGGAAACACCTTCGAAAGCATCTTTTTTCCCAGGCTTCTCTGATTTGAGAAATTGAGACCTGTTTCTTTTGGCTATATCTAATCTAGAAATAGACACTTCCTTTCTTTTGTAACCTCTTTGACATAAGCGGTCCTCTAGTTCTGAAGCCTGTATATCAAATTCCTCCTGAGTTGTACAGTTACGTTTCAAACGTATAAACTGCCCTTTTGTAACAGATCGAAAAACCCTTTTAGGGTGGTTGCTTTTCGCGTGGAGCAGTGTATTTCCTGAGATGGGTTTTCTAAACACCTTTGTAAACACTTTGTTTTCTTTACTCATTAGTGTTACATCTAGATAGTTGAGCTGTGTGACATTAAACTCATGTGTTAGTTTAATCCCCACTGTATTGTTATTGAGGTGCCTTAGGAAGTCCTCAGCTTCTGATTCACTTCCTTCCCAGATGATCAGAAGATCATCTATATATCTCCTGTAGTAATTGATCTTAGCTTTCCAGGGTCCACTATCTCCATAGATGTGGGACAGCTCCCACCAACCCATGAACAGGTTGGCATAGGAGGGGGCAAATTTGGCCCCCATCGCTGTCCCACATCTCTGGAGGTAGTGGTCTCCCTAAAACATGAAAAAATTATGAGTTAACAAGAACTCTGTAACATTCAGGATGTAACTACAAAGCTGGGGACTATACTCAGTCATCCTTTTCAGGAAAAACGATAATGCTTCTAGACCCTTGTCATGAGGTATAGATGAGTACAAGGAAGTTACATCTATAGACAGCCAACTGAAGTGGCTATGCCAAAAGACAGATTCAAGTTCAATCAAAAGTTGCTTAGTATCTCTCAAATGACTAGACAACTTAGATACCATTGGCTGTAGGATGGAATCTAACCATTGTGACATAGGCTCTAATATAGAGCCTATGCCACTAATAATGGGACGGCCCTTAACATCTGTTAAGGACTTATGTACTTTGGGAAGGAAATTGAAAACAGGCTTTATCGGAGAATCTACTATCAAAAATTCACTTGTTTTCTCATCTATAAAGCCTGCTTCCTTTCCATTGTCAATTAAGTGCAATATTTCACGCTTGAATCTTGCTGTGGGATCATGCGACAGTAGCATATACTGGAGTGGGTCTGAAAGTTGTCGTAGTGCTTCTTGAACAAAGAAACATTTATCCATGACAACCACAGACCCACCCTTGTCTGCTGATCTAATCACCAAACTTTTATCTCCTTTGAGACTGTTTAGTGCTGAAAACTCTTCTTTATTTAAATTTGGATGCACATATTGTTTGGCAACATAGGCTAAATTCGTTAGATCCCTCTCCACTCTTCTTTGAAATTGTTCAAGAATATTTCCCCTTATATGTAAGGGATAAAATTTAGAGGCACTTGAAAACAGAGGGCCACTCGATACTTTGTTTGTATCTGTATATGTCTCATTGTTGCCACTTTCAAAGTACAAATTTTCCAGTGCCTCCAAATCACATGCCTCTTGAAATGTAAATGTTGTGTTTGAAAGGGATTTATTTTCAGTTTTATCATGACTCATCTCTGTACCACCTCTAGCAAAATATTTCTTTACTGTAAGATTCCTGATCAGTCTGTTCACGTCCACTAAGGTTTGGAATAAATTAAATGTGTCAGCTGGCACAAAGCTTAGGCCATAATTTAAGACCTTAGTTTCAATGGCACTTAATGGACGCGAAGACAGATTAATCACAGAATTTATTGATACTTGGTTTTTGATCTGCCCCTCCTGGGGGGTTGTCGTTGTTGTAATGGGTTCCCTTTTAGAATCCCTTTCCCTTTTGTAACATTTCCCCCCCCCCTTCGAATCCTTCTGGGACCTTTGAAAAAACCTGCGTTACATCTGATCTCTCTTCTTCCCTATGGGTCCCAGAACTTACTTCATTTGCATAATTTTGCTGATACTTTGAAGTGCTCATTTCTGTGTTGGTCCTAGTTATGGGGGCTAATGTTTGATCTAAGTTACAAGTTATAACCTTATTACTAGCTGTGTCCTCCTCTTCTCCTGAAGTGGAACAATCCCCAGAGGACTCAGCCTCACTTTCATTAAAGGTTACCTTCTTTGATTTAAAAGCTTGTTTATTTTGTTTCTTGCCTGATTTTTTACCTTTGGGGAACCTTTTTTGATCGTTTTCCCTTCTATAGCTTGTTCTTTGTTTTCTATTCCAAATGTAGATTTTATTGTTTTCGTAATCACTTAAATCCCTTAGATATTTATCGTGCTTAATCTCCATAATTAATGCCTTTGATTCTGCCAATGTAACCTGCAGTATTGAATCAAATTTCTTAAATTGTAACTCTTTGCTACGCACATTTAATTCAATTTGCAAAACATCAATTTCTTTCGAAACAGTAACTAACAGCTTGGATTTAAATTCTATTAACATTCCCATCAGTTTAAGTGAACAATCTGAAAGCACCCCATTCCAGACCCTTATGAACTCTTCGTCTTCCACCACAAAGGTGGGAAACTTGTTGACCCTCAGGCACCTGGGTATCATACCCTGATTCAGATACTTTTGCAGTGTCCAAATGTCCCATTTGAGTCTTATTTCTTTCTCTAGGAGAGACTCCATATGCTCAAACAGTTTGCTAAGTGTATAGGTGGAAAAATCAGAGGAAAATACATTCTCAATCTCTAACGTGTTCTCCACACGTTCATCTGACCTCCGCAATGAATAAAATTGTATTACTTCAATGTCCCTCATTTCTTGTTCCATATTGTGAAACTTGTGATATGTGCCGCTTGCACGCCAGAAACGTTTTTCCCAGGCTTCAGAGAAGCCTGGGAAAAAAGATGCTTTCGAAGGTGTTTCCTTTATCACTAGATATAGTAACCAATATCATCAGATCTGCAATATCATACGGAAGCATTTCCATATGTTATCGGCTGATGATGATTTTAGTGATATTGTATCAAAGGGGTGCAGGTATGCGTTCAAAAAAGGGAAAACATTAGCTAATATTCTAGCACCCACACAAATAAGCACCACAAAACTTGACCAATCATCATGGTTAAGATTTAAAGGAGTATTCAAATGTAGCTATACATCATGTATAGCTTGTGGATTCTTACAGTGTGGTGAAGGTTTCTCAAGTACAGTAACAGGGGAACAATTCAGGCACTACTCATGCCTGAATTGTCGAGCCACTTATGTGGTTTATTTGCTGACGTGTGTACAATGTGGAGTCCAATACACAGGACTCACATCCAGAGAAACACGGGACAGAATACGTGAACATATAAATAATATCAAAGCAGGGAAATTGACAACACCATTAGTGCAGCATTTTAAATTGACACACAATAAGAATGTAGACACAATGAGGTGGACAATCATTGAACAAGTAACCTGTAAGGCAAGGGATGGAGACAGAGACAAACTCCTAGCCAAAAGGGAGGCCTTTTGGATACACAGACTCAGGACTAGAATCCCCACAGGTCTGAATTCAGAATTCGATATAATCAATTTTTGGGAATAAAGATCCTTGGGTCTGTGTGTCCAAGGGCATCCCCTGAGTACGGCTTGAAATTTAATTTAAATTCGGAAACAAAAAATTAAAATTGAGATTTGGAATTTAAATGAAGTATATTTGGAGCACATGTATAAGTTTATTCATTTATTTATTAATTTAATTGGATAATGTTTGGCAACATTAGTCTCCAGCAAAGGGACAAGGAAAGTATTTTATGCAAAAAAAGTTTTTTGCAAGTCTTTGCATATTTGTGCAGATTTTTCAGTTTTTTTATTGACTCAATTTTCTAATAGTTTAATAAGGGACTTAAAAGCCTAGATAGAATAGCTTAGGGCAATAAAAAATGATAAGGATATTTTGGCAGACTTTGAAAACAGAATTTATGTTTACCTGATAAATTACTTTCTCCAACGGTGTGTCCGGTCCACGGCGTCATCCTTACTTGTGGGATATTCTCTTCCCCAACAGGAAATGGCAAAGAGCCCAGCAAAGCTGGTCACATGATCCCTCCTAGGCTCCGCCTACCCCAGTCATTCGACCGACGTAAAGGAGGAATATTTGCATGGGAGAAACCATATGATACCGTGGTGACTGTAGTTAAAGAAAATAAATTATCAGACCTGATTAAAAAACCAGGGCGGGCCGTGGACCGGACACACCGTTGGAGAAAGTAATTTATCAGGTAAACATAAATTCTGTTTTCTCCAACATAGGTGTGTCCGGTCCACGGCGTCATCCTTACTTGTGGGAACCAATACCAAAGCTTTAGGACACGGATGAAGGGAGGGAGCAAATCAGGTCACCTAAATGGAAGGCACCACGGCTTGCAAAACCTTTCTCCCAAAAATAGCCTCAGAAGAAGCAAAAGTATCAAACTTGTAAAATTTGGTAAATGTGTGCAGTGAAGACCAAGTCGCTGCCCTACATATCTGATCAACAGAAGCCTCGTTCTTGAAGGCCCATGTGGAAGCCACAGCCCTAGTGGAATGAGCTGTGATTCTTTCAGGAGGCTGCCGTCCGGCAGTCTCATAAGCCAATCTGATGATGCTTTTAATCCAAAAAGAGAGAGAGGTAGAAGTTGCTTTTTGACCTCTCCTTTTACCAGAATAAACAACAAACAAGGAAGATGTTTGTCTAAAATCCTTTGTAGCATCTAAATAGAATTTTAGAGCGCGAACAACATCCAAATTGTGCAACAAACGTTCCTTCTTTGAAACTGGATTCGGACACAAAGAAGGCACGACTATCTCCTGGTTAATGTTTTTGTTAGAAACAACTTTCGGAAGAAAACCAGGTTTAGTACGTAAAACCACCTTATCTGCATGGAACACCAGATAAGGAGGAGAACACTGCAGAGCAGATAATTCTGAAACTCTTCTAGCAGAAGAAATTGCAACCAAAAACAAAACTTTCCAAGATAATAACTTAATATCAACGGAATGTAAGGGTTCAAACGGAACCCCCTGAAGAACTGAAAGAACTAAGTTGAGACTCCAAGGAGGAGTCAAAGGTTTGTAAACAGGCTTGATTCTAACCAGAGCCTGAACAAAGGCTTGAACATCTGGCACAGCTGCCAGCTTTTTGTGAAGTAACACAGACAAGGCAGAAATCTGTCCCTTCAAGGAACTTGCAGATAATCCTTTCTCCAATCCTTCTTGAAGAAAGGATAGAATCTTAGGAATTTTTACCTTGTCCCAAGGGAATCCTTTAGATTCACACCAACAGATATATTTTTTCCATATTTTGTGGTAAATTTTTCTAGTTACAGGCTTTCTGGCCTGAACAAGAGTATCAATAACAGAATCTGAGAACCCTCGTTTTGATAAGATCAAGCGTTCAATCTCCAAGCAGTCAGTTGGAGTGAGACCAGATTCGGATGTTCGAACGGACCTTGAACAAGAAGGTCTCGTCTCAAAGGTAGCTTCCATGGTGGAGCCGATGACATATTCACCAGATCTGCATACCAAGTCCTGCGTGGCCACGCAGGAGCTATCAAGATCACCGATGCCCTCTCCTGATTGATCCTGGCTACCAGCCTGGGGATGAGAGGAAACGGCGGGAATACATAAGCTAGTTTGAAGGTCCAAGGTGCTACTAGTGCATCTACTAGAGTCGCCTTGGGATCCCTGGATCTGGACCCGTAGCAAGGAACCTTGAAGTTCTGACGAGAGGCCATCAGATCCATGTCTGGAATGCCCCACAGTTGAGTAATTTGGGCAAAGATTTCCGGATGGAGTTCCCACTCCCCCGGATGTAATGTCTGACGACTCAGAAAATCCGCTTCCCAATTTTCCACTCCTGGGATGTGGATTGCAGACAGGTGGCAGGAGTGAGTCTCCGCCCATTGAATGATTTTGGTCACTTCTTCCATCGCCAGGGAACTCCTTGTTCCCCCCTGATGGTTGATGTACGCAACAGTCGTCATGTTGTCTGATTGAAACCGTATGAACTTGGCCTTTGCTAGCTGAGGCCAAGCCTTGAGAGCATTGAGTATCGCTCTCAGTTCCAGAATATTTATCGGTAGAAGAGATTCTTCCCGAGACCAAAGACCCTGAGCTTTCAGGGGTCCCCAGACCGCGCCCCAGCCCATCAGACTGGCGTCGGTCGTGACAATGACCCACTCTGGCCTGCGGAAGTTCATCCCTTGTGACAGGTTGTCCAGGGACAGCCTGTATAGTCCCCATTCCACTGACTGAGCATGCACAGTTGTAATGGTCTTAGATGAATGCGCGCAAAAGGAACTATGTCCATTGCCGCTACCATCAAACCTATTACTTCCATGCACTGCGCTATGGAAGGAAGAGGAACGGAATGAAGTATTTGACAAGAGTTTAGAAGTTTTGTTTTTCTGGCCTCTGTCAGAAAAATCCTCATTTCTAAGGAGTCTATTATTGTTCCCAAGAAGGGAACCCTTGTTGACGGAGATAGAGAACTCTTTTCTACGTTCACTTTCCATCCGTGAGATCTGAGAAAGGCCAGGACTATGTCCGTGTGAGCCTTTGCTTGAGGAAGGGACGACGCTTGAATCAGAATGTCGTCCAAGTAAGGTACTACTGCAATGCCCCTTGGTCTTAGCACCGCTAGAAGGGACCCTAGTACCTTTGTGAAAATCCTTGGAGCAGTGGCTAATCCGAAAGGAAGTGCCACGAACTGGTAATGCTTGTCCAGGAATGCGAACCTTAGGAACCGATTATGTTCCTTGTGGATAGGAATATGTAGATACGCATCCTTTAAATCCACCGTGGTCATGAATTGACCTTCCTGGATGGAAGGAAGAATTGTTCGAATGGTTTCCATTTTGAACGATGGAACCTTGAGAAACTTGTTTAGGATCTTGAGATCTAAGATTGGTCTGAACGTTCCCTCTTTTTTGGGAACTACGAACAGATTGGAGTAGAACCCCATCCCTTGTTCTCCTAATGGAACAGGATGAATCACTCCCATTTTTAACAGGTCTTCTACACAATGTAAGAATGCCTGTTTTTTTATGTGGTCTGAAGACAATTGAGACCTGTGGAACCTCCCCCTTGGGGGAAGCCCCTTGAATTCCAGAAGATAACCTTGGGAGACTATTTCTAGTGCCCAAGGATCCAGAACATCTCTTGCCCAAGCCTGAGCGAAGAGAGAGAGTCTGCCCCCCACCAGATCCGGTCCCGGATCGGGGGCCAACATTTCATGCTGTCTTGGTAGCAGTGGCAGGTTTCTTGGCCTGCTTTCCCTTGTTCCAGCCTTGCATTGGTCTCCAGGCTGGCTTGGCTTGAGAAGTATTACCCTCTTGCTTAGAGGACGTAGCACTTGGGGCTGGTCCGTTTCTACGAAAGGGACGAAAATTAGGTTTATTTTTGGCCTTGAAAGACCTATCCTGAGGAAGGGCGTGGCCCTTACCCCCAGTGATATCAGAGATAATCTCTTTCAAGTCAGGGCCAAACAGCGTTTTCCCCTTGAAAGGAATGTTAAGCAATTTGTTCTTGGAAGACGCATCCGCTGACCAAGATTTCAACCAAAGCGCTCTGCGCGCCACAATAGCAAACCCAGAATTTTTCCCCGCTAACCTAGCCAATTGCAAAGTGGCGTCTAGGGTGAAAGAATTAGCCAATTTGAGAGCACGGATTCTGTCCATAATCTCCTCATAAGGAGGAGAATCACTAGTGATCGCCTTTTCTAGCTCATCGAACCAGAAACACGCGGCTGTAGTGACAGGGACAATGCATGAAATTGGTTGTAGAAGGTAACCTTGCTGAACAAACATCTTTTTAAGCAAACCTTCTAATTTTTTATCCATAGGATCTTTGAAAGCACAACTATCTTCTATGGGTATAGTGGTGCATTTGTTTAAAGTAGAAACCGCCCCCTCGACCTTGGGGACTGTCTGCCATAAGTCCTTTCTGGGGTCGACCATAGGAAACAATTTTTTAAATATGGGGGGAGGGACGAAAGGTATACCGGGCCTTTCCCATTCTTTATTTACAATGTCCACCACCCGCTTGGGTATAGGAAAAGCTTCTGGGGGCCCCGGGACCTCTAGGAACTTGTCCATTTTACATAGTTTCTCTGGGATGATCAAATTCTCACAATCATCCAGAGTGGATAACACCTCCTTAAGCAGAGCGCGGAGATGTTCCAACTTAAATTTAAATGTAATCACATCAGGTTCAGCTTGTTGAGAAATTTTCCCTGAATCTGAAATTTCTCCCTCAGACAAAACCTCCCTGGCCCCCTCAGACTGGTGTAGGGGCCCTTCAGAAACAATATCATCAGCGTCCTCATGCTCTTCAGTATTATCTAAAACAGAGCAGTCGCGCTTACGCTGATAAGTGGGCATTTTGGCTAAAATGTTTTTGATAGAATTATCCATTACAGCCGTTAATTGTTGCATAGTAAGGAGTATTGGCGCGCTAGATGTACTAGGGGCCTCCTGAGTGGGCAAGACTGGTGTAGATGAAGGAGGGGATGATGCAGTACCATGCTTACTCCCCTCACTTGAGGAATCATCTTGGGCATCATTTTCTCTAAATTTTGTGTCACATAAATCACATCTATTTAAATGAGAAGGAACCTTGGCTTCCCCACATTCAGAACACAGTCTATCTGGTAGTTCAGACATGTTAAACAGGCATAAACTTGATAACAAAGTACAAAAAACGTTTTAAAATAAAACCGTTACTGTCACTTTAAATTTTAAACTGAACACACTTTATTACTGCAATTGCGAAAAAGTATGAAGGAATTGTTCAAAATTCACCAAAATTTCACCACAGTGTCTTAAAGCCTTAAAAGTATTGCACACCAAATTTGGAAGCTTTAACCCTTAAAATAACGGAACCGGAGCCGTTTTTATCTTTAACCCCTTTACAGTCCCTGGTATCTGCTTTGCTGAGACCCAACCAAGCCCAAAGGGGAATACGATACCAAATGACGCCTTCAGAAAGTCTTTTCTATGTATCAGAGCTCCTCACACATGCGACTGCATGTCATGCTTCTCAAAAACAAGTGCGCAATACCGGCGCGAAAATGAGACTCTGCCTATGATTAGGGAAAGCCCCTAGAGAATAAGGTGTCCAAAACAGTGCCTGCCGATATTATTTTACAAAATACCCAGATTAAAATGATTCCTCAAGGCTAAATATGTTTATATATGAATCGATTTAGCCCAGAAAATGTCTACAGTCTTAAAAAGCCCTTGTGAAGCCCTTATTTACTGTCTGTAATAAAAATGGCTTACCGGATCCCATAGGGAAAATGACAGCTTCCAGCATTACATCGTCTTGTTAGAATGTGTCATACCTCAAGCAGCAAAATTCTGCTCACTGTTCCCTCAACTGAAGTTAATTCCTCTCAACAGTCCTGTGTGGAACAGCCATCGATTTTAGTAACGGTTGCTAAAATCATTTTCCTCTTACAAACAGAAATCTTCATCTCTTTTCTGTTTCAGAGTAAATAGTACATACCAGCACTATTTTAAAATAACAAACTCTTGATTGAATAATAAAAACTACAGTTAAACACTAAAAAACTCTAAGCCATCTCCGTGGAGATGTTGCCTGTACAACGGCAAAGAGAATGACTGGGGTAGGCGGAGCCTAGGAGGGATCATGTGACCAGCTTTGCTGGGCTCTTTGCCATTTCCTGTTGGGGAAGAGAATATCCCACAAGTAAGGATGACGCCGTGGACCGGACACACCTATGTTGGAGAAATTGAGATAAAAAAGTTAACAAAAGTGTAAAGTCTAGAACTATAATATTCAGGCTATAAGTCAACTGTTAGTCCCAACCGGGAGTTCATCTGAGCAAAAGCAATTGTATAATGTTTACATTACTTATTATTGTTTATTAAACATATATGAATAATACTTTATATCGGTGTATCTGTATAATAGGTGTGTTCTTAGAAACCGCCCAGGATAATTGTTTTATCCAATCACAATTTAGCACAATGTATTTAAAGGTGGATTGGGATTATGAGCATTATGCTACGATTACGACCAGTTAGGCTGAAACGCGTCAGCAATAAGCTCTTTGGGTGATTTCTACACACACCACAATGTCCTTTGTTGTTGTGAAATAATGCTTCTGGAAGGAAGATATTGTGACCTACAATAAAAGTTTTTTAACAAGTACCCTGGTGCAGCTCATCACTTTGTTGTTCTGGAATCCATTGAAACGGAGCTTGCACAGAGGTAGCTTGTAACCGCTATAGACCTAGCCAGCACCCATCGGACAGTTCTGACAGCTGATCGAACAGCTGAGGAGGAGGAAGCCGAGAGTAAAGATTCCGGTGACGTCAGACGCCAAGTTACCGCGAGTGGAGAGGGACCCAGGAGGAGAGCGGAATACAAGCCGGAGGCAGAAAGAGAGGGGCTCTGATCTGTACCATCCCACTGCCCCGGAGGAACTAGTAAGCTCTCTGAGGACGGGCCAGACTCTGCGAGTAGCGGAAAGCGGCAAGAACCCGGGAACATTCTCCAAGCAGGGGTGAGTCTATTTACAAGACATCTCTATCTTGGTGCATTACAAGTTTGGGATCATCTATCATATCAAGTGAATAGACTGGGCGGTTATATTAGGTGCTCACACAACCAATGACTTTAGCAATCACCCCAGTCTAGTCCAACTGGAGTGATTGGCAGTGCGCGAGTAGGAGGGCCACCATAGTTTGTGCAATAATGCCACACAGACAGGTTCATAATTGTCCACCCAGACTATCTTAAATTGAGGCCTATACGTTTTATCATAGGTTAGCATTGTTTATAATGCTACGTAAAAAACATGTTATTATTTTGATTGAAGGAAAAATGTAAAATGTTATGAAGCACTGAGCAACGGATAATTGCAAGTGCTGATTGAACACTGTGTTTTGCTTTTAAAAGTTACCAGCAGGGAGCGCTGAGAGCTTTTCCTATGCGTTTACTGACATTTTACAAGTTAATTGCACTGTTTGCATTGGTAGTTACTTTTACAAATGAAAGACAGCTTGCATAAACACAGTGCTCAGGCTCAGCCACTGCACATAAAAAATTCTACCTGAAGGTTTGTGACTCCTACAGGAGCAATTAAGGAGGTAGAGATTGCTCTTGTGTGCAGTCCCACAGAACCCAATGAGTGATTTAAGTGACAGACTAACTCTCCCTGATAGGCAGCATCCATGAACAACTATACTGACACAAAGCTTGGTTTAGTCTCCCTTACTGCTCCGCTGCTGTGTGATCAGTGCACAACTAGGGTGGCCACCTTGGCCATGGTTTCCTGGACACTTATGAGTTATACATGCTGCAGGGTATGCAGGAAGGAATATGAATAGTGCTATCCAGAAACACAATATATGTTCTGTCCTGCACACCCTGTAGCATGTGTAACTCATAAGTGTCCAGGAAAACATGGCTGAGGTAGCAACCCTATGCACAACCCCTCCTCTAGCTGTGAGATATATTTTTCTAGCATGCCTTTAATCTCTTTATACGAGCTGGACAGAGAATAAACCATACAAATATTTAAAGAAATATTAGTTGCAGTAATCCTCATCAACACTCAGCACTTACTGACTTTCACTGAAATTAGATACAAAACCAGCTTTGTTTTACTGTGTCTCACTCATCACAGAAGGGAGCCCGACCATCTCATATTGATACACTGTATATAGCTTGCTTATGTCATTTTCTGCATAAGGAGTGTCACAAGCAGTTTGTATAGAGTGTGGCAGAGGAGACTAGAACACAAACTAGCCCGAGTATGACTGAGGCAGGATAACTGCATAGCTTCCAAGACTATTCAAACTTAAGAAGAATTGGAGTATTAAAGGACCAGTTAATACAGAAGATTTGCATAATCAATAAATGCATGATAAAGAAACAATGCCATAGCACTTAACTTCAAATGAGTAGAAGATACTTTTCTGACACTTTTCAAAATGATATCTTGCACATGCTCAGTAGGAGCTGGTGACTCAAAAAGTGTAAATATAAAAAGATTGTGCACATTTTGTTAATGGAAGAAAATTGGAAAATTGTTTAAAATTGTATGACCTATCTGAATCATAAAAGTTTAATTTTGACTTGAGTGTCCTTTCAACAGGGTACTGTGTGACAAACTAGTGGGTAAGTATTTGAATTCACAAGGGTAGGGTGGGTCCAGCAGTAGGAAATGGGCTAACAAGGCTTATGCATAGCAGACAGACAGTGACTATTTTTCTAGTAGTCTACAAGTGAAGGCAGGACTGTGTAACACAGGTCAGAATTTATGGCTGTCCAGATAAAGTCAGGACACCTTGGCTGTTGTTATTATATCACCATACAAACAAATAGCTAAAGCAAATATACATTTATAATTGAGTTAAATACATATGTCATATGCTAAATAATACTTAAAAAAAAATCTGCCTGTTGTTTTTAAATAACAATCTGAAAAGAAAAGTGGACTCTGGTCGTTGTATTCTGCCTCTGTCTATGTGAAATGCTATATTAAAAGATCTAACATCTTTGAAGGTGTAAACCTGCAGAAAGATGCCATGAAAAAGGTTATTAGACAACCAGCGGGGAGACTAACTCTTCATTGTCTTCCTGGTTCCCGCTGTGAAGATGTATTCTAATGCCTTCATTACAGAACATTAGCAGAAGGAGAAAAAAAAAACTTAATTAAAGGAAGAACAAGAGTTTTTACTTTGAAAATGATGAAGAATTAATCCTGCAATATCCTTATCGCTACTTCTGAGAAAGGCTTATCATCTCTTCATATCCGCGGCATTGTCAGATCGTCAAAGATATATTTTTTTATTATGGGAAACACAGCTGTTTGAGAATTCTATATGGTAGCTGTGGTTTAATTAAATTAAAATAAGTGAAATATAAGAAAGATTTTTTTCAGTCAAATGATTGGCAATAAGACGTGTATGGAGGAGTGCAGCAATTAAACATGTAATAAGTTATTTATTTGCATTAAAAAAATTAAGTTAATGTTTTTTTAAAGGCACACTGTATTGGTAACGTTTTAAAGTATATAAAAGAGCAGTATTTACGCCTGTCATAAATATTAAATTATAATATCTATAACTTATACACAACCTTCTTTACAATTAGGTTGTTACAGGATATGGAATATAAAGGGGAAGATAGGACGAATAAAAGGTGAATAGTAGATTTAAAATAATTAGTGGAGATTAGAGATTTTGAGCCAAATTTCATTATATATAAACTATTTTAATTACATGTTTTGTCATTAAAAAGTTACATTTGAGATCACAGACCCACATCAAAGGAGTAAACCTAACTAAGCAAATAAAATGAGCAACTAATACCACATGCGGTGTTGGCTTTTACAGTATAATCATTTTAAAAGAACAAAACAAATTAGAAATTAGAAATAACTTGGCTTTTTTTTTAAAGGGACATTAAACACTATGGGGCCGAATGGAGCTTGATGCCCCTGTTTCGGCTCGCCGGAAACAGCAGTTATGAAGCAGCGGTCTAAAGACGCTGCTCCATAACTTGTCTGCCTGCTCTGAGGCTGCAGATATCAATCCACCCAATCCTATACGATCAGGCTGATTGACACCCCGAATCTGCAGGGGGCGGCATTGCACAAGCAGTTCACAAGAACTACTTGCGCAATGATCAATGCCGATAGTGCATGCTGCCGGCATTTATCGATGTGCGGCGGACATGATGCGCTACATCGTATCATGTCTGCTCGCACTTTCATAAATCAACCCCTATATCATTCCTTTTGAAAAATCTTAATTGTCCATTTTCTGTTTGTTCAGATCCACAACATCCATAAAACTTTCTGGCCACCATTAATTATTTTCTTTCAGTGACAATTCTAACATCTTAAAAAAAAGCAGTGAGAGCGCTACAATAGCTAAAGATACCAACACAGATTAAAATCAATCAATAATGTTATACTATATTCTACTTAGAATCATGTAAAAACATCAGATATCAATATAGCAGTAAAATTATACCTTCGGACGTCTTCGAAATAGCAGTTAAAGTATATTATCAGGATACTAAAAACAGTTGAAATACAATGTATCAATATGTAATCACCTTAATTCGTTAAAAAGAAAATAGATTAAAGCAGGTTTAAAAAAGGAGGATATTAAAGTCTAAAAAAGATGTAATGTGCACACTATTCGTAATTGTATTCCATCCGACATAGGCAATATTCATATTAATTGATTTTAATCTGTGTTGGTATCTTTAGCTATTGTAGCGCCCTCACTCCATTTTTACATTTATCACCATTTTTGTCCATTTAAGAGGGAATTAGACTCATGAGTGGCTTGATACTCTTAGCTTAGCACCTTGCTACTACTTTTTACATTAATTCTAACATCTGTTATGACACAAAAAAATTCACAATTATAATTTGTTAGAAAAACTCTTTAAAGTGATGGTAAACTTTAGCTAATCAAATGCCATATATGTAATCTTTTCCATTAAAAAAGGTATTTGTGTACTTTTTTCAATCTATCCATGAAAAACAGAATTTATGTTTACCTGATAAATTACTTTCTCCAACGGTGTGTCCGGTCCACGGCGTCATCCTTACTTGTGGGATATTCTCTTCCCCAACAGGAAATGGCAAAGAGCCCAGCAAAGCTGGTCACATGATCCCTCCTAGGCTCCGCCTACCCCAGTCATTCGACCGACGTTAAGGAGGAATATTTGCATAGGAGAAACCATATGATACCGTGGTGACTGTAGTTAAAGAAAATAAATTATCAGACCTGATTAAAAAACCAGGGCGGGCCGTGGACCGGACACACCGTTGGAGAAAGTAATTTATCAGGTAAACATAAATTCTGTTTTCTCCAACATAGGTGTGTCCGGTCCACGGCGTCATCCTTACTTGTGGGAACCAATACCAAAGCTTTAGGACACGGATGATGGGAGGGAGCAAATCAGGTCACCTAGATGGAAGGCACCACGGCTTGCAAAACCTTTCTCCCAAAAATAGCCTCAGAAGAAGCAAAAGTATCAAACTTGTAAAATTTGGTAAAAGTGTGCAGTGAAGACCAAGTCGCTGCCCTACATATCTGATCAACAGAAGCCTCGTTCTTGAAGGCCCATGTGGAAGCCACAGCCCTAGTGGAATGAGCTGTGATTCTTTCGGGAGGCTGCCGTCCGGCAGTCTCGTAAGCCAATCTGATGATGCTTTTAATCCAAAAAGAGAGAGAGGTAGAAGTTGCTTTTTGACCTCTCCTTTAACCGGAATAAACAACAAACAAGGAAGATGTTTGTCTAAAATCCTTTGTAGCATCTAAATAGAATTTTAGAGCGCGAACAACATCCAAATTGTGCAACAAACGTTCCTTCTTCGAAACTGGTTTCGGACACAGAGAAGGTACGATAATCTCCTGGTTAATGTTTTTGTTAGAAACAACTTTTGGAAGAAAACCAGGTTTAGTACGTAAAACCACCTTATCTGCATGGAACACCAGATAAGGAGGAGAACACTGCAGAGCAGATAATTCTGAAACTCTTCTAGCAGAAGAAATTGCAACCAAAAACAAAACTTTCCAAGATAATAACTTAATATCAACGGAATGTAAGGGTTCAAACGGAACCCCCTGAAGAACTGAAAGAACTAAGTTGAGACTCCGAGGAGGAGTCAAAGGTTTGTAAACAGGCTTGATTCTAACCAGAGCCTGAACAAAGGCTTGAACATCTGGCACAGCTGCCAGCTTTTTGTGAAGTAACACAGACAAGGCAGAAATCTGTCCCTTCAGGGAACTTGCAGATAATCCTTTTTCCAATCCTTCTTGAAGGAAGGATAGAATCTTAGGAATCTTAACCTTGTCCCAAGGGAATCCTTTAGATTCACACCAACAGATATATTTTTTCCAAATTTTGTGGTAAATCTTTCTAGTTACAGGCTTTCTGGCCTGAACAAGAGTATCGATAACAGAATCTGAGAACCCTCGCTTCGATAAGATCAAGCGTTCAATCTCCAAGCAGTCAGCTGGAGTGAGACCAGATTCGGATGTTCGAACGGACCTTGAACAAGAAGGTCTCGTCTCAAAGGTAGCTTCCATGGTGGAGCCGATGACATATTCACCAGATCTGCATACCAAGTCCTGCGTGGCCACGCAGGAGCTATCAAGATCACCGACGCCCTCTCCTGATTGATCCTGGCTACCAGCCTGGGGATGAGAGGAAACGGCGGGAATACATAAGCTAGTTTGAAGGTCCAAGGTGCTACTAGTGCATCCACTAGAGCCGCCTTGGGATCCCTGGATCTGGACCCGTAGCAAGGAACTTTGAAGTTCTGACGAGAGGCCATCAGATCCATGTCTGGAATGCCCCACAGTTGAGTGACTTGGGCAAAGATTTCCGGATGGAGTTCCCACTCCCCCGGATGCAATGTCTGACGACTCAGAAAATCCGCTTCCCAATTTTCCACTCCTGGGATGTGGATAGCAGACAGGTGGCAGGAGTGAGACTCCGCCCATAGAATGATTTTGGTCACTTCTTCCATCGCTAGGGAACTTCTTGTTCCCCCCTGATGGTTGATGTACGCAACAGTTGTCATGTTGTCTGATTGAAACCGTATGAACTTGGCCCTCGCTAGCTGAGGCCAAGCCTTGAGAGCATTGAATATCGCTCTCAGTTCCAGAATATTTATCGGTAGAAGAGATTCTTCCCGAGACCAAAGACCCTGAGCTTTCAGGGATCCCCAGACCGCGCCCCAGCCCATCAGACTGGCGTCGGTCGTGACAATGACCCACTCTGGTCTGCGGAAGGTCATCCCTTGTGACAGGTTGTCCAGGGACAGCCACCAACGGAGTGAGTCTCTGGTCCTCTGATTTACTTGTATCTTCGGAGACAAGTCTGTATAGTCCCCATTCCACTGACTGAGCATGCACAGTTGTAATGGTCTTAGATGAATGCGCGCAAAAGGAACTATGTCCATTGCCGCTACCATCAAACCTATCACTTCCATGCACTGCGCTATGGAAGGAAGAGGAACGGAATGAAGTATCCGACAAGAGTCTAGAAGTTTTGTTTTTCTGGCCTCTGTCAGAAAAATCCTCATTTCTAAGGAGTCTATTATTGTTCCCAAGAAGGGAACCCTTGTTGACGGAGATAGAGAACTCTTTTCCACGTTCACTTTCCATCCGTGAGATCTGAGAAAGGCCAGGACAATGTCCGTGTGAGCCTTTGCTTGAGGAAGGGACGACGCTTGAATCAGAATGTCGTCCAAGTAAGGTACTACAGCAATGCCCCTTGGTCTTAGCACAGCTAGAAGGGACCCTAGTACCTTTGTGAAAATCCTTGGAGCAGTGGCTAATCCGAAAGGAAGCGCCACGAACTGGTAATGCTTGTCCAGGAATGCGAACCTTAGGAACCGATGATGTTCCTTGTGGATAGGAATATGTAGATACGCATCCTTTAAATCCACCGTGGTCATGAATTGACCTTCCTGGATGGAAGGAAGAATTGTTCGAATGGTTTCCATCTTGAACGATGGAACCTTGAGAAACTTGTTTAAGATCTTGAGATCTAAGATTGGTCTGAACGTTCCCTCTTTTTTGGGAACTATGAACAGATTGGAGTAGAACCCCATCCCTTGTTCTCCTAATGGAACAGGATGAATCACTCCCATTTTTAACAGGTCTTCTACACAATGTAAGAATGCCTGTCTTTTTATGTGGTCTGAAGACAACTGAGACCTGTGGAACCTCCCCCTTGGGGGAAGCCCCTTGAATTCCAGAAGATAACCTTGGGAGACTATTTCTAGCGCCCAAGGATCCAGAACATCTCTTGCCCAAGCCTGAGCGAAGAGAGAGAGTCTGCCCCCCACCAGATCCGGTCCCGGATCGGGGGCCAACATTTCATGCTGTCTTGGTAGCAGTGGCAGGTTTCTTGGCCTGCTTTCCCTTGTTCCAGCCTTGCATTGGTCTCCAAGCTGGCTTGGCTTGAGAAGTATTACCCTCTTGCTTAGAGGACGTAGCACTTTGGGCTGGTCCGTTTCTACGAAAGGGACGAAAATTAGGTTTATTTTTGGCCTTGAAAGGCCGATCCTGAGGAAGGGCGTGGCCCTTACCCCCAGTGATATCAGAGATAATCTCTTTCAAGTCAGGGCCAAACAGCGTTTTCCCCTTGAAAGGAATGTTAAGTAGCTTGTTCTTGGAAGACGCATCAGCTGACCAAGATTTCAACCAAAGCGCTCTGCGCGCCACAATAGCAAACCCAGAATTCTTAGCCGCTAACCTAGCCAATTGCAAAGTGGCGTCTAGGGTGAAAGAATTAGCCAATTTGAGAGCATTGATTCTGTCCATAATCTCCTCATAAGGAGGAGAATCACTATCGACCGCCTTTACCAGCTCATCGAACCAGAAACACGCGGCTGTAGCGACAGGGACAATGCATGAAATTGGTTGTAGAAGGTAACCCTGCTGAACAAATATCTTTTTAAGTAAACCTTCTAATTTTTTATCCATAGGATCTTTGAAAGCACAACTATCTTCTATGGGTATAGTGGTGCGTTTGTTTAAAGTGGAAACCGCTCCCTCGACCTTGGGGACTGTCTGCCATAAGTCCTTTCTGGGGTCGACCATAGGAAACAATTTTTTAAATATGGGGGGAGGGACGAAAGGAATACCGGGCCTTTCCCATTCTTTATTTACAATGTCCGCCACCCGCTTGGGTATAGGAAAAGCTTCTGGGAGCCCCGGGACCTCTAGGAACTTGTCCATTTTACATAGTTTCTCTGGGATGACCAAATTGTCACAATCATCCAGAGTGGATAATACCTCCTTAAGCAGAGCGCGGAGATGTTCCAACTTAAATTTAAACGTAATCACATCAGGTTCAGCTTGTTGAGAAATGTTCCCTGAATCAGTAATTTCTCCCTCAGACAAAACCTCCCTGGCCCCATCAGACTGGTTTAGGGGCCCTTCAGAACCATTATTATCAGCGTCGTCATGCTCTTCAGTATCTAAAACAGAGCAGTCGCGCTTACGCTGATAAGTGTGCATTTTGGCTAAAATGTTTTTGACAGAATTATCCATTACAGCCGTTAATTGTTGCATAGTAAGGAGTATTGGCGCGCTAGATGTACTACGGGCCTCCTGAGTGGGCAAGACTCGTGTAGACGAAGGAGGGAATGATGCAGTACCATGCTTACTCCCCTCGCTTGAGGAATCATCTTGGGCATCATTGTCATTGTCACATAAATCACATTTATTTAAATGAGAATGAACTCTGGCTTCCCCACATTCAGAACACAGTCTATCTGGTAGTTCAGACATGTTAAACAGGCATAAACTTGATAACAAAGTACAAAAAACGTTTTAAAATAAAACCGTTACTGTCACTTTAAATTTTAAACTGAACACACTTTATTACTGCAATTGCGAAAAAATATGAAGGAATTGTTCAAAATTCACCAAAATTTCACCACAGTGTCTTAAAGCCTTAAAAGTATTGCACACCAAATTTGGAAGCTTTAACCCTTAAAATAACGGAACCGGAGCCGTTTTTAACTTTAACCCCTTTACAGTCCCTGGTATCTGCTTTGCTGAGACCCAACCAAGCCCAAAGGGGAATACGATACCAAATGACGCCTTCAGAAAGTCTTTTCTATGTATCAGAGCTCCTCACACATGCGACTGCATGTCATGCCTCTCAAAAACAAGTGCGCAACACCGGCGCGAAAATGAGGCTCTGCCTATGATTTGGGAAAGCCCCTAAAGAATAAGGTGTCTAAAACAGTGCCTGCCGATATAAACTTATCAAAATACCCAGATTAAATGATTCCTCAAGGCTAAATATGTGTTAATAATGAATCGATTTAGCCCAGAAAAAGTCTACAGTCTTAATAAGCCCTTGTGAAGCCCTTATTTACTATCTTAATAAACATGGCTTACCGGATCCCATAGGGAAAATGACAGCTTCCAGCATTACATCGTCTTGTTAGAATGTGTCATACCTCAAGCAGCAAGAGACTGCTCACTGTTCCCCCAACTGAAGTTAATTCCTCTCAACAGTCCTGTGTGGAACAGCCATGGATTTTAGTAACGGTTGCTAAAATCATTTTCCTCATACAAACAGAAATCTTCATCTCTTTTCTGTTTCTGAGTAAATAGTACATACCAGCACTATTTTAAAATAACAAACTCTTGATTGAATAATAAAAACTACAGTTAAACACTAAAAAACTCTAAGCCATCTCCGTGGAGATGTTGCCTGTACAACGGCAAAGAGAATGACTGGGGTAGGCGGAGCCTAGGAGGGATCATGTGACCAGCTTTGCTGGGCTCTTTGCCATTTCCTGTTGGGGAAGAGAATATCCCACAAGTAAGGATGACGCCGTGGACCGGACACACCTATGTTGGAGAAAGGGTTAAACCCGTGCCTATAGTAATGCTTCTATTACAATGTTATGCCGGCCAACTAGGATGAACTCTTTTTATTACAATTCCAATGAACATCCAATCAGTGTGTGCGTCATATGAAACTCTTGAAGTCCAGCCCTTTAAAAGCCCATAGGAAGCCTATGTAGAGAGTAGGCGATACTGCTCTCTATGTCCGAGCCCAGCCAAAAGAGGAAATAAAGGGGGGCGGAGGAACAGAATATACCAGGTAGGATTATAAATCTTTTATTATAAAATATATATACACTTTTTTTTAAAATAATAATTATGCATGTTTTTTTGTACACTAATATATTTTTCATTGCAACATTCTTAAAGTCTGAAATTTACCATCAATTTAAATGGCTTATTGGGGTCCTCAAATAGTATTATTCAAATGCACTAGAAAACCTGCATTTCTAGTGGCCTCTGCAATATGAAACTTCATCTTTGGTTTAAGAGCACTGACCAATGGTTTTCCAGTTTATCAGAATATACTTTCATTATACTGGGTAGTAACACTATTACAAGCCTTATTGCTGCTGAGGTCACACGCTCCAGTCCTTACTTATCTGGTCATAGACACCACTTGTAAGAAGTAACCATTATTCAGAGATACTCATAAACTCTGTTCACATTAAACGCCAGAAATTAGATTTTCAATGCAGTTGCACAAATGAAGCGACTATAAACAAATTGCTTTTGTCATGTTTTGCTATTGCAGTTCCATTTGTACTGCTTGACTGAGATCAAGCCCTTGCAATTTTTAAATTCATATGTATAGACAAGTGGATGAGACATCAAAATTAATTAAAATATGACAACTAGGAGTGCAAAAGCAGACCATCAAGACAGTCAAAAAATAATTAGAGATCTCAAGTTTTATATGCGGATTAGAACCATAATTGGTAGCATAAGGTACATAATATTTATTTTATTGAAGATTATTAAGGGCAATAATATGCGAAACAGATTAAAATATAAACTGCATATTCTGAAAACTGCGGTCGGTAATATCCTACTATAAATAAACATCAAATGATTTTATGTACTGCATATTCTGTAATAATAATACAGGACTAGGAATTCACTATATTCCATCACACATTGTCATCATATAATTTAATGTACAATTTTATGTGATACAAATGACTACCTTGAATTTCGGCTTTTCCCATCTTTGCCGTGTTCTCCCTTGCTTGTACTGTTTTAAGGGAAGAAAATGTTCTTTTTAAAAACACTCCTTTCCAAGAGACAATTTTGTACTGTCTGGTGGGTCAGCTGGGTAAAATATTTGAAATGCAGTTTACATATATCGCCTTGACAATTGAGCAGCAAGAATATTGGAAATAAATCACTACATCCATTTGGTCTCCTGACAGTAACCACTCTCTGATTTCTAGTGTGATGCCCGTTAGACAACGTTGTTGTGTAGTTATAAATGTTAATGTTTAATCATTTTTTTAGAGATCAGTTCAAATTGTTTAATTTGACTGCATGCAGTGCTTTATATATTGCAGGTTAGATGGATACAATACACTAGAAATTAGACAAAGCAAAGAGTGATGTTAATTCTTGCTAAATTCATGACATAAATAGCATATATTCTTGAAACAAAAATGTAACAATTTAAGTTTAACTTTGATTTTACAGTCCCTTTAAGCAAAGTGCTTTAAATATTTGATATCTAGTTACTTAAAGGGACATAATACTCATATGCTAAATCACTTGAAACTGATGCAGTATAACTGTAAAAAGCTGTCAGGAAAATATCACCTGAGCATCTCTATGTAAAAAAGGAAGATATTTTACCTCACAATTTCCTCAGCTCAGCAGAGTAAGTTCTGTGTAAAAAGTTATAATCAGCTGCTCCCAGCTGCAGGTAAACAAATTTTAAAAAATTAAGAAATGAACAGCAGCCAATCAGCATCAGCAGTGCTGAGGTCATGAACTCTTACTGTGATCTCATGAGATTTGACTTAACTCTCATGAGATTTCATAGTAAGCTTCCTTTACCTGATTGGTGAAATAATATGAGAGTGCACGATGCTAGTCCCTTCAGATGTCCCAGGACAAACACACTAAAATGCTGCTTAGAAATCCTTTACAATGGGAGGTGGCTACTGAGGAACTTTTGAGGTAAAATATCTTCCTTTTTTACATAGAGATGTTCAGGTGATATTTTCTAAACAGCTTTTTACATCTATGCTGCATCACTTTCAAGTGTTTAAACATTTGGGTATTATGGCCCTTTAACAGGTAATTCACAGATACACAAAATATTTTTGTCTAACAGGCCCATTTATCAAGCTTATGGGACTGTGTCTTCAGACTCGCCAGAAACAGCAGTTATTAAGCAGCGGTCAAAAGACCGCTGCTCCATAACCCTGTCCGCCTGAGCAGGCGGACAGGAATCGCCACAATTCAACCCGATCGAGTACGATCGGGTTGATTGACACCTCCCTATAATGGAACTGCTATGAAAATGTCTAGGTACCGGCAGATTTTACATAGCGGCTCCATTTTTTCAAAGTATATCAAACTCACAGTACTAATATTGATTGACAGTGTTCTATACATGGTACCATCACCTTATGGTGGGTCACTATGACCTGCTGCCAGGGAGTTTCTAATCCTAGCTGCTTTATATCAACCAAGAATTCAAATTTCTGCAATAAAGTTGATCCGTAACACTGGTTGATGCAATGAACCAATCAGAAAACATTTTTTAAGCCTCATGAGTTAATCACATTCACCAATCAAATTACAAAAATGTACCTTATATACAGAAAGGAACCCCTGAGAACGCCCAAACCAATTCAAGAAACTGAGGAGAAGGGACTGATAACCATAAGGAGGCTGAAGAAAAGATTCTTTATTCAATTTAAATTTCATGATTCAGTGTGAGAGTTCAATTAAAAAAAATAATAATCCAGTTTTGATATCAGATTTACCCCTTTCTCTTGATATCCTTTGTTGAAATGAAGTTCCTTCTTATGACTGCTATCTATGGAGACACTGGAGCATGCATGAGGCTTGGCAATATTTAGCATTCCTAAAAAACATTGTTGCAAGCACTACTGCTGCCATATAGTTCTAAAGAAACCCGCATGCTCCTGAGCCTACCTAGATATGCTCTCATGGAAAGAGGCAGAGTTAAAACAAAGGATACCACAAGAACAAAAGTACATTGCTAAGTTCTTCTACAGAGCCTTGTTTTTTAATAGAGGTGACATCTGCCATAGAGGAAATCGCAGAGTGGTGTTTACTGATGTGGAGATGTTTGGACTTGAGGTGATTGTTTGTAATCGAGATCCTATTGGGCTTCTATCATAATGAATTAGCAGTGGGTGGAACATTGAATTGGGATTTTAAATGTGATGGGATTTAAACATAGTTAAGCCTGAATGTAGTGGCGGACTGTGTCCTGTTTAGGGTAAATAGTCACCTGGGGGGCAATGGTAGGATAAGAAAGACTCCACACCAATCAACCCTGAGTATTAGATGGTTAAATCTGCCAGATACCACTAAAGTAGAGGCAAATGCTAATATTTGCAACGTTTAGTCATTCAAGAGAAACCAAAGTCGGTTTTATTAATTCTAAATTATGACTAAAGAAACAAAACCATCTAGAATGTTTTAGGAACCTACCTGTGCAGGTGATTGCTGTACATATCCCTGTGGTGGCGGCTGCAGGGTCACTGATTGACCTGATCCTGTAAAACTTCCTGGTGCAATCTGCTGATTGGAGGACGATATTACAAAGCTGGTCTGCTGCGATGGCTGTGTGAGAATGGCTGAAGGAAAAACAGGTCCTGAGGTGGGTTCAGGTGTCTCTCCTGATGACTGACGGCTCAAGTTAATTTGGTTAAACTGGGATGTGATGTCATCTCCTCTCTGCAAAGCAATGGAAGTAAAAAAAAAAAAAAAATAATAATTCAAAATAACTAATCTAATGGTCAAAGTAACAAAGGATGTTATTTTGCATTTATTAAAACTTATTTATAAACTTATTTATAAAAAACTTTTTGTTTTCTTTTTGGTTTCTGCTTTAAAATCTACCTCTCACTGAAAAAAAGAATTTATGCTTACCTGATAAATTACTTTCTCTTACGGTGTATCCAGTCCACGGATTCATCCTTTACTTGTGGGATATTCTCCTTCCCTACAGGAAGTGGCAAAGAGAGCACACAGCAGAGCTATCCATATAGCTCCCCCTCTAGCTCCACCCCCCAGTCATTCGACCAAAGGTTAGGAAGAAAAAGGAGAAACCATAGGGTGCAGTGGTGACTGTAGTTTAAACATTTTTTTTTTACCTGACTTTAAATGCCAGGGCGGGCCGTGGACTGGATACAACGCAAGAGAAAGTAATTTATCAGGTAAGCATAAATTCTGTTTCCTCTTGCAAGGTGTATCCAGTCCACGGATTCATCCTTTACTTGTGGGATACCAATACCAAAGCTTTAGGACACGGATGAAGGGAGGGAACAAGACTTTTCTCCCAAAAATAGCCTCCGAAGAAGCAAAAGTATCGAATTTGTAAAATTTGGAAAAAGTATGCAGTGAAGACCAAGTCGCTGCCTTACAAATCTGTTCAACAGAAGCCTCATTTTTGAAAGCCCATGTGGAAGCCACTGCTCTCGTAGAATGAGCAGTAATTGTTTCAGGAGGCTGCTGGCCAGCAGTCTCATAGGCCAAACGGATGATGCTTTTCAGCCAAAAGGAAAGAGAGGTAGCAGTCGCTTTCTGACCTTTCCTCTTACCAGAATAGATAACAAACAAGGAGGATGTTTGTCTGAAATCCTTAGTTGCTTGTAAATAGAACTTTAAAGCACAAACTACATCAAGATTGTGTAACAGACGTTCCGTCTTCGAAGAAGGATTAGGACACAGAGAAGGAACAACTATTTCTTGGTTAATATTCTTGTTAGAAACAACTTTAGGAAGAAAACCAGGCTTGGTACGCAAAACTACCTTATCTGCATGGAACACCAGGTAAGGTGAATCACACTGTAAGGCAGATAATTATGAAACTCTTCGAGCAGAAGAGATAGCTTCCAAGATAACAACTTAATGTCTATGGAATGTAAAGGTTCAAACGGAACCCCTTGAAGAACTGAAAGAACTAGATTTAGACTCCATGGCGGAGCCACAGGTTTATAGACAGGCTTGATTCTGACTAAAGCCTGAGCAAACGCTTGAACGTCTGGTACCTCTGCCAGACGCTTGTGTCAAAGAATAGACAGAGCAGATATCTGTCCCTTTAAGGAAACTAGCTGACAATCCTTTCTCCAATCCTTCTTGGAAGAAAGACAATATCCTGGGAATCCTAATCTTACTCCATGAGTAACCCTTGGATTCACACCAACCCAGATATTTCCGCCATATTTTATGGTAGATTTTCCCGAGAGAGACCCTAGTGCTTAGAGCCGGCAAAGAGAATGACTGGGGGGTGGAGCTAGAGGGGGAGCTATATGGAAAGCTCTGCTGTGTGCTCTCTTTGTGAGAATATCCCACAAGTAAAGGATGAATACGTGGACTGGATACACCTTGCAAGAGAAACTTGTTTTTTTTCTTCTCAGCCTCCCCTGCTGCACTATAATACATGTACTTTTAATTCAGCCCCATACCCAAACCTACAAAAAGACAATAGGTGGTTTTATGTGCTTTTGGCATCCTACTATTGGCATCCTACTCTCTCCCAGCTGTACCTTTCAACATATAAATCTGTCTCAATATTTTTGTTCAGTTTTTTTCCATTAATTAATATATTTATTCTTAATCTTTCTATATATTTTGTGTTATATATTTTCCTTTAGTCTTCCACATAATATCAACCATTATCATCAATCTCAATGCCTGGTGACCTGAAACTCATGCAAAATCTTTATATTGTAATCTATGTGTCTCGCCTTCACATTCGGAACCTTGTATAGTGAGCATTTTGTGAGAGTGGATGGCTATTTATCATCAGGCCCTCAAAGATCACCAACTTCCCATTTCCTCTTACTGACAACCATAATTTAAAATGAAGCATCACCTCACCTACTGCTCTGCAATCACAAAACCCTTCTGAAATCCACTGCCTCCCTGAAACAGTGAGGAACATTATATCGCCCATTATAACTCCTAATTAAACCCTGCTCATGGATCCCCTACTCGAGGCCTCCTAAGATGACAATGCTACCTTCAGAAAGGTTCTCACACTGCTAAGCAGTTGAAAACATGCATCTTAGTTTACTTTCTGCTCTGCAAGTTTATGCTACAGAAGTCTCTCCTGGTCTTCAACCGCTATAGGCAAAACTATTTTCAACTCTAATATCAATTCTGTCTTCTAATCCTAAACATGTAGTCTGCAATTCTGCCATACTCATCTCCTATTACCACATTTCTTGCCAAAAACAATCGCTAACCACATCTAAAAAATAAAATTGATTCCATATACAAACTACCTTCTTAGCACACTATGACAAATGTACAACTATCTCCATATTTAAAATGTATATGACTTTATATTAAAGTATTCTTCTTGTACCTAACCACTATCCAGATTAACATTTTGAGATTTTTTCAATTAGTCTTTTTCCAGTGTAACAGCTGCCCTATGCTATGTGATGTTTGCTATCCCCTGACTGCCGATTTGAAACCTGGCCCCCTGTTCTGAGAGGTTCAAAATGACAAAGATTATGTTTATTTTTGGATTTTTTCAAATGTTCAGTTCGGCAAAATTTTGTCCATGCAGGCGTCAGTTGGGACAAATATTGAGTTTAGATTTGTTACCATTATTTTCAATAGGAACAGCTAATATAGGCAATTAATATTAACAAAAATCTTATAGGATTCGAACAATTAAAAAAAACTATTTTTCAATGTTCAAAGAACATAAAACTCATGTATGACTAAAATCCAGCATTTAGTGCCTGAGAGGCTGTCCCTAAAATCAGTCAGTAATAATACTATGGATGGATTTTACGGGGGACGATGGACACATGAATGGTAAGACCCCCTTTGCATCATTACAAAGAAAGGAGTTTATTAACCAAACAATATAACTCGTTCCTCCCATTCCTGCACCTTTTTTGGCACCAAATGGCATGAACAAATAGTTTTTGTGAAGTAATCATTTGTTTTTTGTTTCCTCAAATAATATATTCAACTGTTTGTATATGAAATGACTCGACAAATCAGCAAAATTCAGATGAATTTTCATTCGCAGAAATGCACTTCTCTAGAAAATAGCATGTTAGTGACCTGGGATGTGAACTAATGCTAAATATAGAACCATGTGTTTGACTGCAAGACTTTTAAAAGAATGATGAATACACTGGGCATTAATAAGTAAAAGCCATATTCAGTTTTTCATGCTTCTCTGCCTTCCTTAGCTTTACCAGTATCTGTTATACTAAGCAGCCAATTTACTAAAGGTTACTTAAAGGGATAGTAAACCCCAAAATTTTCTTTTATGATTCAGATAGAACATACAATTTTAAACAACTTTCCAATTTAATTATATTATCAAATTTTCATCATTCTCTTGTTATCCATTGCTGAAAGGACAGCATTGCACTACTGACAGGAAGCTGAAAATACCTATTTAGCCAATCACAAGAGCCAAATTTGTGCAGGCACCAATTAGCAGCAGCTCCCACTAGTGTATGATATGTGCATATTAATTTTTTAACAAGGGATACTAAAGAACGAAGCACATTTGAAAATAGAAGTGAATTTAAAAGTGTCTTAAAATGACATGCTCTATCTGAATCATGCAAGTTTAATTTTGACTTTCCTATTCCTTTAATTCAGCATTGTTTAGTGAATTAGTAAAACTGAAGATGTCAGAAAAAAATAAGATTCATTTTGCCCTCAGTTGTTTTTTTGGTTTGTGAAATAAAATATAAATACATATTTCTATTTGTCTCATCACTTACCACTTGGAATTGTTGTGTAGGGGAGACAGGAAGTAGATGCTGTTGATAGGAAACAGCAGGGTACTGCACAGGCTGTGAAGAATTCTGCAGAGCCTGCAGGAAAATAAGTGCATAACAAAATATATTAAATGCAGCCCATGCAAAAAAATAAATAAAACAAAATCTATAATTGTATAACTGGTGTAGCTTTAAGAAATTCATTTATTTTTTGTGGAACAAAATGTTTCTCATTGCAGCAGATATATAACCTTTTATAAACTAGTAACAACTGTAATAAAGGAGATAAGAAATATAGCTGCAATATGAAACACATTTGAATAATGTATAAACATTTTCTGGCATATTGAGAGAACAAAAGGGATACATACTGCTATTATGCACTAAGAACATTTTTTTTATTCCAATTAAAAATACAGTGTAAAGTACATTGGCATTTTCTGTCAATTCTCTAAAGCAGCCACACTGTATGATAAAAAAAATATACATAATACAATATTACAAAAACACTTATGAGCTTGGGGACATGTGATTTTAAATATAATGCTTTTAAAGTAAGCTCCAATAAATTTGCAAATATATTCATTAAGTGTGCTGTATTCATTATTCTATCAAAGTAAATTATAGAGTAATATTCATTAAAGCGTGGTTGCACAATATCAGTCAATCACTTAAATGGCTTATGCTGTATTATGCACCCACAGCACTATATACTTTATATAAAGAATGCAGCATAAGTGCATTTCTGTTCAGGGCACCCTGCAATGATATTATTACTCTAATCATTTCAGTAAAGCTTAGAAGCTGAACAAAAAAAAGCTAAAAACACTTTCCTGTAAAATCTATTATATATAAACGCAAGCAGAATTGCAAGATCAAAATAACACATTGAAATACTTCTGGCTAAAAGGTGCATATGTCTGCTTTATCGCTGCAGGAATATATTTTTTAATATTACTGAGCATAACATATTGTGCATGGTGATCTTTGTCTAGCCCAGACAGATTTTCAGGATATCTAAACTTAAGCACAGCTGAAATAATCAACTGGTTAGTGAATATGGTCATTAACCTGCTCTCACCCAAAGTAATCCTGAAAATCTGGCGTGTTAGGGAGGCCTGTGAACAGGATTGAAACCCCCCTGGTCTAGCCTATCTTCTCTAAAAGCTCCATGATCTATTTCTGCACCCAAGGTAATCCTGAAAATCTGTTCAAATATTTCGAAAGAACTGTACTTTTCTCATTTTCTAAAATGATAGTTGTACAATTAAAATACAAAAACGTCATCATTATCATAAAAGTGAAATATATATTTTAACTGAATATATTTTCAATACATTGCACTTAATTAAATGTACTTTTTACTTGCATTTATATTATGCCAGTCTGCTATTTATGGTGTTGCTAGATAATGAGGCTTAGCTTCTTATATATATACTCTACTTATACTCTTATATATATTCTACTCTAAGGCAGTTTTTCAAGTCTTTAAAAAAGATAAAACATTTAAAAATAAAGAAAATAATCATAGCCCTCCCCTTGGCATCCTGTCAATATATAACTCATAGGAGCTGCAGCATGAACCTTTGATGCGTGGGAGTACATATAAACTAATGTATCAATATAATATCCCTTTGTATTATATCATTGAAGGGGCAGTAAAGTCATACCTAAGGTTGCATAATTTAGAATTTAGTTTGAGCATGCAGGTTTAACCTCTTAAAGGGACACTGAACCCAAAATTTCTCTTTTGTGATTCAGATAGAGCATGCAATGTTAAGCGACTTTCTAATTTACTCCTATTATCAATTTTTCTTCGTTCTCTTCCTATCTTTATTTGAAAAAGAAGGCATCTAAGCTTCTTTTTTGGTTCAGAACTCTGGATAGCACTTTTTATTGGTGGATGAATTTATCCACCAATCAGCAAGAACATGAGTATAAAATTTATATCTGATTATATTTGCCCAGTTCTATATTTGTTCACCAAAAATGGGCCGGCATCTAAACTTACATTCTTGCATTTAAAATAAAGATAGCAAGAGAATGAAGAAAATTTGATAATAGGAGTAAATTAGAAAGTTGCTTAAAATTTCATGTTCTATCTGAATCTCGAAAGAAACAATTAGGGTTCAGTGTCCCTTTAAGGACCAATGTAACCTGTACGCCTGTGGTCATTAAGGGTTTTACTAGCGCAGCTTCGCCGGTGGCGGCAAAGCTGTGCTAGAACTGCTTGCTTCACTTCTGGAGGCATGCGGATATAGCTCAGTCTTGCCAACATCAGCAGTTAGTGATTGTTAAGGTGTTAATTACAATTTTCAAATTTATTTCTATTAACTGATATGATTTATTCTCTTGGTATCCCTTTGTCGATAAGCATACTTAGGTAGGCTCAGGAGCACTTTTGGGAGCTAGCTGCTGATTGGTGGCTGCACATATATGTCTCTTGTCATTGGCACAACCAATGTGTTCAGTTCGCTCCCAATAGTGCACTGCTGCTCCTTCAACAAAGCATACCAAATGGGTAAAGCAAATTTGATAATAGAAGTAAATTGGAAAGTTGTTTAAAATTGTATGCTCTGTATCAGTGTTTCTCACTCTTTTTGTAACAAGTAAAGGCAAACATTTGTGCCCTAAGTACCCCCAACTGCAACATATGAATATAATAAAGTAAAAAAATAAGAGAATCATGCATACCCTGAACTATGAGCAACAAATGTAAAAAGGGCAAGTCAATGCGTACCCCTTACCAAAGCTCCAGGTACCCCATGGGGTAAATGTACCACAGGTTGAGAAACAAGGTTCTATATGAATCATAAAAGAAAGAAAAAAAAATGTGTTTCATGTCCCTTTGCTACCAGAAATTTCAGCGATTTTTTTTTTTTTGCTATCACTCTGTTTAAACAGAAATAGAGCCTTTTTATTTTATATTTACCTATACTGTATATATATATATGTATATATTTTATATTTATTAAAGTAGACAACCCAAGGTATTGTTCTAGACCCATTTTAGTATATTGCATGCCATTGTTTTGGACGCAAAATACAATCATATAAAAAAAAATTGTTAACTTTTTTTTTGCAAACTTTTGGTTTCTCACTGAAATTATTTACACATAACTACTGCAATGATAAGACAATTGGTTGTAAAAGCTTCTCTTGGGTCCCTTTTGTTCAGAAACAAAAGACATGCATGGCTTTTCTATAGGTTTTTGGCAATTAGAAGGCCGCTAACTGAAGCTGTGCACCACAATTCTGAAATTCCCGGCAGTGAAGGAGTTAATCAGTTAGTTTCTAAGGTTAATACTTGCTCTATTGTAGGGATTACCCTCCCACCTGACACCTCCCACCTCCTGATCCCTCCCAAATAGCTCCCCCCCCCCATACTGGTCACCACCATCTTAGGTACTGTCTGTCAATCTGTTAGTATGCAGTTTAAAATATATATTTATTTAATTATTTTTTAATTTCTGTAGTGTAGGGATCCCTATTTAACCGCCTACCATCCTGATCCCCCCAACAGCTCTCTCCCCCCCCCCCCCCACTCTCCCCTGCCAATAACAAACTGTTTTTCTGTAGTGCAGCGATTCCCCCCCTAACTCTCCGCACCTCAAATTTCAAGCAATTACTTTTTATTATTACTTATTTTTATTTTTGAGTCTCATCTTCTTGCTCCAAACAATTTTCTATAGCGTAGAGTCCGATCCCTGTCCCCTGTAAAAATGTTTTCATAGTGTATGGGACAGTGTCACTCTCTGTAATGGTTGCCATCTGGCTTGATATGGTAAGGGAGAATGATCAGTGCTCCCTTACCATATGTTGTGCCCCCTGGTAGTGGCTCCTGCTTTCTAAGCTGGCAGCGGGGACCACAACATGCGGTTCTGTGTTGCAGATAGTACCTATGTCCATTTGGAGCAAGGGGCTAAGAAAGTTTTTGCACGAATTGAATCTATTTACCTGTGAAACAAGATGGCCTTGCATTGGTTGCTGAGTTTGCTGTGGATGTGAGGACGTTTGTTGCTGCGACTGTCCTACAACTGGGGCCCTCATTGCCTGCTGACCACTGGGAGGATTGTATATCGCTGGTGTTCCATCTGGATTTACAAATGGCTGACCTGAAAAATAAATAGTTACAAAAACAATAATTATATTGACATAACTGATATATAGTATCTAGTTTTCCATGGCTAAAAGTGTTTGTTAAAGCTTAAAGGGACACTGTACCCAAAAAAATTCTTTTGTGATTCAGATTGAGCATGAAATTTTAAGCAACTTTCTAATTTACTCCTATTATCAAATTTTCTTCATTCTCTTGGTATCTTTATTTGAAATGCAAGAATTTAAGTTTAGATGCCGGCCCATTTTTGGTGAACAACCTGGGTTGTCCTTGCTGATTGGTGGATAAATTCATCCACCAATAAAAAAGTGCTGTCCAGAGTACTGAAACCAAAAAAAGCTTAGATGCCTTCTTTTTCAAATAATGATAGCAAGAGAACAAAGAAAAATTGATAATAGGAGTAATTTAGAAAGTTGCTTAAAATTGCATGCTCTTTCTGAATTACAAAAGAAAAAATTTGGGTTCAGTGTCCCTTTAAGGGACATTGAATATAGTGGCATAATGTTCCACAGTCTAAAATGCATTTGTTTATTATCACTTATTATAATACTTGTTTTTTGTTTTTTTGAGTTTGTATCACAGAATAAACACATTTTTATTTTTTTGTATTACATTTATACACTTTTATTTAACTGTTTTGTCATGCAAAATACAATTTTTAATATGGTTTAACTATGCTATTTTAAGATAAAATAGATCAACAAAGAAAATGTGCATAGTGGAACTTAGAAAAATTAGTAAAATCAATGATTGATATCTATTATTATTATTATTATCGGTTATTTGTAGAGCGCCAACAGATTCCGCAGCGCTAGCGCTATCTAAAACAAAACAGATTCCGCAGCGCTATCTAAAACAAAATTATGGATGTTAGCTTATATTTTATGCTTCCTTCTTCCAGATATTGTTTAAAATATTATTTTTTCTATCTATTGGCTCAGCTAAAATACAAGGACTCCCATAGACCCAAAGACTTGTATTTCAATTACTACACAGCTATCACACTGAAAGTTTGGGATAGAGTACTCAACTCCATCTTTCGCATATCTAGCCAGGTCTCTCCCCTAACCACATTCTTAGAGAATCAAACCCACTTAAATTCTCTCAAGCTCCCAGACTTAACGATAGACTAACGAACATACCGGCATACCTGCTTATGTTAACAGATACGCACACAAGCTGAAATATCACAACTCATTGGCCCCTCTTTTCAGAAATGGTACCCATACTTCCAGGTACGACATGCCATTTACTCCAGCCCTGACAGACCCAACCTTGAGAGGTCACTTACCCCTTTTGAAATGTTTTGCATGAACCCTACCTTAACTCGTTCTCATGTTTCACTCATCCATAAAATGCTTAGAAGTTAATTTCCTGAATACAAACCTATATACTGAAATGGGAAAAGGAACTAAACATCACATTAACTTATGAACAATGGAGCAAAATATTCACAAAAGTTAAAAAGTCTTCTATCTCCCAAACTATTGTAGAAATTATAAACTTCTTTCAAGATGGTATTTAACTCCACAAAGATTACATAGCATATATACACAAGCTTCACCACACTGCTGGAGACACTGTGGGGACATAGGTACACTGTCCTACATTTGGTGCACCTGTCTTTTGATCCAAACATACTGGAACAACATCACCAAAAGCATAAACAATACGATAGGGACAAACCATACTTTATCACCTACAATGATACTTCTTAACGACACACCAAGAATAGCTTGCCAATATCGTCATAAACTTCTCCAATACATGACTGATTCCACGACTCTGGAAAGAGTGCAAGTCCCCACACATCCCCAATGGGTACGAGAGACGGACCAAATACTATCGCTAGAAAAACTACATTACACTTATTTGGGTAAACAAGACTTTATTCTTGATATCATATTTATATTGGAGCAATAAACACAAACATAAATAGACACCCCATTATAAGGCATCATCACTCATATAATATGCATGGGAAATAGAGCAAAAGTTCAACCATCATAGAACACACCCCTCGACACAAACACCCTAATAACCCATCTCACAATTGGAGATGCAAACTACAAATAGGCCCTCCCTCTTCCACCCCTCCCCGCTAGGGATGGGCGAATGTGTAAATTTTCGAATTTCGAATGTAGAACGAATGTTATTACCGAAATTCGAATTCTAAATCCGAATGTCGATAAGAACGAATATTCTTAAAAATTCGAAAATCGAATGTTATTTACAGTTTTCGAATGTCACTTTCGAATTCAAATGTTTATAATTATATCGAATGTCCACATTCGAAATTTCGAATTTAACATTCTATTTAACAAATACTATTCAGAAGTTCAATAGTTCATGTGGTAGGGCGGGAATCTAGTAAATTGATACATAATAGATACAAATATATCATTTTGAATGTTTCCATATAGAATATTGCATAATTCGAATATTACATTTAAAGAAAGCATTAGAAATACTATTACAAACATATAAATTTGAATTTTTCGAATTTGAATATAAATTCGAATTTTTAGAATTCGAATATTGCATAATTCGAATATTACATTTAAAGAAAAAGCATTAGAAAACAGAATTTATGTTTACCTGATAAATTACTTTCTCCAACGGTGTGTCCGGTCCACGGCGTCATCCTTACTTGTGGGATATTCTCTTCCCCAACAGGAAATGGCAAAGAGCCCAGCAAAGCTGGTCACATGATCCCTCCTAGGCTCCGCCTACCCCAGTCATTCGACCGACGTTAAGGAGGAATATTTGCATAGGAGAAACCATATGGTACCGTGGTGACTGTAGTTAAAGAAAATAAATTATCAGACCTGATAAAAAAAACCAGGGCGGGCCGTGGACCGGACACACCGTTGGAGAAAGTAATTTATCAGGTAAACATAAATTCTGTTTTCTCCAACATAGGTGTGTCCGGTCCACGGCGTCATCCTTACTTGTGGGAACCAATACCAAAGCTTTAGGACACGGATGAAGGGAGGGAGCAAATCAGGTCACCTAAATGGAAGGCACCACGGTTTGCAAAACCTTTCTCCCAAAAATAGCCTCAGAAGAAGCAAAAGTATCAAACTTGTAAAATTTGGTAAAAGTGTGCAGTGAAGACCAAGTCGCTGCCCTACATATCTGATCAACAGAAGCCTCGTTCTTGAAGGCCCATGTGGAAGCCACAGCCCTAGTGGAATGAGCTGTGATTCTTTCGGGAGGCTGCCGTCCGGCAGTCTCGTAAGCCAATCTGATGATGCTTTTAATCCAAAAAGAGAGAGAGGTAGAAGTTGCTTTTTGACCTCTCCTTTTACCGGAATAAACAACAAACAAGGAAGATGTTTGTCTAAAATCCTTTGTAGCCTCTAAATAGAATTTTAGAGCGCGAACAACATCCAAATTGTGCAACAAACGTTCCTTCTTTGAAACTGGTTTCGGACACAGAGAAGGTACGATAATCTCCTGGTTAATGTCTTTGTTAGAAACAACTTTAGGAAGAAAACCAGGTTTAGTACGTAAAACCACCTTATCTGCATGGAACACCAGATAAGGAGGAGAACACTGCAGAGCAGATAATTCTGAAACTCTTCTAGCAGAAGAAATTGCAACTAAAAACAAAACTTTCCAAGATAATAACTTAATATCAACGGAATGTAAGGGTTCAAACGGAACCCCCTGAAGAACTGAAAGAACTAAATTGAGACTCCAAGGAGGAGTCAAAGGTTTGTAAACAGGCTTAATTCTAACCAGAGCCTGAACAAAGGCTTGAACATCTGGCACAGCTGCCAGCTTTTTGTGAAGTAACACAGACAAGGCAGAAATCTGTCCCTTCAGGGAACTTGCAGATAATCCTTTTTCCAATCCTTCTTGAAGGAAGGATAGAATCTTAGGAATCTTAACCTTGTCCCAAGGGAATCCTTTAGATTCACACCAACAGATATATTTTTTCCAAATTTTGTGGTAAATCTTTCTAGTTACAGGCTTTCTGGCCTGAACAAGAGTATCGATAACAGAATCTGAGAACCCTCGCTTCGATAAGATCAAGCGTTCAATCTCCAAGCAGTCAGCTGGAGTGAAACCAGGTTCGGATGTTCGAACGGACCCTGAACAAGAAGGTCTCGTCTCAAAGGTAGCTTCCAAGGTGGAGCCGATGACATATTCACCAGATCTGCATACCAAGTCCTGCGTGGCCACGCAGGAGCTATCAAGATCACCGACGCCCTCTCCTGATTGATCCTGGCTACCAGCCTGGGGATGAGAGGAAACGGCGGGAACACATAAGCTAGTTTGAAGGTCCAAGGTGCTACTAGTGCATCCACTAGAGCTGCCTTGGGATCCCTGGATCTGGACCCGTAGCAAGGAACTTTGAAGTTCTGACGAGAGGCCATCAGATCCATGTCTGGAATGCCCCACAGCTGAGTGACTTGGGCAAAGATTTCCGGATGGAGTTCCCACTCCCCCGGATGCAATGTCTGACGACTCAGAAAATCCGCTTCCCAATTTTCCACTCCTGGGATGTGGATAGCAGACAGGTGGCAGGAGTGAGACTCCGCCCATAGAATGATTTTGGTCACTTCTTCCATCGCTAGGGAACTCCTTGTTCCCCCCTGATGGTTGATGTACGCAACAGTTGTCATGTTGTCTGATTGAAACCGTATGAACTTGGCCCTCGCTAGCTGAGGCCAAGCCTTGAGAGCATTGAATATCGCTCTCAGTTCCAGAATATTTATCGGTAGAAGAGATTCTTCCCGAGACCAAAGACCCTGAGCTTTCAGGGATCCCCAGACCGCGCCCCAGCCCATCAGACTGGCGTCGGTCGTGACAATGACCCACTCTGGTCTGCGGAATGTCATCCCTTGTGACAGGTTGTCCAGGGACAGCCACCAACGGAGTGAGTCTCTGGTCCTCTGATTTACTTGTATCTTCGGAGACAAGTCTGTATAATCCCCATTCCACTGACTGAGCATGCACAGTTGTAATGGTCTTAGATGAATGCGCGCAAAAGGAACTATGTCCATTGCCGCTACCATCAACCCGATCACTTCCATGCACTGAGCTATGGAAGGAAGAGGAACGGAATGAAGTATCCGACAAGAGTCTAGAAGTTTTGTTTTTCTGGCCTCTGTCAGAAATATCCTCATTTCTAAGGAGTCTATTATTGTTCCCAAGAAGGGAACCCTTGTTGACGGAGATAGAGAACTCTTTTCCACGTTCACTTTCCATCCGTGAGATCTGAGAAAGGCCAGGACAATGTCCGTGTGAGCCTTTGCTTGAGGAAGGGACGACGCTTGAATCAGAATGTCGTCCAAGTAAGGTACTACAGCAATGCCCCTTGGTCTTAGCACAGCTAGAAGGGACCCTAGTACCTTTGTGAAAATCCTTGGAGCAGTGGCTAATCCGAAAGGAAGCGCCACGAACTGGTAATGCTTGTCCAGGAATGCGAACCTTAGGAACCGATGATGTTCCTTGTGGATAGGAATATGTAGATACGCATCCTTTAAATCCACCGTGGTCATGAATTGACCTTCCTGGATGGAAGGAAGAATAGTTCGAATGGTTTCCATCTTGAACGATGGAACCTTGAGAAACTTGTTTAAGATCTTGAGATCTAAGATTGGTCTGAACGTTCCCTCTTTTTTGGGAACTATGAACAGATTGGAGTAGAACCCCATCCCTTGTTCTCTTAATGGAACAGGATGAATCACTCCCATTTTTAACAGGTCTTCTACACAATGTAAGAATGCCTGTCTTTTTATGTGGTCTGAAGACAACTGAGACCTGTGGAACCTCCCCCTTGGGGGAAGCCCCTTGAATTCCAGAAGATAACCTTGGGAGACTATTTCTAGCGCCCAAGGATCCAGAACATCTCTTGCCCAAGCCTGAGCGAAGAGAGAGAGTCTGCCCCCCACCAGATCCGGTCCCGGATCGGGGGCCAACATTTCATGCTGTCTTGGTAGCAGTGGCAGGTTTCTTGGCCTGCTTTCCCTTGTTCCAGCCTTGCATTGGTCTCCAAGCTGGCTTGGCTTGAGAAGTATTACCCTCTTGCTTAGAGGACGTAGCACTTTGGGCTGGTCCGTTTCTACGAAAGGGACGAAAATTAGGTTTATTTTTTGCCTTGAAAGGCCGATCCTGAGGAAGGGCGTGGCCCTTACCCCCAGTGATATCAGAGATAATCTCTTTCAAGTCAGGGCCAAACAGCGTTTTCCCCTTGAAAGGAATGTTAAGTAGCTTGTTCTTGGAAGACGCATCAGCCGACCAAAATTTCAACCAAAGCGCTCTGCGCGCCACAATAGCAAACCCAGAATTCTTAGCCGCTAACCTAGCCAATTGCAAAGTGGCGTCTAGGGTAAAAGAATTAGCCAATTTGAGAGCATTGATTCTGTCCATAATCTCCTCATAAGGAGGAGAATCACTATCGACCGCCTTTATCAGCTCATCGAACCAGAAACATGCGGCTGTAGCGACAGGGACAATGCATGAAATTGGTTGTAGAAGGTAACCCTGCTGAACAAACATCTTTTTAAGCAAACCTTCTAATTTTTTATCCATAGGATCTTTGAAAGCACAACTATCCTCTATGGGTATAGTGGTGCGTTTGTTTAAAGTGGAAACCGCTCCCTCGACCTTGGGGACTGTCTGCCATAAGTCCTTTCTGGGGTCGACCATAGGAAACAATTTTTTAAATATGGGGGGGAGGGACGAAAGGAATACCGGGCCTTTCCCATTCTTTATTAACAATGTCCGCCACCCGCTTGGGTATAGGAAAAGCTTCTGGGAGCCCCGGCACCTCTAGGAACTTGTCCATTTTACATAGTTTCTCTGGGATGACCAACTTGTCACAATCATCCAGAGTGGATAATACCTCCTTAAGCAGAATGCGGAGATGTTCCAACTTAAATTTAAATGTAATCACATCAGGTTCAGCTTGTTGAGAAATGTTCCCTGAATCAGTAATTTCTCCCTCAGACAAAACCTCCCTGGCCCCATCAGACTGGGTTAGGGGCCCTTCAGAAACATTATTATCAGCGTCGTCATGCTCTTCAGTATCTAAAACAGAGCAGTCGCGCTTACGCTGATAAGTGTTCATTTTGGCTAAAATGTTTTTGACAGAATTATCCATTACAGCCGTTAATTGTTGCATAGTAAGGAGTATTGGCGCGCTAGATGTACTAGGGGCCTCCTGAGTGGGCAAGACTCGTGTAGACGAAGGAGGGAATGATGCAGTACCATGCTTACTCCCCTCACTTGAGGAATCATCTTGGGCATCATTGTCATTGTCACATAAATCACATTTATTTAAATGAATAGGAATTCTGGCTTCCCCACATTCAGAACACAGTCTATCTGGTAGTTCAGACATGTTAAACAGGCATAAACTTGATAACAAAGTACAAAAAACGTTTTAAAATAAAACCGTTACTGTCACTTTAAATTTTAAACTGAACACACTTTATTACTGCAATTGCGAAAAAACATGAAGGAATTGTTCAAAATTCACCAAATTTTCACCACAGTGTCTTAAAGCCTTAAAAGTATTGCACACCAAATTTGGAAGCTTTAACCCTTAAAATAACGGAACCGGAGCCGTTTTGAACTTTAAACCCTTTACAGTCCCTGGTATCTGCTTTGCTGAGACCCAACCAAGCCCAAAGGGGAATACGATACCAAATGACGCCTTCAGAAAGTCTTTTCTAAGTATCAGAGCTCCTCTCACATGCGACTGCATGCCATGCCTCTCAAAAACAAGTGCGCAACACCGGCGCGAAAATGAGGCTCTGCCTATGCTTTGGGAAAGCCCCTAAAGAATAAGGTGTCTAAAACAGTGCCTGCCGATATTATTATATCAAAATACCCAAATAAAATGATTCCTCAAGGCTAAATATGTGTTAATAATGAATCGATTTAGCCCAGAAAAAGTCTACAGTCTTAATAAGCCCTTGTGAAGCCCTTATTTACGATCGTAATAAACATGGCTTACCGGATCCCATAGGGAAAATGACAGCTTCCAGCATTACATCGTCTTGTTAGAATGTGTCATACCTCAAGCAGCAAGAGACTGCTCACTGTTCCCCCAACTGAAGTTAATTGCTCTCAACAGTCCTGTGTGGAACAGCCATGGATTTTAGTGACGGTTGCTAAAATCATTTTCCTCATACAGAAATCTTCATCTCTTTTCTGTTTCTGAGTAAATAGTACATACCAGCACTATTTCAAAATAACAAACTCTTGATTGAATAATAAAAACTACAGTTAAACACTAAAAAACTCTAAGCCATCTCCGTGGAGATGTTGCCTGTACAACGGCAAAGAGAATGACTGGGGTAGGCGGAGCCTAGGAGGGATCATGTGACCAGCTTTGCTGGGCTCTTTGCCATTTCCTGTTGGGGAAGAGAATATCCCACAAGTAAGGATGACGCCGTGGACCGGACACACCTATGTTGGAGAAATACTATTACAATCTAAATTCGAATTTTTAGAATTCGAATACACGTATTGCATAATTCGAATATAACATTTAAAGAAAAAGCATTAGAAATACTATTACAATCTAAATTAGAATTTTTCGAATTCGAATATTGCATAATTCGAATATTACATTTAAAGAAAAAGCATTAGAAATACTATTACAATCTAAATTCGAATTTTTCGAAAATAATATTTTCGAATGTAATCGTAAAATTCGAAATCGAACATTCGAAAATCGAATGTTAGAATGTTATGTAAACATTCGAAATTTGATTCGAACAAACAAATGTGTTAAAATTCGTGCCGTTTTTCGAATGTTGCGAAACATTCGCCCATCCCTACTCCCCGCCCCCCTTTCCCTTTATGAGTGAGTTGTTTAACTTATGAACAAGGACATTGTGATGCTAAAGTTTCAGTTTTCAATGTTTTGTCCTCATTTATTTATACAAGCCTTACTTTGTGCATTGTCAAAAATGAAGATGTAATGTAAATTTTCTCTGATGACAACTCGTTTTGTAATCTGTTTTGCTTATTCCAAATGTACCTGAATGTTCTTTTTTCTCTGTTAGTCAAATGTAAACGTTATTTTGAAAACTCAATAAACATATTTAATAAAAAAAAAATACAAGGACTCTACAAGCAAATGATCTTGTATCTAACTTTTAAATCAAATTTGCTTTAAAAAAATCTTAGATCTGCACAACTTTTAATCTTTACCAAATAACCAAATTAAAAGTTATACTGATTGTACATATTAAAGATCACTACATAAAATTGCTTCTTGCACGAAAAAAGTTTGAGTTAAAATTGTTAATACTGATTTTGAAACTAACAGGAAATTAATGTTTGTGCATAACTGATTTACAGGGACCAATTTCTTACTGGATGATAATTCCCACATCTTTATTTGGTGGTCATAAAACCATTTTTTCCTGATCTGTAGCATCTGTTTTTCAAATAAAAAAAACTGTACCACAATTTAAATTCTAATCTTTTATGTGAAAACCAAACAAAAAGTAACTTACATTTTTTATTTAAAGTAAAATTATATACATGACGTAATGAGATTACTGTGTGTGATAGTTATCAATCCAAATAAAATAAAAAAAACTGTACCACAATTTAAATTCTAATCTTTTATGTGAAAACCAAACAAAAAGTAACTTACATTTTTTATTTAAAGTAAAATTATATACATGACGTAATGAGATTACTGTGTGTGATAGTTAGCAATCCAAATAAAATAAAACTTAAAACTAGCAGACGTGTGTTGCTCACAATGGAATCTATGAAAAACTTTAAATGTAATGGCTGGACACTTAGGAACGTTGGTCAACCTCTGAATCTAAATAAATGTTTTGCATTATTTATGTAAGAATTCTTTAGCCAAAGGGTCTTAACACAATTTAGTATATAGCCTCAGATATAAACGATTACATAATAAAGAAAAGATATTACTACCTATTAGGAATGACCCAAAAACAATGAGTTAACCATGCCAAAACTACAACCTGTGACCCCTGATACAGCAGTTGACTGATTAAGAAACTAAATCATTGTACTGTGCTTTTTTTTATGTTTATTGATTTTTAAGCTCTCAGCTACAAAGGCAATAAGAATAAAAGAGGTTGTTAAACCTTGTAGAACTTGATAACAATGAGCATTTTTTTGTTCAATATGAGTATGCTTTCCAGAGGTTAATGATGCAGTTGTAACATATTTAAATTGCTGTCCAAGTATCTAAGCTTTGATTACAGCTTGTTGTTGGCCATCTGTAAATATATCCTTTGCTTGAATTTGTAGTCTAGCGAAAATGTGATTATAAGATAAAGATAAGAATAAGTGATTATAAGATCAAACAGTTAAGAAGTAAAACAATAAAAATACACATTTAACACTAAGATCTCAGCTGAACATAATTAAATAAAAGAAACTCTATTTTTTAATTCTTTGTACCATTGGCAACTGCAAAGCACACCGTGGTTAAAAAAACACTGTGGTTAAACACTAATATAGCATATATTTCATTTAACATAAGAAAGCATAAAAGAAACGTATACAAAGGCACTAAGCTGCTTAGTGTCTTAGAAAAAGCAGAGTTTCGATTTGTGGGGCCCAATTATCAGGACACCAACAGTCAGTCCGTGGTCAAGATTGTGTCAAACTTGACATGAAAAACCAAATTTCAAAGTTCTGAAACCTTCATCTATCATGAATAATCAATGTATGAATGATTTCTGCAGATTGTAACCCTGTTTCCCAGTAAAACTGGCCTAAGTTAAACTTATCGTGAATTCAACTACACGAATGTCAAGCAGTGTCTTGATTAGCTCTTTCGACTCCCTGAAAGTAGTGAACGCCAGAAGCAGGAGGCCAGAAACACACATTAAAGGAATATTAAACCCAATGTTTTCTTTAATGATTTAGATAGAGCATGCAATTTTAAGCAATTTTCTAATTTACTCCTATTATCAAATTTTCTTAGTTCTCTTGGCATCTTTATTTGAAAAGCAGGAATTTAAGCTTAGGAGCCGGACCATTTTTGGTTCACCAGCTGGGTAGGGTTTGCTTATTGGTGTAGCCAATGTAGCCTCCAATCCCTAACCAGGGTGCTGAACCATAATTGAGCCGGCTCCTAAGCTTAAATTATTGCTATATCAAATAAGGATACCAAGAGAACAAAGAAAAATTGATTATAGAAGTAAATTAGAAAGTTGCTTTAAATTGCATGCTCAATCTGAATCATGAAAAAAAAAATGTAGGTTTAAAATCCCTTTAAGGAGTACAAAATTGCAAAAGAAAGTGACTGTAAAGCCCTAAAAACACTACAAATTGAATTGTTGTACAATTTCTTGAGCATGGATGTATTAGTTTCCCTATTAGTGTCAAATATTTAATTGAAGAATGGCAAATTGTGAAATCAAGTTTAATTTCAGATTGCCAGGATGCCCGACATGTTGGGGGCTATAGATTGTACATTGCTGTGGACAGAAAGAAGCACTTATATGCTCTTGCTGTGTCAATGGTCTGTAAATTTGATTTTTCACCTGAATTATTTTTCTAAGAAAATATAATTTAAAAAAATATACATTGAAAACATATTAACACAAGACAAATAACCGATTTACCATTTCGTAGATATAGGAATTATAGCGTATATGCTAAACCTTAATATGCTACCAAATCATGTACCTACAAAAATCCCTATAATGGTGAATTTTGTAGGAAAATAACTACATAAGCCTTTCTGTATATTTTCCTGTTTAGAAGGTTTGGGTAATTTTTGCAGTTTTATCGAATTCTAATGATAACTATAAAGCTGAATGGCTTTACAATGATGTCAAAAACACATCTGAGCGGCACAGTTTGTTTTTGCATAGCATGATTAGAATGGGGCTATGCTTAAAGTGATGGTAAATTTCAGCTAATCAAATGCCACATATGTAATCTTTTCCATTAAAAAGTTTATATGTACCTTTTTTTGTTGTTGTTGTTGTTTAATCTATCCGTGAAAAGGGTTAAATCCATGCCTATAGTAATTTTTCTATTTCAATGTTATGCCGGCCCACTGGGATGAGCTCTTTTTTTTTATGACAATTCCAATGAACATTGTGTGTGTCATTGAAGTCCAGCCCTTTAAAAGCCCATAGGAAGCCTATGTAGCGAGTGGGTGGGACTACTCTATTTGTCAGAGCCCAGCCAAAAGAGGAAATGAAGTGGGGAGGAGGAACGGAAGATACTAAGTAGGATTATAAATCTTGTATTATAAATATATATATATATATATATATATATATATACACAGGTGGCCCTAGGTTTACAACGGTTCTATTTGCACCGTTTCAGAATAACAACCTTTTTTTTCAGTCATGTGACTGCTATTGCAAAGCATTGAGAAGCAGTGCATTGATTAAAATTGCCTGTAGGTGGAGCTGTCCGCTTGTGTTGCAGCAAAGATATGCAAGCCAAGCAAGATGAAATTAATCAGTTTAACCAGACCTGAGCTAGCGAGCAGCTTGCAAAGGAACAAGATCTTCCTGTCTATAAATCAGTCCAGATTAAAATGCATAGAAAGAACTGTTTGCAGAAAAATGCAAGTAAAGTCTGCGTTGTGTGATTATTTTATTAGGTTTATAATGCTGTTTAGCAAATGTTTTTGTTCATTTAACTTAGTTTAATTATATATTCTGTGTTGTGTGATTATTTTATTGGGTTTATAATGCTGTTTAGCATTTAAAATCTTCATTTCAAAGCTTTAAAAATAATGTATTAGGTGTTACTTACAACAATTTTGAGAGGGGCCTGGAATCTAACTCCCTCACTTCCCCTTGACTTATATTATAAACTGGGTTTCAATTTACAACGGTTTCGATTTACAACCATTCCTTCTGGAACCTAACCCCGGCGTAAACTGAGGGCTACCTGTATATATATATATATATATATATATATATATATATATATATATATATATATACTGTATATAAATATATATATATATATATATATATATACACACATTACGCGGTTTTACTTGTACACTAATATATTTTTCATTGCAAAATTCGTTAAAAAGTCCGAAATTTACCTTCACTTTTAAGTAGAATATAACGCATATGCTTAAATTTGAGAAATTCCGTTATGTCAAGGCTGACAATTTAGATTTTTTTCTTGGATACAAGAATTTTACTGAATTGGAGTATTGTGATGTTCTGTAGCTGCAAGAAAGGGAGTGGCCTTACTATGGAAATATCATCAACTTCAGACCTTCTTAATCTCTGTAACAGATACTTCTGACCTTCTTAATCATCGCTCTCTAAAAGGCTCACAATGGTATTAATGATGGTTTTATCTGTACCATCCCTCCTCAATTTATAAATTTTCTTCCTTATCCTTTACATTTATCCAACTGGTGATGATTCATGACTTATCATTTATATGTTATAGTTTTTTTTTTAACTATTTGTTCGTATTATGATTATATCATCCCGTTTTTTACTTTTTCTGCAAATATTTATATTCTTATTTTGGTTAATGTTTAAAACGTAATAAAATATAAAACAAAACAAAAAAAGTCAAAAACGTTTTACTTAAAATAAGCTTTAACATTGTTTTAAATGTAACAAAGGAAAAATGCATTTATGTCTTTTTAATTTAAAACCATTAAACACATTTGATTCTAAACTAATTTAGTATTATAATAAAATCTAGAATATACCTGTGTGTGGATTGAGAAGTATGCTGCCAGGTGGTATTCCTGCAGCGTCAAGTGGCAGTATAATATAGCTGGTGTTACTGGATGTTATTCCATTTTCGGAAAAAGGTATGTTGCCTGTACTGCTGATTGATGTTCCAGAGACTATAGATGTACTTTGGGGAGGTTGATGTAATCGTGACAAAGATCCTGAGGAACCAGCACTGCTGGAAGACTCTGAGCCTAAAAACAGAAGCACAGTATTGTTGCAAAAATGATTGAATTCTTAAACTGGTTAAAGGGACACTGAACCCAAATTTTTTTCTTTCGTGATTCAGATAGAGCAAGCAATTTTAAGCAACTTTCTAATTTACTCCTATTATCAAATTTTCTTCATTCTCTTGGTATCTTTATTTGAAATGCAAGAATGTAAGTTTAGATGCAGGCCCATTTTTGGTGAATAACCTGGGTTATTCTTGCTGATTGGTGGATAAATTCATCCACCAATAAAAAAGTTCTGTCCAGAGTACTGATCCAAAAAAGAAGCTTAGATGCCTTCTTTTTCAAATAAAGATAGCAAGTGAACGAAGAAAAATTGATAATAGGAGTAAATTAGAAAGTTGCTTAAAATTGCATGCTCTATCGGAATCACGAGAAAAAAAAATTCAGTGTCCCTCAGTGTCCCTTTAATGATACACAGGTAGATTATAAATCTGTACTAAAAACATTTAACATTTAAAAGGATATAAAACCCACACTTTTTCATTCATGATTCAGGTACAGCATACAATTTTACCGGTAGCAAGCTAAGCACATCGAGTGAACCAGTAGCAAGAGGTATATATGTGCAGCCACCAATCAGCAGCTAGCTTCCACTATGCATTGTTACTTCTAAGCCTACCTAGTTAATCTTTTTTTTTATATAAAGCAAAGAAGATTAAAGAATTACATGGAAAGTTGTTTAAAATTGCGTGCTCTTTCTGGATCATGAAAGAAAAATTGGGGTTTCATGTCCCTTTAATAAGTCTCTCAAAACATAATAAACATTTCTTAACATATAAACTAAACTGAAATCTACCAACTAGCATTTTTTATTTATTTACTTTTACTGTTAAACTTATTCTTCAAGTGACAATTCATGAAGCAAAAGATGATACTGGGCTAACACCAAAAATAAGTTAGAGACATAGATGTTCCAACAGTTTAATAGAAAACAACTTCTTTCAACCACTTCCCTATCCCTCCAGTTTAACCATTTAGATAAACAATGGAAGACATAGATTAAAGGGCCATGATATCCAAATGTTGAAACACTTGAAAGTGATGCAGCATAGCTGTAAAAAGCTGACTAGAAAATAACACCTGAACATCTCTATGTAAAAAAGAAAGATATTTCACCTCAAAATTTCCTCAGTAGCCACCTCCCATTGTAAAGGACTTCTAAGCAGCAAATCAGTATGTCTGTCCCAGGACAGCTAAGGGAGTGAGCTTTGTGAACACATCTTATTTCGCTATTTAGTTTAAGGAAGTTTACTATGAAATCTCATGAGAGTTAAGTCAAATCTCATGAGATCACATTAAAAAAGTTCATGACCTCAGCACTGTTGATGCTAGGGTTGCCACCTCAGCCATGTTTTCCTTGACACTTATGAGTTACACATGCTGCAGTGTGTGCAGGGAGGAACATGTATTGTGTTTCTGGACAGCACTATTCATATTCCTCCCTGCACACCTGCAGCATGTGTAACTTATAAGTGTTCGGTATTTTAAGGGACGGGTGGCAACCCTAGTTGATGCTGATTGGCTGCTGTTCATTTCTTCATTTTTTTATTGTTTTTTTTACCTGCAGTTGGACAGCAGCTGAAGTTTAACATTTTACACAGAACTTACTCTGCTGAGCTCAGGAAGTTGTAAGGTAAATCTTCCTTTTTTACTCAGGTGATATTTTCCTGTCAGCTTTTTACAGTTATACTGCATCAGTTTCAATTGATTTAGCATATGAGTATTGTGTCCCTTTAATAAAAAGATATTATGACCAAAAAAAGAATGTTACAAAAGGTATGTAAATCAAATCAAATGAAGGAGATGATTCTAGCCCATTGCTCAATAGTAAAGCAATGTGAATTATCTTTTAGGAGGGCATATGTGTGAAATAGGTAACCCCGAGTTATATAAAAGAATGGTTATAGAAACCTGTATGAAAAGTCATATCTTTATCCCAGTTCCCAACCATACAGGAAGGGCATTTGGAAGAATAATAGACAATATACTAATTCTCAGGGTAGACAGAACAAAGTACATCATATAGGAATGTGAAGAACGTGTATATAAACTCAAGAATAACTCAAGTCTATTTGTGATAGTTGTGCTTTTCCCATCTCAAGTTAAACCCATAAAAAAGGACATGTGAGAAAACTCTGCAAATTGCATATATTATTATAGGAGCAATAAAAGGGATATACCCAGTATAGAAGGGAATTGCTCTTTTATAGAGTCAGAAAGATCTATAGCACTGAAAAGTCTTCAAGTTCTCACAAAACAAAATAGAGCTACCCTTATTAAAGGAACAGTATAAGTCAAAAAAAAACTTTCATGATTCAGATAAAGCATGTGATTTAAAACAACTTTCCAATTTATTTCCATTATCACATTTACTTTGTTCTCTTGATGTCCTTTGTATAAGATTAAACATAGGTAAGCTAATAGGAGCTCAGGAGCATGCACATGTGTTTAGCAGTCTATAACAGCAGTGTTTGTATCTATGTATAACATTGCTAAAAACAATGCTGCAATCACTGCTGCCAGATGGCTAGACACATGTGCATGCTCCTGAGCTAACCTAAGATTACTGTTTTACAAAGAATACCAAAATAACTAAACAAAATTGATAACATAAGTAAATTGGAAAGTTGTTTAAAATTTCATGTTCTATCCAATCCACTGAGGTTTAGTTTTTACTTTACTGTCCCTTTAAGTGATACATTAGTAATATGAGGACATAATCCAGGAATTATGGAAAGTAATGGAGTGGAGTTTAAAACAAATAGCCTCAAAACAGAAAATAAACAAAAAACTACTTGAAGAATACAGAAATGAATGGAAGAGGTGTTTCCTGTTCAACAAAATGCTTGAAACTTCTACCTATTACCAAAATAGTTGGTTATATCAACTTTAATATCAACCCAATGGTCTAGCATAATTGACAAAACCAATCGTTCATTTTCAGGCTTAACATAAAATGATTAAGAATACTGATAGAATAAAACCATGTAATTATAGACATAATTATCGTGCTAATTTAATTTGAAAAATAAAAGGTCCAGGACATACTGAAATTATTAAGGAAGTAAAAATATGTATATACAACATTGGGCATTAAAGCTAATTTCCTAAGAAAGCTGTTTAATAGGGTTTCTTGCAGAATTCATGAAAGATGGAATCTTATTATAAGTTCCATAGCTTCCTTTCTTTGTCTAATAGAATAAGAGAATAGTAAAGAGCAATCAAACAGAAAATGGAAAGTGAGATATTTAATTATGTATGTAACTTCATAAAGAATACAAATTCAGATTGGTTTTAGAAAAATCATTGACTTATATACCGTTACATAGATAATCAAATATGATTTATTAAGTGATTAAAACTATTACACCTTAGAATTTTAATAAAATTCTCAATGATTTTTAGTCAATTTAAAATGTATATTCTGTTGTATATTAGTGTATATAAACTAATTGAAATAGATACAATTGAATTGCTGTGTGCCTGAGTCTCCCTGCCTCTGCTAGTAGATGAAATTTTAAAAAAATAAAATAAAAGAGACATGAGTGATAAATATTTTCACTGCTAAAGAGTACAATTTCTCTTCCATGTCTAGTATATTATCTAAACATTTTCCCCCTGTAGTTCTCGCAGTTTTTTTCTGGAAAACTAAAAGGTGGTGAGATTGTGTCATAAACACATAATAGAAAAACATATGAATACAAAAGTAGAGGATACTGTATTACACAATAGAAGCAGAGTATTCTGATATGTATTGGCTACATCATTTTATTTTAAAGTGTGTCCCATGCTCACTGCTAACTTTTCTCTCCCTAGCAAACTTTCCCTTTCCAGTGAGCTCCAATATATTCTATAAGAGACATTTTGCCACTCGTAGGGACAGCCAATTTTTTTATTAATTCTATGAGAGCTACCTCAGTGAGTATTGAGTGGTCTTTCACGTCTTGCTCAGTGAAGTTTTGATCTTTATACATTATACATGTGAATACCATTTTACAGAGCACAGTTGTAGGACAGTATTGAAGAAGATTGATATAAAAAAAAGTGCCACTATTGTATTGCAACTGATTTCTTTGTTGACAACTTGGAAAGAAAATGGTATTCAAATGTATGAGTCTGACTATTCATTTTGCTGAAGTAACATACAAACAGTTGCCAAATCTTTTGTAATAGCAGCACAATTTGAGTAGAGAGCTCTAGAGATATACTATATGGCCAAAAGTTTACTTTAAGATCAGATTTGTAGAAAAGTACAGAGATTCCCTTTATTTCTACCATTGGTCATGGTGTATTGCAGATCAAAGTAAAATAAGTGGGCTTTGTAACATTTACTTTAAATTTATAGTTTAATATAATTATGATATATTATTATTATATTATATATAATTAGTTAAAATCTCTTTAGTTAGTTAATTGGGGAAAATAGAAATAACTATTATATTTTTTTCGAATCCCTCACATTGTATGTGCTGTAGGACAACATCATTTGAATATATTAACTAATAGTGTTGTTTCCCTCTTCTCTATTCCCCCTCCCCCCCTCCGCTTTTTTTTTGTTTTGTGTTTGTTTTGTTTAGGTATGTCCAGGGTGGTTAGACTGGGTAGTGGGTAAAAGTAAGGTTTTGGACTGATTATGTTGACCATTGTTCTGTTAAGACTAAGGGTCTGATTTAAAGGGGCATTAAACCTACACTATAATGTTATATAATTCTGCACATAGTGTCTGGCGGACATGATACGCTGCAGACATCGCTGAATGCGGACAGCATACGCTGTCAGCATTGCACAAGCAGTTCTAGTGAATTTGCCGCTTGCAGAGGGTGTCAATCAAACTGATTGTATTCAATCGGGTTGATTGCTGTACGCTGCTCAGAGGCGGCAGATCCAGTTAAGGAGCAGCGGTCTTAAGACCGCTGCTTCTTAATTCCTGTTTCCGGCGGCACGAAAACCCAGCGAGTTGGCCCCATTCAGTGCATAGTAAATCGGCATATTATTGGCATAGTTATAATGCCTTTTTGTACTTTAAAGCTATGTAAAGAAAGATGCATAAAACTATTTTAAACAAACAATGTTGTGTTTAATATAAATGTGTACATTCTAAATACTATCCAAAATGTCAGAACACATATGAATTTTTTTTTAAATTATCTATATAATGTTGGGATGTTTGCCAGTCACAAAAAGACAGAGATCTTATTATAAAAACTCAAATAATGATTTAAGAGAGTGAAGATTGAGATCAAGTCTAAATTATAAATAAAAATGCAGGGCAGACCTGCATTTATTAAATCAATAAGCGAACACAATCCATCAGAATGTCAGAACGTACTGTCTCTAATGGTAAAGGCTTTTTTTTTTTTTAAATTGTCTTTATGGAAAAATATTATTTCTTGCACAAGATAGTCTGGATTGCTTTTAAAGTTCTTGTATGTTCTATCTAAACCAAGAGAGAAAATGTTAGAGTTTCCTAACATTTTCTCTCTTGATTTAGATAGAATATACAATTTTAAACAACTTTCCAATTTACTTCTATTATCAAATTATCTCCATTCTCTTGTTATCCTTTGCTGAAGGAACAGCATTGCACTACTGGCAGCTAGCTGAACACATCTAGCCAATCACAAGAGACAAATGTGTGCAGGCACCAATCAGCCGCTACCTCCAACTAGTGTAGGATATGTGTGTATTCTTTTTCAACAAGGGATACCAAGATAACAATGCACATTTTAAGTGTCTTAAAATTACATGCTCTATCTGAATCATGCTAGTTTAATTTTGACTCTCTTATCTCTGTAAAGAACTATATACATTACGTTAAGGGGAATTATAGATAGACAGTCTTCAGACAGCAAACTACAGTTGTAGACTGTTATGTATGAAGAGATTTTTAATTTTTCTGGCATGCTAAAATGTATTGTAAGTGGAACTGATGTACAAATAAAAAGGACAATAAAATCAAAATAAACTATTCATGATTCAGATAAAGCATGCAATTTTAACTCCTTAAGCCATTTATACCCCTGTGCTGAGCTGTTTTGGAGTTTTTACATGCTGGTCACATTTAATCCCCACTGAAGGGAGAAACCCACACATACATATTATATATTGTTTTGTTTTTACAACGGACCCAACAGATTCAAACTATAATGTTATTTTATGAATATATCATGACGTGAGAACTGCACAGCCAAATGTGTGAAACAATTATATTTTTATGAAAAAAATGTATAAATAAGGTAGCAAACAAAAGTGTTTGCTTATTTTTAATTTTCTAAACTCTAGTCTTTTGGGTTATCCTCATATAAATAAAATCATGAATCATGAAAGAAAAATTCATGTCCCTTGTTTTATATACAGTGTATATATATATATATATATATATATATATATATATATATATATATGTGTGTGTGAGTCACAGTGGAAAGCACAAAACCTAGTGATCAGTGTATGAAAACCTCCTATACCGTGATTCTTTCTAAATCAGCTGTAGTTATACAATAGATTAAAGGAAGATGAAACACCAAAATTGTTTTTCATGATTCAGATAGAGCATACAATTTAAACATTTTTAAAATTTACTTTTATTATCACATTTGTGCCATTCTCGTGGTATCCTTTTTTAGAGCAACAACAATGCACTACTGGGAGCTAGCTAAGCTCACCATGTAAGCCAAAGCAAGAGGCATGTAAGTGAAACCACCAATCAGCATCAAGCTCCCAGTAGTGCATCGCTGCTCCTGAGCCTACCTAGCTATGCTTTTCAACAAACAATACCATAGAAACATAGAATTTGACGATAAGAACCAAAAAGGCCCATCAAGTCTACCCATATTACATGTTACTTTTTCCTTAGGATAGCCTTATGCATGTCCCAGGCATTTTTAAATTCCTTTACAGTCTTTGTGTTTACCACCTCAAATGGAAGTTTATTCCATGAATCCACCACCCTTTCTGTAAAAAAATGCTTCCTCAAATTTCTCCTGAATCTACTACCCTCTAACTTTAGATTGTGACCCCTTGTTTTGGCATTTATTTTTTTGTGAAAAATGCTATTTGAAGGTTTCTATCATGTCACCTCTTTCCCTTCTATCCTCTAAACTATAAATATTTAGATCATAGAATCTTTCTTTGTGCATTTTATATTTTAGACCATGTACCATTTTAGTAGCCCTCCTTTGGACAGCTTCTAGTTTATTTATATCTTTCTGAAGAAATGGGCCCCAAGTTATCAAGGTCTGTCGGACCTGATCTGACAGTGTGGATCAGGTCCGACAGACCTCGCTGAATACGGCAAGCAATACGCTTGCCGTATTCAGCATTGCACCAGCAGCTCACAAGAGCTGCTGGAGCAACGCCGTCCCCTGCAGACTCGTGGCCAATGGGCCGCCAGCAGGGGGTGTCAATCAACCCAATCGTACTCGATCGGGTTGATTTCCGGCGATGTCTGTCCGCCTGCTCAGAGCAGGCGAACAGGTTATGGAGCAGCGGTCTTTGTGACAGCTGCTTCATAACTGCTGTTTCTGGCGAGTCTGAAGACTCGCCAGAAACAGGGGCCATCAAGCTTGTTAAATAGAGGCCATGGTCTCCAGAACTGTACACAGTATTCCAGATTTGGTCTAACTAATGATCTGTAAAGTGGCATAAGAACCTTGCTATTTCTGCTACTAAAACCTCTTCCAATGGCTGCACTGCGGCATTGTGTACCAAATTTTAAATCATCTGAAATAATAATTCCCAAATCCCTTTCTTCTTTAATTACAGTCAGTAATGTATCATTGAGACTATAATTGGCCTTTGGGTTTTTGGATCCTATATGCATAATTTTGCTCTTGGTAATATTAAATTTCAGATCCCATTTATTTGACCAGTCCTCTAGTTTATTAATATCACAGTTCATTTGATCAACTCCTCCTGGAACATCTACCCTGTTACAATTTTTTGTGTCATCAGCAAACAAGCAAACCTTCTCCTTAAGCCCACTTCCAATATCACTTATGAACATGTTAAACAAAACAGGCCCAAGAACTGACCCTTGGGGAACACCACTAGTAACTGATGCCTCATTTGAATGTACTCCATTAATTGAAACCCTCTGTCGTCTATCTTTAAGCCAGCATTCTAGCCACTTAACAATCTTAGCATCTATTCCAAGGCAATAAATTTTGTGAATAAGTTTGTTGTGTGGGACGGTGTCAAATGCTTTGCTAAAGTCTAGATATGCAACATCTACGGCTCCTCCCTGGTCTATTATTTTAGTTACATGGTCAAAGAAATCAATTAGATTAGTCAGGCATGATCTTCCAGCAGTAAAACCATGCTGTCCTTTGTCTTCTAAGTTGTTTGTCTGAATGAAAGATAGAAGTCTTTCCTTTAAAAGAGTTTCCATTAATTTCCCTGCAATTGAGGTCAAACTGACTGGCCTATAGTTAGCAGAATCTTCCCTACTACATTTTTATGAAGTGGGACTACATTGGCAATTTTCCAGTCTTTTGGAACAACTCCTGTTAGAAGTGACTGATTAAATAAATCAGCTAATGGAGTAGCTATTACGGATCAAAGTTCTCTTAGAACCCTTGGATGAATATTATCTGGACCCACAGACTTAAAGTACACAACTCTACACTTAAAGGACATAAAACCCACTTTGTTCTTTTGGGATTAGATAGAGCATACCATTTTAAACAACTCTCCAATTTAATTCTATAAACTAATTTACAAGCGAACAAAGCAAAATAAATAATAGAAGTAATTTGGAAAATTGATTAAAACAGAATCTAAATCATGAAAGAAACATTTAGGGTTTTGCGTCCCTTTACGTAACGTATTTGCAAGATCGCTGTGCTCTGTTTCTAAAACTAATGTTGAAATTAAAATAGTTCCCATGCTAGAAAAACTGTTCTTGCGCTAAGCATGACATTAGGTTAACTGTGCATATGTTGCACATTCAAATTCAATTGTATTTGGAAGCCTAGCTCAAGGATTAAATACTGTAAACATACAGGCCTTATGCATAAATAAAATGAACATTATGCAACCATATGTATTTCTTTATAAACTTGCATGAACATTGTTAAAGGTAAAGTTAAATTCAATATCTGCTTTTTAGTATGCACTTGCTAAATCGATTTTTCCTGAATATACATGCAGTAGAGTTTATAAAACAATTAACAAGCAAATTTATCTGTGAAAAAATCATAGTATGGGTTTCTGAGAAACAAAGAGGAAAAGTCTTTGGTGTCAGTTTATCCTCTAGGGCAGGGGTGATCAGTTCTCCCTCCCGAGGTTTTGGAACTACATTACCCATGATGCTCAGCCAGATTAAAGTGTCTGAGCATTATGGGAAATGTAGTTCCACAACCTCTGGAGGGACATGGTTGATGAGTTTAAGGGGAAAGCAATTATTTTTTCATTATTTTTGCAAAGAACACAATATATTGGCTGAAGAAGCCTATAACTGACCATACTAACCCACATCACCCTAAAACACTTTAATGGATATCACTGAAGGAATTTTCCTTTGTGAAAATGTTTCCATTTCCATTATAGCATTATGGAGTGAAAATTCTTTAGCTGAATAGAAAATATTACTAACAGCAGCTGTCACATAGTAAAATTAAAGTACACAACTCTACACTTAAAGGGACATAAAACACACTTTGTTCTTTTGGGATAAGATAGAGCATACCATTTCAAAAAACTCTCCAATTTAATTCTATAAACTAATTTACTTCCTTCTCTTGGTATCCTCTAGATGGGTTTAGGATCAGCAATGCACTACTGGGATCTAGCTGTAAATTGGTGGTTGCACATATATTCTTTGTCATTGGCTAACCTTATGTGTTCTGCTAGCTCCCATTAGTGCACTGCTGCTCTTTAAACAAATAATTTAAAGAGAATGAAACAAATTCGATTATATAAGTAAATTGGAAAGTTGTTTAAAATCGTATGCTCTAATTGAATCATTTAAGAAATATTTTGGATTTCATGTCCCTTTAGTTAATGATGTGCTACACATCTGCTACATTTATTTTGCTGTTACCCTTTATATATATATATATACTAGTCCTAAAGCCCGTGTACACGGGCCATTTTCTGCAGTGCAGCATCCCGCCCCAGCCCAATCACGCCCGCTCCCGTTGACCACGCCCTGTCACGTCCGCTCCCGCCCACCCTCTCTGCTGTCTGATCCTCACGGCCTTGACAGATTGTTCCTAATGGCCAGGTATGTTTGTCCCGCTCTGCAGTCTCTACTGCGCATGAGTGCATCGGACAAACATACCTGGCCTTTTATAATATAGGATATATATATATATATATATATAAACAAAACTTCTATACTACAATAATAAGGATAATACATTTTCTGCAGTTTGGTGTAAGTGTATTTACGTCATAAAAAGAAACCTACTGAATACTAACTACCTGTTTTGGACAGTTTTCCGGTGCTTCTACTGCTGGCAGAGCTATCACCTCTTGTTAGAACAGTTATTCCACCAAAACTTGCATTCTTTGTTATGGCTGGCTTCAGATTCCGGTTCGAGCTTTCTGAATCCGTACTGCTCCAAGGTCTTTGATCAGCCCATTTTAGGTCATTCTCTGTGCTACTTTGACGACTTCCAGAGGCTTTTCCAGACCCATCTCTGTTACCCCTAAGACAAAAAGAAACAAAGAGAACTGAGGTATGAATGCATTATATTCGTAATATGAAATATTAGAGAAATTGTTGAAGAGATTTAGCTTATTCTGTACTTTATTGAAGGGATATTTAAACAGTTAGGATGGTTACTAGTCACCGTGCCATTGTTTCCTCCTGTACCTGGAGCTGTCTTAATTTAACTCATTACAGAATTCAGCTGGGTGCCGCCATCTTGTAGTATGCGTGTTGTTGCATCATGTGATAGAAGAAGTGTGCTTTAACAGATCTGTGATGTTAACTGCTTTTTGACAGCTGTAGCTTTCAATTCAGTTTAGTTCACATAATAGAGAGAGGAAATGTTACATGTTTGTAGTTTTTTGCACAGTTTAAAAGTTACATAACAATATAAGCTCCAAGATGGCGGTGCCCAGTGTGAAGATGCAGAGCTTCATTAACTAAGACTTGTAAGGGGTTAAAATAAGAGAATAACTTTTAAGATGGCTACAGGCACAGGAGGAAAATAGCATGGTGAGTAGTAACCCTGCTACTGTAGTTGTAATCAGCTGTTTAATGTCCCTTTTGTTTAAATATATATATTTATATGTATAAAACAACAAGGAGAAACATTCCTATTTCATCCTATCCAGCCAATTTTCTCACTCTCCCTAATTCATATATATATATATATATATATATATATATGAGGCAATTGATATTTTTAACCCCTTAACGACCAGAAACGTACCGTGTACATTGCTGGTCTTTTAATGGTGCTTGATTTTTTTATACTGTTGGGTGGGACTGTGCAATTTCAGGAGGCTTGCAGGAAGGAGAGAGTTCATAATAGTGTGGTCTTGCTGCTGGCGGCTAGACTCACGCTATTATGAGCTGACAAACCATTAACGACCAGCGACGTACAAGGTACACCGTGTTTGTTAGGGGGTTAAAATACATTAAAGGGACACTGAACCCAAATTTTTTCTTTCGTGATTCTCCTACTCCTATTATCAATTTTTCTTCGTTTTCTTGCTATCTTTATTTGAAAAAGAAGGCATCTAAGCTAAGGAGTCAGATCATTTTTGGTTTAGACCCTGGACAGCACTTGTTTATTGGTGGGTGAATTTATCCACCAATCAGCAAGAACAACCCAAGTTGTTCCCCAAAAATGGGCCAGCATCTACACTTACATTCATGCTTTTCAAATAAAGATACCAAGAGAATGAAGAAAATTTGATAATAGGAGTAGATTCTTAAAATTGCATGCTCTATCTGAATCACAAAAGAAAAAATGTGGGTTCAGTGTCCCTTTAATAATGAGTTATATAATATGGGGCCCCATTTAAATTCATCATACGCTGTCATGTAAAAACATTGTATTCAACTAATGTGTATTTTTGGTCACTGTTTATATGGTATTCCAATGGATTAGACAAAAGGCTGTTGGAGTTAGCTTGTTCAGTAATTAAAATTTATGATATATAGGTAATTAATAAGATCAGATATCCATTTTGCGCAATCTTATAATTAAAAAAAATTAACTAGCTAATGGCAACCTTAAATGCACATACTATATTTTATGTATACATTTCATAGATTAAGAGTATGATTTAAGATATTTTTTAACTATTAATCTTGTTTTTATGCAGTAATAGTTAGTGTGGTAAACTGTTTCTAGGTTGGCCCAAAACGATCTGCCGCTTTCTTATCATGCAGAAAGCTCACTCGCTTACATTAATGCATAATGCAGTTACAAACTAGCATATGATGCAGAAGTGATTACTTACACAGAGAAACAGACTGATTTATGTTAATTCAATGTTAATTGCAATAATCACGAAACTTAACATCAATATTACATTGAATCGTAATTAGTTTTTCTTTATGCATTATTTTGTCATCTCGTTTCTAAATTAGGTTTAAATGCTAATGCAAATTTTTTGCATTAATTGTTTGAAAACTTTATAATTAAACATTTGACAACAAAAAAATGCTATGGTGGAATGATCTGCTTGTATGCCAAAAAAACATAATTTATGCTTACCTGATAAATGTATTTCTCTTGTAGTGTGTTCAGTCCACGGGTCATCCATTACTTATGGGATATATTCTCCTTCCCAACAGGAAGTTGCAAGAGGATCACCCAAGCAGAGCTGCTATATAGCTCCTCCCCTCACATGTCATATCCAGTCATTCGACCGAAACAAGACGAGAAAGGAGAAACTATAGGGTGCAGTGTTGACTGGAGTTATAATTTTAAAATTTAGAACCTGCCTTAAAAAGACAGGGCGGGCCGTGGACTGAACACACTACAAGAGAAATAAATTTATCAGGTAAGCATAAATTATGTTTTCTCTTGTTAAGTGTGTTCAGTCCACGGGTCATCCATTACTTATGGGATACCCATACCAAAGCTAAGTACACGGATGATGGGAGGGACAAGGCAGGAATATCAAACAGAAGGAACCACTGCCTGTAGAACCTTTCTCCCAAAACCAGCCTCCGAAGAAGCGAAAGTGTCAAATTTGTAAAATTTGGAAAAAGTATGAAGTGAAGACCAAGTTGCAGCCTTGCAAATCTGTTCAACAGAGGCCTCATTCTTAAAGGCCCAGGTGAAAGCCACAGGTCTAGTGGAATGAGCTGTAATTCTTTCAGGAGGCTGCTGTCCAGCAGTCTCATAGGCTAAACGTATTATGCTACGAAGCCAAAAAGAGAGAGAGGTAGCCGAAGCCTTTTGACCTCTCCTCTGTCCAGAGTAAACGACAAACAGAGAAGAAGTTTGTCTAAAATCTTTAGTTGCCTGTAAGTAGAACTTCAGAGTACGGACCACGTCTAGAATATGCAAAAGACGTTCCTTCTTTGAAGAAGGATTAGGACATAATGATGGAACAACAATCTCTTGATTGATATTCCTGTTAGAAACAACCTTAGGCAAAAACCCAGGTTTAGTACGCAGTACTACCTTGTCTGAATGAAAAATCAGATAAGGAGAATCACAATGTAAGGCAGATAACTCAGAGACTCTTCGAGCCGAGGAAATAGCCATCAAAAACAAAACCTTCCAAGATAAAAGCTTAATATCAATGGAATGAAGGGGTTCAAACGGAACACCCTGAAGAACTTTAAGAACCAAGTTTAAGCTCCACGGAGGAGCAACAGCTTTAAACACAGGCTTAATTCTAGCCAAAACCTGACAAAAGGCCTGGACGTCTGGATTCTCTGCCAGACGTTTGTGTAAAAGAATAGACAGAGCTGAAATCTGTCCCTTTAGCGAACTAGCGGATAAACCCTTTTCTAAACCCTCTTGTAGAAAAGCCAATATCCTAGGAATCCTAACCTTACTCCATGAGTAACTCTTGGATTCGCACCAATATAAATATTTACGCCATATCTTATGGTAAATTTTTCTGGTCACAGGTTTCCGAGCCTGTATTAATGTATCAATAACCGAATCCGAAAACCCACGCTTTGATAGAATCAAGCGTTCAATTTCCAGGAAGTCAGCCTCAGAGAAATTAGGTTTGGATGGTTGAAAGGACCCTGAAGTAGAAGGTCCTGCCTCAGAGGAAGAGACCATGGTGGACAGGACGACATGTTCACCAGGTCTGCATACCAGGTCCTGCGTGGCCACGCAGGCGCTATCAGAATTACTGATGCCCTCTCCTGTTTGATCCTGGCAATCAGTCGAGGTAGCAACGGAAATGGTGGAAACACATAAGCTATGTTGAAAACCCAAGGGGCTGCTAATGCATCTACCAGCACCGCTCCCGGGTCCCTGGACCTGGATGCGTAACAAGGAAGCTTCGCATTCTGGCGAGATGCCATGAGATCCAGATCCGGTTCGCCCCAACGACGAATCAGTTGAGCAAATACCTCCGGGTGAAGTTCCCACTCTCCCGGATGAAAATTCTGGCGACTTAGGAAATCCGCCTCCCAGTTCTCTACGCCTGGGATGTAAATCGCTGACAGGTGGCAAGAGTGAGACTCTGCCCAGCGAATTATCTTCGAGACTTCCAACATCGCTAGGGAACTCCTGGTTCCCCCTTGATGATTGATGTAAGCCACAGTCGTGATATTGTCCGACTGAAATCTGATGAACCTCAGTCTTGCTAACTGAGGCCAAGCTAGAAGAGCATTGAATATTGCTCTTAATTCTAGAATGTTTATTGGAAGGAGTTTCTCCTCCTGAGTCCACGAACCCTGAGCTATCAGGGAATTCCAGACTGCTCCCCAGCCTAGAAGGCTGGCATCCGTTGTTACAATCGTCCAATCTGGTCTGCGAAAGGTCATTCCTTTGGACAGATGAACCGGTGACAACCACCAGAGAAGAGAATCTCTGGTCTCCTGGTCCAGATTTAGCAAAGGGGACAGATCCGAGTAATCCCCGTTCCATTGACTGAGCATGCATAGTTGCAGCGGTCTGAGATGCAGGCGCGCAAATGGCACTATGTCCATTGCCGCGACCATTAAGCCGATTACCTCCATGCACTGAGCTACTGATGGGCTTGGAATGGAATGAAGGACACGGCAAGCATTGAGAATCTTTGATAACCTGGACTCCGTCAGGTAAATCTTCATCTCTACAGAATCTATAAGAGTTCCTAGAAAAGGGACCCTTGTGAGTGGTAACAGAGAACTCTTTCCCACGTTCACTTTCCACCCATGCGACCTCAGAAATGCAAGAACTATCTCTGTATGAGACTTTGCATTCTGAAAACTTGACGCTTGTATCAGAATGTCGTCTAGGTACGGAGCCACCGCTATGCCTCGTGGTCTTAGTACCGCCAGAAGTGAGCCCAGAACCTTCGTAAAAATTCTCGGGGCCGTGGCTAACCCAAAGGGAAGAGCCACAAACTGGTAATGCCTGTCTAGAAAGGCAAACCTTAGGTACCGATAATGATCTTTGTGAATCGGTATGTGAAGGTAAGCATCCTTTAAGTCCACTGTGGTCATGTATTGACCCTCTTGGATCATGGGTAGGATGGTTCGAATGGTTTCCATCTTGAACGATGGTACCCTTAGGAATTTGTTTAAGATCTTTAAGTCCAAGATTGGTCTGAAGGTTCCCTCTTTTTTGGGAACCACAAATAGATTTGAGTAAAATCCTTGTCCCTGTTCCGATCGCGGAACTGAGTGGATCACTCCCATGATTAAGAGGTCTTGTACACATTGTAGAAATGCCTCTCTCTTTACTAGGTTTGTTGATAACCTCGAAAGATGGAACCTCCCTTGTGGAGGAGAGGTTTTGAAATCCAGAAGGTATCCCTGAGATATAATCTTCAACGTCCAGGGATCCTGCACATCTCTTGCCCAAGCCTGGGCGAAGAGAGAAAGTCTGCCCCCCACTAAATCCGTCTCCGGATAGGGGGCCCTGTCTTCATGCTGTCTTAGGGGCGGAAGTGGGCTTTCTGGCCTGCTTGCCCTTGTTCCATGACTGGTTGCCTTTCCAACCCTGTCTGTAACGAGCAGCAGTTCCTTCCTGTTTTGGAGCGGAGGAAGTTGATGCTGCTCCTGCCTTGAAGTTATGAAAGGCACGAAAATTAGACTGTTTGGCCTTTGGCTTGGCCCTGTCCTAAGGAAGGGCGTGGCCCTTACCTCCCGTAATGTCAGCAATAATTTCCTTCAAGCCGGGCCCGAATAAGGTCTGCCCTTTGAAAGGAATGTTAAGTAGCTTAGACTTGGAAGTTACATCCGCTGACCAGGATTTAAGCCAGAGCGCCCTGCGCGCCTGTATGGCGAATCCCGAATTTTTAGCCGTAAGTTTGGTTAGATGTACTACGGCATCTGAAACAAACGCATTAGCTTGCTTAAGGGTTCTAACTCTGCTCAAAGCCTCATCCAATGGCTCTGTGCGAATCGCCTCTTCCAGAGACTCAAACCAGAATGCCGCTGCAGCCGTGACAGGCGCAATGCATGCAAGAGGCTGCAAAATAAAACCCTGTTGAACAAACATTTTCTTAAGATAACCCTCTAATTTTTTATCCATTGGATCTGAGAAAGCACAGCTATCCTCCACCGGGATAGTGGTACGCTTGGCTAAAGTAGAAACTGCTCCCTCCACCTTAGGGACCGTCTGCCATAAGTCTCGTGTGGTGGCGTCTATAGGAAACATTTTTCTGAATATCGGGGGAGGGGAAAAAGGCACACCGGGTCTATCCCACTCCTTACTAATAATTTCTGTAAGTCTTTTCGGTATAGGAAAGACGTCAGTACACACCGGTACTGCATAGTATCTATCCAACCTACATAATTTCTCTGGGATTGCCACCGTGTCGCAATCGTTCAGAGCCGCTAATACCTCCCCTAGTAACACACGGAGGTTCTCAAGCTTAAATTTAAAATTTGAAATTTCTGAATCCGGTCTCCCCGGATCAGAACCGTCACCGACAGAATGAAGCTCACCGTCCTCATGTTCTGCAAATTGTGACGCAGTATCAGACATGGCTCTCATGTCATCAGCGCGCTCTGTCCTTAACCCAGAGCTATCGCGCTTCCCCCTCAATTCGGGCATATTATATAATACTTCTTTCATAACATTAGCCATATCATGTAAAGTGATTTGTAAGGGCCTAGATGTACTAGGCGTCTCAATTCTACGCATCTCCCGAGCGGGAGACGCAGGTACTGACACGTGAGGAGAGTTAGGCGGCATAACTTCCCCCTCGTTGTCTGGTGAAAGTTTCTCTATCGGTACAGATTGACTTTTATTCAAAGCAATATCAATACAATTGGTACACATCGTTCTATTGGGCTCCACATTGGCTTTTGAACATGACGAACAAACAGTTTCCTCTGAATCAGACATGTTTAAACAGATTTAGCAATGAAAACTAGCAAGCTTGGAAATCACTTTCAATAAGTTTACAAGCAATATAAAAAACGCTGCAGCGCTTTAAAAATACAGATAGAATTAAAACAATTCTTAACAAGAAGTGTAAAATCAGCAGAGGATTGCACCCATTAGCATTAGGATGATTAACCCCTCAATACCCAAAACGGATAAAACGGATATCAATTAAGATTTAACGCTTTTAATCACAGTCAAGCACACTGTCACAGATCTGCTGTGACTGATTACCTCCCTCAAAAAGACTTTTGCAGACCCCTGTACTCTCTTGAGACGTCCTGGATCAAAGAGGAAGAAGCAGGAAGACTGTGCTAGAATTTTAACTGCGCAACAAGGCGCTAAAACAAGGTCCCTCCCACTCCTATCACAACAGTGGGAGCCCTGATATAACGGTTTCCATGCAGAAAATATATGTCAGCCATGTGGAAAAAAATCATGCCCAAAGCGATTTATCACCAAAGTACCTCACAAAAACGAATAACATGCCAGTAAACGTTTTATTAAAAAATAACATTTTCCAATGTCATGCAAAGTTATCACTAAGCTACCACTGCAGATAATGCTTAAGTATTATTTCAGTTTTAACAGTATTTTCTCAGTCAAATTCTAGTCCCTAGAAATTAACTTGACTGCGCATACATTTATCAGCCTGATACCAGTTGCCACTACTGCATTTAAGGCTGTACTTACATCATACGGTACCAGCAGTATTTTCTTAGTCAATTCCATTCCCAGAAAATAAAGTACTGCACATACCTCATTTGCGGAGGACCCCGCATGCTATTCGCCGTTTCTGAAGTTACCCCACTCCTCAGAATGTCGAGAACAGCCAGTGGATCTTAGTTACGCCTGCTAAGATCATAGAAAAAAAACGCAGGCAGTTTCTTCTTCCAAATACTGCCTGAGATAGAAAAACAGCACACTCCGGTGCCATTTAAAATAACAAACTTTTGATTGAAGAATAGTTAAGTAAAAACTCCAGCTCCTCTCGCGACCTCCTTCTTTGTTGAGGGTTGCAAGAGAATGACTGGATATGACATGTGAGGGGAGGAGCTATATAGCAGCTCTGCTTGGGTGATCCTCTTGCAACTTCCTGTTGGGAAGGAGAATATATCCCATAAGTAATGGATGACCCGTGGACTGAACACACTTAACAAGAGAAACAGAATTATATCATATATTCTGCATTTTATAACAGTTTTAATCAGTGCAAAATAACATCCATATAGGGCCAGATTACAAGTGGAATGTTAACACTCCGCTTGAGCGTTAACTGGACTAGAAGTAAGCATTTTGCATGTGTCCGGTTGCGCTGGTATTACAAGTGGAAAGTAAACTGTTATAGCTCTTGTGCTAACCCGATGCACAAAAAAAAGCAGAACTTAGAATATCCGGCATCCATATTTCCCCATAAGAGTCAATGGAGCAAAAAAAGTGGAAAAAACACCCTACTCATGAGCAAAGCCGGGCACGTAGCTCATGTGCGTGAACCCAACATGAAAATACTAATATATCCCATTCCAATATACGTTCTATTTATTCATAAATACATATTTATATATAGAAGGGAAGATTTTTATATATAGAAGGGAAGAGGCTTGCACTCACTGGATTTTGAAAAGGTGCTTTAATCAGCACAAAAATACGAGACGTTTCAGGGATCAATCACCCCTTCATCAGACCAAACCATATATATATATATATATATATATATATATATATGGTACAATGCTACCATATATATATGGTACAATGCTGATTACAAACAATAGGCGCTTAGACAGCTATCTGATGTGAATACATATGTAAAATTGAGGGGTAACCCTATTACATTATTTAAAAACATTATTGATGGTCCTACGGTACCAGTGTTGTACTTACTACCAAAGGTTCATAAAAAAACCTTGGTAAACCCACCTGGCAGACCTATTGTGTCTGCTAGGGGTTCTGTGCTGTCTAGTTTGGCCATCTATATTGACTCCCACCTTCAACAGGTTGTAAAAAACACCCAGGCCTATCTCCAGGATTCTCCCAGTATGCTCAGAATTCTTACGGAGTACATGAATTTACAGAGCATGGATATCCTAGTCACCATGGGCGTAAACATCTTGTATACTGTGATCCCCCACTCTGCAGGGGTTGAAGCTGTCAGGTCCATGGTGACTGGGAACATTTCATACAATGGTCCCCCGATTGAATTCTTGTGAATTCTTGTGTGAACTATTAACCCTTTGTTTGGAGAGAAATTATTTTAAATTTGAGAGTGATTATTTCCTCCAAGTTGCAGGCACTGCCATGGGTTCAAATGTGGCACCCACTTACGCTAATCTGTACATGGCTTGGTATGAGCAGGAATTGATGAAACTGTTTGACCATCCTAATGTACAATATTACACACGCTACATCGACGATGTCTTCATGGTGTGGAGGGGTAGCGAACAGCTACAGGAGTGGGTGTCACATTTGAATTCCATGGCAAGTCCTATTAGATTTAAACTTAAATATGATCTAAGCACTGTGCACTTTTTGGATCTTAACATTTTCAAGGGATTGATGCCTGTGATCAAACTAGGTTTGGTACATCGTTATATACGAAACCAACAGATCGCAATTCTTGGCTTGATGCTAGAAGCTTTCATCCCAGGCACCAAAAGAAAGGGATTGTCACCTCGCAGCTCACTCGGGTCATCAGGAATAACAGTGAGAAACCCATAATAAGCACAATTAATTGAGATCGGAGACAAACTCTCGTCAAGAGGCTATGCCAGGGAAGAAATTGGAGCTATCCAGGAGAGGCTGCTGAACACTGAAGCTGTTGTGAACACCAATATCTTGGCCAAGGCTAATTCTGGACAACAACTTAATGTGATCACCACATATGCACCCAGATGTGAACACCTGGCAAAGGCTTACAACGACATTGGCCGGTAGTGGAGACGGATACCACACTTCCATTCCAGAGGACTTCTGCCCCCAGGATTGTGTACCACAGGGCGAACAACTTAAGAGACCTGTTGGTCAAAACTGATCCTGTGAAACACTATAAAAAGGAGACATGGTTGAAATCAGCTAAGATGGGCTGTTTCCCATGTGGGAGTTGTATCACCTGCATTGGTATGCTTAGGGGCAATACGTTCCAACATCCACACAATAACCACAGGTACACGATACGTCATAGGTTGTCTTGCACTAGTACCTTTGTGGTGTATATGTTGATATGTAAGAAGAGTGGTTTATAGGAAAGGGCGCTCTAAATAGAGCTAATACCTTATAGAGATTTTTTTAAAATATGAAAAATATGTAAACATAAAAAATGTAAATAGAAATATATTCTATGACACCAGATAAGATCTGTTACAGAATAAAAATTTATTTTATATTAGTAAAAACGAAAAAGTTTTTTTAAAACATGTGAGTTTAAGATTCTTATGTACAGATGAATCTGATAGGTTGGCCAACCTTGTAATCTAAATAATCTTAAATTGATCTAATATTGATTTCTTGCGTATCAGTATCAATAGTATCAATATTTAACAAATTTCAATACAGCAATATATGACAAATTTCAAGAAAGCAATTTTTCGAAAAAGCTATTTTAAAACCCACAGTTATATGATAGGCTGTTGATCTAATCAGGAGTTCTTAGGACTATATACCTGAATTAAAATTGTATAAACACAATTACAATTTTCAAATGAAGTTTATAGAGTATGTATAAAAAAGTCATTTTTTTTCAAAACATGAATAAAAGGTCTGTCTTGAGGTAACCCTTAGGTAATACCCAATATGAGAGTCTATGATGTTTATAAGAAATTTTCTTGGCTGCAGCCTAAGTTTATAGAAGATATTTTTTTAAGGTACTATGTACCTATATCAAATGCGGTAAGGTAAGCAGGTGTGTCGATCTAACCTTATTATCCTTGCTGAGAGACGTTTTTGTGACCAGCTATTCTTCCTTGATCTTTAAGTGGTGTGATACACAAATCCGCCTCCTATGTCTTATGAGCGCTGAGTCTTTGTATATTATGTTGTCATATTGGGTATTACCTAAGGGTTACCTCAAGACAGACTTTTTATTCATGTTTTGGAAAAAACTGACTTTTTTATGGGTTTTAAAATTGCTTTTTTGAAAATTGCTTTGTTGAAATTTGTCAAATATTGCTGTATTGAAATTTGTTAAATATTGATACTATTGATACTGATACGCAAGAAATCAATATAAGATCAATTTAAGATTATTTAGATTACAAGGTTGGCCAACCTATCAGATTCATCTGTACATAAGAATCTTAAAGGGACACTGAACCCAAATTTTTTCTTTTGTGATTCAGATAGAGCATGCAATTTTAAGCAACTTTCTAATTTACTCCTATTATCAATTTTTATTTGTTCACTTGCTATCTTTATTTGAAAAAGAAGGCATCTAAGCTTCGTTTTTGTTTCAGACCTCTGGACAGCACTTTTTTATTGGTGGATGAATTTATCCACCAATCAGCAAGAATAACACAGGTTATTCACCAAAAATGGCCCAGCATCTAAACTTACATTCTTGCATTTCAAATAAAGATACCAAGAGAAGGAAGAAAATGTGATAATAGGATAATAGGAGTAAATTAGAAAGTTATTTAAAATTGCATGCTCTATACGAATCACAAAAGAAAAAATTTGGGTTCAGTGTCCCTTTAAACTCACATGTTTTAAAAAACCTTTTTCATTTTTACTAAAATAAAATAAATTTGTATTCTGTAACAAATCTTATCTGGTGTCATAGAATAGATTTCTATTTACATTTTTTATATATATTTTTTATATTTACATATTTTTCATATTTTAAAAAAATCTTCATAAGGTATTAGCTCTATTTAGAGCGCCCTTTCCTATACAACTCTTCTTACAATTTCCCCTGAGAAGCATAGAGGAAGCTTCTAATAGTGAAAGGAGCCTATACCCACTAGCGCAAAATCCATATATCCTTTGACATATGTATATGTTGATATGCCCATGTTCAAGGGTTTACATTGAGAAAACGGTAACCACCTTCCGTGAGTGGATGGCCAATCATCGTGCCATTCATGAGGCACTCACCAAGGATGAATCAGACCAGCCAGTGGCACACCACTTCACTAAGTTCAAGCATGCTGTTTCAAGTTTGCGATCGATGCTGATCGACCATGTACCCCCCATGCCTAGGGGTGGCAACCGAGCAAAGAAATTGCTACAACTTGAGAGTAAGTGGATTTATCGGATGGACACTCTAGCCCCAAGGGGCCTCAACACCTCCCTGGATTTTAGCCCCTTCTATTGAAGGATGTGATCTATGATCTGAATACCCACTGTTTGATGAAGTTTCCATCATACTCCATTGTGCTTTGAACTGCATTCTCACTAGGGTCTCACTGTTTGAGAAAGTTTCGAGTATACTCCATTGGGCTATGAAGTGTTCCAATACATTTAACATTGATTTTGATATCTAGGCAGTACCTTTCTTTTGGCATGACTAATGTGAGTTCATATGCATGTAATAATTGGCTTTGTAAACTTAGCCTTATTTGCCATCCGGTATTTGTATTTATACTGAGTACCATATAATATAGTATTACATAGTTCTTAAGTGTGCATCGTGTTTGTTTTTAACTTTATCACACACTATTTGCTGTTCTATTAGTGGGGTTCAATTTGATCCTTTAATCACCCAGTATGGTGCAATATGTGCATTATATAATGCTATGAATTAAGCACTTTGACAATTTTTGCCCTATATGTTTTTTAACAGCCATATTGTGTGATAAAATTAGGTATTGATATATACCATCACCTTTCCTTTTACAAGTGTGGCAACGTGGCTACGTACGTCATGACGTTACGCACATTGGCTCACTCTGATGACGTCACTTACATGTGCTGAATGGCGGTACGCTTAAGCTATATGAAGCTACAAGATGGGTATATAAGGATTTGTTTGATTTATGTTTGTCATTGTTTTTAGGTTTTTCTTGCTGTATTTTTTGACATTTGACAAAGGCACAGTAATGTGTCGAAACGTTATGTCTCTTTAATCTTTGAATAAACGTGATTTTTTTACTCAAGACACTGAGTGCCTGTGCTTATGGACTGAACTGGATACACTTTGCAGTGCACCGTGGCACTTTATATTTCTGTGAGATTGTGCTGTCCCTCTTGGATATGTATATATGGTACAATATATACAGGGAGTGCAGAATTATTAGGCAAATGAGTATTTTGACCACATCATCCTCTTTATACATGTTGCCTTACTCCAAGCTGTATAGGCTCGAAAGCCTACTACCAATTAAGCATATTAGGTGATGTGCATCTCTGTAATGAGAAGGGGTGTGGTCTAATGACATCAACACCCTATATCAGGTGTGCATAATTATTAGGCAACTTCCTTTCCTTTGGCAAAATGGGTCAAAAGAAGGACTTGACAGGCTCAGAAAAGTAAAAAATAGTGAGATATATTGCAGAGGGATGCAGCACTCTTAAAATCGCAAAGCTTCTGAAGCATGATTATCGAACAATCAAGCCTTTCATTCAAAATAGTCAACAGGGTCGCAAGAAGCGTGTGGAAAAACCAAGGCGCAAAATAACTGCCCATGAACTGAGAAAAGTCAAGCGTGCAGCTGCCAAGATGCCACTTGCCACCAGTTTGGCCATATTTCAGAGCTGCAGCATCACTGGAGTGCCCAAAAACACAAGGTGTTCAATACTCAGAGACATGGCCAAGGTAAGAAAGGCTGAAAGACGACCACCACTGAACAAGACACGCAAGCTGAAACGTCAAGACTGGGCCAAGAAATATCTCAAGACTGATTTTTCTAAGGTTTTATGGATTGATGAAATGAGAGTGAGTCTTGATGGGCCAGATGGATGGGCCCGTGGCTGGATTGGTAAAGGGCAGAAAGCTCCAGTCCGACTCAGACGCCAGCAAGGTGGAGGTGGAGTACTGGTTTGGGCTGGTATCATCAAAGATGAGCTTGTGGGGCCTTTTCGGGTTGAGGATGGAGTCAAGCTCAACTCCCAGTCCTACTGCCAGTTTCTAGAAGACACCTTCTTCAAGCAGTGGTACAGGAAGAAGTCTGCATCCTTCAAGAAAAACATGATTTTCATGCAGGACAATGCTCCATCACACGCGTCCAAGTACTCCACAGCGTGGCTGTCAAAAAAGGGTATAAAAGAAGAAAATCTAATGACATGGCCTCCTTGTTCACCTGATCTGAACCCCTTTGAGAACCTGTGGTCCATCATCAAATGTGAGATTTACAAGGAGGGAAAACAGTACACCTCTCTGAACAGTGTCTGGGAGGCTGTGGTTGCTGCTGCACGCAATGTTGATGGTGAACAGATCAAAACACTGACAGAATCCATGGATGGCAGGCTTTTGAGTGTCCTTGCAAAGAAAGGTGGCTATATTGGTCACTGATTTGTTTTTGTTTTGTTTTTGAATGTCAGAAATGTATATTTGTGAATGTTGAAATGTTATATTGGTTTCACTGGTAAAAATAAATAATTGAAATGGGTATATATTTGTTTTTTGTTAAGTTGCCTAATAATTATGCACAGTAATAGTCACCTGCACACACAGATATCCCCCTAAAATAGCTAAAACTAAAAACAAACTAAAAACTACTTCCAAAAATATTCAGCTTTGATATTAATGAGTTTTTTGGGTTCATTGAGAACATGGTTGTTGTTCAATAATAAAATTAATCCTCAAAAATACAACTTGCCTAATAATTCTGCACTCCCTATATATATATATATATATATATATATATATATATATATATATATATATATATATATATATATATATATATATATATATATATAAAATATATTTTGCTACAATATATATTTATTCACATATATATATATATATATATATATATATATCTATAATTATATATAGGTATAGATATATACAGATATATATATAGGAATATCTATTTATAAATATTTAGAACATATTCCCCTATGTACAGAAAATTGGAATGTGAAATATTTACAGTAAAACAATATTTGCAATATTTTTTAATTATTCTTATTAGATTGTGTTATTATGATTGTAACTGTACTTTGTAATATTTTTTTATGTGTTTTGTGAGACGTTTTTGTTACACGAATCAGTTTCTCTGAATTTGCACTAACCCGACGTGTGTTAACTTCAATTGCGCTCAGGCGATTACATTCACTTTCAACTTGCAATATAAGTGAAAACCCTGACGCGCCCAAACATCTGCGATAAACACTTTTTCGCAACAGTTAGCATGCCACTTGGAATCTAGCCCATAGTGTAATAGAGATACATTATCAGGAGGGCTAGATCAAATGAGAAGGGTCTAAAATGTAATGCCAACATTCAAAATTGAGCATTTAAGATGTGAAAACCCAAAGGTAAATTATATACTCTTTGGCACTTTACTTACAGAGCCACAGGTAAGGTCAGTTTTATATTTTAATGTATAAAAAGAGGTAAAAAGACTACTATTAAGTCCCCAACCTTAAAGGGATACTGAACCCAATTTTTTTCTTTCGTGATTCATATAGAGCATGCAATTTTAAACAACTTTCTAATTTACTCCTATTATCAATATTTCTTCGTTCTCTTGCTTTCTTTATTTGAAAAAGAAGGCATCTAAGCTATTTTTTTGGTTCAGAACCATGGAAAGCACTTGTTTATTGGTAGGTGAATCTACCCACCAATCAGCAAGAACAACACAGTGTGTTCACCAAAAATGGGCCGGCATCTAAACTTACATTCTTGCATTTCAAATAAAGATACCAAGAGAATGAAAAGAATTTGATAATAGGAGTAAATTAGAAAGTTGCTTAAAATTGCATGCTCTATCTGAATCACAATAGAAAAAAAATTGGGTTCAGTGTCCCTTTAAATATGTGTTTATAGATAATCTAGAAACTGTTCTAACAAGGGCAACTGAAATGTAATATGGACTAAAAAACTGAAATTACACAGTTGTACTTCATGACCTTACTATGTATAGCATACAAGAAAAATGAAGAGAGGTGATATGCTTAAAACCTCAAGTATATTAAAGAGATTTAATAAAACTGAGGATTGAAAAAATCTTCACGAAAAGAGAAACAACCGAACAAGAAGTCATGATCTAATGTTGAAAGGTTGTGAGTTCAGGAGTAATCTGTGTAAGCTTTTTTTTTTACAGAAACAATGCAAGGGGGTTACAGAATGTCTGGGATAATCATATTAATTAGCTAAACTTTTCTAGTGCATTGGTAACAATGTATACAGAATAATACTGGGGAAAAGCAAGCTAAGGGGTATATTTATTAATGTGCAAGCGGACATGATACAATGTAGCGTATCATGTCCGCCGCACAACGATAAATGCTGACACCATACGCTGTCGGCACTTATCATTGCACCAGCAGTTCTTGTGAACTACTGGTGCGATGCCGACCCCTGCAGATTTGTGGCCAATCGGCCGATAGCAGGGGGTGTCAATCAACCCGATCGTATTCGATCGGGTTGATTTCTGTCCGCGGCCTCAGAGCAGGCGGACAAGTTATGGAGCAGATATACGGAGCTTGATAAATTGGCCTTGGAATGTGCCGATCTGTTACTATACAATAATAATAACAACAAATATACAACAATAATGACAAATTATTTTGTGGCTCTTACTTTTATAAAATTTAGGAATATATATAATTAAGGACGTTAAATATAACCTTAGATTGCTGTATTATTTTAAAACACACCATTACAGCCTTGTGCTATAATCATGGAACTCCTCTGTGACCAGCTCAATTTATAACCAGAAATCAATAGCTTCACACTTTAATTGATCAATTTAATAGTTGTAACAATACAATGTCTTAATATAATGCTAGGAAATATAAATGGAACTCTGAGTTTTAGGAAGTATTTGAAAGAGCATGTGTTATATATTGCAAATATTTAAAGAACAGTAAAGTCATAATTAGACATGTATGATTTAGACAGAGCATACACTTTTAAACAACTTTCCAATTTACTTCTATTCTTTAATTTTCTTCCTTTTCTTGTTATCCTTTGCTGAAAGGTTTATCTAGGAAAGCTCAGGAGCAGCAAATAACCTTGGATCTAGCTGCTGTTTGGTGGCTGCATATATACCGATTGTCATTGGCTCACCCATGAGTTCATTTAGAAACCAGTAGTGCATTGCTGCTCCTTCAACAAATGATACAAACAGGAAATTAGATAATAGAAGTAAACTGGTAAGTTGTTTAACCCCTTCGTGACCAGAGCACTTTTCCATTTGTTGACCGTCTGGGACCAGGGCTATTTTTGAATTTCTGCAGTGTTTGTGTTTAGCTGTAATTTTCCTCTTTTTCATTTTACTGTACCCACACATATTATATACCGGTTTTATCGCCATTAAATGGACTTTCTAAAGATACCATTATTTTCATCATATATTATCATTTACTTTAAATAAACTATAAAATATGAGGAAAAAATGGAAAAAAACACACTTTTTTCCAGCTTTGACCCCCAAAATCTGTTACACATCTACAACCACCAAAAAACACCCATGCTAAATAGTTTCTAAATTTTGTCCTGAGTTTAGAAATACCTAATGTTTACACGTTCTTTGCTTTTTTGTAAGTTATAGGGCAATAAATACAAGTAGCAATTTGCTATTTCCAACCCATTTTTTTCAAAAAAAGGAGAGACAGTACACAGATGGCAACCAGAGCCAAACAAGTACCAGTAAGAGGCGCCAAGCAATAACCAAATGTATGTGTGTCTGGATATAAAAAATGATAAACTACTGACTCTTAAGGGGTGTATAAAATAAGCCCAAAATGTACAATATGTTCCAGTGATTACAGTATAAGGTGCAAACAATATCCTAAATACCAGTATATGGATATCCTATGAGAGCATATGCTTCAATATCAGGTTTGTGACCTCACGCATATGTATATCACAAATGTATACAAATATCTATATAAACCTAAAAATGCAAATAAAAATCCAAAGCATATAAAACAATATGATTAAACAATATAATTGAGTCTAGATTTGTGATGTAATACAATCACAGAGAAAAGTCCAAGCGACCGGTTGGTTCCGGACTGCCTGTATTGCACATCTGTGCTTCTCACCACGTGAGTAGGATTCTTATCGTATTTTAATACCCTCTGTGTTACAGTCTGATCTGAACTATGTGGCGCCCTCTATCTTCTTCTCTCTAGACCATTTTTTTCAAGATTAGCGATAGTTACATTGGAACACTGATATCTGTCAGGAATCCCTGAATATCCCTTGACATGTATATTTATATTTTTTTAGCAGACAACCCAAAGTATTGATCTAGGCACATTTTAGTATATTTCATGCCACCATTTCACCGCCAAATGCGATCAAATTAAAAAAGTTAACTTTTTCACAAACTTTTTCACAAACTTTAGGTTTCTCACTGAAATTATTTACAAACAGCTTGTGCAATTATGGCACAAATGGTTGTAAATGCTTCTGTGGGATCCCTTTTGTTCAGAAATAACAGACATATATGACTTTGGCGTTGCTTTTTGGTAATTAGAAGGCCACAGAATGCCGCTGCGCACCAAACTTATATTATGCCCAGCAGTGAAGGGGTTAATTAGGTAGTTTATAGGGAGCTTGTAGGGTTATTTTTAGCTTTAGTGTAGCGATCAGCCTCCCACCTGACACATCCCACCCCCTGATCCCTCCCAAACAGCTATCTTCCCTCCCCCACCCCACAATTGTCCCCTCCATATTAAGTACTGGCGGAAAGTCTGCCAGTACTAACATAAAAGTTTTTATTTTTTTCTAAATATCTATTCAGCTGTTATGGACCCCCCCTTAGCCCCCAAACTCCCTGATACCCCCAAACAGGTCTCTAACCCTCCCCCCGCTACCTATTTGCCGCCATCTTGGGTACTGGCAGCTGTCTGCCGGTACCCAGTTCCCCCCCCCCCCCCCCCCCAAAAAAAAAAAAAAATTTTTATTTTTTTATAAAATATGCATTTTTCTGTAGTATAGCTGCCCCCCCTCAATACCCCCTCCCTCTCCCAGATCCTTTGATCGTTATTTTTTTTCCTCTCCCTCTTTCCCATTCAATTACATTGGTGGTTGCTGTGCACACGCGCGCACACAACACGCACGCGCGCGCCCCCTGCAGGACCCCCCCCCCCGCACACTCCCGGCACCCGGCGTGCACTTTGCACATACAGGAACCGGATGCCGGGTAGCGATGGGCAGCCCACTTGCCTCCCTGCTAATGCTCCCACCCACCAACGATCGGCACCATCGCTACCGGTGCAGAGAGGGCCACAGAGTAGCTCTCTCTGCATCGGTGTATAAAAAAATGATATTGAAGGATGCCTCAATATCGAGGCATCACTGCAATACCATAAAAGCGTCTGAAAGCGATCAAGATCGCTTCCACCGCATAAAACCCCAGAGGACGTGCCAGGAACGTCCTTGGTCACAAAGGGTATTTTTTTGTAGGACGTTCTTGGCACGTCCTCGGTCGTGAAGGGGTTAACATTGTTTGTTCTACTTAAATCATGAAAGAACATTTTTGGGTTTCATGTCCCTTTAACATACATGTATGATGTATGCAAACTTGTAGAAATAAATAGCACTCACAATCCACCATTCAACAATATATCATATGTTTATGTGTATACCTAGCAAATAAGATTATAAATGACTATATTAAAAATTGTTGATATTTGAAGCCTTTTTAATTTAAAACATAAGGAAGAATTTGTTTTAATTCTGCAGATATACATGTATTACTGATTATGTAGGCTTAACACAATTTCACATCTTTTTTGTCATAATTGTAAATGGACTATAATCAATTTACAAAATTAAAATATTAGAAATGCTTTAACAGGGTGTACAGAATTATCACTTATGCATATGATAATTATAATAGAACCATGTTATGTTCTACATAATATTCTATTCTACTAAATCTTTCTTTTAACACAGAAAGAAATGAACAATAAAATTACAACTATAATTCTGCATTACAATAATTCATAAGAAAAAAAAATCTACATTACACATTTTAGAAGCAATTTAAATTCTATGAAGTACATTTTATCATTCATCTTCAAGTTACAATTTTCTGCAACATGACGCGAAAATATGAAGATAATCACCATTATCTATTGAAACGTTAATCACTTTCAAAACAATTAACATGAAATAACGTTAAATTAAATTTTAATTATTGTAAACAACATTTTAATTAAGAATTACAAACCTAAATAGCTGCCTCTTCTTTTGAATATCATTGCATATGCCCGTTTCTTCTGAAAGCCTGGAGAGTACAAAAAAATGATCAAATTCGTTAATAGTTTGTCTTTTTTTTTCCAGGAACCTTGAAAACCAGCTAATTGTCCTAAATGGGGTTGTAAGGAATTATAAAGTTGAATTTGTGCTTCTGCAAACCATTGTGTCAGTACTAAAAAGCTAAATATGCGCAAAAAATGCATTGTGAATACTAAGCACGGACAGGCTGTAGTTATCTGCCTGGTGCAAATCTATAAATTGTACTTATGAAGATTAGAACTGCAGTATGATCAGATATTGAATTCAGAATGATTAACCCACAGCCTCTGTAAAACTCTCTGGGCCATATTACGAATGGAGCGCTAAAAGTTATGCGCGAGAGAAAAGGGGTTTATAGCGTTCGTGCGCATCAGTTTTCCCCTCGTATTACAAGTTGAAAGTAAACGTGATTTCTTGAGTGCAATTGTGATTTGCGCTAGAATGATTACCACATACTCAGAGCTCTGGTTAACTGTTTTGCAAAACAAATACGTTTTACAAATTAAAAATCAAAAATACACTGCAAAGTACAGTAACGCTCATAATAACACCATCTAATAAAAATTAATAATAAAACAATTTTGCACACAAAAACTCATAATAAAAGCGCAACCCAACACGCGCAAAAGCTTACTTCTAGCACAGTTCTTCAGAGCTTTAAATATAGCGCTCCACTTGTAATCTGGCCCTCTGTGTTTGGAAAAAAACTGCTATTAACAGACACAAAGACTAAATAAAATGAAAATAGAATGAAGGGTTTGCTATTTAAGGGACAGGAAAGACAATAAACTGTTAGAGCATGTAATTTTCCGACAATGTACTTTGTTCTTTTGGTATCCTTTTATAAATAATATGTACATATGATACACTAGTGGGTGCTAGCTGGTGATTGGTGCGTGCACACAATTGTCTCTTGTGATTGGCTCACTAGATGTGTTCAGATAGCTTTCAGTAGTGCATTAATGCTCCTTCAGAAAATGATACAATTTTTTTGCATTATACTTCAATTATCAAAAGTAATTACTCTTTCAGTGGCATATGCACATATGCTGTGAGTGCCCTATGCACCAGCATTCAAACATCACACCTTCTCAGAGAGTCAGCACTGACATAAATTAAGTTTTCACTGAAGAGGAAAACACACCAGTTCCAGCTCTTTGAGCAAGCATGGTGTTTGAATCCTGATGCTCTAGAGTCCAGTCACATGTAGCATACGTGTGTATTCTGCTTAAAAAGTAGTAACTTTTACTAAGGGTGTTATGGAAGTATATTGCAAACATGCTTCTATATAAAATTTAAATGCATTCTAAGGGGCCTATTTACTAATGTGCGAACAGACATGATCCGATATTGCATACGCTGTCGGCATTTATCATTGCACCAGCAGTTCTTGTGAACTGCTAGTACAATACCGCGCCCTGCAGATTCACGGTCAATCGGCCGCTAGCAGGAGGTGTCAATCAACCCGATCGTATTGGATCGGGTTGATTTCCGGCGATCTCTGTCCGCTCACTCAGAGCAGGCGGACAGGTTATGGAGCAGCGGACATCAAGCTCCATACAGAGCATGATAAATAGGCCCCTAACCCTTTGATACATATAATGGGGTAGAAATGTCTCCAATACAGGTGGCCCTCGGTTTACGCCGGTTCAATTTGCGCCGTTTCAGAATAACAACCTTTTTTTTCAGTCATGTGACTGCTATCGAAAAGCTTTGTAAAGCAACGTGCACTAATTAAAATAGCCAGTAGGTGCAGCTGTCCGCTTGTTTTGCAGCAAAGTTCTGCAACTTAACAGCCTTAAATTGATCTGTGTACACAGATCAGACCAGATCTATCGAGCAAAATTTAGCAGGCACTTCCCTATTATCTTCCTGTCCAGCAGCTTGAGGTGAGGGTGTCTAACTGCTTATTAATCACTGCAGATTGAAATGCATAGAATAGGTGCAGACCCAATATTATCTAACATGCTAACAATGCAGAGAACTGATTGCAGAAAAATGCAAGTAAAAAAATGTTTATATTCATTAAACTTAGTTTGATGATGATGCAATCTGTTGTGTAACTATTTTATTAGGTGCTGTTCATTAAACTTAGTTTGATTATATTTTCTGTGTTGTGTGATTATTTTATTAGGTTATAATACTGTTTTAGCAAATGTCTTTGTTAATTTAACTTAGTTTAATTATATATTCTGTGTTGTGTGATTATTTGACACTGTTTATAATGCTGTTTAGCATTTAAAGTCTTCATTTCAAAGATTTAAAAATAAATGTATTAGGTGTTACTTATGACAATTTTGAGAGGGGCCTGGAACCTAACTCCCTCACTTCCCCTTGACTTACATTATAAACTGGGTTTCAATTTACAACAGTTTCAAATTACAACCATTCCTTCTGGAACCTAACCCCGGCGTAAACTGAGGGCTACCTGTACTTATATGTGCTGAAATTAATAATTAACTTTTTTTTAAGCAAACTATCAATATATGCATATATTTCTGTGCAATGTATAGGGGTTCAGTTAATGCAAATGTATTAAAAAGCATACAGCATGCTATATGAAAGATGGATAACTAAACGTTTTTTCCATGAAAGGATTAATAAAAATGCTAATAGCAAAAAATGCATTTTGTTTACCGTTCTATTCATGCTCACTAACTGACTGAGGAACAATTCTCGCAGATATACTCATAGATAGAGATAAAACCAATGTAAAACATTTTAAAATAGCCTTTTTACGGTGAACAAAGAAAAATTGTCTATCATGTCTTGTTAGTCATTTTTTTCCTTTAAATGTACTGAAAAAAACACCACGTTTTGCTGCACCATGTGATGTATAATGTATAATATACTCCTCTAAACAGACTGCCATTTTATCAATAGACTGTGGGTATGGAAACCTCACTAATAACCATAAGGCTAAGCAAATTGCCAGGAATGCTACTGAAACACCAGGAACTAAATATGAATGCATATTAGGAGCAGCATGCACAAATTACATGAAATAACACGGACAGCTAACTTTTGACGTGGTTATTTACACATTTAACTTATTTCCTTTCCCCTTACAATAAGTTCCTTCTTTCAATTTTATTTCAGTTAATCAACAGCTATGTTTGCATTTTTTTAATGCCAACAATATAAAAAAATTGCATTTTTTATTGAAAAGGCCAACAAGAATAAAAAGCTTCTACATCACTGGTTCTTAAACATGTATGTAATTTTATTTTCTATTTGCCTAGGGATGTTTGACTCAAAGTAATGGTAAATCCTAGCATATCAAATACACTAGGATTTACCAGCACTAAAAATAAATAGCACCTTCACTGATGACATTTTAAAAAAGGTATGTCAAACGTACCTTTTCTTCTCACCGGCCTCCTCGCTAAACTAAGCGGCTCCGACTGCCCACGACAAAGCTATCTTTTTTCAATGAGGTGGCATTTCTACCTCATAGGCAAATAGCCTTGCTAGCCTTACGGCATTGTGCGGTATGCTAGCATTGCTATTGGCTAAGAGGTGCAAGCTTCACATCATTGAAAAAAAAAGAGTTTTGTCGTGGGTGACGGAGCCGCATAGTTTAGCGAGGAGACTGCGGCAAAGAAAAGGTACGTTTAACATACTTTTTTAATAGTTATCACTGAATGGTCCCATTTATTTTTAGTGCTGGTAAATCCTAACATTTTTGAAACGCTAGGATTTATCATCACTTTAAGCTTTAGTATTGTATTGTGCATTTGACCTGAAGATTTCTTTTATACATTTTGATTAGTTTTAAAAAATATATAATTTTTATCAAGAAATTGCAATGACAGAATACATAAAAAAGTAATTGTTGCCAAAAAGGCTTCATAAAGTAGCAGTATTTTTTACTTAAGCAGATATGCTAGGTCTAAGCAGTTTTATATTTTACTAATAGAATTTTCATTCTGCCTTGCTTTAGGGAAAAAAGACTGCTCAGGGCAAAATACATTAAGATTTTACAACAGAGGTGTTAATAAGCTTCAAAGTCTGAAAGCAGGCAGTCTCTTGGGATTTTTGTTCCGGAAAAATCATTAAACATTTTTCTAGCAAATAACGAGAGAGGTTATTTTAGATGTGACCCCCTTCCAATTAGGTGGCAAATCTTCAAATATCAAATTAAACTTAAGTTTTACAGCATGGAATGACTCACTTGGTTAATGGCTTGCAGTGTTGTAATTTGAAATATAATGCCCGTCTAATCTGTTTGTCATTTAAATCAAGTAACTACATTTTTGGCAATGCAAAAACAAATAAATAAATAAACTGAGCTGTGGCTGGAAAATATTTGCACGGCTTTGCATATATTATCTGTTTTTCTTACTATAGAATAATTGTGTAATCATGCACTTAAACGTTTGTATTTTACATTTAAAAAGTACATTTCTATTCATTCATTTAAATTCTAGATGAAAATATTACAAAATAATAAAACAAATCAATAGACTATGTATTATGCCATCATTGTTTACAATACTTTGACATCTTACATGATCTTTCTCATGGAAATTTGCCCCTTCATACTCCCTAATCACCTTTTTAAAAGGTAGCAGATCATTCAATATATGGACCTTGCACCTGCCTCAGTATTTGAACAGTGTTGTGTTTCCCTCATTTAAGTAAAACTTTGAATAGCTCATAATTTGGCATGTGTATATATTTCCTCTGGCATCCACACCAAGTGAACCTTGGGGAATAAGGTGTACAAGGGGGGCATTGTAACCCCCAGGTAGAAGCAAAAAGATAGTGAAGATGGTGAAATTATTGTACATTGTATACATGTTTGATGCAGTGACTTGATCAGTCTGAGGGGATTTATGATCGTACATTGGGCTTTACTCACAGCCGCTTGGGTAATGTCCATTTTACCCGGGTACTGCTAGGATTACCCAATATCTGACTTTAATCGTAATATATATGTAATAGAAGAGAAACTCAAAGCAATCTGCTTAGCTTTTGTCTTTGTTTTTTTTGTTGGGTTTTCAAATCTGAGGTCATTCCATTGATCAATGCCATCGGAGAATAATTATATGAGATTTTTCTTTTTACTTATTGGCTTAAAGTGTAAAAATGGTATACACTGTGCACGTATCTTAATTAAGTAAACATAAAATATGTGTTGCATGATGTAGTAATAGATGACTTACATCTTCAAGTGACATCACTTTTAGGTGTAAGTGTTACAAAGCTACTATATACTACTAGATAGCTCAACAATGCATCATTCTTATAGTTAATGTGATAAGAAGAACAGTCAACAAAAAATTAGATAATGAAAATCTGGACAATATAATGTAGGACTGAAATGCAATGTTGCAAAACACAAAAAATATATGCTAATAATATCAAATAAATATAAAAAATAATCACATATTTACCTGATTTCCATAAAAATGTTTTCTTGGGAGCAAACAGACTGAAAAATAAAAAATATAAATATTTTATGAGCAGAAATGTATTTATTAAATATGTTTATCACAGGGACCCATTTGCAGAACACAGTAACTAAGCCCACTCAATAACAGACAGTGTTAAGTGAATTACATCATTAAAGGGACAGTCAACTTGAAAATGATTATTGTTTAAAAAAGATAGGTAATTCATATATTACCCATTGCCAGTTTTGCATAACCAATACTTTTATATTAATACACTTTTTTTACCTCTGTGATTACCTTGTATCTAAGCCTCTGCAGACTAACCCCTTATCTCAGTTCTTTTGGCAGACTTGCATTTTAGCCAATCAGTGCTGACTGACAAATAACTCCATGACATTGAGAACATTGTTATCTATATGACACATATGAACTAGCACTGTCTAACTGTGAAAAACTGTCAAAATGAGATGAGGGGACCTTCAAGGGCTTAGAAATTAGCATATGAGCCTAACTAGGTTTAGCTTTCAACAAAGAATACCAAAAGAACAAAGCAAATTTGATGTTTAAAGTAAATTGGAAAGTTGTTTAAAATTGCATGCCCTATCTGAATCGTGAAAGTTTGATTGTGACTAGACTGTCCCTTTAACAACACAAGGGAATTGGTATAACAGTCAAGAACTGTTGAGGAACATTTATGGTTTTATCTAGGTCAATTGAGTAATTTTCTTCAGAGCAGAAATATCATTGAAAGTTTTATATTTTAGACTTCAAGGCTTCATTAGAAATTCCATATATTTAATATCTATATACATGCTATGTGAAAAATGTATTCATTTTGTAGATCTCTTCACAATGTAATGAACCATACTGAACATCCTTATGCAGGTACATTTTTCCTATTTAACCCGCTTGTTATTACAAAGTTGAGCCTACATGAAGGAAGATGAAGTGCAGCAATACAATGTTTAGTACATAATCTAACAGAAAGAAAACCAATGAGTCTATTCATATGAGAAGGAAACATTATGAAAAAGGACTTTATAACTTTATTATAATTATTATAATGAGGAACACATTAAATCTCATCTCATTACATTAGCTTTTGGTTACTTTCATTATATTCAACATTTGCTTAAAGGGACAGTATACACTCATTTTCATATAACTGCATGTAATAGACACTACTATAAAGAATAAGATGCACAGATACTGATATAAAAATCCAGTATAAAACTATTTAAAAACTTACTTAGAAGCTCTCAGTTTAGCTCTGTTGAAAAGGTAGCTGGAAAGCCCACTGCAAGTGGGAAATAAGACACTCCCCCCTCCCCCTTCCTTTGCATATGAAAAGACCCTTTACACAAACAGGAGCAAGCTGGAGTAGGTATCTGTAGGTATTCTCATAACACTTTGGGGCTTGGTTAGGAGTCTGAAAATCAGAGCAATGTTATTTAAAAATAAGCAAAACTATAAAAAAAAAAAAAAAAAAATGATGGGCTATTTAAATAGATCATCTACAAAACATTTATGCAAAGAAAAAATGAGTGTATAATGTCCCTTTAAGAGTCCAAGAAAACTGGAAATGACCTATGGTGGGGAGCAAAACATATGGGAAACAATATATAACTAAACCAGGCACAAAAACAGAATGGCAAGTGTGACAGAAGCAAGAGAAAGAAAAGTGATTTATGAGTTGTTATGCGAGTAATACTATTAAATGTGAGTTTTTTTCTCTCAGAATAAAGCATAGACAAATATACAGACATTTTTTAATGAAAAAAAAACAGTTAAAGAAAGAGGCAAAGAAAGAAAGTAAGAAAGAGAGAAAGCAAGAGCGAGAAAAAAAGAAACTTAAGAGACCTGTATGTAACTCTGAGTATGTAACTCCTTAGAGTTACATACAGGTCTAACAGCCTTATTTGCCTTTTACAATTATCTGTCCCTTTAATAACTTTTAATTATATACATTGACAACAGTAGACACCTTTGCAATAACTATGGAGCTTGGTTTTTCAATTTGAGCATAAATACTTTAGTGTCTTCTTTGCATATCATAAAATGAACAACAAAAGCTGATGATTGCTCAACATTGTATTGCTTCCTCTACTGGAAAAGAAAAACACTCCAATTACAATTGTAAAATAAAATATGTTTCTTACTTGTATAACAAGAAACTTCTACCCAATTAGGTACTTTATTGCTTGAACTAACTGACCTCATAGTAAGACATTTAAGGCCAGATAAGGAGTTGAGCACAAATGTTAGCGTCCGAGCCATAAGGGGTATATCGCGAGGGTTTGCGCTCATCAGGCTAACCACTCGTATTACGAGTTAAAAGTAAACACTATTCTGCTCACGCTAAAATTACTGGTTAACTGTTTTGCAAAACAAAAAAGATGCACTAAACACATCAAAAACACATTACAAAGTACAGTTACACTCATAATAACACCATCTAATAAAAATTAAATTTAAAAAAAATATTGCACACAAAAGTTATAAAGACTCAAATATAGGTCTCAGGTGTTAAAAAAAAAAAAGGCAGGCAAAGGACTTTAACATTGAGAAACACATAGATCTACATGTCTAAATATGTATATATGTCTATATACAGTATGTGTACATATGTATTTATGTGTAAATATGTATTTACAGACATATATACAAATATAAACACATATATATTGAAAAAATATATATATCAGCACTACCAGTGTAAAATATATGAGTCATTTACAAGAACAGTGTTCCCAAATAGGATACACATAATGTAGTGCATGGTAGTGGTAGAAATCTGAAAATTACACTAGGAGAAAAAAAACCACTATAATCCAGCACCAGACTATAACTCATAAATAAATAGTATTCCCGCAGGAAGAAAAAAGGGGAAAAAGAAAGATTAGCATACACTGAAATAGTTTGTATATTTAATTAAACATCAATGGCAACATACTTTTTTTTTCAGAAAGCTTCAAATAAGGGAAAAAAGAAAATGTCCATCAATAATTTCCATGTTGTAATCCAAAAACAATGATCAATATGTATTGTGGTACCTAATAATCCAAATCCAGACCTGACCACAACCAATAGGGTGAATTTTCATAAAGCCATATCTCATTAGTAATAAACCACACACTCCCTCTGACTCTCACAAGTAGGTAAACAAGTTGTGTCACTCAGATATATCTTAGCACATTCACAGAGGGTTCTTGTTTGTGCGGTTTAAAAAATAAAAAAAATAAAAAATGATGTTTAATTAAATATACTATTTCAGTGTTTGCTAAGCTTTCTTTTCCCCTTTTTTTCTTCCTGTGGAAATACTATTAATTTATGAGTTATAGTCTGGTGCTGGATTATAGTGGTCTTTTTTCTCCTAGTGTAACATAAATATATATGTATGTATATATATATATATATATATATATATATATATATATATATATATATAAAAGTACATTGGAGCCCTTTGCCATTAAGAAGAATATAAAAACATGTAAAAGCATATTTATGCAATATTAATTTTGAATAAAGGCTTTAACTTTGCATTTACTATAAATATTTCACATTCCAATGTTCTGCACATAGCAGAATATGTTCTATGTATTTGTAAATAGATATTATATATATATATATCTGTATATATCTATACCTACATATAATTATATATATATATATATATATATATATATATATATATATTGATATACTGTATATGTTACCAAAATATCATATATATATATAGAAATATGTATTTATGAATAATTAACATTTCATAACATTGCACAGAGAAGTAGACAGACACAGGTTAAATTGGTTCACAATAACACTTGTATTGACTGCACATTTGTTTGTCCTTAATCCATGCAGAAGAATAAGCTGCTACTCACTATAAAAGATTATAACATCTATCATTGATAGTTGAGAGCAATACATTTTTCATGTTTAAACCATGCACAAATTGCCAATATTTTACCAACAATCCATCATAATATAAATATATATATAATGTATATAAATATATATTTATGAATAAATAGAACATATTATTCTATTTGAAGAACATTGGAATGTAAAATATTAAAATTTTAAGTTGGGTTATCGCACTTGGGTAAACGCTATTGGGATTGTGCGCAAGTAAGGGTGTTTTTTGCACTTCATTGAAGTCTATGGGGAAATATGTTAATGCGGTTGCAATATTCGAACTTCAGCTTTATGCGCATGTCAGGTTAACACGCAAATGAAAACTTTTTACTTTCAACTTGTAATACACGCTCTATCTGAGGTGCACACATAGTTAACTCACAAGCAGGATTGCAGACTACCACTCCACTCGTAATTGTAGCCCATAGTGAGAAAACAGCTCTCATGCTACAATTTGTCTTTATAAAATTCTTACAGGGACATTGCAGTACTTATGAGACTTTTTAGATAATCTTGCAGAGTGGAGAGATTTAGATTATCTGGTCCAAGATCTCTTAATTAACCCCAAAAAAAAATATAAAAAGTTCATTGGGTTATATTTTAGCGCTTATTTTAATTGTTCATTTGGCAAAAACTACCACCCAAAAATATCCTTGCTTTCATCCAATCTCATAATGAAAGCTCTGACATTAAATAAGACTTTAATATCTAATTTCTTTTATTTTTTTGTTTTTTTAAATTTATATAACTAAAAATTAATATATGCCAGAAAAAAAAGAACAAAAAAAATATCTTAATTTTCAATTAACATTAAATTAAATAAATTACAATTAACACAACAGTTTCAGTTCTCGGTCTAATGTTCAAATGTTGAGAAATTCCAAACCTTTTTTAAAGCTTCAATATCATCACATAATCAATGCCACCAATTACATCATTGTTGAAGTCATACAAATAAAACAAAAATGCTTTTAAATGTTTTAAATATAACAAAATACTATAGAAAAATATCAATAGTCAAACAATCAATAAAAAAATTTGCACTGCAATGTGTCAAGTATTTTGATAACTTTTTTCAAAAGATGTTCAATTTGTCATTTAACATTTAGAGGGCCATTTTTCAAGCTCCGTATGGAGCTTGTGGGCCCGTGTTTCTGGCGAGGGGGCGGCGTTGCAACAGCAGCTCTTGTGAGCTGCTGGTGCAATGCTGAATACGAAGAGCGTATTGCTCTCCGCATTCAGCGAGGTCTTGCGGACCTCTGACACATAGGCCCCATAGGCTTTAAAGTATCTGCATTTCTGGTTAATTGTTGATACTTTAAAAGAATTGGAGCACTTACGTATAAATGTCATAAATGTCTTTCTATCTAAATATTTGTCTGTCTGTCTCTCTCTCTCTCTCTCTCTCTATATATATATATATATATATATATATACAAACACACACAATATGTCATGTTTCAAGTGATGTCATATGTGATTTTTAGCTCTAAGGAAAAGTATTAGTTTATTAGTAATGTTTTATGTGAAATTATGAACAATGTCACAAAAATCTTCCAGGAGTAAAGGGGTAGTGTAAGAATCAATTGACTAATGTACGTTTAACTGAAAATGTAAATTTAAGGCAAAGGACCCGATAATCTCAAGGTCTCTAAGCTTGAAAGATTCTGTAATTGAATTCTCTCAAGACGATTTATATCTTGAGAACTGTGTGTCATGCAAAAGGGGTGTTCCCTGCATTTATGGCTGTGAAAGAGATGCATACATAACAATAGGGCTCACAAAAAAAACATAGAAATGTTTGTTTAATCTTCACACTAATCAAACACCAGGAGGAGAGTTAAATTTCTCTATATCACAGATGCACTTTTAAACTTGAAAAAAAAAACATTATTTATCAGGTTAAATATGTGTTGGATATGGAATTTTGTTTTTCACATTAAGGACTTGGACCGGTAATGCATACATGTATATAATAGCTGGTTCCCAAACTAAACACAACTCTGTGGTGTGTATGCAGGGGTGATACCAATGGGTAGCAATTAGAGACTGGTATTATTGTGTTTCACTCACTCCATTGTACCTGAGTGCTTGTTATGTATTTTTAATAAATTCAATTTTATCATACTGAAAGAGCTTATATGATAGAGCTCAAGACAGCTCTATCTCAGGTGAGGAATTCTCCTATGAAGGCTTATCCTATTCCCACTGTGTTGCATTATTATTTTCTCTTATTTTGAGGTTCAAAGAATTTTTGGAGAAGATTCCACCGTGGTAGAGTATGAACCAATAAATCATTATACAAGCCATTACATGATAGAGCTCGTATTAGCACTAGTTCAACATATTCCTTCTAAAAGGCTAATATTATTGATATCTTATGTTCTCTAGATATATGTGCAATTTACACCTTCTCTGTAAATGTAAACATCTTTATCGTAAAAAACAAACATGATAAATATACAGACTTAGAAGAGAACAACAGCAATTCTAAAAGGAATTCTGTATTTCTTACTATACATTTATTTTTATATAAAAAAATAACAACCACAGAATGTAACTACTCTATTTGAAAAGTAATATACTAGCAAAGTATTATACATTGAAGCACATACATTCTAGATTTTAATCTATGTCAAATATCCACAGAACTACCAAGCTAAACAAATCAAGTAATTTAAAAAACATTCTGAAACAAGTTATTTAAGAGAATGCTACTTCAATTTAATTTACCCAAATAAGAGTGAGGCATTTAAAATATGTGGTATTTATTTATTTTATCAGCAAAAATCTTTCCTTTCTTTCATGTAATTAGCAAGAGTCCATGAGCTAGTGACGTATGGGATATACATTCCTACCAGGAGGGGCAAAGTTTCCCAAACCTTAAAATGCCTATAAATACACCCCTCACCACACCCACAATTCAGTTTTACAAACTTTGCCTCCCGTGGAGGTGGTGAAGTAAGTTTGTGCTAGATTCTACGTTGATATGCGCTCCGCAGCAAGTTGGAGCCCGGTTTTCCTCTCAGCGTGCAGTGAATGTCAGAGGGATGTGAGGAGAGTATTGCCTATTTGAATGCAGTGATCTCCTTCTACGGGGTCTATTTCATAGGTTCTCTGTTATCGGTCGTAGAGATTCATCTCTTACCTCCCTTTTCAGATCGACGATATACTCTTATATATACCATTACCTCTGCTGATTCTCGTTTCAGTACTGGTTTGGCTTTCTACAAACATGTAGATGAGTGTCCTGGGGTAAGTAAATCTTATTTTCTGTGACACTCTAAGCTATGGTTGGGCACTTTGTTTATAAAGTTCTAAATATATGTATTCAAACATTTATTTGCCTTGACTCAGAATGTTCAACATTCCTTATTTTTCAGACAGTCAGTTTCATATTTGGGATAAATGCATTTGTTTCAATCATTTTTTCTTACCTTAAAAAATTTGACTTTTTCCCTGTGGGCTGTTAGGCTCGCGGGGGCAGAAAATGCTTCATTTTATTGCGTCATTCTTGGCGCGGATTTTTTTGGCGCAAAATTTTTTTTCTGTTTCCGGCGTCATACGTGTTGCCGGAAGTTGCGTCATTTTTTTGACGGTTTTTTGCGTCAAAAATGTCGGCGTTCCGGATGTGGCGTCATTTTTGGCGCCAAAAGCATTTAGGCGCCAAATAATGTGGGCGTCTTTTTTGGCGCTAAAAAATATGGGCGTCATTTTTGTCTCCACATTATTTAAGTCTCATTATTTATTGCTTCTGGTTGCTAGAAGCTTGTTCACTGGCATTTTTTTCCCATTCCTGAAACTGTCATTTAAGGAATTTGATCAATTTTGCTTTATATGTTGTTTTTTTCTTTTACATATTGCAAGATGTTCCACGTTGCAACTGAGTCAGAAGATACTTCAGGAAAATCACTGCCCAGTGCTGGAGCTACCAAGCTAAGTGTATCTGCTATAAACTTTTGGTATCTGTTTCTCCAGCTGTTGTTTGTATTGCATGTCATGTCAAACTTATTAATGCAGATAAAATTTCCTTTAGTACTGTTACATTACCTGTTGCTGTTCCGTCAACATCTAATTTTCAGAGTGTTCCTGATAACATAAGAGATTTTATTTTTTTAAATCCATTAAGAAGGCTATGTCTGTTATTTCTCCTTCTAGTATACATAAAAGTCTTTTAAAACTTCTCTTTTTTCAGATGAATTTTTAAATGAACATCATCATTCTGATACTGATAATGGTTCTTCTGGTTCAGAGGTTTCTGTCTCAGAGGTTGATGCTGATAAATCTTTGTATTTGTTCAAGATGGAATTTATTCGTTATTTACTTAAAGAAGTATTATTTGCATTAGAAATAGAGGATTCTGGTCCTCTTGATACTAAATGTGAACGTTTAAATAAGGTTTTTAAATCTCCTGTAGTTATTCCAGAAGTGTTTAATCTCCCTGATGCTATTTCTGAAGTAATTTCCAGGGAATGGAATAATTTGGGTAATTTATTTACTCCTTCTAGACGTTTAAGCAATTATATCCTGTGCCATCTGACAGATTAGAGTTTTTTGGGACAAAAATCCCTAAGGTTATGGGGCTGTCTCTACTCCTGCTAATGTACTACTATTCCTACGGCAGATAGTACTTCATTTAAGGATCCTTTAGATAGGAAAATTGAATCCTTTCTAAGAAAAGCTTACTTATGTTCAGGTAATCTTCTTAGACCTGCTATATTTTTAGCGGATGTTGCTGCAGCTTCAACTTTTTGGTTAGAAGCTTTAGCGCACCAAGTAACAGATCATAATTTTATAGCATTATTATTATTCTATAACATGCTAATAATTTTATTGGTGATACCATCTTTTGATATCATTAGAGTTGATGTCAGGTATATGTCTCTAGCTATTTTAGCTAGAAAAGCTTTATGGATTAAACTTGGAATACTGATATGTCTTCTAAGTCAACTTTGCTTTCCTTTTCTTTCCAGGGTAAATAATCATTTTCGTTCCTTTCCTCACAACAAGGAACAAAAGCCTGATCCTTCATCCTCAGGAGCGGTATCAGTTTGGAAACTATTTCCAGTTTGGAATATATCCAAGCCTTATAGAAACCTATAGCCAGCTCCTAAGTACCTATGAAGGTGCGGCCCTTATTCCAGCTCAGCTGGTATGGGGCAGATTACGTTTTCTTCAAAGAAATTTGGATCAATTCCGTTCTCAATCTCTGGTTTCAGAACATTGTTTCAGAAAGGTACAGAATTGGCTTCAAGTTAAGGCCTCCTGCTAAGAGATTTTTTTCTTTCCCGTGTACCAGTTAACACAGCAAAAGGCTCAGCATTTCTGAAATGTGTTTCAGATCTAGAGTTGGCTGGAGTAATTATGCCAGTTCCAGTTCTGGAACAGGGGCTGGGGTTTTATTTTATCTCTTCATTGTACCAAAGAAGGTCAATTCCTTCAGACCAGTTCCGGATCTATCATTATTGAATCGTTATGTTAGGATACCAACATTCAAGATGGTTACTGTAGGACTATCCTGCCTTTTGTTTAGCAAGGGCATTATATGTCTACAATAGATTTACAGGATGTGTATCTGCATATTCCGATTCATCCAGATCACTTTTAGTGTCTGAGATTCTCTTTTTAGACAAGCATTACCAGTTTTGTGGCTATACCGTTTGGCCTAGCCTCAGTTCCAAGAATTTTTTTCAAAGGTTCTCGGTGCCCTTCTTTCTGTAATCAGAGAACAGGGTTTTGGTATTTCCTTATTTGGACGATATCTTGGTACTTGCTCAGTCTTCTCATTTTCGAAGAATCTCATACGAATCGACTTGTGTTGTTTCTTCAAGTTCATGGTTGGAGGATCAATTTACCAATCAGTTCATTGATTCCTCAGACAAGGGTAACCTTTTTAGGTTTCTAGATAGATTCAGTGTCTATGACTCTGTCCTTGTCAGACAAGAGAAGTTTAACATTGATATCAGCTTGTCAAAACCTTCAGTCACAATCATTCCCTTTTGGTAGCCTTATGCATGGAAATGTTAGGTCTTAGGACTGCCGCATCAGATGCGATCTCCTTTGCTCGTTTTCACATGCGACCTCTTCAGCTCTGTATGCTGAACCAATGGTGCAGGGATTACTCAAAGATATCTCAATTAATATCTTTAAACCGATTTTATGACACTCTCTGACATGATGGACAGATCACCATCGTTTAGTTCAGGGGGCTTCTTTGTTCTTCCGACCTGGACTATAATCTCAACAGATGCAAGTCTTACAGGTTGGGGAGCTGTGTGGGGGTATCTGACGGCACAAGGGGTTTGGGAATCTCAGGAGGTGAGATTTCCGATCAATATTTTGGAACTCCGTGCAATTTTCAGAGCTCTTCAGTCTTGGCCTCTTCTGAAGAGAGAGTTGTTCATTTGTTTTCAGATAGACAATGTCACAACTGTGGCATACATCAATCATCAAGGAGGGATTCACAGTCCTCTGGCTATGAAAGAAGTATCTCGTTTTTTGGTTTGGGCGGAATCCAGCTCCTGTCTAATCTCTGCGGTTCATATCCCAGGTATGGACAATTGGAAAGCGGATTATCTCAGTCGCCAAACGTTGCACTCTCTTCACCCAGAGGTATTTCCTCAGATTGTTCAAATGTGGGAACTCCCAGAAATAGATCTGATGGCTTCTCATCTAAACAAGAAACTTCCCTGGTATCTGTCCGGATCCCGGGATCCTCGGGCGGAGGCAGTGGATGCATTTTTCACTTCCTTGGAAGTATCATCCTGCCTATATCTTTCCGCCTCTAGTTTTTCTTCCAAGAGTAATCTCCAAGATTCTGAAGGAATGCTCGTTTGTTCTGCTGGTAGCTCCGGCATGGCCTCACAGGTTTTGGTATGCGGATCTGGTCCGGATGGCCTCTTGCCAACCGTGGACTCTTCCGTTAAGACCAGACCTTCTGTCGTAAGGTCCTTTTTTCCATCAGGATCTGAAATCCTTAAATTTAAAGGTATGGAGATTGAACGCTTGATTCTTGGTCAAAGAGGTTTCTCTGACTCTGTGATTAATACTATGTTACAGGCGCGTAAATCTGTATCTAGAGAGATATATTATAGAGTCTGGAAGACTTATATTTCTTGGTGTCTTTCTCATCATTTTTTGGCATTCTTTTAGAATACCGAGAATTTTATTCAGTTTCTTCAGGATGGTTTAGATAAGGGTTTGTCCGCAAGTTCCTTGAAAGGTCAAATCTCTGCTCTTTCTGTTCTTTTTCATAGAAAGATTGCTATTCTTCCTGATATTCATTGTTTTGTACAAGCTTTGGTTCGTATAAAACCTGTCATTAAGTCAATTTCTCCTCTTTGGAGTTTGAATTTGGTTCTGGGGGCTCTTCAAGTTCCTCCGTTTGAACCTATGCATTCATTGGACATTAAATTACTTTCTTGGAAAGTTTTGTTCCTTTTGGCAATCTCTTCTGCCAGAAGAGTTTCTGAATTATCTGCTCTTTCTTGTGAGTCTCCTTTTCTGATTTTTCATCAGGATAAGGCGGTGTTGCGAACTTCTTTTGATTTTTTTACCTAAAGTTGTGAATTCCAACAACATTAGTAGAGAATTTGTGGTTCCTTCATTATGTCCTAATCCTAAGAATTCTAGGGAGAAATCGTTGCATTCTTTGGATGTTGTTAGAGCTTTGAAATATTATGTTGAAGCTACTAAGTCTTTCCGTAAGACTTCTAGTTTATTTGTTATCTTTTCCGGTTCTAGAAAAGGCCAGAAAGCTTCTGCCATTTCTTTGGCATCTTGGTTGAAATCTTTATTTCATCATGCTTATGTCGAGTCGGGTAAAACTCCGCCTCTAAGGATTACAGTTCATTCTACTAGTTCAGTTTCTACTTCCTGGGCGTTTAGGAATGAAGCTTCGATTGATCAGATTTGCAAAGCAGCAACTTGGTCCTCTTTGCATACTTTTTCTAAATTCTACCATTTTGATGTGTTTTCTTCTTCTGAAGCAGTTTTTGGTAGAAAAGTACTTCTGGCAGTGGTTTCAGTTTGAATCTTCTGCTTATGTTTTTCATTAAACTTTATTTTGGGTGTGGATTATTTTCAGCAGGAAATGGCTGTCTTTATTTTATCCCTCCCTCTCTAGTGACTCTTGTGTGGAAAGATCCACATCTTGGGTAGTCATTATCCCATACGTCACTAGCTCATGGACTCTTGCTAATTACATGAAAGAAAACATAATTTATGTAAGAACTTACCTGATAAATTCATTTCTTTCATATTAGCAAGAGTCCATGAGGCCCGCCCTTTTTTGTGGTGGTTATGATTTTTTTGTATAAAGCACAATTATTCCAATTCCTTATTTTATATGCTTTTGCACTTTTTTTCTTATCACCCCACTTCTTGGCTATTCGTTAAACTGAATTGTGGGTGTGGTGAGGGGTGTATTTATAGGCATTTTAAGGTTTGGGAAACTTTGCCCCTCCTGGTAGGAATGTATATCCCATACGTCACTAGCTCATGGACTCTTGCTAATATGAAAGAAATGAATTTATCAGGTAAGTTCTTACATAAATTATGTTTTTACTCTTTTTACTTGCCTACAGATTTTCTCTATGTGGTGCCTCTTTGTGTATTATGTTTTCTTTCTGAGCTCCACTTTAGAAACAATCTTCTAAAATGTATTGCAGTTTTTGTATGCATAATGTAAATATCCTGTTTTGAATAATCCTCGTTTCAGACATCATTTGTGGAGGTTTGTTCCTATCCACCAAGTATGCATTTACTCAATGTTTCAATTTAAATTTAACATTTTCCTATAACTATACCATCTAATTGTTGTTATCTCATGTGTGATAAAGAATTTTGTCTTCATTTTAATATGTATATAGTCCATTTTATCTCTATGTGTTCCACAATAATATATCACTAAATTCATTCAGAAAAGCAACATAGAGGCAATTCTATAATGTATACCGCTGACAAATAACCTGTCTATTGCAAAATATATTTTAGTAAGAATTCCCCTGGTGTTGGTTTTTTTTTTTTTAATAATAAAATATTTTTCCATTTATTGACAACTTATTGGAATAATGATTTTCTAATATACAGAATAAATATGTACTATTCTAGTTTTCAGTTATATAATCTGTACATATTTCCTATTATTTACATTTGCAATTAATGGAATTGTAGTACTGGTAGCTGTTTCCTTGTTTTTATTGAATTTCAGGGAATAGTGAAATAATCAGGGCTATTAATTAATACCTGACATTTAGTGCATCCCAAAGGGACAGCAAATTTAAAATGTCAAAATCTTTTGTTCTCTTTAATTTGTGTATTATAGCATTTTGTTTAATATATGATCTTGGTGATATTGGGGCTGACACTTGTTTCCTAATATAATTTACCTTGCAATTTTCTATTTTAAGGCATGCTGATTTTACACATTTGTTCTAATGTTACGATTTTAAAAAATAAATAAATGGTATTTCTTTCATTTAAGACCCACAAAACTAGAACTAGCCTTAATTTAAGGTATCATAAATAAGTAATAAAGTAATTTTTTTCTTAAAAATATTAATGCTAATATAAGAGAGATACAAGTATAAAATAAAAGCTGATGTTAGCACAGTATAATAGTATTTACTATTTTTTTTTACTATTTTTTTTTACTAATTTCTGCACATCATTGCAACGTTTAGGAACCTTTTAACACTTAAATAAAGAAAACAAATTGAAATTACTCTATACAATATTATTTTATTTTTTTTAATTAAATTCTTTCTTTAAATTATTTATTTTGAATGCTCACTTCCGGATAAATATAGTTTTATAATCTTCTGAAAAATGTAATCTGTTAAACAGATTGCTGCATTCTTGGTGGGAACACTTATGCAGTTTGGTAAAATATGGTAATGCTACATTACACATGCTGATCCAAAGTTATAACAAATAATAATTGCAACAACATAGTGATTTAGTATTTTAATAATACGGTTTAGTGAAATCGTAATAAATATAGCTTTTATCTAATTTCTAAATAAATTGAATAACTCTAATGGTATGAAAATAATAATTTCTGTTTATAAACCTAAGCATTTTTTTAAGTATCTAACAGTTAGGTATCTATCAAATAGATTACTCTCTTGTCTTCATTTTCTATGAAGTTGGAAAGTTCAGTTTTCGTGCCTTTCAATGAATCCAGCCTTTATGGGCAATGTTCCAATAGTCTTTTATCAGAGTATTTTGAAAAGCATTCTTGGTTGCTGTTATAAATGAGTTTTCAGGAAAATAACAGTGACTTTTTCAGATAACATATGACCTTAATGGTTTAAAAAGAGCTACATACAGCATTATCAATGAAAAAGATTAATGGTGCTTAGAAACAAAATTCAAGAAAGAAGTGATGGCAATTGTTCCTATCCTTACTATTTTAACTCTTTCCATATCATCTACGTTTGCACACTTATCTTATTAATGCCAAAATCCTTTTTTTTTTTTCAAACAGGTAACCCTATGGAATGTTCTATATTCAGACTGGCAAACATATGTGACAGATATATAAATGCTCCAACAGATAATACAGAAAAAGATCAACACAATATAAATCCCAATTTGTTTTTTGAAGGTTCAAGTAAATCTAAGGTTTATTAAATATTAGACAAATGTCATTATGAAAATTTAACAAAATATGAAACATGAAACAAAATTTGACAAAATATGAAATATATAAATTATGAACACACATCTAACAATGAGAAAAAGAAAGAAAAGAAAAAAAGAAAACAAACTCCACTTCCACACAAATGGGTCTAGATCATTGTATTAAAAAAGTATCATCTTAATTAAATTTCCTAACTGTGAAAAAGGGTATAATGCATTTCAAAGGCCCAATTCTCTAAAGCTCTGTGGTCTGGCGAGATTCTATAAAATGCCTTAATAGTATTACCTAGACCCTCAGGGATGGTATTAAAAGATCATTTTTAACTGTGCATCTCATTAATAATGGTAGTTCACTAAAAATCTTTATGTGAAGGAAAGACACTAATGATTAGTAAAATAAGCTAATGATTTCTCTGCATGCTGGTGAATTTTAGAGAATTTGGCCCTAAGTAAGCTTGCTTAATTTTCAAAAATAAACCATAAGGTTTTCAAAAAGTGAATGTTATGTGTCATTGTAAACAGCATTAAAGGATTTAATAGTACAAACAAACACTTGTATACTTGATTTTGTTTGATATGCATGAGTCTTTCAGGCAACCAGTTGCATTGTAGTCAATGGAAAGTGAATTAGATATGTGATGTAACCCCCTCATTTGAAAGAGGAGTCTCTCCTGTTTAAGCACGATTAAGGGCTTAATCACAATCTTGCACTTGTTTTCTGTAAATAATAATTTCAGAACGTTGTCTGATATTATTATTATGTTTCTCCAGTGATCATAATCACACATTTACTTTGCTGATAATACCCCTCAAAGACAAAATTGTTATCACCGGAAAAAAATTTTGCCTGTTTAATCTTGTGGTATCTTATTTTTTTTTAAAAATGACACGGATACAGAGAAACAAAGTGGCAATATCGGGAGCTTATTGATTACATTCCAGGTTAAAGTGCCTGTATGTTGATTGATCAATTTTAATAGTCTGTAGTGATGTTAATAGATAACATGTGACCAGTTAATCTGTTGTGCTCCAAAACTATACATGTGATGAGATATCTGTGTAGAGATATTTAGAGGGGCATTTTGGGTACAATGGGCATGTGTGCTTTGTTGGGCTGATTTTGATAATTTTTATTAGTGTAAAAGTTCTTATTTTTACATGTTTTAACTTTAATTGAGCAGGTTGTGTTTGCATCAGATTGGTGATTTTGCTTACTAATGTTATTCAATATGTACTAAGTAATGTCAAAGTGTTACATTTGGGAACTTTTAGGGGTAATACATAATAATTGTTATCTTGGGATTTATCATATCATTTTAGCCATGGAATTCAACAAGATAAACATGGTCCTGAAATGTGTTGATAATTTAAATTGTAATCAAAATAAACGGGACTGGCACATGTTAAGTATAACACAATTTGGTATTAATAGAATGAGAGTCTAGAACGTTCATCAGTATAGTTTAAAAGTTGTCATGTTGAATGATGGTTCGTTCTTTATAGGTTATGGTGCTGATGGGGAACAGATTGTTTGCTATTGTGATAAACACACAGAGAATACTAAAACATTTACAACATAATGATTTAAACATTTTTTATTAACATTTTAGTACCATAAAGATACTTAAAAAGACAATATATTATACTAAATGTCAAATAGTGATGCTCCGAAAATGGACATTCTGGACCAAAACTGAACCTGAAAATCTGGGATGCACTTAGCCGAAAACTGAAACCGATACCGAAAATGTCTTTTTTTTTCCAAATTATTTTCAAATATTTTTTTTTTTTTTTTTTGCATAATTAGACTATTTAATGAATGAATCTGAATTGAAAACCTTCAAGCCAATAAAAAAAGCCCATACTTTTATTGAAAGTAACACACTAAAATTGGACAAAAATATCTTAAAACAATTATGCAATATCTTAATTTTGCATAATTAGACTATTTAATGAATGAATCCGAATTGAAAACCTTCAAGCCAGTAAAAAAGCCCACACTTTTATTGAAAGTAACACACTAAAATTGGACAAAAATATCTTAAAACAATAATTTTACCAAGAAAAAAAAATAGGCAAAAAATTATAATGCCATTTTTGGCCTAAATGTTTCTGTGACCAAAATTTCGGTGCATCCCTTCTTAAAACAATATTAAATATTAATATACTGTTTTTAACAGTTTTTTTTTTTTTTTACCAATTATCCAAATAAAGTATAGTCTGAGAAAACTCATTATATGCAAAATAGTAAGTCAAGTAATTAACATAAAGAGCAGCTCTAGGGTAGCATCAAATTTGAAACATGCTACACAATAATTTTATCGAAAATAACAGGCAAAAAAAACGAAAACCAAAATAGCCAAAAATGCCATTTTCGTTTGAAACGTTTCTGTGGCCGAAATTTCAGTGCATCCCTAGTGTCAAATGTTTTTTATTTTATTTTTAAATGCCAATTGACACATAATAGAGAGGTACACAATGATAACAAACAAGAAACATGAAACAATACTCTTAATTTCATATATAACAAAAATGAAAGCTAAATTATTATATTTGAAAATATATATACTTGAAGCTTACTACTGATTGTCTCACTGGACTTAAATAATTAAAACCTATTTATAAAATATATCTCACAGGAAAAAAACAACTAATTGCAATATTAGAGCTCAAGAATGGTAGAATTCAAATAAATGTGTACACAGCCCTCGTCAGATCTGTGAGTTTCAAATTACTCTCCTTTATATTGGAATTGCATTTTTCTCAGAACTATTCACTTCATCCTACAAACAACAAGCTCAACTGTCAAAGATATTGGCATCACAAAAATGCATTCAAAACCTTCCAAAATAAATAAATTAAAATAGGAAAAAAGAAACTCTTTGTAAAGCAGTCCTCACTAACATATGCATGAAAGAGAAGTTTAAAAACTTAGAAGAAAAATAGAAAGATAATCTTTGAAATAGTGAGTCATGTTTGCAAGAGGAGATACATCTCAAGGGCAATAGAGTCTCTATAAATTCATGTTTAGGTTGAAAAATTCTGATAACGCCCCAGTGAAGCTCAGGGTCATCTCCTTGTTTTGCCTTCAAGGTTTCTGAGTCATCTCTTGGTCGTTCTAGCAAAAACAAATTTTTAACAAAACACACAAGAATAATCTACACTTATACACCATATTTCAAGCGGATTTCAGAAGTTTTTGTAGTTGCAATTATTTTAACTGTTTAGAAATAAGTTATTGTTTGTATTGCGTACTTAAAGGAAGGAGCATTAAACATAGTACAATTGCATAATTAACAAGTGCATAATCAAAACTTAATAAAATAACACTCTGAAATTCAAATAGGCAGTAGATTTGTGTCTTACAAACTAATTTTTTCACCATTTGCTGGTCCCCTGTATCATGTGACAACCATCCACCAATCACAGACTAGTATATCATACACCGTGAACTTTTGCACATGCTCAGTAGTTGCTGGAGCCTTAAAAAGTTTGCATACAAAAATATGCAACATTTGATAATGGAATTAAATTGAAAAGTCTTATAAAACTACATGCTTTTTCTGAATCACAACATTTTAATTTTGACTTTAGTGCCCCTTTAAGGAAACTACAGATGTAAGTGGCAAGAATGCCCATTAACAATAGGCTCGGAAAGATAGGTGAAGTGATGCTTGATCTTGCCTTAATAATGAGGTCCCTCAGTAACCTCATAAGTGTCTATGAATCTAGCCCTAGGTTACTAGTTTCAAAGCTACTGTTTAAAAATACATTTTGTTTGTTGTTGCCCTTTTAGTGTTACAAAAAAGGACGCAATTCAGTATTAGCAATTGGGAATCATCTTTTTTCCTCTCCCAATTTTATTGTTTCTTGTGTTTCCTTGTGTATATTACAAAATGGTTCTGTTTGTTAATGCTAATTCCCACATTAGAAAAGAACTAAAACAAAATAAGATTCAGTAACTATTTTACTAAAAAACAAATAATTGTAGTCATTTTAGGTGGGGACAATTATAATAGATACAAGTTTAGTGTGAATGTCAGTGATCTGTGATCACATAGGCAGAAGCATATACTTCATATTGAAGCTACAATGTGTTTTGTTTTATTTAATTTTTTTTTTTTACTGCCTGTATAAGTGAAAGAGAGTTGGAGGATGCTGACTAACTGCAAATATAGATGTAGCACTAAAAAGGCAATTTAAACAACTACTCACATCTTGTGCAAATATTCTCTCTCTTACTCTCTGATACTCTTCTTCTCGCTCTTCAATTGATTTACTTCGTCTGTCATCTCTAAATGGATGAATTCTATTTTGCTGAGCAGAGAAAAAAATATCAGGAGTGTTATACAAGTTTAGCTTTTAGATCTACAGTAAAGTGTCTATCATCTGAGGATAATAAATGTTCACTTAAATAAATGAACCATGACAAGTTATAGCTTTCTTTATTTCTTCAAGTACTCAGTGTTCTAGTCCAATATTATGTTAACAAAAGGGTTCCAGTAGATGAGAACATGATTTGATCAGTGTTTTATTTATACTTATAAAACATTTACTAGTTTGATCTACTCATTATCAAGAATATAGTGTGTGTGCGTGTGTGTATGGGGGGGGGGTAAGGTAATGTGTCTATTTATCTTATTGAATCACTCTGGAAAAAGCAGAAAAGGACACTGGAATTTGTTATGAAGCTTGCTTATATATTTTAAATATCTATGCTAGAAAATTGGGTTTAATTATATGAGATTTTTTTTTTTTTTTTGAAGGATTAGCCTATCTTGTAACTTCTGATAAATCAATGTAGTTATCTGTTAACTCAGGCAATGGTTAGACTGCATAGTATTATTTATAGGTTGTCTCTGTACATAGAGAAAACTGTGCACAATGTACTAAATGTTACGTCCAATCTCCCTAGCATCAGTCATTTATATGCAGCTGATTCTATGATCAGCCATCTTTCCATTCTTTAGTGAATCAGCTACATAGCATAGGAACTAATGAAGCTGGGGGGGGGGGGATGGACAAGGTAGACAGAATAGAGAAGCAGTGTTTACTTAAAGATTTTAATTATTACTGATGTTTTAATTATGACTTAAAACTATTTTTAATTTCCTATTAAGTATATTTTTAATTAAAGAAATCACTCCAGAATGTGTATTTCTTAAAAAAGATAGATAATCACTGTATTACCCAATTACCCAGTTTTACATAACCAACAGTTATATTAAAGGGAAACCCAATTTGTTTTCTTTGATGATTTAGATTGAACATACAATTTTAAGCAACTTTCTAATTTACTCCTATTATATTTTTTGCTTTGTTCTCTTGGTATCTTTTTTAAAAAAAAGCAGGACTGTAAGCTTAAGAGCCAGCCCATTTTTGGGTCAGCACCTGGGTAGCACTTGCTGATTGGTGGCTAAATATAGCCACCAATCAGCAAGTGATAAACAAAAAATGGGCCGTCCCCTAAGCTTACATTCCTGCTTTTTCAAATAAAGATACTAAGAGAACGAAGACAATTTGATAATAGGAGTAAATTAGAAAGTTGCTTAAAATTGCATGCTCTATCTGAATCATGAAAGAAAAAAAAATCCTATCCCTTTAATATATTTTTACATCTATGATTACCTTGTATCTAAGCCTCTGCAGACTGCCCCCTTATCTTAGTTTTTTTTGACAGACACGTTTTAGCCAATCAGTGCTGGCATAAATAACTCCACTGGAGTGAGCACAATGTTATCTATATGGCACACATGAACAAGTGCTGTCTAGCTGTGAAAAACTGTCAACATGCACTGAGATAAGAGGCGGCCTTCAAGGGCTTAGAAATTAGCATATGAAGCTAAGTAGGTTTAGCTTTCAACAAAGAATACCATAAATGTTTAATTTTGTCTAGACTGTCCCTTTAAATGCAATTTTTCCTGATAAAGGGCATTCCAAAAAGGTAAAATAGCATACAAACAAGTCATTTTTTTGTTAATGTTGTTAAAATTAAAATGATTTTAAATGCAAGTGCATATTAGTCAAGGTGTATAGGAACACATTTCTCTAGCTTTACTGTGGTTAGCTGCTGGCTTTCTCTCATAAATGAATGTTAAATGTTTTAAACAGCCTTATTGGACAGCAAACATTGACCCTTTATGAGATTGGGCAAAGGGTGAAATTGAATTCCGTTTAATTGCAGTAAAGCCAGATGGATTGATCCTCAGCAGTATGAAAATATATGATGTGTTTCAAAGTTGATTTGAATATAAATGATTAATGATAACAAAAATGTAAGAATACTTAGCCAACAGCCATTTAATGTGTCAAATAATTATTTCAGATTTATTTTGTTCTTTGGTTTCTTAAATATATTCAGACAAAATATATATTTTTTACTTTCTTGCAGCAATCTGATGTAACATTAAACTTGACATTTACTTTAAAGGGATACCATTTTTAAAAAGGTTCCAATTTACTTCTATTATGTAATTTGCTGTGTTCCCATGATATTCTGTGTTGAAGAGATACCTAGGTAGGGATCTGGAGCGCTACAAGACAGGAAATAATGCTGCCCTCTAGTGGTCATGCAAATGGATAACATTTTTGCAAAACTGCTGCTATACAGTGCTCCAGAAATGGGCCGGCTCCTAAGCACACATCCCAGCTTTTCAACAAAAGATATAAAAAGAACGAGGAAAAATTGATAATAGAAGTAAAGTAGAAAGTTGTTTAAAATCAAATGCTCTATTTGAATCATGAATGAAACATTTTGGGCTTCATATCAATTTAAAAAAATATGAAGTGTTTTCATTGTAGTTATCCCTCTATCCAAACAGCAAATTTACGGCTAGATTATGAGTTTTGCGTTATGAGGGGTGCGGTACGAACTTGCACGTTATTGTCACCGCTCACTTACCTACAACGCTGGTATTACAGGTTTTCCTAAACCTGGCGTTAAAAGGCAAGAAGTGAGCGTAGAGCAAAATTGTGCTCCATACCGCACTCCAATACCAGCGCTGCTTAAGTCAGCGGTAAGTAGGGATGGGCGAATGTTTCGCAACATTCGAAAAATGAAACTAATTTTAACACATTCGTTCGTTCGAATCTCGAATGTTTACAAAACATTCTAACATTCGATTTTCGAATGTACATTTTGAATTTGACGATTACATTAGAAAATATTCTTTTCGAAAAATTTGAATTTATCTTTGTAATAGTATTTCTAATGCTTTCTTTAAATGTAATATTCGAATTATGCAATATTCTAAATAGAAACATTCGAAATTATATATTTGTATCTATTATGTATCATTTTACTAGATTCCCTCCCTACCACATGAACTATTGAACTTCTGAATAGTATTTGTTAAATAGAATGTTAAATTCGAAATTTCGAATGTGGACATTCGATCTAATTATAAACATTCGAATTAGAAAGTGACATTCGAAAACTGTAAAGCATTCGATTATAGAATTTTTAAGAATATTCGTTCTTATCAACATTCGGATTTATAATTCGAATTTCGGTAATAACATTCGTTCTAACATTCGAAATTCGGAAATTTTACACATTCGCCCATCCCTAGCGGTGAGCTGGTTATACGTGCTCGTGCACAATTTCCCCATAGACATCAATGGGGAAAGCCGGCTGATAAAAAGCCTAACACCAGCCAAAAAGCAGCGTAAAGCTCAGTAACGCAGCCCCATTGATTCCTATGGGGAAACTAAATTTATGTTTACACCTAACACACTAACATGAACCCAGAGTCTAAACACCCCTAATTTTACACTTATTAACCCCTAATCTGCCGCGCCCGGCATCGCCAACACCTACATTATACTTATTAAACCCTAATCTGCCGCTTCTGACATCGCCGCCACCTACATTATACTTATTAACCCCTAATCTGCTGCCCCCAACATCGCTGACACCTACATTATATTTATTAACCCCTAATCTCCCGCCCCCAATGTCGCTGCAACCTACCTACACTTATTAACCCCTAATCTTCCGCCCCAATGTCGCCGCCACTATATTAAACATATTTACCCCTAAACGCCGCACTCCTGCATCGAAAACACTAGTTAAATATTATTTTTATTTTTATTATTAACCCCTAATCTGTCGTCCCCAACGTCACCGCCACTATATTAAATTTATTAACCCCTAAACCTAAGTCTAACCCTAACCCTAACACCCCCTAACTTAAATATAATTAAAATAAATCTAAATAAAACCTACTATTAATAAATAAATAATTCCTTTTTAAAACTAAATACTTACCTCTAAAATAAATCCTAAACTAGCTACAATATAATTAATAGTTACATTGTATCTAGTTTAGGGTTTATTTTTATTTTACAGGCAAGTTTGTATTTATTTTAACTAGGTAGAATAGTTACTAAATAGTTATTAAGTATTTACTAACTACCTAGCTAAAATAAATACAAATTGACCTGTAAAATAAAACCTAACCTGAGTTACACTAACACCTAACCTAACACTACAATTAAATAAATTCCCTAAATTAAATACAATTAAATACATTCAAAACAATGAGCTAAATTACAAAAAAAAAAAACTAAATTAAAGAAAATAAAAAAACAAATTACAAGATCTTTAAACTAATTACACATAGTCTAATAACCCTATCAAAATAAAAAAAGCCTACCCAAAATAAAAAAAAACCCTAGCCTAAACTAAACTAAACTACCAATAGCCCTTAAAAGGGCCTTTTGCAGGGCATTGCCCCAAAGAAATCAGCTCTTTTACCTGTAAAAAAAATACAAACACCCGCCCCCCAACAGTAAAAGCCACAACCCACACAACCAACCCCCCACATAAAACCCTAACTAAAAAAACCTAAGTTCCCCATTTCCCTGAAAAGGGCATTTGGATGGGCATTGCCCTTAAAAGGGCATTTAGCTCTATTTGCGGCCCAAAGCCCTAACCTAAAAATAAAACCCACCCAATACACCCTTAAAAAATCCTAACACTAACCCTTTTAAGGGCAATGCCCATCCAAATGCCCTTTTCAGGGCAATGGGGAGCTTAGGTTTTTTTAGTTAGGGTTTTATTTGGGGGGTTGGTTGTGTGGGTGGTGGGTTTTACTGTTGGGGGGGTTGTTTGTATTTTTTTACAGGTAAAAGAGCTGATTTCTTCGGGGCAATACCCTGCAAAAGGCCCTTTTAAGGGCTATTGGTAGTTTAGTTTAGGCTAGGGTTTTTTTTATTTTGGATGGGCTTTTTTTTTATTTTGATAGGGCTATTAGATTCGGTGTAATTAGTTTAAATATCTTGTAATTTGTTTTTTATTTTCTGCAATTTAGTGGGTTTTTTTTGTAATTTAGCTAATTGTATTTAATTTATTTAATTGTATTTAATTTAGGTAATTTATTTAATTGTAGTGTAGTGTTAGGTGTTAGTGTAACTCGGGTTAGGTTTTTTTTTTTACAGGTAAATGTGTATTTATTTTAGCTAGGTAGTTATTAAATAGTTAATAACTATTTAGTAACTATTCTACCTAGTTAAAATAAATACAAACTTGCCTGTGAAATAAAAATAAACCCTAAGCTAGATACAATGTAACTATGTTTTATTGTAGCTAACTTAGGGTTTATTTTACAGGTATGTATTTATTTTAAAATAGGAATTATTTAGTTTTTAATAGTACGTTTTATTTAGAATTATTTTAATTATATTTAAGTTAGGGGGTGTTAGGGTTAGACTTAGATTTAGGGGTTAATAAATTTAATATAGTGGCGGCGATGTTAGGGAAGGCAGATTAGGGGTTAATAAATGTAGGTAGGTGGCGGCGATGTTAGGGACAGCAGATTAGGGGTTAATAATATTTAACTAATGTTTGTGAGGCAGGAGTATGGTGGTTAATATGTTTTTTCTAGTGGTGGCAATGTCCGGAGAGGCAGATTAGGGGTTAATAATTTTATTTTAGTGTTTGCGATGCGGGAGGGCCTCGGTTTAGGGGTTAATAGGTAGTTTATGGGTGTTAGTGTACTTTTTAGCACTTTAGTTATGCTACAGCTTTGTAGTGTAAAACTCATAACTACTGACTTTAGAATGCGGTACGAATCTTGCGGGATAGGCTGTACCGCTCACTTTTTGGCCTCCCAGGACTTGTAATACCGGTGCTATGGAAGTCCCATAGAAAAAAGACTATACGCAAATTGCGTAAGTTGATTTGCGGTAAGGTCAAAAAAGTGTGCGGTGCACCTAAATCTGCAAGACTCGTAATACCAGCGGTAGTAAAAAATCAGCGTTATGAGGCTTAACGCTGCTTTTTTACTCATAATGCAAGACTCGTAATCTAGCCATTAACATTTTACACAAAATATTTTTTAAATGATTGCAATTTTTTAAACAATGACACACTATTGAAACTTGCAGAATTTTCGTTATCAATTTGTCTATATTTGAGGCTTAGACTAGCATTGTGAAAAAGGCAAAAATAATAACAAATAAATGTACATGATGAATTCAAACAAGATACCACAAACCTTTCCACTTCATGCTCTGGCATACATTTTGTTTTACTTAGTAATTGTGTTATTAGAAAGAATGTCTGATGTTAACACTGGCTCTTCATCAAAATGTAACCACTACAAAGATAAATTCAGAGTTTTTGGAAGTTTTTATTGCAAAAGTGGTATCAGTTTTACAGTGTCAGTTCAGATATTTTAAAACAGCAAGTAGCAGATATTAATAAACTAACAGTATAAATATGAGCTATAAAAAAACAATGTTCTGATTTAACAGACCTTTATCAACATGTGCATTTTTTGCTAAATCTATCCCTTCTTAAATTCAGTAAAATATAATGGCAAGGATGTCATTCAGATCTCTGAAAAATTGTACTCTTGCTTTATATTTAAAGGGACATTAAACACTAAGGGCTATATTACAAGTGGAGTGCTAAATTCTTGTGCACCTGCTAACGAGCAAATGTGCCTGTTTGCGGGAGCGCAATAATTAACCAGCCATTACAAGTGACTGGTTTTTGCTACTGTGAGCTTGCGGTAGCAATTAGCGCTCTGGTTAATTTTCTAAAAGTGCATCAAATGCCCTAAAAACAGAGGGCATTGTAGTTTTTTTTATTGCACTAGGCAATTTAGGGGCTTTAAAGTTGTTGGGAGTGTGGTGTTAGAAAAAAATGGCACTGAAAAGTGCCTTTACATTGCAGTCTATGGAAAGGGCGCGTTCCCATTGACCACAATGTAAATATATATGTATATACACATAAATATATATGTATATATTCATATATATTTAAAAATACATTATTGTGTGCTGGTATACAGTATCTCACAGAAGTGAGTACACCCCTCACATTTTTGTAAATATTTTATTATATCTTTTCATGTGACAACACTGAAGAAATGACACTTTGCTATAATGTAAAGTAGTGAGTGTACAGCCTGTATAACAGGCAACCTGTGAAGCTCTGGTGAACTCCATGCCCAAGAGGGTCAAGGCAGTGCTGGAAAATAATGGTGGCCACACAAAATATTGACACTTTGGGCTAAATTTGGACATTTCCACTTAGGGGTGTACTTACTTTTGTTGCCAACAGTTTAGACATTAATGGCTGTGTGTTGAGTTATTTAGAGGGGCAGCAAATTTACACTGTTATACAGGCTGTACACTCACTTTTTTAAATTGTAGCAAAGTGCCATTGCTTCAGTGTTGTCACATGAAAAGATATAATAAAATATTTACAAAAATGTGAGGGGTGTACTCACTTTTCTGAGGTACTGTATATATATACACACACACACACATATATATATACAACTTATTTTATATTACCATCTCAAATGTTTAATGTCCCTTTAAGAGTTTATAAAGAATGCAAAAAACAGCAACTAGTATGTACTACAGAAGGTCAAGGGCAGTAAAGAGTGTTTTGAGTGGTCAAACCTAGAAGGATACATTCCTATGCATATAAATACACATGTGTACTGCATCACATGAGGGCTTTTTTTGTGGGGTTTATCAAATCCATTCCAAAACATTTGCAAAACAACACTTATCTCAAGATGTTCAAATGTATTAGTATAAAAAAACCACCCCTATACCTTGCATGGGGTTAACTCAACATCTGTATTCCAATCAACAATTGTGACATTTTGTCAAAGGATTTTTGGGCTTTTCAAATTCTAAACCTTGGACATGTTGGTTAAGGTTAACTCCTCAATCGCAAAAATAAATAAATAAATAGAAAACAAGACAATGTTACTGTCTGTGTGGCTTTTTGTCAATGTTAAATTTCTGGGTCATAAACATTTTTTTTTTTTAAATATTATTGTTTAATTCGTTTTTGTTGCTCTATTGTTTCCTAATGTAAATGTTCTTTTCCCCCTAATTTAGGGGTCAATTGCAGTCCTTTAGAAAAACGTTTCAAATGATTTATCTTCAAAAATCTTCGTAGACTTTAATTGTGAAATCCCCATTATCTTTAATGGTGATTTTCTAAGGAAAAGCATTAGATACGTTTTTTTCTAAATAATTATGATCAACCCTAATGGAAAGCTATTGATTGGAATACTTTTGAAATGAATAAGAAAAAACACCCCAGCTACTATACAATGTTTTATTCCTCAATTCAGACATTTTGGAATGAGGACTAATGTGTAACATGATTGTGTGTTACTTGGATTTTACTTTTAATAATACATTGTGGCTTCTGAGTTAAAGTGATAGTAAATCTGAGCATTTAAAAACCGCTAGGATTTACCATCACTAAAAATAAACTGTAGTTTCAGTCATCAGTTATTAAACAAAGGGCGCTAAACTCACCCTTTTTGTGACACAGAGGCTTGCTAAAGTCAGCAGCTCTGGCTACCCATGGCACAGAGGTGACATTTCCACCTCTAAACCAATAGCCGTGCTTGTCATCTGACATCCTAGCGCTATTGGTTTAGAGTTAGAAACGTCACCTCATTGAAGAAGAGCGCTGTGCCTTGGGCGGCTGGTGCCGCTGACTTTAGCGAGCTGTCGCGGCACAGACAGGTTAAGTTTAGCACCTTTTTTTTTAATAACTTATGACTGAAACTACAGTTTATTTCTAGTAATGGTAAATCCTAGCGTTTTTTTTTAACGCTCAGATTTACCATCATTTTAAGCAAATAAAAAAAACTTACAGTTACTTACAAAGAGTTCTTAGTGCTCTTAGGTGTCATTATTAGATTAAAACAATCACAAGAGTAGGACTATCAAGTGCATTTGTTTAAAACTGTTAATTTTATTGTAGCTAAAATAGAATAGAAATAGAAAAAAGTTTCTGTTAAAAAAATTTCCTGTGTTCAAAACATACTGTGTGTTTTTAATCTTGTGGAATCATGTCCATGCCTATTAACCTCTTAACTACATGGACTTGCCATATACGTTGCCTGTCCTTAAGGGTTTTTTAGAGCTGCAATAACGAGGCTCTTGCCAAAAGTAGTGAGATCCACTATTACTATATGCTTTACTCTAGGTCACATTTGGCAATAGCAAGGCCTCGCCACTGTCAGCGAGATCCACAATATATAACCCTTACAGTGAAAATTACAACCAACATACAGGATACATTGGCTGTCATTAAAGAGTTATTAATAGAGCTGCAAACATAATTCCTTATCAGTCAGTGAGTGACTGATACTCAAATACACAAGTAAGTTGCCCTGAAAAGCATATTTTTTATTAATTGCTTTGACAGGTTTAACTTAACTTTATTTGCTAAAAAATATTTTTATCATGGGGAAACAGTACTATTATAATAATAACTATACTATTTTATACAACTGTTTCATTGAAGGGACATTGGAAGTCAAAGTTATATTTTCATGATTAAGATTACAAAGAAACGGTTCCTATTTACATATACAAAATGTACCTCTATCTCCTTGTTGAAATTTGACTCAGGAGTGTGCAAGTTTCTTGAGTACTATGTAGCAGCAGTGTATGTAACAATGTTATACAAGCACCCTGTAGAGGGAACTAGAATGCAGGAGATTGTGCCACTTTATGGTAATCTACGCTAATGAACATGACAGCTGTATAGCTAGAAGCACTGTTTAATAAAGAAAATAGGCTGAACACAAATTAAGAGTTTATATATCTTTGATTAGGAGATATTTACTGTATGTACAAATACCAGAAAGTGATGACAGAACTGCAGATCTTCCCTGCTGTCACTCAGTGCTGCCTTTGCTTGTAAAACATTGCTACAAACACTGAGTCTACTTCAATACGCCCTATTTAAAGGGGCCAAGTGTCAACCAAGAAGCCAAAAAAGTAAGGGAATTTGATATAGGATAAATGAGACAGATAAAAAAATGCACACCCTATGTGAATCACTTAAGTTTAATTTTGACTTTCATGGACCTTTAAATTGTCTTCACATTTTAGTAGACCTGTTGCATAATTCATGCAAAGACATAATACACAGAAGAGAGCATACACAGAAGAGAGCATGCACTCACAATTTTCAACTTGTTTCATTTAACTACAATAATTCAGTCCTGTGGAACTAGATATCAAGGGTACATGGAATCATCATCTATTCCCTAGAATGTAACCTTATTAAAATGAATAACACTTCTCTATTCTAAAATGTGTCTCTAATTAATATAATCTGCAGTAATTTTTTATAAGTTCAATAATGTACAAAGCACAAAGTTTCTTTGGTATGTGAATAACTCCTAATTTAAGAGAAAAAGTCAACTTTTTCAGAATTCGAGCCTATAAGAAACAGAATATTTCTAACACAAGATTCTTTTATGTGTGAGACATTACCTCAGCAAATTGCAAATTTAAAACGCAAAAAGGGTGAACACTATGCACATGCAAAGACGCACATACAAGGTTTAGTAAACAAGAGAACATTATTAAACAACAGTTCAAAAAGGGTTTAAATTTAAACAAATTTAAGAACATTACAAACTCCATGTTGGCCTCTACTTTGCATTCGGTTACAAATAAAATGATTGCTGGACAAGAGATTTTACCAGGATGGTTTCTGCACACACATATATACAATGAAACACATAACCAGGAAAGCAAATAATAAAGCTAGAATGCAGCTTTTCAACATCTAAGCCCCGTTTATCATGCATCAAATTACTTGCCAAGCAAATCACTCATGCATCCTATATCCTGCCATTGCTGAAGCAATCACAATGTACTGAGATGCTTTTCACTCCGTAAATTAAAATGCAGGGAAGGAGAAGGAACAATGAAAGAACAAAACAGCAGTCAGAACACCTTCAAAACAGACCAAATGTCAGTAACTCTCAAACTGAGAACCAACCTGATTGTCTTCTTTATCAATACTAGAGTTATCTCGCTTCAAGATAAATCGCTTCTGGGAATCTTCACCTTTTTCATCTTTTAAATGTTCACAAAACCTTTGCTCTGGTCTGCCAGCAAAGTAAAACATATCAATAAAAAAATATCTTTATTGTTTTAAATTTCATTGTTTGTGATACTGTAAAAAACAAAAAAACGGCACCTGCAATGCAGGTACAACCAACATAAAATATTTAACAAAAAGCAATCACTGCTCATTCTAACAATAGTACGGAACTATCTTGATTAGTGAAAGGAATGTTCTTTTTTTTCTTTGCTAATCAAATAGGCAAGTTTTTTTTTTTTTTTAAATGTAATTGGTTAGAAATCTTAAACCCATGTAATACATAGGGGTCAATCACAATGCTTTAGAAAAACGTTTCAAATGATTTATCTACAAAACTCCACATAGGGGCCGATTTATGAAAGTGCGAGCGGACATGATACAATGTAGAGTATCATGTCCAACGCAAATCGATAAATGCCGACCGCTAGCAGGGGGTGTCAATCAGCCCGATCGTATAGGATCGGGCGGATTGATGACAGCAGGCGGACAAGTTATGGAGCAGCGGTCTTTAGATTGCTGTTTCCGGCGTACCTGATAATTCGACCCCATAGACTTTAGTGATTTTCTGTTGAAAATCATTAGATAAACTTTTCTAAAAGAGTGTGATCAACCACTTAAATATTTATTCAGAAATATAGATTATAAAGCTTATACTTTTGCACTATGTAATTTTTTTTGTTTGTTTTTTAATTAATCATGTTTTTTTATTGAATATTATAGTAAAATCAGTTTTGGCAATTGCTTACCTTTGTTTTTGATATGTCCTATCTTAATAATACACTGTTGTCCACACCTTAGAAAGATGTTAATATTCATATACTAAAATATACAGGTACTAGCATTACATATTAAAAAATAAGCTTTTAAAATGACATTCTCTTCCTCAAGCGATATTTGAAAAAATAACATAACTTCAAATAAGTGTGTTTTTTAACATTAAATTTAATCCATGTACTGTAAATGTTCTCCCATTAAGAATTTTACCTGTTATCTATTATACCTGTTCAAGTTATTAAATTGTTTACAAACCACTCATTTACATTTGTTTTAGCATTTGGAATGGCTGATTCTGCCCATCGTATCCCCACCTATACTGAACATTTCAATACTTGCGTATTGGCTATAAAAACGGTATGTAAACGAGGAGAGATATGTAATAAAATGTTAATTTTTAATTGTGCTCTCTAAGTATTGGGCTTTAGTTTACAGAAAGAAATAAGGATAAGAAAACACCTGTGTGTATAGAAAGTGATGAAATAACGTGATCTGATTTCCTTGCAAGCTCAATCCATTTTAATGGGATTTGGTGTAAAAGAGTTATTTTATATACAAAAATAAACCTAAAGGAGCTATTTCTCATACATTGTATACTCTGCTGATAGTAAAACAAGTTCATGGAAACACATTGGGGCATATTTATCAAGCTCCATACGGAGCTTGAAGCCCCGTGTTTCTGGCGAGCCTTCAGGCTCACCAGAAACACAAGTTATGAAGCAGCGGTCTAAAGACCGCTGTTCCATAACCTGTCCGCCTGCTCTGAGGAGGCGGACAGCGATCTCCAGAAATCAACCCAATCAAATACGATCGGGTTGATTGACACTCCTGCTGGCGGCCGATTGGCCCCAAATCTGCAGGGGGCGGCGTTGCACCAGTAGTTCACAAGAACTGCTGGTGCATTGCTGAATGCGGAGAGCTTAATGCTGTCCGCATTCAGCGATGTCTGACGGACATGATCCACTGATCAGATCATGTCGGAAAGACATTTGATAACAGAATTTATGTTTACCTGATAAATTTCTTTCTCCAACGGTGTGTCCGGTCCACGGCGTCATCCTTACTTGTGGGATATTCTCTTCCCCAACAGGAAATGGCAAAGAGCCCAGCAAAGCTGGTCACATGATCCCTCCTAGGCTCCGCCTACCCCAGTCATTCGACCGACGTTAAGGAGGAATAATAGCATAGGAGAAACCATATGGTACCGTGGTGACTGTAGTTAAAGAAAATAAATTATCAGACCTGATTAAAAAACCAGGGCGGGCCGTGGACCGGACACACCGTTGGAGAAAGAAATTTATCAGGTAAACATAAATTCTGTTTTCTCCAACATAGGTGTGTCCGGTCCACGGCGTCATCCTTACTTGTGGGAACCAATACCAAAGCTTTAGGACACGGATGAAGGGAGGGAGCAAATCAGGTCACCTAAATGGAAGGCACCACGGCTTGCAAAACCTTTCTCCCAAAAATAGCCTCAGAAGAAGCAAAAGTATCAAACTTGTAAAATTTGGTAAAAGTGTGCAGTGAAGACCAAGTCGCTGCCCTACATATCTGATCAACAGAAGCCTCGTTCTTGAAGGCCCATGTGGAAGCCACAGCCCTAGTGGAATGAGCCGTGATTCTTTCGGGAGGCTGCCGTCCGGCAGTCTCGTAAGCCAATCTGATGATGCTTTTAATCCAAAAAGAGAGAGAGGTAGAAGTTGCTTTTTGACCTCTCCTTTTACCTGAATAAACAACAAACAGGGAAGATGTTTGTCTAAAATCCTTTGTAGCATCTAAATAGAATTTTAGAGCGCGAACAACATCCAAATTGTGCAACAAGCGTTCCTTCTTTGAAACTGGTTTCGGACACAGAGAAGGTACGATAATCTCCTGGTTAATGTTTTTGTTAGAAACAACTTTTGGAAGAAAACCAGGTTTAGTACGTAAAACCACCTTATCTGCATGGAACACCAGATAAGGAGGAGAACACTGCAGAGCAGATAATTCTGAAACTCTTCTAGCAGAAGAAATTGCAACTAAAAACAAAACTTTCCAAGATAATAACTTAATATCAACGGAATGTAAGGGTTCAAACGGAACCCCCTGAAGAACTGAAAGAACTAGATTGAGACTCCAAGGAGGAGTCAAAGGTTTGTAAACAGGCTTGATTCTAACCAGAGCCTGAACAAAGGCTTGAACATCTGGCACAGCTGCCAGTTTTTTGTGAAGTAACACCGACAAGGCAGAAATCTGTCCCTTCAGGGAACTTGCCGATAATCCTTTTTCCAATCCTTCTTGAAGGAAGGATAGAATCCTAGGAATCTTAACCTTGTCCCAAGGGAATCCTTTAGATTCACACCAACAGATATATTTTTTCCAAATTTTGTGGTAAATCTTTCTAGTTACAGGCTTTCTGGCCTGAACAAGAGTATCGATAACAGAATCTGAGAAACCTCGCTTCGATAAAATCAAGCGTTCAATCTCCAAGCAGTCAGCTGGAGTGAAACCAGATTCGGATGTTCGAACGGACCCTGAACAAGAAGGTCTCGTCTCAAAGGTAGCTTCCAAGGTGGAGCCGATGACATATTCACCAGATCTGCATACCAAGTCCTGCGTGGCCACGCAGGAGCTATCAAGATCACCGACGCCCTCTCCTGATTGATCCTGGCTACCAGCCTGGGGATGAGAGGAAACGGCGGGAACACATAAGCTAGTTTGAAGGTCCAAGGTGCTACTAGTGCATCCACTAGAGCCGCCTTGGGATCCCTGGATCTGGACCCGTAGCAAGGAACTTTGAAGTTCTGACGAGAGGCCATCAGATCCATGTCTGGAATGCCCCAAAGTTGAGTGACTTGGGCAAAGATTTCCGGATGGAGTTCCCACTCCCCCGGATGCAATGTCTGACGACTCAGAAAATCCGCTTCCCAATTTTCCACTCCCGGGATGTGGATAGCAGACAGGTGGCAGGAGTGAGACTCCGCCCATAGAATAATCTTGGTCACTTCTTCCATCGCTAGGGAACTCCTTGTTCCCCCCTGATGGTTGATGTACGCAACAGTCGTCATGTTGTCTGATTGAAACCGTATGAACTTGGTCCTCGCTAGCTGAGGCCAAGCCTTGAGAGCATTGAATATCGCTCTCAGTTCCAGAATATTTATCGGTAGAAGAGATTCTTCCCGAGACCAAAGACCCTGAGCTTTCAGGGATCCCCAGACCGCGCCCCAGCCCATCAGACTGGCGTCGGTCGTGACAATGACCCACTCTGGTCTGTGGAATGTCATCCCTCGTGACAGGTTGTCCAGGGACAGCCACCAACGGAGTGAGTCTCTGGTCCTCTGATTTACTTGTATCTTTGGAGACAAGTCTGTATAGTCCCCATTCCACTGACTGAGCATGCACAGTTGTAATGGTCTTAGATGAATGCGCGCAAAAGGAACTATGTCCATTGTCGCTACCATCAACCCGATCACTTCCATGCACTGAGCTACGGAAGGAAGAGGAACGGAATGAAGTATTCGACAAGAGTCCAGAAGCTTTGTCTTTCTGGCCTCTGTTAGAAAAATCCTCATTTCTGAGGAGTCTATAATTGTTCCCAAGAAGGGAACCCTTGTTGACGGGGATAGAGAACTCTTTTCCACGTTCACTTTCCAGCCGTGCGATCTGAGAAAGGCCAGGACGATGTCCGTGTGAGCCTTTGCTCGAGGGAGGGACGACGCTTGAATCAGAATGTCGTCCAGGTAAGGTACAACTGCAATGCCCCTTGGTCTTAGCACAGCTAGAAGGGACCCTAGTACCTTTGTGAAAATCCTTGGAGCAGTGGCTAATCCGAAAGGAAGCGCCACGAACTGGTAATGTTTGTCCAGGAATGCAAACCTTAGGAACCGATGATGTTCCTTGTGGATAGGAATATGTAGATACGCATCCTTTAAATCCACCGTGGTCATGAATTGACCTTCCTGGATGGAAGGAAGGATAGTTCGAATGGTTTCCATCTTGAAAGATGGGACCTTGAGAAATTTGTTTAAGATCTTGAGATCTAGGATTGGTCTGAACGTTCCCTCTTTTTTGGGAACTATGAACAGATTGGAGTAGAACCCCATCCCTTGTTCTCTCAATGGAACAGGATGAATCACTCCCATTTTTAACAGGTCTTCTACACAATGTAAGAACGCCTGTCTTTTTATGTGGTCTGAAGACAACTGAGACCTGTGGAACCTTCCCCTTGGGGGAAGTCCCTTGAATTCCAGAAGATAACCCTGGGAGACTATTTCTAGCGCCCAAGGATCCAGAACATCTCTTGCCCAAGCCTGAGCGAAGAGAGAGAGTCTGCCCCCCACCAGATCCGGTCCCGGATCGGGGGCCGATATTTCATGCTGTCTTGGTAGCAGTGGCAGGTTTCTTTGCCTGCTTTCCCTTGTTCCAGCCTTGCATTGGTCTCCAAGCTGGCTTGGCCTGAGAAGTATTACCCTCTTGCTTAGAGGACGTAGCACCTTGGGCTGGTCCGTTTTTACGAAAGGGACGAAAATTAGGTCTATTTTTTGCCTTGAAAGGCCGATCCTGAGGAAGGGCATGGCCCTTACCCCCAGTGATATCAGAGATAATCTCTTTCAAGTCAGGACCAAACAGCGTTTTCCCCTTGAAAGGAATGTTTAGTAGCTTGTTCTTGGAAGACGCATCAGCCGACCAAGATTTCAACCAAAGCGCTCTGCGCGCCACAATAGCAAACCCAGAATTCTTAGCCGCTAACTTAGCCAATTGCAAAGAGGCGTCTAGAGTGAAAGAATTAGCCAATTTGAGAGCATTGACTCTGTCCATAATCTCCTCATAAGGAGGAGAGTCACTATCGAGCACCTTAATCAGTTCATCAAACCAGAAATATGCGGCTGTAGTGACAGGGACAATGCATGAAATGGGTTGTAGAAGGTAACCCTGCTGAACAAACATCTTTTTAAGCAAACCTTCTAATTTTTTATCCATAGGATCTTTGAAAGCACAACTATCCTCTATGGGAATAGTGGTGCGTTTGTTTAAAGTAGAAACCGCTCCCTCGACCTTGGGGACTGACTGCCATAAGTCCTTTCTGGGGTCGACCATAGGAAACAATTTTTTTAAATATGGGGGGAGGGACGAAAGGAATACCGGGCCTTTCCCATTCTTTATTAACAATGTCCGCCACCCGCTTGGGTATAGGAAAAGCTTCTGGGAGCCCCGGCACCTCTAGGAACTTGTCCATTTTACATAGTTTCTCTGGGATGACCAAATTTTCACAATCATCCAGAGTGGATAATACCTCCTTAAGCAAAATGCGGAGATGTTCCAATTTAAATTTAAAAGTAATCACATCAGATTCAGCCTGCTGAGAAATGTTCCCTAAATCAGTAATTTCTCCCTCAGACAAAACCTCCCTGGCTCCCTCAGATTGGGTTAGGGGCCCTTCAGAGATATTAATATCAGCGTCGTCATGCTCTTCAGTAACTAAAACAGAGCATCCACGCTTACGCTGACAAGGGTTCATTTTGGCTAAAATGTTTTTGACAGAATTATCCATTACAGCCGTTAATTGTTGCATAGTAAGGAGTATTGGCGCGCTAGATGTACTAGGGGCCTCCTGAGTGGGCAAGACTCGTGTAGACGAAGGAGGGAATGATGCAGTACCATGCTTACTCCCCTCACTTGAGGAATCATCTTGGGCATCATTGTCATTATCACATAAATCACATTTATTTAAATGAATAGGAATTCTGGCTTCCCCACATTCAGAACACAGTCTATCTGGTAGTTCAGACATGTTAAACAGGCATAAACTTGATAAGAAAGTACAAAAAACGTTTTGAAATAAAACCGTTACTGTCACTTTAAATTTTAAACTGAACACACTTTATTACTGCAATTGCGAAAAAACATGAAGGAATTGTTCAAAATTCACCAAACTTTCACCACAGTGTCTTAAAGCCTTGAAAATATTGCACACCAATTTTGGAAGCTTTAACCCTTAAAATAACGGAACCGGAGCCGTTTTAAGCTTTAACCCCTTTACAGTCCCTGGTATCTGCTTTGCTGAGACCCAACCAAACCCAAGGGGAATACGATACCAAATGATGCCTTCAGAAGTCTTTTATCAGTATCAGAGCTCCTCTCACATGCGACTGCATGCCATGCCTCTCAAAAACAAGTGCGCAACACCGGCGCGAAAATGAGACTCTGCCTATGCTTTGGGAAAGCCCCTAAAGAATAAGGTGTCTAAAACAGTGCCTGCCGATATAATTATATCAAAATACCCAGAATAAATGATTCCTCAAGGCTAAATAAGTGTTAATATCAATCGATTTAGCCCAAAAAATGTCTACAGTCTAAATAAGCCCTTGTGAAGCCCTTATTTACAATCGTAATAAACATGGCTTACCGGATCCCATAGGGAAAATGACAGCTTCCAGCATTACATCGTCTTGTTAGAATGTGTCATACCTCAAGCAGCAAAGGACTGCAAACTGTTCCCCCAACTGAAGTTAATGCTCTCAACAGTCCTGTGTGGAACAGCCATGGATTTTAGTTACGGTTGCTAAAATCATTTTCCTCATACAAACAGAATTCTTCATCTCTTTTCTGTTTCTGAGTAAATAGTACGTACCAGCACTATTTGAAAATAACAAACTCTTGATTGAATAATGAAAAACTACAGTTAAACACTAAAAAACTCTAAGCCATCTCCGTGGAGATGTTGCCTGTACAACGGCAAAGAGAATGACTGGGGTAGGCGGAGCCTAGGAGGGATCATGTGACCAGCTTTGCTGGGCTCTTTGCCATTTCCTGTTGGGGAAGAGAATATCCCACAAGTAAGGATGACGCCGTGGACCGGACACACCTATGTTGGAGAAAAATATGTCCCATTAAGAGGAAATCACAATCATAAAGTACTATAAAATACTTTGCGAATAATGCGATACAGCAACTAAAATCTTCAAAATCTTCAAAATATTATTCATGGTATGCTTATCTACTATATAAATTGAGAGCAGTGCAATAAAATACCTGTATATGAGCATATTTAGTTTCAAAACAGATCAATATGATATTATAATTCCTTAGTGTGTAATCTTTACAGTAAAATATATGTATCAGAGAAAACTGGCAACTTTGTGGATGAGAAAAAGATTGTAATCAAAGGGACATAACACTCATATGCTAAATCACTTGAAAGTGATGCAGCATAACTGTAAAAAGCTGACAAGAAAATATCACCTGAACATCTTTATGTAAAAAGGGAAGATATTTTGGGGCCCATTTATCAAAGGGCTTGCGGACCTGATCCGACACTGCGGATCAGGTCCGCAAGACCTCGCTAAATGCGGAGAGCAATACGCTCTCCACATTTAACATTGCACCAGCAGCTCACAAGAGCTGCTGGTGCAACGCCGCCCCCTGCTGACTCGCGGCCAATCGGCCGCCAGCAGGGAGCTGTCAATCAACCCGATCGTATTCGATCGGGTTGATTTCCGGCGGTTCCTGTCCGCCTGCTCAGAGCAGACGGACAGGGTTATGAAGCAGCGGTCTTTAGACCGCTGCTTCATAACTTGTGTTTCTGGCGAGTCTGAAGACTCGCCAGAAACACGGCCCTTCAAGCTCCATACGGAGCTTGATAAATGGGCCTGTTTACCTCAAAATGTCTTCAGATCACCAGAGTATGTGCTCTGCGAACAGTTATACTTCAGCTTCAGTTTTAAAAAAAAAGAATACCTATTCCCTTGCAAGTCCTGGGACTAGCATCCTGACTGGCTGCTTAGGGCTCCATGTACTAAAGCATCAATTATTCAACATTGAAGACGCGGATAAACTTGCTTTAACTGGCAGCAAGAGAAATGATGTCCGCTGGCACTATGTACTAAAAAAAATCTCAAATGTTGCGATCGATAACTTTGATGCCTTGTTTGCCGTGACTAACCTAATGTACTAAAATTTCTGGAGAATTGTAAGGCTAATTATTCACATGTGACCTGCAAGGTGTCACAAACGTCATAGTAGTCGCGGGAATAGAAGTCAGTTAATATAAAAGTACAACATTTCTGAAGAAGTCTTATATAGCTCAAAATTGTTTGTAGATTTTATTACCTGCGTTATTTTTGTAAGAATCTAATTAAACCTTCGATATGGCCTCATCTGGATCTGAGTTCCAGACTTCGAAATCAAAGAACCCACACTTTTTCCATCAACAAAACATTGTTTTAATAGATATGATTATCGAATCATAACAGAATTTATGTTTACCTGATAAATTACTTTCTCCAATGGTGTGTCCGGTCCACGGCGTCATCCTTACTTGTGGGATATTCTCTTCCCCAACAGGAAATGGCAAAGAGCCCAGCAAAGCTGGTCACATGATCCCTCCTAGGCTCCGCCTTCCCCAGTCATTCGACCGACGTAAAGGAGGAATATTTGCATAGGAGAAAACATATGATACCGTGGTGACTGTAGTTAGAGAAATTAAATCATCAGACCTGATTAAAAAACCAGGGCGGGCCGTGGACCGGACACACCGTTGGAGAAAGTAATTTATCAGGTAAACATAAATTCTGTTTTCTCCAACATAGGTGTGTCCGGTCCACGGCGTCATCCTTACTTGTGGGAACCAATACCAAAGCTTTAGGACACGGATGATGGGAGGGAGCAAATCAGGTCACCTAGATGGAATGCACCACGGTTTGCAAAACCTTCCTCCCAAAAATAGCCTCAGAAGAAGCAAAAGTATCAAATTTGTAAAATTTGGTAAAAGTGTGCAGTGAAGACCAAGTCGCTGCCTTACATATCTGATCAACAGAAGCCTCGTTCTTGAAGGCCCATGTGGAAGCCACAGCCCTAGTGGAATGAGCTGTGATTCTTTCAGGAGGCTGCCGTCCGGCAGTCTCATAAGCCAATCTGATGATGCTTTTAAGCCAAAAAGAGAGAGAGGTAGAAGTTGCTTTTTGACCTCTCCTTTTACCAGAATAAACAACAAACAAGGAAGATGTTTGTCTGAAATCCTTTGTAGCCTCTAAATAGAATTTTAGAGCACGAACTACATCCAAATTGTGCAACAAACGTTCCTTCTTTGAAACTGGATTCGGACACAAAGAAGGCACAACTATCTCCTGGTTAATATTTTTGTTAGAAACAACTTTCGGAAGAAAACCAGGTTTAGTACGCAAAACCACCTTATCTGCATGGAACACCAGATAAGGAGGAGAACACTGCAGAGCAGATAACTCTGAAACTCTTCTAGCAGAAGAAATTGCAACCAAAAACAAAACTTTCCAAGATAATAATTTAATATCTACGGAATGTAAGGGTTCAAACGGAACCCCTTGAAGAACTGAAAGAACTAAATTGAGACTCCAAGGAGGAGTCAAAGGTTTGTAAACAGGCTTGATTCTAACCAGAGCCTGAACAAAAGCTTGAACATCTGGCACAGCCGCCAGCTTTTTGTGAAGTAAAACAGATAAAGCAGAAATCTGTCCCTTCAAAGAACTTGCAGATAATCCTTTCTCCAAACCCTCTTGTAGAAAGGATAGAATTTTAGGAATTTTTACCCTGTTCCATGGGAATCCTTTCGATTCGCACCAACAGATATATTTCTTCCATACTTTATGGTAAATTTTTCTAGTTACAGGCTTTCTAGCCTGAATAAGAGTATCAATGACAGAATCTGAGAACCCACGCTTTGATAAAATCAAGCGTTCAATCTCCAAGCAGTCAGTTGGAGTGATGCCAGATTCGGATGTTCGAACGGACCTTGAACAAGAAGGTCCCGTCTCAAAGGTAGCTTCCATGGTGGAGCCGATGACATATTCACCAGGTCTGCATACCAAGTTCTGCGTGGCCACGCAGGAGCTATCAAGATCACCGAAGCCCTCTCTTGATTGATCCTGGCTACCAGCCTGGGAATGAGAGGAAACGGTGGGAACACATAAGCTAGGTTGAAGGTCCAGGGCGCTACTAGTGCATCTACTAGAGTCGCCTTGGGATCCCTGGATCTGGACCCGTAGCAAGGAACCTTGAAGTTCTGACGAGACGCCATCAGATCCATGTCTGGAATGCCCCATAATTGAGTTATTTGGGCAAAGATTTCCGGATGGAGTTCCCACTCCCCCGGATGAAATGTCTGACGACTCAGAAAATCCGCTTCCCAATTTTCCACTCCTGGGATGTGGATTGCAGACAAGTGGCAGGAGTGAAGCTCCGCCCATTGAATTACTTTGGTCACTTCTTATATCGCCAGGGAACTCCTTGTTCCCCCCTGATGGTTGATATATGCAACAATCGTCATGTTGTCTGATTGAAACCTTATGAATTTGGCCTTTGCTAGTTGAGGCCAAGCCTTGAGAGCATTGAATATCGCTCTCAGTTCCAGAATGTTTATCGGGAGAAGAGATTCTTCCCGAGACCATAGACCCTGAGCCTTCAGGTGATTCCAGACCGCGCCCCAGCCCACCAGGCTGGCGTCGGTCGTTACAATGACCCACTCTGGTCTTCTGAAGCTCATCCCTTGGGACAGGTTGTCCAGGGTGAGCCACCAACCGAGTGAATCTCTGGTCCTCTGATCTACTTGGATCGTCGGGGACAAATCTGTATAATCCCCATTCCACTGTCTGAGCATGCACAGTTGTAATGGTCTTAGATGAATTCGCGCAAAAGGAACTATGTCCATTGCCGCAACCATCAAACCTATTACTTCCATGCACTGCGCTATGGAAGGAAGAAGAACAGAATGAAGTACTTGACAAGAGCTTAGAAGTTTTGATTTTCTGGCTTCTGTCAGAAAAATCTTCATTTCCAAGGAGTCTATTATTGTTCCCAAGAAGGGAACTCTTGTTGACGGAAATAGAGAACTTTTTTCTACGTTCACTTTCCACCCGTGAGATCTGAGAAAGGCTAGGACAATGTCCGTATGAGCCTTTGCTTGTGGTAGAGACGACGCTTGAATCAGTACGTCGTCCAAGTAGGGTACTACTGCAATGCCCCTTGGCCTTAGCACCGCTAGAAGGGACCCTAGTACCTTTGTGAAAATTCTTGGAGCAGTCCAAAATTCTAGTCCAAATGGAAGTGCCACAAACTGGTAATGCTTGTCCAGAAAGGCGAATCTTAGGAACCGATGATGTTCCTTGTGGATAGGAATATGTAGATACGCATCCTTTAAATCCACCGTGGTCATGAATTGACCTTCCTGGATGGTAGGAAGAATTGTCCGAATGGTTTCCATCTTGAACGATGGGACCTTGAGAAATTTGTTTAGGATCTTGAGATCCAAAATTGGCCTGAAAGTTCCCTCTTTTTTGGGAACTATGAACAGATTGGAGTAAAACCCCATCCCTTGTTCTCCTAATGGAACAGGATGAATCACTCCCATTTTTAACAGGTCTTCTACACAATGTAAGAATGCCTGTCTTTTTATTTGGTCTGAAGACAATTGAGACCTGTGGAACCTTCCCCTTGGGGGTAGTTCCTTGAATTCCAGGAGATAACCTTGAGAAACTATTTCTAGCGCCCAAGGATCCTGAACATCTCTTGCCCAAGCCTGAGCGAAGAGAGAGAGTCTGCCCCCCACCAGATCCGGTCCCGGATCGGGGGCCAGCATCTCATGCTGTCTTGGTAGCGGTAGCGGGCTTCTTTTTCTTACCTTTGTTCCAGCCTTGCATCGGTCTCCAGGCTGGCTTGGTTTGAGAAGAATTACCCTCTTGCTTAGAGGATGTAGAATTTGAGGCCGGTCCGTTTCTGCGAAAGGGACGAAAATTTGTTTTATTTTTAGCCTTAAAAGACCTATCCTGAGGAAGGGCGTGGCCCTTTCCCCCAGTGATGTCTGAAATAATCTCTTTCAAGTCAGGGCCAAACAGCGTTTTCCCCTTGAAAGGGATGTTAAGCAATCTGTTCTTGGAGGACACATCCGCTGACCAAGACTTCAGCCAAAGCGCTCTGCGCGCCACAATAGCAAAGCCTGAATTTTTCGCCGCTAATCTAGCTAATTGCAAAGTGGCGTCTAGGGTAAAAGAGTTAGCCAACTTAAGTGCTTGAACTCTGTCCATAACCTCCTCATAAGAGGATGCCTGATTGAGCGACTTTTCTAGTTCCTCGAACCAGAAACACGCTGCTGTAGTGACAGGAACAATGCATGAAATTGGTTGTAGAAGGTAACCTTGCTGAACAAACATCTTTTTAAGCAAACCCTCTAATTTTTTATCCATAGGATCTTTGAAAGCACAACTATCTTCTATAGGGATAGTGGTGCGTTTGTTTAGAGTAGAAACCGCCCCCTCGACCTTGGGGACTGTCTGCCATAAGTCCTTCCTGGGGTCGACCATAGGAAATAATTTCTTAAATATAGGGGGAGGGACAAAAGGTATGCCGGGCCTTTCCCATTCTTTATTTACAATGTCCGCCACCCGCTTGGGTATAGGAAAAGCTTCGGGGGGCACCGGGACCTCTAGGAACCTGTCCATCTTACATAATTTCTCTGGAATGACTAAATTGTCACAATCATCCAGAGTAGATAACACCTCCTTAAGCAGAGCGCGGAGATGTTCCAATTTAAATTTAAATGTAATAACGTCAGGTTCAGCTTGTTGAGAAATTTTTCCTGAATCTGAAATTTCTCCCTCAGACAAAACCTCCCTAGCCCCTTCAGTCTGGTGTAAGGGCATGACAGAACCATTATCATCAGCGTCCTCATGCTCTTCAGTATCTAAAACAGAGCAGTCGCGCTTTCGCTGATAAGTGGGCATTTTGGCTAAAATGTTTTTAATAGAATTATCCATTACAGCCGTTAATTGTTGCATAGTAAGGAGGATTGGCGCACTAGATGCACTAGGGACCTCCTGAGTGGGCAAGACTGGTGTAGACATAGAAGGAGATGATGCAGTACCATGCTTACTCCCCTCACTTAAGGAATCATTTTGGGCAACATTACTATCAGTGGCATCATTGTTATCACATATATTTAAATGGAGAGGAACCTTGGCTTCCGAACATACAGAACATTGTCTATCTGATAGTTCAGACATGTTAATAGGCATAAACTTGATAACAAAGCACAAAAAACGTTTTAAAATAAAACCGTTACTGTCTCTTTAAATTTTAAACTGAACACACTTTTTTACTGAATATACGCAAAAGTATGAAGGAAATGTTCAAAATTCACCAAAATTTCACCACAGTGTCATAAAGCCTTAAAAGTATTGCACACCAAATTTGAAAGCTTTAACTCTTAAAATAACGGAACCGGAGCCGTTTTTATATTTAACCCCTATACAGTCCCTGGTATCTGCTTTGCTGAGACCCAACCAAGCCCAGAGGGAATACGATACCAAATGACGCCTTCAATAAGCTTTTTCAGTGGACCTGAGCTCCTCACACATGCATCTGCATGCCTTGCTTCTCAAAAACAACTGCGCATTAGTGGCGAGAAAATGAGGCTCTGCCTATGACTAGAAAAGGCCCCCAGTGAAAAAGGTGTCCAATACAGTGCCTGCCGTTTTTTTTAACAAAATTCCCAAGATTAAAATAACTCTCCAAGGTTATAAACCATTAAATATGCTTATAAAGTAATCGTTTTGGCCCAGAAAAATGTCTACCAGTCTTTAAAGCCCTTGTGAAGCCCTTTTATTCTTATATTGAAAATTAAGAAAATGGCTTACCGGATCCCATAGGGAAAATGACAGCTTCCAGCATTACCAAGTCTTGTTAGAAATGTGTCATACCTCAAGCAGCCAAAGTCTGCTCACTGTTTCCCCCAACTGAAGTTAATTCCTCTCAACAGTCCTGTGTGGAAACAGCCATCGATTTTAGTAACGGTTGCTAAAATCATTTTCCTCTTACAAACAGAAATCTTCATCTCTTTTCTGTTTCAGAGTAAATAGTACATACCAGCACTATTTTAAAATAACAAACTCTTGATAGAAGAATAAAAACTACATTTAAACACCAAAAAACTCTGAGCCATCTCCGTGGAGATGTTGCCTGTGCAACGGCAAAGAGAATGACTGGGGAAGGCGGAGCCTAGGAGGGATCATGTGACCAGCTTTGCTGGGCTCTTTGCCATTTCCTGTTGGGGAAGAGAATATCCCACAAGTAAGGATGACGCCGTGGACCGGACACACCTATGTTGGAGAAATGACTATTTATTTGTATGTTGTGTAAGACAGACCAAGTTTGCACGACAAAAGATGATCTGGCAATCAATAAGTGATGCAGTTAGTGACCAGGGTCCAGGAAAAACAAGACGTTGACCACATAAAGAAAAGGTATAATGACATTAAACGTTTTGCCAAAGCTAAATTGGCCAAAGAAAAAAATTCTGCCAATGCTACTAGAGGTAGACCACGATATGTCATGGATTTGAACGATTACGAACATAAGCTTGTCCAGCGGCTAGGGTCTGAGATCATTACTGGCATAACGGACGACTGTGACAGCAATTTGAGAGGTAAATTTATTACTCACAAATTGACACCAAAATTTGTAGAAAATAGTTAAGATTATTTATCATTTCATTTTAATCATCATTGCCTCAATAACTTTTACATACTGTAAGTGACGTGAAAATGCGGAATGACTTATTCCAATAATTATTATTATTCTTTATTTATAAAGCACCAACAGATTCCGCAGCGCTGTCCATGGGTACAAAGATAAAAGTACAATACAATATAAAAGCAGACAAAGTCTAACAAACAAATACAGGGGGAATTGAGGGCCCTGTTCCCGTGGCAACTTACAATCTAGATGAGTAGGAGGGTGAGAAACAGGAGGTGGGGACTGCAAAGGTGGAAATGATGTTAGTGTGGAGATAGATGAGTGCAGCTATTAGGCAAGTGGAATTAATTTGTTACTGATTTGGAGATAGGCTTCCCTGAACAAAAAGGCCTTTAGGGAGAATTTAAAAGTCTGACAGCTCGAGGAAGTGCGTTCCAGATGGTTGGTCCCGCATGAGAGAAGTCCTGTAGTCTATTATGGGAGGAGGTGATGGTAGAAGATGCAAGGAGCATGTCATTGTTAAATCTTAGGGAGCGGGCTGGAGTATATCTGTTGATAAATGAGGACAGGTGGGGGGGGGGGGGGGCTGCATTGGTAAGGGCTTTGTAGGTTAGGGTGAGAATTTTGAATTTAATTCTGCTGTGAATGGGGAGCCAGTGAAGGGACTCGCAGAGGAGTGCAGCAGATACAGAGCGTCGGGAGAGGTGGATTAGTCTAGCAGAGGCATTTAGGATGGATTGAAGAGGGGAGAGGCAGGAAAGAGGAAGGCCAGTTAGTATGTTATTACAGTAGTCAAGTCAGAAATTACCAGGGAGTGGATTAGCAGTTTAGTAGTTTCAGCACTCAGAAACGGACAAATTTTGGAGATATTACATAGGTGGTTGCTACAGGATGAAGAGAGCACTTGGATGTATGAAGGACAGATTGTAGTCAAGTGTAACTACTAGGTAGCAGACTTGGGTGATAGTGGTTTCACCAACAGTGATTGAAAAGTTAGAAACCAGGGTATGATACGAGGAGTGATTAGAAGGAGCTCAGTCTTAGACATGTTGATTTTTAAATGGTGAGAGGCCATCCAAGAAGAAATGCCAGATAAGCAGACACTGATGTGAGAAAGTACAGAAGGAGAGAGTAATGACAATAATGATGCTCGAAACCGCCTGAAAGGACCCTGTTACCAAAAAATGCAATGCCGCTAATAGCTTAAATAGTCCCGGAATGGCCCGTGAACGCGCTGTCATCGGCTTCAAATAATCTTCAATTTCACGATACAGGAATGTTTGTACGATCTCTCGGTCAGAAAGGCAATGTAAACCAAGCCGTGGAAGGAATAAACGGGGGACACACAATTTCCTTCTTCTAAATCGATTTCCCACATTTTCTTCTATATTCTGTCTTCTAGCCCTGATTTGCATCAAATGGATGAGAAACAAATACAGAAGTGTCTCCATGGCTCAAACACTCACTAATGTAAGTACAATAAGTTTACACCCTTTTATATAGCTATAGACTAAATCCACGAGGTGCTAGCGAAAAATATAGCGAGCGGATAAAGATTGTTGTCAAATGAGTCTTTTTTCATTGAAAAAACACAGTGGTATCGAGGATTGGCAGACAGCTACACACGCAAGTTTAAAACTGCGGGTTTTGGCATAGTTGACTATTTTGTACATATAATTTCCTATCCGTGCGCGAGTTTTGAAGTGAAAAAAATCACGGACAGCTCGTTGACTGCTTAGTACATGGAACCCTTAAAGTCTCTTCCTTTTTACTTAGAGATGATTAGGTGATATTTTCTAGTCTTTCAAATGCTTCAACATTAGGGTATCATGTTAATTGGACACTAATGTAAAAATGAAATGCTATATTTAGTAATAGTGTTTTATTGTTAAACATAGTGAAATCTGTATTTCTGTGCCACTCCAGATCATGATACATCTAGTAACTAGTAATGAGAAGTGAGACATATATGAGTGCAATCCCACCACTAGCTGTCCTCTTATATGAAGCAGTATGCGGATGTGTCAGAAGTGTAATTTTGACTATGTGTGTATGGATTTTGAGTGGTTAAACATGCAGTTAAAAAAGGAATCTGTTTCCAATTGAAATGTTGTAGTACAATATATATTTGATCCACTAGACTGCCCCTTTACCCTTGTTATTAAGAATGTCTTTTTATTGCATAAAACACAATCCTGGTAATCAGCATCCTTGTTTGAATGTAATATTGATGACAGCTGACTTTAAAGGTACACAAATACAGATGGTTCATTGCAATGACTTAAATGGACGTTAAACCATTTATAATTGTTACTTTATTACCTCATTACTGTCCCAAATATGTAGAAACTGCAACCTACACTGAAAATCTGAATAACAAACATATTCTCTGTAGATAGGAGACAATAGCACAAATTAATCTCCCAGTGGGTGTAGGAGAATGATATTTTTGAATAAGACATAGATAACATTAGCAGGTCTGCTTTACCAAATATTTTAAATACAAAAATAAACATGAAGTAACAATTTCACAAGTTTAAGGGTAACAAATTTTATGGTACACTGTCCCTTTAAGCCTACGTAAGACCATAACATGGTTGTGCCCATTACTTAATCAAAACTAATTTTCTTCATTGTTTACACAATATAAAATTAATAATAAAAAAATTCAGCTTATTATTCTAAGGATAACCTTTGCTTTAAATAGTCATATCCCTTTAAAAGCTGAATTTTTCCAGCTTGCTGTTAAATTCCCTTGTTATAATGTGTCAAAATAATAATTGCAAATGAGAATTTTCTTTTTTATAAAAGACAGAGAAAGTTATAATATCTCCAGTACTCGAAACTCTTTAATGAAATAATCAGGCTCTCCACAAAGCATAAAGCAATTTGTTCCAGCCAGGTCATTGCAGAGTTCACTAACAAAGGGCTAAAAATACAAGGTGTGTGATGGAGTAAATACTAAATACAAAAAAAGTGGCTTTGAGGGGGTGGGAGTGAGAATAAATAAAATGATAAACAATTAAAAACAAAAAAAATTAGCCAACTTAAAGGAATATTTTTAATGACTTTACAGTGTACTTCTACTATCAAATTTGCTTCATTTTCTTGATATCCTGTGTTAAAAGAGTAGTAATGTGCAACTTGGAGCTAGTTGACAGTACTGCATTACTGCTTCTAATTCTACCTAGGTATGCTTTTCAACAAATGATAGCAAAAGAACAAAGAAAATCAGGTAATAGAAGTAAATAAGAAAGTTGTTACAAATTGCATGCTCTAATTTAAAGGGACAGTACACTGTACAATTGTTTTTATATTAATGTATTTTCAATTACTTGTTATACCAGCTGCAGAGTATAAAATGTATGATAAATTGCATTTTCAGGTTTATTTGTGTATATGAAGTAGCTGGTTTTGTGCTTTTAAACCACAGCCTAGTACAATGGGTTGAGCTTCAGGTTTTATCAGATCTCATTATGTTATCACTTTTTGTACACAGACGTTCTTCCTTGTCTTATATTTGTCTAGAAAACCAAAGCTTAATACTTAGAGAGAACAATGGAAAATTATCATTTTATTACTTAACTATCCTGGACCCCACTGAGAATGTAATCTCTTCTGCTGGCTGTGTTTACTTAGGCTATTCAATAGAAGATACTCCAGTATAGAAACTTTCAGTATAGGTTGGGATACCACAGGCTAAATCAGCTATTTCAAATGCCAAAATAGGGGTAAAGGAGCTACTTGTAAACAATTTAAAACACTCCAGCAGGTAAAATGAATCATTGGAAACAATTTAAAGGGGAGAACATTTTTGGGTGAACTGTCCCTTTAAGCTTTACTTTTCTATCCCTTTAAAGGGACATAATACTTGTATGCTAAATAACTTGAAAGTGATGCAGCAAAACTGTAAAAAACTGACAAGAAAATATTACCTAAACATCTCTATGTAAAAAAGGAAGATAGTTTACCTCAAAATGTCTTCAGTTCACAAGAAAAAGTGCTCAATGAACATTTATCCTTCAGCTACTGTCCAACTGCAGGTTGAAAAACAAAAACAATAGCCAATCAGCAGGAGCAGTGCTGAGGTCATGCTTTGCTTTACTGTGATCTCATGAGATTGTACTAAAATCTCACAAGATTTCATAGTAAACTTCTTTAAAGTGAGTAGGGATATAACATGACTGTGTGCCTGCACATGTCAGATGCATGATCCCTTGCAAATTCTAGGACTAGCATCCTGATTGGCTGCTTAAAGTCCCTTTACAATGGGATGCGGCTACTGAGGAAATTTTGAGGTAAAAACAGAATTTATGCTTACCTGATAAATTACTTTCTCCAACGGTGTGTCCGGTCCACGGCGTCATCCTTACTTGTGGGATATTCTCTTCCCCAACAGGAAATGGCAAAGAGTCACAGCAAAGCTGGTCACATGATCCCTCCTAGGCTCCGCCCACCCCAGTCATTCGACCGACGGACAGGAGGAAATATATATAGGAGAAACCATATGATACCGTGGTGACTGTAGTTAGAGAAAATAATTCATCAGACCTGATTAAAAAACCAGGGCGGGCCGTGGACCGGACACACCGTTGGAGAAAGTAATTTATCAGGTAAGCATAAATTCTGTTTTCTCCAACATTGGTGTGTCCGGTCCACGGCGTCATCCTTACTTGTGGGAACCAATACCAAAGCTTTAGGACACGGATGAAGGGAGGGAGCAAATCAGGTCACCTAAATGGAAGGCACCACGGCTTGCAAAACCTTTCTCCCAAAAATAGCCTCCGAAGAAGCAAAAGTATCAAATTTGTAAAATTTGGCAAAAGTGTGCAGTGAAGACCAAGTCGCTGCCTTACATATCTGGTCAACAGAAGCCTCGTTCTTGAAGGCCCATGTGGAAGCCACAGCCCTAGTGGAGTGAGCTGTGATTCTTTCAGGAGGCTGCCGTCCGGCAGTCTCATAAGCCAATCGGATAATGCTTTTAAGCCAAAAGGAAAGAGAGGTAGAAGTCGCTTTTTGACCTCTCCTTTTACCAGAATAAACAACAAACAAGGAAGATGTTTGTCTGAAATCTTTAGTAGCCTCTAAATAGAATTTTAGAGCACGGACTACGTCCAAATTGTGTAACAAACGTTCCTTCTTTGAAACTGGATTCGGACACAAAGAAGGTACAACTATCTCCTGGTTAATATTTTTGTTGGAAACAACTTTCGGAAGAAAACCAGGCTTAGTACGCAAAACCACCTTATCTGCATGGAACACCAGATAGGGCGGAGAACACTGCAGAGCAGATAACTCTGAAACTCTTCTAGCAGAAGAAATTGCAACCAAAAACAAAACTTTCCAAGATAATAACTTAATATCTACGGAATGTAAGGGTCCAAACGGAACCCCTTGAAGAACTGAAAGAACTAGATTTAGACTCCAGGGAGGAGTCAAAGGTCTGTAAACAGGCTTGATTCTAACCAGAGCCTGAACAAATGCTTGAACATCTGGCACAGCTGCCAGTCTTTTGTGAAGTAAAACAGATAAAGCAGAGATCTGTCCCTTCAGAGAACTTGCCGATAATCCTTTCTCCAAACCTTCTTGTAGAAAGGATAGAATCTTAGGAATTTTTATCTTGTTCCATGGGAATCCTTTAGATTCACACCAACAGATATATTTTTTCCATATTTTATGGTAAATTTTTCTAGTTACAGGCTTTCTAGCCTGAATCAGAGTATCTATTACAGAATCTGAGAACCCACGCTTTGATAAAATCAAGCGTTCAATCTCCAAGCCGTCAGTTGGAGGGAAACCAGATTCGGATGTTCGAATGGACCCTGAACAAGAAGGTCCTGTCTCAAAGGTAGCTTCCATGGTGGAGCCGATGACATATTCACCAGGTCTGCATACCAAGTCCTGCGTGGCCACGCAGGAGCTATCAAGATCACCGAGGCCCTCTCTTGATTGATCCTGGCTACCAGCCTGGGAATGAGAGGAAACGGTGGGAATACATAAGCTAGGTTGAAGGTCCAAGGTGCTACTAGTGCATCTACTAGAGTCGCCCTTGGATCCCTGGATCTGGACCCGTAGCAAGGAACCTTGAAGTTCTGACGGGACGCCATCAGATCCATGTCTGGAATGCCCCATAATTGAATTATTTGGGCAAAGATTTCCGGATGGAGTTCCCACTCCCCCGGATGGAATGTCTGACGACTCAGAAAATCCGCTTCCCAATTTTCCACTCCTGGGATGTGGATTGCAGACAAGTGGCAGGAGTGATCCTCCGCCCATTGGATTATTTTGGTCACTTCTTCCATCGCTAGGGAACTCCTTGTTCCCCCCTGATGATTGATATATGCAACAGTCGTCATGTTGTCTGATTGAAACCTTATGAATTTGGCCTTTGCTAGTTGAGGCCAAGCTTTGAGAGCATTGAATATCGCTCTCAGTTCCAGAATGTTTATCGGGAGAAGAGATTCTTCCCGAGACCATAGACCCTGAGCTTTCAGGGGTTCCCAGACCGCACCCCAGCCCACCAGGCTGGCGTCGGTTGTGACAATGACCCACTCTGGTCTGCGGAAGCTCATTTCCTGTGACAGATTGTCCAGGGTCAGCCACCAACGGAGTGAATCTCTGGTCTTTTGATCTACTTGAATCGTCGGAGACAAGTCTGTATAATCCCCATTCCACTGTCTGAGCATGCACAGTTGTAATGGTCTTAGATGAATTCGTGCAAAAGGAACTATGTCCATTGCTGCAACCATCAATCCTATTACTTCCATGCACTGCGCTATGGAAGGACGAAGAACAGAATGAAGTACTTGACAAGAGCTTAGAATTTTTGATTTTCTCTGTCAGAAAAATCCTCATTTCTAAGGAATCTATTATCGTTCCCAAGAAGGGAACTCTTGTTGATGGGGACAGAGAACTTTTTTCTTTGTTCACCTTCCATCCGTGAGATCTGAGAAAGGCTAGGACGATGTCCGTATGAGCCTTTGCTTTTGACAGAGACGACGCTTGAATCAGGATGTCGTCCAAGTAAGGTACTACTGCAATGCCCCTTGGTCTTAGAACCGCTAGAAGGGACCCTAGTACCTTTGTGAAAATCCTTGGAGCAGTGGCTAATCCGAATGGAAGTGCCACAAACTGGTAATGCTTGTCCAGAAAAGCGAACCTTAGGAACTGATGATGTTCCTTGTGGATAGGAATATGTAGGTACGCATCCTTTAAATCCACGGTAGTCATAAATTGATTTTCCTGGATAGTAGGTAGGATCGTTCGAATAGTTTCCATTTTGAACGATGGAACCTTGAGAAATTTGTTTAGGATCTTGAGATCCAAAATTGGTCTGAATGTTCCCTCTTTTTTGGGAACTATGAACAGGTTGGAATAAAAACCCATCCCTTGTTCTCTTATTGGAACTGGATGAATCACTCCCATTTTTAACAGGTCTTCTACACAATGTAAGAATGCCTGTCTTTTTATTTGGTTTGAAGATAATTGAGACCTGTGGAACCTTCCCCTTGGGGGTAGTTCCTTGAATTCCAGGAGATAACCTTGAGAAACTATCTCTAGCCCCCAAGGATCCTGAACATCTCTTGCCCAAGCCTGAGCAAAGAGAGAAAGTCTGCCCCCCACCAGATCCGGGATCGGGGGCCATCCCTTCATGCTGTTTTGGTAGCAGTGGTAGGCTTCTTGGCCTGCTTACCCTTGTTCCAGCCTTGCATTGGTCTCCAGGCTGGTTTGGGTTGTGAAGTATTACCCTCTTGCTTAGAGGATGTAGAATTAGAGGCTGGTCCGTTTCTGCGAAAGGGACGAAAATTAGGCCTATTTTTAGCCTTAAAAGACCTATCCTGTGGGAGGGCGTGGCCCTTTCCCCCAGTGATGTCTGAAATAATCTCTTTCAAATCAGGTCCAAATAATGTTTTACCCTTGAAAGGGATGTTAAGCAATTTTGTCTTGGAAGACACATCCGCTGACCAAGACTTTAGCCAAAGCGCTCTGCGCGCCACGATAGCAAACCCTGAATTTTTCGCCGCTAATCTAGCTAATTGCAAAGCGGCATCTAAAATAAAAGAGTTAGCCAATTTAAGTGCTTGAACTCTGTCCATAACCTCCTCATACGAAGATTCTTTATTGAGCGACTTTTCTAGTTCCTCGAACCAGAAACACGCTGCCGTAGTGACAGGAACAATGCATGAAATTGGTTGTAGAAGGTAACCCTGCTGAACAAAAATCTTTTTAAGCAAACCTTCTAATTTTTTATCCATAGGATCTTTGAAAGCACAACTATCTTCGATAGGAATAGTAGTGCGTTTATTTAGAGTAGAAACCGCCCCCTCGACCTTGGGGACTGTCTGCCATAAGTCCTTTCTGGGGTCGACTATAGGAAATAATTTCTTAAATATAGGGGGGGGAACAAAAGGTATGCCGGGCCTTTCCCACTCCTTATTTACTATGTCCGCCACCCGCTTGGGTATAGGAAAAGCGTCGGGGGGCACCGGAACCTCTAGGAACTTGTCCATCTTACATAATTTCTCTGGAATGACCAAATTGTCACAATCATCCAGAGTAGATAATACCTCCTTAAGCAGTGCGCGGAGATGTTCTAATTTAAATTTAAATGTCACAACATCAGGTTCAGCTTGTTGAGAAATTTTTCCTGAATCTGAAATTTCTCCCTCAGACAAAACCTCCCTCATGGCCCCTTCAGATTGGTGTGAGGGTATGTCAGAACAGTTATCATCAGCGTCCTCTTGCTCTTCAGTGTTTAAAACAGAGCAATCGCGCTTTCTCTGATAAGTAGGCATTTTGGATAAAATGTTTGCAATAGAGTTATCCATTACAGCCGTTAATTGTTGCATGGTAATAAGAATTGGCGCACTAGATGTACTAGGGGCCTCTTGTGTGGGCAAAACTGGTGAAGACACAGAAGGGGATGATGTAGTATCATGTTTACTCCCCTCATTTGAGGAATCATCTTGGGCAATATCATTATCTGTGGCATTGCTGTCCCTACTTTGTTTGGACACTATGGCACAATTATCACATACATTTAAATGGGGAGACACCTTGGCTTTCATACATATAGAACATAGCTTATCTGATGGTACAGACATGTTAAACAGGCTTAAACTTGTCAACAAAGCACAAAAAACGTTTTAAAATAAAACCGTTACTGTCACTTTAAATTTCAAACGGAAAACACTTTATTACTGAATATGTGAAAAAGTATGAAGGAATTGTTCAAAATTCACCAAAATTTCACCACAGTGTCTTAAAGCATTAAAAGTATTGCACACCAAATTTCAGAGCTTTAACCCTTAAATTAACGGAACTGGAGCCGTTTTTACATTTAACCCCTATACAGTCCCAGCTATATGCTTTGCTGAGACCCAACCAAGCCCAGAGGGGAATACGATACCAAATGATGCCTTCTATAAGCTTTTTCAGTGATTCTTAGCTCCTCACACATGCATCTGCATGCCTTGCTCTCCAAAAACAACTGCGCATTAGTGGCGCGAAAATGAGGCTCTGTCTATAACTAGAAAAGGCCCCCATCTGAAAAAGGTGTCCAACACAGTGCCTGCCGTTTTTCTAAACAATCCCCAAGATTATAATAACCATTAATAGTTAGAATCTGCAAAATATGCCTAGCAAAGCAATCGTTTTAGCCCAGAAAAATGTCTACCAGTTTTTTAAGCCCTTATGAAGCCCTTTATTCTTTTATTTAACTAAGAAAATGGCTTACCGGTCCCCATAAGAGGAAATGACAGCCTTCCAGCATTACATTGTCTTGTTAGAAATATGGCCAGTCATACCTTAAGCAGAAAAGTCTGCCAACTGTTTCCCCCAACTGAAGTTACTTCATCTCAACAGTCCTGTGTGGAAACAGCAATCGATTTTAGTAACTTCTGCTAAAATCATCTTCCTCTTACAAACAGAAATCTTCATCTTTTTTCTGTTTCAGAGTAAATAGTACATACCAGCACTATTTAAAATAACAAACACTTGATTGAAGAAAAAAAACTACATTTAAACACCAAAAAACTCTTAACCATCTCCGTGGAGATGTTGCCTGTGCAACGGCAAAGAGAATGACTGGGGTGGGCGGAGCCTAGGAGGGATCATGTGACCAGCTTTGCTGGGACTCTTTGCCATTTCCTGTTGGGGAAGAGAATATCCCACAAGTAAGGATGACGCCGTGGACCGGACACACCTATGCTGGAGAAATATCTTCCTTTTTTACATAGAGATGTTCAGGTGAATGTGAGGAAGCATTTGTTTTCCAGAAAGGGTGATGGATTAATGGAATAAACTAAATAAAATAATAGAGATGGTAAACACAGGGGCTGTAAAATAATTTAAAAAAAATGTCTAGGGCATGCATAAGGCTGTCCTAAGAAAACTTGATGGGTCTTTTGGTTCTTATATACTGTCAAATTCAATGTTTCTATTTTCTAGTCAGCTTTTTATTTAACCCCTTAATGACACACGTTGTACAGGGTACGTCATACATAAACTGGTCTTTAAAGACCAGTGACGTACCCTGTACGTCGTTAGGGGTTTAAAGCAGCTGGAAGCGATCCTGATCGCTTCCAGCCACTTTCAAGGTATTGCTATGATGCCTCGATATTGAGGCATCACTGCAATACCTTTTTTGGCACACCGATGAAGAGAGGGCCACTCTGTGGCCCTCTCTGCATCAGCCAGCGATGGTGCCGATCGTTGGTGGGTGGGAGCAGCTGAAGGGAGGTGGGTGGGCGGCCCATCGCTGGACTAGTTCCGGCAAGGTGGGTGGGAGCGTGCACGAGGCGCGCGTGCATGTGCATGCGCATGCGCGTGCACGATGGGTGCGCATGATCACTAGTATTTCTATGGGAGAGGGAGGAGGGAAATATTTCTTTGTAAAGGGGATCTGGGAGGGGTAGGGGGGTACTATATTGAGGGGGCAGCTACACTACGGAAAAATGGGGTAAATGAAAAAATAAATTAAAAAAAAAACACATTGTTTTAAAGAAATTGGGTACTGGCAGGCAGCTGCCAGTACCTAAAATGGCCACAAATATGAAGAGGGGGGAGGTAAAGAGAGCTGTTTGGGGGGGATCATGGAGGTTGGGGGGTTAGGGGGGAACCTACACAGCAGAAACTATGAATGTATTTAAAAAAAATGCTTAAAAAAAAACTTTTATTTTAGTACTGGCAGACTTTCTGCCAGTGCTTAAGATGGCAGTGACAATTGTGGGATGGGGGAGGGAATAGAGCTGTTTGTGAGGGGTCAGGGAGGAATATGGGGGGGGGGGGGATGTGTCAGGTGGGAGACTGATCTCTACACTAAAGCTAAAGTTAACCCTACAAGCTACCTGATTAACCCCTTTACTGCTGGGCATAATACAAGTGTGGTGCGCAGGGACATTTAGCTGCCTTCTAATTATCAAAAAGCAATTTAAAAGCCATATATGTCTGCTATTTCTGAACAAAGGGGATCCCAGAGAAGCATTTACAACCATTTGTGCCATAATTGCACGAGCTAATTGTAAATAATTTTAGTGAGAAACCTAAAGTTAGTGAAAAAGCGATTTTTTTTATTTGATCGCATTTGGCGGTGAAATGGTGGCATAAAATATATCAAAATGGGCCTAGATCAATACTTTGGGTTGTCTACTACACTACACTAAAGTTAAAATTAACCCTAAAAGCTCCCTACAAGCTACCTAATTAACCCCTTCACTGCTAGGCATAATACAAGTGTGGTGCGCAGCAGCATTTAGCGGCCTTCTAATTACCAAAAATCAACGCCAAATCCATATATGTCTGCTATTTCTCAAGAAAGGGGATAACAGAGAAGCATTTACAACCATTTGCGTCATAATTGCACAAGCTGTTTGTAAATAATTTCAGTGAGAAACCTAAAGTTTGTGAAAAAGTTAGTGATTTTTTTTTTATTTGATCGCATTTGGCAGTGAAATGGGGGCATGAAATATACCAAAATGGGCCTAAATCAATACTTTGGGTTGTCTACATGTAAAGGGATATTCAGGGATTCCTGACAGATATCAGTGATCCAATGTAACTATCGCTAATTTTGAAAAATAAAATGGTTTGGAAATAGCAAAGTGCTACTTGTATTTATTGCCCTATAACTTGCAAAAAAAGCAAACGAACATGTAAACATTGGGTATTTCTAAACTCAGGACAAAATGTAGAAACTATTTAGCATGGGTGTTTTTTGGTGGTTGTAGATGTGTAACAGATTTTGGGGGTCAAAGTTAGAAAAAGTGTGTTTTTTTTCCATTTTTTCCCTCATATTTTATAAAAAAAATTATAGTAAATTATAAGATATGATAAAATAATGGTATCTTTAGAAAGTCCATTTAATGGTGAGAAAAACGGTATATAATATATGTGGGTAAAGTAAATGAGTAAGAGGAAAATTACAGCTAAACACAAACACTGCATAAATGTAAAAATAGTCCTGGTCCTTAAAGGGACATTAAACCCAAATTTTTTCTTTCCTTATTCAGATAGAGAATACCATTTTAAACAACTTTCTAATTTACTTCTATTATCTAATTTGCTTCATTCTCTTGATATTCTTTCCTGAAAAGCATATCTAGATAGGCTCAGTAGCTTCTGATTGGTGGCTGCACATAGATGCCTCATCTGATTGGCTCACCCGTGTGCATTGATATTTCTTTAACTAAGGATATCTAAAGAATAAAGCAAATTAGATAATAGAAGTAAATTTGAATGTTGTTTAAAATTGTATTCTCTGTCTGAATTATGAAAGAAAATTTTTGGGTTTAATGTCCCTTTAAGGGAAAGAAATTGAAAAATGGCCTTGTCCTTAAGGGGTTAAAGCTATGCTGCATCACTTTCAAGTGCTTCAACATTTGGGTATCATGTTCCTTTAAGGAAAAATATTGCAACTAGATTAAGGGAGAGAAAAAAAGACACTGAATTCTCTACAACTATTGATTTTTTTATGATTGATTTACAGTTTTCATTGCCTCTGGAGGTTTTTAATGTGACTATATTTTTTTTCTCTTCATTTTTTTATTTTATTGGTGGGTCTAATTAAGATTTCATTTAAAATCCATCCAACAAAAACTGCAGTTTTATTTTATGTTTTAATAAATGTATCAATATAATTTTATTAGGGGTGGCCATTCTTTTTATGGCATCTAATATTCAGTTTATTGCATGAACTAAGAACTGTTAATAAGTGTTATAGTTCCCAAAGATGTGTAAAGAGTATTAAAAAATGTATAGTAAATAATGTATATGAGAGCTTAAAGTCACTGCAGGAATTAAGTCCAAACCAGAAAAATATATTTCACTTCTGTTAACTGGGTTTTATTGCAAGTGCAGTGGTTACAATTATGAATTAAATCAATATCATAACACAAAATAAAGGGACAGTATAGTCAAAATTAAACTTTTATGATTCAAATAGAGCATGCAATTTAAATTTTAAAGTTTTACAATTGACTTCTATTATCTAATTTATTTAGTTCTTTTATTATCCTTTGTTATAAAGAATAACTAGGTAGGCTCAGGGACAGCAATGCATCACTAGGAGATAGCTGCTGATTGGTGAATGCACATAAAGTATATACCTCTTGCCACCGGTTCACCCTATGTGTTCAGTTAGCTCCCAGTAGGGCATTGTTGCACCTTCAACAAAGGATACCAAGAAAATGAAAGAAATTTTATAATATAAATTAAATAATAGAAGTAAATTGGAAAGTTGTTTAAAATTGTATGCTACATCTGAATCATGAAAGAAAATGTTTGGGTTTCATCATGTCGCTTTAACAACAGAGGCAGGTCTAAAAAAGAAAATACAGCATCATTTTATACTGAGATTGGCACTTTAGTAAAGAAAAATATTTCATCCTTCACTGCTAGGTGTTGCGCAATCTGATTACCTTAGCAGGGTCTATTTAAATGTGACGCTAAGCACAGATGGGCAGTCATAATTTACTGTCAGTGCACTGAATACCATCATAAATTAGTTGAAAACATTCTCAAAATCCTTAAAACTATTCTATCCTGTAAAAAATATATAACATCACTTTAAGCACCACCAATGCAGTAGAATAAAATGATTAACAAGGGCATAATAAAAAGACAAGGCAATAACACCTACTCTGAATTTCAAATAAGCAATAGATTTTTTTCTGACAAATTGATTTTTTTCTCACATTTTCTGGCCCCCTGTATCATGTGACAGACATCAGCCAATCTCAGACTAGTGAGCTTGTTTTCATGCTCAGTAGGATCTTGTTTCCCAGAAAGTGTGAATATAAAAAGACGGCAAAATTTGATAATGGAAGTAAATTGTAAAGGGTTGTAAAACTGCATGCTTTATCTGAATCATAAAAGTTTATGTTGACTTAAAGGGACAGTCTACTCCAAAAATGTTATTGATTAAAAAGATAGATAATCCCTTTATTACCCACTCCCCAGTTTTGCATAACCAACACTGTTATATTAATATACTTTTTACCTCTGTGATTACCTTGTATCTAAGCCTCTGCACACTGCCCCTTTACATCAGTGCTTTTGACAGACAGGCAGTTTAGCCAATCAGTGCAGACTCCTAGATAACTCCACGGGAGTGAGCACAATGTTATCTATATGACACACATGAACTAACACTGTCTAACTGTGAAAAACTTTCAAAATGCTCTGAGCTAAGAGGCGGTTTTCAACGTTTAGAAATCAGTTTTAGCCTAGCTAGGTTTAGCCTTTCAAAAATACCACCAAGGGAACAAAGCAAATTTGATGATAAAAGTAAATTGGAAAGTTGTTTAAAATTGCATGCCCTATCTGAATCATGAAAGTTTAATTTTGACTAGACTGTCCCTTTAAGTGTCCCTTTAAACGTATAAATGTTGTATGCACAATGTCTATTTTGTTTTTTGTTAATAAAAGTAGGACCTGCACTTACAATTTTAAAACACATTCAGCAAACCAAGATAAAAGTACCGACAGTAAAAGTAGAGTTATTTTTTATATATCCTAATAGCCTCATTGCAATCTATCAGAAGTGCCTTACGAAAACATTGATTGCAAGCTCGGGTGATTTATTTTGATTCTTTTTCTAAGCCATTCTAACCAATTAGAAGAGCTGATGCTCAAGGGGAATTTCTCTGGACTATTCACATACTTCACAGAAACAAAAGCTATGCAGTCAATATAACTGTAAATCACAGTGTCTAATTTTTTTCAATATTTATAATGACTGCCTAATGTGCTTGAATGCAGGATTTTTCCCTTAATGGGACAATAAACCCTCTGAGATTGTTACTCTTCAGCTCATTTTTTATCACTAATTGGCCTCTGCAGGGGAGATTAGATAAGAAGAAAAGGCTTTTTCACATACTTATAACATGGCAGCACCAGTTACATTACAGAAAATAAAAATTGATGTTTCTTTTTTTAATATTTATCCTATTAAAGGGACAGTCAAGTATATATTAAACTTTCATTATTCATAGGACTTTTAATTTAAATCAACTTTTCAATTTACTTTTATCATCAAATTTGCTTTTTTCTCTTGGTATTCTTAGTTTATACTAAACCTAGGTAGGCTCATATGCTAATTTCTAAGCCTTTGAAGGCTGCCTCTTATCACATGCTTTTTAAATCTCTTCAACACAAAGAGACAGAAAGTACACGTGGGTCATATAGATAACACTGTGTTCAGACACAGGGGGTTATTTAAGATTTAGCACAAAACAATGCTAAATGCAAGACAATAGATAATAAACAGTCACAGTCATGTGATCAGGGGGCTGGAAGAAGGTTCCTAGATACAAGGTAATCACAGAGGTAAAAAGTATATTAATATAACTGTGTTGGTTATGCAAAACTGGGGAATGGGTAATAAAGGGATTATCTATCTTTTAAAACAATAACAATTCTATGGTAGACTGTCCCTTTAACGATAGCGACGTATCCTACACGTCTTCTGTCGCACGTGTCTTCCAGGCCTTTAACAACCGCCTGAGGCATGAAGAAATAGCAGGGTCTTGCTGCAGTCAGTGAGACCCAAGCTGTTAAAGCCCTCTAAGCACAACAGACAGCCAAAGTACAGGGTACGTTGTGGGGTTAAATAACTAAAATGTAATAAAAAAAAAACATCTGTATATTATTCTCAGGACAATCTTTGCTTTAAATACATCATCATGTATTTTTATTGTTTGGTGTCCCTTTAACCATTAATATGTGTGCAATTAACATTTCTTAAAGGGATACTAAACCCATTTTTTTTCTTTTATGATTTGGATAGAGCATGCAATTTTAACCAACTTTCTGATTTACTCCTATTATCTATTATCAATTTTTCTACGTTCTATTGGTATTTTTATTTGAAAAAGCAGGAATGAAATTTAGGAGCTGTTCCCTTTTTGGTTCAGTACTCTGGACATCGCTTGCTGATTGGGAGCTACAGATAAGCAACCAATCAGCAAGCGCTACCCAGATGCTTGGTATTCTTAGTTAAAGCAAAACCTAGGTAGGTTCATATGCTAGTTTCTAAGCCCTTGAAGAACGTCTCTTATCTGAATGCATTTGACAGTTTTTCGCAGCTACAGAGCATTAGTTAATGTGTGCCAAATAGATAGCATTGTGCTCACTCCAAAGGACTTATTTATCAGTCAGCATTGATTGGCTAAAATGCAAGTCTGACAAACACTGAAATAAGGGGGCAGTCTGCAGAGGCTTGGATACAAGGTAATCACAGAGGTAAAAAGTATATTTAAGGGATTAATATAACAGTGTTGGTTATGCAAAATTAGGTAATTGGTAATAAAGAGATTATCTATCTTTTTAAACAATAACAATTCTGGAGTAGACTGTCCCTTTAAGTTCTAATGTAGGTTTTAACCATATTTGTTTATCTTTTTTTATTTTTATTAAAACAATAAACCATAGTATTTAATTAACATGCAAACTGAACATGTGCCAAAACATTTTTAACACTTGAAAAACAATATGAACAGGGAAGAAATTGCACTTGAATCAAACCATAATATGTTTTTAACAAATAAAGAATAATTTGAAAAGTCATAAAATGTTTTTCTATGGTGAAGAGAATCAATACAAAGTATTGGCTCCATTAATGTAGCCTACTACACTGGAAAGCCACATGATAACAATTTTGAATAGATTTGTAATGGATTAGAATGGCCTTGAATTTGAATACCTTGGTAAAGGGACAGTGTACTATTATATTATCTCTCCTTGAATGTGTTTAACACTGTTAAAAATGTTCTTGCAAAACTGCTGCCATATAGTACTCATTAACACATTAACGCTCCTAAACCTATGTACCATGTTTTAACAAACGATAGAAAGAGGACAAAGTAAATTTGATAACAGAAATAAACTGGAATATTTTTAAAAATCGTATTCTTTATCTGAATCATAAAAGAAAGGAATAGAAAAGCATTTCATATTCCATTAAATTGATTGTGAAACTAACAGAAATTGCATTACTGCGTTCAACCGAATTCTAATGTTCATTGACTGATAGTTTGATAATTGGTTTTATTAAGTACAGGAACATCATTTTTTTTTTTTTTTTAAATACTATAATACTTTTTGAAACATGTGGTTATTATATCCCTGTGAATGGAAAATCTAGTACTCATAATGGGGGGCAATTTTTAACTGGGACATGAAACCCAAAATTTTTTGTTCATGATTCAGATAGAGAATACATTTTTAAACAACTTTCCAATTTACTTCTGTCATCTAATTTGCTTTGCTCTCTTGGTATCCTTTGTTGAAAATGCAATCCTGGGAGCTAGCTGCTGATTGGTAGCTGCACATACATGGCTCTTGTCATTATATTGTCAATATTTTCAGCTAGCTCCCAGTAATGCATTGCTGCTCCTTCAGCAAAGAATACCAAAGGAATTAGGCAGATTTGATTATAGAAGTAAATTGGAAAGTTGTTTAAAAAGATATGCTCTGATTGAAACATGAAAGAAAACATTTCAGTTTCATGTCCCTTTAAAGCAAGATCCGCATGTAAATCATTTTAAGAAAATCTTGACTATTTAATTAATTCTGAGATCAGCACGTTCTACTTGTCCCCAGTGCTGATGTCCTAAACATAGAACAGAGGCAGAGATGGGCAGCTTGTAAATCTTAAATATGAAATCACTTCCAAAATATTTAGACACATAAAACCCAAAATGTTTCTTTCATTATTCAGAGAAAACTATTTTTAAAAAAAGTATTCAATTAGCAGATTTGCTTTGTTCTCATATTATTCTTTGTTGAAGAGCTACCTAGGTAGGTAGCGTGCACATGCCTGAAGGTGCTGCCATCTTAGTGCTCTTGCTAATGTAAACACTCCTGTGGTTACATCCTTGCTTTTCAGCAAAGGATGTATGAGGTACTTGTAAAGCGCAACTAATCACCCGTAAGGGGCTCAAGGCACTACTCATTTTATTGACCTCAGAAGGATGAGTGGACCTTGCCAGGGATTGAACCTGCAACCCTTGAGTTGTTACAGAGTTCAGCCACAGTGCCTTAGCACGCTGAGCTATTTGTCCAGCCTCAGGATCTCAGGACAACAGGATCTCAGGACAACAGGATCTCAGGACATCAGGATAACAGGATATCAGGATCTCAGGATAACATGATATCAGGATCTCAGGATAACATGATATCAGGATATCAGGATAACAGGATCTCAGGACATCAGGATAACAGGATATCAGGATCTCAGGATAACAGGATCTCAGGACATCAGGATAACAGGATATCAGGATCTCAGGATAACATGATATCAGGATCTCAGGATAACATGATATCAGGATATCAGGATAACAGGATCTCAGGACATCAGGATAACAGGATATCAGGATCTCAGGATAACATAATATCAGGATCTCAGGATAACATGATATCAGGATATCAGGATAACAGGATCTCAGGATAACAGGATATCAGGATATCAGGATAACAGGATATCAGGATATCAGGATCTCAGGATAACAGGATCTCAGGATAACAGGATATCAGGATATCAGGATAACAGGATCTCAGGACATCAGGATAACAAGAACATGAAGAAAATTTGATAACAGAAGTAAATTGGAAAGTTGTTTTTTTTAAATTTGTATGCTCTATCTGAATCATGAAATAAACATTTTGGGTTTTAGGTCCCTTTTTGTACAAATGTTTTCTTAAGACTGCACATAAACAATGATTTTTAAAAAGTGCATCCCTTGTAAATGATTCTGTAGATATTCCTTGTCTATAAAATCATGTATCTTAAGAACATATTAAATATAAAAGATAGTTTAAGTAAACTGCCACTGGTAGTTCAAAAGTTAATTGCCCTTGTTTGATGCACACAAAATAAAACTAGTTGTATTACTTCTCATAATTACATACCATATTTTATTGTCTATTAAATTCACTTGCTTTTGTTGTGCTGCCATATTTTTAATATTTCCACGTACTGTTGCTCTTTTTATTTTCTAGTTGCAACATAAGGCTTTTAAGTTTATTCTCCCATCTATCATGTAGACAACATAATAAGACTCAGGAGTTACATACTGTACTAAGACAAGACAACTAAATAACCATAATTAAACAGACACAGCTGCCTCTGTGTAAACCTAGTGGGAAAAAAGGAAGTGTTATTTTCTGGATACAAAATATACTATTAAAACATTTCTATATGCAAAACACATTAAAGCATCCATAACAAAACAAAAAGCGACTTAATACATAATAATTGCATATTTACTGTGTGCATATATACTTGTTTGTACCTAACGTACGTACGGATGGATAGATGGATCAATAGATACAAAGGCCCTGATGATCGAAACATCCACGATGTTGCGATATATTCAAAAGCGATCAAGATTGCCGGTGAGTTATTAAAAAGGGCTGAAATCTGTGTTTGAAGGCTGGGTTTGATCGCTGAGAGGCATTTTACTACACATTTCAGTGGATGGCGATACTGGCGATATTTTCAAAGCAGCATTGCCACCTAGATTAAAGGTGTAATGTAAACGATCGCTTTACACAGTTTTGTTTGGCAATACAATTTACATGTGTCAACCGGAACTCATCTTCTTTTGTTACAATACAATATTGAAACTAGGATATCAATAATACACCTTTAGGAGCTGGGGGATTGTGGGTATATTATACATGTATATACAATGTTTTAATTATATGTATTTTACTGCATAACACTGTAATGCGTATTTAAATTATCATGTTTTTTGCTGTTGACAATTTTTTTTTGCTATTTTTAGGAAGAACATTTTGTGTTTGTGATAGTAAAGCGACACTGAACCCAAATTTTTTCTTTCGTGATTCAAATAGAGCATGCAATTTTAAGCAACTTTCTAATTTACTCCTATTAGCAAATTTTATTCATTCTCTTTGTATCTTTATTTGAAAAGCAAGAATGTAAGTTTAGATCCCGGCCTGTCTTTGGTGAACAACCTGGGTTGTTCTTGCTGATTGGTGGATAAATTCACCCACCAACAAACAAGGGTTGTCCAGGATACTGAACCAAAAAATAGCTTAGACGCCTTCTTTTTCAAATAAAGATAGCAAAAGAAAGAAGAAAAATTGATAAAAGGAATAAATTATAATATTTCTTAAAATTGCATGCTCTATCTGAATCATGAAAGAAACAATTTGGGTTCAGTGTCCCTTTAATATTTCGTAGAAGACGGAAGAAACTACTTTTTAGCTTTATTTCTTTATTGCCAATATAAGTTCTCACTGTTCGGAACGTGTTATACCTATAATATTGCGACCGCACTGTAACAATCAGGGTCTATATTAATAACACGTTGTTACAGGGTGGTTCTGGGAATATTTTGATCATCAGTGCCTCAGAGAGAGAAAGAAAGATAGATATTTCATGTAAATGAAATAGTACTGTTGTTAAACTAAAAAACAAATGCATGTTTGTGTAACAATAATCCACAAGGACTAATTGCTTCCCGGCCAATAATACAGACTGCCACAACGCTATAGGCTGAGATTGCCAAAAACCATATATATTATTTTTCAGCATAGCAACATTGTTTTTTCAAAAACCTGTAATAAATGCTTTGGATAACAAAAGAAAAAAAAATGTGACTCTCCCTTTTAAGAAAACCAACAGTATTACACATACAAAGCCATTTATATCAGATACATCAGAGCACCATGACCACTAGATCCTGTTAGATAAACATCTATTTCCCACCCAAAGAATTCAAATTAACCCAAAGCCTTGTTTTAAAAGCACTTATAACCTAATGACAAAATTGCGCCCAGTGCAGAGTGCTCCTCTATTTCTTATTCACAGAGCTAGAATGTTTAATGCCAGCTACAAAAAAAAAACACTAATACGATGCATGGCCAGAATCAACTGCAGCAATCAAAATCAGGTGATATTTTCTAGTCAGCTTTTTACAGCTATACTGCATCACTTTCAAGTGTTTAAACATTTGGGTATTATGGCCCTTTAACTTTAAAAAAATATCAGCTCATTGTTTAGAGAGCCTAGAGATGGCAAAGGCCTGGTTTAAATGCCATTTTTGTCTAATAAACTTTATCTCCCCAACTTAAAGGGATATTAAACCCATTTTTTTCCCGTTCATGATTCAGATAGAGCATGCAATTTTAAGCAACTTTCTAATTAACTCCTATTAGAAATGTCTCTTTGTTCTCTTGGTATATTTATTTGAAAAAAGGAGGAATGAAAGCTTAGGAGCCAGCCCATCTTTGGTTCAGCACCCTGGATAGTGATTGCTGATGGGTGGCTACATTTAGCTTCCAATCAGCAAGCGCTACCCAGGTGCTGAACCTAAAACGGGCTGGCTCCTAAGCTTTCATTCCTGCTTTTCAATAAAAGATACCAATAAATTGAAGAAAAATTATTAATAGGAGTAAATTAGAAAGTTGCTTAAAATTGCTTGCTCTATCCGAATCATGAAAGAAAAAATTTGGGTTTAGTATCCCTTTAAACTGTAAAATAAAGACAGAAAATATGGTTGCTACATTTAAATTATATTGATGTAGTAATAGGCTGACCATATTGCCGCTTTAAGAAGGAACACATATGAAAAATACATATGTGAGGGTTCTTATACAAAACCATTTCTTTAAACAGCCCTGAAAACAGCCCTGACATATGTATTTTTCATGTATCCCTTTTTAAAGCGGCAATATGGTCAGCCTATGTAGTAAGAATAATGCTGGACATGAAACTTATGTGGGGAAGGATACAATGTGTTAGAACCCTAATGCAAACATTCATTCTAAAGAAGGCGTTTGCAGTCTTTTCAAAAGAGGCGCCACATTGTTTTTTTTCCCCCCAGAAGGATTGGTAACTAAATCTTTATAAAGTATTGTAGTGAAAAAAAATATGTCTAATGAAATGTAAACAAGCTTAACATAATCAATAGTTTATCAGGCCATGATACGCAATGGGCCCTTCTAGAGAATAGGAAGTGGAATAACTGAACACTACACAGATGTTAATAGACTTGAATAATCCCCATGTTGATACTGGAGAAGTGCACCATATTGCTTACAAAAATATGTTTGTTCTGAAGCCTCACAATTAACACTCAGGGGTCAATTTATCAAAGCGTCAACTGATAATACGCTTGAATACCACGTCATATTTGTCGCGAGATTGATCCGCCGTAGTTATTAAAGCATCAAGATAGGCAAATGTTGAAATTTGTGACGTAAAATACGATCCCACGATTTTAATCCGACGCAGATCGATGCTTGCGTCATTTCAGATTTTTCCAATTTATCAAACATTTAACAGGTACGCACGCGTCTATTCCGACGCAGCGTACCTAGTTTTCAATCCGCCACCCTTGAGGTCGCGGATGCCATAGAACTCAATGGAAGTCTGAAAACACAGAAAGCTTATGTTCGATGCTGCAAGAAAATGAAGTATATTAAATAATAAAAGAAAAATAAGAAACTTTATTAAAATTTTATACACTTTCTAAATCAATTAATATTGCTCCACATTTGGTGCCCTAGTAGATATAGGGATACAAATGAAAGACATTACTACTTATGGATCATGCTACAAATTTGTCTCTCATTACAAAGCAAGGGGACAAAATTTCTACAAATTTGTTGAAAAGTTTTGCCCCAAACTTGTCGCACTAATAGATATAGAGATAAAAATGAAATAAATACACAACATAATATAGCTAACTTCCTTTTTATTTATTTTTTGAAAAATCTATGTGCACTATGTTTAAGCCATGTAATACAAGTCACACTCTCCACTTTGCCCCAAATTTTATGCAACACTTTTCGCACCAATTATGACGCAAACTCCTAAACAAACCACACACTAGTGAATTTTTCAACCACTTTTGATTGGAATATGCATAATCATATGATTTATGACATCAGCCAATCTGATTCAAACTATCACTAACAAATCAAAATGCTCGATACTTGTGTCATTGATCACTCATCAGAACTTGTAAGTGCCATTTGTTACATTATGTATTATACTTTGAAAGTATGTATATGTGAAATTAGAATTAAAGATAAACATTGATGCTGACATTAGGACACACAGTGTAATATTTTAGACAAGGATTTTAAAATTTTAATTGATGTTTGATTCAATATAATCTTAAAATGATAGCTCAAAGGGATAGCCCACCTAACATTAAACTGTCATGATTCAGATACAGCAGAAATTCAAAACACCTCTTTACTGTCATGCTATTTTCAGTGTATTTCTTCCTTCTCTTGAATTTATTTTTCAGTAAGAAATGTCATCTTATATGCCAGCCCATTTTATAACACCTGTGAAGGGGTGGTTTTTAAAACTAGATTGCAATCAGGAGGGGTTACACAGGTAGATAAAGAAAACTGGCCCAGCTCTTAAAATATCCATTGATTGCAAATAAATACATATGATACTCTGATTATGTGTTATATTTGCAATTATTCCTGCTCAGAATAATAATAAATTTACACTATATACATATAGTGGTATAAATAAACACAGAGATATGAAAGACAACATTGTTTAGAACAAAAAAAGGAATTTAGGGACATGTAAATATGTTTGCAAAAGATTTCTGATATAACACACACACACACACACACACACACATATATATATATATATATATATATATATATATATATATATATAAATATACATACATACAAGTATGTGCAAAGATATATGTACAAATTCTAGCATTAATAATCATTTATAAAAAAAAAACATGAGGTAAAAGCATATCATGACTTCTAGAAATACAAATACACATTAATTTATGTGAAAGTATCATATAACAGATTTTTTGTATAACAAATAAATATAAAAATAACTTTCTATGAGATATTGTTTGTTGAGGTATAAATGTAACTATTTCTTTGACATTAACAGTTGAAAAATAAAAGATTAGCTTTAGAGAAATGTGCTTGTTCAAGGACAGTAATGAAATGGTATAAATAAAGTTGGGAAAAACCTGAATAACCACAACATCGATGACTGTTAGTTAACAACAGTCCGATGCTCTTCGCACTGTACTTGACACGTGTGTTTTTGACGGCTTTTTTGATATATAAGGTTATCCTATTCAGATCCGCGTCAGCAATGTCTGGCGAGCGTATTGACGCCGGCGAATGCACTGAGATTGACTCTTTGAAAAATTGTTATTTACAAGGATATACAAGTCACTATATGTTATTCCAGATCTTAGTTCTATATTTTTAAATAAAGTCTTTAATTGGTATTCCTGAAAGCACCAAAGGCTATGCTGCCTCAAGAGCTTTGTATGGACTCACAATATGCTGTGAGCTGTGCCTGCAGCCAATCATGAGTCAATATGAATTAATGCACAAGAGATCCTTTTTTTTTAGGGAAGTGGGAAATATTTGAGGCTGCAATGTCTTTTTCATTTTTGAGAAGAACTTTGTGGAACTAATATTAAAGCTAAGTGCTCTAAATATAAAAACTGATGCAATTCTATAACAATATAGGGACATTTTGTCCATGTAATATTACTGTTTTGAAATCCAAAAATAAAACCCTTTGTATAATGTGTTAACCCCTTAACGACACATGTCATACAGGATACGTCAAACACAAGCTGGTCTTTAAAGACCAACAACGTACTCTGTACGCCGTTAGAGGTTTAAAGCGGCTGGAAGCGATCCTGATCACTTCCAGCCACTTTCAAGGAATTGCCGATATTGAGGCATCACTGCATTACCTTTTCTGGCACACCGATGCAGAGAGGGTCACTCTATGTCCCTCTCTGCATCGGCCAGCGATGGTGCCGATCAATGGTGGGTGGGAGCAGCTGCAATGAGGCGGGAGGGCGGCCTATCGCTGAATCACTTCCATCCAACAGTGTCGGATTAGTCCCCAGTGTGTGCGGGAGCATGCACGGGTGGCATGCACGTGCCCCCAGATCTGCACTAATATGTGCATCGATTGTGGTGTTGGTGGGAGCGGGTGGTGGGAGTGGGGGGAAAATTATGTTTAAAAAAGGGATCTGGGAGAGGGGGGACAGCTACACTACAGAAAAATAAAAATTTTAATTAAAAAATGCACACTATTTTGAAAAGTGGGTACTGGCAGACAGCTGCCAGTACCCAAAATGGCACCAAATAGAGAGATGGGGGAGGGTTAGAGAGCTGTTTGGGGGGGGGGGGGGCTCAGGGAGGTTGGGTGGTAAGGGGGGATCCTACACTGCAGAAAATATATAATTTTTTTATTTATTTTTTTAAACATACTTTTAAAAATATATTTTTTTTTTATACTGACAGTGACATACTTTCTGCCAGTACTTAAGATGGCTGGGACATTTGTGGGGTGGGGGAGGGAAAAGAACTGTTTGGGAAGGATCACGGGGTGGGATGTGTCAGGTAGGAGGCTGATCTCTACACTAAAGCTAAAATTAACCCTTCAAGCTCCCTACAAGCTCCCTAATTAGCCCCTTCACTGCTGGGGATAATACAAGTGTGGTGCGCAGCGGAATTTAGTGGCCTTCTAATTACCAAAAAGCAATGCTAAAGCCATATATGTCTGCTATTTCTGAACAAAGGGGATCCCAGAGAACCATTTACAACCATTTGTGCCATAATTGCACAAGCTGTTTGTAAATCATTTCAGTGAGAAACCTAAAGTTAGTGAAAAAGTGAACGTTGTTTATATTTGATTGCATTTGGCGGTGAAATGGTGGCATGAAATATACCAAAATGGGCCTAGATCAAAACTTTTGGTTGTCTACTACACTAAAGCTAAAATTAACCCTTCAAGCTACCTAATTAACCCCTTCACTGCTGGGCATAATACAAGTGTGGTGCGCAGCGGCATTTAGCGGCCTTCTAATTACCAAAAAGTAATGCCAAAGCCATAAATGTCTGCTATTTCTGAACAAAGGGTATCCCAGAGAAGCATTTACAACCATGTGTTCCATAATTTCACAAGCTGTTTGTAAATAATTTCAGTAGAAACCTAAAGTTTGTGAAAAAGTTTGTGAAAAAGTGAACGATTTTTTTTTATTTGATCGCATTTGGCGGTGAAATGGTGGCATGAAATATACCAAAATGGGCCTAGACCAATACTTTGGGTTGTCTACTAAAAATATCTACATGTCAAGGGATATTCAGGGATTCCTGACAGATATCAGTGATCCAATGTAACTATTGCTAATTTTGAAAATAAATGGTTTGGAAATAGCAAACTGCTACTTGTATTTATTGCCCTATAACTTGCAAATAAAGCAAATTACATGTAAACATTGGGTATTTCTAAACTCAGGATAAAATTTAGAAACTATTTAGCATGGGTGTTTTTTGGTGGTTGTAGATGTGTAAGAGATTTTGGGGGTCAAAGTTAGAAAAAGTGTGTTTTTTCCATTTTTTCATCATATTTTATATTCTTTTTATAGTAAATTATAAGATATGATGAAAATAATGGTAGCTTTAGAAAGTCCATTTAATGGCGAGAAAAACGGTATATAATATGTGTTGGTACAGTAAATGAGTAAGAGGAAAATTACAGCTAAACACAAACACAGCAGAAATGTAAAAATAGCCCTGGTCCTTAAGGGAAATACATTGAAAATGGCCTCGTCCTTAAGGGGTTAAAGAAGGTATTTTAAATGCATGGCAAAAAAAAAAATATTTGGGAGTTAAAACTCATTTAATTATATAAAATTTTAATTTATTGGCATTATGCTGTAAAGACAATATTAAAGGGATACTAAACCCAAATTTTTTCTTGCATGATTCAGATGGATCAAGCAATTTTAAGCAACTTTCTAATTTACTCCTATTATCAGTTTTTCTCTTGCTATCTTTATTTGAAAAAGCAGGAAGATAAGGAGCTGGCCCATTTTTGTTTCAGTACCCTGGATATCACTTGTTGACTGGTGGCTGCATTTAGTAACCAATCAGCAAGTGCAACCCAGGTGCTGAACCAAAAATGGGCAGGCTCCTAAGCTTACATTGTTGCTTTTCAAAGATAGCAAGAGAAGGAACAAAGATTGATAATAGGAGTAAATTAGAAAGTAAATAGGAGTAAAATGTGGGTTTAGTATCCCTTTAAGACAATATGAAAAATAACAACCTTAAAACACAAACAAAACAACACAATTTAAAGCACATACAAAAACAACTAAGTATTATTTTCTCCCTGGCTAATAGAAAAAAAACACAACCATAATTGCGAAACAAGGATACGCCTCCACAATCATGAAAAAAAGAAATATATTCAGCACATCTATTAAAAAAAATAATCTATTTTAAAATACCTTATATCAGATACATCAAGAGAATCCTAATAAATTGTGCATTCTGTTAACTTTTATTCAGCATTCCTTGAGATATATATATATATATATATATATATATATATATATATATATATATATATATCTTACTGTATACAGTTGAGTCCAACTCCAAAAAAGTAAAATATACATTTACAATACATAAAAATATAGTAATATCAGACTACAACCAATTAGTCTTGATGGCTGACTACAATGGCATAACAACCATAAACAAAACCATTTAAACTACTAAGTTAAAAAATATATATAATAATAACAGCCAAGGGAAACAAAGATTAACATGGCCAAAAGCAAAATAACATTTATTTTGAAACATTTGCAGGAAGAAAAAAAATGAAAATAAAATAGCAAGAATAATTGTTGCCTAATGTATTCAATATTGCTTCTGAAATTAGCATTGTATCATAAGGAAAAGTACTGCACTGCAGTATATTTGTAATGATAAGTGTTTTCAAATGCAGTCTTAATGGGTATGAAAAGAGGAACAAATTATACAACAATCATTCAGGGCCCTATAAAGGGAAAATGATGCATAAGCCATGTAAATGCACAGCTGATGATTGCAAACATTTTACTGCTTAACTGAGGACTTATTATTTAACTCATTTTTAGAAATGAATATCAGCAAATCATATACACCCACATCACAGCTCTTTCCTGCTTCCACTCTTAAAGGGACACTATTTTTTACTTGTAATATATATTACAGTTTTGTTTTTTAAAATGAGATGCTATGACAATTAAAATATACATTTTATGCATTTGGGACTTTTGAGTCTGTGGTAATTTATCTTATAAGCAGTCAATTTTTATTCCACTGACTAGCTGTGCACTTCATATTAGTTTTAGAATTAATATTAACAGCTTTTGACTTTTTTAACATATTTAAAGGAATGTTAAACAGTCTGTTTCATTTTTGTAATAAAAAAGCACTAAGCAGTTGCGTATATTTAATAGAAATTGTTGCAATATGTATTATTCATCTATTTAAATAGATTTTACCCTTTCATTTCTTTTTTTATACTACATTTGTGCAGTGTCCATTACTTCCTGTCACAGTATTTCAGGCAATTAGTGCTGACTCTTAAATAACTCCAACGGAGTGAGCACATCTATATAGCACATATGACTAAACAGTACATGTTATTAGCTATTCAAAGACAGATAGTGAGATAAGAGGTGGACTCCAGAGTCTTAGAAATCAGCCTCTGAGGTTAACTAGGTTTAGCCTTTAACAAAAAATACCAATATATGATTTGATGATAAAAGTAAATTGTGGAGTTGTTTAAAATGACATGCCATATCTGAATCATGAAAGTTTAATTTTGACTTTACTGTTGCTTTAAGACTTGCTCATGCTTAGATCAGTAAGAATGTAACCGGAGTTTCAATAATGTCACCCATATCACACTGGGCAAGGACTACAATGAGAATTTCTAAGTGCTCATTAATGCAAGAAAACAAGTATGTTGTTTGCTGTTTTTATTTACACAATCTGTTTCTTTTTAATTTTACTTTGATTTAACATATTTGTTTTTAACAAAGAACCCTTGTTTAATATCCCTTTAAATAGTTCTCTTTTATATGCATGATAAAAATGTATTGAGTCTTACTGTATAATCAACAAATCCATAATAAAAAGACAATACAGCAGTATTAATATACATTAAAATACTGTATCATTTGTCAGACATCAACCAATAATAGTCTCATGTAAAGTAGGAGCTGGAATTTCAGAAAATGTGCACATAAAATGCATGTGCACACTCGTCCAAGAATGACTGTCCTTTTACAATTGTTTATTTGCACTAGCTATTTTACAGATAAATGTTTTTTCCAGACTCCAGTAACTAAACAAGCAACTTCTCTAAGTGTATGACGTGTGATGAATCTGTTTTCTGTTAGGAATGTACATATGTCTTTAGCAAAATATGACAGCAGGGTTTGCAACAATCTACTATATAATATTGTTACAAAACTGCTGCGATATGGTGCAAGAGGCTACCTAGGTATGCTTTTCAACAAAACATTGTTTCAAAGGAAAACAAAAGAATGTGCATTTGATAGTGGAAGTAAATTGTGAAGTTTTTTTCTTTTTAATGGCATGCTCTATCTGGACCTTTTAATTTTGACTTTCAAGTCCCTTTAAATGTATAAACAGCCTCCTTAGACACTGGTGAAGCCATTCAAATTCCTGTATAAAGCAAATTGCAATCTAGCATATTTTTAAAATTGAAAGCCATTCCAATCCGTTAGAAAACCCTCAAGTAACCCACTTACAACAAGCTTATCAAATTCATTTGTGGTTCTGTAACACCCTTATACCTTTAATGGGGTCAAAACTGTTATATCAATGTATGGCAAATATATTCCATATTACTAAACACACTCATCCTTGTGATCAAATTACATTTTTAAACAAAACAACTTAAACTCAAATTCAATAGAACTAGCAGAATGTTGTCAAATTATAGTAATTAGTGTCCAGCTGTAAAAAATAGTAATTATTAAAATATTCAAAAATCAAATGAAATTGTTAATTGTGCTTGAATTGATTAAGAGAAACATAAACATATGAGGAAGCAAACACACTAGGAAATCTTTGTCAATATTGTATTACTTAATTTACTTTTGTTTTTGTCATATAACTTTTTGTTTCATTTTTATGTTAATAACCTAGATGTTTCTGTTATCTTGCTTACTAACTGAAAAGGCTTGAAAAAAGAGGCAACAAAATACCCAAGCAACCATACTTTGTTTTCCTATAGGAATTGTAGTTGGAAAATAATTTAGTGAAGCTAAAAGGCACTAGGAAGTATATATTGGCATTTCAATTTATAGATTTGGTGGCCAAAGATGAGCCACAATTTGCATTTTTAAAGATGGCAGCTATGAGTTTAACCCTTTGAGTGCTAAGCACTTTCCCACCTAGGTGCTAAGCTTTTTAAGGGTTTTTTAATTTTTTTAAAAAATGTTTTTAACTTTTTTTTTCTTATCAGATCCCCAAGACTTACACTGTTGGGACGGTTAGGCGATTACCTTTCCAACGGTTGGTCTTGGGGGTCTGTAGCTGCTTAGATGCCTGAGATACAGGCTTCTAAGCAGCATGCCCCCTGCTCCTATTCTTAACATTGTTAGGTATAAATAAAGTTGCGCGGTGACGTCATCACGTCATTGCGCGTGACGTCACTGCGCATAACCTGAAGCCCCGGTGATGCCTGTCACTATGCAGGCCCGATCGCTGGGGTAGGAGCGGGTGAGAGCCCCCAGATCTCCCTCAAGGTGGGAGAGTGCTAGTGACTGCTCTGAGCCATCGTTAGCACCTGAGTGGGAAACTCTGCGACGGCTCAGAGCCGTCGTTAGCACTCAAGGCGTTAAAGAGATTAAATACTGCAGTGCTTCTTAATTCCAGTTCTCAGTAACCCCAAATGATATCTGTACCAGAACAAAGGTGAAATAATCAGCTGATCAGTAACCATGCCTACTAACCCGTTTTCACCCACTAGCTGATTATATCACCTGTGCTCTAGTTCAGATATCATGAAAAGCTGTCCTGCTGGGTGTGCCGAGGACTGGAATTTTAAGACGCACTGGTATACTTCATATTTTGTCTGGGGGTTCTGGATCTAGGTAAAAGTGGCATTCTTCTTATCATAAAAAGTAAGAAAAGCCAGAAATTTTGTAATGAGTTAGGTCTTTGTTTTCTATTTTTAATAGAATATAAAGGTTGGTGGCACTTTGCGCTTAGTGAATTAAAACAGACCTCTGGTTATTTAAAAAAGTGTTCTCCAAATTTACCCCAAAATAAAGTGTTAAGTTGCTTTATTAAAATAAAAAAAGGAGAATCTTTATTTTTTAAAATAACTGCACAAAGAAGTTTTGAGGGGTTAAAGTTGGCGGGTGTGGGGTGATAGAAAAAAAAAGGCACTGAAAAGTGCCTTTACATTGCAGTCTATGGGGACTGTGTTATTACTTAAAATACATACAGTATGCATATGCTTATAAATATTTCTGTGTTAATAGGTGTATATACACATATAAACACATAAATGTATATTTATATCTTATTATACATATATATTTAAACTTTGCTCCCCATCGCTGTGCGACTTACCACCTGCGCTAAGTTCTCTGTTGTGACTTTTGGCATGAGAAAGATACTACCATTGGAGCCTATGGAAGTGCACGAGGCTTCCATAAAATGCGAACGTGAGGTGGCTTTCGCCTTGTGCTCAACTGGTAATACCACATTTGCGTTCGCTGGTATTACGAGTAGAGCGCAAATATCGTGCTTGCGAAAGTGCAATTTTGCGCTCCACTCATAATCTGGCCCACAATTTATAAATTCTCTTTCATGCTAAATGTTAATTTGACAAAAGACTATGGAATAGCTATTAAAATCCACAAGGAAATATCTTAAAAGAGATTGTCAGAAATCCTATTGTAACTTCCCAATACTTGCAATAATAATTGTATACAGGTATATATTAATAGAATTGTTAGTTTATTGTACCCTTAAGAACAGACAGCATGATGGAATCTTGTGGCCATGGGCAGCTGAAGCAATAAGTAGCGAAATTCGGGGTTTATAAATACGTAACTACTGGTCATAAGGTTTGAGTGTAAAAATAATAGAGGCCACATATTTATTTACATTATTTCTAATTCTTATAAGAGAAAATTGTGACACACATTCTATCCCTACCACTGCTGTGGATATAAGAGCATTCCCTGCAGGGTGTCTTTTCCCACAACATGACTATAAAAATCACCAGAAACATTAAAGGGACAGTAAGGTCAAAATTAAACGTTCATAGTTCATGTAGAAAATGCAGTTTTACACAACTTTACAATTTACTTCTATTATCAATTTTTTTTTCTCTTGGTATCCTTTATTGAAGACTGAATTTAGCTTAGGAGCATTGTCAAGTCTATAGCAGTTTATGGCAACATTGTTTGTAACTATGTATAACATTTCTATAAACAATGTTGAAGAGACTGCTGGCAGGTGGCTTAAGACCCGTGCATGCTCCTGAGCTCACCTAGGATTGCTCTTCAGCAAAGGATACCAAAAGAACTAAGCAAAATTGATAATAAAAGTAAATTGGAAAGTTGTTTTAAATCTCATGTTCTATCCAATCAATTTAAGCTTCATTTTGGCTTTACTGTCCCTTTAAGACCTATCCCCCAATTCTCTCTGTAATTGTAAGAAGAGAACATTTCAGAAAATAATATTTAGTACAGCAGTAAATATATTAACCCTATGCAAATATAAATTCAATATGAGATGACACAGTATATTTGGATACTTGATTTACTCAACTCACATCCTAACACTATTTCTTCTTTTAGATTTTCAAGGGACATTGAACTCACAGTTTTTCTTTTATGATTCAGATAGAGAATACAATTTCAAACAATATTCCAATTTACTTATATTATCTAATTTGCTTCATTCTTTAGATATCCTTTGTTGAAGAAATAGCAATGCACATGGGTGAGCCAATCACGAGGCATCTATGTGCAGCTACTAATCAGCAGCTACTGAGCCTATCTAGATATGCTTTCCAGCAAATGATATCAAGAGAATGAAGCAAATTAGATAATAGTAGGAAATTAGGAAGTTGTTTAACATTTCATGCTCTTTCTAAATCATGAAAGAAAAAATAAGGGTTTCATGTGCCTTTAAACTAATAAAAAGTTAAGAAAAAAAATTAAAATATAAAAATATTGTACAATTTAATGGAGACCTAGGGGCCGATTTAACATGCCCCGAATGGTGCCTAATGCACCTGTTTCCGCACGAGCCTTCAGGCTCGCCGGAAACAGGAGTTAAGAATCAGCAGTCTTAAGACCGCTGCTTCTTTACTCGTCCACTGCCTCTGAGCCTGCGGACATCAATCCGCCCGATTGAATACGATCAGGTTGATTGACACCCCCTGTTAGGGGCTGATTGGCTATGAATCTGCAGGGGGTGGCATTGCACAAGCAGTTCACCAGAACTGCTTATGCAATGATAAATGCAGACAGCGTATGCTGTCAGCATTTAGCAATGCAGGGCGGACATGATTCGCTATAGCGAATCATGTCCGCCTGGGGTATGATAAATCTACCCCCTAACCTTAAGAACTAACCTGATATTAAAGATCTGTAGGATATAAATGAGGCTTCCCCTTTAACATTAATGTGATGAGTGTAAAAGACTAAAAACAGCTATTCCTGTGAGTACCCAACCAAATCACACTTATTTTATTTCTTTTAAGCAGACATTAACTGTTGGTTTCAGAAATAACCAAATATTATGAAATGCTACCATAAAAATAAAAAAACAAAATTCCCATAAATTCACCTTCCCAAAACACAAAATTTTAGGATTATATACCCAAGTTATCAAACAAAAATGACTTAAAGGGGCACTGAACCCATTTTTTTTCTTTTGTGATTCAGATAGAGCATGCAATTTTAAGCAACTTTCTAATTTACTCCTATTATCAATTTTTCTTCGTTCTCTTGCTATCTTTATTTGAAATAAAAGCCATCTAAGCTTTTTTGGGTTAAGAACTCTGGACAGCACTTTTTGATTGGTGGATGAATTTTTTTCCACCAATCAGCAAGGACAACCCAGGTTGTTCACCAAAAATGGGCCGGCATCTAAACTTAGATTCTTGCATTTCAAATAAAGATACCAAGAGAATAAAGCAAATTTGATAATAGGAGTAAATTAGAAAGTTGCTTAAAATTTCATGCTCTATCTGAATCACAAAAGAAAAAAATTGGGTTCAGTGTCCCTTTAAAATTAAAAGACAATATACTTTATTTTTTCACTTTGCATTATCAGAATATATCTAACAACAAACATATTAAATACATTTTAAAAATACACAAAATTATTATTTTGTGGATGGATGACAGCTCATTTTGACAATCTATGCAAGTATGTACCACTGTCCATGTTAACTTAAAACACAGAACACAAAATATTTGCATAAAATATCCTCCTATATAGATTTTTACAAAATGTATTCTGTATTGACACTCACCCTGTAATGTAATTAATTTGGACACCTACATTTTTTTTATTAGCTCAAATAAACTGACTATGACACCAGGAACATGAAAAAGAGGTTGCTGCCATGTGGTCATCACTTGACAGCTATACCTCTTGTTTGATTGGTGGGTCCACCAATCTTCAGCACTAAAGATAAAGGTCTCTTCTAAATTGCCAGATGATTTAAAATAGGACCTAAACATTGCTGGAAAAAAATTGTTATTGTCATGGCATAACCCATCACCTGAATGGATGATTAATTATTTGAAGGTGTAAGATTACAGTTTTTAGATGAGGTCTTGTTCCCAAATATGTATTGTAGGGTACAACAAAGGGGTATACCCACCACCTTGATTTTGTTCTATATGATTATGGCTCTATTAGGCTATAAGTGTTGCCACCTGAGGATGTGACCCTTTATTTGAAATAAGAGACTCACCTCTTTCAAAATAGAAGTAACTTGCCCATTTAAGGGCATATATGTGAGTGTTGGAGTTCCTATTGTTGCACTATAAAAATCACCTAGTTCACAGGTGACAGTTTACATTACATAAAAAGAGGGCAAAATAAATAATAAAATTATATTGCAAAGCTGTTTTATTACACATGAGTAAACATTTTATACTGAAATCTAAAAGTCTTTACTGTCCCTTTAATGCATTTCCTTTATTAACACTCACTGGTTATATCGGGTGCATTCTTTGGTTAGATAGCATTGCAAAGAAGCCTCCAGTAAATTTCTGAAGAGGCCTTGGCAAGGTTCAATATATGAAAAACCATATCCTAGATCCTATGAAAGTCTGAGGTTCTGTTTACTTATCATATTTACTAAAGCATTAGTTTAGGAAAAACATAAGTAAAGGTTAAGTTTTTCACTTTAAATACAGTAAAGAAAGATACCTAATGTGTTATTTATCAAGGCAAATTGTCATATAAAACATCAGAATAACATCATTATATCATTTACTGTCACTAAATTGTTTCTTAACTTCCCACTGTCTGCTCTACGTGTTTTAATTATCTAACAACTTGAATCATGTCAATATGAAAGTTATATTTCATAACATAAAATAAGGACAAATTTAGCTCTAACTTACAATAACAAATGTATTTTTTGATTTGAAAAATCACATTTTTGTTCAGTCAATTATCTTTGCAAAAAGGGCTTCTATCTACAGATAAAGTGGTTGATGTATCATATGTCGAGCGGAAATCACTAAATGCAGACAGCCTGTCCGCATTTATCATTGCACAAGCAATTCTGGTGAAATGCTTGTGCAATGCTACTCCCTTCTTACTAGCAGCCAATCAGCCACTAGCAGGGGTCATATTGTATCAGGATTATTTCAATCTGCCACCTAAAAGGTGACAGACAGGTTAAGAAGCAGCTGTCTTAAAGGAACAGTCTAGTCAAAATTAAACTTTCATGATTCAGATAGGGCATGCAATTTTAAACAACTTTCCAATTGACTTCTATTATCTAATTTGCTCAATTCTTTAGATATCCTTTGTTGAAGAAATAGCAATGCACATGTATGAGCCAATCACACAAGGCCTCTATGTGCAGCAACCAATCAGCAGCTTCTGAGCATATCTAGATATGCTTTTCAGCAAGTGATATCAAGAGAATGAAGCAAATTAGATAATAGAAGTAAATTAGAAAGTTGTTTAAAATGACATGCTCTTTCTAAATCACAAAATAAAAAATTTGGGTTCCATGTCCCTTTAAGTTCAAACATAAAAATAATATAGTGGAAGTAAAGTGTATAGCTGTGTTTAAAAAAAATAAAAAATAATAATAATATAAAAAGTCCCACTTTAATAAATGCTAAGTAGAATAAAAGATGTGAGTAAACTACTTAGTAAATACTTCTTTTTCTATAGTACTTACATCCTAGTATTGCTGGTTTTGTTAATTATCACAGATTTTCCGCTTTGATCGACATTATGGTCCATTCCAAAGTATGCTGCAACCCTGTGCACAAGCATCCTTTGATATGATGACATTTGAGGGAATTTTTTATAATGATTACTGCAATGACAAAAATAAATACAAAATATTTACTACAAAAATACTCAGCAAATGCAAAGATATAGAATAATTTGCTCCAACTTTACATAAAAATATAATTAAAAGCTACTGAGGAGTTAAACAATTTTTTAGAGGTAGAAGGCTTCAGGCCTTTGTGAACGCTCCAGATTTGTGAGGTGATGTCAAATATTTGTTTATTACTTAGATTTCATTGCATCTACAAAACTCATGACATTTGGGTAACAACATAACTTCTATAAAAATCATGACATTTCTGTAACAACATAATGACCTGCAGGCCAAAAATTTAAACACCATAAAACTATGCGTGTGTATAAAAATATAAATATAACCATATTATTAAGTGAATACTCAAGTTTTAATAAGAAGTTGCTGCAAAATATATCACACATTATAAATAACTTTTGCCCCTTTGTTTTTCTCAAAGTTACTGAGCACAATATATCAAACAATAATCAATGAGTAACAGAACACACACACACACACATATATATATATTTATATATATATATATATATATATATATATATATATATATATATATATATATATATATATATATATATATAAATACAAAATGCATTGAATATACATTGAAAGAACAATAATTTGAGCAGTCTGGTGCAGGAGCATATAGGGGTCTCAGAGAGCTTAATCAAGACCAGTCCCACACTTTAAAGGAAAATTTTTAGTTGGTTATATAAAATGATAAATCATATATATATATATATATATATATATATATATATATATATATATATATATATATATATATTATCATTATTTATTTTGTCCTCTTTTCCTGTAATTTCATTTGGAAATTGCGTGCTTTTAAGTTCCTGCTAGAAAAAAGTGCAGAACACTGTTATATTCCACACAGTCATTCACACTCTAGTGACCTATGTATAACTGTCCCTAATTGACCACAGCAGAGAAGGTAACCTAAGTTACATGGCAGCTCCCATTGTGGTTTAGACACTAAGGGGTATATTTAGTACTTATACAATAGTACTTGTGAACTGTTGGTGCAATGCCGCCCCCTGCAGATTTGCCGCCAGATTCGCTGCTAGCAGGGGTGTCAATCAACCCAATCGTATTTCGATCGGGTTGATTTCTGTTCGCTGCCTCAGAGCAGACGGACAAGTTATGGAGCAGCGGTCTTTAGGGGCATCAAGCTCCATACGGAGCTTGATAAATCGGCCCCTAAAACTTTACTTATTTTGTCAATATTTAAACAGTTAATGAAACTTAAAAAAAATACATCTATATATGTTATTCTCAGACTAATCTTTTCTTTGAATGCATCATTCTATCTAACATTTATTTAGTGTTTAATGTCGCTTTAAGGGGAACATCTGAATCAAAAAGCAGTAGTGGTGTTGCTTCAAGGAGGCCAGTAGGGTCCCATGCTCACCCTTATACATGTCTGGTCCCTCTTATATGCCCTCTTAAAAAACTGTACTTACAGTATAAGGAAAGTGTGTGGATTTGGTGGCAGAGTTTGCTAGATGGCCATTACAGTGTTGCTGTACAGAAAACCTTCCACCCATTTTTGTACAGGAAGTGCTTATCCTTGGAAACAGCCAGAAAGGGCGCTGTAGAAAAGGGGATCCTACCACAGCCTTTGCCCTAGGGCCCTGTGTGGTCTAGTTATGCCCCTGGTCCAATGTGTTATACATATGTATAGAGGAGTGGGGATAGAGCAATGCTCGGCCCCAAAAAATGTAAAATAGGTTGTGGCATATGGGGCTTGAAAATCGATCACAATCCTTTAGAAAAATGTATCAAATGGTTATCAACAGAAAACCACCATTAAAATCTATGGGGATTTTTAGTAGATAAATCATGTGATTTTTTTTTTTAAAGGATTGTGATCAACTCCTTAGTTGGGAGAAAGCCTTCATGTAGACAAAAGAACACTATGAATATTCAACATCACATAATTATTTGAAAGTATCTAATATTTTATAAAAAATATTTTTATATATATTTTTATAAAAAGAAATAAAATAAAAATAAAAAATTAAGAAAAAAAACAGAGAGTGATCTACAAAAGGAAAGCACATAATTACTATATTCTATAGAATTATCAAAACCATATGTAGCATGTTAAAATTTGCTATTCAAAGGAGACCTTGAGACTTGTACTCATTAATAAAACTACATAAAAATATGGCATAAAGAACATTTTAAATATGATGAATGAAAACCCTTTACATCTAACATACACTATAACAAATCATAATTAAATAAAAGGATTCAAATGAATGTCAATAAATCAAAGGGAAATGCAGTGACCGTTGTCAAAGCACAACGCAGCCCACCCAGCTAGTACTTTGCATCCTTTCAAACAGCAAGTTCTAAAGTTAAAAATTTTGTATTTTACAACATCGCCATGGTTTACTAACTGTATTTTTTAAAGATTATTTCTTGTAATATATATATACAGGGAGTGCAGAATTATTAGGCAAGTTGTATTTTTGAGGATTAATTTTATTATTGAACAACAACCATGTTCTCAATGAACCCAAAAAACTCATTAATATCAAAGCTGAATAGTTTTGGAAGTAGTTTTTAGTTTGTTTTTAGTTATAGCTATTTTAGGGGGATATCTGTGTGTGCAGGTGACTATTACTGTGCATAATTATTAGGCAACTTAACAAAAAACAAATATATACCCATTTCAATTATTTATTTTTACCAGTGAAACCAATATAACATCTCAACATTCACAAATATACATTTCTGACATTCAAAAACAAAACAAAAACAAATCAGTGACCAATATAGCCACCTTTCTTTGCAAGGACACTCAAAAGCCTGCCATCCATGGATTCTGTCAGTGTTTTGATCTGTTCACCATCAACATTGCATGCAGCAGCAACCACAGCCTCACAGACACTGTTCAGAGAGGTGTACTGTTTTCCCTCCTTGTAAATCTCACATTTGATGATGGACCACAGGTTCTCAATGGGGTTCAGATCAGGTGAACAAGGAGGCCATGTCATTAGATTTTCTTCTTTTATACCCTTTCTTGCCAGCCACGCTGTGTAGTACTTGGACGCGTGTGATGGAGCATTTTCCTGCATGAAAATCATGTTTTTCTTGAAGGATGCAGACTTCTTCCTGTACCACTGCTTGAAGAAGGTGTCTTCCAGAAACTGGCAGTAGGACTGGGAGTTGAGCTTGACTCCATCCTCAACCCGAAAAGGCCCCACAAGCTTATCTTTGATGATACCAGCCCAAACCAGTACTCCACCTCCACCTTGCTGGCGTCTGAGTCCGACTGGAGCTCTCTGCCCTTTACCAATCCAGCCACAGGCCCATCCATCTGGCCCATCAAGACTCACTCTCATTTCATCAGTCCATAAAACCTTAGAAAAATCAGTCTTGAGATATTTCTTGGCCCAGTCTTGACGTTTCAGCTTGTGTGTCTTGTTCAGTGGTGGTCGTCTTTCAGCCTTTCTTACCTTGGCCATGTCTCTGAGTATTGCACACCTTGTGCTTTTGGGCACTCCAGTGATGTTGCAGCTCTGAAATATGGCCAAACTGGTGGCAAGTGGCATCTTGGCAGCTGCACGCTTGACTTTTCTCAGTTCATGGGCAGTTATTTTGCGCCTTGGTTTTTCCACACGCTTCTTGCGACCCTGTTGACTATTTTGAATGAAACGCTTGATTGTTCAATGATCACGCTTCAGAAGCTTTGCAATTTTAAGAGTGCTGCATCCCTCTGCAAGATATCTCACTATTTTTGACTTTTCTGAGCCTATCAAGTCCTTCTTTTGACCCATTTTGCCAAAGGAAAGGAAGTTGCCTAATAATTATGCACACCTGATATAGGGTGTTGATGTCATTAGACCACACCCCTTCTCATTACAGAGATGCACATCACCTAATATGCTTAATTGGTAATATGCTTTCGAGCCTATACAGCTTGGAGTAAGACAACATGCATAAAGAGGATGATGTGGTCAAAATACTCATTTGCCTAATAATTCTGCACTCCCTGTATATGATGCAACACTATTTGCTAGATTTAATTTGCCTGTTTTACTATATTTTTATTAATAAGCACAAGTTTTGGATAATACATTTGGGGACCTTTCTCTGCTCTTATTTTTCTGGTTTATAGTTCTGGGATTGATTTTGGGTTTTATAGCCAGTGACTGAGAAATTTAGCAAAGCGAAATGCAGTGACCGTTGTCAAAGCACAACACAGCCCACCCAGCTAGTACTTTGCATCATTTCAAACAGCAAGTTCTTCTAAAGTTAAATATTTTGCCCCAAAATATTTTGTATTTTACAACATCGCCATGGTTTACTAATTGTATCTTTTAAAGATTATTTATTGTAATATATATATATATATATATATATATATATATATATATATATATATATATATATAAAATGATATATACATTTTTTATATATATATATATATATATATATATATATATATACATACATACATATATATTGGATGCAACACTATTTTTGCTTCATATTTATTGTCCATTTTCCTAGATTTAATTTGCCTGTTTTACTGTATTTTTATTCATAAGCACGAGTTTTGGATAATACATTTGGGGACCTTTCTCTGCTCTTTTTTTTTTCTTCTGGTTAATAGTTCTGTGATTGATTTTGGGTTTTATAGCCAGTGACTAAGAAATTCAGCAGGAGGTGTAAGAAATTCTTCAGGAATTTGTGAAAGGAATAGTCACTAGAAGTTATATGAGAATTTTAAAAATCCCTATCAACATCATGGACTCATTAGTTTGGGAATCTACTACTACTACAAATGTGATTTGGTGCAGTGCTCCAATATGTTTTTGACGTCCACATGCACCAGAACATTTGTTAAATATATATATATATATATATATATATATATATATATTACATTGAGAGAATATAGGGGCTGAATATCTAAAGGTCTCTGGGCTGGAGAGATTATTTAAGAATGTTCGCCAGTCCTATTTCCCTGGTGGAATTATATAAAGCTATGTTTTACCCTGAAAAGACTTGTATCTCGCAAAAGGGCATATACTGCATTTTCATATGGGAAGGCGTTAAATGCATTATTTAAGTGGACAATTCACAACCTTGCAAATTATACTCAAAATACTTAATACCCTAATAAAAAAAACACATGAATAAAACAATATAGGCAATTGTAAGATACTATACGCAGAAAACAGCGCAATTTGATTTATATTGGCTGCAGGATTTAATTTTTAAAGTGCACCCCTGGCTCATTGCTAACTTTCAGTGACTGACCCTTTTTTAAGATAAATCCATAAGGGCAGCCCCTGCTAGGGTCGGCGTAAAAAAACATGTCTGATCTGCTGAGATTTAGATAATCGGCCCCTTAATGATTACTGGATTGTAGCATTTGGTTTATGGGGGCTAAATAAAACTAACTGGGCAGTAAATAGTGTGTGTACGGATGGCATTCTGTGTATCACACATACCTGAGTGCTTGCTGACAAAAATGTGTCCTAGAGCATCGTAAAGTTGGAAAGCACTGATATGAATTTATTTATTTATTTATTATTTATTTATAAAATATTTTACCAGGAAGGATACAGTGAGATTTCTCTCGTTTTCAAGTATGTACTGGGTAAAACAACTGAATGACTGTAATGTTACATTTTATAACTTATTCAAAATATTTATATATATTTGGAGTGCTTTATTTTGGACAGATTGGGATGTAGAATTGAAACAGCCATACGCCCAAGACATACAGCATTGGGGAAGGGACATACATTTTTTATTTGAACTCTGGAACCCAGTGTAATAGGTGGCTCTCCACTTCACAACATGTATTAGTATTCCCCTCGTCACTTTTGTTCCTGTTTGCTATTCAATGTGGCAGCTAGGGTTTCTTCTTCTCTTACTCCACTTGCATAGAAAGGCCCCAAAAGCACTTTAATCTACAACTGTTATCAAATTAACTTTACAAAGGTTTTAGGAAGAACAGTAAAACAATTTATCAGCATATGTTTAACAACCTTCATGGTTGCACAATGCAGTACCTAGTTTTTTACATTACTTGAAAATATGTGTAAAGTATATTTTAATATTGTATATTAGCTCTCCAGTTTGTAATACCAGCGCAAGATGATGTCTTGATTTTTTTTGCAGCACCATTTATCTTAAACATAATTAAAGGGACATTAAACACTAAATACATGCTAGATAGAATGATGAATTCAAAGAAAAGATTAGTCCATGACTAACATGTAGATGTATTTTTTAAAATTTCATTAGTTGTTTAAAAAGTGACAAAATTAGTGTAAAGTTTTAGTGTCTATAAAACACTGGGAGCTGCCATGTTGTAACTTGTGTTACCTTCTCTACTGTGGCCAATTAGAGACAGTTATAAATAGGTCACAAGACTATGCAGCCAATGGTTGTGCTGGATTTAACAGTGTTCTGCACTTCCATTTCTAACAGGAACTGAAAAGCTCACAATTTCAGAATGGAATTACAGGCAAAGAGGACAAAATAAATAATGAAAGTATATTGCAGAGTTGTTTTATTATATACAATTTATCATTTTATATTACCATCTCAAAGTGTTTAATGTCCCTTTAAGGTAAATGAACACCAACATGTAATATTTTAAACTTAATCCTAACGCTAGTTTACTCAGCCATTTGGGACTTAACAGTAGGAGAATGAATCACTTATAACATGAACATAGAAGCTGAATATTAGATCCTAAAAAGTATTGATCTTTATCACTTTTCTCAGTCCGATCTCTTTTAAAGACACATTCAAAAGAAACTGGTTAAACATAATTTTGGATTGCCACCTTCCTCTAAACTTTGATATTAGAATGATAACAACTGTTCAAAGTGCAGATGTTCTGTTCGACCAGTTTAATAGACAGGTTTGCACATCAAACTAAATAACATGTAAAACAACATTTTAATAACTTCTATTTTTATTTGTATTATTAACTAGACTTGCAGTAGAAATTATATATATTAATATTAAATAATGTTTGTAGACATCCCAACTCTCCCGGAAGTTCCAGTCTCCCGCATTGTAATAGCGGCTCCCTGATGCCCGCAAATTAAATTAAATATCCCGGTAACTCCTTTCATCACACCAAAACGTCAAACACGTTCACAACATAATGCTCACAGGCAGCATGCACAGGCCAAACATTGTGTAAGCATCAATTATTGTGGTAACGCTAAAATTAGGGTATTCATCCTGGCTTGTCACTTCCTATTGGCAAAAGATGTTTAGGTAATTCAACTGACAACCAATCACAGAACACAAGGCGTATGACCCCGTGCACTTTTTACCAGGTAACTCTAAGCGTGGTGTTGAGCTTCCGCATATGCCCTGAGTGATGACGGTAAGCATCTGTAGGCGTGGTCTTTCACAAAGTGCCAGGTTGGGCGAGCCTGAATATGCCTCTCGCTGTTTGATTTGGTGGATGCAGTGTTTGTGTGCTATTCAGATCTGAATTAGTGGTGACCCCGGGAAAGGTAAGTGTGCATAGCGCATCTTACATATGACAGAACAAACTGTATAAATAATAATGTTATATAGGGGCGTGTCCTTATCCGCCAATAGAGCTGCAGAGGTTGTGTAGAGCAGCCAATGAGCAGCGAGTACTGAAGAGCTGCACTTTAACCATGTACTAAACTGTACAGACATATAACTGCTCCAGTTATGCACCACTGTCATGTAGTTGGGTAAAGCTGCCTTTACAATGATTATACTGTTGTGTGTAGTAGATAGAGCTGTCCTCTCAGTTTGTAAATTGCCAGTATTTTTTTTCAAACTCTTTTTTTTTTTTTTGGGGGGGGGGGGTCCAGGGGGGCAGGTCCAGGTATGGGGGGAGGGTACCTCCCTGAAATTAGTTTTTGCAGGTTGGGATGTCTGTGTTTGTATTAAAAGGACACGTGTTAGAGCATTTTTTTTTAAAAAATTAAATAGGTTTTTATTGGAAAAAAATTCAATTTACAAGACAACAATGCAGAAATTTGAAAGTATCTGCAAAGAAAACACCACACATATTTGGCAATCAGGTCATAACAGTATATCAATATACATGCATTACAAGATCTATGTTTTACAGTTTGAATTGATATATTCTTCCCAGATAAACCTTATCGAATAGTAGGCTTCTAACTGGTGTAGTATAAAATAGTGGTATTTTTCGAGAGATATTGCTAATGTTACTGAAGAGACCCAATCATCTATTGAAGGTGTAACCGTATTCTTCCAAAATTTAGGTATTAACTGTCTGGCACAGTTTAACATTAAGCCAAGCAGCTTGGACCTAAGTCTATATAGCAATTTATTAGGCCTACCGAAGAGGCATGTTAATGGGTCATTAGGGATTTCAAAATGTAACACCTTAGTTACTTCTATTATAATGAGTTTCCAATAGTTGCTAATCATAGGGCACATCCACCATATATGGTATGCTGTACCTATTTGTCCGCATTCTCTCCAACAGGTATTTTTGGAATTTGGGAATATCTGTGCTAACCTATGCGGAGTATAGTACCATCTACTTAATATTTTCATATTAGTTTCCTTAAAACTTATAGAAGAAGCTGATGAGGACATTTGTGCAATAATTTTCAACCAATCCTTTTCTGCAATTTTTATTCCCATTTCTTCCTCCCATTTTTGTGTATATGATGGTAGGTTGCATGAGTGGTATTGTAAGACAAGTTGGTATGATTTGGATAGATTACCTCTAATATTATCTTTTTGATAGCATAAATGTTCAAAGGGTGTTAAGTTTCTATTTATCTTACCCTTCTCAGAGGTGATAATGTGGCTTAATTGGAGGTACTTATACCAAGAATCAAAGTGGGATATACCTATTTCTTGCAATTCTATTTTAGGGTGCAGCTTGCCTTCAGATAGAACATTGTGATAAGGTAGTAACAGGTGTATTATACTACATTGATCCTGACTAAAAGTCTGCTGGGGGTAAAAGGATGTGCTGGTTAAAATTGGGGTTAATGGGGACAGGATCATAGATATAGTTGGCATTTTTTTTTATCAATTTTTCCCAGATTTAAGAGTTTTGATGGCTATACTAGGTGCATTTTCTATTTGCTTTTGTAGTTTAGTAGCAGACCAACACAAACTTCCAAGGTTGTAAAATTTAGACAAATGGCATTCTAGCCCGATCCATTCCTTATCCTCCTCATGCTTACACCAGTTAATGATCCTAACTAGGTGGGTTGCATATCTGTAATACTCCAGGTTAGGTACTCCCAGGCCTACTCTATCTTTTAGCATAGACATAGTTTTCATTGAGATTTTAGCCATATGGTTGGCCCAGATGTAAGTGTTGACTGTCTTCTGTAAGGACTGTAAATAGCTGTCAGGTAATGGAATAGGTAATGCTTGGAAGATATATAGTATCTTTGGAAGTATTGTCATTTTGACCGAATTAATGCGCCCCAGCCATGACAATAGTTTTTGCTCCCAGTTCTTTATATCTTGTCTGATGTTCTGTAATAGTGGGGTGTAATTTAGTGAATATAACATGTCTTTGTTTCATAGAGCTGTATGCCTAAATATTTGATAGATTTGGGTAGGTATTGATATCGGAATTGCTGTTGTATGTTTTGTCTGACCGTGTCAGAATTATGTAAACTAAGGAATTCAGATTTTGTGGTATTAATTTTAAAGTCCGATACATCACTGTATTTAGAAAATTCCACTGATAGGGCGGGTAACAATGTTTTAGGGGAAGTAAGAGTGAGCATTATATTGTCGGCATATAATGCCATTTTGTATTGGGTCTGTTCTATCGTGATTCCCTTTATATCTGGGTTGTTTCTTATGTTTGTAGCTAGTGTTTCCATGGCCAGGATAAATAGCAGTGGGGAAAGTGGACATCCCTGTATTGTTTCGTTGTTGATACTTATGGGGGCAGAAAGGGAGCTATTTAAGTGTATTCTAGCCGTGGGGGATTGATATAAAGCAAATATTTTTTCAATCAAAGATTTCCCGAACCCAAATTTATATAGGGTAACACTCAAGAATTGCCAGTTGAGCCTATCAAAGGCCTTCTGTGCGTCGATTGATAGAAAAATAGTGGGGAGTTTTTGCTGGTTAACATAGTCTAGGAGGTTGATTATTGTTATGGTGTTATCTCTGGCTTCACAACATCTCTGTGTTATCTCTGGCTTCCTCAACAAATCAGCTTTAGCTTTATGTTTGCATATAGAGGTGCTATACCAGTCTTTGCACTTGCCTTAACAAGTAATGCCTTTGAAACTTCATCCCGTATTGTCAGTGTGTTTTTCTAGTGATTATAATCTCAAAATACTTCTGCTGTTAATACCCTGAAGCTCTAAATTATTTCCACCCAAAAATAACACAAAACAGTTATCTGCATTGTAAATCTTGCAATCTCATAATCAGGAAAGCGGGGGACAAGTACTATCCAGTGTCCCAGGTATATCAACCTACCTCTTTTAAAATGCTATATTTGATATGACTAGATAACAAAATGGTAGTGGATCCTAGGTTATTATGTGAACCCTTGTACAACATGCATGCATATAGGACAGCCTTTATAGTAACCAAGACTTCTGTGGAGTAACAGGCAGAATGGTGTGAATATATCTACAGCTACAAACGCTACAAACACACACATTTTTGGTTCAGCACCTGGGTAGCGCTTTCTGATTGGTTTGAAAAAGTAGTCACCAATCAGCAAAAGCTACACAGGTGCTGAACCAAAAATTGGCCTGCTCCTAAGCTTACATTCAAATAAAGATACCAAAGAAAATAAAGAAAATTTGATAACAGGAGTAAATTAGAAAGTTGCTTAAAATTGCATGCTCTATCCGAATCATGAAAGTTTTATTTTGACTAGACTATTCCTTTAAATGAACTGCTGGACACTGCCCCTTTTGCAGTCAGCCTCAAAGAATATAGATTTTGATGAACAAAAAGACCCTGTTCCAGTAGATCCCTGCAACAAGGTAACTTCCACGGAGGAGATGAGGACATCCCCAACAGGCTCGCGAACCACATCCTTCGCGGCCACGATGGAGCAATCAGTATCACTGATGCCTGCTCCTGCTTGATGCGGGCCACTACACGGGGAAGAAGTGGTAACGGTGGAAAAATGAAAATTAGATTGAACCTCCAAGGCACTGCTAATGCATCTATTAGCTCCGCCTGAGAATCCCTGGGCCGCGACCCATATCTGGGTAGCTTGGAATTGAGCTGGGACACCATGAGATCTATCTTCGGCGTCCCCCACCTGTTGCAAATCTCCGCAAACACCTCGGGATGGAGAGACAATTCCCCCGGATGAAAGGATTGTCTGCTGAGGAAATCCGCTTCCCAGTTGTCCACACTCGGAATATGGATCGCTGACAGTGAGCAGTTGTAGTTCTCCACCAACTCCAGAATCTGAGACACTTCCCTCATTGCTAGGGAGCTCCTTGTTCCCCCCTGATGGTTGATGTAAGCCACCAAGGTTATGTTGTCTGATTGGAATCTGATAAACTGGGACAAACCCAGAAGAGGCCAAGCCTTCAGAGCATTGGAGATCGCTCGAAGTTCCAAAATGTTGATCGGTAGAAGGGATTCCTCTCGAGTCCACAGGCCCTGTGCATCCGTAGTCAGAGTCTCCCAGGATGGTCTCAAGAAGGATGTCCCTTGGGACAGGTGATATGGACAGAGCCACCAGGAGATAAATCCTCTCGACCTGTTGTCCAGAGAAATCTGTTGAGACAGATACAAATGATCGCCGTTCCACTGTCTCAGCATGCAGAGCTGAAGTGGTCTGAGATGAAATCTGGCAAAGGGAATGATGTCCATGCTGGACACCATGAGACCAATCACCTCCATACACAGAGCCACAGAGGGCTTTAAGGAGGACTGGAGGGCAAGACAAGCAGAAGTTAGCTTGTAACATCTCTGGTCTGTAAAGAATATCCTCATAGATATGGAGTATATTATAGTACCCAGGAATTCCACCCTGGTACTGGGAATAAGAGAACTCTTTTTCTAAGTTTATCTTCCACCCATGAGATCAAAGAAGAAACAGAAGAGATCTTGAATGGCCTTCTTCCAGACGACAGGATGGTGGTTAAACCAGATTATCATCCAAGTATGGCGCTACTGCTATAACTCTGGTTCTGGCCACTGCAAGCAGAGCCCCTAGAACCTTTGTAAAAACTCTTGGAGCAGTAGCTAGACCAAACAGAAGTGCAATAAACTGGAAGTGCTGGTTCAGGAACGTAAACCTTAGGAACTTGAAGTGTTCCTTGTGTATTGGAACATGGTAAGCATGCTTCAGATCTATAGTGGTCATGAACTGTCCTTCCTGAACTAAGGGAACCTTATTGTCTCCATCTTGAACGAGGGGACAGATAGGAATTTGTTTAAGCACTTTAGGTCCAGAATCGGGTGAAGTTCCCTCCTTCTTTGGGACCACAAAGAGGTTTGAATAGTACCCCAGACCTCTTTCTGCAAGAGGTACCGGGACAATGACTCCTAGGGAGGAGAGATCCCTCACGCACTCCAGAAAGGCTTCTCTCATTTCTTGCCTTGAAGACAGGTTTGATAGGAGGAATCTGCCCCTGGGTGGATGAGATTTAAAACCTATCCCTGAGCGATGACCTCCAGGACCCACGGGTCTTGCACGTCCCTAAAACAAGCATCTGAAAAGAGCAACAGTTTGCCTCATACAAGATCCAGAGCCAGATTGGGGGCCGCCCCATCATGCCGACTTTGTCTCGGCAGGCTTCTTGCTCTGCTTGGATTTATTCAGGACTGAGCCGGTTTCCAAGCCCCCTTGAATTGCTCAGGAATGAAAATTAGGACCTTGTCCCTTAGGCTTGTTCTTCTTATCCTGCGGTAAAAAGGCACCTTTGCCTCCAGTAACCATGGAGATAATTGAGTCCAAGCCTGGACCAAATAGAATCTTTCCCTTAAATGGGAGGGAAATAAATCTTGACATAGAAGTCATGTCCGCAGACCAGGACTTCAGCCAGAGTGCCCTACGGGCTTGAACAGAAAAACCTGAAGCCTTGGCATTCAGGCGTATAATAAAAATATTAGCCACCTTTAAGGTCTTAATTCTTTTCTGGATGTCGAGGGGACCTTCCACCTCTATCAACTCAGATAAGGAGTTGCACCAGTAGGTAGCTGCTCCAGCAACCGCAGCAACAGCCGCTGCAGGTTGAAACAAATATCCCATATGTTGAAACATATTTCTTAACAGAGTTTCTATCTTCTTATCCATGGGCTCTTTAAGCGACAAACTATCCTCAAGCGGGATAGTAGTGCGTTTAGCAAGCATGGAGATAGTGTCATCCACCTTGGGGCTGGAAGCCCACAACTCCAATTGAGAGTCCGGGACCGGGAACAATATTTTAAAGGAAGAAGAAGAGGAAAAGGAAGAACCAATTATTTCCCATTCATTCTTAATAATGTTCGCCATCTTTACGGGAACTGGGAAAGTTTGTGGTACAACCATGTCCTCGTAGACCTTATCTAATTTAGGAATCTAAGGTTCATTAGGCAATTTGGGCTCTGAAACCTCTAATATAGCCAAAACTTCCTTCAGCAGAAAGTGTAAATGCTTAATCCTAAATCTAAAGTCTGATTCCTCCGCAGTTGGAGGCTAAGAGGCAGCAGATTCCAGACCCAGAAAGAGCACCCTCTGGAGTATCAGAGGCGCCTTCATCATCGGATAATCTTGTATCAGATAAATCCAATAAGGCTGCAAGTTTGGTTCACAACTGAAACATCCATGAAAAGGAAGTCTTTAGCTTTGGTGAATATCTAAGGTTAAAGGATCCCGTGATTGTGCAAGGCACCACCGGTACGGTGAAGGGACTGACCAAGCTATCACCTAAGAAGACGCAATTTTCCAATCAGGTATCTTGAGAAAGGCTGAATGCCGAAACGCATAGAAACCTGATTATCGACTGACCACCAACCCGAAGGAGTACAGAGAAAGCAAGCTATTCGGGGGCCTTAAAGACGAGCACCATCAGCTATAAAGACATAAGGTTTCTTCCCGATAGCTGTACCGGCGAAATAATAGCCGAGTTGGAGCACTTGCAAACACTTGGGAGATACCAAAAGAGTGGCTCAGTGGATGCAAGCGACCAAACAGTGATTAACACCTGGAAAGGAGGGCCATCTTAACACCCGGTAAACAGAGGCTGGAAGCCACAGCGCTCTACCGGAAACCATCTATCGGAAAAGGGAGGATATCAAAAACAGTGCACTGTTTAACCCGGAGGAGACCTAACGGAAAGTTAAAAGCTACACAAAAAAACGTATGTACATAACTTTAGCAACAGTTACTTGTTCAGCTGACCTTTCAACAAAGAAGATTGGACACATTTAGAAAGTCCTATTTGATGTGTATTTCCATTTAACAAAGCCGTAAACCACAATCTTTGGCAAAGTGCCTACACTATTATGTTCCAAAAAATCTAAAAATAAGGAATTCTACATAAGCCTCAAAGGAATAGACATTAACTATACTTTGAAACAACTTACTGAAATTAAAAGAGGGCTAAACCTATATGAGAGTTTCTACATGAAAGTTTCTTTTTTCATACATATGAGACATTTTACCTGTGGAGCTAATTGCTTGTTTTATGTAATATTAAGCGATAAAGGCTACAAATGTTACCAATGTAATATGTATTCATACTTATATTGATATCAATATAGACACCGGTGTTTTTTAAAATAAGGGAATGTATTTTAATTGTCATTTTTTATGTTTTGAGTCTGCTTAAGAATCATATTATAAACTATTAAATATCAGTTATGTATTTATCATCAGCCTACTGTTTATTACATATTTCATATGAAGTTAACTAGATGATACATTTTACTTTATAGTGAATTTACATCTTTATACTCGACCACTATTAGAGTAAACGCCCTTGGTAAGATAAGGTGCCATTCAAAATACTTTGTCCTATTTAAACTAGATATTAACCCTAGAGTGCGTATATATACATATTTTTAAACATCATCAGGTTATTTAGAGTGGAAATCGGCATTTGTTTGCGCCACCTTATAATAATATTTAATATAAAGATAGTAAATGACCCCTGGGAAGGATAGCAATATTTGACCTTTCGCTTGCGCTTAGCAGGACGAGGTAAAGCACTAAAGGCCGCAGACACTGCCATTTATAACTGCTCAGTAAAGTATGGTGGTAAAAGGGCCCCTCCAGATGGAGGATTAGGAGTGCTACGGGAAGCTGCATGTGTATTAGGAGATAATTGTAGTGTGAACACCTCATGGGATGGAGACTCCTAAGAGGTGGACTGCTCAGTGGTATCAAACATATTAACTTTTTTTGACATGATTACTTTATCAAGGCATGTGGAACATAATTGAGTAGGCGGATATACCGTGGCCTCCTCACAATATAGACATGTATTATACTTAGGTAAAAAGGGAGTACCCTCTAACGCATCTAACACTTGCGCTAACAAAGCAGACTATTGCTTAATAAGAAAAAACGGCACCTTTATACCCCCAATGGCTGGGGCACTCACCACCTCTTATGACCCAAGCCAAACAGAGAAACCGCTTCTTCTCCGGTAAACCGCTCGGTCAGGAAAGAGGAAATAAGTGTGACCACACCTGGTCACGTGGTGCGCAATGTAGGACCGCCCCTGCTATACTAGTAAAAAAGCTTGCCAAGCCATTCAGGCTGCGCAGCTCCCAAAACTAAAGTGAAAACCCTGTACGTTCCAACATCTGCCTGAGCCTCATCTCACACATGTCGCAGCATAATCAAATAAATGTATGTGATTAATCCCCACTGTTCAATAATCCCCCTCCGGAGATATTAACCCTTAATCCCATACAGATAAAAGGAGCCACACTGTGACCCTGTCTTCTTGCGTTATCATATGTATATAAAAAAAAAAATGAAACGATCTTACCGGAATCTATGTCGTGGAACAGAAACACAGCCTCTCAAGTTTGACAGTCTTGTAGCATCGCTCCTGACATGGACCTGAGTGATGGAAGCAGGCAGTGAAACTCGTCAACACTGATTGCTTAGTTGCTGTTAATATGAGTCTGGATGTGTTCGCAGAAAGACTCTCCCTGCATCTCCAGACTCCAACATTCGTCAATGCTCTCACTGAGAGGCTGACAATCCTACTTAAAACTCCAGTACCATTTCGAAGGGCAGATACCCTCCATAAGCAACTTCTCAGAATCTTCTGACACTTCTCTGCCAACCTCCTGTGACGAAAGGCTGTTTCCTCCACAGGAAACAGCCTTTCATCACAGGCTGACTGTGATATGAGGGAAGTGGGGGGACACTCAAGTCAAAATTAAACTTCATGATTCAGATACAGCATGCAATTTTAAACAACTTTCCAATTTACTTCCATTAACAAAATGTGCACAGTCTTTTTATATTTATACTTTTTGAGTCACCAACTCCTACTGAGCATGTGCAAGAATTCACAGCATATACGTATATCCATTTGTGATTGGCTGATGACTGTCACATGATACAGGGGGAGTGGAAATAGACATAACTTTGCAATTTATTTAACAAAAATCTACTACTCATTTGAAGTTCAGAATAAGTGCTATTGCATTGTCTTCTTATCATGCATTTGTTGATTATGCAAATCTACAGTGTTGACTGGTCCTTTAAGCCTTTGGCTGGGGTGTCTTTGCCTCCTCCTGGTGGCCAGGTTCAGTATTTCCCAACAGTAAGGAATTATGCCGTGGACTCTCCTCATGTTAAGAAGGAAAGTCAATTTTTCTGTGAGCTAAATGTTTGAATTGTTGTCCAATAAGCACTCTAGCTACAACAAAATTGCAATATGGGGCGAGCGCTGATTGGACAACAATTCAAACCATTAGCTCACAGGAAAATTGACTTTCGAAATGTGCGGCGGAGCGCGAGGTATTTACATTTCATATCTATATTAAAAATGTATTGCGCATCTTCGTTACAACTGATGAATGAAACTCTATCTAAAATATCACTAACATTCCAGATCTGATTTTATAAAGGGGAGAGATTACCATCACTTTAAGTAAAATGGAACGGAACGGAATATCAACACATCAAGGTTTTTTTATGATACAAATATCCCCTTAGACTTTAATGCTGAATTAATATATATATATATATATATATATATATATTTATTTATTTTTTATTTTATTTTTTTTAAATAATCAAGGCTTGTGATCAACCTAATTATTGGCGTTAAGGTTTTATATCCTATTTTATGGAGACATCTATGGTCATGAAAACATATGCAGCATAGTATCTTTGTGATGCCACAATCAAATGTTGTTTTATGTGTGCAATTAAGCTATAAGCAGGTTTTATGAAAACTCCTTCACTAATATTTTTATATAAAAATAAACCTATTGAATAGATGAACCTATAAATAGATATGTTATTGGTCTTAGCAATTTTCTGTGACAAAAGAACAATGTACAATTCATTGAAACACAGCCTTAACTTCAAAAGGCATAGGATAAAAAAAGAAAACTATAACATTTTCCACTGAAGGCCAACGTTTATATTCTGCTTTGCTCCATAGAGAATAACAATAAGACAACTGCACTCAGGATGACACATGGACTTAGCAGAGTAGCTTTTTTTATCTATTTTTAATTTAAGAGTTGAACAAAGATCAAGCTTACTTGTTGTCGTTGATGAATTCAATAATTTCTTGTTCCATTTTCAATAAAATCATTCTGTCCCTGTGAAGCAATTAAAGAGACCTTGTAAATAATCCTCTACTGTAGTAGGTAAAACTATATCACAACACTAGTTAGATTGTTACAAGAACATAACGCCGCCACTGTAATAAATATATTAACCCCTAAACCGCCGCACTCCCGCCTCGCAAACACTAGTTAAATTTTATTAACCCCTAATCTGCCGTCCCTAACATCGCCGACACCTAGCTACATGTATTAACCCCTAATCTGCCGCCCCCAACATCGCCGCTACTATATTAAATTTATTAACCCCTAAACCTAAGTCTAACCCTAAGTCCAACCCCCCCTAACTTAAATATAACGAAATAAAATGACTACAATTAAATAAATTAATCCTATTTAAAACTAAATACTTACCTATAAAATAAACCATAAGATAGCTACAATATAACTAATAGTTACATTTGTATCTATCTTAGGGTTTATATTTATTTTAAAGGCAACTTTTACTAAATTACCTACAATTAAATACAATTAAATTAAATAAACTAAAGTACAAAAAAACAACAACACAATTACAGAAAATAAAAAAATAATTACAATTTTTTTAAACTAATTACACCTAATCCCTCTAATAAAATAAAAAAGCCCCCCAAAATAATAAAATTCCCTACCCTATACTAAATTACAAATAGCCCTTAAAAGGGCCTTTTGCGGAGCATTGCCCCAAAGTAATCAGCTCTTTTACCTGTAACAAAAAATACAATACCCCCCCAACATTAAAACCCAATACCCACACACCCAACCCTACTCTAAATCCCACCCAATCCCCCCTTAAAAAAACCTAACACTACCCCCTTGAAGATCACCCTACCTTGAGACGTCTTCACCCAGCCGGGCACAAGTGGACCTCCAGAGGGGCAGAAGTCTTCATCCGATCCGGGCAGAAGAGGTCCTCCAAGCGGCAGAAGTCTTCATCCAGACGGCATCTTCTATCTTCATCCATCCGGAGCGGAGCGGGACCATCTTCAATCCAGCCAACGCGGAGCATCCTCTTCAAACGAAGTCCAAGCGAAGAATGAAGGTTCCTTTAAATTACATCATCCAAGATGGCATCCCTTGAATTCCGATTGGCTGATAGGATTCTATCAGCCAATCGGAATTAAGGTAGGGAAAATCCTATTGGCTGATCCAATCAGCCAATAGGATTGAGGTTGCATTCTATTGGCTGATTGGAACAGCCAATAGAATGTGAGCTCAATCCAATTGGTTGATTGGATCAGCCAATAGGATTGAACTTCAATCGGATTGGCTGATTGGATCAGCCAATAGGATTTTTCCTACCTTAATTCCGATTGGCTGATAGAATCCTATCAGCCAATCGGAATTCAAGGGACGCCATCTTGGATGACGTCATTTAAAGGAACCTTCATTCTTCGCTTGGACTTCGTTTGAAGAGGATGCTCCGCGTCGGCTGGATTGAAGATGGACCCGCTCCGCTCCGGATGGGTGAAGATAGAAGATGCCGCCTGGATTAAGCCTTCTGCCCGTCTGGAGGTCCTCTTGTGCCCGGATCGGATGAAGACTTCTGCCCCTCTGGAGGTCCACTTGTGCCCGGCTGGGTGAAGACGTCTCAAGGTGATCTTCAAGGGGGTGGTGTTAGGTTTTTTAAGGGGGAATTGGGTGGGTTTTAGAGTAGGGTTGGGTGTGTGGGTGGTGGGTTTTAATGTTGGAGTGGGGGTATTGTATTTTTTTTACAGGTAAAAGAGCTGATTACTTTGGGGTAATGCCCCGCAAAAGGCCCTTTTAAGGGCTATTTGTAATTTATTTGTAATTTAGTATAGGGTAGGGAATTTTATTATTTTGGGGGGCTTTTTTATTTTATTAGGGGGGTTAGATTAGGTGTAATCAGTTTAAAAAAATTGTAATTATTTGTTTATTTTCTGTAATTTAGTGTTTGTTGTTTTTCATACTTTAGTTTATTTTATTTAATTGTAGTTAATTGTAGTTACTTTATGTAATTAATTTAATTATAGTGTAGTGTTAGGTGTATTGTAATTTAGGTTAGGATTTATTTTACAGGTAAATTTGTACTTATTTTAACTAGGTAGCTATTAAATAGTTAGTAACTATTTAATAACTATTCTACCTAGTTAAAATAAATACAAAGTTGCCTGTAAAATAAATATAAATCCTAAACTAGCTACAATGTAACTATTAGTTATATTGTAGCTAGCTTAGGCTTTATTTTATAGGTAAGTATATAGTTTTAAATAGGAATAATTTATTTAATTGTAGTTATTTTATTTAGATTTATTTAAATTATATTTGTTAGGGGGGTGTTAGGGTTAGGGTTAGACTTAGGTTTAGGGGTTAATAACTTTATTATAGTGGTGGCGACGTTGGCGGCGACAGATTAGGGGTTAATACATTTAATATAGTTGTGGCGACGTTGGGGGGGGCAGATTAGGGGTTAATAAATATAATGTAGGTGTCGGCGATGTTGGGAGCAGCAGATTAGGGGTTCATTAGTATAATGTAGGTGGCGGCGGTGTCCGGAGCGGCAGATTAGGGGTTAATAATATAATGCAGGTGGCGACGATGTCGGGGGTGGCAGATTAGGGGTTAATAAGTGTAAGATTAGGGGTGTTTAGACTCAGGGTTCATGTTAGGGTGTTAGGTGTAGACATAAAAGTATTTCCCCATAGGAATCAATGGGGCTGCGTTAGGAGCTGAACGCTGCTTTTTTGCAGGTGTTAGTTTTTTTTTCAGACGACTCAGCCCCATTGTTTCCTATGAGTAAATCGTGCATGAGCACGTTTAGCCATCTTACCGCTACCGTAAGCAACGCTGGTATTGAGGTGAGATGTGGAGCTAAATTTTGCTCTACGCTCACCTTTTTGCGGCTAACGCCAGGTTTAAAAAAACCTGTAATACAAGCGTTGTCTTAAGGGAGCGTTAAAAAAAAAGGCTTGTTAGCAACGCACCCCTGTTACCGCAAAACTCATAATCTCGTTGTGTAAGACTTTATCAATGCGACTATGTACAGTATGTTTAGAGCATCTTTAGAGAGTGTATAATAGACCTGCATTAAAAATATCAATAAATCGTTCATCAATATTTATATGTATGAAATTGTTTTATAACAGAGATAATTTGGAAAGTTACTCATGCAGACCTGCTAACCACATCTTAAAGGGAACTGAAACCCCAAAGTTTTCTTTCAACATTCAGATACGGCATACAATTTTAAACAACATGCTATCTTACTTCTATTGTCAAATGTGCATCATTCTTTTGGTATGCTTTGTTGAAGGAGCAGCAGTGCACTACAGGGAACTAGCTGAGCACATCAGATAAGCTAATTACAAGAGGCATATATTAGCAGTCACAAATCAGCAGCTAGCTCCCAGGGGTGCATTGCTGCTCCTGAGTCTACCTAGCTATGCTTTTCAACGAAGAATACAAAGAGACAAGGAAATAAATAATAGAAATAATGAGGAAAGTTGTTCAAAATGGCATGTTCTATCTGAATCAAGAAAGTTTAAGTTTAACTTTACTGTCAGTATTTGTGAGACCTCTGTCTCCTAACCCCACCCCCACTTCAGAGTTAGTGGAGTTAAATCACCCCACAGGGAGTGGAACTGCACAAGCAGTTGCTTGCGCAATAATAAATTCCTAGCTGGGAACCCTGACTCCTCGCCGACCAGATGATAAATGGAGCCCAGTGCAGCATGTTATTAATTGTGGTTTATTTTATCGTAGTTTGACACTTCCAGCTCTTAATTGAATTTTCAAAACGTGTACATAAAAAAACAAAAATCTCTAGCATCAGTATTTTTTAAAGTTTCAAATAAGAAAAATATTTTAATTGTGTTCTTTTAACAAACATACATAACCAGGCTGCAAGTTCAGGGGCACTTAGGTACAAGCAGATTTCTCACACATAAAATATTTATCAGTACAGACTTATGGAAAGGCTCCAGACTGAAGTCTCAGATATAACAAGCTCAGTTTAGTCAATGACTCTATTGATTTGGATGAAAAACATTTTATTGTGCTGTCTTATCAAAAACAACACCAATTACATTGTCTGCATATTAGTTGGATGATCAATGCTATGAAACAATCTTAAATGTAACAGAATTAACTTTATGGGGCCTATTTATTATGGTGCGAGCGGACATGATACTCTGTCGGCATTTTTCATTGCTTCAGCAGTTCTTGTGAACTGCTGGTGCAATGCCCCCTCTGCAGATTCGCGGCCAATTGGCCGCTAGCAGGGGGTGTCAATCAACCACATCGTATTCGATTTCTGTCCGCCAGCTCAGAGCAGGCGGACAGGTTATGGAGCATACGGAGCTTGATAAATATGTTCCTATATGTTTACTTCTTTGATAACTCATGGTATTTTTTAAGATAACTGTGAACTACAAAAAAAAAAAAGATTATAAATAAACTTTATTTGTTCATAATAAAAAAATAAAAAAACAATGAAAACATCTATTAGCCTATTATGGAAATTACCTTGAATTATTCTTTAGAGTGTTAATCAGAAATTCATGAAGGTCTATACCAGTGGAGTCTGTGTATTCCTGGCTGCATTCTGAAACACAACAATCCTTTTACTGTAATATCAATGACAAAATATTTCATACATTATTTTATCTGTGTAGAAAACTTGTACACATTATGTCTTCATAAAAAGTTAAATGTTTATTTATTATATACAATATACTTCATTCATTTAATATCTTATTGATACGCTAAAGTGAACAAAATGTAACAGTTTTTAATGTAAAATGTTGCTTTTCCATATATCTTATTCAAATAATTGTTTAATATACTTATATTGTCATCATTAACAGCCTATAAACAGTAAGAAACATATATTTATAAAATAGCCAACCAGGAACCAATTAGGTTGTTGCACTGCAATGTCACTTGTACAACCTATTAATGTTTGATGATAAATAGATGAGCACAGAGACATGTAAAATCATGGGTCTTGAAACACAAATAAGCATGCTACCTGATACTAAATGTAAAAAACCTGCATTTAGTTTTACAGTACGAAGCAGAGAGTCACAGTAAGCTAACGCATTTTGTGCAAAACATCTAATTTTATTACAGCTAATTCAGCTTTGCACACATTTAGAAACCTTCATCTGATTGGAAGGTCATTAATCTACTCCCTGCACAATTAGTAACAACTTCATTATATAATTTACAATAGTGACAACAGCAGCAACTAACGAAAAGTAATTATTATGTGCCCATTAAGGAACCCTAGAGCTAAAAACACGCATTAAATAATAAAAAAAAAACCCGTTCTCCTCCCTTCTGTGATAGAACTGGGCATACTATTATTAAGTACATTAAGGCAAATCTAAAACATTTGTCTTTAAACAATGCAAATTTAAAAAAAAAAAAAAAAAGGAGAGTCAGGAAAAAGAGTGAAGAAAATAAATGTAAAATAATACAAAAAAAATTAAGCAGTATGTTAGCAAGATCAGTAGGTAAAATGAATTATGAAACCTTGAGAAAATGGTAGCAGGGAAGAGGGTATATTATTCTGTAATGACATTCACTTATCCTTATGTTTTTTGTTAGCATTATAATTATGTAAATAAGATAGTATTATGTAGAAAAGAGGCATAGAAAATGGCACACAGAATAACCTTAAAGGGACAGTCTACACCAGAATTGTTATTGTTTTAAAAGATAGATAATCCCCTTATTACCCATTTCCCAGTTTTGCATAACTAACACAGTTATAATAATATACTTTTAACCTCTGTGATTATCTTGTATCTAAGCCTCTGCAAACTGCCCCTTTTTTCAGTTCTTTTGACAGACTTGCAGTCTAACCAATCAGTGCCTGCTCCCAGATAACTTCTCGTGCACGAGCACAGTGTTATCTATATGAAATACGTGAACTAACATCCTCTAGTGGTGAAAAACTGTTAAAATGCAATATGAAAGAGGTGGGCTTCAAGGTCTAAGAAATTAGCATATGAACCTCCTAGGTTAAGCTTTCAACTAAGAATACCAAGAGAACAAAGCAAAATTGGTGATAAAAGTAAATTGGAAAATTGTTTAAAATTACATGCTCTATCTGAATCATGAAAGTTTATTTTGGCCTAGACTGTCCCTTTAATTCTGTCATTATATAAATGTTTGGTGAGACCTCACCTCAGACTTGAAATACATCTAAAAAATCCCTTCTCAAAAGGATAATAGCACAAATAATAATAACAAAAAATGTTTGTAGAAGGGAAATTGAATTAATAAGAGAAAATAGAAGATTTAAAGGGACATAATACTCATGCTAAATCACTTGAAACTGATGCAGTATAACTGTAAAAAGCTGACAGGAAAATATCACCTGAGCATCTCTATGTAAAAAAGGAAGATATTTTACCTCACAATCTCCTCAGCTCAGCAGAGTAAGTTCTGTGTAAAAAGTTATACTCAACTGCTCCCAGCTGCAGGTTAAAAAATAAAAAAAAATGAAGAAATGAACAGCAGCCAATCAGCATCAGCAGTGCTGAGGTCATGAACTTTTACTGTGATCTCATGAGATTTGACTTGACTCTCATGAGATTTCATTGTAAACTTCCTTTACCTGATTGGTGAAATAAGATGAGAGTGCACGATGCTCATCCCTTCAGATGTCCCAGGACAGACACACTAAAATGCTGCTTAGAAATCCTTTACAATGGGAGGTGGCTACTGAGGAACTTTTGAGGTAAAATATCTTTCTTTTTTACATAGAGATGTTCAGGAGATATTTTCTAGTCAACTTTTTACAGCTATGGTGCATCACTTTCAAGTGTTTAAACATTTGGGTATTATGGCCCTTTAAGCTATTGTTGTTATTATTATTATCGGTTATTTGTAGAGCGTCAACAGATTCCGCAGTGCTATAAACAGGAGGTATACAAGGTAGCAATTATAGGGATCAAATTGGTAGATGGGAAGAAAGGCTAGTCAAGTCTGTTCTCACTGGGAAAAAACAGTTGCAAGAATATTTGGTTAATATATATATATATATATATATATATATATATATATATATATATATACTTGAAAGTAAATGATGTCCAAGGCGAAGTTAAATCGAAAAATATTTTATTGATATCCACTTGTGGTAAAAACAATCATGGGAGTACCATAATGCACATAAATAGTCATACACACGAGAGCATTAGGCTGACATGTTTCGGCCTTCTGCCATAATCGTAGCTGATTCTATGCAAGCGTGTCTTTAATTTAAAGAGATATCTACTTAGTGATAGGTCAATGAACTGCCAATCACACAGTTTTATTTTTAATGCAAAAATTAACCTTTTAAACTCTGAGATGCCAGTAAAGATAATGCAATTACATCGTTGGATACTACTGAAAACAAGATCCTAAAATAGTGTATATACAAACTATCCATACTTAAATATTTACAGATTAATGAATGTAATGGCTATTTTATATTATAAGGAGCATACAAAAATAAAATAATGTACAAAAAATAACATAAGAAAAAATAATAAGAAAAAATATATAATGATAATAAGAAAAGCCCCCTATTACCTTGCTGGTTCCTGTTTAAACATAAATATATGCATATATATGTTGTATTGTAGTAACCCCATTAAAGATAAATATTCTGCGTGCATTACATTTCGTTATATTGTATATGTATTTCACGAAACACAGCAAATATAAAGGGGTTACAATTCATTCTATTTTATATTCTATACATTGAGGAACACAGCAGGTATAGAGGGAAAAAGTACAGAGGACCGTATCATCATATATATCATATGGATAAGGCATATTATATAATGCAACATATTTCATTAATATTGTATTAAATTTAAATGTAACAGTTCAAATGAATTCACATAAGACTATATATGATGTCAGTACTTGAATATATCTTGTTATAAGAACTATATATTGCATATTATACAATAAAATAAAAGTGCTATCATATGTAGAAATAGTCTGAGCAGAGTATGTCAAAAATTGTTATAGACAATTTGTGGGCAAATAAAGAGAAGGTTTCAACTCAGAGCATGACCCAATAGTGCATCATAATTATGGTGCCTACCGACTACTTCCAATAGTTAATCAGGTCATACTCTGAGTTGAGGCCCAAGGGTACCCGTGTCTGGAGTCTGAAGATCAAAACATTTCACGTTTACCCAGAGCTTTTTTCCCTGTCTCCACCTCTAGTAGGATGCTTAATCCATTCTATGGCTTGCCATTTCAGGGTATCATTTATTTTATCATGTATGTTTTTAAAGTGTTTGACCAGTGGTGTGGTGGCCTCACCAATCTTTATAGAGGAAAGGTGGTTCCTTATCCTGGTGTTTACATCGTTAATTGTGAGACCCACATATTGAAGGTGACACTGGACACAAGTCAAAACATAGATGACATAGGAGGATATACAGTTGAGACAAAATACAATATTAAATTCTTCTCCAGTCACTTCTGAGTGAAATTTGTTCGAGAAAATGCCAAATTTGCATGGTCTGCATCTTGTTTTGCCACATCTGTACATCCCCCTATGTCTTAGCCAAGAGCCTTGGGAAGGGGCGGTTATAGCTGGTAATTCAGAAGGGGATAAATAATTCCCTATAGTTTTGCTCTTCTTGTAAGAGCAGCGTAAACCCTTCTCTACACATTTTGTAAGTTTATCGTCTGCTGCTAGCAATCTAAAATGCTTTTTTACTATCCCACAGATGCTACTGTATTCTTCACTAAATTCTGTGGCAAAGGTGACTTGGTCACATTTGTCTCGATTAGGTTTAGCATTTTTAGAGTGCTGTAGTAGGGAACATCTGTCTAGTCTGTCCACCTGTGTCTGTGCCCTCTCCAAAACATGCTTAGAGTACCCCCTCTGTTGTAATCTCTCTTTCATCTCTGTGCTTTGTTTTATTTAAGCTTCTTCCTCCCTGAGGGGCACGAGATCTGCACCTGAAAAAGGATAATCCCCTCCTTCATACAATGGATGTTTTGTGTGAGAGGAGTGGGGGCAGGGCTACTTTGAAGTCACTATCACCTATTATATACTAAATAAATTAGGCAAGTGATTGCTATTTAAACTAAATAAATTATGCAGGTAATTTCTGTTACATGGCAATTATAAACCAGTGACATGGGTACTAGAACGAAATAAAAGGTTCTGGAAGTGCTCCACTCCCTTAACAAAAGTTTATCTTGTGTTTTAATGGGGTAGATCATCACTATTACCTCAGTGATCACCTGAATAGAAGAGACGGATGTGCAGCACTCAAAAAAAAAAAAAAAAAAAGAAATTACACATTTCATATTATAGGTATCACCTCTATCTAAGTAAAATAGAGGAGGAGAGAGGAAGAGAGAGTGGCTTCATAAAAGCCAATAGACAAAATCAGTGCAGTGGGGCAGGTGGCCACAATTTTTCATTTGTAATTTCTTTCAAATGAGAGCTCAGATTTTGTTATCGGAAAAAAAAAGTTAGACAGTGGCTACCGTAGAGCACTGAGAAAAAAACTGCATGATGATATGTGTTGCAGGTAATTACATTTTTCAATTGATTTCCATTTATATTAATCAGGGCAACTCATGAAATATATGGGCTCCATAATAGGCCATCTGCACTGCATTGCATGGGATGTTACCACATATCATGTGACGATTTAGTCAAAACATCTCAGGGGTATTAAGAATGAGGAGGTTCCTCGTTACCCAGGAAATAATGGCACAACACAGTGGACTAATCCTTGCACAGCTCTGAAGTAGTTAAGTATATCCCAAGGGAAACTTTGGGGTATATTTATTAATGTGCGAGCAGACATGATATGATGTAGTGTATTATGTCCGCCGCACATCGATAAATGCCGACAGCATACACTGGCATTTATCATTGCACCAGCAGTTTTTGTGAACTGCTGGTGCAATGTCGCCCCTCTAGCAGGGGGTGTCAATCAACGCCTCAGAGCAGGCGGACAAGTTACGGAGCAGCAGTCTTTAGACGGCTGCTTCATAACTTCTGTTCCCGGTGAGCCTTCCTACGGAGATTGATAAATCAGCCCCATAGAGTCAATTAACAGCTCGATCTCTTGATTTGATCATTTTCTCTGTAGATCACATCACCCAGCTCTCTAACATTAAGAAAAAGAAGAGAAGAAATAAAAAGAAAAGCTTCATCATTTTAAAGGGATACTAAACACAATTTTTTTCTTTTATGATTCAGATAGAGCAATTTTAAACAACTTTCTAATTTACTCCTAGTATAAATTTTTCTTCATTCTCTTGCTATCTTTATTTGAAAAGCAAGAATGTAAACTAGTAGCCACCAATCAGCAAGCACTATCCAGAGTGCTGAACCAAAAATGGTCCGGCTCCTTGGCTTAGATTCCTGCTTTTTTCAAATAAAAATTGAAAGAGAACGAAGAAAATTTGATAAAAGGAGTAAATTAGAAAGTTGCTTAAAATTGCATGCTCTATGAAAGAAAAAAAAATAGTTTAGTATCCCTTTAAATATGCCCTCAAACTTGTCTAACTGCACTCTTTTACATTTAGACAGAACTACCAATAATAAATAGCAGTCTTTCATAGAAATCATCTAAATCTTAGTAATTAACAACCCCATAAACATGCAACTAAGAATTGCAGCGAGTTAAGCCAGTAGAATGCTTGGATGTATTCATAGAGGTATTTGCAGCAGAAATAGTAAGGTTCTTATGCCACTTTATAGATCATTAGTTAGGCCTCATCTTGAGTATTGTGTGCTGTTCTGGAGGCCATATCTTCAGAAGGCTATAAACAAACTGGAATATGTGCAAAGAAGGGCTACCAAAATGGTATATGGTCTAAAAAAATAGATAAATAAACAGGAGAGGCTCAATGACCTAAATATGTATAGCTTAGAGGAGAGAAGAGAAACAGGATCTTTAAAGTATATTAAACGTTTAATAAAGCTGAGGCTGTGAGTATTTTCCATAAAAAGAAAAAAATCAAGAACAAAGGGTCATGATCTCAATCACCCTTTCTGTAAAGAAGTGCTTCTGTAAATTACTCCTGAATCTGCTATATCTATAGTAGATCCAGGAGTAATTTGTAGAAGCACTTCCATAAGGTTATTCTATGGACTTGATAAGTTTATACTTTTAGGAAATATCGGGCAGACTTGCTAGGCCTATGGCTCTTATCTGCCATCAAAATCTATGTTTCTAATAAGCAGCTATTAAATGCTTAGATATTAGCATGTATGTTTCAAAGGTGGTTTAATAAGGAAATGTATCAATACCAAATGAATAAGGCACATGGAGTTGAGTTTTACTGATGCTCATATGTAAGGCCAATACTCAAGTATGTCAGGCTGATAGCCTTTCCATTATAAAATATTTGCTGACACTGTAGTTATACAAAAGAGATCACTGTAAAGCACATATTCACATTTACCCAGAAAACCTCAACTAACAGTGAGTTCAGGTGTTTCAGCAACACCCATAGCCATTAAATCTAAATAGGCATGCATTAGCAGTACAATGGGTCATACTAAAGAGCTCAGGGATTTTAAACATGGCACCACTATAAGATGCCACCTTTACTACAAGTCAGCTTATGAGATTTTTGCCATCCTAAATCTACCCCAGTACTGTAAGCGCTATTACTGTGAAGTGGAAGCATCTAGGATCAACAACAGGATGTACTGAAAACAGTCTTAAGCCAGCAAGGGAATATGAAGCAAAAATTTTGTTTTTGTAGTTTTATTTCCTAGACCATGTACCATTTTAGTAGCCTTCCTCTAAATGGTATCTAGTGTCTAGTCAAATCACACTGTGAGACAGTGGCATACTGTTTTGAGTTTCCAGATGAGATCACACTATGGATAATAATTTTTACACCGTGAAAGGGAGTCATGGATGAAACTGTTGTTGTATGGTGCCTATAGCAACAATCTGTCATTTATTTTAATTACAAACTAATATAATTTAATTATTAAAAAAAATATTGGGGGACAGAGTAAGAAAAATGAGGAGTGTGCATTTTACAGACTCAATGTAATATAGGGCTGGTCTTTACATTTTTCCAGGGCTGCTTTGTATTGCCATGCCCAAAATTTTGAAGAAAAAAATAGGATGTCAAACAAGCTTATATAGGTGTGATGATCAGAATCCACAAACTCTTGGCCACATATTGTATTTTGTACACTATACTTGGAGTGGAGTTTTTTTCCCCCTCATAGTTTTAGTCCCCTTAACTTCTTTTCAGACTAAAACTGTAGAAAACACATTTTAATATTAGAACTATTCATGGATAACAAATCTCTATAACAACCTGGCATACTATATCTAAAAATAGATAGAAAATAGTGTATGATCTTCACATCAAAGTTCTATATAAACAGTCAATCTTAATGATATGAGGAAAACAAATTCCCTTCCTTGAAGGGTCAGTAAATTCTTAGAAAATAGTTTTGCAACTCTATGAAGATCAGAATATATCTAATGCATCTAAGTCATCTGATATAACCATAGGTAATTAAAGATGTTAATAATAGCAGTTCATTTCTTTTTATACTCATACATAATTACACTATCAGAATTAGACTTTTATCTTTAATTTCTATCTTGTTTAAATCATTTTCCCTTGGTCATTATCAGGAGTGAGATCATTGTTATAGCTCCTAAAAGACCACTACTCTGCTTCCTTGTTGCTGTAGTAACAAATAACATAATGTATCTAAGAATTTACCTGATAAATTAATTTCTTTCATATTGGCAAGAGTCCATGAGCTAGTGACATATGGGATATACAATCCTACCAAGAGGGGCAAAGTTTCCCAAACCTCAAAATGCCTATAAATACACCCCTCACCACACCCACAATCCAGTTTAACGAATAAACAAATATTATAGGCTGAAAGAAGCGCTTAGATCCCCTAAATGGAATCTTAGCTGTGTATAGTCAGAGGGGTAATCAAGGAATGAACTGATAATACGATTAAAATGTATACATATTTATTCCACAGAAGATAAAAGTAATTAATCAGATGAAATCACAAAATCTTGAGATAAAAATGGGCCCTAACTAAGTTGAGAATCTTCCTTTATCTCAAGGAAATGCTAAAAACAGACCTTAAAACCACCCAATATAACAATAATAATAATAAAAGTCTTCCTTTAAATATAACAATAATAATAATGGCAGTCTTCCTTAAAATATATATAGAGATCTTAAATGTGGAAAAAGTCGATTGTGCTGATGTCCGCTAGAATAATGCTAAGTGATGATATATACTTTGTAATGCTAGACAATGTTAAATAATAAGAAACAAATGGGTATCGATACCTGAAAAATATAACCTTAAAATTATAACTGTGTTGAAAGAAATTCGATGAAAAAATGTGTATATAAAAAATTTGCATAAAAATGTGTATTTAAAAAATAAAAAACACAGTGAAACAATTGCTGAAAATTCCAAAAACTGTGTAAAAAATATGACCTTAAGGTGTACACCTTTTTCAAAAGGTTCTAATGTCAATAATCCACATGTGACGTGAAGGTGAAGAAAAAAGTTGTAAAAAATGCGAAAAATATAAGTAGATATAAATATAATGATAATGTCTTAATTAAGGTGAAAGTTAGTGTCTTTGGAAAAAATATATCCTTATGAAATGTATCTTGATAAAAGGTTGTCCAACTGTTCTTCAGATAGCACAATTATAATCCAATTTAGCTTAAGGTATTTACTCCAGATAAGGTGTATCTTTTTCAAGACTGATCAGTCTTGAAAAAGATCCAGGAGGATCGAAACGCATAGATTGTTACTGATATTCACGGCTCAGGTCCCTAATTGGTGAGTTTAATACCTACTTAGCCACTTTTTGAAAAGCATATTGCACTATGTTTGTTTTTATTTTTTCATTTAGGTTTTGAAGATTTATGGATACACCTTATCTGGAGTAAATACCTAAGTTAAATTGGATTATAATTGTGCTATCTGAAGAACAGTTGGACAACCTTTTATCAAGATACATTTCATAAGGATATATTTTTTCCAAAGACACTAACTTTCACCTTAATTAAGACATTATCATTATATTTATATCTACTTATATTTTTCACATTTTTTACAACTTTTTTCTTCACCTTCACGTCACATGTGGATTATTGACATTAGAACCTTTTGAAAAAGGTGTACACCTTAAGGTCATATTTTTACACAGTTTTTGGAATTTTCAGCAATTGTTTCACTGTGTTTTTTATTTTTTATATGCACATTTTTATACACATTTTTTATATACACATTTTTTCACCAAATTTCTTTCAACACAGTTATAATTTTAAGGTTATATTTTTCAGGTATCGATACCCATTTGTTTCTTATTATTTAACATTGTCTAGCATTACAAAGTATATATCATCACTTAGCATTATTCTAGCGGACATCAGCACAATCGACTTTTTCCACTTTTAAGATCTCTATATATATTTTAAGGAAGACTGCCATTATTATTATTGTTATATTTTAAGGAAGACTGTTATTATTATTATTGTTATATTGGATGGTTTTAAGGTCTGTTTTTAGCATTTCCTTGAGATAAAGGAAGATTCTCAACTTAGTTAGGGCCCATTTTTATCTCAAGATTTTGTGATTTTATCTGATTAATTACTTTTATCTTCTGTGGAATAAATATGTATACATTTTAATCCTATTATCAGTTCATTCCTTGATTACCCCTCTGACTATACACAGCTAAGATTCCATTTAGGGGATCTAAGCGCTCCTTTCAGCCTATAATATTTGTTTAACCTCTTAAGATCTGATCGGGAGATTTTGCATATAGGAGCTGGTGTAGTGGCACTCTTTGGCGCTAGAGCTATATATTTATTCTTCAGTTTAACGAATAGCCAAGAAGTGGGGTGATAAAGAAAGGAGTAAAAAGCATCAACAAAGGAATTTGGAAATAATTGTGCTTTATACAAAAAAATCATAACCACCATAAAAAGGGTGGGCCTCATGGACTCTTGCCAATATGAAAGAAATGAATTTATCAGGTAAATTCTTACATAAATTATGTTTTCTTTCATGTAATTGGCAAGAGTCCATGAGCTAGTCACGTATGGGATATCAATACCCAAGATGTGGAACTCCACTCAAGAGTCACTAGAGAGGGAGGGATAAAAATAAACAACAGCCATTTCTCGCTGAAAAAATAATCCACAACCCAAAATATAAGTTACTGTCATAATGAAAAGAAAACTTAAAACATCAGCAGAAGAATCAAACTGAAACAGCTGCCTGAAGAACTTTTCTACCAAAAACTGCTTCTGAAGAAGCAAATACATAAAAATGGTAGAATTTAGTAAATGTATGCAAAGAAGACCAAGTTGCAAATTTGATCAACTGAAGCTTCATTCTTAAAAGCGCACAAAGTGGAGACTGATCTAGCAGAATGAGCTGTAATTCTCTGAGGTGGGGCCTGACCCGACTCCAAATAAGCTTAATGAATCAAAAGCTTTAACCAAGAAGCCAAGGAAATAGCAGAGGCCTTCTGACCTTTCCTAGGACCAGAAAATATAACAAATAGACTAGAAGTCTTCCTGAAATTTTCAGTAGCTTCAACATAATATTTCAAAGCTCTTACCACATCCAAAGAATGTAAGGATCTTTCCAAAGAATTTTTAGGAAGGGACATCAATCTCTCTACTAATGTTTTTAGAATTCACAACTTTAGGCAAAAATTTAAATGAAGTCCGCAAAACCGCCTTATCCTAATGAAAAATCAGAAAAGGAGATTCACAAGAAAGAGCAGATAGCTCAGAAACTCTTCTAGCAGAAGAGATGGCCAAAAGGAACAACACTTTCCAAGAAAGAAGTTTAATGTCCAAAGAATGCATAGGCTCGAATGGAGGAGCCTGTAACGCCTTCAAAACCAAATTAAGAGTCCAAGGAGGAGAAATTGATTTAATGACAGGCTTAATACTAACTAAAGCCTGTACAAACAGTGAATATCAGGAAGTTTAGCAATCTTTCTGTGAAATAAAACAGAAAGGGCAGAGATTTGTGCCTTCAAGGAACTTGCAGACAAACCCTTATCCAAACCATCCTGAAGAAACTGTAAAATTCTAGGAATTCTAAAAGAATGCCAAGAGAATTTATGAGAAGAACACCAGGAAATGTAGGTCTTCCAAACTCGATAATAAATCTTTCTAGAGACAGATTTACGAGCTTGTAACATAGTATTAATCACTGAGTCAGAGAAACCTCTATGACTTAGTACTAAGCGTTCAATTTCCATTCATTTCAAATTTAATGATTTGAGATCCTGATGGAAAAACGGACCTTGAGACAGAAGGTCCGGCCTTAACGGAAGTGGCCAAGGTTGGCAACTAGACATCCAAACAAGATCCGCATACCAAAACCTGTGTGGCCATGCTGGAGCCACCAGCAACACAAACAATTGTTCCATGATGATTTTGGATATCACTCTTGGAAGAACTAGTGGCGGAAAAATGTAAGCAGGATGATAACACCAAGGACAGGTATCTGGACAGGTATCTGGGAAGTTTCTTGTTTAGATGAGAGGCCATGAGATCTATCTCTGGAAGACCCCACATTTGAACGATCTGAGAAAATACATCTGGATGGAGATACCACTCCCCTGGTTGTAAAGTCTGACGGCTGAGATAATCCGCCTCCCAATTGTCTACACCTGGGATATGCACCGCAGAGATTAGACAGGAGCTGGATTCCACCCAAGCAAGTATCCGAGATACTTCTGTCATTGCTTGGGGACTGTGAGTCCCACCCTGATGATTGACATATGCCACAGTTGTGATATTGTCTGTCTGAAAGCAAATGAACGGTTCTCTCTTCAACAGAGGCCAAAACTGAAGAGCTCTGAGAATTGCACAGAGTTCTAAAATATTGATTGATAATCTCGCCTCTTGAGATTTCCAAACCCCTTGTGCTGTCAGAGATCCCCAAACTGAAAGACTTGCATCTGTAGTGATCACAATCCAGATTGGCCGAACAAAGGAAGCCCCTTGAACTAAACGCTGGTGATTTAACCACCACGTCAGAGAGTGTCGAACATTGGGATTTAAGGATATTAATTGTGATATCTTTGTATAATCCCTGCACCATTGATTCAGCATACAAAACTGGAGAGGTCTCATGTGAAAACGAGCAAAAGGAATCGCGTCCGATGCTGCAGTCATGAGGCCTTAAACTTCCATGCACATAGCAACTGAAGGGAATGACTAAGACTGAAGGTGCCGACAGGCTGCAACCAATTTCAAACGTCTCTTGTCTGTTAGAGACACTGAATCTATCTGGAAACCCAAAAAGGTGACCCTTGTATGAGGAATCAAGAAACTTTTTAGAAATTGATCCTCCAACCATGTTTTTGAAGAAACAACACTAGTTGATTCGTGTGAGATTCTGCAGAATGTAAAGACTGAGCTAGTACCAAGATATCGTCCAAATAAGGAAACACCACAATACCCTGTTCTCTGATTACAGAGAGTAGGACACCTAGAACCTTTGAAAAGATTCTTGGAGCTGTTGCTAGGCCAAATGGAAGAGCAACAAATTGGTAATGCTTGTCTAGAAAAGAGAATCTCAGGAACTGATAATGTTCTGGATTAATCGGAATATGAAGGTATGCATCCTGCAAGTCTATTGTAGACATATAATGTCCTTGCAGAACAAAAGGCAGAATAGTCCTTATAGTCACCATCTTTAAAGTTGGTACTCTTACATAGCGATTCAAAATTTTCAGATCCAGAACTGGTCTGAATGAATTTTCCTTCTTTGGGACAATGAATAGATTTTAATAAAACCCCAGACCCTGTTCCTGAAAAGGAACCGGCATGATTACCCCTGAAGACTCCAGGTCTGAAACACACTTCAGGAAAGCCTGAGCTTTTACTGGATTTGCTGGGATATGTGAGAGAAAAAATCTTCTCACAGGAGGTCTTACTCTGAATCCTATTCGATACCCTTGAGAGACAATGCTCTGAATCCATTGATTTTGGACAGAATGTATCCAAAAATCCTTGAATAACCTTAATTTGCCCCCTACCAGCTGAGCTGGAATGAGGGCCGCACCTTCATGCGGACTTAGGGGCTGACTTTGGTTTTTTAAAAGGCTTGTATTTATTCCAATTTGAGGAAGGCTTCCAATTGGAAACAGATTCCTTGGGGAAAGGATTTGATTTTTGATTTTTGTTCCTTATTTTGACGAAAGGAACGAAAACGGTTAGAAGTCTTAGATTTACCCTTAGGTTTTTTATCCTGAGGCAGAAAAAAACCCTTTCCTCCAGTAACAGTTGAAATAATAGGATCCAACTGAGAACCAAATACATTATTACCTTGGAAAGAAAGAGATAATAATCTGGACTAGCATTACAAGATTTAGGCCACAAAGCTCTTCTAGCTAAAATAGCTAAAGACATGGATCTAACATCAATTTTGATAATATAAAAAATGGCATCACAAATAAAATGATTAGCATGTTGCAGTAAACGAACAACCAAAAAGTTGATGCAGCCGCAACATCAGCCAAAGAAATTGCAGGCCTGAGAAGATGACCTGAATATAAATAGGCTTTCCTTAGATAGGATTCAAGTTTCCTATCTAAAGGATCTTTAAAAGAAGTACTGTCTTCCATAGGAATAGTGGTACGTTTAGCAATAGTAGAAATAGCCCCATCAACTTTGGGGATCCCAAAACTCTATAGAAATTGCTGGTAAAGGATACAATTTTTTAAACCTTGAAGAAGGAATAAAAGGAGTACCTGGCTTATTCCATTCCTTAGAAATCATATCAGAAATAGCATCAGGAATAGGAAAAACCTCTGGAGTAACCACAGGAGGTTTAAAAAACATAATTTATGCTCACCTGATAAATTTATTTCTCTTGTAGTGTATCCAGTCCACGGATCATCCATTACTTGTGGGATATTCTCCTTCCCAACAGGAAGTTGCAAGAGGATCAGCTCCTCCCCTCACTGCCATATCCAGTCATTCGACTGAAACAAGACGAGAAAGGAGAAACCATAGGGTGCTGTGGTGACTGTAGTTTAATTAAAATTTAGACCTGCCTTAAAAGGACAGGGCGGGCCGTGGACTGGATACACTACAAGAGAAATAAATTTATCAGGTAAGCATAAATTATGTTTTCTCTTGTTAAGTGTATCCAGTCCACGGATCATCCATTACTTGTGGGATACCAATACCAAAGCTAAAGTACACGGATGATGGGAGGGACAAGGCAGGAACTTAAACGGAAGGAACCACTGCCTGTAGAACCTTTCTCCCAAAAACAGCCTCCGAAGAAGCAAAAGTGTCAAATTTGTAAAATTTTGAAAAGGTGTGAAGCGAAGACTAAGTCGCAGCCTTGCAAATCTGTTCAACAGAGGCCTCATTTTTAAAGGCCCAGGTGGAAGCCACAGCTCTAGTAGAATGAGCTGTAATCCTTTCAGGGGGCTGCTGTCCAGCAGTCTCATAGGCTAAGCGTATTATGCTTCGAAGCCAAAAGGAGAGAGAGGTTACCGAAGCTTTTTGACCTCTCCTCTGTCCAGAGTAAACGACAAACAGGGCAGATGTTTGACGAAAATCTTTAGTAGCCTGTAAGTAAAACTTCAAGGCACGGACTACGTCCAGATTATGCAAAATACGTTCCTTCTTTGAAGAAGGATTAGGACACAATGATGGAACAACAATCTCTTGATTGATATTCCTGTTAGAAACCACCTTAGGTAAAAACCCAGGTTTGGTATGCAGAACTACCTTGTCTGAATGAAAAATCAGATAAGGAGAATCACAATGTAAGGCAGATAACTCAGAGACTCTTCGAGCCGAGGAAATAGCCATCAAAAACAGAACTTTCCAAGATAAAAGTTTAATATCAATGGAATGAAGGGGTTCAAACGGAACTCCCTGAAGAACTTTAAGAACCAAGTTTAAGCTCCATGGGGGAGCAACAGTTTTAAACACAGGCTTAATCCTAACCAAAGCCTGGCAAAATGCCTGGACGTCTGGAACTTCTGCCAGACGCTTGTGCAAAAGAATAGACAGAGCAGAGATCTGTCCTTTTAAAGAACTAGCTGATAAGCCTTTGTCCAAACCCTCTTGGAGAAAGGACAATATCCTAGGAATCCTAACCTTACTCCATGAGTAACTCTTGGATTCACACCAATAAAGATATTTACGCCATATCTTATGGTAGATTTTCCTGGTGACAGGCTTCTGAGCCTGTATTAAGGTATCAATGACTGACTCGGAGAAGCCACGCCTTGATAGAATCAAGCGTTCAATCTCCATGCAGTCAGTCTCAGAGAAAGTAGATTTGGATGATTGAAAGGACCTTGTATTAGAAGGTCCTGCCTCAGAGGCAGAGTCCATGGTGGAAGAGATGACATGTCCACTAGGTCTGCATACCAGGTCCTGCGTGGCCACGCAGGCGCTATCAGAATCACCGATGCTCTCTCCTGTTTGATTTTGGCAATCAGTCGAGGGAGCAGAGGAAACGGTGGAAACACATAGGCCAGGTTGAAGAACCAAGGAGCTGCTAGAGCATCTATCAGCGTTGCTCCCGGGTCCCTGGACCTGGATCCGTAACAAGGAAGCTTGGCGTTCTGGCGAGACGCCATGAGATCCAGTTCTGGTTTGCCCCAACGATGGACCAGTTGAGCAAACACCTCCGGATGGAGTTCCCACTCCCCCGGATGAAAAGTCTGACGACTTAGAAAATCCGCCTCCCAGTTCTCTACGCCTGGGATGTGGATCGCTGACAGGTGGCAAGAGTGAGACTCTGCCCAGTGAATTATCTTTGAGACTTCTAACATCGCTAGGGAACTCCTGGTTCCCCCTTGATGGTGGATGTAAGCCACAGTCGTGATGTTGTCTGACTGAAATATGATGAACCTCAGTGTTGCTAACTGAGGCCAAGCTAAAAGAGCATTGAATATTGCTCTTAACTCTAGAATATTTATTGGGAGGAGTTTCTCTTCCTGAGTCCACGATCCCTGAGCCTTCAGGGAGTTCCAGACTGCGCCCCAACCTAGAAGGCTGGCATCTGTTGTTACAATCATCCAATCTGGCCTGCGAAAGGTCATACCCTTGGACAGATGGACCCGAGAAAGCCACCAGAGAAGAGAATCTCTGGTCTCTTGATCCAGATTTAGTAGAGGGGACAAATCTGAGTAATCCCCATTCCACTGACTTAACATGCATAATTCCAGCAGTCTGAGATGCAGGCGCGCAAATGGCACTATGTCCATTGCCGCTACCATTAAGCCGATTACTTACATGCACTGAGCCACTGACGGGCGTGGGATGGAATGAAGGACACGGCAAGCATTTAGAAGTTTTGATAACCTGGACTCCGTCAGGTAAATTTTCATCTCTACAGAATCTATAAGAGTCCCTAGGAAGGAGACTCTTGTGAGTGGTGATAGAGAACTCTTTTCCACGTTCACTTTCCACCCATGCGACCTCAGAAATGCCAGAACTATCTCTGTATGAGACTTGGCAATTTGAAAGCTTGACGCCTGTATCAGGATGTCGTCTAGATACGGAGCCACCGCTATGCCTCGCAGTCTTAGAACCGCCAGAAGTGAGCCCAGAACCTTTGTAAAAATTCTTGGGGCAGTGGCCAACCCGAAGGGAAGAGCTACAAATTGGTAATGCCTGTCTAGAAAGGCAAACCTTAGAAACCGATGATGATCTTTGTGAATCGGATTATGAAGGTAGGCATCCTTTAAGTCCACTGTGGTCATGTACTGACCCTCTTGGATCATGGGTAGGATGGTCCGAATAGTTTCCATTTTGAATGATGGAACTCTGAGGAATTTGTTTAAGATCTTTAGATCCAAGATTGGTCTGAAGGTTCCCTCTTTCTTGGGAACCACAAACAGATTTGAATAAAATCCCTGTCCTTGTTCTGTCCGCGGAACTGGATGGATCACTCCCATTACTAGGAGGTCTTGCACACAGCTTAGGAATGCCTCTTTCTTTATCTGGTTTGATGATAACCTTGAAAGATGAAATCTCCCTTGTGGAGGAGAAGCTTTGAAGTCCAGAAGATATCCCTGAGATATGATCTCCAACGCCCAGGGATCCTGAACATCTCTTGCCCACGCCTGGGCGAAGAGAGAAAGTCTGCCCCCCACTAGATCCGTTTCTGGATAGGGGGCCGTTCCTTCATGCTGTCTTGGGGGCAGCAGCAGGCTTCCTGGCCTGCTTGCCCTTGTTCCAGGACTGGTTAGGTTTCCAGGCCTGTCTGGAATGAGCAACAGTTCCCTCTTGTTTTGAAGCGGAGGAAGTTGATGCTGCTCCTGCCTTGAAATTTCGAAAGGCACGAAAATTAGACTGTTTGGCCTTTGATTTGGCCCTGTCCTGAGGAAGGGTATGACCCTTGCCTCCAGTAATGTCAGCAATAATTTCCTTCAAGCCAGGCCCGAATAAGGTCTGCCCCTTGAAAGGAATATTGAGTAATTTAGACTTTGAAGTCACGTCAGCTGACCAGGATTTAAGCCATAGCGCCCTACGCGCCTGGATGGCGAATCCGGAATTCTTAGCCGTTAGTTTAGTCAAATGAACAATGGCATCAGAAACAAATAAGTTAGCTAGCTTAAGCGTTCTAAGCTTGTCAATAATTTCATTCAATGGAGCTGTCTGGATGGCCTCTTCCAGGGCCTCAAACCAGAATGCCGCCGCAGCAGTGACAGGCGCAATGCATGCAAGGGGCTGTAAAATAAAACCTTGTTGAATAAACATTTTCTTAAGGTAACCCTCCAATTTTTTATCCATTGGATCTGAAAAAGCACAACTGTCCTCAACCGGGATAGTGGTACGCTTTGCTAAAGTAGAAACTGCTCCCTCCACCTTAGGGACCGTCTGCCATAAGTCCCGTGTAGTGGCGTCTATTGGAAACATTTTTCTAAATATAGGAGGTGGGGAAAAGGGCACACCGGGTCTATCCCACTCCTTGCTAATAATTTCTGTAAGCCTTTTAGGTATAGGAAAAACGTCAGTACACACCGGCACCGCATAGTATCTATCCAGCCTACACTATTTCTCTGGAATTGCAACTGTGTTACAGTCATTCAGAGCAGCTAATACCTCCCCAAGCAATACACGGAGGTTCTCAAGCTTAAATTTAAAATTAGAAATCTCTGAATCAGGTTTCCCTGAGTCAGAGATGTCACCCACAGACTGAAGCTCTCCGTCCTCATGTTCTGCATACTGTGACGCAGTATCAGACATGGCTCTAACAGCATTTGCGCGCTCTGTATCTCTCCTAACCCCAGAGCTATTGCGCTTGCCTCTTAATTCAGGCAATCTAGATAATACCTCTGACAGGGTATTATTCATGATTGCAGCCATGTCCTGCAAGGTAATCGCTATGGGTGTCCCTGATGTAATTGGCGCCATATTAGCGTGCGTCCCCTGAGCGGGAGGCGAAGGGTCTGACACGTGGGGAGAGTTAGTCGGCATAACTTCCCCCTCGACAGAACCCTCTGGTGATAATTCTTTTATAGATAAAGACTGATCTTTACTGTTTAAGGTGAAATCAATACATTTAGTACACATTCTCCTATGGGGCTCCACCATGGCTTTCAAACATAATGAACAAGTAGGTTCCTCTGTGTCAGACATGTTTAAACAGACTAGCAATGAGACTAGCAAGCTTGGAAAACACTTTAAAACAAGTTTACAAGCAATATAAAAAACGTTACTGCGCCTTTAAGAAACACAAATTTTCCCAAATTTTGAAATAACAGTGAAAAAATGCAGTTACACTAACAAAATTTTTACAGTGTATGTAATAAGTTAGCAGAGCATTGCACCCACTTGCAAATGGATGATTAACCCCTTAATACCAAAAACGGAATAACAAATGACAAAAACGTTTTTTAAACAGTCACAACAACTGCCACAGCTCTACTGTGGCTTTTTACCTCCCTCAATACAACTTTTGAAGCCGTTTGAGCCCTTCAGAGAAGTCCTGGATCATGCAGGAAGAAGCTGGATGTCTGTGTCTGTAATTTTTGCTGTGCAAAAAAACGCCAAAATAGGCCCCTCCCACTCATATTACAACAGTGGGAAGCCTCAGGGAACTGTTTCTAGGCAAAATTCAAGCCAGCCATGTGGAAAAAACTAGGCCCCAATAAGTTTTATCACCAAACATATGTAAAAAACGATTAAACATGCCAGCAAACGTTTTAAAATACACTTTTATAAGAGTATGTATCTCTATTAATAAGCCTGATACCAGTCACTATCACTGCATTTAAGGCTTTACTTACATTACTTCGGTATCAGCAGCATTTTCTAGCAAATTCCATCCCTAGAAAATAACTGCACATACCTTATTGCAGGAGAACCTGCACGCTATTCCCCCTCTGAAGTTACCTCACTCCTCAGAATATGTGAGAACAGCAAAGGATCTTAGTTACTTCTGCTAAGATCATAGAAAACGCAGGCAGATTCTTCTTCTAAATACGGCCTGAGATAAACAGTACATTCCGGTACCATTTAAAAATAACAAACTTTTGATTGAAGAAATAAACTAAGTATAAAACACCACAGTCCTCTTACGACCTCCATCTTAGTTGAGAGTTGCAAGAGAATGACTGGATATGGCAGTGAGGGGAGGAGCTATATAGCAGCTCTGCTGTGGGTGATCCTCTTGCAACTTCCTGTTGGGAAGGAGAATATCCCACAAGTAATGGATGATCCGTGGACTGGATACACTTAACAAGAGAAACAGCATTTAAATGCTTACTAGTCTTAATGTCAAGAGGACTAGCTTCCTCAATATCCAAAGTAATTAACACTTCTTTTAACAAAGAATGAATATACTCTATTTTAAACAAATAAATAGATTTGTCAGTGTCAATATCTGAAGAAGGATCTTCTGAATCAGATAGATCCTCATCAGATGAGGATAAATCATTATGTTGCCGGTCATTTGAAATTTCATCAACTTTATGAGAAGTTTTAAAAGACCTTTTACGTTTATTAGAAGGCGGAAATGCAAACAAATTCTTTAAAATTCATAGGTATATTATGTACATTAGAAGTTGAAGGAACTGCAACTGGCAATGTACTGTTACTGATGGACACATTCTCTGCATGTAAAAGTTTATCATGACAACTATTACAAATGACATTCGGAGATATAATTTCCACAATCTTACAATAAATGCACTTAGCTTTGGTAGAACCGATGTCAGGCAGCAACGTTCCAACAGATACTTCTGAGGCAGGATCAGATTGAGACATCTTGCAAAATGTAAAAGAAAAAACAACATATAAAGCAAAATTATCAATTTCCTTATATGACAGTTTCAGGAATGGGAAAAAAAAATGCAAACAGCATAGCCCTCTGACATAGAGAAAGGCAAGAGGCAAACAGCAACGGGGTATAAAACGAATGAAAAATTTGGCGCCAAGTATGACGCACAACGTAAGAGAAAAATTTTGGGCGCCAACACTATCCGGAAATGACATACTTGCGTCACTAACGACGCAACCGTGTGTAAGACGTCCGCATCAACTACGACGCCGGAAGTGACGAACTTGCGTCAACGGACGTACTTTTCGCACCAAAAAATTATCGCGGCAAGAATGACGCAATAAAGTCTAGCATTTGGAGCACCCGCGGGCCTAATGCTGCCCGCAATTTGAAAGAGTAAAAAGTAGTCAATTTTGAAAAAAAGAGTAAACCCCTGGTAAGGAAATACATGAACCTGACTCATGGCAAATATAAGTACAATACATATATTTAGAACTTTATATAAATGCATAAAGTGCCAGACCATAGCTGGGGTGTCTTAAGTAATAAAAAACATACTTACCAAAAAGACACCCATCCACAAATAGCAGATAGCCAAACCAGTACTGAAACAGTTATCAGTAGAGGTAATGGTATATGAGAGTATATCATCGATCTGAAAAGGGAGGTAGGAGATGAATCTTTACGACCGATAACAGAGAACCTATGAAAAAGATCCCCGTTAGGGAAATCATTGCATTCAATAGGTGATACTCTGTTCACATCCCTCTGACATTCGCTGTACTCTGAGAGGAATCGGGCTTCAAAATGCTGAGAAGCGCATGTCAACGTAGAAATCTTAGCACAAACTTGCTTCACCACCTCCATAGGAGGCAAAGTTTGTAAAACTGAATTGTGGGTGTGGTGAGGGGTGTATTTATAGGCATTTTGAGGTTTGGGAAACTTTGCCCCTCCTGGTAGGATTGTATATCCCATACGTCACTAGCTCATGGACTCTTACCAATTACATGAAATAAATATTTGTATGTTTCTAATAATATGAAAATGTCATTTTAATAACTACAGTGCTGCTAGACAAGTGTGGCATATGTTAAATATAAAAAAAGGTTTATGATTCAAGGCAAGTAATCATATTAATTTTCTTTGAATCTACCTTAAATAAAATTCTGATGCTATCTTTTAACAATACTAGAACTGTGTCAGAATAAAAAGGCTGACACTTTTAACAATGACCTTCAGTTTATCAATGAAAATAAAACAAAATGTAGTTAATATCTGTAGATGGCATGCATAAACTAGAAAATGGCCAGGAAAATAGCTAATGATGTGTATGTAACACATGTAGTAATGTGTATTTTGAAAGCTGAATAAGCAGGTTAGCTAATAACCTTGTTTATGAGAACAGAATTATATAATAAAAGTTAGATTATTGAAACTAAAAGGATAAGTATATGTAGGAAAAGGTTAAGGATCTCCTAATTGTGTAATTTAGGTTGAAATGATTTTTATTAAATACAATAGTTTTACAGCAAACAATGAGGAAAAACAAATCAAAACATATTCAAATGTAGGGACACGATTATACAGATGTCATTGTAGAATAATACCATGTCTTATACATGGAACCACCATTTCTACAGGTATCATGACGATATCACAGTATCATATCCCCTTTTCACAATTCTTAAAAGTATCTAATCCGTCTCATACATTTAGTACAAAAAAGGAAAAAACCTTAACTAACCTTAACTCCCCCTCAACTTCCCTCCCTCCCCCCCCCCCCCCCCCCGGGTGGTGCCATACAATTTCCTAAGCAAACTAGTCATCCTTAAGTTCTAACTGTTCCTAAAAAAAGATCATTGTTTTCTTGTCTATGGGTATTTCCTCGTTTAATGTTCTAGATCACATGTAATCCAGGAGACCTCCTATATTCCTCCTTCTACCTCTGCATCTCTTAAGTATTACCCTGACCTAATATCCAGTAGTACCAGATCTTCTGAAACTGCTCTGGTTGCCCCTGTGACCAAGCTGCCAGTTCTGATAGGGTGTACGTGTCTGCAATCTTCCCTACCACTTCCCGCCATGTAGGTGCTCCAACTTTCCAATGACGGGCTATGCATATTCTTAAACATGTGCAGAGTATTCTAATAAACTTGTTGATTGTCGTGTTGAAAGGTTTTACCCTTTCGTGTAGCAAAGCCTGTGATATTGTGAGATTAATTCTATCTCCCAGTAAGCTACCTATCAATTCTGATAATTTTTCCCACAGTGCTTGTATCCTTTGACAATCCCACCACATGTGTCGGTAAGTACCTTTTTCTGGGCAGCCCCTATAGCAGTGTCCATTGTGTGTTGAGATAAAGTATGCTGTCCTCTCAGGTGTCAAATACCATCTGAACATTACTTTGATACAATTTTCTCTCATGTCTGCACTAATCATACCCCCGTAAGAGTTCAGCATCATTTCGTTCCATTCACCCGTATTCCATACCTCTGCTGTATCTCTCTCCCATCTCTCTGTAACAGCCAGTTTAGTGTCATATTTGGTTTTCTGAATTAATACATAAAGTCGCGAGATCAGTTTTTTCCCCCTAGTATCTATCTTGACCATTCTCTCCAGTTCAGTGAGTGGGTGTGCTTGTTTGTGTTTCATGTATGCTGTTACTGCCGAGTTGATCTGTAAATACAAAAACCAATGTAGTTTTTCTGGGTCAATTTGGTCCCTAATTTGGTTAAACGTAAGCAGTTTGGGGCCCGATACAAAGTCGGCCACCCTATATAGGCCTTTATTCGCCCATTTATCTACTAATTTTCTCGAATCTCTAGGTAGAAGAAACTTGATTGGTTTTAACAATGATTCCGGACTACAAAGCCGCAGCCCTATCGCTATCTTATTCCACAGTCTGACTGCTTCTTGTGTTATTGGTGATCTATATGTTCCCACTTTTGGAAGTGCATCTGGGTCCCATATAATGTCTGCTGCTCTAGCGCTGCTCGCTATCTCCGATTCTACCTGTGGCCATACCATATCCATGTTGTGTTTGCTCAAGAGAACCGTCTGTGCCAATCTTGAGGCGTGAAAATATTCTACTAGATTTGGAACCCCTACTCCTCCTGCCTGTCTATGTAGCTTCAGCAGCTGTGATGCTATTCTGGTTCTACCGTCTCCTCTCAAAAATTTCAGAAGATCTACCTGTAAAGTTTCTAGTTCTGGGAGGGGTATATTAGTCGGTATTGCTCGAAATAAGTACATTAGTCTAGGAAGGATATTCATCTTAATAGACATTAGCCTACCATACCATGAAAAATTATGTTTCTTCCACTTCCTTAAGTCATTTCTAATGGTTTTGTAAACAGGGATATAGTTTAATCTATAGAGGTCCGTCAGTTTGTCGCCTACTTTGATTCCTAGATACGTGATATGACTCTTAACCCATGAGAATGCAAAATTTAACTCTATTGCTTTCTTAGTATGCTGTGGTAAATTGATCGCTAACGCCTCGCACTTGTCAGAGTTTATCTTATAGCCCGAAATCTCCGCGTACTCTCCTAATATTTTGTATAGGTGGGGCAAGGAGCTCATAGGCTTAGTAATCGTTAGCAACACATCATCCGCAAACAGCATCAATTTATACTCAGAGATTGTTACTTGCACTCCTGAGATGTCTCTCGAATTCCTAATATATGCAGCCAATGGTTCTATACAAATTGCAAATAGCAACGGTGATAGCGGGCACCCCTGCCGTGTCCCATTTAGAATGTTAATTTGCCTTGATAAGTAACCTGCTGCTCCCACCACTGCCGTCGGCCCAGAGTAAATGATACCTAACGCCTTAATAAAGGCTCCATTAAATCCCATGACCTCTAATACCTTGAACATGAATTTCCAGTCCACCCTGTCGAACGCTTTTTCTGCGTCTAGCGACAGGAATAGAGCTGGTGTCCCTGTCGCGTTTAGGTAGTCCAGTAAAGTAAGCGTTCGTCTAACATTATCAGGGGCTTCTCTGTCTTGGACAAATCCCACCTGATCTTGGTGGATCAGGGAGGGTAATATCTTTTTTAGTCTATTCGCCATTACCTTAGCAAATATTTTTATATCATGGTTGATCAGGGAGATTGGCCGATAGTTTTGACATAGTTTACTATTTTTCCCACCTTTTGGTATAACTATAATCTTTGCCTGAAGCATTTCTCTGGGTAATTCCCACCCCTCCATTATCCCATTACAAAAAGTAACTAAATGGGGAAGTAATTCTTGTTTAAAAAGTTTGTAATATTCTCCCGTCAGACCGTCGGGTCCCGCCGCCTTACCCGCTTTGAGATCTTTAATTACTCCTAGGATTTCCGGTGCTGTTATCTTTGAGTTAAGGGTCTCCAAATCATCTTCCCTTATGGTTTTCAAATCAGCTTTGTCTAAGAAGCTGGAAATATGAGTATCATTATTCCCTGCTGCTACCTTTTTCCCGTCATATAATTGCTCGTAATAGTGAGCAAAACTGTCTGCAATTGTTTGTGGGTCTGAAGTAGTTTCTCCCCTGTGTGTGACTAGCTTAGGTATAGTAAAGAACTTATTTTTTTCCCTTAGTTTGTGTGCCAGATATCTATCTGGCTTATTTGCGTATACAAAATAATGGGCCTTGAGCCGTAGAGCTGCTCTTATAGAAGCTTCATTCAGTAATTTAGCTAACTCCCCTCTTTTAGTGATCAATGTTTTGTATGTTCTCTCAGATAGTGTTCTCTGGTGTTCCTTCTCTAACTGTTCAACTTCTTTTTGCAATGTGTTGACTAGCGCAAGTACTGTCTTGTTTTTTATGGACTTTTCCTTTATTAGAAGTCCCCTCATCACCGATTTGTGAGCGGCCCATGTCATTAGTGGGTTCTTGACTGTGTTAACGTTTATGTCCCAGTATTCTTTTAATGCCTTTTGCATTCTAACATGTATCTCCCTGTCTTTTAGTAAAGTCGGGTTATATGTCCATGACCGGTGTCTCGTGTAGTTTATGAGTCCCGAAAGTTCTAGATATATAAGTGAATGATCAGACCAGACACATGTCTGAGTTCCCGTTCTTACGAGATTGGGCGCTAGTATTTGGCTAACGTAGATATAGTCAAGTGTCGTGTATATCTTGTGTGCCGATGAATAGTAAGTGTGATCATGTTTTGCTTTACACACTACCTCCCATGAATCTATCAGTCCCTGTTCATCTAATGAGTTTCTAATTGCCTTTATGATGCTATTGTGTCTATGTTGTTTACTTGTTATTTTTTGAGAGTCATGTCCTCCGTGTGGAGTCATATTAACATTAAAGTCACCTGCTACGATTAATCTTGTCTGTGACCATTGTGTGAGCAATGACGATATCTTAGAAAAGAATAAATTTTGTGTTTCGTTGGGGGCGTATATATTACATAGTGTGACTGTGGTCCCTTGAAGGGAGCCCTGGATAATAACAAATCGTCCCTCTTTATCCGTGACTACTCTATCTGTCACAAAATCTAATGATCTATGAATTAATATAGAGACCCCTCTCTTTTTAGTTTCGGCTGTAGAATGATAGTGTAACGGAAATTGATGTGACCAGAACTTTGGAACCCCTGATTTCGTGAAATGTGTCTCCTGTAAAAAGATTATTTTAGCTCTTGTTTTCAAGTATTGTGTCATGGCAGTTTTTCTCTTAATGTCTGTGTTCAACCCCCTTGCATTGTGCGATAGCAGGATAAAGTTATGTGACATCTCCGTTACTTCCCTCCATCTCCCCTTGTCTCCTTATTTTGTTCCTACCTGAGGTAAACACTACATGATATATTCTCTGAGCCTCAAGAATTCTGAGGATCTTGGTATTGCACCCCCATACCCATATTTCGTTACTCTTATACATTGTATTACCCGGCACCACCCGGAGACAAACATTGAAAAATAGAACCAAACATAACATAAAAACTAAAAGTCCTTCATTTGTGACTAAACATTGCATTTTTTCTCAATTAGGCAGTTACAGTGTTTAACTTAACTATCTAAATATTCTTTAAAGGCAGATACTATTATTTATTCAGCTGCAGTAACTTCACCCATAACTATATTTTTGCTAAGAAAAAAAAAAGGGTTTTCTTAATTATTTGGAATATTTAACCTGGTTATATATTTTAATTCAAAAGACATAAAACACAAAGAAAGGTCCTTATCGGTATCCAGGTACCACCATAGTCTTTATATCTTCTCCTCTCAGGTTGTAACCTTGTCTCTGTCAGTATGACTAGTTCGTCATTAAAACATCCTGACACTAACTTGTGATCACATTTACTTAAAATATATCTAAAACAAGTATAAACACAAAATATACTCATCTGTCCGAAGTTATGATCAGTCTGGAGGAACAAAGATTCCTGCAGACACTGTCAGGTGTGTCTGCTCCTGCTTCAGGATTTAACATTTTCTGTATTATGAATACACCTGATGCTTCATGTCTTCCTTTTTTTCTCCGGTATTTTAGACCATCTTTTTTGAAAAGACGGCCTGCCCCCTGGATCACTTCCAGTGGGTGGTTTTTGATGTTGCATAACAGGAGGATCTATTTTCATTCTTCTACAGATGTCTGGCATCTCCTCGGGGTCTTTCATAGATATTATCCTATTTTCCCAAGTGATGTGCAGAGCAAACGGGAAACTCCATCTATACGGGATTTGGGCCTTCCTCAATTGTGTTGTAAGGGGCCTAAGGGCACCCCTTCTCTGCAGGGTCCTCAAGCATAAGTCCTGGTAGAACTGGATCACGTTGCCCTGATGTTTGTATGTCGGATTTCTTCGTGCTGCTGCCAATATTTCCTCCTTTTCTTGGTATCTTAGCATCCTGATGATGATATCTCTAGGGGGGTCATCCCCTTTAGGTTTGGGTCGTAAGGCCCTGTGCGCCCTTTCTATTTGAAATTTATTTTCGTCTCCTGTTCCTGTGATACCTTGAAATAGGTTAAGCAGATACAAATTCATTTCTTTAGGGGTTACTGACTCTGGCACTCCTTTCAGCCTAATATTGCAGCGACGGCTGCGGTTTTCCAAGTCCTCAAGCTTGTCATAGATATCTTCAATGTCTTGTTGTTGGGCTTTTGTTTGATCTGTGACTTCATTTAAGCCTTCAGCCAATGTATCTCCACTTTCTTCTAGTGTATTTACTCTGGATCCTAATTCACCAATCTCCTGCTTGAGTTCTGTGAGGCTATTGGTAACTGTGTTTTGCAATGTCTCCATCTTTTCCAGAAGCTTGTCAAAATTCATTGATATGTCCTGTTTAGAGACCAGATTATCTAGATCTGCTTTTGTTATAGGTGCTTGATTTCCCAGATCTGTTAGGAAGTCTGCATCATTTCCCTGTTCTCCGTCTGAACGAGGTGATTGCTGCTCTGGGGATTTCTCCCCTCTGGTAGCTTTAAAGAAAATAGGTGCAGTAGTTTGTTTGCCCAAGGGCCCAACTTTGGTGCTTCTTTTAGAGGTCATAGTAGCAGTGTCTAATTGAAAGATATGATCAGCTCGCAGTGACTGCTTATTAATGTCAGCCCACTGCAGTGGATAATTGTCTTCAGGAATTTGTGATTCTTTATTTTAAGAGTTATTCCCCTTACTCCTTGGTTCTATAGATATGCCTGCATGTTCATATATATCTAGCAAATTGCTGACCAATCTGTCATGTGTTCTATGTGTTCAGATATTTGTTTTAACACTGCGTGTCTGTGGTGATCCAAATGTTCTGTATGATGGCGTTGTACATTATCGTCCTCCAAGTCTTTTCATTTCTTCACTCATTGGTTATAATAGTGAGTTGGGGTTTTAGCGTTTAGACTTTCCTACTTGTGTCTTAGAGTATGGGTATATGTTTCAATACATCTTGTTTTAGCCCCTCTGCGTACTGTATATATTGTCCACTGATGTCTTCTACCGGTGTTTAAATTGGAATAAAAGAAAGGCTGTCTCTGGTTTTCTCCCCTTATTTTTCATAATCAATGCAGCCCCTCTTATGTTGTGACCTCTCAATTTCCTTATTTATGGTGTTTAGTCAGAGTGTTAATTATGGCTTTGTACCCCACATAGTTTACAGCTTGAGCAGTCAGTGCAGCTTTCCTTTCTAACGCTGCGTTATGTCCTTCACTATGGCGCCATTTGTCTAGCAGGGGTCTGACAGAGTTAAAGATTCCTTTTACCTGTCTCCGGTTATCGCTCCCTGTATGTTGGAGCCTTTGCTGTCCTTCTCAGTCCTTGACCCCTTCAGTTTCCCACTTCTCGCTCACCAGCTTTCAATTTAAAGCATCGTTCAGGGATTCCGATTCTCGTTGCGCCACGTGGGTAGCCGACACTGGCCTTATCGGCGTGAGCCCTCTTTATATGGCTTGTCTGCTTGCTGCGCGGTGAAAAGCGTTCTGGTCATCTGTTGTGCATGTCTCCGGTCAGTGTTTCACTGACTTGTGAGTTCCACAGCTGCTGTTTTCAGGTCGCTTTTGCCTTTTGGTTGTGTATACTGCCTGGAGCTTTCCACTTATGCGGCCATTACCTGGCCTCTCCAGACTCCCCCTATCCTAATTGTGTAATTTAAAGGGACAGTAAGCAAACTATATATTACTGATGAAGCAATGTGAGCTTTTGTCAAAAAAACAAAAAAGTTTTGTTTTGTTCCAGATTACAAGTTCAAAAATGTATGCACAGTTGTGGACAAGTTTGGATTTAGTGTCCATAGAGGCTCGTTGTCAAAAAAGCCATTCACAAATTCATAATCTCTTAAAAAGATGCATGGCAGTAAGACATGGGGTAACAATTTACAGTTTAAAAGAATAGAAAATCTTTAAAAAAAAAAAAAAAAGATATTTTAGGTGTTTTGCATATAAACTCCCAGTCACCATTTTGTTTACAGCTTTAGATGGGTTAGAAGTGGTGCTGATGGAAACAGATTGTAGTCGCTAACTATAAAAGCCATGACTAAGTGATCTCCTCTAAAAACATGATTTTAATAACACCAGTACTGTTAGATGCGAGTGAGATTTACAATCAAATATCAGAAATGAAACGCCATTTGAAGATGTTGGTGTTCTGCAGTGAGTTTTCCTGCAGATCCATTTAGCAGTACATGATATCCCATAGTCATCACATCTACATATGTTTATGTTCCTATACATATGTAAATCTTTACCCTGTTGACTGTATACAGCCTCTACAATGGGGATGAATCAAGCTTTAATGAATCAATACCATGTATGTTAACAAACCAACCAATAGAATGTCTCCCGTGGCCATTTCAGTGTTTAACATATGAGCAAGCAAATAGACTGTTTAGCTATAACAGTGAAATGGTGTAATAGATGTCCGAAATGCCCTTCAGTGGACTTAACAAGTGACTAGAGGTGCTAAATTTGATGAGTCAAAAAACATAATTTATGCTTACCAGATAAATTCCTTTCCTTCCGTATAGGGAGAGTCCACGGCTTCATTCCTTACTGTTGAGAAATACAACACCTGGCCACCAGGAGGCAAAGACACCCCAGCCAAAGGCTTAAATATCCGTCCCACTTCCTCATTATCCCAGTCATTCTGCGGAGGGAAAAAGGAAAAGTAGCAGAAACATTAGGGTATAAATGGTGCCAGAAGAATAAAATAAATAGGGGACCACCCATAGACAAGAAAAAACATGTGGGGGCCGTGGACTCTCCCTATCCAGAAGGAAAGGAATTTATCTGGTAAGCATAAATTATGTTGTCCTTTATAAGATAGGGAGAGTCCACGGCTTAATTCCTTACTGTTAGGGAAACTATACCCAAGCTCCAGAGGACACTAAATGAATAACGGAATGGAACAAAAAAGAAGAGGCAGACCCTATTCTAACGGCACCACAGCCTGCAAAGCTATTCTCCCAAAAGCTGCTCTAGCCGAAGCAAAGACATCAAACTTCTAACATTTTGAAAAAGTATGTAAGGAGGACCAGGTAGCCGCCTTACAAATCTGATCCATAAAGGCCTCGTTCTTAAAGGCCCAAGAGGAAGCCACTGCTCTAGTGGAATGAGACGTTATCCTCACAGAAGGACAATGTCCTGCTGTCTCGTAAGCTAAGCGGATGACACTACTTAACCAAAAAGATAGGGAATTTGAAGTAGCCTTCTGCCCCTTATGCTTCCCCGAATAGACAACAAATAGGAAGATTGTCTGAACTCCTTAGTAGCCTGAAGATAGAACTTCAAGGCATGAACCACATCCAAATTGTGAAGTAAGCGTTCCTTTGATGAAGAAGGATTAGGACACAAGGAAGGACACAACCTTAGGAAGAAAACCTAATTTAGCATGTAAAACTGCCTTATCAGCATGAAAAATCAGATAAGGGGGCTCACATTGCAAAGCAGAGATCTCAGAAACTCTGCACACAGAGGCAATAGCCAATAAAAAGAGAAACTTCCAAGATAACAATCTAATGTCAACGGAATGCAGAGGCTCAAACGGAATCTGTTGCAAAACTGGAAGAACAAGATTTTAGGCTCCAAGGAGGAGCCCCAGATCTAAACACAGGTCTGATCCTAATCAGAGCCTTAACAAAGAACTGTACGTCTGAAAGCTCAGCCAGTCTCTTGTGCAATAAAACCGAGACTGACTCAGGGTACTAGCAGAAATGCCCTTCTCTAGCAGATCCTGGAGAAAAGATAAGATCCTGGCAACCTTAACTCTGTGCCAGGAAAACCCACGCTCTTCACACCAGAATAAGTAGGTCCTCCACACCTTGTGGTAGATACGCCGAGTAACTGGTTTACAAGCTTGAATAAGAGTATCAATGACACTCTCAGAGAAACCTCTCTTAGCTAAGACTAAGCGTTTATTCTCCACGCAGTCAGCCTCAGAGAATCTAGATTTTGATGAACAAATGGACCTTGTATCAGCAGGTCTCTGCGACAAGGTAACTTCCACGGAGGAGATGAGGACAACCTCACTAGATACGCAAACTACTTCCTTAGTGGCCACGATCGAGCATTCAGGATTACTGATACCCACTCCTGCTTGATGCAGGCCACCCCTCGAGGAAGAAGCGGTAAGGAGGAAAAAGATATATGGGTTTGAACCTCCAGGGCACTGCTAGTGCATCTATTAGATCCGCCTTGGGATCCCTCAACCTCGACCTGTACCTGGGTAGCTTGGTATTGAGACGGGACGCCATGAGATCTATCTCCGGCGTCCCCCACTTTCTGCATATCTCTGCAAACACATCGGGATGGAGAGACCATTCCCCTAGACGGAAGGATTGCCTGCTCAGATAATCCGCCCCCCAGTTGTCCACACAGGGAATGTGAATTGCTGACAGTGAACAGCTGTGGGCCTCCGCCCACTCCAGAATCTAAGATACTTCCTTCATGGCCAAGGAACTTCTCATTCTCCCTGTGATGGTTGATGTAATCCACCAAGGTTATATTGTCTGATTTGAATCTGATAAACTGGGACAAAACCAGAAGTGGCCAAGTCTTCAAGGCCTTGAAGATTGCCCGTAGTTCCAAAATATTGATCGGAAGGGAGGACTCCTCCTGAGTCCACAACCCCTATGCCTTCCTGGCACCTCAAACAGCTCCCCATCCGGATAGGCTTACATCCGTAGTCACAATCTCCCAGGATGGTCTTAAGAAGCATGTCCCTCGGGACAGATGATCTGGACAGAGCCACCAAGAGAGCGATTCTCTCGACCGGCTGTCTAATGCAATCTGTTGAGACAGATCTTAATGATCGCCGTTCCACTGCCTCAGCATGCACAGTTGTAAAGGTCTGAGGCTGAACCTGGCAAAAGGAATGATGTCCATGCAGGACACCATGAGACCAATCACCTCCATACACTGAGCCACAGAGGGACTCAAGGAGGTCCAGAGGGAAAGACATGCCGAAGTTAGCTTGCAATGTCTCTGGTCTGTTAGAAATATCCTCCTAGATATGGAGTCTATTATAGTACCCAGGAATTCCACCCTGTTACTTGAGATAAGAGAACTCTTTTCCAAGTTTATCTTCCATACATGTGATCGAAGAAGACTGAGAAGGGACTCTGAGAATTCTTCTGCAAAACGAAAGGATGTTGCTTGCACCAGTATATTGTCCAAGTATGGGGCTACTGCAATACCCTGAGTTCTGGCAACGGCTAGAAGAGCCCCTAAAACCTTCCTAAAGATTCTTGGAGCAGTAGCTAGGCCAAATGGAAGGGCAATGAACTGGAAGTGCTGGTCCAGGAATGCAAACCTCAGGAAATGAAAGTGTTCCCTGTGGATTGGAACATGAAGGTAAGAGTCCTTCAGATCTATAGTGGTCATAAACTGGCCTTTTTGAATTAAAGGAAGGATGGACCTTATCGTCTCCATCTTGAAGGAAGAGACACTGAGAAATCTGTTTAAGCACTTTAGGTCCAGAATTGGGCAGAAAGTTCCTTCATTCTTTGGGACTACGAAAAAGGTTGAATAAAACCCCTAACCTTTTTCTTAGGTAGGCACAGGGGACAACAACTCCTAAGAAGGATAGATCCCAAACTCACCCTAGAAAGGCATCCCTCTTTTCTGGTCTGGAAAACAGATTCGAGAGAAGGAATCTGCCCCTTGGCGGATGAGATTTGAAGCCTATCTTGTATCCCTGAGATACCATCTCCAGGACCCATGAATCCTGTGAACCAGGACCAGGCGTCTGAAAAAAGAGACAGTCTGCCCCCAACACGATCCGATCCCGGATCGGGGGCCACCCCTTCATGCCGATTTGTTTTCGGCGGGCTTCTTATTCTGCTTGGATTTATTCCAGGACTGAGCCGGCTTCCAAGTACTCTTGGGTTGCTCGGGCTTGGAGGTGGATTGTTGTCATTAGGATTTGTCAGAACAAAAGGAACGAAAATTAGAAGATTGTCATCCCTTAGACTTGTTCTTCTTATCTTGCGGTAGGAAGGCACCCTTGTCTCCGGTAACCGTAGAAATAATGTAGTCCAGGCCTGGACCAAATAAAATCTTTCCCTTGAAGGGTAGAGAAAGGAGTCTGAACTTAAAAGTCATATCCACAGACCAAGACTTCAACCAGAGCACCCAGTGGGCTAGGACCGCAAAGCCAGAGGCCTTTGCATTTAGACAAATAATTTGCATGTTCGCATAACAGATAAAAGAATTAGCAATTCTCAGAGCTTTAATTCTGTCTTGAATATCTTCGAGGGGAGACTCCACCTCAATGAGTTCCGACAAAGTGTTGCACCAGTAGGTAGCCGCTCCAGAAACCGCGGCAACTGCAGCCGCCGGTTGAAACAAAAATTCCGTATTTTGCAACATCTTTCTCAGAAAGGTTTCCATTTTCTTATCCATCGGCTCTCTGAATGAAGAACTATCCTCAAGAGGTATAGTAGTACGTTTAGCAAGCGTAGGGATAGCACCATCCACCTTAGGAATGGAGCCCCACAAATCCAGTTGAGAGTCCGGGACCGGGAACAACTTTTTAAAAGTAGACGAGGGTGAAAAGGAGGAACCAATCATTTCCCATTCGTTCTTAATAATGTTCGCCATCTTAACCGGCACAGGAAAAGTCAAAGGAACTTTCCTGTCTTTGTAAACTCTGTCTAATTTAGGTATCATAGGTTCTTCAGGCAGCGTGGCCTCTGAATCCTCTAACGTAGACAGAACCTCTTTTAATAATAAACGCAAGTGCTCAATTTTAAATCTTAAGGATGGTTCCTCCACAGCAGGAGGCTTAGACGCTAAGGACTCCGACCCAGAAAATTCACCCTCTGAAGCTACAAAGGTTAATTCATCATCGGATAACTGGGACATAATAGCTAAATCCGATAAATATTTAGATGACTCCGGGTCAGGAGAGCAATGTTTAACCTTTCTCTTGCGTTTGTTAGAGCGAGGTAATGCATTGAGGGCCGCAGACACTGCCGTTTGTAACTGCGTGGCAAAGTCCTCAGGAAGAAGGCCCTCTCCGGATGGAGGATTACATGTGCTACGGGGAACTGCATGTGGAGTGGATAATGTAGCAAGGGTAGTAATCTCACGGGACGTCGAGTCCTGAGAGGTAGACGGCTCAGAGGGACTAAGAGCCTTAGCAGACTTGTCTCCCTTCTTAGACTTTATAACGGTGTTAAGGCATGTGGAACATAATTGAGTGGGCGGGAAAACCCTGGCCTCCTCACATTATAAACAGGTATGATTTAGTACAGAAGGTGTACCTTCTAAGATGTCAGGGTCCTCCATAGCTCAGGTTATACCCACAGGACACAAATAAAAATGTTTCTTATTATAGAAAACTGCACCTTTATACTCCCAATGGCTGGAGCACTTACCACCTTCTAGACCCAGACAGTTAACAGAGGAAACACTCTCCTCATGTTCAAATCTCAGCCAGAATGGAGGAAATGAACATAGATCACACCTGGTCACATGGAATGCAAGACAGTACTTTCCCTGTTATTACAAAAACAGCAAGTAATAGGACCTGTGCAACAATTTCAAAAACGAAAGTAAAACTTAAAAGTGAAACAGTCTAACAGCCCAGGAAAAAAATCACACAAAGCAGCATGTAAATAATTAATACACTGATTAATTAACCCCAACTGTTCAATAAACCCCCTTCAGAGGATATTAACCCTAATTCCTATCAAGGTATAAAGGAGCCACACTGTGACCCTGTTACAGCGTTTTATGTATAAAAATTGAAACAATCTTACCTCCAGAATCCATGCTGTGGAACAGAACACAGCCTCTCAAGTGTGACAGTCTTATAGCAGCGCTCCTGACATGGACTTGAGTGAGAGAAAGCAGGCAGTGAAACTCATCAACACTGATTGCTTAGGAGCTGTTAGCAGTAGTCTGGATGGTTTTGCAGAACAAACTTTCCCTGCATCTCCAGACTCTAACTTTCATCAATACTCTCTGAGAGGTTGACATGACTACTTAAATCTCCAGTCCTATCTCGAAGGGAAGATACCCTTTTTCAGGATTCTCTGAATCTTCTGCCACCTCTCTGCAACCTCCTAACATGACGAAAGGCAAAGAATGACTGGGGTAATGAGGAAGTGGGAGGGATATTTATACCTTTGGCTGGGGTGTCTTTTCCTCCTCCTGGTGGCCAGGTGTTGAATTTCAAAACAGTAAGGAATGAAGACTTGGACTCTCCCTATCTTAGGAAGGAAATGGTCTTAAAAAACTGTTGAAAAGTGAGCAGAAAACATATTGTGATGGCCGAGCTGTTTTCAGCTCCACAGAGAAAATAAGGCTTTTTTCACGGATCCAAAAAACTCGTTGGCGAGCATGAGAATCAGCTGAAAACATGCTATTGTGATCATGCCAAATCGAACAGTAGCTAAAAATGCCTCTCACAAAAGCTTGAGATTGAGGACTAAATGTCAAAATACTGTCCCTTTAAGTGCAAAGTCTCTCCAATATCTATGCAAAAATGTCTTGATAGTCTCTTACACAGTTACAGGCAAATATGAGTTCACAGAAAGTGCAATGTGTATTTTTCTTATGTTTCACTCTTATGGTTGTTATTGTGAACCATTGCTGTACTTCAGATGCACTTTTCTATAGCCAGATATACAGTATATAGCACATGGGGTCAAACAGAGAAAAAAGGAATAAGCCAGTTAGAGAGAAACGGAAACACTTTGGGCAAAATATATCATTTTGCGATCAAACAGGATTCATGTTGTGAATCTGTTCTCATTCCATTGCAGATTGTGGGGTGCATTTGTTCTCCATATTTACATGTGAACACTTATGCAATGCCACCCCCTACCCTTGCACAACCAATTGAGTGAGAGTAGGACTTCTCAAACGCCCCGAGTGAATGAATCCGGGGTGATTTTCATCTGGCAAATCCAAGTTGACGAGAGGGTTTACAAACAGCGGTTTAAACTCATGATAAATCTTGCACTTTGTGCGTTTCAAATTGGGAGAGGTAGTGGAGCAGTTTGTAATGAGGAAGTATGTAACAAAAAAGAACTGGCAACAGTAATCTAAATGTATTCATCTAAGACAATACATATACAATATATTCAGAGTAGTGTAAGTATGCATCAGCAAGTTAGTATAACTCAGCTTAGAAAACCAAGTTGGTGAAAAATGTCCAAATCAACTATTCTCTTGTTACTATTAAAAGCAAAGTTGTCTAACCACAAAAAAGACATGTAACTGACTTAAAGGTACATTAAACACTTTGTTTCATTAAAACTTTGTACTTATTTTGTTGTCAATATTTAGACATCTAATGAAACTTTAAAATATACATCTACAAGTTATTCTCAGACTAATATTTTCTTTGAACGCTTCATTCTATCTAGCATTTATTTAGTGTTTAATGTCCCTTTAAGGATGAACTTTTAAACCCAACCTACTAAGTCACCTACTGACCTACTATGATTAGGATCTAACTCTAGCAAGCCTCAGATGTTAAATGCATAGCACATATATATATCAGTTATGAATTAGGGGAAATAACCTTGCAATGGTTAAAATGCAAGTGCAAATGTTTTTCACACATAATCACAATGTATATGCAATAATGCTAACATTTAAAAAAGTGTACTGAATCCCCTTGCAATTATTTTCAAATAAGTGTTGTAAAAAATAAAATGTCAAATTTGGTTAAAAAATTATTTTACTTACTTGTTCTATTAAAATGTAGATTTCTATCCAATCAGATTTTGTGAAGTTCATTACAATTCTACATTCTAAGTCAAACAGCTTCAGTTTAAAGGGACACTATACCCAAACATTTTCTTTCATGATTAAGGTAGAGAATATAATTTTAAACAACATTCCAATTTACTTCTATTACCTAATTTGCTTTATTATTTAGATATACTTTAATGAAGAAATAGCAATGCACACAGTGAACCAATCACAGGAGGCATCTATGTGCAGCTACCAATCAGCAGCTACTAAGCATATCTAGATATGCTTTTCAGCAAAGAATATCAAGAGAATGAAGCAAAACAGATAACAGAAGTAAATTAGAAAGTTGTTTACAATTGTATGCTCTTTCTAAATCATGAAAGAAAAAATGTGGGTTTCATGTCCCTTTAAATTGTAGACAAGTAAATTTTCTGAGGATTTTTAACGGATTTGACACTCCTGTGTTTACCAGACTTTCCACTGGAAATTTTTAATAAGAGCTGGACAGATTTCTACTTGTGAAAAGAACTAAAAAATTATATTCCATTAGCAAGATAATTTGGATTACATAATGTCTTTTTAGTGAAGGTTGATAAACACATGACCTAACATTATTGTTTATTCTTAAAGTGATGCTAAATCCGAGTGATTAAAAAATTTACCATCACTACAAATAAAGTGGACTTTCAATGATGAGTTTGTAAAAAAAAGGTGCTAAACTCACCCTTTCTGTTCTGCAGCTCCTCGCTAAAGTCAGAGCCTCCGGTTGCACATGGCACTGTGCTCTACTCTCAATGAGATCATGTTTCCACCTCTAAACCAATAGCCGTGCTTGCATACAGAACACTGTCAGACGACTAACACTGCTATTGGTTTAGAGGTGGAAAAATCACCTCATTGAGAGAAGAGCGTTGTGCCGTGGACACAGAGTTTAGCGAGGAGCCGCGGCACAGAAAAGGTGTGTTTAGCACCCTTTTTGTTACAAACTCATCACTGAAAGTCTAGCGCTTTTCAACCACTCAGATTTACCATCACTTTAAAGGTAAGGGAACTTTCTCAAATACATTTTAATTTTATTCAGTGTAGTTTATTTACTTACCTTTTGATAGTGTCCTGGCTTTTGTTTTTTCAAATGTCTTCTCTCTGTCTTTGCTTCTATCTTTGTCTTTCTCACTATCATCTTTAAGGTTTATATCTTCTTGCAGATCAGAAGGGCTGGAAAGATGAAGATGAATACACTCCTGGGCAGAAAAAAGAAAAAAATTAGTTTTAATTATTATTTTTTTTTTTTTAATTCTTTATGGTTCTAAAATGTATTGATAACACAGCTGCTCCTGGAGGGCACTTCACCTAATTGTAGTAAAATTTGATGCAGACTCCACTTGAAGAGATTAGAGATAAAGCAATATTGGAGTACTAAAAATATGGCACAGAATAACAGGTCTTTTGCATTCATATCTCCTGTCACACTATGGCTGAGTAACCTGAGATACAAAATGATTTAATCCTAGTCATACTTATTTTGGCTGGTTTGAAATGAGATGTCATTTACAGTTCAGTTCCTAGCGGACAATCATCCATAGGACAAAATCAATTGTTCAATTCATTATAGAACACAAATATTGAATGGGCATGGAAACTGAATGCCCCTCTCACCCTCAGAGGTTGCCCCTCCAGTGCAGAACAGGGCTGAGGCACAATGGAAGGGCAGTGGGGGGAAAGCTTGCACTGCCGCTGCCCGTGCTGTACCTGTTCTGTGGATAATTGGAGAACTGCAGTTTCCAGTGCTGTCAATCTGGCACGGTTCACGAGCATTAAATTCACTAGAGAAATTTTAGAAAAAAAAAAGACTTTATGCTTTTATTTGCTCTTTCACCATCTGTTCCACATTTATAAACCAACAATGTAAATGACATTCTTTTACGTATGGTTTCTCTTTATCATTTCTTATGTGGTTTCATTTGGTTTTATTTTTAACTGATTATTGTTAAGTATTTTTTTTTTTATATTTACAAATTTAGAAAATATAAATATTCCATTATAATAGTTTTTAATTGATTATAACAAGCGAGAAATGTTTAAACAAAAGTTTAAATATATCTTCTCATTGAATAACTTAATTAATTTCTAACCCGCAGTTTTACACGTTTTGGCAAATATTTAACAGTCATTTTATATATAACAGACTGTAAAATTGTGTATACAGACTAGATTACTGTTCTATACATTTTAGGCATTTTATTTCATTATGCATGTTAAAGAATAATGAGACGAAAATGTTATTAAATTTACATTTGCTGATCTTAGCATTATGCAAAATTTTATTTTTAGAAATGCCAATGTACCAATTTCTTTACGTATATGACTGCTTTTATTAAAAAAATATATGCAATACTACCTTAATAAGACATGATTAATACTTTAAAGGGACATTAAACACTAAGGACAAGATTACGAGTGGAGCGCTGTCTTAACATGCGCCCATACAGGGGCAAATTTGCCCATTTACCGGTGCACGTTAAATAACTAGCCATACCAAGTGGCTGGTTAACGTGACCGTGAGCTTGCGGTTTCACTTTTCGCTAGAATTCATGAACCAGAGATCTGATCTCTGGTTAATGAAAAAAGTTGCCCCATTTTCACCCAAAATAAAGATGACAGTAGAGTATCAATAAATAAACATATGAGCATCTTTATTTTTTTTTTTTTTTTTTAAACTGCAGAAAGCAGTTATAAGGGGTTAAAGTGAGAAAAAAATGGCACTGAAAGTGCCTTTACATGGAGGTAAATGGGAGACTGTGTTTTCACTATAAATATATATGCTTATTTACATATATATATATTTATGTGTTTATACAATATAAACATATAAATATATTTGTATATATTCATATACATTTATTTATTGCTGCCCAACGCTGAACGAATTGCCCACTGCGCTAGGTGGTTTAACGCGTCTATCGGCATCCAAATGAGGCTCCAATTGAAGCCTATGGAAGGCTTCTGGGCAATGTGAACATGAGGTCGCGTTTGCATTACGCCTCACTTGTAATACCAGCGCACATTTACGTGAGCTGGTATAACTGAGTGGAGTCCAAATATCGAACTTGCATAAGCGCAATATTGTGCTCCACTCATAATCTAGCCCAAAATAAATGATAGAATGATGCAGTCAAAGAAAAAATTAGTCTGAGAATAACATGTAGATGAGTTGTTTTTTTTTTTAATTTAATAAGTTGTTTAAATAGTGACAAAATAATTGTAAAGTTTTAGTGGCTTTAAAACAATGGAAGCTGCCATGTTGTAACTTAGATTACTGCTGTGGCTAATTAGGGACAGTTATAATTAGGTCACTAGAGTGTGCAGCCAATGGGGCCGATTTATCATCGGTCTGTCCGACATGGTCCGCTCAGCAGATCATGTCCGACAGACATTTATCATTGCACAAGCAGTTCGTTTGAACTGCTTGTGCAATGCCGCCCCCTGCTGATGACTCGTGGCCAATTGGCCGCTAGTGAGTGGTGTCAATCAGCCCGATCGTATAGGATAGGGCGGATTGATGTCCGCAGCCTCAGAGCAGGCGGACCAGTTATGGAACTTGAGTAATTCGGCCCCAATGGCTGTGTGGAACATAACAGTATTCTGCACTTCCATTTCTAACAGGAACTTAAAAGCTCACAATTTCAGAATGGAATTACAGGTAAAGGGGACAAAATAAATAATGAAAGCATATTGTAGATATTTTTTATATATATACACCATTTATCATTTTATATTACCATTTCAAAGTGTTTATTGTCCCTTTAATGCTATAACATAGAAGAATTACTAATTAATGGCTGCATATAGAGGTTTATTATCATGTTTCTGAAGTGGGTTTAAGGGTTACACTTTTTTTTAGCATTTTCTGTTTAATTCTACAGTAAATCACGTTATTAAAAGAATGCCATTTAATATCACAAATAACGAGAAGGATGCTGAGACCAAGTGCCATTCTGTCCTGCTTGACAGCAGAAACAACACATACCGAAGCAACAAAACTCAATGTCGCAGGCATGTATGATAGGGATCTGACAGTGGAGGAGTTGTATTGAACCTTACTAGAAATCATTAGCAAAAGATGAGAAAACTGATACATTGCAATGGGATGCTTTATCACTGTGGGACAAAGCCTTTCTTAATCATGAAGCTTACTGTTAATACTGATAAACACAGTGTAAATAATGGAGCAAATAGTAAAAAAAAAAAAAAAAAAAAAAAAAAAGGCTCTGTGACAGATCTACTATTTAATGTGCATAGTATTTAAATTTAATTTTGCTAATATATATATAATATAGTGAAACAAACAAAAAAATAAATAATATACATCTGGTTTAAAAAATGGTCCTTTAAATGCTTTAAACTAAAATAAATATATGAATACAAAAATTGCAGGATGCTCCCACAAGCCAAGAGCACACTTGTCAACCATGCAATAATTATATAGTAGCTTGGATACAATTAAATATACATCCATAGGTCTTATATGCTAGTGGGATCATTAAGCCCCTTAATAAATGTTTAAAAAAATATATAGAAGCAGGGTTTTTAAACAGGTGTACAATGATCTAATATCTATCAATAATATAAAAAAAAAAATCAGGGTTTAAACTTAGAGTTGCTTAAAATTGTATTAAATATGTTTTAACTCCTCCACTGCTAAAAAAAATGATTTGGTTATTTTTTTTGATGCCAATATCACGGTGGTTCTTCTGCATGTCCTGCACCAACCTTTGTCTTTCATGGTCTAAGATGATTTTAAAACCATATCAGTTTATCCAGAGAATATCTTTGGCGCAGGGAGGAAAATGAGCGAACACAGATGGATGCATGTGTTTATAGAATGCATACAAAATATCAAACAATAAGCACACGTGCATACATACAGATTTACGACTTTGCATGTAAATGTAATTGCTGTTTACTTATGTATGTTTAGCATATATGCTGAATCAAAACACATACATATCAGACACAATGATTTAATGCACCAGCTTTTTCAATTATGAACAGGTAACATAAAAACTGACCCTGTAGACATTTAGACACATCTCGCAAAGACTTTTAATTGTTAAATGTAGACATCTACTGCATATACTGTATATAGTCAAATAAGAAAAGAATACAAATGGGCCATTATATCTGGCAAATTATATAGTATACTTTTTAAACATCCTGATTTTAACAGCTAGCGTCTGACAGCTTCAGAATAAAGAATTATAATTAAATATTATAATCAACACTGCACTTGCCAATTATTTAGCCGAACACTTATAAGGACTTTAATTAAGAACAAATCAACTGTATATGATAACATTTTACGGATAATATTATTACACATATTTAACACAAATGTAAAGAATTTACATACATATACTTACATGCCTATAAATCATGTATGTAAATTCCAGCAGATGAACAAAAAGGCTATATCTGCAATATGGAAATAAAACTATATATTTGTACCTTTCCTAGTACACATTTTATACCATAATGTATGGTGTGTGCCTTTATATTACATCTAAATATCAAGACAATATATACTGCTTTGATGTTTCATCTATCTAATATTTCTATATGTTTGGAACATGTATAATCACACACTAAGAAATACACTAATCTTTAACTCTATATTCCAAGATGTAAATGTTCTATGTATATATTTTTAGTGATAAATAGTAGTATGGAGATCGATATTGATTTAAAAAAAATAAAAAATAAGAATACTCCAAAAAAGAACAGGCACGCACCTGATTGTCTGGGTAATCGTCACCAAATCCACGAGGAGAAGTATCTTCACAAACAGCAAGGCTTCTAACAAGTTTACCCTTAGCTCCGGACTGAATGAAATAGAGATAAAAAAATTAACAAAACACATCATAACTGATGAAGGAATCATGTAATAGAGTGCAAGTGTTACAAGCAAAAAATTATAATTTAATACGATTCTCTCAAGCCTGATAGAAAATATAATAAAATGTATAATTCCATGAAAAAAAAATCATATTCTTTAATTAAGCTAAGCTCCAAAAAAAATCAAATATAAATATTTAATAATAGTTTAGAGTTGCTTACAGTTATTTAGTCTTTACATGGTTTACATGGTTGTACAGAAAAAAAAACTAAATTAAAATGTATGAAGATGAGCAAAGAATGTTTTGCTTGTTTAGAAAATGTATCTTACTGATATATAAAGATGTACAAATATTTGGTAAGAAATATCTGTAAATATAACACATTTTGCATACAAATTCAACTAACATATAATCAAGAAATAAAAAAAACGGATAAATCTGATTGCGTATATTTGTCACCTAAAAATGTTTAGACGTAGAAAATATCCTACCTTAGATCTCTTTTTCTGTTGAATTAGATTTCGTTTCTGAAAAGCAAAAATAAGATATAGGAGTCAAAACAGAAACATTTTCAGCAATACCTTTTTATTTTCCTGAAACTATGAACATTAACAAACAAAGAAAGGCATTATTACTGAATTTACAAGGATGAAACAGAAATGATAATGACAAATTGTCCGCTATTTTTTTTTTTTAAATAGTAAACAAATATATATTACATGTAATGTTGTTACTATTGATATATTATTACTATACTATTGATTCTTATAAAATGTAAGCTAAATTAATCAATTTAAGATTAATTCATTATTTTAATTTTCTCATTAAAGGTTTTAGAGACAATTTCTTAAATGATAGATAAGATGTCTACATTTTTCAGACCATAATATTTTTCTTTTTTTTTCAGTAAATCAAACCGGAGGCTTTAATTATTGTTCTAAAATAAATGTGTGTGTGTTTTTTTTAAATTTATTGGTATTAAACAAATTGAAAATTATAGGCCAATAGAAAAAAAATACATAAGGAAATATTTTTCGGGGACAGAACCTTTATCCTAACAACCATGAACAGTGAAAGAAAAATGTGAAAGATAAATGGATTCCTCAAGATAAAATCACAATAAGGTCTTTCTTTTGATTTTACCTGGATCTCCTCTCTTCTCTCATCTGTTTCCGTTTGATTAATGATGCTCTTCTCTGGGATCGTTGGGGAGGTCTCAGGATCCTGTTCTTTTCCAGGTTCCTCCAGTGACTCTTGGTTCAATTTATCTTGATCAGACATTGTCTCAAACAGAAATTAAATAGAAAAGGTTTGATGACCTACAACAGCAAATAAAATAAACATACAATTAAGCACATAACATCACATATTTATATATATATATATATATATATATATATATATATATATATATATATATATATACACAGATCAACAGATTCATATGTTAGATACTGGTATATAATTATGCACTATATATATATATATATATAATTATGCATTATATATATGCAGTTGTGTGTGTGTATATATATATATATATTATATATATATAAATGTATGTATATATATATATATATGTGTGTATATATATATATATGTGTGTGTGTGTGAGTATATATATATATATATATATATATATATATATATAAAAATGTATGTATATATATATATATATATATATATATATATATATATATATATATATATATATATATATATATGTGTGTGTGTATATATATATATATGTGTGTGTATATATATATGTGTGTGTGTGTATATATATATATGTGTGTGTGTGTGTGTATATATATATATATATATGTGTGTGTGTGTGTGTATATATATATATATATGTGTGTGTGTGTGTATATATATATATATGTGTGTGTGTGTATATATATATATATATATATATATATATATATATATATGTGTGTGTGTATATATATATATATGTATATATATATATATATATATATATATATATATATATATATATATATATATATATATATATATATATATATATATATATATATTTAAACAGACACACACACATACACTGCAAATGTACTTTTAGACACAGCACAAGTGCATACTTACAAACACACATAAATACATATACATCACATGTATATATTTGCAGTATCTATACATGTTGCATGTACACAGATTTATTTCATTTACTACTGAGTCATATCATTTCTTAGGAGACCAATGAAAAAAAAGTAAAGAAAAAGAAAATTAGCAATCTTCTGCTGTGTGGCATAAGCCCTATATACACACAAGACATGCTCCAAGGGGAATAAACTTGATTGGAAAATGATAATTCAATATAAGCATGAAATCTAAATTTGGCAATAAAGATTTCAGGGTCAACATATCTAGACATCAAACTGACAGCTCTATTATTAAAAACATAAGCTTCTTCCCAAACCCCTTGTTATTTTTCTGCACTTTGAAAATCCTACAGGATGTGCTTGGCAGGTAGTGGTAATGAAGATATCTTTACTGCACAGCATTACTCAAAGTTAAAATGACCTGCTATACAAACATTTTAGAAATCTTTTCAAACTTAAAGCCTATTATTTTTTTCTCTATGCCTCCCACTTCCTCTGCATATTACCCCTACCAAAAGTAACAACACCTCCCCCACAGATCACTTGTCAACTAAAATTCATGAATAATTTAGCGTTTTTTTCCACCCACTCTTCAGAAGTGCTTAAACACAAAATAACACCTTTATTAAAGTGCTCGTTACTGCAAGGATACAGTCAATTTCCTACAATATTGTACCTTCAGTATTTTCATTATGTTATTGCTTTTATAATGAACTGAGGGTTAAAATTTAGCGTCTCAAAATAATTTTTTCACATAATTATTTTATTTATCAAAAATTATTTTCTCACTTGTTTCAACTTTAAAATGAAAACTGTTATAATATATATATATATATATATATATATATAGTTACAGAACTGATAATTGTATGGATACCATTCTGCAGTTTTTTTCTTATATTAAATATAAACTTGGCTCATAATATTGAAAAAAATGTTGCGTTGAAGGAAAATGATGGTAGAAATAAAACCTTTAACTCTTATATAAAATGCTAAGCGCATTACTGCTCAACTCATTAAAAAAGAAAAAAATATATATTCTTCTAGTATCGCAGTTAAATCACCTTGCTCTTTGTAAAAAATACTTTATTCCATGAAAAAAAAAAAAATATTAGCGAACATTATTACTTTGTAAAGCAGATTGTTTCATACCTGGATACTTTATGCATTCCAATTAAAATCAATTTATTTGTTAAAAAAAAGAATATGTTTTGTCTACAGAAATATCGTTATATAATGTATTGTCTACTAAAATATCCTTTGTGTGAAATACCTAGCAATACGCTATCTTAGCATTAGTCCAAATAGGTGAAATTGTATATATTTTGATAGACAATACAATTAAGAAAGTAGGAAGGTTGTTTGAAGAATATACAAAAATGAGTCATGTACCTTCAAGATAGGTTAGCTGTCTTAACTCTTGCTGCCGTTCTCTCTCCTTATGTAGCTGTACAATGGTAAAATCCACACAAATGATCAATAGCAATGTTCGTCCCATGTCCCTATTAACAGTTTAGTATGTCATTTTCCAGTCACTTTACCCAGGCAGCTTGACAGATCATCATCAACCTGGAAACACAGGATTAAGTAATAAGGAACTCGGAATACAGAAGCATATAAGATAAAATAAAATCAAAATTCGTACAAAAAATAATAAAACATATAAAGCAAAAAATACTAATGACCAGCTTCAAGCAAATCACTTTCACAGCTTGATTCAGATCCACCTGTCTCAAGCTGCCTGCTTCTCTCTAATGAAGGCTGCAGCCGGCTGTTCGAGTCATACTAGCTCCTACGCAAAGAGCTAAAATTAACAATTGCATTATGCGCAGGAGATTACTCACTGCAATTTTAAAAATTTTATATACATTTTGGCACTTTATATGTAAAAAAAAAAAATGACTTGAATCTGCTTTTGCGCTATTACATATATTTATATGATGAAAATTTGATGGACTGGTTAATTTATGAGAGAATCAAACCTTTTTTGAGCACAATTAATATGGCAAAGTGGTTAAAATATGCCTTACTAGCAATATTGAAAGTTAGCATAGTATTTGATAGGCTTGGGAAATATTCTGAGCAAAATGTAAACAAGGAAGAGGTTAGCCACACAGTAATAATGTCTATGGGATGGACTGCTACTGTTTTTATGGACACATGGAGACAGAGCATTCAAATTCTAAAAAGTTTCCAATTTACTTCTATTATCAAATTTGCTTTGTTCCCATTAAAGGGACATGAAACCCAAATTTTTTCTTTCGTGATTTAGAAAGAGCATGGAATTTTAAACAACTTTCTAATTTACTTATATTATCTAATTAGTTTTATTCTCTTGATATTCTTTGCTGAAAAAAAGCAAATAGATAGGCTCAGTAGCTGCTGATTGGTTCCTGCACATAGAAGCCTGGGGTGATTGGCTCACTAGTGTACATTTCTATGTCTTCCATAAAGGATATCTAAAAAATTAAGCTAAATAAATAATAGAAGTAAATTGGAACGTTGTTTAAATTTGTATTCTCTATCTGAATCATGAAAGAAAAAAAAATGGGTTTAGTGTCCCTTTAAATTATTTGTTGAAGTGATACCTAGATGAGCACTACATGGCAGGAAATAATGCTGCCATCTAGTGCTCTGAAAATGGATAACATTTTTGCAAAACTGCTGCCATATATTGCTCCAGAAATGGGCCGGCTTCTAAGCATTTGTGCCTGGTTTTCAGCAAAAGATACCAAAAGAATGAAGACAAATTGATAATAGATGCAAATTAGAAATTTGTTTGAATTTGCATGTTCTATCTAAATCATGAAAGAAAAAAATTGGGATTCCTTTTATATAACATCTGGTAACCTCATTGTGTTTTAAACACTCAATGTAGATCAATAAGCCACATCAAAATAGTATTATCATATTATAAAAAAATAGCAGCTACAAAAGTTTCATATATTTAAGAGTTTCATTGTCTGAAATCCTCAAGCAAACAATAAATAAGACACAATTACAACATTTATACATTCAAACTAAGAGCTAAATAATCCATTGATTTCAGACATTCTTAAATCTGAGAAATAAAGAGATCGATTGATTACTATGTTACCTTTGGTTAACTGTTAGTCATTTTTAAAAATTCACCAATTTTTGGGATAATCACATATTTCATAAATGATTTTATAGATTATACAAAAATCAATCCATCTATTTCTATCTATTATTATAATTTATTTGTATAGAGCCACAAAAAACATAGATACAAAGGTAGCGGTATACAACGAAAAAGGATTGTGGTAAGATACAAATACATAACGGGTTTAACAAAACTAGTACAGAGCCCTGCTCTAATGAGCTTACAGTCTACAGGTTGAGGGTGCAGAGACATAAGGTTTGGGGTAGTTTGTCAAGTGAACTGTAGTGAGTCAAGGCAGGTCAAGATTCCACTCTTGGAAAATGTCACACATACTGCAACTACAAATCCCATGATCTATCTATCTATTTTTCTATCTATTGTATAAAGTTTTATAAAGAAAGAGAGAAGCAGGAATGAGTAATCACTTGAAGAAAATGTTAGTGTTAAAACTCTGTATTGAGACACCTTGTAAAAAGGCAACTGACTAAGCAGGGTATGAAAATACTGTGTGACTGAAATCTCTCAGCAAAGATCATTTTGTTCAAACCATTTTTTTTACTAATATAAAGCTTTGCCAATGCCCCATGATCTGTTTATGTGTATAAGAGAGGGAGCGAGCAAGAGCTACAAACAGACACAAACATATATAGAGAAAGAAAGACAGTTAAAGCAAACAGGTACACAAAATGTTTAGAATCTGTTTGAACAGTATTAAGCTATCATTTCTCAATCTAAAAGAATATAGCTTTGTTTTTTGTTTGCAGATATTTGCAGTGAAATATACTGCAATGTTTACCTATGTAAAATGCTGAAAATTGCCCACGTATACCAGATATATAGGAAGAACAAAATGGCAGTCAAAAATCTGATTTGTTGAACCATTATGCTATAATTTTATGCCCATATGTCTGATTGTGCAAGGTACAGCATTCATGAACTGGTAATGTCTGGACCAATATGAAACATGACATGGCAGATACGTAAATTTCCAGTTAGTTTCTCAATGTCCGTTTGCTGAAATGTGATATTTTTCTAGGCAGATGGCCATGGAACCTTAAGTGTTTCAAATAGGAGATGGTAATTCAAGATTTGTGTTACGGAAACTGTAATTTTGGCATCATCAACTAAAAAGAATTAATAGGATTTAGTTGCAGAGCGGGTAAAGTGGGTAACAGATGGGTAATGTGCTGGAGTAATAGATTTATATCTTTGTAAAAGATAAGAATAAACCATATACATTTAGAGAAACAAAAAAGGATATGATTATTAATATAAAAAAATTACAGTATTTTCAGTCAAAATGTAATATGCATTTAACAACAGTAACTGTGACCATGACTCTCCATATTGAATGTAGGCATAATGCCCTGCTGTCATCTAGAGCTTGTATTAAACCAAACAAAATTACAAAACAATGTGCCATTTTAATTATAAAGAAATAAATGTTGCATTGTAAACAATTGTGCTAATGATTCACAATGGGATAGTAAACAATCCACCCCCCAAACAAAATCATTGTGAAGATCATTTACACATTCATAGAGGTCAAGAGATTTGTTTTTCCATATAAATCTTCAGCAATGTTCCCAGTAAAGCAATGCACCCTGGTAAAGTACTTGAAAATGAGGTTCACAATATCTCACTTTTTTGTTGCCAAATACATTTAAATGCAGACTTCCGATATGCTTATGAAAAAACATAACAGCTTTAAAGTGGTGGTAAACGGAGACATTTAACTTTTCATATTATTCCTGTGAAACAATATACTTATTACATTTGTAAACCGTACTTTAATGTCTCCCATTCTAATAATCCCTTGGCCGCCAATTTGTTTACTTTGACAGGGGGTGGCACAGCCAATAGCAAGAGCTCTTTGTATGTGTATTGAAGCTCATTCTCACACTGATCTTTTCAGATTGTATTGCACTGCAACTGTGTAAGCGATCCGATCAGGAAAAATTGGCTGCACAAGCCCCCTGACAAAATATGAAAAAAAAATGGCGGCCAATGGATTATTAGAATGAGTTACATTAAAGTAAGGTTTTAAAAAATATATTTAGTAATGTAATAATTATATTGTTTCACAGGAATCATTAAAAACTTTTATAATATGAAACATATCTCTTTAAGAGTTTAGCATGGGTGAAAATGTGTCCAAGTCCAGAATCAGTTATCTAAGCTGGGAAATAACTTCTCTTGGCTTACACTAAAGGGACAGAAAGGTCAATATAATTCCATTAGCAAATATGCTTCTAGTAAAAGTGATTACTGTTTTTCTGCAGCATACTCACATATCCTGTGAGGGCCTGTGCACCAGTACTCAAACACCACACCTGCTCCGAGAGTTAACAGTGGCTTATATGACACAAATTACGTCTTCAGAAGCAACACACCACTTCCAGCTATCTGAGCAGGCAAGGTATTCGAATACTGGTGAATAGGCCCTCACGGATATTTGCATATGCCGCTGAAAAAAAGTAATAACTTTTACTAGGAGCATTTTCGCTAAGGGAAGTATATAACAAAAATGCTTATATTTCATATTTAAATACCCCATGCACATTTCAATGATCCCTTTAACAAATAAGTCAAAGAGACTTGGCCATGTTCCCTACATAAATAGGCATTATAAGCTTACTTTATTGAAAAAATATTACCCATGGAGTTTGAATTCTCATTATATTTAATGTGTCTGTGCTGTACCTGACATTTAATTGTGTTACATTCGTAAAATGGGGCAACATATCTCATATAATATATCCAGCAAAGACACTAGGGATCCGATTATATAAAGCTTTCTGGGCTGGTGAAATTCTTAAAGAATACTCGCCAGTACTTCTATTACTCTGGTGGAATTCTATAAAGCCACTTTGTACCCTGAAAACAGGCTGTCTCGCTAAGGGGCGTATACTGCATTTTCGAATAAGGGAGTAGATGCGTACATTAGAAAAGTGGACATTAAAATTCTTATTCTAAAAATGTTACAAAACAAATAATTGAACCATTCACACAAAAATACGCAGGAAAAAAATTGTATTGTTAAAGGGACACTGAACCCATATTTTTTCTTTTGTGATTCAGATAGAGCATGCAATTTTAAGCAACTTTCTAATTTACTCCTATTATCAATTTTTCTTCATTCTCTTGCTATTGTTATTTGAAAAAGAAGGAATCTAAACTTTTTTCTTGGTTCAGTACACTGGACAGCACTTTTTTATTGGTGGATGAATTTATCCACCAATCAGAAAGGACAACCCAGGTTGTTCACCAAAAATGGGCAGGCATCTAAACTTACATTCTTGCATTTCAAATAAAGATACCAAGAGAATAAAGAAAATTTGATAATAGGAGTAAATTAGAAAGTTGCTTAAAATTTCATGTTCTCTCTTAATCACGAAAGAAAAAAATTGGGTTCAGTGTCCCTTTAAGGTACATCAAAAATCGTGACAAAATTATTCACCAAAAAACTTATTTTATCAAAAATATAATATTTGTATATAAATTACACAGGAATAAATCATATTAAATATGCACAGCATAAATTGTAATTTAAGTAAACTCGATGTGAAAAAATCACTGCTATATGCAGAAAGCAGCGTAATGTGACATATTGGCTGCATGATTTTATTTTTTAAAGTTTGCCCCTGCACACTGCTAACTAGTGTCCCTTTCCAGCGAACTCCATTACTTTCAATAGGAGACATCTCGCCACTCACAGGGACTGCCCATTTTTACGATAGTTCCACCAGGGCAGCCCCTGAGAGGTTCACAGAGAAAAACCATCTTTTATCTGGCAAAGTTTATATCATCGGGCACTAGGTTCTCTAAAAACATGCTATGCCTTACATTATTTTATGTTTATAACTAGACAAACACATTTTAATTCCAGTACTAGAATATGGAAGCAGTGTTTATAAAATATTATACATATAGAGCTAAGGACACCCACACGCTAATGAACCAACATCCGTATGCTCTCATGGAAATGAGATGTTTCAAGAACAATATTAAACTGAAAGTTAAGTCAAAAATAGTAAATGAATCAGACTGAGCATATCATTTTAAACAACTTTTCAATTTACTTAATCTTATTTTCTTTGTTATCTTGCTATCCTTTGTTGAAAAGCATACCTCGGTAGGTTCAAAAGCAGAAATGCATTAATGGGAGCTGGTTGCTTATTGGTGGCTGCACATATATGTGTCTTGCTACCCAACGTGCTAAAAAAGCTTACTTCTAGCGCAATTAATGCAGGAGCGGTAGTGCAAACTACCTCTCCACTCTGCAAGTCAGGTGATTAATGACATTGTAATAGGGTTAGAATTAGGTTTAACAATATTCCAGTAGATGTCAGAGAGAGTTGTCTTGCAATCCAAAATTTAGTACCCCAGGGATAAATGTAGCCACCAATAAGCAAGCGCTATCCAGTGTGCTGAACCTAAAATGAGAAAATTAGAAAGTTGCTTAAAATTGCATGCTCTAGCTTAATCACAAAAGAAAAAAATTGGTTTAGTATCCGTTTAATCTACAAAGTACAAGGTGGCCCTCGGTTTACGCTGTTTCAATTTGTGGCGTTTCAGAATAACAACCTTTTTTTTCAGTCATGGGACTGCTATTGAAATGCATTGAAAAGCAGTGCACTAATTAAAATAGCCAGAAGGTGGAGCTGTCCGCTTGTGTTTCAGCAAAGTTAAGCAAGTTTAACAGCCTGAAATTGATCTGTGTACACAGAGCAGACATTAGCTATCGAGCAACAAGATTTAGCAGCCACTTCCCTATTATCTTCTTGTACAGCTGCTTGAGGTGAAGGTGCGTAACTGCCTATTAACCACTGCAGATTGAAATGCATAGAATAGGTGCAGACCCAATATTATCTAACATGCTAACAATGCACAGAACTGCAAGTAAAAAAAACGTTTTGTTCATTAAACTTAGTTTGATGATGATGCAATCTGTTGTGTAATTATTATATTAGGTGATGTTTAGCAAATGTTTTGTTCATTAAACTTAGTTTGATGATGATACAATCTATATTATTAGGTTTATAATGCTGTTTAGCATTTAAAGTCTTCATTTCAAACCTTTAAAAATAATGTATTAGGTGTTACTTATGACAATTTTGAGAGGGGCCTGGAACCTAACTCCCTCACTTCCCATAGACTTACATTATAAACTGGGTTTCAATTTACAACGGTTTCGATTTACAACCTTTCCTCCTAGAACCTAACCCCGCCGTAAACTGAGCGCTACCTGTACTTTCAGTGCAAAACTATACATAACAAAATTGTTCAATATTCTGTAAATACAAAGGCCTTTGTTATCAAGCCGTCAACCTCAAATACGCTGGAATTCCGAAGCGTATTTGTGGCGAGGCTGATTCGCCTTAGTTATCAAGCCCTACACACCGGCAAAAGTAGAATTTAGTGACGTAAGCTTCGATCCGCCGGACGCAGTCAGACACAGATCGATTCTTACGTCACTCCAGATGTTCCGCACACAGGTTCGGCACAATCTGACTACTTTTGCTAGTTATCAAAAAACTAGCAGGTACGCTCGGCACTTTTCCGGCCCAGCGTACCTGGTTTTCAATCCTGGAGGCGGCGGATCCCATAGGAATCAATGGGAGTCTGACCATAGCGAAAGTTCCTGTTCGCTGCTGCCCGACATCCCATTGATTCCTATGGGAGCTGTCTGCACCTAATACCCTAACATGTACCCCGAGTCTAAACACCCCTAATCTGTCCCCCCCTACACCGCCGCAACTAAATAAAGTTATTACCCCCTAAACCGCCGCTCCCGGAGCCCACCACCACTCTAATAAACTGATTAACCCCTAAACCGCCGCTCCCGGACCCTGCCGCCACTCTAATAAATATGTTAACCCCTAAACCGCCACTCCCGGACCCTGCCGTCACCTACATAATACCTATTAACCCCTATCCTGCCCCCCCACACTGCCGCAACTATAATAAAATTATTAACCCCTAAACCTAAGTCTAACCCTAACCCTAACACCCCCCTAACTTAAATATTAATTAAATACATCTAAATATTATAACTCTTATTAACTAAATTAATCCTATTTAAAACTAAATACTTACCTTTAAAATAAACCCTAATCTAGCTACAATATAAATAATAATTATATTGTATCTATTTTAGGATTTATTTTTATTTTACAGGCAAATTTCAATTTATTTTAACTAGGTACAATAGCTATTAAATAGTTATTAACTATTTAATAGCTACCTAGTTAAAATAAAGAGAAATTTACCTGTAAAATAAAAACTAACCTAAGTTACAATTACACCTAACACTACACTATCATTAAATAAATGATTCCTATTTAAAACTAAATACTTACCTGTAAAATAAACCCTAAGATAGCTACAATGTAATTAATAATTACATAAAAGCTATTTTAGGATTTAAATTTATTTTACAGGTAACTTTGTATTTATTTTAGCTAGTTAGAATAGTTATTAAATAGTTATTAACTATTTAATAACTACCTAGCTAAAAGAAATACAAAATTACCTGTAAAATAAATCCTAACCTAAGTTAAAATTAAACCTAACACTACACTATCATTAAATTAATTAAATAAATTATCTACAAATAACTACAATTAAATACAATTAAATAAACTAACTAAAGTACAAAAAATAAAAAAACTAAGTTACAAAAAATAAAAAAAATAAGTTACAAACATTTAAAAAATATTACAACAATTTTAAGCTACTTACACCTAATCTAAGCCCCCTAATAAAATAACAAAGCCCCCCAAAATAAAAAATGCCCTACCCTATTCTACATTAAAAAGTTAACAGCTCTATTACCTTACCAGACCTTAAAGAAGCCTTTTGCGGGGCATGCCACAAAGAATTCAGCTCTTTTGCCTGTAAAAATAAAATACAACCCCCCCCAACATTAAAACCCACCACCCACACACCCCTACTCTAACACAAACCCCCTAAAATAAACCTAACACTACCTCCCTGAAGATCATCCTACCTTTAGCCGTCTTCAGCCAGCCGACCACCGATGGAACAGAAGAAGACATCCGGAGCGGCAGAAGTCATCATCCAAGGGGCGCTGAAGAAGTCTTACATCCGATTGAAGTCAACATCCAGGCGGCGCCGAAGATGTCTTCCATCCGACTGAAGTCATCATCCAGGCGGCGTCTTCAATCTTCATCCACCCGGAGCGGAGCGGAGCCATCTTCAGACTAGCCGACGCGGATCCATCTTCTTCCACCGACGACTGAACGATGAATGACGGTTCCTTTAAGTGACGTCATCCAAGATGGCGTCCCTCGAATTCCGATTGGCTGATAGGAAAAATCTGATTGGCTGATTAAATCAGCCAATCAGATTGAAGTTCAATCCGATTGGCTGATCCAATCAGCCAATCAGATTAAGCTCGCATTCTATTGGCTGTTCCGATCAGCCAATAGAATGCGAGATTAATCTGATTGGCTGATTGGATCAGCCAATCGGATTAAACTTAAAACTGATTGGCTGATTCAATCAGCCAATCAGATTTTCCTACCTTAATTCCGATTGGCTGATAGAATCCTAACAGACAATCGGAATTCGAGGGACGCCATCTTGGGTGACGTCACTTAAAGGAACCGTCATTCGTCGTTCAGTCGTCGGTGGAAGATGATGGCTCCGCGTCGGCTCGTCTGAAGATGGCTCCGCTCCGGATGGATGAAGATTGAAGACGCCGCCTCGATGATAACTTCAATCGGATGGAAGACTTCTTCAGCGCCCCTTGGATGATGACTTCAAGCGGATGGAAGACTTCTTCAGCGCCCCTTGGATGAAGACTTCGGCCATTAACCCCTAAACCTAAGGGTTAGACTTAGGTTTAGGGGTTAATAATTTTATTATAGTTTGCCGTGGTATAGGGGGGGCAGGATAGGGGTTAATAAATTTATTATAGGTGGCGACAGTGTAGGGGGGGCAGATTAGGGGTTAATAAGTTTAATATAGGTGGCGGCGGGGTCCGGGAGCGGCGGTTTAGGGGTTAAACAGTTTATTTAGTTGCGATGGGGTCCGGGATCGGCAGGATAGGGGTTAATACATTTATTATAGGTGGCGGTGGTATAGGGGGGCAGGATAGGGGTTACTAGGTATAATGTAGGTGGCAGTGGGCTCCGGGAGCATCGGTTTAGGGGTTAATAACTTTATTTAGTTGCGGGGGGCTCCGGTATAGGGGGTAGAACAGTGTAGTTTAGTGTGGGTGCTTAGTGACAGGCTAGCAATAAAGCTGGGAAAAAGCCGAAGAGCAGCGAGATCGGATGAGTGATAACTATCACAGTCCGCTGCTCATCGCCCCGTACTTGGTGCGCGGCTTTTTGACAGCTTTATTGATAACTTTGGCGAGATTATTCAGGTCCGCAGCGGCGATGGTAGGCGAGCTTAGGTGCGCGTATTGGGGCCGGCGATGGCAGGTAAGTAGACACGTTGATAACTAGAGGCCACTGTATCAAAGCAGAAAAATAAACGCACAAATTGTTAAACTAACCTGTATCTTGTATAAATTTAAATATGTATATGTTTGACTAAATGTTAAGGTAATTTAACAAGATATTCTGTTGACAATAAAACAAAAAGTCATCCCATTCATGCAGAGATGAATTTTACTTTTAAATAAAATTCTGATATTAAATTTGTTTTTAAATTAATTTAGAGAAATTATTGGAAAAAGGAATTGAACTTTGGTAGTTTAAGATTGTAATAAATATATTTTAAGAAACAGTTTTTCTATAAATGAGTATTTTTAGCTAAGTTTACCATGATCTTTCATAAATTAAAAACTATTCTGGAATTATTTGATGCACGTTTGTAGATAATGTTTAACAATATATAATTCTGAATTAAACCAATGGGCCATACACATTTAAAGAGAATGAAAAAAGGTAACCTTTACAAAAATTATCAGTAAATTAAAATGTTTCTAATTTTCTACATTGGAATTTATTGTAGTAACTACTGAAATCATTGCTAATGATAAATCCATTCTCTAAGATCTACACTTTAGGGGCCTATTTATCAATGTGCGAGCAGACATGATACGAAGTAGCGTATCATGTCCGTCGCTCATCGATAAATGCCGACAGCATACGCTGTCGGCATTTATCATTGCACCAGCAGTTCTTGTGAACTGCTGGTTTAATGCCACCCCCTGCAGATTCGCGGCTAATCGGCCGCTAGCAGGTGGTGTCAATCAACCCGATCGTATCTGATCGGGTTTGATTTCTGTCCGCAGCCTCAGAGCAGGCGAACAAGTTATGGAGCTGGATAAATACGGAGCTTGAATTGATATATATGCCTCCATATCTGGAAGTTGTGTTATATATAATTATATAAATTCTAGTATTTCATCAACTGAAATTAAGCAACTCCATTTAATGGGACAGTCAACACCAAAAATGTTATTGTTTAAAAAGATAGATAGTCCCTTTATTTATTATTCCCCAGTGTTGCATTACCAACACTGTTATATTATATACTTTATACCTTGATGATTACCTTGTATCTAAGCTTCTGCAGATGGCCTTCTTATCTCAGACTTTTTGACAAACTTGCATTTCAGGCAATTAGTGCTGACTCTTAAATAACTCCACTGGAGTGAACACAATCTTATCTATATGGCATAAATGAACAAACAGTACATGTTATTAGCTATTCACAGCCAGAGAGTGAGATAAGAGGTGGACTGCAGAGTCTTAGAAATCAGCCTATGAGCCTATGTTTAGCCTTTAACAAAAAAAAACAAGAGAAAAAAACAAATTTGATGATAAAAGTAAATTGGAAATTTGTTTAAAATTGCATACCCTATGTGAATCATGAAGGTTTATATTTGGACTTTACTATCCCCTAAATAAGAATGTATTGTTTCACAAATTACAATACCATAAGGCACTGAATACATTATTCATTTGAATTTTTGTGAAGTTCAAGAGCATTTAGTCAAAGAGTTTCAGAAGATAAATTCTGTGTCAGTATATTAATTGTATACACTAGCATGTTATAACCCAGGGCTGAGCATAATAAAGCAGGTTCAGGAAGCTGGGGTGGAGTTTAGTGATCTGTGGGAGGTGTTGAGTAGAGTCTGCCCAGGCCCTTTTTAATGGGTGCACATTACTAATAATAATTAATCTATCCAACCATTCATTAATTTATTTATGTCACAGATTCACAAAAGTACTGGAGTTAACAAACATATAAACTATAAAAACTAAACTGAAATACTCATAAATCATACCTTTCACACATAATTTACAGCTTAGACTACAGAGTCATGATCAAATTTGTCTTATGGAAAAATATGTAGCTACTTATTGACAGCTTCAAGTATAAATGTGTATGCTTGACTAAAGAATGATGCCGCATTGCATTCCACTACTCAGTTGGCTAATAATCAGGTCAGAGGCTGCATGGGAGATGCAGAGTTACATAAATAAGAATAATATAGTTGGATAGATAGATGGCTGGATAGACAGATAGATTTGTTGCAGCATGTTTATGCAAAGGGCAGTGTTAATATATATATATATATATATATATATATATATATATATATATATATATATATATATATATATATATATATATATATTGATCAGAACTTTTCATTGGATATACAAAACAATTAAAGGGTCAGCAAACATCCACCATGTGTAACCCACAGTTACAACAAAAGATTTTAAACAACTTTCCAATTTACATCTATTGTCTAATTTGTTTTGTTTTCTTTGTATTCTTTGTTGAAAAAGATACCTAGGTAGGCTCAGGAGCTGCTGATTGGCTGCACATATATGCCACATTAACTGACACAATGAGCCCCTATTTAAGAAAGGTCTTGCGGACCTGAACCGACAGTGCGGATCAGGTCCGCAAGACCTCGCTGAATGTGGAGAGCAATACGCTCTCCGCATTTAACATTGCACCAGCAGCTCACAAGAGCTGCTGGTGCAACGCCGCCCCCTGCTGACTCTCAACCAATGGGCCGCCAGCAGGGAGCTGTCAATCAACCTGATTGTACTCGATCGGGTTGATTTCTGGCGATTCCTGTCCGCCTGCTCAGAGCAGGCGGACAGGGTTATGAAGCAGCAGTCTTTAGACCGCTGCTTCATAACTTGTGTTTCTGGCGAGTCTGAAGACTCGCCAGAAACACGGGCCGTCAAGCTCCATCCGGAGCTTGATAGATAGGCCCCAATGTGTTAACTAGTTTCCAGTAATGCACTGCTCCTTCTTCAACAAAGAATACCAAGACAATTAAGGAAATTCGATAATAGAAGTAAATTGGAAAGTTGTCTAAAATTGTATTCTCTTTCAGAATCACGAAAGAAAGAAAAAATTGGGTTTCATGTCCCTTTAACCTGAGTGTCCCTTTAAGTTTAAAAATGAAAAGTCACCATTTTTTACATAATCTTTTAATTTTAAATAATTCTATGATAACATTTTATTCCCAGATCCATTAGCGTTCTATGGGAGTGTGACAGCAGAGAGAGATGCAGCCCACTTAAAGGCTGCTGCCCTTTTCTACCCTCCTACACTTGCTCATGAGTAAGCTGAATGTGTGTGTGATTTGAAAGAACGCTCATGCACTTGATTAGTAGCGGACCTATAGAATAGAGGGCCCTCGTGCAAACATTTTTTTGCCCCCTCCCCCAAAGGTAACTCAGTAGGAAGTAACAACAATAATATACATACTGCTATAGAAACATAGAGCATAGAAACATAGAAACATAGAAACATAGAAACATAGAAACATAGAAACATAGAAACATAGAAACATAGAAACATAGAAACATAGAAACATAGATATTGACGGCAGATAAGAGCCATAGGCCCAGCAAGTCTGCCCCACCTTACCTAACAGTATAAACTTATCTAGTTCGTAGGATAGCCCTATGCTTGTCCCATGCATTTTTAAAGTCCCCCACAGTGTTTGTTGCTACTACCTCTTGAGGAAGTTTATTCCATAAATCAATCACTCTTTCTGTAAAGAAGTGCTTCCTCAAATTACTCCTGAATCTACTACCCTTTAGCTTGAGCTCATGACCCCTTGTTCTTGAATTTTCCATTTTATGTAAAATACCCACAGCCTCAGTTTTACTAAACCCTTTAATGTACTTGAAAGTTGCTATCATATCACCTCTTTCCCTTCTCTCCTCTAAGCTATACATATTTAGGTCATTGAGCCTATCCTGGTAAGTTTTATTTTTTAGACCATGTACCATTTTGGTAGCCCTCCTTTGCACAGATTCAAGTTTGTTAATATCCTTCTGAAGATATGGCCTCCAGAACTGCACACAATACTCAAGATGAGGCCTAACTAATGATCTATAAAGTGGCATAAGAACCTTACTATTTCTGCTGCAAATACCTCTACCAATACATCCAAGCATTCTGCTAGCCTTACTCGCTGCCTTACTACATTGTTTACTAAGTTTTAAATCATCTGAAATAATAATTCCCAAGTCCTGTTCCTCGTCTGTAACAGTCAGTAAAGTGTCATTGAGTCTGTAATTAACATTTGGATTTTTCTTCCCTAAATGCATTATTTTACACTTTGCTGTGTTAAACTTTAGATCCCAGTCGTTTGTCCAATCCTCCAATTGTTGTATATCACTTCTCATTTTGTCTACCCCCCCTGGAACATCCACTCTGTTGCAAATTTTTGTATCATCTGCAAAGAGACATACTTTCCCCTGTAGCCCTTTGCTGATATCGCAGATAAATATGTTAAACAAAACAGGCCCCAGAACTGACCCCTGAGGAACATGTTTAATGAATTGAAGGGTGGAAGAATGCACTGACAGACCTTTTTCACAAGCCTATGGGATTGATTTATCAAAGCCTTCAACAGGCTTTGCACCCCCTACAACTGTAGGTTCTCACAGTTCGTATTTAACAAGCAGAGGTCATCAGACCGCTGCTTCCCTAACCTTGCGCGCAAAAAAGCGTTTGTGTGCAATGCTGAATTCCAGCAGCGGAATTCAGCCCGCCAGAGACGAGCAGAGGCAGAAAGGAGTGCATATGTGCGCCCCTGTCCATCGCAGATTGATAAATCGACCCCTATGTATAGCCTGGCTGCTATGGGCCTCCCAACACTTGGGCCCTGGTGCAATTGCACCTGCTGCACCAATGGTAGTTCCACCCCTGCACTTCATGTATGTCCAGCGAACTGAAATTGTGCTATCTTGCCTCTATTCTATAGAGCAGCACTATAGGTAACCAGGAGATTGTCAACAAGGCAGCCTTCTTCAATTTTTCAAGAGATAACCATGCTTTAAGCTTTAGACATATTTGTAAATAAATTGCATTCATATTTAATGTTGATATAAGCACAGCACACATGAAGTGCACATGGTGTTTTATAACATTAAAGGGACATGAAACCCCCAAAATATATTTTGTGATTCAGACAGAGCATACTATTTTAAAACAGTTTCCAATTTACTTCTATTATAAAATTTGCTGTGTTCCCTTGTTATTCTTTGTTGAAGAGATACCTAGGTAAATGTCTGTAGCCCTACATGAAAATAAATAGTGCTGCCATCTAGTGCTCTTGCAAATTGGATAACATTCTTGCACAACTGCTGCCATATAGTGCTCTAGACACGTGCATGAGCTTAAATCCTTGCTTTTCTACAAAAGATACCAAGAGACGAAGAAAATCTGATAATAAAAGTAAATTAGAAATTTGTTTAAAATTGCATGCTCTATCTGAATCATTAAAGAACATTTTGGGTTTCGAGTCCCTTTAAATACATATATATATATAGGAATACCTATTTATAAATACTTAGAACATATTTCCCTATGTGAACACAGTTAAACATTTTATTAAATGATTTTTTTTTTTGTTTTCTGCTTCTTAACTGCAATACACTTGTCTATATATGTATACATATGTATTTATGTGTTTGTATGTGTATATGCCTGTAAATACATATATACACATATAAATACCTAAATACATATATACACATATAAATACCTAAATACATATATACACATATAAATACCTAAATACATATATACACATATAAATACCTAAATACATATATACACATATAAATACCTAAATACATATATATACATATAAATACCAAAATACATATATACACATATAAATACCTAAATACATATATACACATATAAATACCTAAATACATATATATACATATAAATACCAAAATACATATATACACATATAAATACCTAAATATATATATATACACATATAAATACCTAAATACATATGTACACACATATATAAATATCGATATATACATACATATACATATTTAGACATGTATATGTATGTATCTCTATGTTAAAGCCCTGAGACCTTATATGTTTGAGCCCGTATAACTTTTAAATGCAATATTTTTTTAATATTTCTTATCAGACTGTTATTATGAGTGTAACTGTACTTTTAAATGCTTACCTAACCTACAATGTACGTCAATTAAATACCCTCAGAGGGGATAAACACAAATCCAGACACATTGCACCTTCCTAGCAGAATACAGCCAGTGGGGAAATCATCACCAGCAAATGCAATAGGGGCCAATCACCCATCTAATCACCTGCCATATTCTGTTCAAGAGCTGTAATGCGTGAAGCTCCCGAGCATGATTTAAACTTTGGGTTTAACTTCTTTGTTACCTATGGTCTGTAATGCATACGTTACATACTGTACTTCAATGAATTAGAGCATATCCTTTTTGCATACAATGTCCCTTTAAGCAAGTAAATATCTAGTAGTTTGGATAATAAAATGGGTTATTATAAACATAAAATGAGAAAACAGATGTAATGCACAGAAAAAAAAATTATAAGGAAAGTGACTTAACCGATTGCGTTTTCTCAAGTGAGCTAACCCGACATGAAAATACAAATATTTTACATTCCATTGTTCTTCACATAAAAGAATATGTTCTATTTATTCATAAATATATATTTATACATGATGATTTGTTGGTAAAAAAAAAAAAATATATATATATATAGATCCAGTAGTACCAGCACTCACTATTTAGTTGCAGCGTCGGGGTGCTCCCAAAAGTTAAATAACAGAATTTATGTTTACCTGATAAATTACTTTCTCCAACGGTGTGTCCGGTCCACGGCGTCATCCTTACTTGTGGGATATTCTCTTCCCCAACAGGAAATGGCAAAGAGCCCAGCAAAGCTGGTCACATGATCCCTCCTAGGCTCCGCCTACCCCAGTCATTCGACCGACGTTAAGGAGGAATATTTGCATAGGAGAAACCATATGGTACCGTGGTGACTGTAGTTAAAGAAAATAAATTATCAGACCTGATTAAAAAAACCAGGGCGGGCCGTGGACCGGACACACCGTTGGAGAAAGTAATTTATCAGGTAAACATAAATTCTGTTTTCTCCAACATAGGTGTGTCCGGTCCACGGCGTCATCCTTACTTGTGGGAACCAATACCAAAGCTTTAGGACACGGATGAAGGGAGGGAGCAAATCAGGTCACCTAAATGGAAGGCACCACGGCTTGCAAAACCTTTCTCCCAAAAATAGCCTCAGAAGAAGCAAAAGTATCAAACTTGTAAAATTTGGTAAAAGTGTGCAGTGAAGACCAAGTCGCTGCCCTACATATCTGATCAACAGAAGCCTCGTTCTTGAAGGCCCATGTGGAAGCCACAGCCCTAGTGGAATGAGCTGTGATTCTTTCGGGAGGCTGCCGTCCGGCAGTCTCGTCAGCCAATCTGTGCAACTAAAAACAAAACTTTCCAAGATAATAACTTAATATCAACGGAATGCAAGGGTTCAAACGGAACCCCCTGAAGAACTGAAAGAACTAAATTGAGACTCCAAGGAGGAGTCAAAGGTTTGTAAACAGGCTTAATTCTAACCAGAGCCTGAACAAAGGCTTGAACATCTGGCACAGCGGCCAGCTTTTTGTGAAGTAACACAGACAAGGCAGAAATCTGTCCCTTCAGGGAACTTGCAGATAATCCTTTTTCCAATCCTTCTTGAAGGAAGGATAGAATCCTAGGAATCTTAACCTTGTCCCAAGGGAATCCTTTAGATTCACACCAACAGATATATTTTTCCCAAATTTTGTGGTAAATCTTTCTAGTTACAGGCTTTCTGGCCTGAACAAGAGTATCGATAACAGAATCTGAGAATCCTCGCTTCGATAAGATCAAGCGTTCAATCTCCAAGCAGTCAGCTGGAGTGAAACCAGATTCGGATGTTCGAACGGACCCTGAACAAGAAGGTCTCGTCTCAAAGGTAGCTTCCAAGGAGGAGCCGATGACATATTCACCAGATCTGCGTACCAAGTCCTGCGTGGCCACGCAGGAGCTATCAAGATCACCGACGCCCTCTCCTGATTGATCCTGGCTACCAGCCTGGGGATGAGAGGAAACGGCGGGAACACATAAGCTAGTTTGAAGGTCCAAGGTGCTACTAGTGCATCCACTAGAGCCGCCTTGGGATCCCTGGATCTGGACCCGTAGCAAGGAACTTTGAAGTTCTGACGAGAGGCCATCAGATCCATGTCTGGAATGCCCCACAGCTGAGTGACTTGGGCAAAGATTTCCGGATGGAGTTCCCACTCCCCCGGATGCAATGTCTGACGACTCAGAAAATCCGCTTCCCAATTTTCCACTCCTGGGATGTGGATAGCAGACAGGTGGCAGGAGTGAGACTCCGCCCATAGAATGATTTTGGTCACTTCTTCCATCGCCAGGGAACTCCTTGTTCCCCCCTGATGGTTGATGTACGCAACAGTTGTCATGTTGTCTGATTGAAACCGTATGAACTTGGCCCTCGCTAGCTGAGGCCAAGCCTTGAGAGCATTGAATATCGCTCTCAGTTCCAGAATATTTATCGGTAGAAGAGATTCTTCCCGAGACCAAAGACCCTGAGCTTTCAGGGATCCCCAGACCGCGCCCCAGCCCATCAGACTGGCGTCGGTCGTGACAATGACCCACTCTGGTCTGCGGAATGTCATCCCTCGTGACAGGTTGTCCAGGGACAGCCACCAACGGAGTGAGTCTCTGGTCCTCTGATTTACTTGTATCTTCGGAGACAAGTCTGTATAGTCCCCATTCCACTGACTGAGCATGCACAGTTGTAATGGTCTTAGATGAATGCGTGCAAAAGGAACTATGTCCATTGCCGCTACCATCAACCCGATCACTTCCATGCACTGAGCTATGGAAGGAAGAGGAACGGAATGAAGTATCCGACAAGAGTCTAGAAGTTTTGTTTTTCTGGCCTCTGTCAGAAAAATCCTCATTTCTAAGGAGTCTATTATTGTTCCCAAGAAGGGAACCCTTGTTGACGGAGATAGAGAACTCTTTTCCACGTTCACTTTCCATCCGTGAGATCTGAGAAAGGCCAGGACAATGTCCGTGTGAGCCTTTGCTTGAGGAAGGGACGACGCTTGAATCAGAATGTCGTCCAAGTAAGGTACTACAGCAATGCCCCTTGGTCTTAGCACAGCTAGAAGGGACCCTAGTACCTTTGTGAAAATCCTTGGAGCAGTGGCTAATCCGAAAGGAAGCGCCACGAACTGGTAATGTTTGTCCAGGAATGCGAACCTCAGGAACCGATGATGTTCCTTGTGGATAGGAATATGTAGATACGCATCCTTTAAATCCACCGTGGTCATGAATTGACCTTCCTGGATGGAAGGAAGAATAGTTCGAATGGTTTCCATCTTGAACGATGGAACCTTGAGAAACTTGTTTAAGATCTTGAGATCTAAGATTGGTCTGAACGTTCCCTCTTTTTTGGGAACTATAAACAGATTGGAGTAGAACCCCATCCCTTGTTCTCTTAATGGAACGGGATGAATCACTCCCATTTTTAACAGGTCTTCTACACAATGTAAGAATGCCTGTCTTTTTATGTGGTCTGAAGACAACTGAGACCTGTGGAACCTCCCCCTTGGGGGAAGTCCCTTGAATTCCAGAAGATAACCTTGGGAGACTATTTCTAGCGCCCAAGGATCCAGAACATCTCTTGCCCAAGCCTGAGCGAAGAGAGAGAGTCTGCCCCCCACCAGATCCGGTCCCGGATCGGGGGCCAACATTTCATGCTGTCTTGGTAGCAGTGGCAGGTTTCTTGGCCTGCTTTCCCTTGTTCCAGCCTTGCATTGGTCTCCAAGCTGGCTTGGCTTGAGAAGTATTACCCTCTTGCTTAGAGGACGTAGCACTTTGGGCTGGTCCGTTTCTACGAAAGGGACGAAAATTAGGTTTATTCTTTGCCTTGAAAGGCCGATCCTGAGGAAGGGCGTGGCCCTTACCCCCAGTGATATCCGAGATAATCTCTTTCAAGTCAGGGCCAAACAGCGTTTTCCCCTTGAAAGGAATGTTAAGTAACTTGTTCTTGGAAGACACATCAGCCGACCAAGATTTCAACCAAAGCGCTCTGCGCGCCACAATAGCAAACCCAGAATTCTTAGCCGCTAACCTAGCCAATTGCAAAGTGGCGTCTAGGGTGAAAGAATTAGCCAATTTGAGAGCATTGATTCTGTCCATAATCTCCTCATAAGGAGGAGAATCACTGTCGACCGCCTTTATCAGCTCATCGAACCAGAAACATGCGGCTGTAGCGACAGGGACAATGCATGAAATTGGTTGTAGAAGGTAACCCTGCTGAACAAACATCTTTTTAAGCAAACCTTCTAATTTTTTATCCATAGGATCTTTGAAAGCACAACTATCCTCTATGGGTATAGTGGTGCGTTTGTTTAAAGTGGAAACCGCTCCCTCGACCTTGGGGACTGTCTGCCATAAGTCCTTTCTGGGGTCGACCATAGGAAACAATTTTTTAAATATGGGGGGAGGGACGAAAGGAATACCGGGCCTTTCCCATTCCTTATTAACAATGTCCGCCACCCGCTTGGGTATAGGAAAAGCTTCTGGGAGCCCCGGCACCTCTAGGAACTTGTCCATTTTACATAGTTTCTCTGGGATGACCAACTTGTCACAATCATCCAGAGTGGATAATACCTCCTTAAGCAGAATGCGGAGATGTTCCAACTTAAATTTAAATGCAATCACATCAGGTTCAGCTTGTTGAGAAATGTTCCCTGAATCAGTAATTTCTCCCTCAGACAAAACCTCCCTGGCCCCATCAAACTGAGTTAGGGGCCCTTCAGAAATATTAATATCAGCGTCGTCATGCTCTTCAGTATCTAAAACAGAGCAGTCGCGCTTACGCTGATAAGTGTTCATTTTGGCTAAAATGTTTTTGACAGAATTATCCATTACAGCCGTTAATTGTTGCATAGTAAGGAGTATTGGCGCGCTAGATGTACTAGGGGCCTCCTGAGTGGGCAAGACTCGTGTAGACGAAGGAGGGAATGATGCAGTACCATGCTTACTCCCCTCACTTGAGGAATCATCTTGGGCATCATTGTCATTGTCACATAAATCACATTTATTTAAATGAATAGGAATTCTGGCTTCCCCACATTCAGAACACAGTCTATCTGGTAGTTCAGACATGTTAAACAGGCATAAACTTGATAACAAGTACAAAAAACGTTTTAAAATAAAACCGTTACTGTCACTTTAAATTTTAAACTGAACACACTTTATTACTGCAAATGCGAAAAAACATGAAGGAATTGTTCAAAATTCACCAAATTTTCACCACAGTATCTTAAAGCCTTAAAAGTATTGCACACCAAATTTGGAAGCTTTAACCCTTAAAATAACGGAACCGGAGCCGTTTTGAACTTTAACCCCTTACAGTCCCTGGTATCTGCTTTGCTGAGACCCAACCAAGCCCCAAGGGGAATACGATACCAAATGACGCCTTCAGAAAGTCTTTTCTAAGTATCAGAGCTCCTCTCACATGCGACTGCATGCCATGCCTCTCAAAAACAAGTGCGCAACACCGGCGCGAAAATGAGGCTCTGCCTATGCTTTGGGAAAGCCCCTAAAGAATAAGGTGTCTAAAATAGTGCCTGCCGATATTATTATATCAAAATACCCAGATAAAATGATTCCTCAAGGCTAAATATGTGTTAATAATCAATCGATTTAGCCCAAAAAAAGTCTACAGTCTTAATAAGCCCTTTTTGAAGCCCTTATTTACAATCGTAATAAACATGGCTTACCGGATCCCAGAGGGAAAATGACAGCTTCCAGCATTACATCGTCTTGTTAGAATGTGTCATACCTCAAGCAGCAAGAGACTGCTCACTGTTCCCCCAACTGAAGTTAATTGCTCTCAACAGTCCTGTGTGGAACAGCCATGGATTTTAGTGACGGTTGCTAAAATCATTTTCCTCATACAAACAGAAATCTTCATCTCTTTTCTGTTTCTGAGTAAATAGTACATACCAGCACTATTTCAAAATAACAAACTCTTGATTGAATAATAAGAACTACAGTTAAACACTAAAAAACTCTAAGCCATCTCCGTGGAGATGTTGCCTGTACAACGGCAAAGAGAATGACTGGGGTAGGCGGAGCCTAGGAGGGATCATGTGACCAGCTTTGCTGGGCTCTTTGCCATTTCCTGTTGGGGAAGAGAATATCCCACAAGTAAGGATGACGCCGTGGACCGGACACACCTATGTTGGAGAAATATATATTAAGGGTTCCAATGAACAGAGGCACTTGCCGGTATAGTGAACAAAGTGTTTTTTATTCTTATCACATCAGAATATGATAAGAATAAAAAACACTTTGTTCACTATACCGGCGAGTGCCTCTGTTCATTGGAACCCTTAATATATATATATATATATATATATATATATATATATATATATATATATATATATATATATATATATATATACCTATATATAGATGTTTGTATATTGGTGTGTGTATAAATATAATTTTATGTATATATATATATATATATATATATATATATATATATATATATTATTCACCCCCCTTGGCATTTTTCATGTTTTGTTGCCTCACAACCTGGAATTAACATGGATTGTTTGAGGATTTGCATCATTTAATTTACAGAACATGCCCACAACTTTGAAGATTTTTTTTTTTTTTTGTGAAGCAAACAACAAATAGGACAAAATAACAGAAAAAGTCAATGTGCATAACTATTCACCCCCCTAAAGTCAATACTTTGTAGAGCCAACTTTTGCAGCAATCACACCTCCATGTCGCTTTGGATAAGTCTCTATGAGCTTGCCACATGTTACCACTGGGAATGTTGCCCATTCCTTCTTGCAAAACTGCTCCAGCTCCTTCAAGTTGGATGGTTTGCGCTTGTGAACAGCAATCTTTAAGTCTGACCACAGATTTTCTATTGGATTGAGGTCTGGGCTTTGACTAGGCCATTCCAACACATTTACATGTTTCCCCTTAAACCTCTCAAGTGTTGCTTTAGCAGTGTGTTTGGGGTCATTGTCCTGCTGGAAGGTGAACCTCCGTCCTAGCGCCAGACATAGCATTTTCTTTGATGGCCGAAAAGTTCAATTTTTGTCTCATCAGACCAGAGCACCTTCCTCCATACATTTTGGGAGTCTCCCACATGCCTTTTCGCAAACTCAAAACGTGCCATTTTGTTTTTTGCTGAAAGTAATGGCTTTCTTCTGGCCACTCTGCCATAAAGCCCAACTCTATAGAGCGTGCGGCTTATTGTCATCCTATGTACAGATACTCCAGTCTCTGCTGTGGAACTCTGCAGCTCCTCCAGGGTTACCCTAGATCTCTGTGCTGCTTCTCTGATTAATGCCCTCCTTGCCCGGTCCGTGAGTTTTGGTGGGCAGCCGTCTCTTGGCAGGTTTGCTGTTGTGCCATGTTCTTTCCATTTGGTTATGATAGATTTGATGGTGCTCCTGGGGATCATCAAAGATTTGGATATTTTTTTATAACCTAACCCTGACTTGTACTTCTCAACAACATTGTCCCTTACTTGTTTGGAGAGTTCCTTGGTCTTCATGGCAGTGTTTGGTTAGTGGTGCCTCTTGCTTAGGTGTTGCAGCCTCTGGGGCCTTTCAAAAAAGGTGTGTATATGTAATGACAGATCATGTGACACTTAGATTGCACACAGGTGGACATCATTTCACTAATTATGTGACTTCTGAAGGTAATTGGTTGCACCAGAACTTTTAATGGGCTTCATAAAAAAGGGGGTGAATACATAAGCACATGACAATTTTCTGTTTTCTATTTCTAAAAAATAGTTTTATGTATATATTTTTCTCATTTCACTTCACCAACTTAGACTATTGTGTTCTGATCCATCACATAAAATTCAGATTAATAAAACATTGAACTTAAGGCTGTAATGTAACAAAATAGGTAAAAAGTCAAGGGGGCTGAATACTTTTGCAAGGCATTGTGTGTATATATATATATATATATATATATATATATATATCCTCCATGTGTATCTGCACTCTCAATGTCCAATAGTCGCCAACCAGGGTGCCAGATCAGTAAGTATTCATAGTAATCTGCAACATAGGACTGCACTCACTGGATTTATGTAAAAAATCTCTTTAATTAGGTAACGTTTCGGAGCACGCAGGCTCCTTCCTCAGACCAATACAAAACATGCAACTAAACACTGTGTCTTATAAACATATTGTGCCCCACCCACCACCAAATTAACTGTGAATTGCGCCAAAACTGGGGTTGTCATAGTGATAACCCCTAACCCCCTCAGTGTTACCATACTACTAATCAAACAATTCCTAGGATAATTCATAAAAGCTTCAAAGTTGTATAGGTGGTACAATAAATGCATGAGCCACAAAAAGTGCCTATTACTAAATGTAAAGCTAAACATCCATGTGTTCCAGTACATACATAAATGGATTACTTAGATAAGAGATATATGACTGCCAAAACATTTCATATTGGTGTAAATTAGACCTTCATATGTGATATATAGACATATAGATATATATGGCAGTACAGCAGTGCATTACACATAGTCACATTGGTTATACATGTATTAGTCATTACATCAGAGTAGCACTGTGTAACCCTCTTATTGTGTTTGAACTGTGAGTTCATATTAACGTTTATGATATGCCGTTCCCACTAGGTGATAATGTATCTGCAGCTGATCTCTATTCAATCAAAATTAGGGACTCGTACTGTAAACCCTTAAAGCAGCATTATCACTCTTACCTTATGTATTACTTTATAATATGTCTGTATATATTGTGTTTTAAGGTCAGATTAGGCTCCCACTCTTCTGTAGGACAGATCGTTGCATGAACAAAAACGTAGCTAAAAGAACGGGCCACTAGATTGTATTAGGCGCCCAGAGAAGCAGCTCCGGCGCCCGTACTGCTCATTAGCATAGCGCATGGCTAATTTACATAAGTTGATGACGTATGCGCGTGTATCTGCGCGTCGTCATGGTGACCCAGCAGGGCGTTAGGCAATATGCGATCGTGACCGCTTGTGTTACATCGTGTTAGCTATAGTCAAAGCCTTAATATGGGACACACTTAAAGGAATATTCCTTTAGCAAGGGCATACAAAATAAAAAATAAAGATTTAAAATTTATATTTCACACTGAGTGGGCTGAGAGCATCGTAATGGATGTATATATATGTGTGTGTCACCACTGTATTACTGACATACATCTAAGTGTCTCATAAGGCTAACCACATTATGTATAAAGTTTGTACATATACTTTAAGTTAGGCACACTAAGAATGACAGAGAGACCTTATCCCCTGTAATGTTGATAACAAAAATAATCAAGTAGCAATCCATAGAAATGCAGAAGGCTGTGTAAATCTTTGTAGCCTATTCAACAATAAAACAGCCATAGGGTTAGACTACGTGTGGGGTCAGTTCAGATAGAACTGAAAGTTTTTTACATTAACACATATGTGTATACAAATGTTTAATAATAGTACAGTCTAGGACCTTGTGCCTGGACCCTCATGAGTCCATTCAGTAAAACCTCAAAATATATCATTGGTTTACTGTTATAAATGGCAATCAAAGTGACATCACATTCTCCCGAATAGCTTAGTATAGGTTTAGCAATATAGTGTTATTAGATTGTTAATGTCTTTAGGTAAAAAAAAGTCTGTATCAGTCCTACTGAAAACAGATCCTGTGTTAGGTTGCCAGGAACAAACACAGTGTACTCCAACTAGTTCAAGAATACCATAGGTGTCCCATTAATACCCATATGTCACGTATTAAAGTGACCTGCTTCCATCACTAAGTAGCCAACACACAGGCCCATAAATGACACTTAAGTTGGACCCACCAAGTGTGTATCACACTAGGGCATATGAAACTCACTGGTTAGTTAACCAACTATAGTGTGTCCAGGCAGGTCCTGTACCTTATCTGTGCTCCGCTGGTCCAACATCATGACCTGACTTGTGTCCCACAATCGCGGGTGGAATGCACCAGGTGCCTCATCACAAGACCGGAATGTAAAGTAGCCATTGTAGCTTAGTTTCAGAGGAAGCAGTGCCAGTCATTGGACATATTCAGGCCTTTGGGGTATAGGGTACCAAGTCTATGAATCCATCTCGCTTCCATCTGGAGTAGGGTTCTATCTCTGTCCCCACCTCGTTTGAGGGATGGAACGTGGTCAATCAAGATGAACCTTAAATCTGTTACTTTATGTTTGGCCATAAGGAAATGTCTTGCCACAGGTTGGTCCGAAGTTCCTTTATCCAGGGCGCTTCTTATGGCTGATCTATGGTTCGCCATTCTGAGACGTGCATTGTCTGTCGTTTTTCCTACATAAAATTGGCCACAGCAGCAACTCAATAGATAGATCACATGAGTCGTCGTACAGGTGATATAATGTCTTATTGTGTACTTTTGAGTAGTGTGTGGATGTCTAAACACTTTACATGGGATCATTCCACTGCAAGTTGTGCATCCCAGGCATCTGTAGCAGCCCTTTTTCTTTGTCATAAGCCATTGCTGTTTCATATAGCATTGCTGTGGGTCTGTAGCCATGAGTAGATCCCTTAGACTCCTTCCACGTCCATACCCCATAATGGGGGGGTCCATATGTGTAAATGGTAAACTCTGGTCAGTCGCTAGGATCTCCCATCTATTTCTGATGTCCTGTGCCATCTTGTCTTTCCCTTTATTATAGGTGGTGGTGAATATCATCCTTTCCTTTTTGGTCTGTGCCAGACATTTAGACTGGTGATCCTCCTGAGTAATGATCTCATCAATGACACCCTGTATGAGCTCCATCTTGTATCCCCTTTGTAGGAACTTCTCTGTCATCATTTGTAGTTGTGGTTCACGGTTACTATTTTCAGTATTATTTCTTAATACTCGGATCATCTGTGACTTTATGATCGCCTTTCTGGTGTGTGGAGGATGGTTACTGGATGCCTCAAGAATAGAGTTTCGATCAGTTGGTTTGGTGTATAGAGTTGTGAATAGTTTGCCTCCTTTCTTATAGATTCTTAGATCTAGAAAGTCAATACTGTTCAGGTCATATTTCAACTCAAATTTAATTGGGGATTCAAGTGTGTTAAGTTGTACTACCCATTCCTTCAAGGATTCCTCCGTGCCCTGCCATATGAGGAAGACATCATCAATGTACCTTTTGAAATGTCTTATTGTATCAATATTGTATACATCTATGATATCACGCTCATAGCGCTCCATGTACAAGTTAGCGTAAGATGGGGCCATGTTCGACCCCATTGCTGTCCCCATAAGCTGTTGGTAGAACGTACTTTCAAAGCGAAAGTAGTTGAGGGTTAAACATTTCTCCAGTAGGTCAAGTATCAGGGAAAGCGGAGGTCCCACATATGGGAACCTTGACAGGGCTAGTGTGACCGCCTTGAGTCCATCTGTGTGGGGGATAACCGTGTATAGGCTCCTTACGTCCATAGTGACCAACAGGTCACTGTCGCTAATTGTGTCCACGGTACTAAGTATGGTAATGAGGTCACCTGAGTCCCTAATATATGAGTCCATTGATCTCACCAGTGGCTGTAGGATTGCGTCAACAAATATTGCTAGGGGTTGCAGCAGGGACCCCCGTGCCGATACAATTGGCCTCCCAGGGGGGTTCTTTTGGTCCTTGTGTATCTTGGGAAGGGTATATAGAATTGGATGTATGGGATACATACTATTGAGAAAATTAAATTCATCACTGCTGATCCAATTCAGCCGTTTTGCTTCAGATAGAGTCATATCAATGTCCCTTTTAAAAGAGTTAGTTGGATCTCGGGTAAGTTTTTTGTAAGTCTGATGATCATTAAGTTGGCGAAGAATTTCCTTGCGATATTGGTCATAGTTCATCACAATAATGGCTCCTCCCTTGTCCGCTGGGCGAATGACTATCCAAGTGTCATTGGATAATGATTTGAGTGCCATTCTCCAACTGAGAAAGAAATTAAGCGATTTAAACCAAAAAGCAAATTCGAACCAAAAACATGCGGATCAAGCATCAAAACCTACACCAGACTTATTGGCAATGACAGTAAAGAACTGGAACAGATGAAACACAGACCTAACCTCAATAGAGCTGAAAGAATGGCACTCAAATCATTATCCAATGACACTGGGATAGTCATTCGCCCAGCGGACAAGGGAGGAGCCATTATTGTGATGAACTATGACCAATATCGCAAGGAAATTCTTCGCCAACTTAATGATCATCAGACTTACAAAAAACTTACCCGAGATCCAACTAACTCTTTTAAAAGGGACATTGATATGACTCTATCTGAAGCAAAACGGCTGAATTGGATCAGCAGTGATGAATTTAATTTTCTCAATAGTATGTATCCCATACATCCAATTCTATATACCCTTCCCAAGATACACAAGGACCAAAAGAACCCCCCTGGGAGGCCAATTGTATCGGCACGGGGGTCCCTGCTGCAACCCCTAGCAATATTTGTTGACGCAATCCTACAGCCACTGGTGAGATCAATGGACTCATATATTAGGGACTCAGGTGACCTCATTACCATACTTAGTACCGTGGACACAATTAGCGACAGTGACCTGTTGGTCACCATGGACGTAAGGAGCCTATACACGGTTATCCCCCACACAGATGGACTCAAGGCGGTCACACTAGCCCTGTCAAGGTTCCCATATGTGGGACCTCCGCTTTCCCTGATACTTGACCTACTGGAGAAATGTTTAACCCTCAACTACTTTCGCTTTGAAAGTACGTTCTACCAACAGCTTATGGGGACAGCAATGGGGTCGAACATGGCCCCATCTTACGCTAACTTGTACATGGAGCGCTATGAGCGTGATATCATAGATGTATACAATATTGATACAATAAGACATTTCAAAAGGTACATTGATGATGTCTTCCTCATATGGCAGGGCACGGAGGAATCCTTGAAGGAATGGGTAGTACAACTTAACACACTTGAATCCCCAATTAAATTTGAGTTGAAATATGACCTGAACAGTATTGACTTTCTAGATCTAAGAATCTATAAGAAAGGAGGCAAACTATTCACAACTCTATACACCAAACCAACTGATCGAAACTCTATTCTTGAGGCATCCAGTAACCATCCTCCACACACCAGAAAGGCGATCATAAAGTCACAGATGATCCGAGTATTAAGAAATAATACTGAAAATAGTAACCGTGAACCACAACTACAAATGATGACAGAGAAGTTCCTACAAAGGGGATACAAGATGGAGCTCATACAGGGTGTCATTGATGAGATCATTACTCAGGAGGATCACCAGTCTAAATGTCTGGCACAGACCAAAAAGGAAAGGATGATATTCACCACCACCTATAATAAAGGGAAAGACAAGATGGCACAGGACATCAGAAATAGATGGGAGATCCTAGCGACTGACCAGAGTTTACCATTTACACATATGGACCCCCCCATTATGGGGTATAGACGTGGAAGGAGTCTAAGGGATCTACTCATGGCTACAGACCCACAGCAATGCTATATGAAACAGCAATGGCTTATGACAAAGAAAAAGGGCTGCTACAGATGCCTGGGATGCACAACTTGCAGTGGAATGATCCCATGTAAAGTGTTTAGACATCCACACACTACTCAAAAGTACACAATAAGACATTATATCACCTGTACGACGACTCATGTGATCTATCTATTGAGTTGCTGCTGTGGCCAATTTTATGTAGGAAAAACGACAGACAATGCACGTCTCAGAATGGCGAACCATAGATCAGCCATAAGAAGCGCCCTGGATAAAGGAACTTCGGACCAACCTGTGGCAAGACATTTCCTTATGGCCAAACATAAAGTAACAGATTTAAGGTTCATCTTGATTGACCACGTTCCATCCCTCAAACGAGGTGGGGACAGAGATAGAACCCTACTCCAGATGGAAGCGAGATGGATTCATAGACTTGGTACCCTATACCCCAAAGGCCTGAATATGTCCAATGACTGGCACTGCTTCCTCTGAAACTAAGCTACAATGGCTACTTTACATTCCGGTCTTGTGATGAGGCACCTGGTGCATTCCACCCGCGATTGTGGGACACAAGTCAGGTCATGATGTTGGACCAGCGGAGCACAGATAAGGTACAGGACCTGCCTGGACACACTATAGTTGGTTAACTAACCAGTGAGTTTCATATGCCCTAGTGTGATACACACTTGGTGGGTCCAACTTAAGTGTCATTTATGGGCCTGTGTGTTGGCTACTTAGTGATGGAAGCAGGTCACTTTAATACGTGACATATGGGTATTAATGGGACACCTATGGTATTCTTGAACTAGTTGGAGTACACTGTGTTTGTTCCTGGCAACCTAACACAGGATCTGTTTTCAGTAGGACTGATACAGACTTTTTTTTACCTAAAGACATTAACAATCTAATAACACTATATTGCTAAACCTATACTAAGCTATTCGGGAGAATGTGATGTCACTTTGATTGCCATTTATAACAGTAAACCAATGATATATTTTGAGGTTTTACTGAATGGACTCATGAGGGTCCAGGCACAAGGTCCTAGACTGTACTATTATTAAACATTTGTATACACATATGTGTTAATGTAAAAAACTTTCAGTTCTATCTGAACTGACCCCACACGTAGTCTAACCCTATGGCTGTTTTATTGTTGAATAGGCTACAAAGATTTACACAGCCTTCTGCATTTCTATGGATTGCTACTTGATTATTTTTGTTATCAACATTACAGGGGATAAGGTCTCTCTGTCATTCTTAGTGTGCCTAACTTAAAGTATATGTACAAACTTTATACATAATGTGGTTAGCCTTATGAGACACTTAGATGTATGTCAGTAATACAGTGGTGACACACACATATATATACATCCATTACGATGCTCTCAGCCCACTCAGTGTGAAATATAAATTTTAAATCTTTATTTTTTATTTTGTATGCCCTTGCTAAAGGAATATTCCTTTAAGTGTGTCCCATATTAAGGCTTTGACTATAGCTAACACGATGTAACACAAGCGGTCACGATCGCATATTGCCTAACGCCCTGCTGGGTCACCATGACGACGCGCAGATACACGCGCATACGTCATCAACTTATGTAAATTAGCCATGCGCTATGCTAATGAGCAGTACGGGCGCCGGAGCTGCTTCTCTGGGCGCCTAATACAATCTAGTGGCCCGTTCTTTTAGCTACGTTTTTGTTCATGCAACAATCTGTCCTACAGAAGAGTGGGAGCCTAATCTGACCTTAAAACACAATATATACAGACATATTATAAAGTAATACATAAGGTAAGAGTGATAATGCTGCTTTAAGGGTTTACAGTACGAGTCCCTAATTTTGATTGAATAGAGATCAGCTGCAGATACATTATCACCTAGTGGGAACGGCATATCATAAACGTTAATATGAACTCACAGTTCAAACACAATAAGAGGGTTACACAGTGCTACTCTGATGTAATGACTAATACATGTATAACCGATGTGACTATGTGTAATGCACTGCTGTACTGCCATATATATCTATATGTCTATATATCACATATGAAGGTCTAATTTACACCAATATGAAATGTTTTGGCAGTCATATATCTCTTATCTAAGTAATCCATTTATGTATGTACTGGAACACATGGATGTTTAGCTTTACATTTAGTAATAGGCACTTTTTGTGGCTCATGCATTTATTGTACCACCTATACAACTTTGAAGCTTTTATGAATTATCCTAGGAATTGTTTGATTAGTAGTATGGTAACACTGAGGGGGTTAGGGGTTATCACTATGACAACCCCAGTTTTGGCGCAATTCACAGTTAATTTGGTGGTGGGTGGGGCACAATATGTTTATAAGACACAGTGTTTAGTTGCATGTTTTGTATTGGTCTGAGGAAGGAGCCTGCGTGCTCCGAAACGTTACCTAATTAAAGAGATTTTTTACATAAATCCAGTGAGTGCAGTCCTATGTTGCAGATTACTATATATATATATATATATATATATATATATATATATAGGAATATCTTATAAATACTTAGAACAAACTCTGCTATGTGCAGAACATTGGAATGTGAAATACAAAGTTTAACACTTTATTAAATATGAATATTGCATAAATATGCTTTTACATGTTTTGACGTTTTGACCACAAAGGGCTCCAATGCACTTCTATATATGTCTATATATGTGTACATATGTATTTATGTGTTTATATATGTACATATGTCTGTAAAAACATACAACAGTTACCATACACCTCATAATCTAGTAATTTGTCAGTTATCATATCTAGCTTGGTTTTACAATGTGCTTTAAAAGTACCAACTTTATTAACTGCATATGATAGTTTACTGTAGGATATAATGATTATAATTGTTTTTCATTTTCTATATAGCAGGAAGATAAAAATTATAATCTCAAGACATTATACTGCAATGGAATATAATGTTGCTTAATGAGTGAAATATATTTGTTTATGACACTATTAGATTTTAAGTGGATATTGACTAGGTTATGAGTGGATCGCTATCATTATCGTGAGGAGCGTAAACGTAGTGTTCTTTATCCTCAAATACATATTACAAGTGGCGCACTGTTAAAATGACTGTGATTTTCTATGGGTAGCGTTTAGTGTTACAAGTTGAACGTAAATGCCATCGCACAAACGCAATCGCATTTACTGCTCAAACTAGAAAAAGCTTTCATTCTTTTGGATGATTTGAATTTGAACATGCTATAGTGCGATAGTGTAAGTCCGGCTTTATGCACGCCTCAGGTTAACACTGGAGCAATACATTTTTACTTTCAACTCGTAATACCAGCGCAACCCGACGTGCACAGTTTATTTCTAGCGCAGTTAGCACTCTAGCGGAAGCGCTTATTAGTGCTCCACTTTGTAATCTAACCCTATATATATTTTATTTAATTTTTTTTATATAAAAGTTTTTGTTTAGTCAGATAGTCTACCTTCTATTAAAAACAATATAGAAAGTATTGAAAAGGCTAACCAGTATATCAAACAATTTACACAAATACCCATAGGGGCCGAATTATCAAGCTCCGAATGGAACTTGATGCCCCTTGTTTAAAGACCGCTGCTCCATAACTTGTTGCCTGCTCTGAGGCGGCGAACAGAAATCAACCCGATCGAATACGGTCGGGTTGATTGACACACCCTGCAGGGGGCAGTATTGCACAAGCAGTTCTGGTGAACTGCTTGTGCAATGATAAATGCCGACAGCGTATGCTGTCAGCATTTATCGTTGTACAGCGGACATGATACGCTACATCGTATCATGTCCGCTTGCACTTTGATAAATATTCCCCATTGACTTTAATAGTGAGTTTTGTAGAAAAATCATTAAACAACATTTTTTTTAAAAAATGTGATCAACCCCTCTAGACAAAAAAATAAATAAATCTCATTGGGAAAAGAAATTACAAAATAGAAAAGAATAAGTAAAATGCTTGTAGTTATGAATAGTTACAAAAGATTAAAGGGATATGAAACCCAAACGTTCTTTTGTGATTCAGAAATATCATACAATTTTAAAAACATTTCCAATTGATTTCTGTTATCACATCTTCATTCTCATGGTATTCTTTGTTGAAGAGATAGGTATCTGGAGCACTCCATGGCAGGAAATAGTGCTGCCATTTAGAGCTCTTCCAAATGGAAAACCTGCTAGCAAAACTGCTGCCATATAGTGATCCAGACACCTCCTGAGCTTTCTTTCCTTGCTTTTTAAAAGAAGAAACCAAGAGTACAAAGAAAATGTGGGTTTCATGTCACTTTGACTAAAGAGTAACGTCATTTTTGGAAATGTATTTTTATCCATCTTTTAAAGAAACACATTGCTATTTTACGTGGATAATATGTTTTCCGATGTTAAAAAAAGAATCTCAGTGTCCCCCTAATAAAGGCTGCTCTAGCTTGATTACTAAATTGTAGCGGAATGGATAAGTATCCATAAAATCCAGTAAAGTATTAGTTAAGTGTTAATGATTAGCAAATTCAATTACTTATGCATCTTTTTCAAAGCCTTTCCAATCCACCAGAAAGCTGCAGTCTGACTTTTTAAAGCCACATGATAAATTGTATATAAAAAGAAACTTTGCAATATACTTTCATCTAGTGTGTCCTGTAATCATGCGTTTTTCATTTCCTGTTAGAAGTGCAGAACACTGTTGAATTCTAAACCGTCATTGGCTGCGCACTCTAGTGACTTATTTATAACTGTCTATAATTGGCCTCAGCAGACAAGGGGGCCTATCTATCAAGCTCCGGATAGAGCTTGAGGCCCCGTGAAACACCAGTTATGAAGCAGCGGTTTGAACTGAAAAACGCTCTGAGCAGGCGGACAGACATCGGCGCAATTCAACCCGATCGAGTACGATCGGGTTGATTGACACCCCCTGCCGATTCTGCAGGGGGTGGCTTTGTACCAGCAGCTCTTGTGAGCTGCTGGTGCAATGCTGAATACGGAGAGCGTATTGCTCTCCGTATTCAGCGAGGTCTGGCGGACCTTATCCGCACTGTCGGATCAGGTCCGCCAGACTTTGATAAATAGAGGCCAAAGACACATAAGTTAGAACATGGCAGCAACCATTGCTTTCTAGACACTAAAACTTTACACTTATTTTGTTAATATTTAAACAACTAATTAAACTGTAAAATGTTATAAATCTAATCTTTTCTTTAAATGCTTCATTCTATCTAGCGTTTAGGGCTAGATTACGTGTGAAGCACTAACTGTTGCTAGCCAGCAATAACATAATTTATGCTTACCTGATAAATTCCTTTCTTCTGTTGTGTGATCAGTCCACGGGTCATCATTACTTCTGGGATATAACTCCTCCCCAACAGGAAATGCAAGAGGATTCACCCAGCAGAGCTGCATATAGCTCCTCCCCTCTACGTCACTCCCAGTCATTCGACCAAGAATCAACGAGAAAGGAGAAACCAAGGGTGAAGTGGTGACTGGAGTATAATTTAAAAGATATTTACCTGCCTTAAAACAGGGCGGGCCGTGGACTGATCACACAACAGAAGAAAGGAATTTATCAGGTAAGCATAAATTATGTTTTCTTCTGTTATGTGTGATCAGTCCACGGGTCATCATTACTTCTGGGATACCAATACCAAAGCAAAAGTACACGGATGACGGGAGGGATAGGCAGGCTCATTATACAGAAGGAACCACTGCCTGAAGAACCTTTCTCCCAAAAATAGCCTCCGAAGAAGCAAAAGTGTCAAATTTGTAAAATTTGGAAAAAGTATGAAGCGAAGACCAAGTTGCAGCCTTGCAAATCTGTTCAACAGAGGCCTCATTCTTAAAGGCCCAAGTGGAAGCCACAGCTCTAGTAGAATGAGCTGTAATTCTTTCAGGAGGCTGCTGTCCAGCAGTCTCATAGGCTAAACGAATTATGCTACGAAGCCAGAAGGAGAGAGAGGTAGCCGAAGCCTTATGACCTCTCCTCTGACCAGAGTACACGACAAACAGGGAAGACGTTTGTCGAAAATCCTTAGTTGCCTGCAAGTAGAACTTGAGGGCACGAACTACATCCAGATTGTGTAGAAGACGTTCCTTCTTTGAAGAAGGATTTGGACACAAGGATGGAACAACAATCTCTTGATTGATATTCCTGTTAGTGACTACCTTAGGTAAGAACCCAGGTTTAGTACGCAGAACTACCTTGTCTGAGTGAAAAATCAGATAAGGAGAATCACAATGTAAGGCTGATAACTCAGAGACTCTTCGAGCCGAGGAAATAGCCATTAAAAACAGAACTTTCCAAGATAACAATTTTATATCAATGGAATGAAGGGGTTCAAACGGAACACCCTGTAAAACGTTAAGAACTAAGTTTAAACTCCATGGCGGAGCAACAGTTTTAAACACAGGCTTGATCCTAGCTAAAGCCTGACAAAAGGCCTGGACGTCTGGATTTTCTGACAGACGCCTGGGTAACAAGATGGACAGAGCTGAGATCTGTCCCTTTAATGAGCTAGCCGATAAACCCTTTTCTAAACCTTCTTGTAGAAAGGACAATATCCTAGGAATCCTAACCTTACTCCAGGAGTAACCTTTGGATTCGCACCAGTATAGGTATTTACGCCATATCTTATGGTAAATCCTTCTGGTAACAGGCTTCCTAGCCTGTATCAGGGTATCAATAACCGACTCAGAAAAACCACGTTTTGATAAAATCAAGCGTTCAATTTCCAAGCAGTCAGCTTCAGAGAAGTTAGATTTTGATGTTTGAATGGACCCTGTATCAGAAGGTCCTGTCTTAGAGGTAGAGACCAAGGCGGACAGGATGACATGTCCACTAGATCTGCATACCAAGTCCTGCGTGGCCATGCAGGCGCTATTAGAATCACTGATGCTCTCTCCTGTTTGATTTTGGCAATCAATCGAGGAAGCAGCGGGAAGGGTGGAAACACATAAGCCATCCCGAAGTTCCAAGGTGCTGTCAAGGCATCTATCAGAACCGCTCCCGGATCCCTGGATCTGGACCCGTAGCGAGGAAGTTTGGCGTTCTGGCGAGACGCCATGAGATCTATCTCTGGTTTGCCCCAACGTCGAAGTATTTGGGCAAAGACCTCCGGATGAAGTTCCCACTCCCCCGGATGAAAAGTCTGGCGACTCAAGAAATCCGCCTCCCAGTTCTCCACTCCCGGGATGTGGATTGCTGACAGGTGGCAAGAGTGAGACTCTGCCCAGCGAATTATCTTTGATACTTCCATCATTGCTAGGGAGCTTCTTGTCCCTCCTTGATGGTTGATGTAAGCTACAGTCGTGATGTTGTCCGACTGAAACCTGATGAACCCCCGAGTTTTTAACTGGGGCCAAGCCAGAAGGGCATGGAGAACTGCTCTTAATTCCAGAATGTTTATTGGCAGGAGACTTTCCTCCTGATTCCATTGTCCCTGAGCCTTCAGAGAATTCCAGACAGCGCCCCAACCTAGTAGGCTGGCGTCTGTTGTTACAATTGTCCAGTCCGGCCTGCTGAATGGCATCCCCCTGGACAGATGTGGCCGAGAAAGCCACCATAGAAGAGAGTTTCTGGTCTCTTGATCCAGATTCAGAGTAGGGGACAAGTCTGAGTAATCCCCATTCCACTGACTCAGCATGCACAATTGCAGCGGTCTGAGATGTAGACGTGCAAAGGGTACTATGTCCATTGCTGCTACCATTAAGCCGATCACCTCCATGCATTGAGCTACTGACGGGAGTTGAATGGAATGAAGGACACGGCATGCATTTAGAAGCTTTGTTAATCTGTCTTCTGTCAGATAAATCTTCATTTCTACAGAATCTATAAGAGTCCCCAAGAATGGAACTCTTGTGAGAGGAAAAAGAGAACTCTTCTTTTCGTTCACTTTCCATCCATGCGACCTTAGAAATGCCAGAACTAACTCTGTATGAGACTTGGCAGTTTGAAAGCTTGAAGCTTGTATCAGAATGTCGTCTAGGTACGGAGCTACCGAAATTCCTCGCGGTCTTAGTACCGCCAGAAGGGCACCCAGAACCTTTGTGAAGATTCTTGGAGCCGTAGCCAATCCGAATGGAAGAGCTACAAACTGGTAATGCCTGTCTAAGAAGGCAAACCTTAGATACCGGTAATGATCTTTGTGAATCGGTATGTGAAGGTAAGCATCCTTTAAATCCACTGTGGTCATGTACTGACCCTTTTGGATCATGGGTAAGATTGTCCGAATAGTTTCCATTTTGAACGATGGAACTCTTAGGAATTTGTTTAGGATCTTTAAATCCAAGATTGGCCTGAAAGTTCCCTCTTTTTTGGGAACCACAAACAGGTTTGAGTAAAACCCTTGTCCTTGTTCCGACCGCGGAACCGGATGGATCACTCCCATTAATAACAGATCTTGTACACAGCGTAGAAACGCTTCTTTCTTTATCTGGTTTGTTGACAACCTTGACAGATGAAATCTCCCTCTTGGGGGAGAGAATTTGAAGTCTAGAAGGTATCCCTGAGATATGATCTCTAGCGCCCAGGGATCCTGAACATCTCTTGCCCAAGCCTGGGCGAAGAGAGAGAGTCTGCCCCCCACTAGATCCGGTCCCGGATCGGGGGCCCTCGGTTCATGCTGTCTTTGGGGCAGCAGCAGGTTTCCTGGCCTGCTTGCCCTTGTTCCAGGACTGGTTAGGTTTCCAGCCTTGTCTGTAACGAGCAACAGCTCCTTCCTGTTTTGGTGCAGTGGAAGTTGATGCTGCTCCTGCTTTGAAATTCCGAAAGGGACGAAAATTAGACTGTCTAGCCTTAGCTTTGGCTTTGTCTTGAGGCAGGGCGTGGCCCTTACCTCCTGTAATGTCAGCGATAATTTCTTTCAAACCGGGCCCAAATAAAGTTTGCCCCTTGAAAGGTATATTAAGTAATTTGGACTTAGAAGTTACATCAGCTGACCAGGATTTTAGCCACAGCGCCCTACGTGCCTGAATGGTGAATCCTGAGTTCTTAGCCGTAAGTTTGGTTAAATGTACTACGGCCTCCGAAATGAATGAATTAGCTAGTTTAAGGACTCTAAGCCTGTCCGTAATGTCGTCCAGCGTAGCTGAACTAAGGTTCTCTTCCAGAGACTCAATCCAAAATGCTGCCGCAGCCGTAATCGGCGCGATGCATGCAAGGGGTTGCAATATAAAACCTTGTTGAACAAACATTTTCTTAAGGTAACCCTCTAATTTTTTATCCATTGGATCTGAAAAAGCACAGCTATCCTCCACCGGGATAGTGGTACGCTTAGCTAAAGTAGAAACTGCTCCCTCCACCTTAGGGACCGTTTGCCATAAGTCCCGTGTGGTGGCGTCTATTGGAAACATCTTTCTAAATATTGGAGGGGGTGAGAACGGCACACCGGGTCTATCCCACTCCTTAGTAACAATTTCAGTTAGTCTCTTAGGTATAGGAAAAACGTCAGTACTCGCCGGTACCGCAAAGTATTTATCCAACCTACACAATTTTTCTGGTATTGCAACAGTGTTACAATCATTAAGAGCCGCTAAAACCTCCCCTAGTAATACACGGAGGTTCTCCAATTTAAATTTAAAATTTGAAATATCTGAATCCAATCTGTTTGGATCAGAACCATCACCCACAGAATGAAGCTCTCCGTCCTCATGTTCTGCAAGCTGTGACGCAGTATCAGACATGGCCCTAGTATTATCAGCGCACTCTGTTCTCACCCCAGAGTGATCACGCTTGCCTCTTAGTTCTGGTAATTTAGCCAAAACTTCAGTCATAACAGTAGCCATATGTTGTAATGTTATCTGTAATGGCCGCCCAGAAGTACTAGGCGCCATAATATCACGCACCTCCCGGGCGGGAGATGCAGGTACTGACACGTGAGGCGAGTTAGTCGGCATAACTCTCCCCTCGCTGTTTGGTGAAATTTGTTCAATTTGTACAGATTGGCTTTTATTTAAAGTAGCATCAATACAGTTAGTACATAAATTTCTATTGGGCTCCACCTTGGCATTGGAACAAATGACACAGATATCTTCCTCTGAATCAGACATGTTTAACACACTAGCAATAAACTTGCAACTTGGTTACAATCTTATTTAACAAAAACGTACTGTGCCTCAAAGAAGCACTAAACGATTAAATGACAGTTGAAATAATGAACTGAAAGACAGTTATAGCATCAATCCTTAAAAACAACACAACTTTTAGCAAAGGTTTGTTCCCATTAGTAAAGTAACAATAATTAAATTTGAAACATAAAAATTACAGAGCAACGTTTTTAATCACAGTCAATATATAAGTCTCACAGCTCTGCTGAGAGAATCTACCTCCCTCCAAAGAAGTTTGAAGACCCCTGAGATCTGTTAGAGATGAACCGGATCATGCAGGAAATACAAGAGTAACTGACTGGAATTTTTTGATGCGTAGCAAAGAGCGCCAAAAACGGCCCCTCCCCCTCACACACAGCAGTGAGAGAGAAACGAAACTGTCACAATTAAAACAAGCAACTGCCAAGTGGAAAAATAATGCCCAAATATTTATTCACTCAGTACCTCAGAAAATGCAAACGATTCTACATTCCAGCAAAAACGTTTAACATAATAAATACCTATTAAAAGGTTTAATGTACTTTTAACAGAGTAATTCCGGTGAAATACCATCCCCAGAATACTGAAGTGTAGAGTATACATACATGTCATTATAACGGTATGGCAGGATTTTCTCATCAATTCCATTCAGAAAATAAAAACTGCTACATACCTCAATGCAGATTCATCTGCCCGCTGTCCCCTGATCTGAAGCTTTTACCTCCCTCAGATGGCCGAGAAACAGCAATATGATCTTAACTACTCCGGTTAAAATCATAGTAAAAACTCTGGTAGATTCTTCTTCAAACTCTGCCAGAGAGGCAATAACACGCTCCGGTGCTATTGTAAAATAACAAACTTTTGATTGAAGTTATAAAAAACTAAGTATAATCACCATAGTCCTCTCACACATCCTATCTAGTTGCTGGGTGCAAGAGAATGACTGGGAGTGACGTAGAGGGGAGGAGCTATATGCAGCTCTGCTGGGTGAATCCTCTTGCATTTCCTGTTGGGGAGGAGTTATATCCCAGAAGTAATGATGACCCGTGGACTGATCACACATAACAGAAGAAAAGGGGTTTATCGCTGCTCTTTGCATGCATCAGAAGTAGGATGCGTATTACAGGTTGAAAGTAAACGTATTCCCTTGAGCGCTATTAAATTATGTAGGTTTATATGTGTGTACATATGTATTTATATGTGTATTTTGTATTTACAGCTATATATACACATAGAAACACATAAATACATATGTATACATATATAGACATTTATACAAGAGAATTGGGGCCCTTTGCAGTTAAAGGGACATGAAACCCTATTTATTTATTTTCAGATTTAGAAAGAGTATGCAATTTTAAACAGCTTTCTAATTTACTTCTATTATCAAATTTGCTTCAATCTCTTGACATCATTTGCTATAAAACATACCTAGATAGGCTCAGTAGCTCCTGATTGGTGGCTGCACAAAGATACCTCATGTGATTGGCTTACCCATGTGCATTTCTATTTCTTTAACAAAGGATATCTAACAGATTAAGCAAATTAGATAATATAAGTAAATTGGAATGCTGTTTAAAATTATATTCTCTACCTGACTCATGAAATAAGTATTTTGAGTTTAGTGTACCTTTAAGTAGCTGAAAACATGAAAAAACATATTTATGTAGTATTCATATTCAATAAAGTGTTTAACTGTATATTTACTGTAAGTATTTCACATTCCAATGTTATTCACATAGGGGAATATGTTCTAAGAGTTTTTAAATAGATATTCCAATATATATCTGTATATATCTATACGTATATAGGGTCATGGGATGTGTACCCAGTCCGGTCTGAGAGTGCAGTCCCCTTCCATGTTTTGTATATGTCCAGGGTGATTACATAACCCTGTGCACCCTTCACTTGTTCCAAGTTTGTTTGGTTGAGAGCATGCATTGTTTGGCTATTTTAGGGACCCAGGTTTTTTGGAAGGGACCTTGACGTGGTACCTGGGCTTGTCCCATTTGGCCAAATGGGACAAGCCCATATATATACAGTATATATATTTATATACATATACTGTATATAAATGCGTTTAAGAATTAATAGAACAAATGAATGTGAAATGTTAATATTTCATGTCAGCTTAGCACACTTGAGAAAACGGGTTCAGGGTTGTGTGACTTGTTGGTTGCTAGTTTTTTTTTCACTTTTCCCACTCCATTGAAGTCTATGGGGGAATATGTTGATGCGGTCACGATATTCCAAGTTCGACTTTTTGTTGGGTTTTACTTTCAACTTAGTTAACGCACAAATAGGAGCAATTAAAAGCACTCCACTAGAATTCTAGCTTTTAGTGTTTAATGTCCCTTTAATATTGACAACCACACCTAATGTGCATTTTTTTCACATATCTCTTCAAGTAATTTGTGTAATTAACAAATTCATTTAATTCTGAGTAATTTTATGATTAACATTTTTTTTTAAATATCCAAACATCTAATTGTAATCCTTAAATAACATTCATATGATTGTAGTTAATCTGAGAATATGTTTTATAGTGATTTTGCTATATTTTAAAAGGAACCATGAATAATTTCCTTCATCCCCTTCTTGCCTATTGAATCAGGTACTTTCGTATTGGCAACGATGCTAGCCCCCCATCATTTTTATTTTTTTCCCCAAAGGCTGGCAGGCAGTACAGCCAATCAGATACCATACCACCTATCCCATAGACTGTAAGGTAGTGAGCACCCAGCTGCAAAATGAGCAGAGAATAGTAAGATAATTTTGGTGTGTCTACAGCTAGAAACACTCTTATGTCGCATTCTATAGGTAGGGGTGGCATCACAACCTTAAATTAGAGGGTAAGAGATTCAGGAGAAATGCGAAGGGTGGTGGATTCATGGAATTCAAAACTTAATAAATAAGTTACATGTAATATGGGTTGACGTGATCATGGGCCTTTTGGTTCTTATCTACCGTAAAATTCTATGTTTCTATGATTGGCTGATCCCCTGCCTGCATTTCTTTGAGAACTCAGCATGCACAAAAACCTAAACACTAGAAAAGACATGCAAACAGCTAAGAAATGTCAATAGAAGCTTCAAGAGGTCTCCTTAGATATCTTGCCTTATATAAGGTCATATTTCAATAAAAGTCTTGTGATGTATCAGACCTAAAAGAAGCCCCGTGCGTAGTAAGCCTGCCTCAAATTAAAACTATACTGTATTTGTTTATTACCTACAGAATTCTCTAACCTTCAGATGCTAGAATGGTTGCTTTGCATTTTCTAGCACTTAAGGGGACATCATGCAATTTACAAATCCATTTTACACTATTAAATACATAGGGTTAGATTTATCAAATGTCGGGCGGACATGCTCTGCTGTAGAATACACTGTCGGCATTTATCATTGCACAAGCATTTCTAGTGAACTTTTTGTGCAATGCCGCCCCCTGCACATTCGCGGCCAATCAGCTACTAGCAAGTTCTTAACTTAAGTTTCAGGTGGACCTGAAACTTCGGGGGTAGATTGCAGCATCCACTGCTTGATAAATCTACCCCATAGCCCGGAGACACAGAGCTTGCAATAAAACTACTGTCAAACCTGTCTGTGAATAAACTGACCATGTCTTACACAATTTATACAATTTTTTTTTTTCATTTATGGTACCATTATACATTTGTTTTTGTTTATTTTATTTTATAATTAAGTATTCTGCAATCTATTTATTTTGACTATTGTGAAACAAGTTATAGCATAAGAGTGATTCTTAAATCCATTCCACTTCATTAAAAGGACAGTTTTTATGGAGATCACACGCATTATGATTAATCAAACAGAACAAGGGATTAGCTCAAATCCACTACTGTTATAGGAGCACTGGTGTTGGAATGTAATTAAAAAGCAGAATATGCAGACAGTATGACTTTCAACTATTAAAAAAATAAAAATATAATTTGAGGTACAATTAATGCAGACAAAATCATAATAAAAGTAATTTCAGTACTATTTCTTACAAATGTATATGTTTACCCACTCCCTATTATATAAAACTTATGAATGATAGAATTATATATTATAACAAATTTGTAAATAATAGTAAATTATGATGACTAAATCCCTGTATTTTAACATCACAATCATAAACGACAGAACTGTCTTACAGTTAAAACTCTGCCCATCCTAAAGTGGGGCTTTAGGTCTGTGACACACACAAAAAAGCTGTTGCAGTTAAGTAGCTTTATGAGTTGATACTATATACTATTATAACAAAATAAAGGTTTTTGTAAGCTAAAATAGATCATATTGTACAATGAAACTGCATGTCATGACATCCAAGACTAACGTAGTGAGTATGCCTTGGGGCAAAGCTATCATAAACATTCACACCAAGGACCTTGCCCAAGGTATAAGTGCTGTAGAAGACAAATTTAGCTCCTTATACAATATCTGCAGAATGATACAAATAAATAAATGGCAATAAAAACGAATGTGTCAATGAAGGCTTAAGGACAATAACATATAACTTTAGAAGGAAAACAGATAGCATAGAAGGTCAAAAAAGTGCTAGACCGCATTTCAAAACAAATGTTTTATCCCAAATGTTTTCACTTAAGTTAGAAAATTCAAGACTTATGAGTAAAGAATTAACTTGAAGTAAGATAATTGGATAAATAGAATTGTAACCTGGCAGAAGTGCAGCGACAATTGCATTTATGGATGCCAAACAGGGACAGGATAGACTTTAGACATCTTAAAGGGACATGAAACCCACATTTTGTCTTTCATGATTTAGAAAGAGAATGTAATTCTAAACATCTTTCTAATTTACTTCTATTATCTAATTTGTTTTATTATCTTGATATTCTTTGCTGAAAAGCATATCTAGATATGCTCAGTAGCTGCTGATTGGTTGCTGCACAAAGAAGCCTCGTGTGATTGGCTCACCATGTGCATTGCTTTTTCTTCAACTAAAAAATGAAGCAAAATAAATAATAGAATTAAATTGTAATGTTGTTTAAATTAGTATTCTCTATCTGAATCATGAAAGAAAGATTTTGGGTATAGTGGCCCTTTAAAGTCTTACTTTAGATTAAGCTATAAATAGCCTCCTGTACCCATTTTTGTATTATGCAGCAGGAACAGTAAAAAAAACATAATTTATGCTTACCTGATAAATTCCTTTCTTCTGTTGTGTGATCAGTCCACGGGTCATCATTACTTCTGGGATATAACTCCTCCCCAACAGGAAATGCAAGAGGATTCACCCAGCAGAGCTGCATATAGCTCCTCCCCTCTACGTCACTCCCAGTCATTCGACCAAGGACCAACGAGAAAGGAGAAACCAAGGGTGAAGTGGTGACTGTAGTATAATTTAAAAAATATTTACCTGCCTTAAAAAACAGGGCGGGCCGTGGACTGATCACACAACAGAAGAAAGGAATTTATCAGGTAAGCATAAATTATGTTTTCTTCTGTTATGTGTGATCAGTCCACGGGTCATCATTACTTCTGGGATACCAATACCAAAGCAAAAGTACACGGATGACGGGAGGGCTAGGCAGGCTCATTATACAGAAGGAACCACTGCCTGAAGAACCTTTCTCCCAAAAATAGCCTCCGAAGAAGCAAAAGTGTCAAATTTGTAAAATTTTGAAAAAGTATGGAGCGAAGACCAAGTTGCAGCCTTGCAAATCTGTTCAACAGAGGCCTCATTCTTAAAGGCCCAAGTGGAAGCCACAGCTCTAGTAGAATGAGCTGTAATTCTTTCAGGAGGCTGCTGTCCAGCAGTCTCATAGGCTAAACGAATTATGCTACGAAGCCAGAAGGAAAGAGAGGTAGCCGAAGCCTTTTGACCTCTCCTCTGACCAGAGTACACGACAAACAGGGAAGACGTTTGTCGAAATTCCTTAGTTGCCTGCAAATAGAACTTGAGGGCACGAACTACATCCAGATTGTGCAGAAGACGTTCCTTCTTTGAAGAAGGATTCGGGCACAAAGAAGGAACAACGATCTCCTGATTGATGTTCCTGTTAGTGACTACCTTAGGTAAGAACCCAGGTTTTGTACGCAGAACTACCTTATCTGAATGAAAAATCAAATAAGGAGAATCACAATGTAGGGCTGATAACTCAGAGACTCTCCGAGCCGAAGAAATAGCCGTTAAAAATAGAACTTTCCAAGATAACAACTTTATATCAATGGAATGAAGGGGTTCAAACGGAACTCCTTGTAAAACGTTAAGAACCAGGTTTAAACTCCATGGCGGAGCAACAGTTTTAAACACAGGCTTGATCCTAGCTAAAGCTTGACAAAAAGCCTGGACGTCTGGAATTTCTGACAGACGCTTGTGCAACAAAATGGACAGAGCTGAGATCTGTCCCTTTAATGAACTAGCCGATAAACCCTTTTCTAAACCTTCTTGTAGAAAAGACAATATCCTAGGAATCCTAACCTTACTCCAAGAGTAACCTTTGGATTCGCACCAGGATAGGTATTTACGCCATATCTTATGGTAAATCCTTCTGGTAACAGGCTTCCTAGCCTGTATCAGGGTATCAATAACCGACTCAGAAAAACCACGTTTTGATAAAATCAAACGTTCAATTTCCAAGCAGTCAGCTTCAGAGAAGTTAGATTTTGATGTTTGAATGGACCCTGAATCAGAAGGTCCTGCTTTAGAGGTAGAGACCAAGGTGGACAGGATGACATGTCCACTAGATCTGCATACCAAGTCCTGCGTGGCCATGCAGGCGCTATTAGAATCACTGATGCTCTCTCCTGTTTGATTCTGGCAATCAATCGAGGAAGCATCGGGAAGGGTGGAAACACATAAGCCATCCCGAAGGTCCAAGGTGCTGTCAAAGCATCTATCAGAACCGCTCCCGGATCCCTGGATCTGGACCCGTAGCGAGGAAGTTTGGCGTTCTGACGAGACGCCATGAGATCTATCTCTGGTTTGCCCCAACGTCGAAGTATTTGGGCAAAGACCTCCGGATGAAGTTCCCACTCCCCCGGATGAAAAGTCTGACGACTCAAGAAATCCGCCTCCCAGTTCTCCACTCCCGGGATGTGGATTGCTGACAGGTGGCAAGAGTGAGACTCTGCCCAGCGAATTATCTTTGATACTTCCATCATTGCTAGGGAGCTCCTTGTCCCTCCCTGATGGTTGATGTAAGCTACAGTCGTGATGTTGTCCGACTGAAACCTGATGAACCCCCGAGTTGTTAACTGGGGCCAAGCCAGAAGGGCATTGAGAACTGCTCTCAATTCCAGAATGTTTATTGGAAGGAGGCTCTCCTCCTGATTCCATAAACCCTGAGCCTTCAGAGAATTCCAGACAGCGCCCCAACCTAGTAGGCTGGCGTCTGTTGTTACAATTGTCCAGTCTGGCCTGCTGAATGGCATCCCCCTGGATAGATGTGGCCGATAAAGCCACCATAGAAGAGAATTTCTGGTCTCTTGATCCAGATTCAGAGTAGGGGACAAATCTGAGTAATCCCCATTCCACTGTCTTAGCATGCACAATTGCAGAGGTCTGAGATGTAGGCGAGCAAAAGGTACTATGTCCATTGCCGCTACCATTAAGCCGATCACCTCCATGCATTGAGCTACTGACGGGTGTTGAATGGAATGAAGGACACGGCATACATTTTGAAGCTTTGTTAACCTGTCTTCTGTCAGGTAAATCTTCATTTCTACAGAATCTATCAGAGTCCCCAAGAAGGGAACTCTTGTGAGTGGAAAGAGAGAACTCTTCTTTTCGTTCACCTTCCATCCATGCGACCTTAGAAATGCCAGTACTAACTCTGTATGAGACTTGGCAGTTTGAAAGCTTGGAGCTTGTATCAGAATGTCGTCCAGGTATGGAGCTACCGAAATTCCTCGCGGTCTTAGGACCGCTAGAAGAGTACCCAGAACCTTTGTGAAGATTCTTGGAGCCGTAGCCAATCCGAATGGAAGAGCTACAAATTGGTAATGCCTGTCTAGAAAGGCAAACCTTAGATACCGGTAATGATCCTTGTGAATCGGTATGTGAAGGTAAGCATCCTTTAAATCCACTGTGGTCATGTACTGACCTTTTTGGATCATGGGTAAAATTGTCCGAATAGTTTCCATTTTGAACGATGGAACTCTTAGGAATTTGTTTAGGATCTTTAAATCCAAGATTGGCCTGAAAGTTCCCTCTTTTTTGGGAACTACAAACAGATTTGAGTAAAACCCTTGTCCTTGTTCCGACCGCGGAACCGGATGGATCACTCCCATTAATAAAAGATCTTGTACGCAGCGTAGAAACGCCTCTTTCTTTATTTGGTTTGTTGACAACCTTGACAGATGAAATCTCCCTCTTGGGGGAGAGAATTTGAAGTCCAGAAGGTATCCCTGAGATATGATCTCTAGCGCCCAGGGATCCTGAACATCTCTTGCCCAAGCCTGGGCGAAGAGAGAAAGTCTGCCCCCCACCAGATCCGGTCCCGGATCGGGGGCCCTCGATTCATGCTGTCTTAGGGGCAGCAGCAGGTTTCCTGGCCTGCTTGCCCTTGTTCCAGGACTGATTAGGTCTCCAGCCTTGTCTGTAACGAGCAACAGCTCCTTCCTGTTTTGGTGCAGAGGAAGTTGATGCTGCTCCTGCTTTGAAATTACGAAAGGAACGAAAATTAGACTGTCTAGTCTTAGCTTTGGCTTTGTCCTGAGGCAGGGCATGGCCTTTACCTCCTGTAATGTCAGCGATAATCTCCTTCAACCCGGGCCCGAATAAGGTCTGTCCCTTGAAAGGTATATTAAGCAATTTAGATTTAGAAGTAACATCAGCTGACCAGGATTTTAGCCACAGTGCTCTGCGTGCCTGAATGGCGAATCCTGAATTCTTAGCCGTAAGTTTGGTTAAATGTACTACGGCTTCCGAAATGAAAGAATTAGCTAGTTTAAGGACTCTAAACCTGTCCGTAATCTCGTCCAGCGTAGCTGAACTAATGTTCTCTTCCAGAGATTCAATCCAGAATGCTGCAGCAGCCGTGACCGGCGCGATGCATGCAAGGGGTTGCAATATAAAACCTTGTTGAACAAACATTTTCTTAAGGTAACCCTCTAGTTTTTTATCCATTGGATCTGAAAAAGCACAGCTATCCTCAACCGGGATAGTGGTACGCTTAGCTAAGGTAGAAACTGCTCCCTCCACCTTAGGGACCGTTTGCCATAAGTCCCGTGTGGTGGCGTCTATTGGAAACATTTTTCTAAATATTGGAGGGGGTGAGAACGGCACACCGGGTCTATCCCACTCCTTAGTAACAATTTCAGTAAGTCTCTTAGGTATAGGAAAAACATCAGTACTCGCCGGTACCGCAAAATATTTATCCAACCTACACATTTTCTCTGGTATTGCAACTGTGTTACAATCATTCAGAGCCGCTAAAACCTCCCCTAGTAATACACGGAGGTTCTCCAATTTAAATTTAAAATTTGAAATATCTGAATCCAATCTGTTTGGATCAGAACCGTCACCCGCAGAATGAAGCTCTCCGTCCTCATGCTCTGCAAGCTGTGACGCAGTATCAGACATGGCCCTAGTATTATCAGCGCACTCTGTTCTCACCCCAGAGTGATCACGCTTGCCTCTTAGTTCTGGTAATTTAGCCAAAACTTCAGTCATAACAGTAGCCATATCTTGTAATGTTATCTGTAATGGCCGCCCAGATGTACTGGGCGCCACAATATCACGCACCTCCCGAGCGGGAGATGCAGGTACTGACACGTGAGGCGAGTTAGTCGGCATAACTCTCCCCTCGCTGTTAGGTGAAATTTGTTCAATTTGTACAGATTGGCTTTTATTTAAAGTAGCATCAATACAGTTAGTACATAAATTTCTATTGGGCTCCACCTTGGCATTGGAACAAATTACACAGGTATCTTCCTCTGAATCAGACATGTTCAACACACTAGCAAATAAACTTGCAACTTGGCTACAATTTTATTTAATAAAAACGTACTGTGCCTCAAAGAAACACTAAACGATTAATGACAGTTGAAATAATAAACTGAAAAACAGTTATAGCATCAATCCTTGTAAACAACACAACTTTAGCAAAGGTTTCCCATTAGCAAAGCAAAATTAATTAAATTACAGAGTAACGTTTTTTATCACAGTCAATATATAATTCTCACAGCTCTGCTGAGAGAATCTACCTCCCTCAAAAGAAGTTTTGAAGACCCCTGAGTTCTGTAGAGATGAACCGGATCATGCAGGAAATACAATGAGCAACTGACTGGAAATTTTGATGCGTAGCAAAGAGCGCCAAAAACGGCCCCTCCCCCTCACACACAGCAGTGAGGGAGAAACGAAACTGTCATAATTAGAATAAGCAACTGCCATGTGGAAAAATAGCCCAAACATTTATTCACTCAGTACCTCACTAAATGTAAACGATTCTACATTCCAGCAAAAACGTTTAAGATAATCAATACATATAAAAAAATTCTTATGTACTTTTTACAGAGTAATTCCAGTGAAGTACCATTCCCAGAATACTGAAGTGCAAAGTATACATACATGACATTATATCGGTATGGCAGGATTTTCTCATCAATTCCATTGTCAGAAAATAAAAACTGCTACATACCTCTATGCAGATTCATCTGCCCGCTGTCCCCTGATCTGAAGTTTTTACCTCTCCTCAGATGGCCGAGAACAGCAATATGATCTTAACTACTCCGGCTAAAATCATAGTAAAACTCTGGTAGATTCTTCTTCAAACTCTGCCAGAGAGGCAATAACACACTCCGGTGTCATTGTAAAATAACAAACTTTTGATTGAAGTCATAAAAACTAAGAATAATCACCATAGTCCTCTTACACATCCTATCTAGTCGTTGGGTGCAAGAGAATGACTGGGAGTGACGTAGAGGGGAGGAGCTATATGCAGCTCTGCTGGGTGAATCCTCTTGCATTTCCTGTTGGGGAGGAGTTATATCCCAGAAGTAATGATGACCCGTGGACTGATCACACATAACAGAAGAAAGGTTATTTTAAAATGAATATTGTTTTTGGCTACTTTGAAATGGCTGCCAAGCTCCACCCACTGATGACATCACAATCTGGCCTGCATCTAAGCACTCTGCTGAATAGCATTGGCAGTCTGTTAAATTCAACTAGTGAGTCTTTTGTAACTAGTGAAGCCTTTAATGCAGCCCTGATTGTGATGTCATCAGTGGGCAGAGCTTAGCAACCATTTCAAAGTGACCAGAAACAATAGTCATTTTAAAATAACTGTTTTACTGCTACTGCTGCATGATATAGAAAGAGGTGCAGGAGGCTTTTTGCAGCTTTATCTAAGGTAAGACTTTAAGATGACTAAGTTGTAGATTATCCCTTTAAGATATGTACAACATATGCCCAAGATAATCATGAATCATCAAAACAAATATGACAAGTGACAAACTATATGAGTCAAGAAACGTTTGACAGTAGTAAAACTCCATTTACATCTATTATACCATTCAATTAATTTTATAGAATCAATATTTTCATTCAAATGTTAAATGTAACATTCATATAAGAGAAAGAAGAGGTGGGACTGAGTATCAATGTATATTAGCATACACGATGTAATCCATATCAAGATAGTACAACATATTTTGTTAACAATACAAGAATCTCTCAGTAAAAAAATAAACCTAACTAATAAAGCTATTCAAAATGAGTCAACTTAAAGGGATTCTAAACCCAATGTTTGGTTCAGATGGAGCATGCAATTTTAAGCACTTTTCTAATTTACTCCTATTATCAATTTTTCTTCGTTCTCTTGCTATCTTTATTTAAAAAGCAGAAATGTAAAGTTTAAGAGCTAACCCCTTTTAGGTTCAGGACCCTGGGTAGAGCTTGCTTATTGGTGGCTACATTTAGCCACCAATAAGCAAGCATAACCCAGGGTCCTATTCTTGATTGTCTAATAAGTCTACTAAGTACTGCAAGGTCCATCAAAGAATTTCAGAAAGGACAAATTTACCCTGACAGCTGTTTATCTTGCTAAGCCAAGTGCTGGATGTGAATAAGACACACATACAGTACAATGTTATCATAGAAAAGATTAGTTTTTTTATCTGATTTCTCTAAACGTTGGGAAGTTTTTAATAATCAGTCTTACAAGTAAGAATAATTTTAAAGGGACAGTAAACATCTTGTAAGTACAAGACATTTCTGATGTAATGCTATAGAATAACATATCAGCCAAGTCTAATTGTTTTTTTTAAACAAATAATAACCTTTTTACTTCAATTATTTTTCAATAGCCAAACTCCACCATTTGCCTTATTTGGAGAAGGCAATCTAGGCTTTAGTCTACAGACAACAAGACTAGCCACTTTCATAAAGTTAGTATCAAATGTATTGTTTAGACGCTGTTATCTGAAAAATCCAATTAGGGACATATATCTGGCAGAGTTGGCCTTGAGAAGTCAGCTGGGTGCATTTCAAGTTCTGAGAATTAGAACTTGCTAAATTGTCAGCACTAAAATACATGAAAATGGGGCAAAATAAATAATAACAATATATTGCAGAGTTGTTTCATTACGCCTAGCTTTTTTATATACAAATCTCAAGGTGTTTACTGTCCTTTAATACTTTTTTTGTGCACTCTGTGACTTTAATTCATTAAAACTTCAAGTATGTGCTTCATGGCTAGGTATCCTCATTATGCTCCCTGCTGAGACCTATGATAACATGCTCCTATGTGACTTTGCCTCATTCACAATACCAGACATATAAATGATACTGATATAGATCTATTGTGTAGCAAAGAGTGTATATTTGAAAGTGCATTTCTCTATTGTAATATGTACAGGCTGACATGTTGCTTAAAAGCCTTATTCACTATTTAAAGTGAAAAGTACAAAATTAATAAACAACGCTGCATTATAAGATGCCAAAAAGTGTGAATAAGAACATAGTTCTTGGGGTGTAAATAGTTCATCCAAATCTTCAGACATTTTTCTGCAGATAAACCTCAAAGTAAAATAGTTTGGAATAGTGAAGTTCTGTGGCATACAATCAATAGACAACTGCAAATAAGAACCGTACTCGCATACTAGAGAGTTAATGACTGAGCTCTCAGTTAAAAACGCCCAAATCAATACCACTCCTCCACTGGCAAGACAATGGAAACGGAGACCACAGGATCCAAGAATGTAATTTATTAAAACATTAAAACCATATTTTGGACAACATCTTGCACACAAGAATCGCTAAGGACAAGCAAAGTTACAAGTATGATCTACAGCTAGCCAGCGCCGTGAGAATTCAACGTTCACAGCTGAGCTTGGATCAAATCAGTTCAGTTACTTTACAAAGTCCCACCTCTGGTGCTGTGCAGTGTCCAAATAACAGATAGCTCCAACGCACGTTTCCCTAAAAGGGCTTTTTTTTTTTTTGCCTCATTTTGCCTGCAGCGTATGCCGTGCTGAGGCCAGAATGTTATTTTTGTCATTGAGGATATGTTAGCCAATAGCATGCTATCCATACAGCATAATGCCAACTGATATTGGCTAAGAGGTGGAAACGTCACCTCATTCAAAAAAATGCGTTCTGCCGTAGGTGGCCTGAGGTGTTCAGCGTGACATACACTGCAAGCAAATAAAGGCACTTGCAGCATGAAGCATTTTAAACTTCATGACTGCTATTTGTAGCACATGGTAGATCCTAACATTTCAAAAACGCTAGAATTTATCATCACTTTAAGTGTATAATTTTAGTAAATATCTACTGACAAATTTCTCATAAAGTTGTTTATTTAATCATTGTGTACAATGTTCCCCATACTTGTTTTTCATACAGCAGGCAATATTAATATATTATTGTTATAATTTACTGTTGAGCTATATTCCTTTATCTTTGTGGTCATTATTCACGTTGTACATGATGCATAAAAATAATGTATACTGCATTTATGGAGCTACTGCCAATGATATTTTTCTAAGGAGCCCCTCCTATTCTCATATTTTACTTTTCGACCTGCTTTAAGTCATTATGTTGTGGCCGGTACTAAATCTTTACTATTTATGAAATAATATATTATTTAGCTCCCGTATATGTAATTCCATACAGTTGATGGGGTCATAGAGGGGCCTCTGTGTGCTACTGGGAGGTTATAAGATTTTTGTTTCTTGTCTCATATATAGGGTCCATGAGTGTACCTATGTTTATCTTCCCACTAGGCATCCCCCATTATTTTCCTATATGTTGTGTGGTCCAAAATTGGCCGTTATTTAGGTTGAGTAAAGTCTCATTTATTGTGTATTCTTTACTATTTCACATAGGGGGATATTGTATTTCTTTAAAGTAAAAAATTTGAGGTCTATATATTTATATTGTATAATTTAAACAATACTTATTAGAGTTTTTTTATTCCAAATGCCTGACCTGGATACAGTATACAGATTCACAATATACCTATTAGCGCATGTATACATTCAATTTATATATATATTCTGTTTGTACTAGCAGATGCATTATGTACTTATATGCCTGTGTTCATGTTTTCATTATTGTCTTACGCTTTCTTTTTATGACCTCAATAAAAACTACATTAAAATAAACTTCAAATATGTGCTTAACCTTTTTGTTATCTTTTGTTATATTAATTGTTAAAGATTTCAGGAGCTATAAAGATATAATAAAATACCAGAATAAAAAAATGTTTAATACTGAACACAAAAGCAGCAGAAGACCCAAAAAATAATTTGCTCATTTTTCTTAATGCATTTCTAGGCCAACAAATTTAACGGTGAATATATTTTCTAAGCAAGCCAAGTATCTAGTTACTACAAATAGCAACTGAATTTATTTTTTTATATATCAGTTAGCACTGGTTAAAATAATTTAACAATAAAAACACTGGACAGGCAGTGTTTTGGACTCATGTTTTAGGAGAGACAGCTGAAATTCACTTATTGGCAGTGATCTTCCAGCCACCCCATATTTCTTATTTTGGTGGTTCAATAATTGTGTGCTTTAATGTAGACAATAAATCTGAAAGATAAAAGGAACGACTTTTCCTACTGTGAAAATAAAGAGGCCTATTTAAGAAATGTCTTGCGGACCTGATCTGACAGTGCAGATCAGGTCCGCAAGACATTGCTGAATGCGGAGATCAATACGCTCTCCGCATTTAACATTGCACCAGCAGCTCACAAGAGCTGCTGGTGCAACGCCGCCCCCTGCAGACTCGCGGCCAATGGGCTGCCAGCAGGGGGTGTCAATCAACCCGATCGTACTCGATCGGGTTAAATTGTTGCGATTCCTATCCGCCTGCTCAGAGCAGGTGGACAGGGCTATGGAGCAGCGGTCTTTAGACCACTGCTTCATAACTGGTGTTTCTGGTGAGTCTGAAGACTCGCCAGAAACACGGGCCATCAAGCTCCGTTCGGAGCTTGATAGATAGGCCCCAAAGGCTCTTCTCAGTTGATTCGGATCTCATACAGCTTTCCTGTAGCTGATATTTCACATAGGGATAGGGTATTTTATACTCAGATACAGAATGGGTGCAAAAAACAAATATGTGTAATGCTTGAAACACCTTGTTTGATCTATGTATGGTGGTATACCCAGCAGGAAGTTCCTGCTTTTACAGTTCTCTAAATAAAGTTTTGCCTTTTGAATTTATCTTTGCATCTCTGAGGAAAAATACCCTTTATATTTTCATTAGCAGATGCTTACTGGTTACTGCTTAAAAACCAAGAACCCCCACAAAGTGCTGATTATTTTCAAAATCATATTTATCTTTTACCTTGAAACTACATTTTTGAGTTAGATTAATTTTAATAATATCTAGAGCTGCAACAACTAATCGTCATAATCGATAATAATCGATTATGAAAATAGTTGTCAACGAATCTCATAATCGATTAATCGGTTTGCAATTAGTTGGTCTGTGCATAACACCAGCTGCTTCACTCCAATGAACTCCTGCACATGGTATTGTGTTTTATGGTTATGTCCTTAGCCTAAAGGACGTCTACAGACGTCTACTTTTCACTTTTTCAGGACAGTATAAGTTTACAACTACCCCTGGCTTATGTGCAACCCAGATATAATAGTCATTATTTGGATTGTTTATATTAAATCTGGTGATTTGGAACTATGCTTTGCATGATATAGTGCTGAGCTTGTTGTTTACACCTTGCCCCTAGATTGATGGGAGTTATTTAAATTGATGTGCACTATTATCTGTTTGCACAATTATTAGCGTATTGCTTGCTATTGCTGATTATATGTACTGTATAAATAAATATGTAAGGCTTTGTCCTGTTATTGATATACAGTCCTTAGCGCTTTTGATTTTGTTTTTTTATATTTTTAATAAATTTGGATATGTACCAGATTCTACCTTTCTAAATTTATATTTGTTATTTTTAGAGCGGACTAGATATTTCCCCTAAGCTGGTTATTTACCATTGCATATAGATATTCAAGATATTTTTATGTTAGAATGAAGTCAATGGTTACTTTATTGAGAGGCCCCGTGTCAAGGTAGAAAACACTTAGCATTGGTGAAGAGCTAACAAAGATAAATACCCCACTTTGGTGAAATTGGCAAAACCCTACTTATACACCTCAACAGCCTTTTCTCTGCTGCAGGAAATATAGCTGCAAACAGAGAACCAGCCTTAGCCAGAAGCATGTGGACATGTTGAGATTTTTGCATTTCAATGCAAAGTTTCTGAAAGAGTGAATAACAGAATGTTATTAACAGTGATAGTCTAACTCTTTCTAGTTCTACCTCTTTTCAAACAGTTTGTGGTTTTGTTTTGTTTAATTATAAAACTGTGCTCTGCTGCTTAAAAATTGAAGAAACAGTTGTGTTAATATAAAGTTTTAGTCTGAAGTTTTTGTAACACTCATTATGTGGATTTTATTTAAAACATAGAAAACTATTAATTCTCTTTTTATCCGATTAGTCGATTAATCGAAAAAATAATCGGCCGATTAATCGATTGTGAAAATAATCGTTAGTTGCAGCCCTAATAATATCCCAAATCCTAACTATTCGATCTAAATCATTGTTACAATACCGTTAATTTTCTATACAACATTTTTGACATAAACCATTATCAAACAAAACCTGTTCTGCACAAAAAATGTTCCAGCTAAGATGTAATAAAAGTTATAACGGAAAATATTACAAAACAAATGAATGAATTTCTTTTACTGAGTAGTGTGACATACCCACCCTGATACAAACTACTGAAATCATTCTTGTTGCTTTATAATGTCCTTGAATTTTCCTTTGATGATGATTTCTGGAAAAACTCAAGTCATGTCCTCTCCAAAGACTACATTATTCTCAAAGCTTACTTCAACAAAACCTATAAATAGTTTAGAAAATGAATTCTTTGTTTCCTCAATAAAAATCTAGATGAAATGGCATGTACACTAAATGCTGCTACTTTTAATGCACACTAATAAAAAAAATAGCACTGCCGCTTAATTAGTTATGTAAATATGTATGAATGTTAAAAATGAATAAAAAATCGTTTAAAAAATTCATATTTCAGAACAGCACAGAGGAAGAGAAAGGTAATTTTTAAGTTATGTAGTTTAAATAAATAAAGGGACACAGCACCATAATAATAGAGCCTGGTTAAAGGGACATATAAGGGCATTTTCTTTTTGCATGTTTATGTTATAATACTTACTATTGTTTATGCAAGCTCAATCCTATTGGCTGTTTGCATCAGCCAATAGGATTTTTTCTACCTTAATTCCGATTGGCTGATAGAATTCTCTCAGCCAATCGGAATCTAAGGGACGCCATCTTGGATGATGTCACTTAAAGGTACATTCATTCCGAAGAAGCCGTCGATTGAAGAGGATGCTCCGCGCCGGATGTCTTGAAGATGGAGCTGCTCCACGTTGGAAGGATGAAGATAGAAGATGCCGTCTGGATGAAAACACTTCTGCCGGCTTCGTTGAGGACATCTTGCTGCTTGGATGAAGACTTCTCCCGGTAAGTGAATCTTCGGGGGATAGTGTTAGGATTTTTTTAAGGGTGTATTGGGTGGGTTTTATTTTTAGGTTAGGGCTTTGGGCAGCAATATAGTTAAATGCCCATTTAAGGGCAATGCACATCTAAATGCCCTTTTCAGGGCAATGGGGAGCTTAGGTTTTTTTAGTTAGGTTTTTATTTGGGGGGTTGGTTGTGTGGTTGGTGGGTTTTACTGTTGGGGGTGTATTTGTATTTTTTATTTACAGGTAAAAGAGCTGATTTCTTTGGGGCAATGCCCTGCAAAAGGGTCTTTTAAGGGCTATTGATAGTTTAGTTTAGGCTAGGGGGTTTTATTATTTTGGGGGAGCTTTTTTATTTTTATAGGGCTCTTAGATTAGGTGTAATTAGTTTAAATATCTTGTCATTTGTATTTTATTTTCTGTAATTTAGTGTTTTTTTTGTAATTTAGCTAATTGTATTTAATTTATTTAATTGTATTTAATTTAGGTAATTTATTTAATTGTAGTATAATGTTAGGTGTTAGTGTAACTTAGGTTAGGTTTTATTTTACAGGTAAATTTGTATTTATTTTAGCTAGGTAGTTAGTAAATAGTTAATAACTATTTAGTAACTATTCTACCAAGTTAAAATAAATACATACTTGCCTGTGAAATCAAAATAAACCCTAAGTTAGATACAATGTAACTTTTAGTTATATTGTAGCTAGCTTAGGGTTTATTTTACAGGTAAGTATTTAGTTTTAAATAGGAATAATTTAGTTAATGATAGGAATTTTATTTAGATTTATTTAAATTATATATAAGTTAGGGGGTGTTAGGTTTAGGGGTTAATAAATTTAAAATAGTGGAGGTAATGTTGGGGGCGGCAGATTAGGGGTTAATAAATGTAGGTAGGTTGCGGCAATGTTAGGGGCACCAGATTAGGTGTTAATAAATATAATGTAGGTGTCCGCGATGTTGGGGGCAGCAGATTAGGGGTTAATAAATATAATGTAGGTGGCGAGGATGTTCGGAGCAGCAGATTAGGGGTTAATAAGTATAAAACAGGTGTCAGCGATGTCGGGGTGGCAGATTAGGGGTTAATAAGTGTAAGATTAGGGGTGTTTAGACTCTGGGTTCATGTTAGGGTGTTAGGTGTAAACATAAAATGTGTTTCCCCATAGGAATCAATGGGGCTGCGTTACTGAGATTTACGCTGCTTTTTGGCAGGTGTTAGACTTTTTCTCAGCTGGCTCTCCCCATTGATGTCTATGGGGAAATCGTGCACGAGCATGTACAACCAGCTCACCGCTGATTTAAGCAGCACTGGTATTGGAGTGCGCAATGGAGCTCAATTTTGCTCTACGCTCACTTCTTGCCTTTTAACGCTGGGTTTGTAAAAACCTGTAATACCAGTGCTGCAGGTGAGCGGTGAGAAAAAACTGCACGTTAGCACCGCACCCCTCATAACGCAAGACTCGCAATCTAGCCGTTTTTTTTTTAGTTTATATTCATCTTTTTGGGATAGTAAAGTACAGAAATTCTCATGTTTAGGAACAGGGTTTTTCTTGGCAATAGCAAGAAAAGGAATTAAGTATTTGCTATTTAGTCTTGTTTGTTTAGCAACTGGTGTTTAAGGTAACTGTTAACAATCTGGGGCCGATTTATCAAGGACCGAATGGCCCCTGATGCCCGTTTCTGTGCAAGCCTTTAAGCCCCCCGGAAACAGCAGTTATGAAGCAGCGGTCTTAAGACCACTGTTCTTTAACTGGTCCGCTGCCTTTGAGGCTGCAGACATCAATCCGCCCGATCCTATACGATCGGGTTGATTGACACACCCTGCTAGCGGCCGATTGGTTGAGAATTTGCAGGGGCGGCATTGTACAAGCAGTTCACCAGAGCTGCTTGTGTAATGGTTAATGCCAACAGTATATGCTGTTGGCATTCAGTGATGTCTGTTGACATGATACGCTACAGCCTATCATGTCTGACAGATATTGATAAATGGGCCCCTCTGAATGCAATTTGTATATGGGCATGATGGGTATACTGGCATTTTTGATCAATTAAGTTTTTCAAACTTTTAATATATTAAAATTAGTTTGTTTTTTATTTATTAAATCAGCATTTTCTGTTTTTGTGAGATTTTCATGTAAAAATCAAGCAAAACAGTGCAGGTTGTAATTTCTAGAAGGACAAAATGGACGCAAATGATCTCATCTTCTAAAATAGGATTTTAGCAGTCCTCACACTGTAATTATTATACTAATACATGCAGTGTCACTGTCTGTACCGATCAGGCATCTGCCTCATATGCAGACAGATGCTTGGAGCTCACAAACTCTAGCTCTAGGTCTGTAACATTTCATTTTGACGTTCATGTCCCTTTAAGTTAAAAACTTTGTTACATGAAACCCCAACATTTTCTTTCATGATTCATGAGTATAAAATTTTAAACAACTTTCTTATAAACTTCTATTATAATTGTTTCTTCATTCTCTCTGTGTCTTTTGTTGAAAAGCAGGGACGTAAGCTCAAGAGTGTTCTCGTATCTGGAGCAATATATGGCAGCAGTTTTGCAAGAATGCTATCCATTTGCAAGAGCTCTAGATGGCAGGACTTTTCACTGCCATTTAGTGTTCCAGGCACCATCTTAAGTATCTCTTCAACAAAGAATAACACAGTAACAAAGCAAATTTGATAATAGAAGTAAATTGGATTTTTTTAATATCCTTTTGAATGATGAATACATGATAGCGAGGAAAAAGAAAAACGCTGAGTCCTATAGTATACTAATCCTTTGTTTATTGGATCCGAGCCATAGGGTACAGGAAGGTGCTCACTAATTATCTGACGTATTTTGCCCATGCGCACATGCGCTTCATCATATATGAATACATGAGCCCATTATTAGAAAACGTTATTATTTATTATTAATTATATTAATTATTATTATTTATAATGTATACTAAGCAGAGAAAATGGCACTCAACAATGATATACTCGTTAAAAAAAAGATTTCATTATGAAAATCAAATAATTTAGAAAAACAAAAACAGTGAAAACAATCAATGCCCATTAATAATTTTAGATTTAAATGCTGCTGCCTTAAAACAATCACTTTTATGTCCTATTATTTTGTTGCATTTGAAAAAAGCATTTAACATTTTTTTTTTTATTTTTTTTTTTTGCTTTTTGTAAAACATTATACTGTATTATTTTTATGCTTGACAGGTATGTCACTGTCCATCAAAAACCATTTACCCTTTTCAGCCAATCAGCAATTAGTCTTAAAGGGACGGTAAAGTCAAAATTAAACTTTCATGATTCAGATAGAGTAGCAATTTTAAACAACTTTCCAATTTACTTCTATTATCAAATTTGGCTCATAAGAGCTCAGGACTGTGCACGTGTCTTTAGTACTCTTTGGCAGAAGTGTTTTGCAACATTGTATAACAAAGCTAGAAATAATGATGCAAACACTTCTGCTTTAGAGTACTAAAGACACGTGCACAGTCCTGAGCTCTTATGAGCCTACCTAGTTTTACTCTTCAAAAAAAAAGATACCATAGTAAAATCAGATAAACAAAGTAAATTTGGAAGTTGTTTAAAATTGCATGCTCTATCAAAATCATGAAAGTTTAATTTTGACTTTACTGTCCCTTTAAGATTACATTTGTACATACAGAGATGTACTTCCTGTTAGCTTCAAAATAAACACATCAATATAGACAAAACTGAAATGTGCATGAGTGAATTTAGCTTTAAATATACATTTGCACTTTCTCAGAAAAGTGGAATTCTTGTGTAAAGTAAATTTAACATTTTCTTTAAAAAAAAACCTTAGTATTTCTCTTGTGTATGTCTACCAATAATATTTGCACTAGAGACAAGTTCAATTATCTTTAATAACATCCTGTTGTGCAATAATTATTTTAAGCCTTCTTCACCACTGCAGTAATATTAAAAAACAGTCACAAAATAAGTGCATTTTTTTTAAAAATGTATTTTATTTTAATAAAGAAGAAACAATAAATAATGTATGGACATTCAAATGCATTTTTTTAATGTGGTTGCATATGCAATATAGCTTTACGAGAAGCATCATTTCTGCTAATAGAAATATACTGCAAAATGCTTCTTTTCCACTGCCCAGTGAATGCTGGTTTCTTTGCATTGCATTTATAACAAATCTCAGGAACCATTGTTCATGACATTTTTATTTCTGAATTCTAAATGTGTTTAATCTACATATAACATAACAAATTATCCCCAGCCTCTTAAAAATGAGCATCTAGATTTATCAATATCCTCTATTACTCAAGAATTTCATCAAAATGTTCCAATCCTGCAACTCAAGAATTTCATAAAACTGTTCTAACCCTGCATTAATGTAATTTTAATACACATACATATAATGTGAATTTTACAAAACAAAATATAAAAGAGGAAATACCAAGGCCTAGTTACCATTGAGGTGGTAAAGTTTGGAAACGGGTGGTAAAAATATTTATTAATATTAAAGTCTATGGAGATTTTTTAATATAACCACCAGTTTCCAAACGTTACCACCTCAATGGAAACTAGGCCCAAGTGAAGTAAAGTAAACTCAAACTCAAGTGAAATATAAACATTAATAAAGGGAGTTAATATTAAGGAGAAAATCAGTGTATAAATGACAACATAAATGTAAAAAATGTAGAGCGTTGAAACTTTAGAAACTTGATAAAATATTTTCCCTCCAATTTATCTTTAGAGGACAGGTAATTTTTTTGTTATACGTGGACTTCATATTACTTTCTAGGGACTCCGTAGTTATAAAAAAAACTGTAGACATAACTAAGGTCTAGTTTACATTTAGGTGGTGTTAATATAAAGAATCTCCATAGACTTCAAAGGCCTAGTTTACATTGAGTTGGTAACATTTGGAAACTAGTGATAACATAAAAAATCTCCATTGGCTTTAAAGGAGATAAATGTTTTTACCACCATTTTCCAAACTTTACCACCTCAATGGAAACTAGCCCACACTTAAAGGACCAGTCAACACAGTATATTTGCATAATCAACAAATGCAAGATAACAAGACAATGCAATATCACTTAGTCTGTACTTCAAATGAGTAGTAGATTTTTTTTCTTACAATTTTAAAAGTTATGTCTTTTTCCACTCCCCCTGTACCATGTGACAGTGATCAGCCAGTCACAAATGCATACACGTACCATGTGACAGACACCAGCCATTCACAAATGCATACACACTTATTCTTGCACATGCTCAGTGGGAGCTGTTGACTCAAAAAGTTTAAATATAAAAAGACTGTGCACATGTTGTTAATGGAAGTAAATTGGAAAGTTGTTTTAAATGACATGCTCTATCTGAATAATGAAAGTTTAATTTTGATTGAGTGTCCATTTAAGGCTCATTTCCATAGAGGTGGTAAATTGTGGAAACCGGTGATAAAAATATTTATCTCCATTAACGTCTATGGAGATTTTTTAAAGTAATCACCAGTTTCCACACTTTACCATCTCAATGGAAACTAGCCCTTAGAATAAAAGGACATTAAACACTAAACACATTTCAGGCACCTCCCTCTAATCATGGGTGGTGCCACTATGGGACCTAGGTTAGACTGCAGGTATCTGAAGGAGAGTTGCTGCACATGTGCAAACAAGTGAGCACTGGAATATTTTGAAAGATAGATTTCAACAGGGCAGCACACATGACTACAGAAAGCATCAACTTTCTTGTAGATAAGATTACTCAGTGACAACATATGGCAAAAAATACACAAGTGCTTATCATGAAATAATTTTTTAAGAGGAAAAGAGAGAGATAAAAATAATTCTATTTATGATATCAATTAAAAAATATTTTTTTATTATTTACCAAAATTGCTGGTTTGAAAAAAAGATCACAAAACTGATTCCTGCTGCATACATTGGTATGGTTGTAATAGAATTTTGAAAGCAAACAAACCTATCAACATTTCTAGTTACATTTTGTAATGTTTAACTATAATGACATTCCACATAAATTCAATTGCAAAGATGTTTAAATCTAAGTTCCATTTTTTGTATTAAAGCAGTGAGAAGCTTGATTGAAATATTTTTAAATATTATCAAAAATAATCATATCATAATTATTAAAAGCGTCTCTTGAAAGTGTAAGTAGCATACAACAGCTGCCATAAAGACATTCTGAATGTTAATGCCGCAGTGGCAATCTGTATCATAAAATCAACTGCATTAATGATCTTAACTGACTAAATTGCAAAATTACACTGTGCTTGTTTATGTAATAAGTAATCTTGTTCTGTTTCCTCAACATCTATATTATCATATTTTTTTCATTAGCATTTACACCATTTTATTGATGACTAACTCAGAATACTGCAGCTTGGGACTGAATCCCTATGGCTTCATAAACATTGAATTATGATCTTCATAACTGTGGAATAATTAAAGCTTTAAGGTGCATGCTTACTTAATGGTGCTATCTCATCATAGCCTGAATATGTTTCTACATGAGCTTGGAAAAATTTAACAAATTGTCTGTTTTACAGGTGAGACAGATAGATGATAGATAGATAGATAGATAGATAGATAGATAGATAGATAGATAGATAGATAGATAGATAGATAGATAGATACATTAAAGATGGATTAGATAGATAGATAGATAGAAAGATAGATAGATAGAAAGATAGAAGAGAGATATATGGATGGATAGATGGATAGATAGAAGATAGATGGATGGGTGGGTAGATAGATAATAATGGATGGATAGATAGAAGATAGATTGATATATGATAGAGATTGATAGATAGATAGATAGATAGATAGATAGATAGATAGAAGATAGATGGATGGGTGGATAGATAGAAGATAAATGGATGAATAGATAGATAGAAGATATATAGATAGATATATAGATAGATAGATAGATATCAATACATATTTATTTTATGAATCTCAAAACAATAGTTTAAATATTTCATTCAATATCTCCTCTTTTATACAGGCACACACAATGAACTTGGTCCAAACAGAAAAAAGTTTCTTTAAACATTTGATGAAAAAAAAAGAACAACATTTCTTTACACATAACTTTTATATAAATGGCAATCACACAGGAGTGGTAGCTTCCTATCTAACAGCTGCAGTACTTATAATGGTACTAAATTTAAATATGTGAGGACCAGGTCCTACGTCCCTCCACCTATTTGTTGATTGTGAAAACAAATGCAAATTCCTTACAGCAGTGTTTCTCAATTGCAGTCCTCAAGTTCCCCCAACAGGCCAGGTATTCATTATAGCTGAACTAGGGCACAGGTGAAATAATCAGCTGATCAGTAACCATGGTTACTAACCTGCTCTCACCCATCAGCTGATTATTTCACCTGTGCTCTAGTTAAGCTATAATAAAAACCTGTCCTGTTAGGGGTACGTGAGGACTGTGGTTGAGAAACACATCCTTACAGCACTAATATAATAACTCATATAAATCTTCTAATGCACAGTTATTATTTTGTTTAATTGAATAATGATTTTGTAAAAGGTGAATTGATGCTAAATGTATAAAAACATAAGCTTTTGTAACATATAGAAAAGATTGGCATATGTTGTTTACCATGAACTCTATAAAACTGAAGCTAAAAATCCCTTGATTTTGCATTTCGGTGAGTAGCATTTTAGCTTATGTATGGAATCCTACATGCTAATATTATTTACTCGTAGTACATGGTATGCTGGAAAAACAGCTTATGATTTGTATGCTTAGCTTACAGAAAAAAAATCACTATAATTTATGGTTAAAAACAAAGGGCAAAAAAGTCAAAAGACGGTCTAAAAAATGTATATGACAAATGCATCAGCAGTGAATTGGCTGAAAGTTATGAATTTCAGTAATAATGCAATTGTTTTATTTATAAAGCTAGAGCGTTCATCTGCATCTATAATCAACAGATTAAAGAGACATGAAAAACAATTTCTTCCTTTCATTATTCAGATAAAGCATGTGATTTTAAACAACTTTCCAATTTACTTCTATTATCTAATTTGTTTCGTTCTCTTGGTATCCTTTGTAGAAAATTATGCCTAGGTAGGTTTATGAGCTGCTGATTGGCACATATATATGACTCATGTTACTGGCTCACCCAATGTGTTGAGCTAGCTCCAAGTAGTGCATTGCTGTTTCAAGATATTAAGAAAATAAAGCAAATTAGATAGAAGTAAATGTATTCTGTTTGTAGAAGCCACATGCTATTCTGCTCTCATTCATTCCTCTTGTAGAGGTTGTTTAGTTAACAATTTATTATGTGCATGAGATTTTATAAAGTCAGTGGTCTGGATTCACGGAATTTCATAAGGTTGTGAGGTGCCCTTGTCATTAAGCCAATATCATGATCAAAATTAATTTAGACTCATTACATCAATGTTTTCTAGGCAATGGCCAAGGAGTGTTCCTGCAATTAACACATATAGTTGTGTTAAATTACCCAATATATAACATCTTGCACAGAAATGCAAAGGGGGTTCAGTAAATGTGTGTAACTGTTAAATATTCTCGTCTGCTTTGTTATGTTATTGAAATGTCATTAAAACACAATGGAATTAGGGCTAGATTTATGAAGCTCCGATATGAGCTTCGGAGCCCTATTAGCTAAAGGTTCGCACGAGCAGGTTTGCATCCGACAACTGCTTTTTAACCCACTACGCCACCTGTAATGTGGCATGTGTCAATCCCCACAGACTTTTCCGACCGGGGAGATTAACAGCTCGCGCGAGTGTGCATTGATATCTGTGGGCAGTGTATTGCTGCCCACCAGAAGCGGTGCTGGCGGACAGGGGTGAAGATATATATGCTCCTGTTCGCCACTGTCCACCCTGTCTTTAATAAGTCTGGCCCTTAGCCTCAAGATTTATGAAGCTCCGATATGAGCTTCGGAGCCCTATTAGCTAAAGGTTCGCACAAGCAGGTTTGCATCCGACAACTGCTTTTTAACCCACTACGCCACCTGTAATGTGGTATGTGTCAATCCCCACAGACTTTTCCGACCGGGGAGATTAACAGCTCACGTGAGTGTGCATTGATATCTGTGGGCAGTGTATTGCTGCCCGCCAGAAGCGGTGCTGGGCAGACAGGGGTGAAGATATATGCTCCTGTTTGCCACTATCCACCCGGTCTTTAATAAGTCTGGCCCTTAGCCTCAAGAGTCTTCCACACACAAGCAATTAGATGCTTTGGGGTTTCACAAATTGTTGTTTGGATTTTTCACTTAAAGTGAATGTAAACTTTGATGAAATAGTGAATGTTTTTAAAAAAAAACTATTAAAAACAGGGGCACTTTCATTCATCAAAGTTTACATTGCAGCAGATTTTACAAATACCTTCTTCTGAAACTCCGGATCGCCGATCCCCTCCCTGCAAGTCCTCTGTACTATGTCAGCAATGATGAAACCGGCTTCGCTCCTTATCATGCGTTAACTTTGCTAGATGGCTTTTTGTGTGCATCGGGTTGCGCTCGTATTACAAGATGAAACCCAACGCTCGCTAACAAAATATCATGACATTGTTAACTTCTTTCGTAACCTAACACCTATACTCATGAGATAACTTGACAGAAATTATTACAGTTCACATTCCAATGTTCTTCACATACAGAACAATGTACTTTTTATTGAAAATACGTATTTATATATATATATATATATATATATATATATATATATATATATATATATATACGTATACCTGTTTATCCATTCCTATAGATATATAGGTATAGATATCATTTTTACATTACATTATCAGATATGTATAGAAATATATATTTAATAATAAAAAGTACATTATTTTCTATGTGAAGAAAGCGCACACACGAAGAATTGCTAACTTCAATGCGTTACTAAAATATCACATATAAACTATTAAACATACTGTAAAATATTCTAAATAATCCATAGAATATTTCTATATTTTTTACAGTATGTTTAATAATATTAGTTAGTATTAGTTAGTAAAACTAGTATTATTAGTTTAAGGCACATTAAAAATGAAACTTTTGGTTTGAGAGACTTTTCAATTTACTTCTGTGAGCACACATACTTTGTTCTCTTATTATCCTTTGATGAAACAAATACCTAGGTAGGCTCAGGAGTAGCAATGCACTAGCTAGTGATTAGTGGCTGCACAAATATGCCTCTTGTTATTGGCTCACTAGACTTGCTCAGCTAGCTCCCAGTATTGCATAGCTGATCTAGCGCTGACTTTAAAAACAAATTTATATGCAAGTGATTCAAGAATTTCTGTTTACACTTTTATGCCCCTTTACGTAAAAAAACTTCAGACAAATATGTGATTGTCAAAACTGAATCAATTAGACATTGTATTTATATTTGAATTGGGGCATATACTGAATAATATATTTACAAAAACCAGCAAAAATTGCTGAGAAAAGCTTAAAGGGACACTGAACCCAAATTTTTTCTTTCATGATTCAGATAGAGCATGACATTTTAAGCAACTTTCTAATTTACTCCTATTATCAAATTTTCTTCATTTTCTTGGTATCTTTATTTGAAATGCAAGAATTTAAGTTTAGATGCCGGCCCATTTTTGGTGAACAACCTGAGTTGTCCTTGCTGATTGGTGGATAAATTCATCCACCAATTAAAAGGTGCTTTCCAAAATTCTGAACCAAAAAAAGCTTAGATTACTTCTTTTTCAAATAAAGATAGTAAAAGAACAAAGAAAAATTGATAATAGGAGTAAATTAGAAAGTTGCTTAAAACTGCATGCTCTATCTGAATCACAAAAGAAAAAATGTGGGTTCAGAGTCCCTTTAATTCTTAAAAGTTTACCTGATCTGAAAAACAGATGTTCCACATTTGTCACGTATGTAGCTTAATTTATCAAAAGAACACGCTTGCAATTAATTGAAATACCAGACAAAAGAAAGCAAAAAACACAAGTTGATTTAGTTTTTGCACTAAAGCTCTAAAAGGATTGGGCCAGTAGTGATACTTTCATTCATTCAGTGGGCTAAAAGCGGTCATCTTGTTTAGTGCTTAAACTTTAAAGCTACAGACTAATGGAACTAATGGAAAAAAATACACTAACGTGGAGAGAAATGACACAAAATATTTTTTGTTGGTCTTTTTTTTTTAAATTGTATTGTAATGTAAGTTTCTCTACTTCACATCTAGAACCCTGCTTAGCAAGATCTCAAGCTAAAATTTCCCTTTGGGTACTGAAAAGACTGCTTAGATCAGGGTTCTTCCAACCACGGGTTGCAACCCATTACTGGGTCGCAACACAATATTTTCTGAGATATATGAGTGTGTGTGTGTTGTATGAAAGTGTAGTGTGGATGTGTGGTGAGTGTTGTATGAGAGTGTGTTTGGTGTTTATGTGTGTTGTATGAGAGTGTGTATGGTGTGTAATGTTGTATGAGAGTGTGTGTGGTGTGTGTTGTATGAGAGTGTGTGGTATGTGTGTGTTGTATGAGAGTTTGTGTGTTGTATGAGAGTGTGTGGTATGTGTGTGTGTGTGTATGAAAGTGTGTGTGTATTGTATGAGAGTGTAGTATGTGTGCGCGATTACCTTTTACAACACTTTGAAGTTTGACTAAAATCACAAATATAGTATGCACACATTTTAGTTACTTTGCCAAAATTGTAGATCTCTTGTATATTACTTTAGAAATATTCAGACTAAGCATAAAAAAACATAATTTATGCTTATCTGATACATTTGTTTCTCTTGTAGTGTATTCAGTCCACGGGTCATCCATTACTTATGGGACATATTCCCTTCCCAACAGGAAGTTGCAAGAGGATCACCCAAAGCAGAGCTGCTATATAGCTCCTCCCCTCACATGTCATATCCAGTCATTCGACCGAAACAAGACAAGAAAGGAGAAACCATAGGGTGCAGTGGTGACGGGAGTTTTAATTAAAATTTAGATCTGCCTTAAAAAAGACAGGGCGGGCCGTGGACTGAATACACTACAAGAGAAACAAATTTATCAGGTAAGCATAAATGATGTTTTCTCTTGTTAAGTGTATTCAGTCCACGGGTCATCCATTACTTATGGGATACCAATAACAAAGCTAAAGTACACGGATGATGGGAGGGACAAGGCAGGAACTTAAAGGGACACTAAACCCCAAAATGTTATTTCATGATTCAGATAGAGCATGCAATTTTAGGCAACTTTCTAATTTACTCCTGTTATTAAATTTTCTTCGTTCTCTTGCTATCTTTATTTAAAAAGCAGGAATATGATGCATAGAAGCCGGCCCATTTTTGGTTGAGAACCTGGGTTATGCTTGCTTATTGGAGGGTAAATGAAAGCATCAAATAAGCAAGTGCTATCCATGGTGCTGAACCTAAAATGGGATGGCTGCTAAGATTTACATTCCTGCTTTTAAAATAAAGATAGCAAGAGAACAAAGAAACATTTATAATAGGAGTAAATTAGAAAGTTGCTTAAAATTTCATGCTCAATCTGAATTATGAAAGAAAAAATTTGGGTTCAGTGTCCCTTTAAACGGAAGGAACCACTGCCTGTAGAACCTTTCTCCCAAAAACAGCCTCCGAAGAAGCAAAAGTGTCAAATTTGTAAAATTTTGAAAAGGTGTGAAGCGAAGACCAAGTTGCAGCCTTGCAAATCTGTTCAACAGAGGCCTCATTCTTAAAGGCCCAGGTGGAAGCCACAGCTCTAGTGGAATGAGCTGTAATTCTTTTAGGGGGCTGCTGTCCAGCAGTCTCATAGGCTAAACGTATTATGCTACGAAGCCAAAAGGAGAGAGAGGTTGCCGAAGCTTTTTGACCTCTCCTCTGTCCAGAGTAAACGACAAACAGGGAAGAAGTTTGACGAAAATCTTTAGTTGCCTGTAAATAGAACTTCAGGGCACGGACTACGTCCAGATTATGCAAAAGTCGTTCCTTCTTTGAAGAAGGATTAGGACATAATGATGGAACAACAATCTCCTGATTGATATTCCTGTTAGAAACTACCTTAGGTAAAAACCCAGGTTTAGTACGCAGAACTACCTTGTCTGAATGGAAAATCAGATAAGGAGAATCACAATGTAAGGCAGATAACTCAGAGACTCTTCGAGCCGAGGAAATAGCCATCAAAAACAGAACTTTCCAAGATAAAAGCTTAATATCAATGGAATGAAGGGGTTCAAACGGAACACCTTGAAGAACTTTAAGAACCAAGTTTAAGCTCCACGGCGGAGCTACAGTCTTAAACACAGGCTTAATCCTAGCCAAAGCCTGACAAAAAGCCTGGACGTCTGGAACTTCTGCCACACGTTTGTGTAAAAGAATAGACAGAGCAGAAATCTGTTCCTTTAACGAACTAGCAGATAAGCCCTTTTCTAAACCCTCCTGTAGAAAGGACAATATCCTAGGAGTCCTAACCTTACTCCATGAGTAACTCTTGGATTCGCACCAATATAAATATTTACGCCATATCTTATGGTAAATTTTTCTGGTAACAGGCTTCCGTGCCTGTATTAAGGTATCAATAACTGACTCTGAGAAGCCACGCTTTGATAGGATCAAGCGTTCAATCTCCATGCAGTCAGCCTCAGAGAAATTAGATTTGGATGGTTGAAAGGACCTTGTATTAGAAGGTCCTGCCTCAGAGGCAGAGACCATGGTGGACAGGACGACATGTCCACTAGGTCTGCATACCAGGTCCTGCGTGGCCACGCAGGCGCTATCAGAATCACAGATGCTCTCTCCTGATTGATCTTGGCAATCAGTCGAGGCAGCAGCGGAAACGGTGGAAACACATAAGCCATGTTGAAAACCCAAGGGGCTGCTAGAGCATCTATCAGCGCCGCTCCCAGGTCCCTGGACCTGGATCCGTAACGAGGAAGCTTGGCGTTCTGGCGAGACGCCATGAGATCCAGTTCTGGTTTGCCCCAACGATGAACCAGCTGAACGAACACCTCTGGATGAAGTTCCCACTCCCCCGGATGAAAAGTCTGGCGACTTAGAAAGTCCGCCTCCCAGTTCTCCACGCCTGGGATGTAAATCGCTGACAGGTGGCAAGAGTGAGACTCTGCCCAGCGAATTATCCTTGAGACTTCTAACATCGCTAGGGAACTCCTGGTTCCCCTTGATGGTTGATGTAAGCCACAGTCGTGATGTTGTCCGACTGAAATCTGATGAACCTCAGTGTTGCTAACTGAGGCCAAGCTAGAAGAGCATTGAATATTGCTCTTAACTCCAGAATATTTATTGGGAGGAGTTTCTCCTCCTGAGTCCACGATCCCTGAGCCTTCAGGGAGTTCCAGATTGCGCCCCAACCTAGAAGGCTGGCATCTGTTGTTACAATCGTCCAATCTGGCCTGCGAAAGGTCATACCCTTGGACAGATGGACCCGAGAAAGCCACCAGAGAAGAGAATCTCTGGTCTCTTGATCCAGATTTAGTAGAGGGGACAAATCTGAGTAATCCCCATTCCACTGACTTAGCATGCATAATTGCAGCGGTCTGAGATGCAGGCGCGCAAATGGCACTATGTCCATTGCCGCTACCATTAAGCCGATTACTTCCATGCACTGAGCCACTGACGGGCGTGGAATGGAATGAAGGACACGGCAAGCATTTAGAAGTTTTGATAACCTGCACTCCGTCAGGTAAATTTTCATCTCTACAGAATCTATAAGAGTCCCTAGGAAGGACTCTTGTGAGTGGTAATAGAGAACTCTTTTCCACGTTCACCTTCCACCCATGCGACCTCAGAAATGCCAGAACTATCTCTGTATGTGACTTGGCAATTTGAAAACTTGACGCTTGTATCAGAATGTCGTCTAGATACGGAGCCACCGCTATGCCTTGCGGTCTTAGAACCGCCAGAAGTGAGCCCAGAACCTTTGTAAAAATTCTCGGGGGGCGTAGCTAACCCGAAGGGAAGAGCTACAAACTGGTAATGCCTGTCTAGAAAGGCAAATCTTAGGTACCGATAATGATCTTTGTGAATCGGTATGTGAAGGTAGGCATCCTTTAAGTCCACTGTGGTCATGTACTGACCTTCTTGGATCATGGGTAGGATGGTTCGAATAGTTTCCATTTTGAATGATGGAACTCTTAGGAATTTGTTTAAGATCTTTAAGTCCAAGATTGGTCTGAAGGTTCCCTCTTTCTTGGGAACTACAAACAGATTTGAGTAAAATCCTTGCCCTTGTTCCGTCCGCGGAACTGGGTGGATCACCCCCATTACTAGGAGGTCTTGTACACAGCGTAGAAATGCCTCTTTCTTTAATTGGTTTGCTGATAACCTTGAAAGATGAAATCTCCCTTGTGGAGGAGAAGCTTTGAAGTCCAGAAGATATCCCTGAGATATGATCTCCAACGCCCAGGGATCCTGGACATCTCTTGCCCACGCCTGGGCGAAGAGAGAAAGTCTGCCCCCCACTAGATCCGTTTCCGGATAGGGGGCCATCCCTTCATGCTGTCTTAGGGGCAGTAGTAGGTTTTCTGGCCTGCTTGCCCTTGTTCCAGGACTGGTTAGTTTATGACCCTTACCTCCAGTAATGTCAGCGATAATTTCTTTCAAGCCGGGCCCGAATAAGGTTTGCCCCTTGAAAGGAATATTAAGCAATTTAGATTTAGAAGTCACGTCAGCTGACCAGGATTTAAGCCATAGCGCTCTGCGCGCCTGGATGGCGAATCCGGAGTTCTTAGCCGTTAGTTTAGTTAAATGTACAATGGCATCAGAAACAAATGCATTAGCTAGCTTAAGTGCTTTAAGCTTGTCCATAATTTCATCCAATGGAGCTGTGTGAATGGCCTCTTCTAGAGACTCAAACCAGAATGCCGCAGCAGCAGTGACAGGCACAATGCATGCAAGGGGCTGTAAGATAAAACCTTGTTGAACAAACATTTTCTTAAGGTAACCTTCTAATTTTTTATCCATTGGATCCGAAAAAGCACAACTATCCTCCACCGGGATAGTGGTACGCTTAGCTAAAGTAGAAACTGCTCCCTCCACCTTAGGGACCGTCTGCCATAAGTCCCGTGTAGTGGCGTCTATTGGAAACATTTTCCTAAATATAGGAGGTGGGGAAAAGGGCACACCGGGTCTATCCCACTCCTTGCTAATAATTTCTGTAAGCCTTTTAGGTATAGGAAAAACGTCAGTACACACCGGTACCGCATAGTATCTATCCAGCCTACATAATTTCTCTGGAATTGCAACTGTGTTACAGTCATTCAGAGCCGCTAAAACCTCCCCTAGCAATACACGGAGGTTCTCAAGCTTAAATTTAAAATTAGAGATCTCTGAATCCGGTTTCCCTCTCTGAATCCAGTTTCCCTGGATCAGATCCGTCACCCACAGAATGAAGCTCTCCGTCCTCATGTTCTGCAAACTGTGACGCAGTATCGGACATGGCTCTCACAGCACCAGCGCGATCTGTCCTTATCCCAGAGCAATCGCGCTTGCCTCTTAATTCTGGCAATTTAGATAATACTTCTGTCAGGGTATTATTCATAATAGTAGCCATGTCTTGTAAAGTGATTTGTATGGGCGTCTCTGATGTACTTGGCGCCACAATATCACGCGCCTCCTGAGCGGGAGACGAAGGTACTGACACGTCAGGAGAGTTAGTCGGCATAACTTCCCCCTCGTTGTCTGGTGATAATTCCTTTACAGATAAAGACTGACCTTTATTATTTAAAGTGAAATCAATACATTTAGTACACATATTTCTATGGGGCTCCACACTGGCCTTCAAACATAGTGAACAAACAGATTCATCTGTGTCAGACATGTTTAAACAGACTAGCAATAAGACTAGCAGACTTGGAAAACACTTTAAAATAAATTTACAAGCAATATAGAAAACGCTACTGCGCCTTTAAGAAGCACAAAAAAACTGTCACAGTTGAAATAACAATGAACCAAATCTGTTATAGCAACCAAATTTTCACAGTAAATGTATTAAGTTAGCAGAGCATTGCACCCACTTGCAAATGGATGATTAACCCCTTAATACCCAAAACGGATAAGCAATAGAGAAAAAAACGTTTTTTAACACAGTCAAACACACTGTCACAGGTCTGCTGTGACTGATTACCTCCCTCAAAATGACTTTTGAAGTCCCTTGAGCTCTCTAGAGACGTCCTGGGTCATGCAGGAAGAAGCAGGAAGACTGAGACTGAATTTTTACTGCGCAAAAAAGCGCTAAAATAGGCCCCTCCCACTCATTATTACAACAGTGGGAGCCTCAGTTAACTGTTTCTATGCAGAAATATAAGTCAGCCATGTGGAAAAATTCATGCCCCAATAAGTTTTATCACCAATGTACCTCACAAAAACGATTAAACATGCCAGCAAACGTTTTAAACATCCTTTTTTAAAGAGTATGTATCTCTATTGATAAGCCTGATACCAGTCCTTCTACTGCATTTAAGGCTTATTACATTACTTCAGTATTAGTAACATTTTCTTAGTCAAATTCCATTCCTTAGAAAATTACTTTACTGCATATACATTAATCAGCCTGATACCAGTCGCTTTCACTGCATTTAAGGCTTTACTTACATTACATCGGTATCAGCAGTATTTTCTTAGTCAATTCCATTCCTTAGAAAAATATTTTACTGCACATACCTTATTTGCAGGAGACCCCGCACGCTATTCCCTTTCTGAAGTTACCCCACTCCTCAGAATGTGCGAGAACAGCCAGTGGATCTTAGTTACTTCTGCTAAGATCATAGAAAACGCAGGCAGATTCTTCTTCCAAATACTGCCTGAGAAAAAAACAGCACACTCCGGTGCCATTTAAAAATAACAAACTTTTGATTGAAGAAATAATTAAGTATAAAACACCACACTCCTCTCACGACCTCCATCTATGTTGAGGGTTGCAAGAGAATGACTGGATATGACATGTGAGGGGAGGAGCTATATAGCAGCTCTGCTTTGGGTGATCCTCTTGCAACTTCCTGTTGGGAAGGGAATATATCCCATAAGTAATGGACTGAATACACTTAACAAGAGAAATAGGGTCTTGAAAATGTGTGGTATCATTGCAGTGGGTCTGCACCCTAACCACACCAGACCAGATATCATTAGAGAATTGGACACATCTGACTGAATCTCAAGAAGGGTGCCAAAAATGAAATGTTCTCAGACATAGATGGAATATTAAACTCAACATTAATTCTCCCTGTAAAATGTTAAATTAAGAGAAATAGAACAATATTGATGTATACTTTCCTGATTAATCTTGCCTGCTTTTGTCCTAAAATACCTCTAAAAAGTGTGTGTTTTCCACTTCCTTTCAGAGAGGCAGGATTCCCTCTACTATACTTAAAAGGACACTGTACACTAGATTTTTCTATGCATAAATGTTTTGTAGATGATCCATTAATATAACCTATCTGGGTGTGTTTTTGTAAAAAAAATATAGTTTTGCTTATTTTTAAATATTATTGTGCTTATTTTCAGACTCCTAACCAAGCCCCAAAGTTTTATATGTATACTGATGTATACAGACTCCTGATTATGTAATAAGTCTTTTCATATGCAGGGGAAGGGGGAGTGTCTGACTGTTCCTGTTTCTTAGCCCCTATTAGTGGGTGTCCCAATCTTACCTCATTAACAGTGCTAAACTGTGAGCTTCTAAGTAAGTTTTTAAAAGGTTTTATACTGGATTTTTATATCAGTATCTGTGCATATTCTTTTTTGTAGTAGTGTCTATTACATGAAGTTATATCAAAATTGGTATAAACTGTCCCTTTAAGTATGAATCTGTAATATTTTGCAAAGTGAATGGTTAGCTCAGAGCACAAGGTCATTTATATATTTCCCTAACTGGGCAATGCAAAATAAACTAGGGACATGGATTTTACAAGCATCTTCAAGAGGAAAATACCTGAATTGCTCTTGATTTGCAATATCTTGCAAATTAGGCTATACAAATGATAGTGTTAAAGGGATATGGAACCCAAACATTTTCTATTGTGATTCAGACAGAGCACTAAATGGCAGGAAATAGTGCTGCCATCTAGTGCTCTTGCAAATTGATAGCATTCTTGCAAAACTGCTGCCATATAGTGCTCCAGATATGGCCAGGCTTTTGAGCTTATGTCCATGCTTTTCAACAAAAGATACCACAAGGAACTGGTAACATAAAACATATCCATAGACCTTAATAGAGATAAATGATTTTACCAGCAGTTTCCAAACTTTACCAACTCAATGGAAAGTAGACCAAAGTTGTTTAAAATTGCATGCTCTGGGGGCGTGTCCGGGCTCAGGCTGAAGATGGCCGCAAAACTAGGAGCTCTGTCTAACTAAATTACATTCCGCCATGTAATTGTTATATTTCAAAGCCATCCAGCACAGATTTGTGATTTATTTGAAAGAGAATAGCTTGCTGGCAAGGGCTATACTTTTATCTCGCAACTCAAGGGTCTCCTAGACCGGATCGCTGAGGTTCAGGTTTTGGCGGCCTTCACGGAGGGAATCTCTCAGCACCCCCCCCGGGGAACCGGGTATAAGGAGCTTAGGCTCCACTCTCCTTTACATCAACTACACAATTGAGTATGGAGGAAATACTTGAAGTTATGCAAGGCTGGATGTCGGATTTTGACCATCTTTTCCAGGCTAGATGTGACCGGCTTCAGTCACACATGGCCCTCACTCGCACCGAGAAGAACCTGCTTGGAAAGGGAAGAGAGGCGAACATGGAGCTCTACAAGTCAGATGGAGACAAATTGAATGCCGGAGACCCGCACATCGATTCGAATACGCAGTTAGGGGCTTGTGGGACCCCCCCGCCTGCTTTGGTTCCAGTCCGGGGAGAAGCGGCCGGCTCTCTGGGATGGAGCTGCAGTGAGGCGCAAGCTGGGCGGCCGACTAGAAAGACTTTGTGTGCTGGAACACAGCTATTATCATCGGGTCTCTTCTCCCTGCCTGATACCGGATTACAAGGGCTGACAACAGGAATCTGTGAGATTTTGAGGCCTTTGCCCGCTGCCCTGCAGACATTTGAAGGAGTCACCCTCTGGCGGATCATGCAGAGCCCGGGTATTTGCGGGAAGAGTGCCTCCCGGACCGGCATAGGGTAATGGACATGTATGGATTTATGAGGTGTGTGTGGGATCCAGACCCGGAACATTGTGCCTAGTAAAGATTACTCAGTAGGGTTTTATTATATCTGTTCCCACTCGCTCCCTCACCATTAAAATAACTGTGTCTGCGAGTATGACTCTATTCCATCTGATTAGGGGATGTCATGGTTTTGGAACTCTTTCTATCGCTAATACATGTTTGGCTTCCCCGCACCTAGACTGATGTGAGGGCGGCTGTTATAAGACTATTTGACGCTTCATCTATAACCAGATTAATGTTTAGACACTGTGTTAGTAATGCTCTGTTCTTTTTTTTTTTATTTACCTAGGGGCTTGTTCAGATTCGCATATATGTATGTACAAAGGGGCAGACTTGGTCACATGTGAATAGATTAGAGTAACGCCAGATTTATGAGTGGGACGCCACATAATTCATTTTAAGAGTGTGTGTTTGGCACTACCCATCTGGCAGTATTGTTTGTCTAGGCAGTGATATGCTGTATTGTTACACTATAATCTGGCGTTGCAACTGACACGGGCCACAGCACTTCCCTGATATGTTAGGTATTGTGGGGACATTATGGCCATTACCTCCTGTATAATGAGACATTACATAATTACATCTAAGGGTGTGAGATTAGAAAGGCCCTTCTGACTATGTTATACATATAGGCAGACATTTGTTGTATAACTACAATATATCTTGTTACCGCAAATGGACCTGATTATGACACTCCACTAGTATGTTTGATGCTATGGCACCCCCTATAACTATTACCCCCTATGGGTATCCCAATACCATTCTAAATACACACTATCTGGCAAGTGGCCGCTGCATCCCGACTGAGGCAGGCCCCCAAGGCACTACAACTATATATGTAATAGGTTTCCTGGAGGCCTTTCTGACTTATAATGGTGCATATAATGAACTTATCTAATAAGCGGGCCCCCAGGGAGCTCCTACCACTGTAATCCTCCACATATGGTTGCATATTAAATTTGTGTCCTTATATATTTTTGGGGGGTTCTTCCTTCCCTTATCTATGTTACTTTAAGGAGACGTTTGTTCAGTAACGTATATTATGGACAGCTTTAGGCCTATTAACTTCTGAACTGAAATGCATTTACTACAACTAGGCCACACAGTTAGAGTCGACTTATATGCTTGATGTCCACTTGAATTCAGCAAATCACTTTGACTAAACTGATGCCTATAATGGGGATACTGAAAGACCCACATCTCTCTTCAGGACTTCCTACAGGTCAGACAGGTCTCATACCTAATATGTGTTAAGAAGTTTGTGTTTGTATCCCGAGTTTTATTGTAGATACATAAAAAGAGGTGCCGCTTATGGCCATATAACTCTGTTCCCTCAGACCCAGACCTATTTGTTATCCCTAGGGCACACCTTCTTGTTTGATATGCAAAATACTTCTTGTATGTATATAGGTGTGTTGCCATTGTATAATGAGTACATGTTTATGTATGCCATTGCTACCTCAATAAAAAAATTATTTAATAAAAAAAAAAAAAAATTTGCATGCTCTATCTGAATCATGAAAGAACAAAATTGGGTTTCATAGCCCTTTAAATAATTTTATTGTGCAATGTTGTACTTAAAGGGACACTGAACCCAATTTTTTTCCTTCAAGATTCAGATAGAGCATGCAATTTCAAGCAACTTTCTAATTTACTCCTATTATCAAATTTTCTTCATTCTCTTGGTATATTTATTTGAAATGCAAGAATGTAAGTTTAGATGCCGGCCCATTTTTAGTGAACAACCTGGGTTGTCCTTGCTGATTGGTGGATAAATTCATCCACCAATAAAAAAGTGCTGTCCAGAGTTCTGAAACCCAAAAAAAGCTTAGATGCCTTCTTTTCAAATAAAGATAGCAAGAGAACGAAGAAAAATTGATAATAGAAGTAAATTAGAAAGTTGCTTTACATTGCATGCTCTATCTGAATTGCGAAAGACAAAATTTGTGTCAGTGTCCCTTTAATTGTCAATATACGATATTAGGTGAATGCTCCTTTAAGTTTTAATATGCAGTCATATATGTTTATTGGTTATATAATATTTTAAAATAGTTTCCATTGAATCACATTCTAATGTATTTAAGTTTGAGATAAAGATGCTCGGTGTGACTCAGTTATTCACTGCCTCTTTTGAAATACACACTATGAAACAAAGGACGCATTAAACAGGCATATCTGGGGATGAATCTTGCTGATCTGTTATCATTTATAAACTATAGTGTGTGGATCAAAAAAAAATAAAGTAATACTTGTTGACCCATGATGATAGCCACAATGTGTAGTAAAGAGATATTTTCATATTCTGTTCATTAGAGCTGTAAAAGAATAAAAACCTGCCTTATCTCGGCATGGAGCCAATCGGCAAATACACCTACAGACAGAGGCATAAAACATGTACAAATTGGCATCACACTGTGTAAAGATGAGATGAGAAAATTAGTAGACATGATTCTTCCTTAATGTAAAAAACTTTGATATGAGAAATGAAAAATACACTCTGTAAATTGTATATACTTTAAGTAGAATACTGAGTTGACTTTCTGAAGTTTAGCTTTAATTTAGAGAGTATAACTGCATTGCTCTTAATTTGCAAAACCTTGCAAGATGGGCAACTAAAATTATATTATTATATTTAACAGTGTTGTGCTAAATCACTAATTTGTGATATTAGTTCCCAATTAAGTTTTTAATATGCAATTTTATATTTCTTAAAAAATAATCAGTGTATTTCTGTCATTCCCACAGCAAATCTAATTTCCTTACTATCACATTTAGGGCCAGATTATAAGTGGAGCGCTAAATATCGCTGTCATGAAAGTGATATTTGCGCTACACTATGTAATACCAGCGCACGCTAATGTGCGCTGGTATTACAATTTGTCGCATTTGCATTGCTGGGAAGCATTGCGCTCACAAGAGCACGACTCCATAGGCTCTATATATATATATATATATTTATGTGTTAATTTTTTATATACACACATTAACACATAACTATATATGTATATAAGCATATACATATATATTGACAGGGAACACACAATTCCCATAGACTGCAATATAAAGGCACTTTTCAGTGCTGTTTTTTTTCTAACACCCCACTCCCACCAATTTTACCCCAAAATACTTCCTAGTGCAGTTATTTTATTAAAAAATAAAGATGCTGCTATCTTTATCTTTTAATAATAAATGGGGGCATTTGGGGCACATATATAAAATTTACCAGAGATTTGATCTCTGGTTAATTTTATAAGCGCAAAGTGCTACTGTAAGCCTGTTTGCAGGCACACACTAATTTTGCACTCCAGTTGTAATCTAGCCCTTAGTTTATGCTTTTATAAAGAATGCAACATTGATCTGAGAAATGAAAAATAAAAATACATTTTGTAAACTGTATGCATCTTTAGCAGCTTATTGAGTTGATTTCAGCAGCCCCGCTTTAATTAAAGGGTAAGAAACTATAATCAGATATCTTAACCAGGACGCAGGCAAATGTCCATAATCAAAATGGAAACATCTGTGCAGTCACATGACCTTCACTGTGATCACGTGACTCCAAAAGGCACTAATTGGCTCCCCTAGTCAGACCAGCTGATTATTTCACGTGTGCTCTAGTTCAGATTTAATGAAAATCTGTAGTGCATAGCTTCTCCTGAGCCTACCTAGGTATGCTTTTCAAGAAAAAATTCCAATGGAACAAAGTCAATTTGTTAATAGATGTAATTTGAAAAATCTATTAAAACTCCATACATTATCTGAAGCACAGAAGTTTAATTCTGGCTCTCATGTCCCTTTAACCTATTTCAAAACATTTAGTAACAAAGTAGCACAACCTAGCTGGTAAATATTACTGAAAACGGAATTTGAAAAAGTATTCTGCATTTATAAACATTTTGAACAATCCTAACTGCTCCTTTATTAGACAGTATTGAAAAAGTTTAGAAAATCAAATTAATAAAAATACTAATGCCTATGATGAAAGTGCAATACATTGGCCTAGATTACAAGTGGAGCGCTTTTGATAAAACAGGGTGCGCTATCAATTTCACTGGACTGCGCTAGGATTGGTGTGCAAACTAGTATTACAAGCCCATGGTAAAGAATTACCAAAAAATGAGAACGTTAAGTGAGGCAAACATCCCTTTAGTGCACGCTAAACTTTCAATAGATATCGCAACCATGCTAAACATCACTTATATTACAAATTGAAAGTTATGTGGGTTTTTGTTGTGTTTGTTTTAGATACCTATGTTCTTCACTTAGAAAAAAATGTTCCTTTTAGTTCTCTACATATACAATATAGATATATATCTATTCATATAGATGTATAGCTATATATATATATATATTTTTTAAACATATATTTATGCATATATATTTATTTTTTTATATATATATATATATATATATATATATATATATATATATATATATATATATATATATATATATATATATATATATATATATACAGAGGCATAACTAGAAACTAGTTAGGGTCTTGGTGCAAGAATCAATGAAGGGCCCCTCCCCAGCAGCCTATGAGCATGGCTCGGTCAGTCCATTAAAATGGGTGGGTGCTGTGGGCAGAGTGTTTGGGTTTGTCCTGAACTAAAGGTGGCAACCCTATTCCCATGGCTTCATTATCTAAGGGCAGTTAGGATGGGACCTGTTTTTATTTGTACACATTTGAATTTAACAGGTGGGCTGCTGTCATATTTTACTTGTATGCGCCATGGCTTAATAATACCAGTTCAGCAAAAAATTCATATGCATAATAACACATAATTGCAAATTTACATAGATATTCACACTCTCACACAGATTCTCTCTCATACACAAAAAGACACTCACACACACTTCCATGTCTACAAAAACACAAAGGCGCTGACACACACATACACTCTCTCACACACACAAAGACACTCACCCACACTGACACAGCCAGATCCACAAAGACACTGACACATACAAAGCCACTCTTGCACACAAACACACTCACAGATAGACACACATACAAAAATGTAGATTCTGGAGATTTTTTTTTTAATTTTCCTTTTTTGATATCAAAACAATTATATATGTACTGAGCCCAATAATTTCATCATTGCTGGGTAAGTAAACCAGGAAGAAGCAGGCGGGGCATCGTTTCAGAACGGCGATCCGGCGTTTCAGAAGAAAAAGGTAAGTATTTTTAAAATATGGTGCAATTTCAATTTTCAAGAATGAATGTGCCCCTGTTTTTAATAGTTTTTTTAAAAAAACTGGGCACATTCACATGAAAATGTAACCTTCACTTTATAGGGGGCTCGGGGTTAGACAAGAAGGCATATTTTATTTATTTATTTATAAAATATTTTACCAGGAAGGATACATTGAGATTTCTCTCGTTTTCAAGTATGTCCTGGGTCCACAAAATATTGTATTGATAAAATAGGGTACAATAAAATACAAAAACAATATTAATACATAATATATACAAAATTTAACATAGAACAGGTAGGAAATATATAATCAACCATGACAGGAGCATTCTGTTTTGAGATATGTAGAGAGGGATCTCTTAAAGGATTTTAGGCTTGGGGAAGGTTTGAAAGTGTGCGGGAGGTCATTCCATAATTGTGGTGCTCTGTAGGAAAAGGAGGATCGAGCTGCTTTCTTTTTGTATTGAGGCAAACTAAATAATGTGCTGGTACTGGATCAGAGGTTATAGGAGGTGGGAACAGCCGGGGAGAGCATTCTGCTCAGGTAGGGTGGGAGCTTCACAGAAAAGCTCTTAAACACAAGGCTGGAAAGATGGAGGGTGCGTCTGGATTCCAGCGACAGCCAGTTTAGTTCTTTTAGCATGTTACAATGGTGGGTCCTGTAGTTACATTGTAGCACAAAGCAGCAAAACAAGTTATACAATGTATTAAGTTTATTAAGGGGAGTTAGCGGTGCAGGTGCATATACTACATCCCCATAATCAATTATTGGCATCAGCATTTGCTGTACAATCTTTTCCTTTACTGTAGGGCTTAGGCAGGATTTGTTTCTGTACTCACTATACTACTGTCCCCTGTAGACGTTGTACTTCATTACACAAAGGTTATTTACGTTTAAGTGCAAACACTTTTCTTATTTTAAAGTTACAGTACACCTACCATGTAAGTACAGGTATACCCCGCTCATACAGCGGGTTAGGGACCAGAGCCCTGCTGTAAAGTGAAAAACGCCTTAAAGTGAAACAAGGCAGTTCTAGCTTTCTTTTCACTTGCCAGTGTGTTTAAAGACTTGAAAACATGTTTGAACTAACATATATTAGGGGTGCAGTAGTGCTATGTTTAGTTTAACACTCGCACAGCACAGTATTCAATTAGTATTCAATAAATACTGTACCTGTAAAATAGTGACAATTACTGTAGTAAAATTTGCCAGACTATAGCACTGAGACACAGATTGCACTGTAATGCTGTAAACAGAGTGAACTAAGCATAACAAAATGGTGCCAGTTATTTTTCTTGCAATCTCACGATTACAGCACTGTTTCAAAATCCTTGGAGGTTGAACTTCAGCTCCACAAAGCGCTGTATTAGCGAAGCGCTGTAAAGTGAGGTATACCTGTACTATTATAAGGTGAAACACAGCTCTAAAAGGCACACAGAGATAAACAGAATCCATGGTAGATTAAAATAAATATCAGCCCTTAGAACTATCCAAATACCTAATGTGCATAGAACATCTCTTGTTTAAAACAAATGAAATGCACTATTCATTTATTACTTATGTGAGATTTCAGCACTTCCCAGTCATTGCAGCTGCTCACTTGATTTAGCCAGACGCACTAGTGCAGGCTGAGTTAATTTACAGGGTAGCGCTATACATACACGTACTATGCCTGCCCGCATGCTACAACTAAGAGCTGCATGCACCTGAACATCATGAGGCAGCTGAGCAGGTCCTCATGCTTACAAAAGGAAGACCTCAGTTATGATTAGTCCCTCCTGTCATCCCAAGACCAACCTGGACTGAGCTAGAAGACAGCATGGGTCTGCATTCAACTCAAATGCACACATTTTGTAAGAAAGCGGGGTGTAAGGGAAGTTGTGAGAAGAGCGCTTTACATATAAACACAACAAACTTAATTCCCAATCCAGACATTTTGTAGCCATGTCCACCTATGACACGTAGGGCAGCGCTCTGGTATTATTGATCTCTTAATGGCGCTAATTGTGTTTAAAGGGATAAATACTAAAGTGCTGGAACCAAAGCAACCTGAGAAAAATATGCAGCTGTATATAAAAAAATACTATTTTAACACTGAATAAAGGTGTAAACTCTCTATAAACCCTGTCTGTCACACATCACGGTACCCAGCTCACCTGGCCTCCTCCCTACCTGCCAAAGAACTGCCGGTCCAGCCTCCCGGGTTGGAGGGAAATATCCATAAATGCGGGCAGTGCTGCTCTGGGAGTCCCCTTCCTTCCCCACACATTTCCAATGTGTAAGTTCAGGTGGGAGCTCCTCCCTCCCGCTCTGATTTGATGTACGACAGAGTGCTCCCCACCAATGTGGATTAGTCTGCCTCTGCTAGTCTTCCTGTTCCCTCTGCCGTGGTCCCAAGGAGGAAAATTAGAACGTTGTTTTAAAAAAAAAAAAAAAAAAACCTCCATAGTCAGGGCAGGGGACAATGCGGGATGCTGTCCCCCCACCCCGAGTCGCCAGCCTGAAGGGCCCAGGCGCAGTCGTGGGGAGTTGTGACCACCGTAGTTCCGCCCCTGTATATATATATTTATATATATATATATATAGATAGATAGATAGATAGATAGATATTTCTATATGAAGTATTTCTTAACACACCTTTAGCTTTAGCACAGTTTTCCTAGTGCACCTTTGGGTTAACACACAAGCGAAAGCAAGAGGCTTTGTAGCACGCCCCATATAAGTGTATGGGGAAAGGGAGTTTGCGAGGTCCCACTATCCGATCTCTAGATAGCGGGCCTATATGAGCGGAAGAATAGGAGCACTATTGATTTAACTTGAGCACAGTTAGCTCTCAATAGCAATAACAATTCTGCTCTCCACTTGTAATCTAGGCCATTGTTGGTTAACAACGTTAAAATGAAAGACTTTAATGTTATAATTAAAATGGCTAGTAAATGTAGAACTTGACAAATTGGATGAAATAAGTGCATGCTGAATTTAAAGCAACTCTTTTCACTGTCATATTATAGTTTATTTGTTTTTTTTGGGGGGGGACAGGGTGAAAAATAAGGTTCTAGAATGGAGGAGACTCTGTATAGATAATGTGTATAAACGATTGAGTCACAGAAATTAATTTGTATTTATTGTGTCTTTTCTTTTGCAATGAAAGATATGTAGATAAGTGATATTATTAGCTGTATTTCACGGGATATGAAGGTTATATTGTATTTTTAATTCTGTACTCATATATTGAGTTAATTACTTTTCCTGATTGTAACAGTATTATTTGTATCTTTCTTTGTGTCTTGACTTAAAAAAGATTAATAAAAAAATAGAATTATATAGTTGTATTGAGTTTAAACTGATAAAGATAATAACTTTTGAATGTATTATCATTATAGCAATACAAAACAAGTAAATACAATTGTGTTTCAGTCAATATAGACTGAACACTCTACAGAACACAAACCAATATTATTGATTTTAATACACATTCCAGCAATATCTCATTAACCATACTATAAATATAAGTACCCAAGTGTAAAAGATTTGCTACTAATTATCATATAAATAATTTGTCATCTGCCCCATGTACTGAAGAGGTCACATAATGATTTCCTTACAGATTCATTATTTCCTTCTTTTTATTTAACAATGTAATGATATAGGCATGATAGCTAAAGTCAATTACCTAATTATTTTTTAAAGTCATTTTAATTGCATTTTTCTTGCACTGATTTGTTGATTAGGCTTCTTACCAATTGATGGATCTATGCATCAAAGATCAAAGCTTTCAAAAACTATAATGAAATAAAACTCTGTAGCTAATGGTTGCCTCATATATTTGTGTAAGTGGTGAAAGTACCTTAAAATAGTGTGAATATGTTTTTACAAATTATAATACAATTATATGAGTTTCTTATCAATCTGATTTCTTTTTTACATATAAGTGCTTGCATTGTATTTTTAATAATAATTATACTATTAATGATAATATCAGCAACATCAGTAACTTAAAAGACCTTATAATTTAATTTACTTTCCTCGTTTATTTTTTTATTGCAATCAATGTTCTATTTTTTATTTGTGAACAATTGTTTATTTATGAATATGTTGCACTGGTGTTCTCATCTCTAGTGATAGCTATTTTATTGATCAAAGTTGCTGGGATTGCTGTACAGGCTTATATAAAATTACAAATTGGATTATTGTAAAGTGTGCATATCTTTTTTTTCTTCATTTTATTATGGTAACAGTTGGATTTAATGAGCATACTTGGAATTATATTGCTGTGATCATCACATCATTATTTATAAGGCACTTTTTCTATGTTTCACATTAAATATATATTTGCTACAATTTTAATTTGCTCATAGGGTTAAACTAAAGTTGTATAGTATTGCTGTCCTTTTATTGCTATTTCAGCATCTAGATGGAAATTCATTAGAAGGTGAAAAAAGTAATATAACTGACAACTGAAATCAAAACGACCCACTGTCCCTAAAGCTATATTCTCTTAATTTGACATATAATAATTGAATTCTACTCTACGCTATTAAAACATGAGTGGAGAAAATTGCATGGAATAACAAGGAAGGGCATCTTTTACAAGGTCATATAAAATAATTTGTGTTACTAATGTCAGCCTGTCCAATGAAGCAAATGATTTCTATAGTAGATTGATCTCATAGGAAAAATGCAACATATTACATATACATAGATATAGAAACATAGGTGCATATTCTAGTTTGCTCAATTAGTTTTTTGCACAGGTTAACACAGTGTGATGAGCAATTGTCAAACTTAGAGATGTCTCAATCCATCATAACATTTTCAAATGGCTTTCAAATGACTTTGCACTGCAATAACTTATCAAATAATTATCATTTAGACCCTTCACAAACCTTACGCGTACATTTTTACAGAGAGGTTTCTAAAAAAATTACCCTGTTAAAAAAAATTTCTGTTTGCAAATATACAGCAAATAAATCATTTAAGTACTTTTGTAAGTAAGGTGTTTTTTTTTAAGAAGATAAGAATGAAAATCAATTAGAATGGACAAATGTATAACAAACACGGTCATGGTATCTTGCTAAAATAATCTACTCTTCTCAGGCTGGCGTTAAAGTGACAGGAAACCCCAACATTTTCATTCATGATTTGGATAGAACATACAATTTTAAAAAACTTTCCAATTTACTTCTATTATCAAATTTGGTTAATTATCTTGTTATCCTTTGTGAAGGAGCAGTAAGGTACTAACGGCAGCTAGCTGAACACATCTAGATAGCCAAACACAATACACAAATGTTTGCAGGTATCAATCACCAGCTAGCTCCCACTAGTGTAGCATATTTGCATATTCTTTTTCAACAAGAGATACCAAGAGAAAAAAGCACATTTGAAATTAGAAGTAAATTTAAAAGTGTCTTAAAATAACATGTTTTATCTGAATCATGCCGGTTTAATTTTGACTTTCCTATTTCTTGAAATATTTCTCTATAGCTTTTTAATGCTAGGTAAAGCAGTTGTACTTGTTTTTTTATCCTATATTACAAACCACAACTAGGAAATTAATTTTGCTGTAATCAAAAAATTACAACTAAATAAGTCAAAACAGTCGCATACTGTAGGAACGTGATTATGACGCATATTGGGTAATTATATGTATATTAAATTTACCCAGACTGTTATGACTGCACAAGCTAAAATTTTGCAAATTATGAAAGCATAGTTTCCTTGTAAATGTGTTGTAGTCAGATATGAAAACACAGGACACAACATATTTTGGGGCCGATTTATTAAACGACGGGCAGACATGATTTGCCATATACGCTGTCGGCATTTATCATTGCACAAGAATCTCTAGTAAAATGCTTGTGCAATGCCGCCCACTGCACATTCGCAGCCAATCGGACGCTAGCAGGGGGTGTCAATCATCCCAATCGTATCTGAGGTGGCGGACGAGTTAAGGAGCAGCGGTCTTATGACCGCTGCTTCTTAACTCCTGATACCAGCATTCGCTGCTTAATAAATCGGCCCCTTTATCTCACATTAAAGGGATATAAAACCATACAGGAGGTGCTGCAATTCCAAGAAAGTCCACAGCACTCCAGATAATCTTCTAACACTTTATTATGACAATAAAAACAGCAACATTTCGTATGACTAAGGGGTGGTAACCCCAAAACGTTGCTGTCTTTTCATTGTCATAGTAAAGTGTTAGAAGATTATCTGGAGTGCTGTTGACATTCCTGGAATTGCTGTACATGTGAGAGACTGAGCAGTGCAACCATAACAGTAGTGATGTATCTGTTATTACTATTCATACAGGAGGTGCTGTGCAATTGGAGTAAGTTCAGTACAGGTAGCCCTCAGTTTACGCTGGTGTTAGGTTTCAGAAGGAATGGTTGTAAATCAAAACCGTTGTAAATTGAAACCCAGTTTATAATGTAAGTCAATGGGAAGTGATGGAGTTAGGTTCCTGGCCCCTCTCAAAATTGTCATAAGTAACACCTAAAACATTATTTTTAAAGCTTTGAAATTAAGATTTTAAATGCTAAACAGCATTATAAACCTAATTAAATAATCACACAACAGACAGTATCATCAAACTAAGTTTAATGAACAAAAACATTTTTTTACTTGCATTTTTCTGCAAACAGTTTTCTGCATTGTTAGCATGTTAGATAATATTGGGTCTGCACCTATTCTATGCATTTCAATCTAGAGCGATTAATAGGCAGTTAGGCACCCTCACCTCAAGCAGCTGGACAGGAAGATAATAGGGAAGTGGCTGCTAGATCTTGTTGCTTGAAAGCTGCTTGATAGCTAAGGTCTGTTCTGTGTACACAGATTAATTTCAGTCTGCTAAGTTGCATAACTTTGCTGTAACACAAGCGGACAGCTCCACTTACTGGCTATTTTAATTAGTGCACTGCTTTTCAATAGCAGTCACATGACTGAAAAAAAAGGTTGTTATTCTGAAACGGCACAAATTAAACCGGCGTAAACCGAGGGCCACCTGTATATGGTATTATGGTATATGGTATTATGTCACTTACAGTCAAATATATAAAAAAAACATATGAGGGAAGCAATTTTCAAGTTACCACATTTCTGCATCTAACTTTATCGCATGTGCAGCTGTTCAGTCTCATATCATTGTGGCATACTTGGGTATAGAACACTTAACGTGGCACATTTCATCAGGGCATATTTCTGTTTCATTTCCCTTTAATTTGGCAAGCCACAGAGTACCCATTTCCATAGCTATAGATACCCCCATTGGTACATGTTAGTTTGAGAAATAAGCGCTTAAATCATTAGGTGTTAAACTTAGTTTAAATTGGAATATTATTCAAGTACCACTTTTACATTTATACTTTAATGTATGCTCAAAAGTATTTTTCCTACAATCGGAAAAGCTAAAAAATAAATAAAAAAAATAATCGGAGGATGACTTCACAAATTGCAAAAATATTCAACAATTTAAATTTTATTTTAAATATGTAGTATTTAAGTGTATTTGTATTAGCAATGGAGCTATATTGCAAATCTGTTATCATGCTAGTCTTTATGGTAGCGACTTTTATTGCGCATCCTGAACGCATTTCAGTATACAGTAAAATAATAATTGGACAAACAGCAAATGGCTTTAGTGCATTAGCTGCCAACCAGAACACATGTTTACTATCTCGACAATGTGCATAACACTTACTTATCCTAGCTATGACCTCTCAGCATCAGCATTCAGATTCAGTTGATAATATTATTACTCATTTAGAGCGAAATGTTATCACTGAATACAAGACAGGATTGCTGGTATCTGTAGTTACAAGACAGGAGAACAACTGCTTCTGCATTCGTCTTATTAGATAGTGCTTATTGGTTTTAGATTACTATAATACCATGTTACAGGACCAACATAATCATACCCCAAAAAACAATATGTTACACTGTTTAAGGTTTTTTGACCCTATAGGTCACTTTTGTACGTTCCAAATATAAACACATTAATATACAGTTTTTCTTCCTTTGTATGTTGAGTTAATAAAAAAAAATAATTACAAATTGTAACTGATACCTTATAATTATTGGACAATTTCTTGTTTTTCCTTGAAGGATAGTTTGCATTCCAATGATAAGTGTAAAGTTCTTACACCATACAATACATTCCAGAAAGAATTACATCTATGATTACAAGTAAATGCAGAAAAGATTAGTACGATAAAAAGATACTTATCACATTACATAATTTGTGTTTCATTTATAACATCTTGCTCTTAAGAGATGACTCTCAGGCCTGAAAGGAGAATGAACACCCACCAAGCTTTGCAATTATATACTGAAAGTTATATTCTGCTAGTGAAAATGTAAAGGAAAGATTTATTTAACCCTTTCATGACCGGGTTAAAACGTCTAAATCGGAACAGTGTTCCGATGTAGACAAATTGAAATCACGCGATCATGCAAAAGATTGCGAGATTTCATTTATGGGATCGGGTCCGGGGGTGTCCCTAAGACGCTAGGAACGCTCTCCAGACCGCGATCATATCCTGCAAGCCGAGTAGGCTTCAGGACAGCCGTTTGCGATGACATATTCCGTCATAACGGCTTTAAAGCCCAGTGTCGTTGTGACGGAATACAACGGCATTAAAAGGTTAAAGGAAATTACAAATGCTATATAATATATATTGTGTATTTTATGCTACAGGTAGAAATCCACAAATCCAGAATTAAAAAATGTAGAATCATTCTGAATAACAGACCTTTTCATTAATTTTTTATAAAAAAAAATTTAATTTCCATCCCTCCCCAAATTAACCACAATCTTCTTTGACTGTGTCTTTGGTTTGGTATTTGTGGATTAAAATGCAAACAATAGTCCTTTCTGATTACAGTGCAATCCTGTCTTTCCAAAGACACTATGCATACAGAATTATTAAAATGATACAAATCTACCTTTAGGTATTATGACATGTAGGTATTGCCTAAATATAACATAAGATATTGTTGTTTACACTTGTCCCCTCCCCTCTCCAAGTTTTCCAAAATCTAAACCTTTTCTGGTCCCAAACAATTTAGATAAAGGGTTATTATCATTATCATTTGTAGAGCATTGATAATAATAAAAAATACAATTAATTGATATTGGTTTAATAATTACTTGAATCAGAATGCCACTAAAATAAATACGTACATAAATAAATAGAAATAATCTAAATATCTGGATTTTTAAGTATCTTTACTATTTGTAAATTATCCGTAGTAAACATTAGTAGCATAGTAGCAAATAATTGTTAAATATTATTTACTATTTTATACTTAATGTGTTTCCTTAACCTTTTGAGTGCTAATCACTTTCCCACCTGGGTGCTAAGCTGTTCAAAGGTTTTTTATTTTTTATTTTAACTTTTTTTTTTTATTTTACCTTTCCAACGGTGGGTCTTTGTCTCCTTTGGATTGCCAAAGGAGACAGTTTCCTCTTAAAGGGACAGACAGTCACTTACTATACTTGTAGTATATCCTTGTTTTGTATTGGGTCCATTCAAATAATTTTATTTTTACTGTTTTATTTGATCATATTTTCTTATATTATTTAATGTGCTTTTGCACTTTCTGAATTAAAATTTGAAGTTTTAAAACAAGTATAATACAATCTATTGCCATTCAAGATACACAAAATACATTAGCACGTATCAAAAATGAATTTTATTTTTTCTTAAAGTTTAAAATTATTTATAATTATTAAGTTTAAATGATTCTTATAAATGTACTTTAGATTTGTTCTAAGTACCAATTTTGGATTATACTCACCTAGATAGGTGAAATGGTGAATAGTGCTACGTAAAAGACTATGAAAAGTGTCAAAGTGGCCTGTATTCCGAATCACTGGAGTTTACTGAATAAAAACTTTATATTCTAGCCCAGGTTGTTTTTAGCTTCCTTTTCTATATTCTATTCCATTGGAAAAACTATCATTTTTTTCTTACACTCAGATTATGGAACAAATAAAAGTTCAGGTCTAGGATTATTATAATATTTTTAATTTTCTTTTTTATTCAAGTCCATAACATACTTATCTGTTCAGAAGGGATATTTCCATGGTAACAAGTGTACGGCTGGGTGTGTGTTACATGAAATAAGGCGTTTTGATTTACTTTATGGGACACAACTAGGCAACTTTGTTTAATAGATTCCAAGTCTGTATTTGATTTTGTACTATTCTGAGGCAGCAAGAAGTGTTACCAAAACAAAATTTGACTTTTTCTTACAAATTGCTGAGAGTGCACCATCCTGAATTTAATATTGATATTAGAAGCAGGTTACATTGTACTTTATGTGTGTGTGTATAAATATGTTAGGATGCACTCTCCCTTCAGCAAAAATACAACTTACCAGGGTGTCAAAGTGCCCAGCAAACATACCTATACTTCAGAACCCTTGGTGTCAGGCAATAAATGTAAACCAACACTGTCTGAACCTTCCAAATGCACTGTTTGGTATATGCAATTGTGGGGTAACATAGCCCTTTCCTCAGACATACAAGTAAAGGTCAATTTTGATGAGTTAGTGCCCAGTTTTTAATAATCCTATTAAAAACAAGGCCACTTTAATTAATCAAAATTGATATTTTACTCCTTTTCTTCAAAAACTTACCTTTTAATCCTGGCAGCCGCTCCAGCGATTCCCCCGGCGGACCTCTGCAGACATCAGAAATGATGAATCCGGCTTCCTCCAATCACGGCTTCCCCCCGGGGGAATCTTGGCCTGATGCAACGCCGTGATTGGAGGAAGCCAGAATCTTCACTTTGGACCCGCGAAGACGGCTTGCGACGGGCGGAGGAAGTGCTGGAGCGGCTGCCAGGATTAAAAGTTAAGTTTTTGAAGAAAACAAGTGAAATGTCAGTTTTGATTAATTAAAGTGCCCTTGTTTTTAATAGGATTATTAAAAACCGGGCACTAATTCATCAAAATAGACCTTCACTTTAAGCACAAAATATATAATGTACGCTATGTTGGAAAAATAAACTAGAAACCCATAAGCATGATTTCTAGAACATAATGCTGACAAGTATCCACTAAGATGCATAAAAATGTGGATAAATAAGAAAAATAAATTGGAAATAGACAGCTAATTCATATTTTCTTTTGATGATTGTAAATATTTTCATTTTCTGCTCTAATTTTAAAAAGTAATAAATGCCATAGCAAGTCAGACTTAAAGGGACATGAAACCCAACGTTTTAATTTCATGATTCAGATAGAGAATACAATTTTAAACAAATTTTCAATTTACTTCTATTATTTAATTTGTTCACTTCTCTTGTTATCCTTTGTTGAAAAGTTTATCTAGGAAAGCTCAAATGCAGCAAAGAACCTAGGTTCTAGCTGCTGATTGGTGGCTGCGTATATACACCGATTGTCATTGGCTCACCCATGTGTTCAATCAGCAACCAGTAGTGCATTGCTGCTCATTCCACAAAGCATACCAAGAGAATGAAGAACAATTGATAATAGGAGTAAATTAGAAAGTTGTTTGAAATTGATGATCTGAACCATGAAAGAAAAAAATAGGTTTCATATTCAACATGAAACCCCATTTTTTTTTTCTTTCAAGATTCAGAAAGAGCATGCAATTTTAAACAACTTTCCAATTTACTTCTGTTATCTAATTTGCTTAATTTTCTTGATATCTTTTGTTAAAAGCATAATCTAAATAGGCTCAGGAGCTGCTGATTGGTGGCTGCACATAGATGCCTCATGTGATTCGCTCATTTCATCAACAAAGGATACAAAACATGAATGAAACAAATTAGATAAAATAAGTAAACTGGAATGCTGTTTAAAATTGTATGATCTAAACCATGAAAGAAATATTTTGGGTTTCATGTCTTTTTAAGTTAAGAAAATAAATAAATAAAAGTAAACAATGTAGAAAACTACCCATTATACATAGGCCTAGTTTCCATTGAGGAGGTAAAGTTTGGAACCTGGTGGTAAAAACATTTATCTCCATTAAAGTCTATGGATATTTTTTATGTTACCACCAGTTTTCAAACTTTACCATCTCAATGGAAACTAAGGCCAGTATGTGGTAATCACAGATCAACTAAATAAAGCGATCACACTTGAGTAAAATAGCTTTGTAACAATGAGTACCAACTATGGCCTAGGTGGTAAATTATGGAAACTGGTGATTAAAAACATTTATCTCAATTAAAATCTATGGGGATTTTTTATGTTACCACCAGTTTCATCACTTTACCCACCAAAAATGGAAACTAGGCCTATGTATAAAGTTCAGGTCCAGGATTATTACAATATTTTTAATTATAGCAAATGGTTCATAAAAAGCTATGTACCTTATTTCTCTTTAATATTTTTCTGCATCTTAGGAGGTAAATGCGTATGTTTATAACTATAGTTGTCTTTTTGTAAGGCAATTATTAGCCTACTAATAATATACAAGTGAAGTTTATGAAAAAAAATAATAGTTGTTAAACCCATTAACCAAGTTTTTCTTAGTTTCCACAAGCAATTTTGGCATTTGCTCACTTTTGATTTCACCATAATTTTCCGCTCTCTTGTTAAGTGCAGCCATACATATTATACAGACAAACATGCCTTTCTAGTGAGAGCCTATATCAGTATATAAAATAACAATAAAAAGTATTTTAATACTAAAAATGGGAGGAAATGTGAAAAAAAATTGTTGTTGTTGCAGTTTTCTTTATAATCATTTCTACAAAAATAGTGTAGCTACAGAAAAATACCGCCAAATTTATTTATTAATTTATAGCAAATATAGGCCAAATACTACAAAGAAGGAATTATTGGTTTAATGCTAAATATGCTATACTTGGACTGTAAGTTAAATAGCGGTCACCCAATTCAAATCTGCTGCACAAATGTATATATTTGTAGTATATAGTTCACCCAGGGTATTTATCTAGAGGCTATTTTGACACATTATGTTTAACCCTTTTTATCACGAAGGGCAGAAAATAAAATTTAGGGGTATAAAACACGAAGAAAAAACTTTACTGAAATAGAATTATTTAAAAAAAAGTAACTTTATTAAAATAAAATTTATTGGGGGGCGGAGCCAACTGCCGAACAGGAGAGACTCTTTGGAAAAGAGCTCTCTCTCAGATAGCTAATTTAAGTTCAAATAAAGTAACTGGAATGCCTAATCTCTAAAGTATTATACTCTATCATATACCTTAAATTGTCCTGATTGGATATCTCATAAAGTTTATGATTTATGTGGACGGTGTGAGAAAAGCTACAGGAGTGTGAGCAATAGCAGCTAAACCGCCATTGAAAAGGTGAAGACCCACAGGAGGCCCTAGGGCATGAGAGCAGCGGATACCATCTATACACCTTGCTACATCATGGCCATAGATGCGGCGCTGCACAGATTTGAGGAGAATGTGTGTGAGATTTTGGAGGACAGCTATTCAGAACTGAGCCTATTGATGGCACAATTGCTCCAGCATGTCTCCACCTCACATGGCATACAAGATGGCAGTGCGGACTCAGGATCCGTCACTGACTACCTAGATGCCTCTGTGACGCCTGCTAGACACCGGACCCAACTTCTTATTCTTCACGGGGCACTGATGATTGACAGGGCAGAGAAGCCTGAGCGGAGAAACATAACTACAATGGGATCAGCAGCCCGCTCACAGCCTCACCATGGGTCGGGGAGGAATGCGCTACCGGCAGAGATAGTTATCCAGAAAGGAGACAGCGCATATAAATGTGGCCCACGCGGCAAACGATCACCTGCCAAGACAGGGACACTGACCTCAGAAGAAACCGGAGGTTCGGAGGTGACCGCTCAGGAGGTAAATCCTAAAGAACTAACTATGGCGACCACGGGTGACTTTCTTACTTTGAGCAGTCAAATGGGGTGGTCTTGTCACCGCCACGCTAGTATAACTGATCTGGGCCTTCCACGTAACTTACAAATCCCCTTATGTCTGAGGATACCAGGAGAGACTAGCATTTGCCGCTTGACAGGCCTATCCCAGATATTCTGTGTTGGTAGACTGGGTATCGGTTAAGAAGGTACTTTTGACTCAGCTGCTCTGTAATTCATAGACAACCACGTTTTAGATCTGAAGTGGTCTAGACATATCTCTTCTACAAGCTCAGCCAGATAAACAGTGACATTTCCCTATATCGACTAAACTGCATGGCTGACTGAGAGATTACATATTGCCTAGTTCACTATATGCTTTTTATTTAAAGATATATGCAGTTATAAGTTCTTTTATTTATGAGTTCTGTTTATTCATTTCAATTCCGGTTCCCATATATCTGCTCAGTTGGAATCTAGTGTTATACATCTTATAGACAGAGCCTCTATATTTAATATACACATTACAATGCTGCACAGACATTTTTGACGACTTTACAGTCTGAACTTTGGGACTGAGCAGTATATTACATTAAGCTTTGATCATAGTTTTATTAAACCCTCTATACATCTCTCTAGTATCTAAAAAGGGGCCTCTCACTGGAACAATGACCCTTATTTCTCATTTTGCATCTTCTGATTAACATATAATCTAAAGGTCTGGTGTCATAGACTCTCACTGCTAGCTCATAACACACGTTGCATATAGATTGTTACTGAGAAGCTAGCTATAGCAGAAATCCTATTTTGAAAAGTACTGACTTATGAAACCTGTATATATTCTTATGATAGAAATTTACTTTGGTCTAAAAGTCACATAACCTTTATTACTCCTTTTTCTCTGCTGTCTCCTATGATGATGCTACTCTAATCCTCATGTCAGAATTTATTACAGTGATTTTGCAGGTGTTTGCTCACTAACAAGAGTCACTAGATATTTTTTCTAAGATTATATGTATATTTAATAGGTTTATTAGCTAGTTTCTATACTGAGTCATGTGGCTCCTGCTTAAGATTTGTAGCACCACCACTGAATGACACCTTATTTTGGGGTCTCACACCCTAACCATACACCTGACCTATGCCCCTACCCTAGCACTTTAAAACTCAGATTTTAGTGTCTATCACTTATATGCCCTTTGGCCTAGCCTGTGCTGCTCCCACGTGATAATTCTGCACTCGTGGGTTGTTGTCCCCTTCAGCTAGTTCATACCAAGCTAGATTGGTTATACACTTTCAGTGAAAGCCTTTCTAAGCTAAATCCTTCTCCTATTTCTTATGGGCTCTAGAGTTTGTGTAGGGACCTAGTAACTAGAGAAATTATGTTGGAATGTACTGATTTATGGAACTTGTATATGTGTTTATGGTTGAATTTTGTTTTGATTTAGAGTGTTACATAACCTAAGTTTCTCTCTTTTCTGCTCGAGACCTGTACTGTGACTACCCCAATCTGCATCTCAGCACTTATTAGCCCCAGAACACACCTGCTATAACTATACATAATTATCTTATCAGGGAAAAGACCACCTACACTACTGAGAGAGACCTTATACAGCCAAGTGACCCCTAGGCCCAAAAGAGAGTGACATATTAAGGCCCATAAGCTTGAAACTTAATAATTGAGGGTTTAGTTGGTTATAATCCTCTGCATTACAGGGGACTTCTCTTCCCTCCTACACCCAACCTATTATTAATAAAGTTACTGATATGTTTTTAATTTCTGCACAATATAGATACCCAATGCTAACCTATACTGTCATAATTCCTATGGTCTACTCACTACTTTATCCCCCTCTAATTATCAAATACCCATCTTACCATAGCCCTCTCTCCCAACTAAGAGATTATTTGACCTTCATGTTTAATATTGAAATATCCTTTCTTACTCCTCCATTATACGTATGAATGGCTAACAATTACACATAGTTATCCTAAGCCCATGCCTCTGAGCTTTGGTATTTACATTTGTCTTATGTTTGTTATCTATCTTATATGCATGCCAAGGGTTCTTTTTTATCCCCATCTATATAGGGGTACTCTTTCTACTTTGTACACTCATGTCCCCTGCTAAGAATGGCATACCCCCTAGGTAGAATCTATTGATATTGCAAATTTTCTGCCCATACTGAGCTCCTCTCTTCCCTTTCCCGCCGGTACATATTGCCTGCGGGTCATATCCCTATTCCTTTTCCCCACATCGCTTATAGCTAGCAATCCCCCAGGAGAGGAGCTCACCCAGAAGTCTCCTATGCCCCATACTTTCTAATTCCCCCCCTCTATCATAACTTTAGTATCGCTAATAACCAGGATACTCCCCTAATCTTCTGTCCCATAGTTTACGAATCCTATTGTGATGTCAGTATTAAGCCATGTTAAGCCAAGACAACGCTTCTTTACTGACTTTTATACCATCACCCTTTTAGATACAACCATATTCTTAGAGGGGAAATTTAATGCCAGAGACTAACCTAATTCGCACTATGTTTTGCTAGATATAATTTTGTTTTTTATGGTCAAGGGATCCCTTCGCTTGAACATTCTCAAGCTCCTACCACCTACCTTAAACTACCTACACCTATTTTAGGCTCCTCCCCCCCCTTCTTCCACCTCCTTCCCTATATACATAGCGGTGCTTATCCGCTGAATTTCCCTTCCCCCCCCTATCTATTTCAGCCCAAAAGTGGCTGACATCTATGCTAATTCTCCACAGGCTGATATCTTTGACTCCGACAATCTATCGACTGTTTTCTATAGTACTGTGGAGATTAATCGTTAATAGTATAACAAAAAAAAATGAAGTTATATTCTATCTCGCCTAAACTCTTGTCTATATTCATGCTAAGATTGGACATGTATTTATCTTGTCACATATGTATTCTATATTTTTCCTTTTTTTTTTTCTTCTTTTTGTTCTCTAATAATGTCAGTCTATAGACAATGTTTTACTCACTCTGTTGTAACATTGGCCTCAGGGCGAATCTTATTTGTGAATATATTTTCTAACTTCAATAAAAAAATATTAAAAAAAAAAAAAAAAAATTTATTAGAAAAAAAATATAAAAGCACTTTATTAAACTAAAATTTACACTTTAATCACTGTATGTGTTCACTGGGACAGAAGGGGAGGGGTCAAGACAAGTCATTGTTAACAAACACATTTTTGACAAGTGATAACTGACTGTCATACTGATCACATGACCATGGGCCACGTTTTTGTACATCACTGGAATGCCTCACTCCTCAAGGCATCCAGTGATTGGCGACTGAAGCCTGATACCAGAATGCATTGCAGCATGCTAATAGCTAGGCTTTATTTTTAAGTATACAATCACAGTGACAGGCTGTCAAATTGATTGTATAAACATTTACTCTCATTTTTAACAGTAACTGTGTTGCTGATGGCTAGCTTCACATACAGATCGCAAAAATAGATACACGCAGACCGCAGACTACCTTCATTAGCAAAAAAGCTTCTTATTAATTATAATTAATTAAATTATTAATTAAAGTTATTAATGTTTTTCATCGGCATATGCACATATGCTGAGAGTGCTCATGCACCAGTTTTCAAACACCACGCCTTCTCAGAGAGTCAGTAGGGGCTTGTATGGAACAAATTAAATCTTCATGGAATGAATACAGTGTTCTCACTAGGGCCTATTTAGTGGGTGCACTATGCAGCTGATTTTATGACCAACCGGCTAATTTAAAACCAATATTAAGGTAACATTCAATGTTTTCAATGTTTGTTTTCATTAAAGGGCCATAATACCCAAATGTTTAAACACTTGAAAGTAATGCAGTATAGCTGTAAAAAGCTGACTAGAAAATATCACCTGAACATCTCTATGTAAAAAAGAAAGATATTTTACCTCAAAAGTTCCTCAGTAGCCACATCCCATTGTAAAGGATTTCTAAGCAGCATATTAGTATGTTTGTCCTGGGACAGCTGAAAGGATGAGCCTTGTGAACGCTCATATTATTTCACCAATCAGGTAAAGGAAGCTTACTATGAAATCTCATGAGAGTTAAGTCAAATCTCATGAGATCACAGTAAACGAGTTCATGACCTAAGCACTGCTGATGTTGATTGGCTGCTGTTCATTTCTTCATTTTTTTATTTTTTTTACCTGCAGCTGGGAGCAGCTGAGTATAACTTTTTACACAGAACTTACACTGCTGAGCTGAGGAGATTGTGAGGTAAAATATCTTCCTTTTTTACATAGAGATGCTCAGGTGATATTTTCCTGTCAGCTTTTTACAGTTATACTGCATTAGTTTCAAGTGATTTAGCATATGAGTATTATGTCCCTTTAAGTCAATTTATGTTAAATTATGCAATTAATCTGTGCTTTGGATAGCTTAAGTAACATTTATAAAATTTATAAATAACAAAAAATCTATAATGTTGCAAAGAATTACACTGTTTACACCTGGCTACTTTATAATGCCACACCTGGCATAGAGGGAACCTTAACAAAGCAAATGGTTCATAAAAAGCGATATTTCTTATTTGTCTGTAATATTTTTCTGCATATTAGGTGGTAAATATGTGTGCTTATAACTATGGTTGCCTTGGTTTGTTTTTTCCCCCAAACACTGGAATACATATGATCGCCAGCTTTCTGAGCAGGTATGGTGTTTGAATACTGGTGCACGGGCATATGTGTGTATACCAATGAAAATAGTAATAACTAGAAGCATTTTTGCTAATGAATGTATATTGCAAAAATGCTTCTTTTTCAAACTGAACTGCACCCATGCACATTTCTATTTTGACCTTTCTATCCCTTTAAGTACTGGGACATTCATTTCTCTGCTTTTTAAGAGACTGAAAGTTTAAACTATTATTTGTTCAAACATTACATTTCACTATATTGTCAGAAATATATTATAAGTAACATTTTCTTTATACCATCTATTGCAACTAAAGAATTAAGTGTACTTGAACCAATAACACTCTCAATGTTATCAAGTTAATCCCTTATGTCACAAACTGTACTCATCATGGCTACTTGGTATCCGGTATTTGTCAAGCCCTGTTTTAATGCATCTAGCCCTAAAGGTTACGTGACAACAAAAAAATATTTTAGGTCTCAAAACCACTACCCCATGAAGAATTTTCATTCAACTTTTAAAAACCAAAATCAACTTCAACAAACTTGTTTTTCTGCATGTAAGGAAATTGCAATGTTTTGTAAATTAGATTATATCTTTACAAATTCAATGAATTATGTGCTGACCTAATTTTAGTATTAATAAGGAGGGAATTTTTGCTGTGAATAAATTAGCATTAGTCAAGTGTTGACACACTTATCAACTGTGTTGCCACATTTATCAACTTAGGAACCCATCAGAACATTGTTATGAAATAATGAAAGATTGTGTATGTAAATATACATAGAATATTATAAATGGTTGAGAGCCAGAAGCTATTAGGGGTTATGACTTTCTAGCTCTAGGCTTTTGTCAAGCCATTTTGTTACATTTCTTTGTTTAGCTTGTTCCCAATTTCCTCGTCATAAAACCAAAATCAATGTTATCCTCTGTTCCCAATTTCCTCATCATCATCAGCTTTTAAAATGCATACAGTGGTTTGTTAGCTGTCAAATTGGGACAGCATCTCAAGATAATGTGCAACATATTACTACTTAACTAAGGCGTAAATGCCTGTTACATTAATTTTACTGTTCTAAAGATGTTTATCATCAAAGTACATAAGAAAGGATTCTAAAAATGCTGTTGTTTAGACTTCATTGAGATTAATTATAAAAAAAATGCAGTTTTCCGAAGGTAAGATCTATTGATGATATATTACTAAACATTTAAACTGTATGTTAACTGCACACTATGAATGTTTTACATTACTATGGATATAGAATGTAGGTGGGTTACATTAACATAACCACTCAGAATCCTTAGTTAAATTAAAGGAATATTAAAAAAAAGTAGAAAAAAATATCAACAAGAAAAGAAACTAGAAGCGGATATACCTTTAGTGGAATAAACTAGCTAGATTATCCTGATATCTGTAGTAGTATTAAAAAGAAAAGATGTAAGCAATAGGTATACACCTAAAATCTTGATAAAAAAAAGTCAAATAACCGTTTCTAGCTGCTGTTAATTGATGAAAAGGCTAACCTTTTTGTAAGAGGTGCTTATTTAAGAGAAATGTATTTTTCATTTAGAATATTTTGAAAAGACATTAATTTGTGTAGTGATGCATAACATTAACATATTCTTGTAATGATATTTGAAAGGGCTTAACAAATCCCTTTAGTAAGTTAGCCATAGTTTTTAGAAATGCGCCACTTATTTTTTTTTATTATTGCACAAATATGTATAATTGAAAACTTTTTAAATTATATATATATATTGTTGGCTCTTGTTAACTCAAAATATGAAATAATTATCGCAATTCATGGTATATAATATCACAATAAAATAGTATTCTTTGCTTGACAACCTTATTTGTGTAAATATACAGACTGTTTGTTTAAAGCTTAAAATAGATATGTAAATGTAGTCTATAGTTATCATACTTTATACACAACAGTATGGGAACATTTTTATTTATTTTATTATTTCAAGAGAAGGTGAATAATCCCATGACACATTAAAAAATAGTATGAATACATGTAACATAGTAACATAGTAGACGAGGTTGAAAGAAGACAGAAGTCCATCAAGTTCAACCTATACAGATTCTACCTGATAAATATAAGACATATTACCTACATTACAATAAGATGAATGTTGGAAAACAGAAAACCTATTATAAAAAACAAAGGCTTACAAAAAATATTCAAGAATTTTTGTCTTAAAATTAATGCTGCCACCCCCCCCCCCCCCCAAAAAAAAAAGAAAGAAAAAACAATTTTGCAAAACTAAAGAATAATTAGGCTTGAAAATGTTATCTGGTCTTAGTTTTAACCTAATAAAAAGTACATCAAAATGATTCAATATACAGAAGTCAGTACTGCTGAATGTGATAATGCCTAAGTATTTACAAAATAATGTAATAAGGAGGTGATCCAGTGTTGCACTCATGGGAAATTAAATATCAAGAAGTGCTGGCTTACTCAGAATAATACAACAATGTATATAGTATAACACTGTATACAGTAGTAGCTCACCTTCACCTCAGGGGTAATATCAAATAATATATATTTTTTATATTGTTTAATGTATTAGCCCAGATTTAAAATATTTAAAGCTCACCTAAGTTTTTAGAAGCTAGAGGGGAATTAATTTATGCTATTTAAAAAAAAATATTTACAGTACAGAAGCCTTTTTGCAAATTAAAGATATATTTGAAGTATTTAATCTACATATTAAAATTATTAACTTAATGTATTCATGGGTTAATTTTAAAAAATAGATTAAAAAAACTCTATGTCCAGTCCTTGATTTATTTAGTGGTATTCAAAGACAAGCATTCAAAAACACACATATTAATATATAGTTTAAGTATATTAAAAATGTACAACATCTTGACAAACTAAAAAAGCCATAAAGGATTGTCTAGACATATGTTAATCAACCTGTACCTTTTTCTATATTTTTTATTTTTTCTGTTCTCCAAAAAAATCATGATTCAAATGGGCTTGGTGGAAAAGAGGAGAAAATGGAGCCAATGTTGTTAGGATGAAATACTTATAATGCATATATACCTCAACTTGTTTAAATATTGTTTCTCTTGGGGTTATTGCCTTATGTCCTATAATTCACAGAGTTTATGTAGGTATATTTCTACCAACATTAAACTACCATGATTATATTTTGTTAAATCCTTAATAATAATAAAAAATATAAATAAAAATAAATGTTTTCGCTACGCTAAAATAAATCAAACCTAAAATAGTTTGTATTTTATTACCTTCATGTTAAAAGAAGGAATTAAAAAAACGTCATGTTCTTATGATCTAATGTCAAATTATGTTGACTGTGAGTGACAACACAAATATTGTTTAGTAGGTCACCATAACAAGAAGTACAGTAAGTCTCGGGGCTCAGGTGTTGCTCTGTTAAGTCAGCACTGCCTTTGACATTTATATATGACACTGTTTCCACTAGATAAGCAATTTTTATTATGAATATAAATGTGACCACTTACTTTCTAGGGATCATGAAAATAGAAGATTGATTTTGGCTTTGTTCTCAACAAACAATCGCCAAATGCCAATTTATAAAGATTTTTTCAGACTTTTTTTATGAATCTTTTAGATAAAGACATTTTTAAATGCACTACATAATATGCAATAAAATATAAGCAATAAATCTATTTTCTATGTTCATATAATCTATTTCCTGACGTAGCAAAACTAAAGCCACGTGTATCAAAAAAAAAGTTCAAATTAAAATGAATGTTTGTTCATATAAATGTGCATTTGTTTCTATTGCACTGATACCCACCCAGAGTGTTAAAGCTCTATGCTGAAGGTGTCACACAGAATATTGGTAGAGTGGCAAGATTCAAAATTATTCATGTTGTCTTTAATTCAGTATAAATTAGATTAATCCTTAAAGGGTTTTAGAGACATCCATAGTATAATGTTGCCTATTTTTAAAAAACACTCATAGTATAATTGTGACTATATTTCAGTAGTTAAGAAATCCTGGAAGCCAAGATGCCAAAACTCCTATTTTATTTGTATTAATTTAATTTGGCTTTAACCTTTCTTGGATTATTCTACATCTATCTATATATACATTCCTTCACTGAGTTTAATACATTTCATATAAATTGTATTATGCCTGATATATATATATATATATATATATATATATATATATATATATATATATATATATATATATATATATATATATATATATATATATATATATATATAATAAATCCATTGTATCTTCATTCTTATACTATTGTAAAATGTTTATGTTGCAGGAATTTTGAATGTTGAGTGTCTCAAAACAAAAAAAGGCTGCATTCTATTGTTTAAACATCTGAACTATGCCAATTCCTATAAAAATCAATACATACTAAACCTTCAGTATCTCTGCTATGATTGTATCACATAATAGACAATTGCATGTATTTTATCACTTGCTCTAAAACATAGTGATTAATATTTTAACATAAACATATATTTACACTGTAACTTAGAATATTTCTGAAAAGGATACAGTTTTAAAGCCTATGTATTACCTATTGTATCTTAACAAATTACTTAAAATACATTTCCTTTTTTAATGACAATGGTTTTTAATGAGTTTTATGTCCCTTACCATATGAAGTATAAATACATAATAATTATTATCACTTCTAATGAGTGGATGTATTTTCAAGTATCAGATAATCTATTAAGAGACAATTGTCCAGCTGCCTCGTCATGTATTTAACATCTTAACTACAATATGTAAAACCATTACTGTGTTATGGGTCATAAATTATGTTATATCATTATTAACTGTAAAATGTTACTGGGGTATTTTATATCTTGCAACTTACACTACTGCTCCTAATATTTCTATCTGGTACTGTCCTTTTGACTTGTTTTAGTCGATATAGCAAAGGTTATTAAAAACCAAGTCAAAGGTACAATTTCACAGTGTCTAACTAAAATATATGTAACTTAAAACGGCTATCAAAGTAAAAACATTCAAATGAAATGTTCACATAATTAATACAATTCTTTACAAGCCTAAAATAAATAATATATTTACTTAAATGTGCCTTTCATTGTCTACCCCTCTGCAATTTGATTTAAATATATATGAGTTATACTATGTTAACAGATTATCTAGTCTCTCATTTTATGAAAAGATAATGACTGCCCAAAAAAAAGGTATATGACAAAAACTCTTAATGTCACTACAGAAAAAGATTGTGCATTTTAGAATTGTTTACAGAATAGCATACAATATATTTTGAATACAATTGCACACAAAAAAAATAAAATTTGATGTCCAGATTGTGACATGTGTCTTATAGTGATACAGAAGAAAAGTGACTAGATTATAATTTATGATACTTATTAACAGTCCAACATATGGTTATAGAGAGCCAATAAAACACTACAGTATAGTACATGAAATGAGAAAAATCTAATTAATCTGTAGATAACTATAATATTAATTAACTTAACAATCATTACCAGAATGTAGACTCAAATGATAATGTGGTAGCAGAACGGATTTACAAATGGGTTTTTATCAAGGAACTTGATGAAGAACATCTGGAGTGACAACATTTTTAATATATTATAACCAGCTGTGCACAAGATACATGGCTAATTTTACAATAGCATATTCAATTGTTTGAAAGCTGGCTATGCACAGCATTTTAAAAGCAGGGTATCTATCTTAATTAAAATATATACAGACAAACACAAATATAACACTAACCTATAAAGTATTGTTATTGCTAGAGTAGCCCTTGTGGTCAAGGGAACTGTTCATCCTTATTTCGCAGCACAGGAATGTGACTGCATTTTAATTTCTTAGGAGCTCTAAACTGACACAGACTTTCTGATTCAATAAATGATGTGCTCAGCATTGCATATTATCTAATGCTTACTTACACAGTAGGTGTTTAGCTCAAAATAACTCACACAAAAGAAGACCTCATGAATTTTTTTTTAATTTTTTTTCTTGGTCTAAATTGTTTTTTAGTGCACATAAAATCTATGTATTGCTGCAGAATGCATAAAATATAGTCAAAGTAAACCTAAAGTTTTATACAGTTAATATCATAATAATATGGCCAGTATGTTATACACATCATAGTGTGCTAATGCGCAGTCATACTTTAATACAAAGGCAATAATATTAAAAAAAAAAAAAAAAAAAATAGAAATTGTGTGTGTGTGTGTGTGTGTATTAATTATAGATATGTGCTAATATAATCTATATTTTACTCCCATTTATTACATTTTACGCTGTATTTTTGATACCTGGATATACAATTTATTTTTTCTAAGGACTCTTGTAAACAGGTATGCTTAAGTATCCTTCTACAGTGGGCTTTGTTTTACTTAAATATTTGTTACGATTGTACATTAGTAAACGATTGTTTTGTTATTTTTCTGCATCTTAATACTGTTTTGTCAGTCATGTTATAGTTTTGTTTTGTTTTTTTGGTTTATTTTATTTTATTTACTTACCTCTTCTATATATCTGTTTCAAAACCATCTCTATCACAGCCTTAAATGCACCTTGTTATCAATGACAATGCTTTTCTTCAAACTTTAAACTCATTAAGAGAAAAAGTAAAAAAAAACACACAAAAAAACTTAAAATAAACATGTGTTCGGAGAATATATATATATATATATATATATATATATATATATATATATATATATATATATATATATATATATATAGATAGACACACACTGAAGCGTAATTCATTTGATCACTTTCTTTATGTCATTTTGTTGGTTACATGTCCCCATGAGACAATAATATGTTGGCAAACCAATGTTAATGAGATTGAACAGCTGCAGATCCTTTCTGTCTGCTATACTGTAATCTTGATGTCTTTTATTTCCATTTATTGGTGCATATAATTTGTGTAGAAACTAATATAGGGGTGAAAGCCTTTGTCAACCTCACAATGTGCTTGAAAAGATATATATATATTCACACTTTTAATTCTTGCTGGTGTACTTTGCATTACAATTATGTTGATGTTTATTAGAAGCTATTCAGATAAAATGTTGCCGCCATTTGGATTAAAACGTAAATTGAATATATACTAAATATTAGCATGTTAGGTTTGATGGCAATGCATTTAAGAGTGAAAATGAAGGAATCTAAAAATACTTAGCCATTCTTGAGGATCTTTTTATGTGTTTAAGTTCATTCAAAACTATGGTCATTATTGCTACTAAAGTAAACTGGGTTATGTTAAAAGGAACAGAAAACACAAAGTGTTTCCAAATAGGTAAAGTCTATACAGTGCTGGCAAACATAACAGTACCAAAACATGAGCTTTTTTTAAACAATACCTCAGCCTGACAATTTACTTCGAATCAAAATGTGCTTTGATCTTTATCAATGTAAGTTCTGATTAGTCTTTTGCCTTAAAACCTTTATTTTAGCAATTGAATATACATTTGTTTGAACAATTAGCATGTAAAGCAAGGTTTTTCTTCTTCATAGTGGTTGAGACAGACAGGTCTACTCCTAAGTGTGCATTATACATGCCTTGTATGTGTGTTCTTATACAGATGTCCAGTGTTGGTTACAGCCAGATTTGTTATCAAGGAATGTTTAGTCTACTGATTTCAAAATAATATACAGAAAACACTATATGTATTGTAAAGACAAGGTCTTACTGGCAATTGTTCTTGCCCTGTCAGAAAAACAAATGACTGAATACAAATGTCACTAATGGAATGCAATGTGGAAAAAAAAAAAGTTTTGGAATGCAACACATATTGAAAGCTGTCAAACACACAAGGCAGAATTTTACTATTGCTGTTCATGCCATAATTCTAATAAACATATTGGCCTATACATCAAGTTATGCACAGTATTTAGCATCTTTCTGTTTCTGTGCAGATGGATACAATAAAGTCATTTTCTTTGAATGGTTTTCAATATGCATTCCAGCACACTCAGGTATAATTTATAGCCTTTGCAACTTCCTTAACAGATTAATTTTATAGACTTAAATAAACAGTAAAGTATAAATTAACTATATGTTTTATGTGCCCGATATTTGAAAGCATGCAAATAAAAAAAAAAAAAAAAGACAATCTCACTTTAACACAAAATGCAGTATGGATGAACAGATGTAATGTGGCATGAGGAATAAAGACAACATTGTATTTTAACATTCATATATGACACACAAAAAGCAGAGTGTACATTTTGTGATATATACGGTATTTTCTTTTACACAAACAGTGCAAAAGAAGATGCTTTTAAATGTTATGCACCTATTTTATTTTGTATCAGTTTATTCTTGCAAAAGATCTGCTCATCTATGTATTCATTGTTTTACCAATTAATAGTTCATTAATAAATATAATATACATATGATGGGTTATCTTTGCCACTTGAACACTGTGACTTACCATTTTTTACCTTTCTTTACAGTTTATATAGCTTATACAATTGGACATGCTTAAAATGCCAGTCACTGTTATCTAAGCTACTAAGAAAAATTATATTTTGCTTAATGCTTACATAAATTATGGCAAATATTTTACTGCACAATTAGCTTACAACATATCCATTAACTATTTTAGTAGTAAGCATAAACATGAATTTGTTCTGTTCAAGTTCTGTCCAAAACTGTAATATCTTATTTTTAAGTTACTAAGATATTAAAAAAATGACATAAATATGAGTTACAGCATGATGACTCACACTGAAAGTGATTTACATGTAATATTTTTATTAACCAATTGTTTAAAACTTCTATCTTAAAATACCGCACCTTGATTGTTCTTATAAACATAGAATAAGTTTCTTTGTCTCATTTGTAGCTGTCTTTTTGTAATCATGTAAAATGAATGTAATACAGTGGAAGAAATAATTTTCTCTGTAGATAGATAGATAGATGATATATATATATATATAGAAAGATAGATAAATGGATGATAGATAGATAGATATATAGATAGATAGATAGATAGATAGATAGATAGATAGATAGATAGATAGATAGATGATAGATATAAGGATATATATATAGATAGATAAATGGATGAGAGATAGATACATAGATAGATGATAGATAGATAGATAGATAGATAGATAGATAGATAGATAGATAGATAGATAGATAGATGTCTTACAACATTAAAAGAAGAAACTATTCTGCTTATCTATCTATATACTGTATATATATATCTATAAGGAGGACATTTCTTTCTGAACAAACTACAGCTGTACAGAAAGGACAATTAAGTTGTGTTTATGTTTAGCCCCCTGTACATGGTTTGTCATCAGTCAATTTTAGATCTCTTACAAGCAGTATGACAGGTTCTTTACAAACAAGCAACTGCATTCCCTCCAAATAATGACCAAAGTCAAAAATAACTTATATGCACATTACAGCATGAACAAAGGATGCACATACAAAAAAAAAACAACAGTGGATGAACAGAAACCAGACCAACATCATACAGAAGACAAACATTAATAAACAAAAATGATCACAAACAAAAAAATACAATATTAACCTTTAGGACCCAGAATGTAGTGTTCATGTGAGAAGGGGCTATTTTTTACCTTGTCTGAAACTGGATCAGCCAGCTTCCCGGTACTGCTGCAGACGGGTGGGACGGTGCAGTGTCTGCTAAGTGTCTGTCTTATTGAAAGACATGATGATTTCCTTTCATGCAGTTGATGATTTATATTTCTTGCTTATATTAAAAATAAATTCTGTCAGCTAGTGAGCTAAAGTCGGTGGAGTTTAGCACAACGTTTCCTGCTAGCAAGTGTAAGCACAGTGAATGCCTTTTACTGCTCAGTCCTTGTCTTATTGCTCATTGCATATGTCTAACCTACCCATATGTGTCTAAAATAATGCCCTGCCTTTGTCCTCACACCTGTCTTACCCTCTCAGCACGTGCTTACGTATTCCACGCTTGTCTTTTCTCATGACTCTGATTAGTGAACTTACTAACTTCCCTCTTGACTAGAACTAGAACAACCCACACCTTTTGGTTCCTTTCCTCTTTATATAATACTTTCCATCCCCTCTTGTCTGTCTGTCATCTATCTATAGTATCTAATCTATATCTATCTAATGATTTATCTAATCTATCTGTCTAATCTATGTATCTATCTATATATATCTACTCCAATCTATCAACTTATTTATTCCTATATCTAATTTTCTAGATTATCTATTTAATCTTGTTGTCTATCTATTGAGTGCTCCCTCCTTTCCCTTGATCTAGCCTGCCTCTCCCTGTTCCCGTTCCCTTTATGTGTCCCTGCACCTCCTCCCTCTAGCTCGCCTGTGGCAGAGTGGCCTGTGTGATACGGAGATTTCTGTGCCTGAGTGACTGAGCTAGCAGGGATAGTGCAGGGATGCCTAACTGCCCTCCTTTTGTCCCCTCCTTCCTTATTTCCTCAGCCGTTACTTGTGAGCAAGAGCGTGACGACAAAGCAGCCTGACAACAGATGAGCAGCCCACTCTGCTCTAATTGGCCATGGTAAAAATAACATGCAAAACAGAACCTTTTTTTCACCCCCTCCTTCACAAATAAACACCCCTCCCAACCTGCTCTTGCCGTTTTTCTCAGTGCTGCAGCAGTTGTGTTTGGTGCCTGTCACTGTCAGTGTGTGCATGTGACAGCACACTGTGAGGGAGATCTAGCAGGCATATAAAGCACTGCAATAAAAAAAAAGTATATTTTTTTCTAAACTGCAGTATTTAGGAGGGGCACATTTATTTTCCAATATGTTCTAAAAGAACAAAAAGCCTGCTTGTTTTTTTAAGACTTGCAAGTAACCTTTTCAAAGTGCTTTACTCTAGTGCAGTGTAATTAATTTCTAAATTCTTCTAATATGGATGTTCTATTCATTTTAATTCATTTTTCTAATATTTACTATGAAAGCATTTTATTCAATGGTTTTTTTTGCATTGGTTCCAAAGGGTAGTAGAAAAATCCCATTATTTATCTTCCAGGGCATTTCCTATGAACTATTAATGCAATATGCCTTGCATTGATGAAAAATGGATGCAGTTTTACATTTGCAATGCATACAAAATAAGAAGACACAAAACTATGCTGTGAATTTTTAAAGGAAGTAATTTCCTTTTATGAAGTAATGTACAGGAATGTACTGGATGTTATGGAAGTAACATCAGGTGTTTACCTCTGTATTCCTGCAGAAAGTGGAACACAAAATATAAATTAATTTTACATTATACCTTCCTTATAAATAAAACATTTTTTTTCTAGTTTTAAATCTCTTCACAAACATGTTTTTTTCTGTAATTAATTATCTAGCCTGCTAAGTAATGAGGAATGTGTAGCTGGATAGCTTCACTGTTAACCAGTTATTTATTTTAATTTACTGATTTTAATGCTTTGCAACATGTCATGCAATGGTGTTAAAAGTGTGCAAGAATTAAACATATGGTCCAGCCATACATGTAGCATGTATGTAATAATTATTATTATTATCATTATTATTATTATCAGGTATTTGTAGAGCGCCAACAGATTCCGCAGCGCTAGATAATCACATTTCTTCACTGATTTATTCATAAAAAAGAGTTTTGTATATCAATGCTCTGTTGGCACCATCTGAAATAAAATGTAGAGAAAATAAAACACATGCTAGAGCAATAACTCAGGCGGTCCCGCCAAGATCCGAACCTTATTTTATCATTACCATCTGCCTATGCGTATTTGCTTTCCCTGCACCCAATATGCATGTAACTCAGAGAAAGGGATCTAATGATTTGCTTGGCTTTGAAGAGGGTATTAGTCTTGACGGAGGCATCTGCCAAAGATCTGAGTCTGGGGTGAGGGGTGGAAGTGAGGACAGAGATTAAAAGGAGCCAAGAAATATCTTTTTCTAGCTGGTGGGTTGCAGATGTGTCACATAAACTGGGCTCTGTGGTGTGTTCATGTGTCACAAGATAGCTGCTTTTTATTTTGAATTAACAGAGATTACACAATGATCTGTGTTAAGTTATATGATGTTATATTAGGACTGTTATTTATCATCAGATCATGAAATAGTCAAGAGGTGACCACCCTTTTAAAATGAGGCGCAATATACTGGGTCAGTAAACAAATGTTACAAATCCTGCTTATCCATGTACAATTAAAATCATTGTACACTTTAAATGAGTAATTCCTCAACAACATGCTTACCATAAACATTGTATCTATCTATCTATCTATCTATCTATCTATCTATATCTATTTATATAGCTATGTATAGATATACCCATATACATACACATATAGAATTCTATACATTATCCTAACAGGACAAATAGTTACAGAGAAGGGTTATGTGTGTTGCAAATGGAATTGTTTGGAGTAGAACTAGATTATGGGGAGACTACTGACTACCTCTTATGAACCATATTATGTCGTCAGGGGCTTTTTTGTGGCCCTCAGCACCTTTTGGCAGAAAACATCAGTATTTTGTTATAGAAAAAATAATAGTTCCACGCGTTTTATGTAATTAGGAACCATGCAACAGGGTTAAACACATAGTAGAAGTACTGCTCAGGATCCGCAGAGGACTGCAGGCCCCGAGCGGAAAATGCAGCTGATCCAATCAGAAGCTCTAGTCACACAACTCAATTGTTGATAGTCTTAAAATTATATGCTCTAATGAATTAGAGCATGTAATTTGATGACTATAATGGCCCTTTAACATGAGCGTGAGTGTAATATAATGTAGTCCCTAGCCATTTTTTAGAGTTTCTATATTCTGCTGTATCAAATAACATTTCTCTATATCCTGCATCAACACATGACCTGTTTGTATTTTTTGGTTTAAACTAAAAACGAAACAACTTTTCTATAAAGTAATAGTAAAATATCAGCTAAAGTGTTTCTTTGCTTCATTTTTATTCAAATAAATTACCAGCATTCATTCTCATTAACAGAAATGAAGAAGTATGTTAATATATTTGCACACCTCAATTTGGTGGGGAAAAAAAGTCTTGCATAAATGTTCACACATTTAAAGCTAGTGAGGAAAAAAAAACAGGAATGAGAATGTTTTGAACAGAGTTGAAAATCTGGAAACAGAATAACAATGTGAAATAAGTTGTTCACCTTTCTATTAGCACTGAACTGTACACTGTGAATTTGAACTCATTGGTTTTTTGAGAGATTCTTCTAGTTGAATAGTTTCAATGCATATCACCCAAGGAAGTTTTATACACACAGTCAAAGCATTAAAGTGTTGAGATCCTTGGAGGATAGTATCATTGATTAGCACCTTCAGGGCTGAAAAAGATTACTATGAGCCGCAGAACACTGTTGTTCCCTCCAGCATAATAATAGGTTAGTGACAATCAGAGATATCACAGTATTGATCATATTAGTTTATCCCCTCAAGCAGGAAGTGAGTTAATAATCAAATCCAAAATTTGACATTATTGATCATTTGAGACCAATTTGTACAAAATAATGAAATTAGTCTAGGTAAAGCTTTAGAGACACTGATGTACTGTGTAACTTTCAGTTGCCAAATATAGCTGTTCCTACACTAAGTTCTGTATATATATATATATATATATATATATATATATATATATATATATATATATATATATATATATATATATATATATATATATACACATAGATAGATACAGTATACAGTATGTATATATATATATATATATATATATACATAGATAGATACAGTATATATATATATATATATACACATAGATAGATAGATACAGTATATATATATATATATATATATATATATATACATAGATAGATACAGTATACAGTATATATATATATATATATATATATACACATAGATAGATACAGTATATATATATATATACACATAGATAGATACAGTATTTATATATATATATATATATATATATACACATAGATAGATACAGTATATATATATATATATATATATATATATATATATATATATATATATATATATATATATATATATATGAAACAAAAAGCAGAATTCAGTTCAAGTTTTAAATGCTGATGTTTTGAGAATAATGATAAAAATATAATAAAAAAAAGGCGATGAAACAATTATTATTATCAGTTATTTTTAGAGCGCCAACAAATTCTGCAGTGCTAAATTATAATTCTGAACAAATTTTCTTATTTGAAAGTATATTGCACATCAATATTATTTGTTGAATTGTAAGGTTTGTGTCTCTTACAAGGCTACATTTATTTTCTTTAAAAAAAAAAAGACTTTAGCAGCCCTTGCAAACTTCATTTATGCCCGACCTTTTCAAAATGCTATCATTAGAAATTGTATTTGTATTGTATTTTCAGTATGATTTTATCACTTGTGATGTAATATTAACCCATTATAGATAGGTTAACTGTGTTGTAAGGTTCTTTTTCCTGTGCAAGCAATTAATCACCTGATCATTTTACCTTTAGATTCAGTAGACCCTGAAATGTAATACCAACCTTTTCATGACTACTGTACTTCACCGTTAACTTCATCTATCTTCATGTTGTATTTTTGTGATATTTGCTTATACAGCAGTTTATAAATATAATTTAGTCTGCTGGAAATAAAAAAAATTCATATAAAAAACCCCTGACGATCAAAGCTTCTACAAACCTCAACCAGAAAATATCTCTTATTTAACTTAACTGTTTTCTACATATAAATCACTGCTTTATGGATGTAACAATCCATCACCTTATCAGCAATAGTTTTGTGATATAAAAACATAAACAGATGAACATACTCAAATATACAGAAACATAGATAGATAGATAGAAAGATGGACAGACAGATTATGTATAAATAGATAATAGATGGATAGATAGATAGACTATCTATCTATCTATCTATCTATCTATCTATCTATCTATCTATCTATCTATCCATCTATTATCTATTTATATATAATCTGTCTGTCCGTCCGTCTTTCTATCTATCTATCTATCTATCTATCTATCTATCTATCTATCTATCTATCTATCTATCTATCTATCATCTATCTATCTAATCTATCTGTCTGTCTGTCTACATGTATCATCTGTATGTAATTCCTTTCAGTATATTATGTTATTAGTAAATTAGTATTATAAAATGCCAAAGTATGTAACATATTACAAAATGTTACGCTGCCGACAGTTTTGTGGGAATAGATATGGGATTTTATTGAAAAATGCTAAGAATTAAAAAAAAAAAAACACGTGTTAGCAACCACGGGGACTGATTACAACCTTTTAGAAAAGATTATTGTATGAGTTTTCTGCAAATTTCACAATTAAATTCTATGATGATGTTTGTAGAAAAATCATTTAATAATTTTTTTCAATGGATTGTTTAAATTCCATAATGTTAGTAGAACACATACTGGAACTCTCTGCAAGCTATGAGCTGCTTTCTGTATTAAATTACAGAGGTTTGTGGTAATATTTTTAGGGCTACAAAGTTGTTTGTGGCAGCATCTGACTCCTCTACAAATGATCATATTAAAATGAAGACACATCATATATTATGGGTGTGTTTACATTTTGTCATTTGGCCAATAGCTGTCAAAATGGCTACTAAAAAGCATACACCATGTTTAAAAAGTTTACAAAGCTCAGGATAGCTCAGACAGCTTTATGGTACAACAAGTCTAGTGACATTTAATGGGTACAACTAGAAGCTGATATCACAAAAAACAAATAAGATTTTCCAACTCCTCTGGACACCTAAATCATGTAGACCCCCTCAAGGAAGTGTTACGTGGCCATTGCACACACTCTATTTCTTTGGGATAAAGCATTATCTCAATTGTCACTCATTAACTCCAATAGTAACCTACACCTCCCCAATAGACATAATAGCACAAGATAAATGGGCAAACAAAGGCCAGAAAAATTCATGACAAATCAGCAATATAACGACCTAGACCCCACAGATAAAACACACGTGGTTCCACTATTTCCAGCTAAGATCTAGGGTATGTAAAATACTAACTAACTTTAACAACGACCACAACTCCTTTACAGTCTATATGCATTGCTAAAACTAGAATTAAAGGCTCAATAGGGAACTTATACCCTTCCTTTAATATAACTGATGCAGATAAAAAGACCCCACATATAAGAAAATGGGAAGTAGAACTTGGGCAAGAATGGCTATTAAACACTTGGATCAAGACCTTGAAACAAGGTACAGCAGTCACTTGTAATGCAAATCTTCAAGAGAACTACCTTAAAGGGACAGTCAAGTATAAATTAAACTTTCATTATTCAGATAGGACTTTTAATTTTAATTGACTTTCCAATTTACTTTTATCATCAAATTTGCTTTTTTCTCTTGGTATTCTTAGTTTAAACTAAACATAGGTAGGCTCATATGCTAATTTCTAAGCCTTTGAGGGTTGCCTCTTATCACATGCTTTTTAAATCTCTTTTCAACACAAAGAGACAGAAAGTACATGTGGGCCATATAGATAACACTGTGTTCAGGCACGGGGGGTTATTTAAGATTTAGCACAATACAATGCTAAATTTAAGACAATAGATAATAAACAGTCACAGTCATATGATCAGGGGGCTGGAAGAAGGTTTCTAGATACAAGGTAATCACAGAGGTAAAAAGTATATAAATATAACTGTGTTGGTTATGCAAAACTGGGGAATGGGTAATAAAGGGATTATCTATCTTTTAAAACAATAACAATTCTATGGTTGACTGTCCCTTTAAAACAGCATATAGGTGGTATCTGCACCCTACATGTATACACAAAACTGGGGGCACATCTAACAACTTATGTTTTCGGGATTGTGGAGAGGAGGAAACCTATCTACATACTTGGTGGCATTGCAATCAAATTCATAGGATTTGGCAACAGACAACCAGACTCCAAAGCACTATATTTGAAAAAAAAAAAAAAAAATGTTATAATTAAACCAGAGCATGCACTCTTACACTTCCCAATGCAAGGCTTCCCTCCAAGACACAATAAACTAATTGCATTAATATGCTCAGCAACCAGGTTAAGTATTGTGTAATATATGAAAACAGAACATCCTAGTTTTAAGGTTATAGAACAAAAAATAAATGATATATATCAAACTAGTCCTAAAGCCAGTGTACACGGGCCAATTTGTGCAGTACAGCGGTTCCACCCCTTGCTCTCTCTCTAACCCCTCTCTTCTGCTCTCTCCCCCCCTCTCTTTTGCTCTATCTCTCCCCCTCTCTTTTGCTCCCTCTTTTGCACTCTCTCTCCCCCTCTCTTTGCGCTCTCCCCCCTCTCTTTTGCTCTCTCTCTCTCTCTCTCCCCCTCTCTTTTGCTCTCTCTATCCCCCCTCTTTTGCTCTCTCTTCCTCTCTTTTGCTCTCTCTATCCCCCCTCTTTTGCTCTCTCTCCCTCTCTTTTGTCTCTCTCCCCCTCTCTTTTGCTCTCTCTCTCTCCCCCTTTCTTTTGCTTTCTCCCCTTCTCTTTTGCTCTCTCTCTCCCTCTCTTTTGCTCTGTCTATCCCCCCTCTGTTGCTTTCCCTATCCTCCCTCTTTTGCTCTCTCTGTCTCTCTCTCAATCTCTCTCTCTCTCTCTCCCCCTCTCTTTTGCTCTCTCTCTTCCCCCCTCCCTTTTGTTCTCTCTATCCCCCTCTTTTGCTCTCTCTATCCCCCCTCTCTTTTGCTCTCTCTCTCCCCTTTCTTTAACTCTCCCTCCTCTCTTTTGCGGTCTCTCTCTCCCCTTTATTTTGCTCTTTCCCCCCTCTCTTTTGCTGTCTCTCTCCCCCTCTCTTTCACTATTTTTCTCCCCCCTCTCTTGTGCTCTATCTCCCCCTTTCTTATGCTCTCTTTCTCTCTTCCCTCTTTTGCGCTCTCCCCCCTCTCTTTTGCTCTTTCTCTCCCCTTTCTCCCCCTCTCTTTTGCTGTCTCTCTCCCTCTCTTTTTCTCTCTCTATCTCCCCTCTTTTGATCTCTCTCTCCCCTTTCTTTTGCCTTCCCTCCCCCTCTCTTTTGTTGTTTCTCCCTCTCTTTTGCTGTCTCTAGCTCCCCTCTTTTGATCTCTCTCTCCCCTTTCTTTTGCTCTACCTCCCCCTTGCTTTTGCCCTCTCTATCTCCCCTCTTTTGATCTCTCTCTCCGCTTTCTTTTGCTGTCTCTCTCCCTCTCTTTTGCTCTCTCTCCCTCTTTTGCTCTCTCTATCTCCCCTATTTTGATCGCTCTCTCTCCCCTTTCTTTTGCTCCCCCTTCTCTTTTGTTGTCTCTCCCTCTCTTTTGTTGTCTGTATCTCCCCTCTTTTGATCTCTCTCTCCCCTTTCTTTTGCTCTACCTCCCCCTCTCTTTTACTCTCTCTATCTCCCCTCTTTTGATCTCTCTCTCCCCCTCTCTTTTGCTCTCTCTATATCCCCTCTTTTGATCTCTTTCTCCCCTTTCTTTTGCTCTCCCTACCCCTCTCTTTTGCTGTCTCTCTCCCTATCATTTGCTTTTTACTCACTACTCACTCTGAGTCTATCCTCCCTCTTTTTAACTCTCCACACGGCCTCGCACGGCCCTGCCCATGCCACATCCGGCCCTGCACAGCCCCGCCCAAGTAATGATCGACCCGCCCATGTCCCACCCAGCCATGCCCATGTCCCGCCCAGCCATGCCCACATCACACCCAGCGGTTCGTCACTACTCTGAGTCTGCAGAGTAGAAGGCCAGGTGTGTTTGTCCTTACTGCGCATGACAGCTTCGGACAAACACACTTGGCCTTTTATAGTATAGGATAAGTAGTTGAGCAGCTGACCTACTAACCATAAAAGAGCAATTTTTGGATCTCTGGGAACCGTGGATTATGTATTATGAAGCCAAACAGAGGGCCTCTACTAGGAACTGACCTCAAAGATGTGGGAGAGAGTTTAAGTGAGATTGTGAGAGATTTACTTACAATTTATGTCATAAATGTTCATAGTCTTATTGAAACTTGTAGTCCAATAAAAACATTGCCAGAGTGTATAATAAATTATGTGTACAAAAGGTACTTCAGGAAGAGATGCATTTTTCTATTTATGTAATGTATTACATTTGCATACTTGTCATATTACTTATTCCATTGGATACTTTCTTTTTTTTCCCTGTTTTGTATTACTATATAAAAATTCAATAAAATATTATCATTAAAAAATTTTTTTTACAAAGCTGTTGGGTTTTCGATTTGATTCGGCCACATTATACCATCAGAAAGTTGTTTTGTGGCTCCCTCTGAAGTCAGTTGTAGCAGAAAATTATAATTTTTACTCTGTTTATATTAAGCTTGCCAAATATTATTATTAATATGTTCAGTTTTGGCCTAGTTCCATTGATGTGGTAAATTGTGGAAAGTGGTGATAAAAACATTTTTCTCGATTTCTGTGTCTTTGGAGATTTTTTTGTTACCCCCAGTTTCCAAATGTTACCACCTCAACGGAAACTAGGCCTCTGTTAGGTATAAAGGGTAGAATTCCTTTTACATTTATCATTACAAAATGTGAAACACTTTTAAAACATTCACAACACACACATATTCAATAAAATTGTATGAATAGTTAAGTATGCTGACTCTGATAGTTATATGTGAAATCTACCTATATCAAAATACAATTATAAAATATATTTAAAAATTACTTAAAAAATAATGAATGCATAATTATATATGACATTGTTTAAAAACATGAAGAAAAATATTTGTTAACTACATATAGGAGTCTGATAGAGATGTAAATGAAATAGCTGTAAATAGATTTACACGTCTCTTGTGGCTAAGTCAATCAAAGGTGGAGGTCACATGCACAAAGCAAGTAAAAAGTCTAGTCAAAACAAATCTTTCTTTTTTTTTTTATTTCTTTATTTATGTACCGATTCATAATACAATACAAAAATGTAGTTCCATATCAATTATCATATATTGCAGAAAACCAAACAATGTTTCTCCTAGAGAACTCCGCCTATCTAAAACATCAATAATGCAAGACTACTATATTGAAAAAAGAAAAAGAAAAAACTTTACTCTTTTTATATGAATTGGGGAATTTCCTACCAATTGAGAGTCCCCATACACATAAAAATTTGAAAAAATAAAAATAAAAAAAAATAATAGGGTACTATCTCTTCCCTCTCCCATCCACTCCCCCTCATCTATATTTCCGGGAATTCATTGTCTGCTATAGCAAGCTCAATAAACATAGTGCCCCTAAAAGGTGCAATAAGCTGCAATTGTATCTCTTTTGGGAAACTTAAGATTACACTCTTTAATTTAATAATTACACTCTTTAATTTATAGAATAATCGTTTATTTTGAGTTTCTGAATTTATTGAGGTGTCCATTTGTTCCATGATTATCTGATTTTTAAGTTTCATTTGAAATTCTATCGAATTTTGTTCTTTATTAGATTTCCAGTATTTCAGAATCAGTAGTCTGCCTACTATAATTATGGCATTAAATTAACATACATAGTAACATAGAAGATAAGGTTGAAAAAAGACCGAAGCCCATCGAGTTCAACCTATACAAATCTAAAATAATTACAAAAAGCTCCAGTTAAGCTTAAATAACCCCACTAAAAGGTGACTTATTTAATACTAGCAATCATATCCATGAATTTTGTTTATATTCAGAAATGTATCCAGACTATTTTTAAATGTATATCTAGGGTATTGGCATTCACTACCTCCTTTGGTAATGAGTTCCACAATTTTATTGCTCTTACAGTGATAAAACGTTTCCGTTGCAGGAGATTAAATCTCCTTTCCTCCAACATTAAATTATGACCTCTTGTCAGAAACAATTTTCTAGGAATAAACAGAGCTTCTGCCATCTCTGAATATGGGCCTTGAATATATTTATATAAAGTAATCATGTCTCCTCTCAAGCGCCTTTTTTCTAAAGAAAACAGACTCAGTTTGGCTAGCCTCTCCTCATAGGTTAATTTCTCCAATCCCCTTATTAGTTTTGTGGCCCTTCTCTGAACGTTTTCTAGTTCTGCAATATCTTTTTTTGCGATCGGTCCCCAGAACTGCACTCCATACTCAAGGTGAGGTCTTACCAGGGCTTTATATAGTGACAGAATTATGCTTTCCTCCCTTGAATCAATGCCTCTTTTAATACATGCTAGTATCTTATTAGCCTTTGAAGCCGCTGCCCTTCATTGTGTACCCATATTTAGCTTGTTATCTATTACTACTCCCAAATCCCTTTCCTCCTCTGTTTGGCTAAGTCTTGTCCCATTTAAAAAATATGTTGCCTTGACGGGCATTACGAATTGATGTTCTTTTTGTCCATCTAGTAAAAAAAAAACATGATTATCTATTATTTGTATATAATTTTGATTAATCTTATTTATCAAGTAATTGATTTTGTACCAGAATGTCTTTATTTTAGGGCAATCCCAGAAACAGTGTTATATGTCTGCTTCTGGTACCTTACACAATAAGATTCTGTTTTATCTCAGCAGGCTTTAACTTTTGGGGTGACACAAGCCCTATTTACAACTTTAGTATGAGATTCTCTCCATGAAGAAGAGAGTATTGCGGAGTCTAGTAACTTAAACTCTTCTGCACAACCTCTGTTGTGACCTGCCATACCTGTGCAATTGTTTTGCATTTTTGCTTGACCAAAGAAACTCATGATTGTTTTATATAACAGTGAGATTGAATATTTACCCGCTCAGAAGAGATTAAGTACGGGCTCTAATGTGCGCCAAGTATCCTCCTCTATGCCCTCATATGCAGACATCTGAATAAAATGTTGCGCCTGTAAAAAGGCAAAAAAATTCTCTATTAGCTATCCCGAATTCTTGTTTTAAATCCACAAATGACTTGCTTCTCCCTGGCCTTTGTTCTCTGAATTGGCATATGTACATTAATCCCTTTGAAGCCGATTCTCTAAAAACTTTAGAATTTAAAGCCGGAGTAAAATTGGGGTTACCTGTGATGGTCAGATATTTAGAGAATCTCAAATTAATGTGCATCAATTTAAGTATTTTTGACAAGCAATAATCACATTGTAAATAGACGGCATTTGTTTAATTTTACGGGGCCATTTATCAGAAGAACAATGCAGTAGCGCCTTAAGCGAATATGGCTGAACTAAATTTTCATCCATAGCCTGTGTTGCATAATAGTCAGTTCCAGTTAACCAGTCTAGTGCTATCTTCGCAATACCCACTAAATTATATACTTCAATATCTGGTAGAGCTAAACCTCCATGAACCCTAAATAATGACAGTGTTTTTAAAGCGATGGCTATCCGCTCCCCCCCCCACAAAAATTGAAGGCATACCTGTTTAAATGTAACTAACTCTTTCCGTTTTAATATAATTGAAAGGTTTTCCATTAAATATAACAATTTAGAAAATACCACTATCTTTATTATGTTCACTTTGCCTGATAAAGTTAGTTTAAATTTAGTCCAATTTTCCAGGACTTGTTATTTTGGCAAAGATTGGAGGGTAATTAAGTGTATACCAATCGTTGTTATCTCTTGGTAATTTAATGCCTTAATACGTGAGTGCTTCTTTTGCCTCTTTGAACTGACAACATTGATATGAGTCTTTATGTTTCTTTAGCCCAAAAAAATCTGTTTTAGCTGAATTAACTTTATAGCCCGAAAAGGCGCTAAACTCCTGTAGTATTTGTGTTAGTAAAGGGATATTTCTTTCAGTATTTGACATTAACACAAATAGGTCATCGGCATATAAGAGTGTAGTGATCTTTCTTGTGCCTACTTTAATCCCTTCAATCTCGCTTCTTAGGTAAATAGCTAGAGGTTCTAACGCCAGATTAAATAAGTAAGGGGACAGGGGGCATCCTTGTCGTGATTCCTTAAATAGTTGAAAGTTTACTGAAGGCCTATTATTAATAATCTTAAAGTGTATAAAAAGGCAGATGCACCTAAAGTGATATCAGTGACATAATATAACAAATGAGTGAATAAGTGTTACGATTGCAAACCAATAGTGTCACAATATAGCACTAAAAAATATTATATTGATACTCGTAATAATGAGTCTATATACCACAAATCGAATATACCAGATAATAAATAATCTGATCGTTAGTGCAAAATATAAGTGTTAGAACAACAAAATAAATAGTGCCAGAAACAGCAACCTATAAATCGTAACAGTCTATAACTTACACAGATACGATTAACCAATGCTGCACATACAAACAATATATATCTATATATGTTAACACAAAAATTATATATCCACCAATAATAGTGTCAAAAAATAAAAATTAAAAAAATGTTCATATAGAATGATGTTAATACTGAAGACATTAAGTCCACAACAAGTATCTCAGATGTGTCAGACCCACGGCTGCAATGCTTCTTCCAAAAACTTGACGGCAATTCAAGTGCAGTGGATCTAAATATGGAATGAAACAGAAGGGGTCACAATAGTGCACATCAGTGTGACAGGGTCGCTACACACGCAAATAATGATCGTACTTACAAGATGAACAGCACTTGATAAGTGCCACAAAAGCCTCCTGGACCTTTAACAGCTGTCCAGATAGCTGCCCTCACGCCAAACAGCACAGCTCCCACAGATATGTGCAATAGGGATTCCCATGTTTGCTCGTCTTTTAACCCCTTGAGTGCTCTTGATTGAGTCTGGGGTACCTGTGTCTTAGTTATCAACTGTATGACAGGAAACAGGGATAAAGGCAGCTCCAAAGTTAACCTCCAACGAAATTATTCAGAATGTTCAACAGAATGTTCGTAGAAGCCGTGAAGTCAAATAACTAAAAGTATTTAAGACTTTAAAAAAATCAGCTTTAGTTTAATTGGGTAAAAAAGTGGGCTTGTCAGACAGATACTCATTCTCATGGAGATGTCCAAACATAGCTTAAAGCCTATATTAAGTTGGCAATCCATTCTTTAAAGATATATAAACAATAATGTAGACATCTCCGTATAACATGAAGTGATCCGAAATTAGAATGAAAATTTACATTCGAATACGGTACATCGCAACCAGCGATCATATCCTAACCTTAAAAGCCAATTCACAGTTATACAACCAAGCCAGATGCTTACCACTCACTTATAGTTGGCCAGGGTTTACACATGCATTTAACAGAAAAATGCTCCAATAAAAAATAAAAATAAAAACATTCCAAGTAAATCTGATATTTAAAAGGCAGTGCAAATCTTCATATTGCAACATTGAATAACCTAGGATCGTTAATTACTGACCTCACATATAAATGTTCTATCAGATAAACTGAATGCTCCTAACAAATGATTAATGAATTACAGATCAATCTGATAATTCCAAAATATATATGATAATTAGATGACAGTAAAAGTCTACATATTGCAACAATAAATAACATTGGAACGTTACATGTTGACCTCTCGTGGAATATTATTCATTAAACAAACTAAATACTCCTAACATATGATTGATAAATATATTCCAGCATCGGTTACTGTCCCAAAGTGCCTACATATTAAATCACTACAAGACCAAGAGACCCACAAGATTTCCATAGTCCAAATTAAAATAAACATCAAATTAACATGATATTCAAAACAAAGATACATACTAAAATACATAAAAATCTATAGAGAAAATTATTATTAGTTAAATGCTGCCATATCAATGTTTTCATTCAAACCAAATGGATTTAAAGTTTTCATTTTCCAAATCCAAAATGTTTCTCTTTGTCTGAGATGGATAAGTCTATTGTATAAATTGGATGTGATTAGAGGATACTACTCTTACTCTCCTATAGCTAATCCCAATGAGAGTGAACTAATCTCAAAAAGTGCACTCGTAGATTAAGAAAAAAAGTGTGTTGGAGGGATAGTGCTACGAATAGCTGAGAGCTAGTGATTTGGACAAATACTCATTTGAGAAAAAATTAATATAAAAGGGAAATCTGTATAAAATAAGTGACAGCTTTGTGTATAGAAAATAGCACTGATAATTAGCAGTGTCAAAAGTAGGGGATATCAAACTGCTAATAAAGATTTAATCGATGTTGCCGATAAAAAATTTAATCAATGTTGCCGATAAAAAAATCGAATTGGATATATGGATTCAAATAATATATTTATTATGTGACAATATGATAAAAACTCTAACAATAAATCTTAAAAATGGCTAATATAAGTGATGCCGGCATCGATAAAAAACTAATCCCTAAAATGTTAATGGTAATAAATATGACAAATACCTAGTAATAAACACGTTAAAAAGTGTACAAATATCTGATCACAAATTTAAACAAAAATATTGACACATAGATTGAAAACCTGTGATTTGATAGTATTTTGTAACAGTGTTCAGCAATAAAGGTTATCCGTTTGTAATTTTGTTACCAATTGTTTCTCCGTTTGTAATTTTGTTACCGATTGGCAGTTCAAGGACAAAAATGTGGTGCTTGTTGGAAAAAGTAAATGTTTTCTCCGTAAACTCTTTCCCGCCCTGCGGTCCGTCTTACACTGTGGGTCTTCAGCGTCTGTTAGCTCTCCCCTGATGTGGTCCGTCCTCCACAGTGGGTGTTCAGCGTTTGAGGTTAGATGATATAGTAATGTTCTTTGATGGATCACAATCCGGGTTAAAGTTCAAGAGGTGATTCCCATCAATAAAGTGCCGTCGTTCTTGTAATGTTGTCCAGTATTAGAACCAAATGGTTATAGACTTTCCAAGCACTGTGGGTTCGTATGGGTAGGTCCTGGGGCAGGGATTACACATACAGAGACAGCTCACAATTTACCGTGACCGCTCAATGTACCTGTCCTATCTACCAACGATACCTCACCAAGTTGAAAATAATAGTATTAAGTGTCCAGGGTTAGTAAGCAAATTCTACGTGTTTCAGCCGCCAGGGGCCTTTATCAAGATGCTTACTAAATCAATTAGCCATTTTAAATAGCCCTCTCTCTATTCTCATTGGATAATATCCAGCCAATAGTGTCTAAACCATTAGAAATACAGTATGAAATTTGGTCAACTTATGTATTATAAAACCTTAATCATATATTCAAACGAAATATATTATTATTATCAATTCACATATATGCATTAACATTACTTAATGTGTGTTTTTATTTTTATATACGATATATCCAATCTTGGCAACATTTTTTTTAAAATCTGATGTTAAAAGGAATAATGACATCAGTATACTGCAAACCACATTTGCATTCCAATAAATATACTACAAAGGAGGAATCACAAGAAAAACAAGATGTAATCTTGAATTCCTCCTTTGTAGAAAAAGACTTAAATTTGAACCGATCTCCTGTAGTATATGCACAAAGGCCACAAATGGGTCGATTACATTTATAGAATCCTTTTTTACCTGACAGCCAATTGCAATCTTTAGAAGGTTTATTATTTTTGTACTTCTTCATTACAACTTTGCTGGGGGGTAATTTATTTTTTAATGAGGGTGCTCTTTTAAATGTACATATTGGATATTCATCTATGAGACTCTTCAAAATTGGATCATTTTTAAGTATATACCAATGTTTATGAAGTATATTTTTAATCTTATCATAATTGACAGTGTATTTCGTTATAAACCTAAGGTTGTTAATATGACTATTATTACCTACTAAATCCTGTTTAGAGGCATCTTTAGGTTTTTCTAGATTGAAAAATTCTGACCTCTCCTTATTCCTAGCTTTCAAATAACCTTCTTTAACCAGTTGCAGGATATTCTTTCTCTAGGAATCTAGATTTTAGAGTCACTGATTATAGGGTATATTCCTTTTGCAAGCCTTATAATGGTTGCTTTTAAAATTGAGATAACTGTTAGTATCTACTGACTTGAAGTGTGTCTTCGTCGATACACAACCTTCTGTATCCCAATATAATACAAAATCCAAAAAAATCAATATTATCGACACCTATTTTGGATGTAAAAGTAAGCCCCATCATGTTGTTATTAAGGGGCTGTATGAAATCCAAAGCTGATGTTTCAGAACCATCCCAAATTAATAATAGATCATTAATGAAACGGCCATAAAACACCAGATTCGCCCCTTGGGGTGAATTGTATATATAATTTTCTTCAAATAACCCCATAAATAAATTAGCAAAACTAGGGGCGAATCTGGTGCCCATGTCCGTTCCCTTGATCTGTAAGAAAAATTGTTCTTGGTACACAAAATAGTTGTGTTTTAACACAAATGAGATGGCCTCAAGCAAAAAAAGCCTTTGTTTCATAGGTAAATATGGGTCCTTTTTCAGGAAGCTATCAATTGCTTCCAACCCCAGATCATGCGCTATGTTAGAATAAAGTGATGATACATCACATGCCAACCAGAGTAAATCTCGTACTGCTTTCTCAATTTTTGATATTTTAGCTATTAAATCAGGTGTATCTTTTATGTACGAAGGTAAGTCAATTACAAGTTTCTTTAAAAAATTATTAACATACTCAGACAAGTTGCTAGTTAAATTCCCTATACCCGAGATAATAGGTCTTCCGGGTGGGTTAACTATACATTTGTGGACCTTATAGTAAGCTAGATAAGCTAAGGTACTAGATATTATTTTTCTTTCTTAGTTAGAATCCCTTCTGTAAAACCAGCATCTATCAATTTAGTTAAGCTAGCTAGATATTTTTTAGTGGGATTGAAAGAAAGTTTCTTATAGTATTCATGATCCAAAAGAATCCTATCGGCTTCTTTTAAATAATCAGACATATCCTGATTATCCTGATATTTAAAAGAAGCCGATAGGATTCTTTTGGATCCTGAATATTAAAAGAAACTTTCTTTCAATCCCATTAAAATATATCTAGCTAGCTTAACTAAATTGATAGATGCTGGTTTTACAGAAGGGATTCTAACTAAGAAAGAAAAAGAATCTAGCTTACTATTACCATCTCCCTAAGGTCCACAAATGTATAGTTAACCCACCCAGAAGACCTATTATCTTGGGTATAGGGAATTTAACTAGCAACTTGTCTGAGTATGTTGATCATTTTTTAACCCCTTAACGACACGAGTCGTACAGGGTACATCGCACACAACCTGCTCTTTAAAGACCAGCGACGTACCCTATACAACTTTGGGGATTAAAGCGGCTGGAAGCGATCCTGATTACTTCCAGCTGCTTTACGGTTATTGCAGTGATGCCTCGATATCGAGGCATCCTGCAATAACATTTTTCCCCCATCCGATACAGAGAGAGCCACTCTGTGGCCCTCTCTGCACCGGCATCGATGGCCGCAATCGGTGAGTGGGAGCTGACGTGGGAGGCGGGTGGGCGGCCATCGATGAAAAGCTGAAGAGAGAGGGGGGAGGGATCGGGGGCGGGGTTGTCAGGAGCGCGCACGTGCATAGGGGGCGGCAGGCGGGCGCGTGCACAGGGAGGGAGTGGGTGGGAACCGTTTCACTACAGAAAAAACATTTCATATAAGTGACAGTAAGGGGGGAATAAAATCCCTAATGAAAGTAAATCTAAGGGATCTGGGAGCGGGTGGGGGATTGGTCTGTGGGGGCGGGGGGAAGCTACACTACAGAAAAAAGGAGAAAAAAAAATAATAATAAAAAAAAATAAACATTTTTATTTGCAAACTGGGTACTGGCAGACAGCTGCCAGTACCCAAGATGGCTCCCAGTAAGTTAGAGGTGGAGGGTTAGAGAGCTGTTTGGGGGGGGGATCAGGGAGGTTGGGGGCTAAGGGGGGATCCTACACAGCTGTATATGTAAATATGCTATACATTTTTTTTTTTAAATACACAGTTTATTTTAGTACTGGCACACTTTCTGCCAGTACTTAAGATGGCGGGGACAATTGTGGGATGGGGGAGGGAAGAGAGCTGTTTGGGAGGGATCCTGGGGTGTGATGTGTCAGGTGGGAGGCTGATCTCTACGCTAAAGCTAAAATTAACCCTGCAAGATCCCTACATATGACCTAATTAACCCCTGCACTGCTGGGCATAATACACGTGTGGTGCGCAGCGGCATTTAGCGGCCTTATAATTACCAAAAAGCAACGCCAAAGCCATATATGTCTGCTATTTCTGAACAAAGGGGATCCCAGAGAAGCATTTACAATCATTTTTGCCATACTTGCAAAAGTTGTTTGTAAATAATTTCAGTGAGAAACCTAAAATTGTGAAAAATGTTACGTTATTTTTCATTTGATCGCATTTAGCAGTGAAATGGTAGCATGAAATATACCAAGATGGGCCTAGATCAATACTTTGGGTTGTCTACTACAATACACTAAAGCTAAAATTAACCCTAGACGCTCCCTACATGCTCCCTAATTAACCCCTTCACTGCTGGGCATAATATACGTGTGATGCGCAGTGGCATTTAGCGGCCTTATAATTACCAAAAAGCAATGCCAAAGTCATATATGTCTGCTATTTCTGAACAAAGGGGATCCCAGAGAAGCATTTACAACCATTTAAGCCATGATTGCACAAGTTGTTTGTAAATAATTTCAGCGAGAAACCTAAAGTTTGTGAAAATATTTGGGAAAAAGTGAACAATTTTTTTTATTTGATTGCATTTAGTGGTGAAATGGTGGCATGAAATATACCAAAATGGGCCTACATCAATACTTTGGGATGTCTTCTAAAAAAAAATATATACATGTCAATGGATATTCAGGGATTCCTGAATAAAAATTTTGAAAAAAAAGTGGTTTGGAAATAGCAAAGTGCTACTTGTATTTATGGCCCTATAACTTGGAAAAAAAAACAAAGAACATGTAAACATTGGGTATTTCTAAACTCAGGACAAAATTTAGAAACTATTTAGCATGGGTGTTTTTTGGTGATTGTAGATGTGTAACAGATTGTGGGGGTCAAAGTTAGAAAAAGTGTGTTTTTTTCCATTTTTTTCCTCATATTTTATCATTTTTTTAAAAGTAAATAAGATATGATGAAAACAATGGTATCTTTAGAAAGTCAATTTAATGGCGAGAAAAATGGTATATAATATGTATGGGTACAGTAAATGAGTAAGAGGAAAATTACAGCTAAACACAAACACCGCAGAAATGGCCTTGTCCTTAAGGGGTTAAAGAAACCTGTAATTGTCTTACCTTCGTATATAAAAGATACACCTGATTTAATAGCTAAAATATCAAAAATTGAGAAAGCAGGATGAGATTTACTCTGGTTGACATGTGATGTATCATCACTTTATTCTAACATAGTGCATGATCTGGGGTTGGAAGCAATTGGTAGCTTCCTGAAAAGGGACCCATATTTACCTATGAAACAAAGGCTTTTTTTGCTTGAGGCCATCTCATTTGTGTTAAAACACAACTATTTTGTGTACCAAGAACAATTTTTCTTACAGATCAAGGGAACGGCCATGGGCACCAGATTCGCCCCTAGTTTTGCTAATTTATTTATGGGGTTATTTGAAGAGAATTATATATACAATTCACCCCAAGGGGCGAATCTGGTGTTTTATGGCCGTTTCATTGATGATCTGCTATTCATTTGGGATGGTTCTGAAAGATCAGCTTTGGATTTCATACAGTCCCTTAATGACAACACGATGGGGCTTACTTTTACATCCAAAATAGGTTTCGATAATATTGATTTTTTGGATTTTGTATTATATTGGGATACAGAAAGTTGTGTATCGACGAAGACACACTTCAAGTCAGTAGATACTAACAGTTATCTCAATTTTAAAAGCAACCATTATAAGGCTTATAAAAGGAATATACCCTATAATCAATTTTGTAGAATACGTAGAAATTGTACAAAATTAGATTTATTTGATGAACAAGCCCAGGCTCTAAAATCTAGATTCCTAGAGAAAGAATATCCTGTGCAACTGGTTGAAGAAGGTTATTTTAAAGCTAGGAATAAGGAGAGGTTGGAATTTTTCAATCTAGAAAAACCTAAAGATGCCTCTAAACAGGATTTAGTAGGTAATAATAGTCATATTAACAACCTTAGGTTTATAACGAAATACACTGCCAATTATGATAAGATTAAAATATACTTTATAAACATTGGTATATACTTAAAAATGATCCAATTTTGAGGAGTCTCATAGATGAATATCCAATATGTACATTTAAAAGAGCACCCTCATTAAAAAATAAATTAGCCCCCAGCACAGTTGTAATGAAGAAGTACAGAAATAATAAACCTTCTAAAGATTGCAATTGGCTGTCAGGTAAAAAAGGATTCTGTAAATGTAATCGACCCAATTGTGGCCTTTGTGCATATACTACAGGAGATCGGTTCAAATTTAAGTCCTACAAAGGAGGAATTCGAGATTACATCTAATTTTTCTTGTGATTCCTCCTTTGTAGTATATTTATTGGAATGCAAATGTGGTTTGCAGTATATAGGGAGAACCTCCTGGCCCCTGAAAAAAAAATGGGGGTGAACACACTAGAAATGTTAAAAATTCCATGAAGAATCATAGTGTACCAAGACATGGGGTGGGCAGCCATGTGGGTCAAATTGAAATATATAGTATTTTTCCTAGAACATGTGATTTCCAAATGGAGTAGGAATAGACTTATCCATCTCAGACAAAGAGAAACATTTTGGATTTGGAAAATGAAAACTTTAAATCCATTTGGTTTGAACGAAAACATTGATATGGCAGCATTTAACTAATAATAATTTTCTCTATAGATTTTTATGTATTTTAGTATGTATCTTTTTTTGAATATCATGTTAGTTTGATGTTTATTTTAATTTGGACTATGGAAATCTTGTGGGTCTCTTGGTCTTGTAGTGATTTAATATGTAGGCATTTTGGGACAGTAACCGATGCTGGAATATATTTATCAATCATATATTAGGAGTATTTAGTTTGTTTAATGAATAATATTCCACGAGAGGTCAACATGTTCCAATGTTATTTACTGTTGCAATATGTAGACTTTTACTGTCATCTAATTATCATATATATTCCGGAATTATCAGATTGATCTGGAATTCATTAATCATTTGTTAGGAGCATTCAGTTTATCTGATAGAACATTTATATGTGAGGTCAGTAATTAACGATCCTAGGTTATTCAATGTTGCAATAGGAAGATTTGCACTGCCTTTTAAATATCAGATTTACTTGGAATGTTTTTTATTTTTATTTTTTATTGGAGCATTTTTCTGTTAAATGCATGTGAAAACCCTGGCCAACTCTAAGTGAGTGGTAAGCATCTGGCTTGGTTGTATAACTGTGAATTGGCTTTTAAGGTTAGGATATGATGTACCGTATTCGAACGTAAATTTTCATACTAATTTCGGATCACTTCATGTTATATGGAGATGTCTACATTATTGTTTATATATCTTTAAAGAATGGATTGCTAACTTAATATAGGCTTTAAGCTATGTTCAGACATCTCTGTGAGAATGAGTATCTATCTGACCACTTTTTTACCCAATTAAACTAAAGCCGGTTGATTCTTGCACCTCATTGGCCAGGTGTATTTTTACACGCATGCGCTCTGAGCGGCATTAGACGCCGAATAGGGTCATTAAAAGTCGTGAATGTTTTAGTCTTACTTTATACACCTGATGAAGCGGTCAGTGTGACCGGGAAACGCGTTGTGTGTTTTATTTGTTTTTAATAAAGTCTTAAATACTTTTAGTTATTTGACTTCACGGCTTTTACGAACATTCTGTTGAACATTCTGAATAATCTCATTGGAGGTTAACTTTGGAGCTACCTTTATCCCTGTTTCCTGTCATACAGTTGGTTACTAAGAGATAGGTACCCCAGACTCCATCTAGAGCACTCAAGGGGTTAAAAGACGAGCGAACATGGGGATCCCTATTGCACATATCTGTGGGAGCTGTGCTGTTTGGCGTGAGGGCAGCTATCTGGACAGCTGTTAAAGGTCCAGGAGGCTTTTGTGGCACTAATCAAGTGCTGTTCATCTTGTAAGTATGATCATTATTTGCGTGTGTAGTGACCCTGTCACACTGATGTGCACTATTGTGGCGCCTTCTTCTGTTTCATTCTATTATTAATAATAATAGCAGCATTCGGGTAGTAATAAATTAGGTGTATGAAATTAAGGAAGGCTCCCTCTACTCCAAACCTGGAGAGTACTGTAAACAGATGATCCCATGTAATGGAGTCGAAGACTATCTTCACGTCTAATGAGACTATTGCTGCATCGGACCCCTTGAACTTGTTACTTTTTTGTGCATGCGCTTTATAACTATTCAGTATAAATTAAATTTTCCTTAAGTTACGAGAGGAGTTTCTACCTGGCATGAAGCCAACTTGATCTTTATGGATAAGAGGGCCGACAACTGATTTAATTCTAGATGCTATAATACTCATGAGGATTTTATCGTCACTATTTAGTAACAAAATTTACATATATGAACTAACCTCTTTTTTATTTTTGCCTTTTTTAGGAATAAAGGATATTAACAATGCCATGAGGTATTTAAAACATGGGATGCCCTCCAGATAATAGTTATTAAATAATTTTACCAACGTAGGTGTAATATCTTCTAATAGACTTTTATAAAGTTCAGCCGGGATCTGATCTGGTCCAGCAGCTTTATTAGCCGCCGCTCTTTTAATAGCAATAGAGACTTCTTTATAGGAAATAGGTGTATTAAATTCATCTAGTTTACCTTTATCTATTTTTTGGAATCTGAATGTTTTTCCAGAAGTTCTCTTTAGCTTGTATGTCTATTGTAGGAGATGAGTATAACTTCTGGAAATATTGCAATATACAGTATAGTAATTAATTTCCTTAATATTAGTGATTCTAGCCAGGGACGTAGTAAGAGATTCTATTGAAGATTTTTTTTTAATTTTATTAAATTAGCTAGAAATTTCCCCGCTTTACCTCCGTGTCTGTAGAAAAAAATCTTGTCCTAAGTTCTTCTTGCGCCATTTTTTGCGATAAAAATACTTCTCTTTCCCTTTTTTTTCTAAGGTACCTTTCCCACAATTTATTAACAGGGTCACTAATGTAAGAGTTATATGTGTTACGTAATTGATTAGTTAATTGCGTATCCCTGGCTACCATTTTGAGCTTTTGAATAACTAAATACGCTTTAATTTCGCCTCTTATAACCACTTTAAAATTTTCCCATAATGTTTCAGTTTTCACTTCTGGTGCAAAATTAAAATAATAAAATTCCTTCCATTTCAACTTTAACCACGTCTTAAACTGGACATTAGCAACGAGATATCTTGGGGAAAAAAACCTATTAGCTGTTGCCTGATTACTCCTAACTTTAATATTTAAGGTGAGAATAGCATGGTCTGTTAAAATAATCTTCTTAATATCATCAAGAATTTCAAAACTTAGCATCTTTTCAGCTATTAGGAAGAAGTCAATTCTAGACATTGTTTGATGTGTCAACGACTCACAGGTAAATCTCTTAAGGTCCGGATTCTGTACACGCCAGATATCTTTAACAAGTAGCGTATTGCAAAAGGTTTTAAGAACTTTAGTTTCTTGTTTGTTTTTTATGTTCAGAGCAGGTTTCAACCTATCCAATGTAGGATATAATACTAAATTAAAGTCGCCAGCAATAATTCGATTTTTTGAGTAGAGTAGGAGGAGTTTCACCTGTAACTTGTCCAAGAATGACTTCTCCAAATTATTAGGACCATAAATATTACATAATGATAATAACGTTCCCTCCTCCTTAATTTGTAAGATTATATATCTCTCCTCTAAATCTAATTCAGTATCTAAAATTTTATATTGGAGTCTTTTATTGAAGAGAAAAGCAACCCCTTTCTTCCTATTTAAACATGGAGTTCCCACTACCTCACCCTCTTTTAAATGCGTCTCCTATAAAAAAAAAAACTATATCAGGGGAACATTTTTATAACTGGGCTAAAATCTTATTAAATTTTTGTGGTGATGTAATCCCACCTACGTTCCTTGAAGCCATGTATATTTGTTCCTTCATTTACATAAATATAAAAGGAGTATTTTGTTTTTATTATACACTAATATATACGATATACGTGAGATCGCAGCAGATGGAAAGCCATATTGAAGAGGAGTGGGGGAGAAGAAGAGAGAGGGAAAAAAAAATCAGCATGGTACCATATTACAGAAGAATACCCTTATTTTTACAAAATTCTTTCATGTTTTAGATAGGGCACAAATTTTTTTTAAAAAGAAACTTTCCAATTTGCTTCCATTATCAGATTGGAAACTGATGATAAAAACTTTTATCTTCATTAAAGTCTATGGAGAATTTTTCTGTTACCACCTTAATGGTGACTAAGCCTCTGTTAGGTATAAAGGGCAGAATTCAAAGATACACACAAATAATCCCAAAAACAGAGGGTATAATAATTTCAGGTGGCGCCAAAACAAAAAAATAAAATAATAAAAAATATATATATATACTCGTCAATGCTGGAAAACATGGAAATCAAAGGGGTGCCACAAAGCATAATCTTGTATTGTTACAAATGATTATAGATACACTAATAGTATCAACTCACAAGCGTGATGGCACCAAAGGATAGACTGGTGCTAATAAGACAGGCTGGCACTCACAGTCCCCAGCTAACTGCACTCTGGTCTCCAAAACTTCATCAATTAAGTATGTTGGCATCAAGGTTGAAATTATGCAAAGAGAGCATACTGGCACTCACAGTCCCCAGCTGATGTACTCTGGATGTAAACAAGAAAGCTATCTTTTAAAAAAAGATTTGATATTTGTCTTTTGTTTTTTTCAAGTATTTTATTTTGGCTGAAACATGTAACAATTTGTGTGAATAGTTCTGTAACTCTTTTTTCACTTTAATTTTCACTTTAATTGCCCTGGCAAATCCCTTATCACGTGGTGGAGCTGTGAAATCCAATCCAGACAGCTTTCCATGTTTTCCATAAAGGGCTGAATGCCTTTTACATTTAGTGTTACAAAATGTGACATGTGAAACACTTTTAAAACATGTAAAATTCACACAGAGTCTAGTTTCCATTGAGCTGGTAAAGTTTGGAAACTGGTGGTAACATAAAAGTAGACTTTAATGGAGATAAATATTTGTTTCACCAGTTTTCAAACTTTACCACCTCAATGGAAAATAGGCCAAATTCAATAAAATTGTATGTAGTTAAGATCTGATAGATATATCTACCTATACCTAAATATGATTATAAAATATATTAAAATATTACTTAAGAAATAATGAATGCATAATTCTATATGACATTGTGTAAAACCTGAAGAAAAATATAGCTTAACTAGATATAGGAGTCTGTCACAGATGGAAATAAAATAGCCACAACAGAAGTGTAAATTTATTTAAAGCTAAGACAGTGAAAGGTGAAGGTCACATGCACAAAAAAAGTAAATGGTCAAGTCAAAACAATTTTTTCATGATTCAGATAGCGCATGCATTAAAAAAAAAAATAATCCAATTTGCTTACATTATCAGATTGGAAATTGGAGATAATAATATTTATATTCATTAATGCCTTTAGAGAATTTTTAAACTTTTCCACCTTAATGGAAACTAGGCCTACTTTTTTTTCCAAAGAACTACCAAGCTGATGAAAATAAGTTGAGGTTAAAGGGACATTAAACACTAACACTGGGAATAACATGCAGATGTACTGTATTTTTTAAAGTTTTATTAGTTGTTTAAATATTGACAAAATAAGTGTACATTTTTAGGGGCATATTTATCAAGCACCGTATGGAGCTTGATGCCCCTTGTCTAAAGACCACTCCTCCATAACTTGTCTGCCTGCTCTGAGGCCGCGGACAGAAATCAACTCAATCGAATACGATCGGATTGATTGACACCCCCTGCTCTGCAGGGGGTTGCATTGCACAAGAACTGCTGGTGCAATGATAAATGTCGACAGTGTATGCTGTCGGCATTTATCAATGTGCAGCGGTCATGATACGCTACTTCATATCATGTCCCCTCGCACATTGATAAATATGCCCCTTAGTGTCTATAAAACAATGGGAGCTGCCATGTTGTAACTGAGGTTACTTTCTCTATTGTGGCCAATTAGACACAGTTATAATTAGGTCACTAAAGTGTGCAGCCAATGGCTATGTGGAATATAAAAGCGTTCTGCACTTCCATTTCCAACAGGAACTGAAAAGCTCACAATTTCAGAATGGAATTGCAAGAAAAAATAATGAAAGTATATTGCAGACCTTTAATTTTTATACATATATATATATATATATATATATATATTATATATATATATATATATATATATATATATATATATATATATATATATATACTGTGTATATATATATATATATATATGTATATACATGGTTTATCATTTTATATTATAATCTCAAAGTTTTTAATGCCCCTTTAAGCATTCTACATTACAACATTTTGTGCATTTTTTAAATGGAACAAAGAAGACCTAGTTTCCATTGAGGTGGAAAGTTTGGAATCTGGTTGTGAAATTTAAAATCCCCATAGACTTTAATGGAGATAAATGTTTTTACCACCCGTTTCCAAATTTTACCACCTCAATGGAAACTAGCTCAAACTTTCAGCAAAAAAAGGAAGCTAGACGCAGTTTATAACAGCCAAATAAAATAACATTTTGCTGTAATGCAAATTATAAACCCCTCTTTAATTCCACCAGACAAGATATTATGCAATGGAAAAAATACAAATTTTCCTGGTGTGGGTGTCTCTCCGCTTTTAAGATGACTATCCTACCACCCTTCCTTTACCTAATTAGAGCCCTTCCCATACCTGTGGATGATAGAGATCTTGATAACACCGAAAGAGAGATTAATAGCTTCATCAGAGGTAATAAAAAGCCAGAATTCTTCAATCACTATTGACTAAACATAGACAATTGGGAGGGGTGGGAGCACCAAATCTCAAAAACTATTATCAGGCTGCGAGACTCGCACAGATAGCACTGCTTCGTAAAATGGAGGAGGAGATCAGATGGACCACCATGGAATAGGACATAGGTGGCTTTTTCAACAAAGGTTATATATTTTGGACCCACTAGCGGATCTCAGCAGAATTCACATTTTTCTTTACTAAACCTGGAAATAACACAATGGCCCGCTTTATTATTATTATTATTATTATTATTATTATTATCATTTAAGGAGCGCTTGAAGCTTTCAAAACTAGGGAAGAGTCTTGTGGAGTGAGACTTTAACAAAAACATTAAAATTTTCCCCTAAAATACCTCTGTCCCTTTTTATCTCACACAATTATAGGGAAATGAGAATCTCACCCTAAGGCCTAGTTTTCATTGAGGTGGTAAATTTTGGAAACTGATGGTAACATAAAAAAATCTCCATAGACTTTAACGATAGATGTTTTTATCATTAGTTTCCACAATTCCACAATTTACCACATCAATGGAAACTAGGCCTCCTTGTTTCAATTGATTTTGTAAATTGTGGAAACAGGGGATAAAAACATTTTCCATTGAGGGGGTAAAGCTTGGAATCTGGTGGTAAGATAACAATTCTTCATAGACTTTAAAGGAGATAAATGTTTTTACCATTAGTTTCCAAACATTACCACCTCAATAGAAACTAGGCCAAAATCTATGGAGAATTTTTATGCTACCACCAGTTTTCAAACTTTACCACCTCAATGGAAACTAGGCCTATTGACTAGTTTCCATTGAGGTGGTCAAGTTTGGAAACTGGTAGTAACATAAATTCTCCATAGACTTCAATGGAGATAAATGTTTTAATCACCAATTTCCAAACTTTAGCACCTCAATGGAAAGTAGGCCTATGGGCTTATTTCCATTGAGGTGGTAAAATTTGGAAACTTCTGATAAAAACCTTTAAAGCCCAAATTAAAAGTCTACTGAGATTTTTTATGTTACCACCAGTTTCCAAACTCTACCACCTCAACAGGCCTAGTTTCCATTAAGGTGGTGAAGTTTGGAAACTGGTAGTAACATAAAAATTCTCCATAGACTGTAATAGAGATAATTGTTTTTCCCAACAGTGGCCTAGTTTCCATATAGGTGGTAAATTGTTGTAACTGCTGATAAAAACCATTTATCTCCTTTAAAGGCCTTGTTTCTATTGAGGTGGTAATGTGTAGAAACTGGTGGTAACATGAAAAATCTCCATAGACTTTAATGGAGATAAACATTTTTATCACCAGTTTCCACAAATTACTACCTAAATGGAAACTAGGCCAAAGTCTATAGAGATTGTTTAAGTTACCACCAGTTTCCAAACTTTACCACCACAATGGAAACTAGACCTGTTTCAACAATTTACCACCTCAATGGAAACTAGGCCTATGTTGGAAATATGGTTTAACTTGTATTCTTTTCTACATTTGTATATATTATTTTTCAGTACAGCAATATTGCCATATATTTCCTGGGAAACAAATAATTAATTCGACAGATCACAGGATTTTGCAGTGGTAAAAATCTTAGTGAATATAGTGAGAGCTGTAAGAAAGTGTCCAAAGAAGCCGTAATCAGTTTATTCCCTGACACCACGCAACACATTTTACACAATGTAAACAACAGCACAAAAGTACTTAAAACCAAAGGGTGCGCCAATTAAATATTACGTGATCGGTGTATAGAGATTTATATAAATATATAAAGGTATATATATATATATATATATATATATATATATATATATATATCTAAGATTAGATAATGAACATAAATATCAATATGTACAAAAATAACAAGTATATAGATTAACCATCGATTAGTTGTGTGCAATAAATGATTTGTGACTCTAAAAAGTTTCTCAATAATAAGTGACTCAGTTGAAAATCCAGTTGAAAATTTAAGCTAAAAGACAACTGAAAATATATATATACTGTATATATAAAAACTTATATATTAATAATTCATATTAACGTGATAAACGTGATGAATGTAATGACAAATGTGTATTAAAAAATCACAGTGAGTCCAACCATAATATGAGCAGTAGATGAAAAAGTCTCTTGGTGGTTTCTCTGGAGTGAAAGAGATTTCTATTGGTAACTTAACAGTGGTGGTGTCTTGAAATATCAATACCAAAACCAAATAGCGACGGTGGAGGCAGCTCTCTTTAAAAGAGAAAAGATATGGACCAATTCCTGAGGGAAGGAAAGAGAAAGAGGGGCCTGATGGTGTAATAACGTAGGAATAGGCAAGCAAGACGAGTACAGATATCCAAATATACTCACAAGCCTAGGTGCACATCTAGTGCAATAATCAACTAACCGAGGCTTCAGAGCCACTCAGCTGACTCAATCTACTGGCAGAGGACTGGACAGGATACACGTCCCACCAAGAGTTCAGCAATCACAGACTAGGTGCCAGAATTCACCTGTAGGATTCACCGTCAGATAGTGTACATGTGTCTAAAGTACCCAATCCAGCACCCAAAACAAATAAAGCAAGGTAAGGATAAAAGTGGTACTTTATTTAAAAAATGTAAATCAATGCACAGGAACACAGCAACGCGTTTCTCAGCGAGTGTGCCGTTTCATCAGGCTGTAATGCTCCTTCCGAACCTTGCTCTAATAAACCTACAAACGACCAATCATAATAGTGTATAGAAACACACCTATCCCTCAACACACACCCGATTGGTTCATTGAGCGGCATTCGTGTAAAGTTCCCTCTGTAAGCATGGATGTATGTGTAGTGTACTTCAACCAATCACAATTCAAGGGAGGACTATGCCCACCAAAACACTACTTCCTATTAGATAAGGATGCCGGTAAGTGAGTCAATCACACATCCATGTGTGTTGTTGGTAATACGTTCAAGTGTGTGGGCACAAAATGTATCAATACGTCAATACAAGTTTGACAGTCTTAAAATTTCACAAGTTAGATCCCGATGGCTATTAGCTGCTGCTTCAGATATTCTGGATAATATAAACTAACACTAAACCTGATTTAGGAATTAAAAATACGCCTACGATCTAGGTGCTAATGGGTTTAGCCAATGGCGTGATGATATACATTATTGCCGTCACACCTGAACAATAACACATGAGTATACATGCAAAACATTAAAATATGATATAATGTAAATAATGCAAAAGCAATCCAAAATTACACACAATGTAATATAATCAGCTTAAATTTAGAAGGTTAAATAACGGACCACTGCAGCTTGCATAATATTAACTAATAGATATACGGGACACTATGGCCCACTGATGACAAAGTATGTACATTTTTATTAAAAGTTACAATCAAAATCAGTGTCAATTTGATAGTACATTCCGAATGTAGATGAAATTTCAACATGACTATTGTGTAAAGTGCAGAATTCTATATCCCAGCAGGTAAATCTATTTATATCACTCAAACATTATACATAGTACAAAGTGAGTACTCGCACATTTAGAGTAATCCAATATAATAGTCGGTATGAAGGCTCATCAATTTGGCATATCAGCACTCATTATAGATAATCTAGATCAAAGTTAATTATCATAAAGTATTGTTACAAAATAAGGAATGTATCTTTATACATGGTCTACATGTTATTCTAAATCAGAGTTAATTATAGTAAATATAATAAAAAACAGTAAATAGTAAATATATTTATGTGTTTAGATCTTTAGGTGGATATATGTATACACATCTCCAGTGATAGATAAAACACTATTCTACATCATCCATAATTCTCAAAGCTCAATCAAGGCGATGCTACCTAATACTCCACCAAAAAATAAATAAACCAAAAGTTCATCATTTATATTATTGATAACTATTCAGTAGCTATAAACAAATCGACATCAAAATAACCAATACATTTTTTTAATAAATACAGCAACAGAGGGTCACACACAGGATCCACAAGCCCGAAGTTCCTAAAAAGCAGCCAAATCGATATTCATATTTAGGCCCATAGGATAAAGAGTCTTCAGCTTGTGGATCCAGTATGTCTCCCTCTGTCGAAGCCTCACAAATCTACTGTACATGTGCAATATAAATTCAATCGGGGAGATCTTATAACAATCAGGATTGCCATTATGTTTTTGTGACAATGTTTGACAACACAATGAGATTTTTTTGTTGTTAATCACACTACATGAGTGTTCAGACCATCTATGGCTGACCCGTCTAATAGTGCGGCCAATGTACTGTAGCCCATTATGTGATTTACTTATTGACTTGTAGTTACAAGTCAATAAGTAAATCACATAATGAGATGCACAAGTAAGAGTACTCTTAATTGGATAACTTTTTTTAGTGGTATGAGACGTGAAACTAGTCTGCCCATGACCAATATGATTGCACATCTTACAGTTTCTAACAGCACATTTAAAGGCTCCTCTTCTAGGTCTACAGTGCAAACTATTTGTGGCCTTCTTATTTGTTATGGTATTAGTCATCCCTAGGGTGGGAGTACAATTCTGTCCATCTGTTGTATCATTTTTATTATTATTATTGTTCTTATTTAAAAGGCCACTAAACCCAAAATCTTTCTTTCATGATTCAGATAGAGAATATAAATTTAAACAACATTACAATTTACTTCCATTATTTATTTTGCTTCATTTTTTAGATATCCTTAGTTGAAGAAAAAGCAATGCACATGGTGAGCCAATCACACGAGGCTTCTATGTGCAGCAACCAATCAGCAGCTACTGAGCATATCTAGATATGCTTTTCAGGAAAGAATATCAAGAGAATAAAACAAATTAGATAATATAAGTTAATTAGAAAGATGTTTAAAGCTGCATTCTCTTTCTAAATCATAAAAGAAAAAATGTGGGTGTCATGTCCCTTTAAACTTTTATTTATACTTTTGACAATTTTACTTGGTGCTAAAATGTTTTTAAGGTTAGCTGCCCTTTTATATACTACAATAGGTTTTTCTCCCAATAGTTCATTAAGTATGGGGTCCCTCTTGATGAGGATCCTCCATTGTTTATCAAGCACTTTACGAACTAAAAGATGGTTTGAATTATATTGTGTAATAAATTGTGTAATAAATCTTAAAGTAGATTTGGTAGATACAACAGTTTCTTTTTCAGTATTATTAAAATATGTGTCCCTGTTTTCAGCTCTTGCCCTAAGGAAGCCTCTCTCAATAATTTCAGACGGGTAATGTTTTTCTTTAAATCTTTGTTTTAAAATGATGTTCATCATATTGAGTTAAAGAGCTGCAATTGCGTCTTGTTCTTTTAAATTGCCCGTACGGGACGTTTTGTTTCCAGGGAAGATAGTGGTTATTTGAGTAATCTAGAATAGATAACTGTTGCAATCGACTGACTGGCACCTAGTCTGTGATTGCTGACCTCTTCGTGGACCTGTATCCTGTCCAGTCCTCTGCCAGTAGATTGAGACAGCCGAGCGGCTCTGAAGCCTCGGTTCGTTGATTATTGCACTGGATGTGCACCTAGGCTTGTGAGTATATTTGGATATCTGTACTCGTTTTGCTTGCCTATTCCTACGTTATTACACCATCAGGCGCCTCTTTCTCTTTCCTTCCCTCAGGAATTGGTCCACATTTTACACAATACCTAACTTTTTTTTTCTTAAACATTTATAGTCTCTATCAAAAGGAAAGGCCAAACAGCCATTTTCATTTGCCTCTACATGTAGTAAATTTAAACTTTCTTTTTATTATTTGTATTCTCAATCTAAATTATAAACGTTTAAGGGGGCATGAAACCCACAATTTTTCTTTCAAAATCCAGACAGAGCATATAATTTTAAACAACTTCACAGTTTACTTTGATTATCAAATTTACTTCATCCTTTTGGTGTTTTTTGTTGAAGGAACAGAATGCACTACTGGGAACTAGCTTAACACATAAAGTCAGCCAATGACAAGAACTATAAATGTACAGCAACCATTACGCAGCTAGCTCCCAGTAGTTGCTGCTCCTAAGCCTACTTAGGGCTAATTTCCATTGAGGTGGTAAAGTTTGGAAACTGGTGGTAACATAAAAAAATCTCAATATACTTTAATGTAGATAAATGTTTTTATCACCAGTTTCCACAATTTACCACCTCAGTGGAAACTAGGTCTTAGTTATGTGTTTTTGACAAAGGATGCCAAGAGAACAAAGCAAATCTGATAAAATAAGTAATTTGTTAATTTGTTTAAAATTGCATGCTCTAACGGAATCATGAACGTTTATTTTTTTACTTTACTATCCCTTTAATTTTGACTTTAATGTTGCTTTAAATATTGTAAAGGGTGCCCTTTTTGTGTGATTTTAATTTGTTTAGTGTGCCTGAGTTGTTATGTGCTATGCATTGAATACAACGGTATATAGTAAAACATTTCTTATATTATTTGCCATATTCCTTCAATGTATTATTTATGTCATTTTTACCATACAAATGGCAATAATCACTTTTGGCTGCATCTCTAGTTATATGTAAATTTAATTAGTGTCCTATAGGGTTTCCTCACATGTTTAGTCATTCAGAAAATTCTTTGTATTATTTTATTTGTTGGCTCACAACAGCTGTAATTTATCTTTTTTACTATAAAGTAGTATCCCATTACTTATAGTATAATGGTGACATTTTTCCTGCAGCTCCGTATCTTTAATAAGTTCCGTGCTGGGACTGAAATGGCTTGTCCTGTGAGACCACTAAATAATATGATGCATTTCTTAAGTATTACAGAGAGGTAAATTTAACTAAGCCCTGTTTCCATTGCCTGGCTAAGCTTAGAATCCTTCAAGTGCTGTTGTGGGTTACTGCTTAGATAATTTTCCTCCTGAGATTCCATAAATAACTGCATGCATACACTTTTACTAACACAGAACTGTATATGTAATGAGAACCACCTGAAACAGTACAAGAAAAGTTATAATATATGTACAAAATATCTAGCCACAGAGCATCAGGTGCATTTCATTTTCTGTTAACAACAGGAAACTCTAGCTGACATCTGTGCCTTGCAAATTGAATAGTAAGTAAATGCAATATATAAATGAAATATTATTCTGCAGCTAAATTACCCAGAGTAATTGCTTGGCAAATAAATAAGTTTGTGCTCGATTTGCTTTATCTGACTGCTATAAGACAGATGATAATTTTAAGGTGCTGGAAATTTTATATATATATATATATATATATATATATATATATATATATATATATACTGTATATATATATATATATATATATTTATATTTATATTAAATATATTTAACTATTGAACAGACAAGAATCCATATAATTTATGCAGTCCGTACATAATAGACAAATCCTTACAGGCTCCTCCAGCATGCCCTCTAGTGTCAGCTATCATCTCACTTTACCAACCAGTAGCAGAATTTATAGATTTTTTTTTAAATCAACTGTTTTTATTAAAATTTCTCAAACAAACAGAAATACAAAGTATAATATCATACATATAAGTTGCATCATGACAGCAAAGTAACATCAGGTTAGAATAATTTGTTACAGTAACAGGTAACCACATGTAATTCATTAAACAACAATTCGCATAATGGGTTGATACTAGCAAAAAGCAAAAGCGAGCAGTTTGTCCTTAAGTCCGTAAGAGAGCCATAATGACCTAAGAGGATTTGTTGTATATCATTAATTACAATCAAAATATAACTAGGTTTTGAGTGCACTGTTCTATTCCTGCTAGGTTTAGGGAGAGTAACTAGGTATTTCATAAATTTAGGTCTGGGAGTCACAACAGTATCAGTTCTTCCTTTGCTCCCAGATATAGAGAATGTCTGCTATAAAATCTTGTTTACCTATAAAAGTGTAGTGTATTCTTTCTAGGGATAGAATGTAGTCTACCTCTCTCACCCACATGGAGAAATTAAGGACCTGTGCGGTTTTCCAGAACCTAGGTATTAGACGTTTAGCGCAGTTAAGGAGACAACGGAATAATTGTCTGCGATATACGCAGGAAATAGGGGGAGTTTCAGACAGCAGCACTGTACATGGGGAAAGTGTGAGATCAAGTCCAAGTGTACCATTTATACCGTTAGTGATATCTTTCCAATATGTATGTAGGAGTGGACATGACCACCAGATGTGTGAGAGGGATCCCGTCCCCCCACAACTTCTCCAACCGAGGGAAGAGGAGTTAGGGAATATACTATGAAGTCTATGCAGGGTCAGGTACCATCTGGATAACAGTTTATAGTTCATCTCAGCGAACACTAGCGAGGGGGATGACTTTTTAGTTTCAGCAAAAATGTGGTTCCATTGTGCTTCAGAAAAAACAATATCAAGTTCTTTCTCCCATTTGGAAATATATGAAGGTTGCTTAGTCGGGTAGGAGCCCCTGAGTATTTTGTATATTTTAGAGATATGGGATCTCTTCAGCGAGGGGGTGGTGCACAATGTTTCGAAGGGATTAAGTGGTCTGGTAAGATCGCCAGTAACTGGACTGTTCAATATAGCATGTCTTAACTGCAAATAGGGGAACCACTGGTGGAATGGGGGGCCTAGAAGCTGAGAGAGTTCCAGTTGCGAACACACTTGTCCCCTGTAAAGTACCAGATAGGCTGGGACATTGGAGGGAGAGTTTTCGACAGTCGGGGTTAGCAAGGAGTGTGGGTGTAGTAAAAGCGGGTTATTGAGAACTGGGGTAAGGGGAGAAGGTATGGTCGAGATTGAATTATCGCAAGCGAGGGTTCTATCCCAAACCTTCAGGGTGGCTGCTACATAATAGTTTGCATATGCTTCTGGGGGTCTATGCTTGGGCAGAGTCCAGCACAGGTCACCAAGGTTGTGACCGCCTATCAAAGAGGATTCTAGTTGTACCCAGGGCTTCTCGTGGTGTGAGTGTTTCCATGCTACTATCCTAGCTAAGTGAGCTGCCCTAAAGTATGATGTGAGGTTCGGAGCACCCATACCTCCATGTTCCCTATCTAGGTATAAAGTGTTTATGTTCACTCTAGTTCGTTTCTGTGCCCAAATAAAGGAATCAAATAGCTTCTGTTGATATGTTAAATATGAGGGGGGAATATCTAAGGGGAGGACCTGGAACAGATATAAAAATTTAGTGAGTAGGTTTATTTTGAGGGCATTAACTCGTCCCATCCAGGAGAGGTGGCCTTGTTTGTGCCACGACTCCAGAAAGGCTTGGGATTCTTTTTGGAGGGGGATATAATTGAGGTCAAACAAATCCGACTGTACATGAGAGATATTTATCCCTAAATAACGGATATTATTTGTGATCTGGAAAGTGGTGTTAGACTCTATGAATTTAGTGTCTGCTGCCAAAATATGGAGTGTCATTAGATTAGATTTCTCCATGTTTACTGAGAAATTGGATACTGCTTTATAATCCTCTAGTTCTGCAAGCAGCGCTGGTAGTGAGGTTGAGGGGGAGCATAACGTAAATATAATATCGTCTGCATAGAGAAGGCATTTCTGCCGAGATTGGCCCAGGGGTAGGCCCTCTATCCGAACATCCTCTCTAACCCTGCTGGCCAGCACCTCGACTGTCAGGGCAAGTAATAAGGGGGATAGGGGGCACTCCTGTCTTGTACCATTGCTAATTGGGATTTTCTGGGACAGTGTGCTATTTGCGTTAAAACTAGCCATGGGGTCACTGTATAATGCTTTGATGCGGGAGATAAGTATATCAGAGAAACCAAATTTTGACAGGGTGGCCCAGAGGAAATCCCAGTCCACCCTGTCAAAGGCCTTTTCCGCATCCATGGAAAGTAAGAATACAGGGGTCTTAGTAGAGTTGGCGGTAGATATAGTTTGCAGGACACGAATAGTATTGTCTTTGGCCTATCTGCCAGGAATAAAGCCCACCTGATCGGTATGGATAAGAGTCGGGAGAATGCTATTTATCCTAATGGCTATTAATTTGGCATATAACTTAATATCAACATTGATCAAGGATATGGGGCGGTAATTAGAGACTTGCTCCGCATCTTTTCCTGACTTCGGAATAACGGTTATTGTGGCTTCTAATACAGGTTGAGAGAACTGACAGTTATGGTCTATTAAATTATACATTGTTAGAAGGTTGGGACTTAAGTGGACTTTGAACAGGTGGTAAAATTTAGGAGTGAACCCATCTGGGCCTGGGGCTTTACCCTGAGGGAGGCTTTTAATTGCCATAAAGAGTTCTTGGAGTGTAAAAGGTGAGTCGAGGGATTCACTATCTTCCACGGTGAGAAAAGGGAGCTGGGCTTGTGATAGATATCTATTAATCCTGGCAAATTTAGATTCTGAGTTTGACGTTGGGAGATTATATAAAGTGGAGTAATATTTCCCAAATTGACCGGCTATTTCTGTATTTTTTGAGAGCGCTTTTCCTGTGTGGTCCCGTATTTTAGAAATAAAGGCCTTATATCTTTTCTTTTTAAGCGATCTAGCCAATAAACAGCCCGTTTTGTTACTTTCTATATAAAATTAGATTTAGATGTAAGTGCCCGTAAGTGAGCGTTTTTGACTAGGTGTTGGTTATGAGCCTCTCTATCCTGCTGTGATTGCAATAAAAGTTGAGGTGAAAGGGGGTTTTGTTTCAATGCTTTTTCGCTATTTTGAAAGTTTGCTGTTAAGGATATATACTGTGCCGCCCTCGCTTTACGCAGCTTGTGTGTGTGGCTCATTATTATACTCCTAATATAGCATTTGTAGGCTTCCCAATTATTAATAGCTGAGGTGTTAGCTGGGTCATTAAGGGTTAAAAATTCAATGGTTTTTTACTCGATATCTGAGGTTATAAGTGGGTCTGAAAATATGGGATCATTTAGTTTCCAGTGCTGCTGATATTGAGGCTTGGAAGACCATGAGAAAGTGGAGCAAACCATGCTGTGGTCTGACCATGGGGTATAGTTTGGTTTAGAGTCAATTAACATTGAAAGAGTGTTTTGGTCGCAGAGGATGTAATCTATATGGGAGTATGAGTGTTGTGGGTGAGAGAAGAAATTGAAATCTTTTGTTGTTGGGTTTGTTATTCTCCAAGTATCGTAAAGAGAAAGTGTCTTAATAGCATGCCAGTTGGCTTCTATTTGGCTATACCTTATGTAAGATTTGCCTGAGGATGTGTCCAGTGCTGGGTTGATTGGGAAGTTGAGGTCGCCCCCCCATCAGTACTGGACCCTTGGAGATGTCTAGTATTTTATTGACAATTGTGCGAAAGAAAGAGGGGGAGGGGCGATTAGGAGCATAAATGTTCGCCAGAGTTAAGGGTCTGCCATAAAACAATCCAACTAAGATAAAATTCTACCCTCCTGATCTTGATATTTATGCAGTAGAACAAAGGATGACCCTCTTCTAAAGGAAATTTCCACTCCATTATGTCTTGATGGCCCAGAATTTAGAAAATGTTGGTCATAGTGTAAGTGCGATAGGTTGGGCTTGCTAGTTCTTTTAAAATGCGTCTCTTGGATCATCACTATATATATATGCTTTTTAAAGAAATCATGAAACGCTATAGAGCGTTTCTGTGGAGATAGAAAGCCTTTAACATTCTGTGAAGCTATCTTAAGTTGACTTACTATGGGATGTTGTGCCATTGACACTGACTTCTTGGTGAGGTAACTAGTGTTAGGTAGAGAGGGTGTTTAGTTTGTGGCTAAGGACAACTGCTACTGCTCCTGTGCGGTTACAACTGGAGGAGGTTGTTACTGCTGCAAATGGGAAATACTCTGTATCAAAAACAAACACTGATTCAAATGAACAATCAAGAGTTAAAGCTAAGGGGATAATTCAAGAAAAGAGGAGATAGGAATGAGAGTAGAGAAGGGCAGAGTAGAAGAAGAAAGGAATGTTTGACAAGTAAAGAAATAAGACAGAAGGGGGGAGTTCGGCCCAACGGAGCGCCCCCTAACAGGCATACAAGCAGTACAAATGGCTAAGTAACACTTGGATGTTGGAACATCGTTATGGGGGACAGTAAACATACGATCTAGATCAACATTAAACAACATAACAATCAATGACATTCAGAACAGTTGCTACCTAAAATATGCTAAAATAACAATAACATATCAACAGCGTGAGGCACATGGTTAGTTCCTTAAAGACTGTCCGCGAGACCCTGAGAAGGTCATGGCTGAAGTTCCTGGGGAGAACTAATATAGGTCCGAGGGAACCTATTCTTACATTTAGACAATTTGGATCAATAACTAATTGCTAACAAATAAAACTTGAACATATAAACATATATTAAACTATAAGTGCTTGCTAACTTTCCATTTATAGCATTGGTCAGTAAAGCAGTTGGACCCATACTCGATGGGCCTATATTAACAGGAGTCTCTCATATTGAAAGTCAATTTCAGCAGATATGTAGTAATTTACTGGTTATAAGTACCCTGTTTTCGATACTCACTGTGAACCAGTAGGCATAGATCATCTTGTAATGTATCAGGCGTTGTCTGTTAGATAAGGTGGATCAGGACTCTGTCTCTTTCTCGGCTGCTTACTAGCAATCTCAGACCACAACTTTCTCTGCAGACCTGATGATAGTGATGCATTCCTCAGCTTTGAAGGCTCAGGCAACTCAGGAAGAGGGAGGTTGAGCTGTTTGCAGAAGCCTGGAATGTCGGCGGGGTTATGGACATTAATGGAGTTTCCCATCCTTCATGACCTGTACGGACACAGGAAAACCCCATCTGTATGGAATCTTTAGTGAGCGAAGGTGATTGGTAAAAAAGGCAAATTCTCTTCTAAGCTGTAAAGTTCGCACCGATAGGTCTTGCAATATTTGAATTTTAGCTCCCATAAAAGAGACAGTTGATTGTGCTCTGGCTAATTGAAGGATTTTTTCTCTGTCTCTATAGCTTTGGAAACATACAATAATGTCTCTAGGAGGTTGGTTGTCCTTGGGTTTTGGCCGAAGAGCGCAGTGGGCCCTTTCAAGAGGAATCTCCTCAATTACTCTCTGGTTAGCGACAGCTAAATACTGGAACAGGTTCTGCAGGTGAACAGGGATATCGTCCCTGCCTATGGTTTCCGGCACCCCCCGAAATCTGAGGTTGTTTCTCCGCGTTCTATTTTCTACATCGTCCAGTTCATTCTCCAGATCTACAATCTGGGCCTGCTGTGTTTCAATAGAGTGAGACATGTCAGCTATATCTTTGGATAATTCCTCTCTATCCACTTCCAGAGTTTCCACACGGTGACCCAATTCATTGATATCCTTCTTGAAGTCAGCACATTCGGATTTGATGCAAAGCTTTACTTGGTTTATGAGGGCTTCCATTGCTTTAAGGGTCACTGGTTCTTCTGCAGTAGGCCCGGGAATATTGGGTGAGGGAGAGGGTGCCTGGGATGCCTCTAAGCTATCCGGCGTGGATTTATCATCGCTTCCTATCTGTGGAGCCTCCGCTCTTTTTTGGTCAATCAGCGATTTACAGTGTTAGCTGTGCTGCCTGACTTTAAATTCTTGTCCAGTTTAGAGTTTTTACGCATCGCCATTGCAATGGTCCTGCGTTGGGTATGCAAACCAGAGAGGATGTCAGAGGCAATTATGTGAGTGGGCTGTGCCCAGCTGCGATGGTAGCTAGCTGCAAAACTTCAGAGTGGTCTTAAAATAACATAGGCTGTGACATTAAGTTGGCTTTACCAGCCGCGTGGAAGGATAGGGCTCTCTGTTTTAATGTGTAGCTCCGTATAGGTATTTATGTGGTTAGAAAAAAGAATTTGAGCAAGGAGCATAATTTATGACCACAACAGCGCACTATGCTTGAAATCTTCAGAGGAGAAACAAGTCCACTATTCTTTACCACCTTCCGCACTTAATACCATTCCCCACAAAATTTGTTAGGTAGTTTGGGCACAAGGTGCGGGCATAGGGGGGTCAAGTGAGCATGTGGTAAGTCCCAGAGCTGAAAGTTCAGCTCAGAGTTTGATCAGGCTATATATGAATGCTGCAGCATGTGATGAAAAGAAAAAGTGGTATTGCAAGGCAGATGCATGAGCTGCAGCTGTTAACTTATAATCCGTTTGTCATTTTATTATAAAAAGTGCTTAATACAGAACGATGGTGTTCTTGTGAGAGGTGCACAAAGTCAGCATAGTCTCTTACCCCCCAAAATGGTGTTCAGTGGGAATAAAAAGGTGCGTCACGCTTCCAATCCCATCCTGAGATGCAGGCTCCGGGTGCAGGTCAGCTTTTCCCACCAGACCGGGGGTCGTCTAACAGCAATCCACAGTCTATCTGTGTCCAGATGGGCTCTGCTGGTTAAAGCCCTTTTGTCTCGGCGTTCCCCGTCAGGAATCTAGAAGTGCCCCAGGTCCTGTGTGTGCCCTGCGAGAGGGCTCCACTACAGCTGATTCAGGAGCTTTGGCTTGGTGCGGCCATTCAGCACGCCTGCATGCTCCGTTCCCCGAATTTATTGATTTTTATATATTGAAGGAAGATGATTAGTAGTTTTTTTTTTTCTTCATTTTTTTTGAGTGCCAATAGTCCATACACCATTATCCCACATGATTTTGGTGTGGAGGCCATTAAATATTTCCTTATGGAACAATACACAGGACTGCTGATCCAGTTTACATGGTTGCAACTAGTTTCAGCATCTTTAATAAACAAAATATTGGTTTAGATTATATGGTTGTAATTTGAGCAACTACTGAACACAAATTGTGTGAAGGGATTGGATACATAAATTATATATATTAAAGCACTGGATTTCAAACCTGCCCTCAGGCCCTCCTAACAGGCCACATTTTAAATGGACACTGAACCCAATTTTTTTCTTTCGTGATTCAGAGCATGCAATTTTAAGCAACTTTCTAATTTACTCCTATTATCAATTTTTCTTCGTTCTCTTGCTATCTTGTTTTGGAAAAGAAGGCATCTAAGCTTTTTTCTTGGTTCAGAACTCTGGACAGAACTTTTTTATTGGTGGATGAATTTATCCACCAATCAGCAAGGACAACCCAGGTTGTTCACCAAAAATGGGCCGGCAACTAACTTACATTCTTGCATTTCAAATAAAGATACCAAGAGAATAAAGAAAATTTGATAATAGGAGTAAATTAGAAAGTTGCTTAAAATTTCATGCTCTATCTGAATCAAAAACTGGAGCACAGGTGAAATAATCAGCTGATTAGTAACAATGGTTATTAACCTACTCTCAGCCAAGGTAATCCTGAAGCCCTGGCTTGTTGGGGAGGCCTGAGTACAGGTTTGTAAACCAGTATCCTAAAGGGACAGTAAATGTTTTTTTGTGCTATAACTGTGCAGCATGTGCACAATTAGTTACTTCAAGCATATCCTCAAAGTCTCCTTCCTGTCTTTGCATTATTTTTTAAGCTGATTCACAATCACAAATTCAAAAAATTAAAAATCACAATGCACTTCAATGTAACATGCTCCAAGAGGTGGATAAATCAGCCAACAGGTTTATGAAGCTGAACAGCACAATCAAGCAAGTTGTGGCTGAAAAACAACTCTCTAACACGTTTTTAGAAAAACAAAAACAAAAAAAAAACACAGAGCCAGAAAGGAGTGCTGAGAAATATGTGTTTTTACAAGGTGAGGCTATCATCTGCTATCGGCTATCAACTGATGAGAGTAGCCTGGGAGAAAAAAGAAATTTGAACTTGAAGACATGAAAAACAAATTTGACAAAAACCTGGGATTCCAAAGAGGGTGTTCCTAGGATTAATTTCCACAGGGAACAGGGCTAGCGAGGGTAACTCAGACTGGACCTAAGGCCTTAGCAAGCTGAGAAAGGCAACAATTAGATTCAGGAAGGGGTCTTGAAAAGTAATCAAAAAATATACATAGGGGTGGACGCACCCTGCAATGTGCCAACAGTCAAAAAAACTATATCTATGAAATATGTAAAGAGAAAGAAGCATATGACATATACATCAGATGCCAAAGTATGACACAGGTTGCACAAAAGCTTTAACCCTTTAATGCCGTTAGGACGTTGTATTTCGTCAGAATTTTGCTGGACTTTAGCTCCGAAGGATGAAATACAACGTCCTAACCGCTTGGCTTTCCTGAAGCCACTGGCGCTTCCCTGATGGGATTGCGGTCTGGAGGGTGTGCCTAGCATCATAGGGACGCCCCCCTCACGGGATTCCATCATTGAAATCTCGTGATCACGTGCACGGTCGTGAGATTTCAATTGGTTTACATCAGAACAGTTGTTCTGATGTAGACAAGTTAACCCCGGCACAAAAGGGTTAAAGTTAAATGCTTTAATTATTTTTGTATAAACAACACCATGTGTACTTTTTAGGAGCTCAGGATATCATATGGATACTGTGCACTGTAAGAAATCATCAAAGTAAGTATTGACTAACAGATACATGTAAAACTAGATACATTTGCTAGATTGAGAGTTCATAAAAGTGCAGGAAAAAAAAATGACCAGGTCAAATCTAGTTGAGCTCTTAGTGCTCAAAAACAACAGCAAACGTAATTATCACAACTTGGACCAGCGTTCACTTAGTATAGATACACGCTCCAGAGTCCTTCATTATATCCTTAGCGTTAGCGCACTGGTAGTGTCAGGCACTTTCAATTCTGGTTACACAGGGTATATGGTCACATACCATAATTTCTGGAACTCCTTCTTTCACAATACAACTGCAGGCTACTCCGTTTCCACTTTGTACATACAGCTCCAACCGCTGTTAGTGAAGGGGTACTTCCATTCCTTATATGTGTATGTGCAGTCGCTGTCCCTGCAGGTTGAGCCTGGTCCACATGAATTATCAAACACTAGTGTGTCGATGTAGCTTACTTGCAGTCAGAATGTTCACGCCAGGATGACGCATTTTCACAAACGCTGGCTTAGTGACCATCTTGTATATAGAGATTTAATGGGACAGTAAAGCCAAAATTAATCTTAAATTGATAGAACATGATATTTTAATATCTTCTTGATGGCATCAAAGTGTTAACATCGAAACTATGTCACAAGATCGTCAATGCAATCACAGGATTTGATCATAGGGCACTGGGTGCAGTGTGATATGGGTATATCAAAGCGAAAATGGTGGGGAGTGGGAAACAGGGCTGAGAAGGCTGTTGCACAGTGACGAGGGATAGTTGTAACTTGGTAGGAAAAGAAGATGGCTGTAGTAAAAATGGTACCAAAATTTCCTGCTTTTATTGTGTACCCTCTTTTATTGTGTAGTGAGCGGGATAGGAGTGAATTGTGTAAAACACTCACATGTAATTATGAGCAAATCAGACAGAGGTGTATCCGTCCTCTGCGCCATGGTGTGGAGCCAGAATATCTTGGCTCCGTGATGAATAGCCTCGGGCTGGACTGGTCGTTATTCCCGATTACTGAATTATAAAATGTATATCTATCAAGGGGTCGGAGCTTGCCACGATACAGGGAAGCTGCACTTTCAGAAAGCTCCGTGGACCAAGTGCATTTTTATATACTTTTTGGGGTATTAAATAACTCCTTACTCGCACATTCCTCATACCTAACCCTAAAGCTTTTACCCGAGTAATGGACTATAAAGAAAAAACTTGTTATATTAGGTGATTAGGCGATTTTTCTCCTTTTTTTTGGTGCCCAGCAGCGACGAAAGGTTACTTCCGGTGTCTCTATGGACCATATTTGGCGCCATTGGGCAAGAGCTACTGTTGTTAGTGGACCACTACCTCCACAAGCCACCCTCACTTCACATCTTACCAGATTTCCAAGATTTTGTGAGTCATCTGATCACAGAGGTTACAGGAGGCACAGTGGAGAGCGGGTACAGGTGGTAAGCAGTTTTATTTTCCACACATCCACCTCTGGCTCTCTGGGCTGAGGTTACCTTTACCCTCCACGGCCCTCCAGTCATTCACCAACCTTCCTACTGGTCTCCCCGGAACATTCTATGACATCTCTCACTGTTTTAGCTGCATGAGCAAATATTTGAAGACTGCAGCTCACAAGGCCTATCCGTACCCTGAAGTCTCATAATCACCAGTTTGGAATCTAACCCTTGGCCCTGGGATCACAGGGGATAATACTATGTCATAATATTCTCTTACAGCCTGGCCATACTCCCATAGATCAACATTGAGAGCACCTTACTATTCTACTTAAATGGATAGCAGATAGTGTGGGGAAACAACCAATAAAAAAGATAAAGAAGAAAAATAGAGAGAAATAGAGAATACATTGCTACTCATTGGGAGCTGTTTACTACACCTACGGCTATACTCTAAGCTGGTGCATCCAGATTTGTGAGTTGGGATCACAGCAACATACTGTAGCCTCAGTGTGACTCTACACACTTGACTCTCTCCAGCTTCATAGGCAGAGCTGCAAGCTTATCTCACATAGACCCTTACTCTCCCACTCTGCCGTGGATTTCAGAGATTGGCCCAAGGACTTTACCTTTAAATAACTGATTCACAATAAGGAGATGTCAAGCATCTTCTCACTGTAGTCCCCTGTTCTCTCTCCTCCCTTTCCTGTCGGCCCTTATTGCCTACGGGTCATACCCCAAGTTCCTTTTCCATAATCCGCTCAGAATAGAGCACATTCGCCAGGAGGGAGACAGCCTACCAGTAATCTTCCTGGATCTTTAACAGGTCATCTTCTGAGAAATCCTACACATAATTGTTACCATTTTCAAGAAGCACACCCCTCTTATATGATGGTGTTCTAAGCTTACGGCCTGGAGGGGTGCCAGGTCTATTTTCTCCATCTACCATCTGACACAGCAGTCATCTCTACTAAAGATGAGAGTATAGTCTGACACTTCACAGTGCTTATTCACCCCAACATGGCTCATTCCCAGAAAAAGAAACCTAAACACACTGACGTCCCACAACGGACACTTTCAGATCACTTTTCTAGGAAAGCTATGTATGAGCAAGACATGTCAGACGAGGACTCTAGAGAATCGATAATCACCATGAGAGGAACTCATAGAGCCACGGGTCACTCCAGCGAGAGATCTGCTAATTTCTATGCCTCTATACTAGACTCTATCAAGGAGTTATCGGACAAGATGGACTCCCACCATTCATCACTCAAACAGGAACTTAAAGCGTCAGTTTCAGAACTTAAAAGAGATATCTCCTCCCTGGGTGAAAGAACAGAAACTCTGGAAAAGAAACAGGAGGATCTCCACTTGGATCATTCCAATCTTCTTGCCTATACTCAGTCTCTCACAGAAATGATTTCAGATCTAGAATCCAAAATGGCAGACCTGGAAGATAGGTCACGCCGTAACAACATAAGAATACGAGGCATACCAGAGGATATCGGGACTCCTGATCTTACTAAATATTCGATGGATCTCTTCAGAGAACTTTTGGGACCCATGCAAGAACAGGAAGCCCTCATGGATAGGGCACATCGGGCTCTCCGACCTAGAAATTCACCCTCAGGGTCTCCTCGAGATTTAATCGTTAGAATGCATTATTACGAGTTCAAAGAAAGGGCTTAATTCCAGAACAAAAATCTAAAAGATCCATTCCAGGCTGTCCAGCTTTTTCCAGACTTGTCCTCACATACCTTATCTAGGAGGCGATCTTTCCAACAAGTAACCCAATGCGTTCGCCAAAACAACATAAAATACAGATGTGAGTTTCCAGTCAAGCTTTTTTTTTTCTGAATAGAGGATCGCTCATACTCCATTTCCACTCCAGACCAGGGGACTAAACTCCTTCAGTCCCTGAAACTATTCCATCCATCGAATCAACCTCAAGATACAGTGGAACGAACAGAGAAACTTAACACCACAGCTCCAGTGTGGCATCCCTTGCCACAAAGATTCAGCTACCAAACCAAGAGAAAGGACATTCCTACATCTAATGATGACCCCTGACTCGAGCAGATGAAAGAATAACACTTTGAAACTTGTTCCTCGGACAACATCTAGTTGTCCCTCTCTCCTTGTAACACCTTGTTTTCTTTTTTTTTCTTTTTGGCTCCTGAGTACGGAGGTCCAGGGCAGTTCCATGATCTAGGACTATCACCGATAGATTCATAGACGAGTGGTAATGTGCTTGGCATAAAACATTTGACTGTTTATAAAGTTATTTCAGCCTGGATCCTGTTTTCCTATGTTTTATGTTTTAGCCCTTGCTTTACAGTGAAAAGTATATAATTGTTACTTGTGTTTATAAAAATGTTATTGCTCTCACTAAATGTGTTCCCATCCACATGCATCCCCTCTACATATTAGCCTAGGTACATGTCTGTAGATTACTCCTTAGATCTCTCAGTGGAAGGTAATTCTACCGTCTCAAACATTACAGATGACTGTAGCTGTCCGAACACTATACATGTTACTATCCCAGTTGGTAGTTCCATAGCCAGACTTTACACTAGGCCTCAGAAGATTTTGAGTACACTCTATACTCTTCTCTCATTATAGAAGAGTCACCCCCAGGGGACTCTATAGAAATATATGTTTAAATAGAGCGACCATCATGTACCCCACCTATCTTATTCAGTCACCCTGTTATTATACCGTAGAGATTATACACTTTGCAATTAAACATTATACCCTACTGCTCTATAAAACATGCAATAGACAACACTACAGGTCCTATTATCACTTTAACCTTTACCCAATATATCCTGCGCACCTGTATTTACATGTGGCACTCATGATGTCCGAACTATATATATATATATATATGTAATTATGTATTTTTTTGCACTGGTGGAATGTCCTTGGGCAGAAATTATTGAATGCAATATCTGTCAATTTTAGGTTTTCTTTTTTTTTTTGTCTTCTGATGATACATTATCCTAGCCTCTACAAGACGTTTTACAACTTTCACCCCAGGGGGAGACCCCTCCCCTTTCCTGGCACCCTCCCAGCTATGTCAAGTCAAGTTACAAAATACTTGTTGTTTTTTTTTGTTTTTTTTCTCTTATTTAATCCTATATTCACATAGTCCATTACATATTAGTTCAATACTGACCCCTGTAGCATTTAGTCCACTATAAAATCATATATATATATATTGCTCAGTGCACCCCCGCCTGCATTCTAATTTAATTACACTTGCAACTCCCGCCTCCCCATCCCTTATATCCTTAACCCCTTTCTAGCGGCTCTCACCCGCTGATTTCCCCTCCCCCCCTTGCTCCTCTCATACATATTGGTATATAACTTTTATAATATAGTAAAATGAGAAACAAATTAAGTAACTTAGGGCACCCTGGTTTAGATTTGCTCTGATGACCAACAGAGTTAGCCCCTCCTTTAAAAGATGTTCAATTTATGTATCATAGCCACTCTGACCCTATAACTGTTATCAGAGAGTAAATATGTTCACATTTATATATGTATCCTATTAAGTTAATCAGTATACCTGCCCTAGGTTATGTATTTCATATAAATGTTTAAGCACATATTCATCCCTGCGTGGATATCAAACTTGCTGTTGTATAATACCAACTTTCTCAATAAAAACTTGTTTAAATAAAATGTATATCTATCTATCTTAATGGAGGGGGTGTGCCGCCACTTCCTGTATTTAAAGTGACTCCCGGTCTTTATGAGTATAACCCTCTGAGGAAGAAGGATTTATTTGATAAGCCTTTGAAACGCATTAGGGATTGATTCTCACCTAAACTTTACACCAGCAGTTTGCTGGACTTTGCTGGTTATTAAACCGGAGCTTTTTTAATAACATTTTACTCATTATTGGATTGACGTTTTTTGGACTGTGTATTTTTTGTATTCTTGCACACATCCTGGAACTGCCCTTTGGAGGATCTCTGTGACCATTCCTGTGTATAACATACCTCATATTGTTTGAGGATATTTCATGTGAGTGGTTTAACTATATGCTGTGTGTTTTTATTTTGTATAATAAAAATCAATATTACACTATATCAGCTTTTCTCTATTCTATGGGAGGAAGAAACTACAGAGGAACACCTACTCCAAGAGGTGCATGATACGTCACTGACTTCTACCTATACACATTGGATTTCTACCACCCTCTACTAGTTGCGGCAACTTACCTCATCAGATTGAGGTAAGTTCTGGTAAGGGGAATACTATTCCATCCAGTTATCCTATTGAACTCTTCGTTTTACAGAAATAACTTTTATCAATATTGCCTTTAAATCATTTTATTTTATTCTATTATTCTTTCCTCATGTTTTATGTTTTAGTATAGAAATCACATGCGCTGTTGACCCCTCAATTCTTATATATATATATATATATATATATATATATATTTATATACAGTATACAACAGAAGTGAGTACACCCCAGTGCAATATCACTCAAATTATTCAAAATTGTATAACCTAACAGTAACTGCATTACGTCTACATTTTACAGTAGGGTATTTGCTCTTATGTAAAATTTAAAACTAACAGTTTAGATTTACTATATTAAAAATACCGGCCATAAAGCAGGAAATCAATGCAACAAAAGTCAGTGCACCTTTCATTACTGAGATTCAAATCTTTTATTTTTTTCAATACTTTGCATGTCCACCTTTATTTTTGATGACAGACTCAATCCTCCTTGGCATGGAGGAAACCAGTGTCGTACACATGTCTGGAGAGATGTTTTGCCCTTCTTCAGAGATAATTTTTTTCTCTTGAATGTTGAATTCTCATCTTCATTATTGTAGCCCATTACTGACTATGCCACCATTGGATGGGGTGAACAGGGCACCAGCCCCAACTCCCACACAATGTAATTTAGGTGCTGGGGAATAATGAGCATGGACAGGGGCAGCTGGACCTCCTATTGGTATAACCCTTGCTACTAATAAACAGAGTAATCTAGAAAAATAGCTGCCAGCTAATGTTGCTCTATTGATTGGCTAATGAGCTTCCAGTCTTAACTATAGTGGGCATGATTTTTTCACTGATTGGCTGGCATATGTAGTTCACATAGGTGGATGTTGAGCAAGTGAGCTAGTGTTAATGCAGAGGAAAGAAAATGGTGTTCATTCAAGGAGAATGTAAAATTTGTGTTAATAATATAATGGTGAGGACATTGAGGACACTTAAAATTACAAGTGACCCAGAAAGAGTCAGAAGCATGAAGGATAGCAGTACTTGGAGCAAGAATAGATGAAAGAACTGTTTAGGGCAAAAAGCTGAACTTCGAATACTGCAATTGCGTTAACGTATACTCCCATAGACTTCAATGTAGCAGGAAAACTGGAAAACGAACCCAATAACGTTTATTCAAATGTGCTCAATCTGACATGAATTATGAATATTTCACTTTCCAGTATTCTTCACATAGAATAATATGTTCTATTTATTCTTAAATAAATATTTATATAATGCTTCAGACTTGAAAAGGAAGACATTCTTCCGAAAGCTTGTCCTCTTATAAATATATAGTTAGTCCAATAAAAAAGTATCATTGCTCAATGCAATATTCTTGTTATTTTGAGATATATATATATATATATATATATACACACACACAAAGAGAGAAGCACACTCACAGGAATGAGCAATTGGCTCAATACTATTGTTAGCCTGTTCTATGGCGATTTACCACCTGGGTGCAGCTTTTTTTTAGCCCAGTAATGCTTTTCACAGAAAAGAACTTTCCTGTAGTATATCAGTCTGATCCCGCCTATTACGGTCAGTCCAGTGCTGAAATACCAGTCAATTCCTCTCTGAACAAGGAACACAGCAACCCCAGACGATCGTTTCAGCCTTCATTGGGCCTCGTCAGTGAAGTGTAGCCATATCCTCTAAGCACACTGAGCAAGGAGTCCACGTCTGGTTTCCCCTTTTTCCCATAGGGAGACTAAATACACACAGAGAGAAGCACACTCACAGGAACGAACAATTGGCTCAATACTATTGTTAGCCTGTTCTATGGCGATTTACCACCTGGGCCAAAATGATCGTCTGGGGTTGCTGTGTTCCTTGTTCAGAGAGGAATTGCCTGGTATTTTGGCGCTGGACTGACCGTAATAGGCAGGTTCAGACTGATATACTACAGGAAAGTTCTACTCTGTCAAAAGCATTGCTGGGCTAAAAGATCGCCATAGAACAGGCTAACAATGGTATTGAGCTGGTTGTTCGTTCCTGTGAGGGCATTTCTCTGTGTATATATATATATATATATATATATACACACACACACATATATATATAATACTTTTTGGTAAAATATCTATCTATATATATATATTTATTTATTATATAAGGGTATAGATTATACAGATATATAAAATATAGGAATATCTATTTTAAAATACTTAGATATAGACACAAAATAATATATCAGCGCTAATCAACTAAAGAACTCCTATACAAATCTAAAAAGGTTGTATAGTAATGGTCAAAAATTATAACAATTAAAAATACTCAATCTGGTTCTATAGGACAAACCTAAACAATCTAAATCAAATGCATATAAGCAATAATCGTAATAATATCAATGATATAGGTGAGATATTAAAAATAACATCTATGCCAAAGAATACCTAAAAAGTCCAAATGTATTCAAATGCAAAGTCCCATACAAAGATGAGCCGATTTTCAAATTGTGAGATGGTTTTTAGGAATCTTCCAAGTAGATGCTGCTTCTCATTTGATGATTTTTTCTGATCACCCGGGTGAGCAAAACTAGGACAAAAGGAGTAAAAGAAGCGCAAAAACAGTCTTGAGTAATTTATTCAGTACAAAGAAATAAATAAACATAGAAACTTACACTCAGGTAAGCGTAGACATTCCCCAAAACACAGTATAATACAGTCAAGGCCAGCGGCAGTCTGGGTCCCACTTGACAAACAAAACGTCCGTGATGGAATCAAGCTGCCAACGACAAGTCGGCGTCTGACGTCAGTAAGGAGCAGGATTCGGAGCGTCCCCCTTCAGGTAGATTCCTCTCAGGCTGCACAACTGTAAGTGAAGACTGACTACAAACCCCAGAATATTCCTACACGTTTCGTTCGGAACTCGGCCAAACTTTATCAAGGGTAAGGTTAGAGTAGTGTTCAAGTGATAAAGGCACATATTGAGCAAAAATAGGCTGCTTCTAGGGTGGTAACTAGCTATAGAACACACAGTCAATGGAGGAAGCCACCACCATAAGGTGCACGGCCTCCTCCACGCCGCATGTAATGGTGTGTGGTAATGTTGACATGAATAGGGTACCACGGGTGTGGACCTGGTTTGTGTTCTTACCACCCCTGCTCCTATATTGGTCACCCATTTTTTCAGTGCCCCCTAGAAGCCCAAGAAGGACTTGTGATGGACAGCCCATAATGGTCCCTTGAGTGGTAGCACATGTTCCTTATGAGAAAGGTTACTTTTATACACATCTGATTCCATTGTTGGGAATAGAGATGGTGTATAGATCATGCAAGTTTTACAATCTGGAGGATTGGTTTTACTTTTTATGTTTTATTTTTATTTTTAGTTCCTATTTTTAGTTGTTTAATTTTATTTGGTATTACTATACACCTTAGGTTACATGAATAGGAGGGTAAACTTCCATAATGATACCTTAACATATGTGGGTTAAACTTTAAATTTTATTCCTACTGAGATTTGATTGGTCATGTAGGTTAGAATGTGAAATTATTTGTTTTAGTTTAAATAGGATATTGTGTGAGGCTGGTATATATGGCAACTGTTTTATTTAATGTTGGTCATTTTCCTGAACTAGTCAAACATGATACTAAGTGTGGAGATATATGTAAATAAGTGGTCCTATATATGCAATTCAAAGGAATTCACTAATATGGTATATTCCTATAGGTCACATTTTACATTACTGATTTGAATGGCTATGATAATACACACTGAGCACATGTTAAATTTACACATAACATATTGTGCCTATGAGATTGGCTAATTAAGGTGTCACTCAGGATAGGTGACGTCACTTCCGGCATTACGCTGAAGATGACAATCCAGTGGCATATGTTGGGGCATAACATCCTGCTCTATCTCATACTGGGGTAATTTCAATTTAGCCTTGTTTCTCCTTAATGGCTGACATGTAACGTAGACACAGTTAATATATGAATGTACACGCAATACTCTAGTCTTTTCGCTAAACCGGAAATAGTGTGACTTCCGGTATCTTGGAACGCATATGCGTTCCACACTCGTTCACAATTTTTACCCACTACGCATTAGGTGTGCATTGATTAACTACAAGTTGAACATTTATTAACTTAATATATAATAAGCTTGGGACACAGGCACTAATTCTTTCACATGAAAGTTGAATGATTATTGTATGTTGATGTTCTTTGTATATACGCATGGCGTGCGTTCAACCTATACACATGGGAACTAGACTATGGGACACAGGTGTTTGTTGTGAGTATTTGCATAATTGTGTGATACACTATATTTTGAATTGTTTTGTCACTGTTTTTTATTCTGATGAAGGGGTCTGTGTGAACCCCGAAACGTAAATAAACCTTTAGCCTTTTTGGTTAACCCACTATTGAGAAGTCCTGAGAGTGCTTTCTTCCAGTGTGATATATATATATATATATATATATATATATATATATATATATACACATATTTAGACGTGTGTGTATGTATGTACCTCTATGTTAAAGGGACAGTCTAGTCAAAATTAAACTTTCATGATTCAGATAGGGTATGCAATTTTAAATAACTTTCCAAATGGCTTTTATCATTAAATTTGCTTTGCTCCCTTGGTGGTATTTTTGAATAGCTAAACCTAGGTAGGCTCAAACTGATTTCTAAACCGTTGAAAACCACCTCTTAGCTCAGAGCATTTTGAAAGTTTTTCACAGTTAGACAGTACTAGTTCATGTGTGTCATATAGATAACATTGTGCTCACTCCCGTGGAGTTATTTAGGAGTCTGCACTGATTGGCTAAACTGCATGTCTGTCAAAAGCACTGAGATAAGGGGGTAGTCTGCAGAGGCTTAGATACAAGGTAATCACAGAAGTAAAAAGTATATTAGTATAACTGTGTTGGTTGTGCAAAACTGGGGAATGGGCAATAAAGGGATTATCTATCTTTTTAAACAATAACAATTCTGGTGTAGACTGTCCCTATAAAGGCCTTTGTATGGAATAAGATTGCTGTCAAAAAGGCAAGAATGTGTGATTCTTTATCATTGTACATAAATTGGGACATAATACAAATGAAAATTTTCAAATACATTTTTTTTTTTAGAATGCAAATCTTTAATTACAAATAATTTTTTTTGGAAGTACAATTTTATTTTTTGCAGTACAATCTTTGTTTGGACATGCAATACATTTTTTTCTTTTTGAAGCACAATTCTTTTTTTGGAATTACACTTCTAGCAAGTATCAAAACACTGTAAAAAATAAACCTACTTCCAATTTTGCTAAAGGACTTGTGATGTCATAGCATTCAGTTCAAAAGTTTGCCTGGGAACTATTAAAATCAATATTCCTTTTCATATTATAAAACAAGGCAGAATAAGCACTTTGGGTATGTGAACTTTTAAGTGACTTGTTACTGCAGATCTTTATCAAATTGTGTGTAAATATTTTTATAAACTGTCAGATGTATTTATTATATTATTATGAGCAACAGTTATGTTGAAAAAATAATTCAGTTGCACTATGTCTGTCTATAAGGTATATCTGTATGTGTTTCTGTCAAATAGGTCAGGGGCGTATCATGGCCTAGGCCAACAAGGCCCGTGCCTAGGGCGGCAGCTTTGAGAGGGGCGGCAGATTTGGGAGGGCGGAAAGCACCATTCACAATCATAATTATCATATACATAAGGCTTATGATAGATTATCCCGGGCCAGACGCGCTTGCGGTGCGCACATTAAAAAGACTGAACTGAAGAGACTGAGACACATATTTGGTAAGTGTCCCCCACTGACACCAATGCTTTTATTGTTTAGACTCTACTCAGTGACTCAGTCTCTCACTCAACACAAATTAGTGGCTGCGCTGCAGCAAGTCAGTTAATTTACTTTATGCACGCGCACGCCACAACATCACCATGCTGCCATGAATCGGCACAGCGTGAAAAATGTAGCCGGCCAGTCTCACAGAAGTCAGGTATGTAATCACACTGGAAGTCGCAGCGCTATAAGAAAAAAATAAGTGGCTCCCGGTCCCGCCTCAAGCAAAGAGAAGAAGAAACTATATACAGTTAAAATGAAGTGTTTATTCAAGTACAGACTGTACTTGAATAAACGCTTCATTTTAACTGTATATAGTTTTTACTTCATCTTCTTCTCTTTGATGGAGGCGGGACCGGGAGCCACTTATTTTTTCTTATAGCGCTGCGACTTCCAGTGTGATTACATACCTGACTTCTGTGAGACCGACCGGCTACATTTTTCACGCTGTGCTGATTCATGGCAGCGTCACAGCGTGCATAAATAAACTACAGTCAGTACCAGTCCGGTAAGTTAGCAGATAATGCTGAGGGGAAGGGAATATTAACAAGATGGGACCCTGCACCTTGAAAATGATAGAGCCGTACCGTACTAGTTAAGCTCCTGGACCTAAGTGACAAGTTACTCTCCTTCCTGATAAGCCATGCCTGGTTGTGGGGCATATTTAAATACATAGCCGATAGCCCTTACAGTACCTGCTATTACACAAATATCTGTCTGTGGTAAGGTTTGTATACCGCGGCAGAGTCAATTTCTAGCTGGAAATCAGTACATATGGACTTTCTGCCTTAAAAGGGATTTGCAGTAAAAAAAAGGCTTGCATGTAGCATTATATATATATATATATATATATATATATATATATATATATATATATATATATATATATATATATATATATATATATATATATATATAATATAAATAAGTATGCAGCTGCAAGCCTCTTTTTAGTGCACAAATCCCCATTAAGGCAGAAAGTCCATATGTACTGATTTCCAGCTAGAAATTGACTGTGCAGTGACAGATATATTATATATATAGCCTTCCTCTATTTAAAAAAAAAAAATACAGGGACATTGCATTTAACTAATGCTGCAGACACTTTTTTTTTCTTTTTTGTTGTATCTCTTTATTTAGTAATAAAAAATATGCTGTGTCCCTTCACTGGTTGTTTTAGTTATCTCACCCTCCTGCCTTCCTCTCCCTCCCTCCTCTCCATCCCTTCTCTCCCTCCCTCCCTTCTCTCCCTCCCTCCCTTCTCTCCCTCCCTTCTCTCCATCCCTCCCTTCTCTCCCTCCCTCCCTTCTCTCCCTCCCTCCATTCTCTCCCTCCCTTCTCTCCCTCCCTTCTCTCTCTCTCTTCCTTCCTCCCTCCCTCCCTTCTCTCTCTTCCTCCATTCTCTCTCCCTCAATTCTCTCTCCCTCCCTTCTCTCTCTCTCCCTCCATTCTCTCTCTCCTCTCTCTCTCTCCCTCCCTTCTCTCTCTTTCCCTCCCTTCTCTCTCCCTCCCTTCTCTCTCTCCCTCCCTTCTCTCTCTCCTTCCCTTCTCTCCCTCCCTCCCTTCTATCCCTCCCTCCCTTCTCTCCCTCCCTCCCTTCTCTCCCTCCATTCTCTCTCTCTCTCTCTCTCTTCTCTCTCCCTTCTCTCTCTCCCTCCCTTCTCTCTCTCTCTCCCTCCCTCTCCCTTCTCTCTTTCTATCTCTCTCTTTTTCTCTCTCCCTCCCTTCTCTCTCTCTCTCTCTCTCTCTCTCTCTCTCTCTCTCTCTCTCCCTTCTCTCTCTCTCCCTCCTCTCTCTCTCCCTCCCTCCTCTCTCTCTCCCTCCCTTCTCTCTCTCCCTTTTCTCTCTCTCTCTCTCTCTCTCTCTCCCTCCTCTCTCTCTCCCTCCCTTCTCTCTCTCTCCCTTTTCTCTCTCTCTCTCTCTCTCTCTCTCTCTCTCTCCCTTCTTTCTCTCTCCCTCTTCTCTCTCTCCCTCCCTTCTCTCTCTTTCCCTCCCTTCTCTCTCTCCCTTCTCTCTCTCTCCCTCCCTTCTCTCTCTCTCTCCCCTCTCTCTCTCTCTCTCTCCCTCCCTCCCTTCTCTCTCTCTTTCTCCCTCCCTTCTCTCTCTCCCTCCCCTCTCTCTCCCTCCCTCCCTTCTCTCTCTATCCCTCCCTTCTCCCTCCCTCCCTTCTCTCTCTCTCCCTCCCTTCTCTCTCCCTCCCTTCTCTCTCTCTCACTCCCTTCTCTCTCTCCCTTCCTTCTCTCTCTCCCTCCCTTCTCTCTCTCCCTCCATCTCTCCCTTCCTTCCTTCTCTGCTTCCCTCCCTCCCTTATCTCCCTCCCTTCCTTAGCTCCCTTTACATTTACTTTGGAATTGTTATGAATAAAATAAAAAATTAATTATTTTACACCTTGACCAAAAAAATATGAATGTGAAAAAAGGCTTAAAACCTGTGTGTGCTGGGGGGGGCAGCAGAATCTTGAGTGCCTAGGGCAGCACAAAACCTAAATACGCCACTGAAATAGGTACATCTATCGGTGTGTCTGTCTATAAGGTAAATCTGTCTGTGTGTCTGTCTATAAGGTATATATGTCTCTGTGTCTGTCTATAAGGTATATATGTCTGTGTGCCTGTCTATAAGGTATATATGTCTGTGTTTCTTTAAAATAGGTACATCTATCTGTGTGTCTGTCTATAAGTTATATCTGTCTGTGTGCCTGTCTATAAGGTTTATCTGTCTGTGTGTCTGTCTATAAGGTTTATCTGTCTGTGTGCATGTCTATAAGGTTTATCTGTCTGTGTGTCTGTCTATAAGGTATATCTGTCTGTGTGCCTGTCTATAAGGTTTATCTGTCTGTGTGTCTGTCTATATGGTATATCTGTCTGTGTGTCTGTCTATAGGGTGTATATGTTTGAAAATTGACTCTGAAAAAGTTCTACTACTCCCATCAAGGGGGAGACATTGAGAGCCACGTTTCCATTCCTGTCACTAGGTCTGAGAGAGTGAAGGGAGTATGGGACGATGGGCATTTAGATTTCCATGAACTCTGTGATATCAGGGCTCTGGAAACAATGGAAGAGGAAGGTAGTGTGGCAGAAGGAGGGGTTGTACAGGTACCATCTTTTAAGTGCAAATCCTCTTTTTATCCCATACAAAATAGAGGACAGGTTCTAGAGAAATTCCAGCAGAGGGTAGAGAGGGACCTCACTACATTATACTACAAGATTGAGAGAGGGAAGCGAAATAACATCTCTATCCATCAAAAAAGAGCTCTGGAAAGCCTGGCCAAAAATGAGGATATAGTGGTGAGGGCCGCTGATAAAGGTGGTACCATAGTGGTACTTAATGCGTCTAGCTTCCGAGAGGAAGCTAACAGACAACTGAGAAATACTGATGATTATGCTGCTCTGCCGGGTGACCCGACGAGGATGTACCAGCGGCAGTTGGCCTCCCTCATAGATGACGGTGTGGAACTGAGGTACGTGGATGCCAATACTCGTGATTACTTGATTGTGTCCAATCCAGCTATTCCAACGTTTAACCATTTACCCAAGGTCCACAAGTCCGTTGACAATGTACGGGGGAGGCCAATTGTCAGCGGCATTGGCTCCCTACTGGAGCACCTGTCGGAGTGGCTTGATCAGGTATTACAGCCATTGGTGAGTGCGTTGTGGAGTTTTCTATCGGATACCAAACATGTATTCAATCTCCTCTCACGTGTGGTATGGAAGCAACACTATATGTGGCTTACGGCTGACGTCAAGTCACTTTATACTTCCATTCCACACGACAAGGGATTATTGGCAATCCGTTTGTTCCTGGAAAGATTATATGGATTGGATTCCGGGTTTGTGGACTATGTGGTTGAAGTAACTCACTTCCTCCTTAGCCACAATTACTTTGAATTTGAGGGGGAATTCTTTCTCCAGAGACGTGGGACAGCTATGGGGGCTATATTTGCCCCCTCCTATGCCAACCTATTTATGGGTTGGTGGGAGCTGTCCCACGTCTATGGAGAGAGAAACCCCCAAAAATCTGGAATCATTTGGTATGGTCATTTTATAGACGATCTCCTATTCATATGGGGAGGTAACAACGTAGATCTGCAGTCGTTTATAGAGAGTTTGGAAGATGAGTCCCTGGGCATACATTTTACTAACGAGATACAGTGTAGTCCCATCAATTTTCTCGATGTGACTCTAAAAGGTATACAGGGTCAGCATATTGTCTCAGAGACCTATCGCAAACCCATCTCTGGCAACTCGTTGTTGCACGCGGAGAGCTGTCATCCTCAAGGGGTATTCAAGGGAGTGGCCAAAGGACAGTTCATCCGCCTCAAAAGGAACTGTAGCGATGCAGGGGTCTACGATAAACAAGCAGATGAGCTAGCCGGGAGATTGAAAGACAGGGGGTATAAGAACTCAGTTATATCCAAGGCCAGAAACACAGTGAAGGGCATACCTAGGGAAAGACTACTACAACCCTCTAAAATGACGAGGGATAAATCTAGTACACTGGACAATGAGGATGGCAAAGTCATCTTTTTGACAGAGTACTCAAGACAATATAGGGATATCTGTCAAATAATAAGAAGGAATTTCAGTATGTTGTCTGCAGATGACAAACTACAGGAAGTAGTAGAAAAGGGCCTAAGGTATTCCTATAAAAGGAACAAAACAATCGGTAATATAGTGGCACCAACAAAGCTTAGAAAGACAGGACCCCCAGCCTCCTCATGGTTGAGCTGTAAGGGTACCTTTCGCTGCCACCACCGTACGTGTGTGGCGTGCGAAAGACTAGTTACAGGAGACCAATTCAACTCACTAATGACAGGTCAGGTATTTAGAATAGATTCCTGCCTGAACTGCAGATCTACATATGTTGTGTATTTGATCAACTGTAGGGACTGTTCTCTCCAGTACGTAGGTCTCACCACTAGGGTGGCCAGAACCCGCATTAAGGAACATCATGCTGATATTAGGGCAGGCATACTCACCACACCACTAGTACAACATTTTTCAGGTACACACTCTAAAAACCTTACATCTTTCACGTGGACCATCATAGAAAAAATCCCTCCACTTAAAGGAGGACAGGATAGGACCCGCAGATTGGGGGAAAGGGAGGCTTTTTGGATTTTTAAGCTGAGGACGAGGGTTCCAGAAGGGCTCAATTCTGAGTATGATCTTATTAACTTTTGGTAAACCGATACCCCTCCGTGAGCCTCCCATTCCCTCACTCTGCGGGTGTATCCATACTCCTTATTTACCTACACCCTCCCCAGTAAAGACATGGAATTGTATTTTATAACATAGCCTTTGTCACCTGGTTGTATTTGAATATGCCATCAAGGTGTTCTTTAGACCCAACAATGTTAAATATGTATAGTACTCGCAGTACATCTTGTTAATATAGCCAGAGAGAGTTGGGTGTTTGTGGGCCCTAGGACCTTAACCACAATCTCCTAGGTTATACTTTAGTTTTTAGCTCTCTTTATATGTCCTCAATTAACTAACGCTTGCTGCTGCTAAACTCTTTAGATTTTTTAGATTTAGCAGCCTTAGCCTGTTAGTACTGTAGCCCCAACCCCCCCCCTCCTACTTCATCATAGTATCATTGTTTATGGGTTCTACTTCAACTCTGTGAAGGGAATGCCCACAGTTGTAGTTCAGATGTACCTTTACATAATGATACTATGATTAGCCCTAACGCTAACAGCTCTCAAATTTCCATAGGAGTCACTATTTTAGTTAAGGTGTCATCACCTATGTGTTTATATTGTCTTTGTGACTAGGTATTACTGGTTTAGTGTTTTAAACTTTATTGTACACTAACTAATTGAATGTTATACTGTGTTACAGTGAGTGAGAAAACTGATGACCACTATGGGACGCCTGAGAATTTGTGAAGCCTGGATTTGTATTCCATTCACTCATTTAGATTGTAGCTGTTAGCTGTTACTGTGCATTCTGTTGTTTAACGATTGAGTGTTTATACTTACTATTATATGTTTATGCATGTATACCTTTGTTAATGTGCCTTTTTTGCTATTACCATTTGTAAATAGGAGCTGCTGTTTACAGATATATTATTCCCATTGGTCGAATCTAGGAGGGGAGTTACCCTATTGACCTATGGGATGACAGGCTGTAGCTTTTATTGAGCACTTTACACATTTTTATTCAGGTAATGAGTAAGGTTTTATGCTGAAACGCGTCTACCTGTTATTTCACAGCTTGTAAATTTATTGTTCAGTTTCTAACCCCGGGGCGGTTGTTTTTCCCCCCTCACACTGTATGTGTTCATGTTTGTTTGTTGGCAACAAACGTGTTTTTGTTTCACTCATACGGCGCCTTGTGCGCGACTTCAATAAATATTTTTTATCTGCAATTACCCTTGCCAGTGCTCCTCTTATTTCCTACACTTTCTGCTATATATGTTTGTGTTTCTTTAAAATAGGTACATCTATCTGTGTGTCTGTCTATAAGGTATATCTGTCTGTGTGCCTGTCTATAAGGTTTATCTGTCTGTGTGTCTGTCTATAAGGTATATCTGTCTGTGTGCCTGTCTATAAGGTATATCTGTCCGTGTGCCTGTATATAAGGTTTATCTGTCTGTGTGTCTGTCTATATGGTATATCTGTCTGTGTGTCTGTCTATATGGTATATCTGTCTGTGTGTCTGTCTATAGCATAGTTGCCAACATTTGAAAAAAAATTCCAGGGACACTTTCTAGCTATCAATTACCTGTATGAATTTCTTTACCACACCCCCTGCCCTAAAGTCCCGCCCACTTTGCAAAACCCCCATAATTAGCATAGTTTAGCCCCACCTATTTATTATAGTGCAGAATATATATATATATATATATATATATATATATATATATATATATATATATATATGAAACTAAAAGGTATAGAACAAATGAGAGAATATGCACTATAGCCATATTTTTAGTGCTACTTAGTAGATCACTATTATAGCTGTTGCTGATCAAAAGATTAATTTCTCTATTAACAGAAAGTAGTTTAGATTTTGACTATTATCTTTACACCTGATTTATTCTTTTGCAAAATATCATTATCACCCAAATCTGTACAGTGTGTATTAACCCTTCACTATCAGCAGCTCATTGTCACCAAGATCTGTACAGTGTGTATTAACCCTTCACTAGCAGCAGCTCATTATTACCCAGATCTGTACAGTGTGTATTAACCCTTCACTAGCAGCAGCTCATTATGATCCAGATCTGTACAGTGTATTAACCCTTCACTAGCAGAAACTCATTATCACCCAGATCTGTACAGTCTGTAGTAACCCTTCACTAGCAGCAGCTCATTGTTACCCAGATATCTACAATGTGTATTAACCCTTCACTAGCAGCAGATCATTGTCACCCAGATCTGTACAGTGTATTACCCATTCACTAGCAGCAGCTCATTATCACCCAGATCTGTACAGTGTGTATTAACCCTTCACTAGCAGCAGCTCATTGTCACCCAGATATGTACAGTGTGTATTAACCCTTCACTAGCAGAAGCTCATTGCCACCCAGATATGTATAGTGTGTATTAACCTTTCACTAGCAGCAGATCATTGTCACCCAGATCTGTACAGTGTGTATTAACCCTTCACTTGCAGCAGATCATTGTCACCCAGATCTGTACAGAGTGTATTAACCATTCACTAGCAGCAGCTCATTATCACCCAGATCTGTACAGTGTATTAACCCTTCACTAGCAGCAGCTCATTATCACCCAGATCTGTACAGTGTATTAACCCTTCACTAGCAGCAGCACATTGTCACCCAGATCTGTACAATGTGTATTATTAACCCTTCACTAGCAGCAGCTCACTGTCACCAGATCACAGAGCTAACTACTAAAATGTCACACAGTTTGCAGCACTCAGCTGTGATTAAAGAACAGTGAAAACAGGAGTGGGCAGTACACAATAGTGCAATACTGATAAACCCCCCAAAGCTCATACTATCTCACTGTCCTCTAAACTAACTGAGTTATTCACTCACCTCACTACAGCTATTAAATACCCTGCACAAACAGATCCTAGCACCAATTTCACTTTATTCGTCCATGGTGATTGATAAATGATCCATAGATCATCTGTGTGAAGAATGTTTGATCTGAATCAGAAGCAGGAAGTTCCCCATGGCAAGAAGCTCTGTAGACAAGCAGCTAGAAATTCAGTTTCCTGTTATGCTTCACTTTGACAGTGACACCTGCTGGCGGAACTCGGAATTGCAGCAAAATCTTTTTTTTTTTTTTTTTTTTTTAAATAACACAGGGAAGAGTGCAGGGACAATCCAGGACAATTAAATGGCAGGGACAGGGTCCCAAATTCCGGGACTGTCCCGGGAAAAATGGGACTGTTGGCAACTATGCTATAGGTACATCTGTCTGTTAATTAGGTCCACCACAGCTGCACACACTGACTGCTGTGAGCCTGTGGTACTTTCCCAAAAACAAATTCTGCACAGCCAGCCACACAGCAGTCAGTGTCACATTGTGGGATGCTCTTTTTGTTAGGTAGACCAGCCTGCCCCTCATATCCCTCCACAGCGTCATCCTCAGGTCAGTGATTTCACACGTGACAAACACAAACGCAGCAATGAATAATGTGTGTGTGTGTCTGCATGTATGTAAATGCTGTGTAGTGTGTGTTGTGCGCCTGCATGTATGTGAATGCTGTGTAGTGTGTGTCTGCATGTATGTGAATGCTGTGTGTGTTGTGCACCTGCATATATGTGAATGCTGTGTAGTGTGTGGTTGCGTCTGGCCAGCATGTAGGTAAATGTTGTGTAGTGTGTGTTGTGCGCCTGCATGTATGTGAATGCTGTGTAGTGTGTGTTGTGCGCCTGCATGTATGTAAATGCTGTGTAGTGTGTGTTGTGCGCCTGCATGTATGTGAATGCTGTGTAGTGTGTGTTGTGCGCCTGCATGTATATAAATGCTGTGTAGTGTGTGTTGTGCGCCTGCATTTATGTGAATGCTGTGTAGTGTGTGTTGTGCGCCTGCATGTATGTAACTGCTGTGTAGTGTGTGTTGTGCGCCTGCATTTATGTGAATGATGTGTAGTGTGTGTGTGTGTGTCTGCATGTATGTGAATGCTGTGTGTGTTGTGCACCTGCATCTATGTGAATGCTGTGTAGTGTGTGTTGTGCGCCTGCATGCATGTGAATGCTGTGTAGTGTGTGGTTGCGCCTGGCCTGCATGTATGTAAATGCTGTGTTGTGTGTGTTGTGCGCCTGCATGTATGTGAATGCTGTGTAGTGTGCGTTGTGTGCCTGCATGTATGTAAATGCTGTGTAGTGTGTGTTGTGTGCCTGCATGTATGTGAATGCTGTGTAGTGTGTGTAGTGCGCCTGTATGTATGTAAATGCTGTGTAGTGTGTGTTGTGCGCCTGCATGTATGTGAATGCTGTGTAGTGTGTGTTGTGCGCCTGCATGTATGTGAATGCTGTTTAGTGTGTGTTGTGCGCCTGCATGTATGTAAATGCTGTGTAGTGTGTGTTGTGCGCCTGCATATATGTAAATGCTGTGTAGTATGTGTTGTGCAACTGCATGTATGTGAATGCTGTGTAGTGTGTGTTGTACGCCTGCATGTATGTAAATGCTGTGTAGTGTGTGTTGTACGCCTGCATGTATCATGTGAATAAGTAATGGTGAGCGGAGGGGGGGGGGGGCTTTTTGCCCTAAAATGCCTGGGACTATTTTTGGTCCCAGTCTGGCCCTAGTTGATGTACTGGGTTGTCAGCTATTTCTCCACATTTAATTGAAAGCAAATGAACAGCTAGTTCCCAGGTAAACTACTGAACTGAATGCTGTGACATCACAAGTCCTTTAGCAAAATGGGAACTAGAATTTATTTTGACAGTGTTTTGACACATACTAGAAGTGTCATCCAAAAAAAAAAGAATTGTACTTCCAAAAGAAAAAAAATGTATTTCCAAAAAACAAAAGCGTTATCCAAAATAAAAAGATTATAATTTTATTTGTAATTAAAGATTTGTATTTGAAAATTTAAATTTGTATTCTTATGTCACAACTTATATAGAATAATAAAGAATCAGACACGCTTCATATTTTTGATTCCTTATAAATTTTTAATGCATTTTTTAAAAATAAATATTTATTTCAGATAGTGTTAATATGAGTGTAACCTTACTGTTAAATGTATTTTTGATGTGTTTTGTGCAACATGTTTTTCTTGCTTAAAAGTTAACCAGAGCTCTGAAGAGCTGAGAAATACTCTATATCGTTTGCACGCAACAGTTAGTGCACCACTCGTAATCTAGCACTAAAGAGGCATGTGGTCCCTCCTTTAAAAGAAGGCAATCTCATCTTTTTAATGAAGGGTATTATTTCGCTGTAATAAAATGGGGGAAACAAGGGAATAGTGGCTCTGAGAAATACTCTGAGCCTACAATTGAAAGAAGCACTTCCTCCTTTCAAATAAGGGGTGGCTTTTACCTCTTAGTCTGTCTTATTTATATAATCAATAATTTAACCCCTTGATTGCCAGAAACAAGTAATGACTTGAACCATAAATTGCAATAAACACATGAGGTCATGCAGGGGGTTTAACTGTGATGCATGTATGTATGTAGTGGGTACTTGTAAAGCGCAACTAATCACCTGTAAGGGTCTCAAGGAGCTGCTCATTTTATCAACCTCAGAAGGATGAAAGGCTGAGTGGACCTCGCCGGGGATCGAACCTTCAACCCTTGGGTTGCTACAGAGCTCAGCCACAGTGCCTTAGCATGCTTAGCTATCTGTCCAGCTTAATGATGTACCCATTAATAGCTAGAAATGCAGATCAAGCTTTGAGGCCTTGCATCAAGTTTAGAAGATTATAATCATGTTTCCTACTGGGTTTGTAATTCCTATGTATGCATTAGAACGGCAGTTTTCATAATACCATGTGCAAGAAATGTTGGGTGGGGCGAGGCCGGGGGAGCAAGCACTGGGCCCAACTCTGTCATGCTGATGCTGAGTAATAAGGGAGCTGGGTTGGGGGACCAAACAAATTCTAATATTGGCCCTGTTAGGGACAGATATAAATGAGCCCCTTTACATATCATATAGCATATAGGAAGGTGGGGAATGCACTGTAACTTCTCTAGTGGGAGTGGAAAAAACACAATTTTAAGCCAACATAAATAACGAAAGTGTATTATAATGTGTTTTTGTATTGTGCAAAAATATTTTTTTACAGTCTGTGTTTTATTTATATTTTTAATCTAAGAGAGGCCTCTTAACTTTGAGGCATTATCTTCACTTTAAGTAATGACCATTAATCTCATAATGAATAGTGAGTCCTTCCTTTTTCAAATAAAGGGTCTTATGATATATTTGTATGGTGAGGGGCAATAAAGTCCTCTTAAAATCAGCAGAGCCCCTGAAGTAAAACCATTTTTTAGGTATTTGTCTTTGATGTGAAAGTGCAGAATGGCTGATTTTGAATTAGGAGTCTTAAATTTGTATTGGAGGTGGCAAATTAGGGCATAACCTGCCCCCTTAATGTTGTTCCATATGACTCTGTCAGGTGATAACTGATCATTAGTTGATATTCACCTGGGCATATGTCATAAATTCTGCCCTCATATACCTTTAAGAGGTGTGTTCTATCCTTTCTCCCTATTTAAGGTACCTTTCCGCTTCAATACCTTGCTTGGTATTAAAGTCCTGATTGCTCTTCATCCTAGCTGACGTTGTCTTCTCTCTCTGCGCAGAGTTTTGGAATTCTTTTTTTTTTAAACCTTAACCTGATGTTGGATATTTCTCCTCTAACCTGCTTCCAGCTTCTTCTCTCCATTTAGCAGCCTCCACTCTCAAAACGTACCCTGCTCTCATTCACCGGCTGATGCTCCTCACAGCGAGCCGCATCCAACCGCTTACACGCTTTGGTGACGTTATCCTCCTTCGCCTCACTGCCGATCCAGCGTGTGCAGAGTCCGGATCTCTTCATAGTGCTGCTGCTCGCTCCAAACTCAGGGCCCGCTCTTCTGAGATCATATGAACCTGTAAAGATAGAAGCGGTAAGAACTTTCACTCCAAACTTACATGAAATTTAATACTGATTTATTAGCTAGCATTATTGACTATATTACTGCAGTTTTTACATGGGGTCTTAATCTGTTTGTGCAAACCCATTAGTATTGTTCTATCTTACTACTTCATACTGCACATACTTTATTCTGATTCCAGATAATAAAACCTACTAATTTAGGAACTAACTGGGTGTTAAAGAATGACACTCAGTTATAACCATTTATGAGACACTCTATTATGATTAAATACTCTGTCATTACTTTAGTTAGTTGCCCTCATCTTCTGGTACACAGAATTAAGGAAATCTCCTATTTGAAAAAAAGATAATTTCCTCTCATTGTTACATGTTGTATTTAATTCCTGACACTTCTGAGATTACTTATACGAGCATTTATTACAGCATATGACCCCCTCATTTTGAAAGAGGGGCCTCTCCCATGTAGTCCTTATTCTGGGATGTTAGGACCCCTTTTATTGTTTACAACACCATAAAAGTTACCTAGAAAATGGTTGATTGCTATGTCTATGGCAATTACCTGCTATCTAAAAGAGCACAGTATCCTTCATGTGTAATCTCCTCTTTCATGTAAGGGTGTGTGTGAAATATGTTTTCCTTTGTTGATAGGGGGTACTTTGGAGCCATTGAACCCATACAGAAGAGGTTGATTAATGACATTTTATGGCAAACACCTACTAATCACATTGGTATAAGATCCAACATTAGAAAATGGGAAGTTCCCTCTTTCTAAACTGGATTTTTATACCCCTCTCTGTTTTATAGAGGGAAATAAGGTGCATACTTACTGCAGTGGATCACCATTACCATGAGAATCACCTAAAAATTAGAGGGGATGTCATCCCTTATTTAAAAGAGGGCAATTCCCTCTTTCACATGAGGGATCACATACCCATGTAAGATGCAGGTGATCAACCTTAAAGCACCAATAACCTGCAGCTGTACTTAAATGCCCTAAATATCCTAAATGGGAAAAAATGCCTATAACCTACAAAAGCACATGGAATACTTAAAGACCCCATCTCCCCCCATTTGTGCTAGATGTAAACGTGACCCCCTCATTTGCAAGGGTAGACTTCCCTCTTTCAAATGATATGTCACATATCACTCTATTACAAACAAGTCGGGAGATAGAGGATTCATTTATACTGGGCCAAGCAACTCTTCATTTCTAATGGCAGTCTCTCCTCTTCCCTGTAAGTAATCAAGGGGCTAAGAAATGGGCATTTTCAAATCCCTCCCCCAATCCCAGGCTCACTTCCTAGAATCTCTTTTGTCTTTCTTAATCACGCCTGTCTTTTTTCCATCTGAATATACATGACTACAGATTTACTGTCCATGAATAGTTTTATAACTGGCAATCTTCCCCACCATCAGTTATTCAATTTTAGGTCACAATCCTTAAAGTTATAATCAACAATGCTAAATCTGTGAACCCTCATATTCTCACACATATTAAATATTGCAAAGTTTTCTCAAACAAGACATAACAACATTCTAAGAAGCACCGTGCCTCACTTGTACTACTGAAAAATCCTTCTATTTATCTGATTCATCTCCTGATGGCCATCATTCAACATCTGCTGGTCCCCTTTTTTCTGTCCAACACTACTTCATCTTAGTTGAGGAAGTCAGGTGCAAAGTAAAAACCTTTTACAAATTGAATCCTCTACCACGATGCACCACTCTGTATCCTACTTCTCATTTTTAAAAGGCCACTTTGTGCTACTGATGCCTTTCACTTCTCTAAGTATGTTTATGTTCTAAATAAATCAACTTTTTACTGTGGGAGATATTCCTGTCAACCAGTGAGCAGTAAAGGCTGAGGACTAAGTTGTATTCAATCACGCAGTTCCTGGTAGTTTCACTTTTAGTATAAACAGTATTTTTTTTATAAATATTTCTAACTTGTATAATTGCTGCTCTTTCATAAATATAAGAGAAACATTTTGGGTTCCAAGTCACTTTAAATAGTCTACAATAAATGCAACTATTTAGTTAAGCTGAATGCTGGACTGACTTCATCAAGCAATCCCCTTAAAGGGAGAGTGATCAAAATTGAAATTTCATGATTCAGATAGGGCATTAAACAACTTTCCAATTTACTTTTATCATCAAATTTGTCTTGTCTGCTTGGAATTCTTTGTTGAAAGCTAAACCCAGATAGGTTCATATGCTAATTTAAAAAGAAATGTGTAATAAATTCCACAAAAAATAGGATATACAGTCCAGGGGTCTTAAATGAAAGTGGGAGAATTTCAAAACTCAATAAAAGCATTTATTGATACAATTAAAATCACTTGGGTAAGCAGACAAACACCCTATGACAGCAAAAATGCCTAGTATACAAGCCTGAGCCAAAAGCGAGTTGTAGTTCAAAAGAGTCCCAACCCTCCCAGTGACATAGGAGTCCAATAAGGTCAATAAAAACCCCTAGTATGTTGGTTTATATGCTTCAAACATCTAGGAGGGAACTTTCAACAAAGCAACACTGATATTTAGTTCAATGATTTGTGAATAATCTTTTGGAGCAATGAAAGGCTTTCTCACAAGTTTTTCCCCTCTAGGCTAAATCCAAATTTTTGCTTCCAACTACTGGCAGAAGTTGCAAAGTGGGTATCCCTGATTTCACCAAACATCTGCGATGCTATTGACTGAGTGTCCCAGGGCCCAAAGCGTTTACTTTAGAAAATATACCCACCTGTCAACCAATTTTTTTCAAATCAGGTAGTTGGCATGAATTGATCTCTTTGTACAGATGTAATGAAAAGGTAGTTTGACTGGGCATATTTTAGCCACCTGTCAAATGATCCATCATCCACATCCTACAGCTTCTTTCAGCTGGTAAGTTTCTCACGGCTCAAAAATGAAAAAAATTGTGTAGTGGCACCTATATCCCTTCTGGGGGAAAGTTTATGCAGTAGGCCACCTAGTGCTTCTGCATTGTATGGGATGGGAGTAGAGGCAGTGGCAAGCAAATGATAAGCCTCCAGAAAGCCAGGCCCAGAGTTCATGAAGAGAAATCTAATTAAATAATGAGTGAGCTTTCAGGGGGGCTGTGCCTGTAGACATTGAAGCTTTGTTAGATTTAGAATATTTCTTAGATGCCATGGTGTTAAACTGAAGTACTCAATGTGATGTCGTATTGGGTATAGAAAGAAATGCAGTGAGTTAGTGTTGAGAACTAACTATGTTTCAATACAGAAGTAATAAATTATGCAAAACTTTCAAAGAAAGGCAGGTTTAGATGGAATCTAGTTTGGCAACTCTTGTAAGTACTTTGCACTGTCCATAAGTCTTGTGTAGATATTTTAGAATAGATATAATGCATGTGATAAGTATAAGGATATTCAGTCAGCAGTCCCCAGTATTAATAGACCCAGAAGTGTGCAAATGTATATGGATAAATAGAAAACATTTTTAGTTTTCCTGCCAGCCGTATAAATCAATATTAAGGTTACCAAAAATACCACACTCTATCCCATTGCAACACAGACATATAAAATACATTAACCCCATATTAAAATAGCCAATTAATGATAGGGACTTTGTGTATTTGTAGTTTGAATGAGGCGTTATTAAGTATGGAATACAAAAAGAGAGAAGAATGAAAAGAGAGGAGAGAATGCTGGACCAACAGAATGAGGATCAATGGTCATATGCAGAAACTGCAAGCAAGTTGACTCTCTCTCAATATATGTAAGTTGTTAGTGACCATTCCATGCACATACAGAATGTCAATGCATCATCCCCTGGAATTATTCGTGACTCATATATCCTATGTCATTTTGCCCTCTTTAATAGGTTTGAAAAATAAGAAGTCCCTGAAGGATGCATGCTGGGTAATTCAGCTTATACATGAGGACACTAGCAATACAAAACACACTGGACTCATTCATTCTTTGCTCTCACAAAGCATCAAAAATCTCACAATGTATCACCTACATTCCATATAACCCATCTTTATATGCATGCATGCACTCGTCTTTTTTGATTCATCCCAACCTCACGTGCCAGCTTCAGGCATCACCTGCATACTAAATATCTTGCTTGCTGCCTAGCATCCTCCCATTCCAGGCTTACTAACTTGCATGCACATGGCCAACTGCTCACACACCGGAATCACCCATTAGTTGTTCTTTGCACCCAAGGAGCCATCTGACGACTGTGCTCCTGCCCAAAAAATAATTCCAACTTCCCATAACTGATATGGCCTCATACTTTTTGTCCCTTCCCTTAGGTGATGCAGGATATGGGTGGCTGCAAATGACCATCACTCACAATCCTAGTCCAGTGGAGAGAACCTGGAATGGGACATAGTGAAAGCAATTTTCTAATTAGAAGTATTATTTAAAGGAAAATATTAATATAAATATATATTAAGGGGTCGATCACAATATTTCCGATATTGTCTTAATTTTAGCATATATGGGAAACAAAATGGATTTTAACTTTTAAAGCCCACAGCAATGAACATGTTTTCATAAGAAAAGTTTCCAAAAGCTTGTTTTTGGTTTTTAAGTGTATAAGGTCTTTTACGTATGTATGATTAACTTATTGTAATCCAAATTCATCCAGAGCACTGGTAAACAATATGAATGCCATTTGTATATAGGCATGATGGGTATACTGAAAATGTTTGCTCAAAATTTATTTTTACATTTTTCATATTTTAAAAATATGTGTTTTCTCTTTTCATTTTTTTCCAATTAGTGATTGAGAATGCCTGGCTTTCTGGTTTGGCGAGATATACATCTGAAATCTTGAAGAACACCATGAGTTTCTATTAAAAGTGGCTACAATTTGTTTGGGACTAGAGGTAAACATTTAAGACTAGAAGAAAGGAGATTTTAATCTTCAGCAAATTAAACATTTTTTTTTAACTTTAAGAGCAATCAAATTGTGGAACCCATTGCCTAAGGAGGTAGTGACTGCAAATACCTTAGATAAATGTAAAAATAGCTTAGACACATGTATGGCTAAAAACAGGATTCAGAGGTTTTATTGCTTAAGTTAAATGGGTAGGCTATCTAATTGTTTAATGTAAGTTAAGTTGTCGGCTTATTGTAAATCAGGTAAGATGTAAAGGTTGAACTCAATGGACTTCTATATTTTTTCAACCTCATCTACTATGTTACTTTGTATTTCACTTATCTCATCTTCTAAAACATGAATTTAACAGTTCTCACACTGTAAACAGTGAATCCACTCCATTGCAAAAATGTATCCACAAAAATGTCATGCAAATGAGATTGTGCCTTCGTAACTTGGCTCTCAAACAGGTCTTTGCCTACAACAACTGTGATGTCAATAAAAAAAAATACAATTTAGTATACAATTAATGGGACAATTCTAGTCAAAATTAAACTTTCATGATTATGATAGGGCATACAGTTTTAAATAATTTTCCAATTTACTTTTATCATCAAATTTGCTTTGTTCTCTTGGGATTCTTTGTTGAAACCTAAACATAGGAAGGCTCATCTGCTAATTTCATAGCCCTTAAAGGCCGCCTCTTATCTCAGTGCATTTTGGCAGTTTTTCACAGCTAGACAGCACTAGCTCATGAGTGCCATATAGATAACATTGTGCTCACTCCTGTGGAGTTTTTTATGAGTCATCTAAAATGCAAGTCTTTTTTAACAACCACCATAAGGGAGCAGTCTGCAGAGGCTTAGATACAAGGTAATCACAATCGTAAAAAGTATATTAATATAACCATGTTGGTGAAGCAACACTGGGGAATGGTCTTTTTCTTTTTTAATTATTGTTCTATTTAGGGAAAGTATTTTTTCAAGTCTCAAAAGTCTTGAAAATTAGCATATCAGACTTCTCTTCATAAGATGAGGATCGTCCTTATTTCCACTTGTAATTCCAGATCGGAAGTCTGTATTGATCTAGATTTAACCTGCCCAGGCGTCTTTATTTGGTTCAGGTTTCTATCTTGTTCCACGGTGCTTAACAAGACCTCCTTTACCGGTCTGCTCTTTAAATGATCCTACTTCCAATGAATATGGTGCCCAGCATTCTGCGTGACACTCTCTGTCGTTAGTTGATTGTCAATCAGGGTACACCTGATTGTCAATTGACTAACGGCAGAATGTGTCACGCAGATAATTATTTTGATGATGATTTGAATTTTCTAAAAAAGTAGGTAATAAGGCTGACAGAATGTTGTATCAGTTGAAGGTATTTGCAGCAGAAATAGTGTTTCTTATGCCACTTTACAGAACACTAGTTAGGTTTCATCATGAGTATTGCTTACAGTTCTGAAGGCCATATTTCCAAAATAATACAGTATAAATAAACTGCAATCTATCCGATGGAGGGCTACTAAAATGGTGCATGATTTAAAAAAATAAACTTACAAAGAAAGACTCTAATATGACCTATATGTGTGGGTTATTATGACCTAATATATATATATATATATATATATATATATATATATATATTAAAGTGAGAGAAGTATTATTATAGAAATAAATAATGAAGTAAAATGCAAAGTTGTTTCGCTACGAATAACTAAACATTTTTTTTTATTAAAATCTTAAGGTTTAAGGGTAAAGAGCAGAGTTAATGAACAATTTTGAAAGTGGACAAAAGTGTTAAAGGGACACTAAACCCAATTTTATTCTTTCATGATTCAGATAGAGAATACAATTTTAAATAAGATTCCAATTTACTTCTATTAACTAATTTGCTTCATTCTTTAGATATTCTTTGTTTAAGAAATAGCAATGCACAGGGGTGAGCCAATCATACGAAGCATCTATGTGCACCCACCAATCAACAGCTACTGAGCCTACCCTGTACCACGCTTGTCATTATGCCCTTAAGGACCAGCAACATACCCTGTTGGTCGCTGCAGTCCTGGGCTTCTTTCTGCCGCGATCTCGTTTAAAATTGCGAGATTGCGCTATTTCTGCATGCCCCACGAGTGGGGCACTGCAGAAATAGAGTTGCAGAGTTACCAAAGCAGAGAGGGCCACTCTCTGTGGCCCTCTGTGCATTGGACAGCAGTGGGACCGATCGTTGGTTGGTTGGAGCATAAGGAGGGAGGCAGGTGGGCGGCCCATCCCTGGAGGAGGCAGACAGCTGCCAGTACCTAAGATGGCCGCAAATAGGTAGAGGGGGGAGAGTTAGAGAGCTGTTTATTTCTGTTATGAAATTTACTTTGTTCTCTGGGTATCCTTTGTTTTAGGAACAGCAATTCTTAGGAACAGCAATTCACTACTCGGAGCTGGCTGGCTGTTGGCTCACATATCTGGTCAGCTTGGACCCAGTAGTTAATTAGTGCTCTGAAGCTGACTTTAACTATGTGCTTAACCCATTTTAGGGGATTAAAAAAATAATTATATGGAAACAATAGTGTAATTACATTCAAGCATTTTTTGCACATGTATGTCCCTTAGAGGGCCATTAGAGTTGCATAATGATAAAGTACAAAATAATTTGGGAGGTTGGGAGGTAAGGGGGGATACTACCCCGCAGAAAATATATAATAAAAAAATTAAAAAAAGTAAATAAATAAAAACTTTTATTTTTATACTGGCAGACTTTCTGCCAGTACTTAAGAGGGGGGTGACCTTTAAGAGGTGGGGGAGGGAAGAGAGCTGTTTGAGAGGGGTCAGGGAGGGATCAGGGTGTGGGATGCGTCAGGTGGGAGGCTGATCTCTACACTAAAGCTACAATTTACCCTACAAACTACCTAATTAACCCCTTCACTGCTGGGCATAATACAAGTGTGGTGCGCAGCAGCATCTAGTGGCCTTCTAATTACCTAAAAGCAATGCCAAATCCATATATGTCTGCTATTTCTGAACAAATGGGATCCCAGAGAAGCGTTTGCAACCATGTGTGCCATGATTGCATAAGCTGTTTGTAAATTATTTCAGTGAGAAACCTAAAATTGTGAAAAAGTTAACGATTTTATTTGATCACTTTTGGCAGTGAAATGGTGGCATGAAATATACCAAAATGGGCCTAGATCAATACTTTGGGTTGTCTACTAAAAAAAAATATGTAGTTTTGATAGATAAAAAAAAGGCTCTATTTATGTTTAAATGTAGTGGTGGCAAAAATGCTAAAAATGCTCTGGTCTTTTGGGGAAGTTTTTGTCTGAAGTGCCCGGTCCTTAAGCGGTTAAGTAAGGATTTTACAGACAGAATAGCATGTTACTTTTCTTCAGAGGTTATGGGATATATTGGTGAACTGTGCAGTCAATTAGCAAATTAATGCAAAGTTATGAATTATGCATTAAAGATAAACATGCAACTTAAAGTATAAAGGCCTGTGGGTATAAAGCTCCCCACTCGGATGAGATGATATAAAATGATCTTCCAGCACTGTGAGATCCCTCACAAGATTCTTTTCCAATGAACGTTCCCTAAATTTCCGAATGTAAAGGAATTTAGGACTGTGAATTTACAAATTCTGCTTTGACCGTTTCTGTGCAACTTTAACAAATTAGGGCCAAACTTTGTATGTATTATGTGCATATTTTACAAATTACATTGCACTTTGTATTTCTTCTATTTAAAATAAAACTGACAGCTTCAGTTTCTCAGAGAACTTATTTACTTTCTATGCACCTAATGACCAAAGATTATCTTGTTTGGAGTACAATTATAGTGCAGCCTTTACAGGGGCTAAACTCTCTCCCAGAGACATGAGGGTTGCCTTCCATAGTAAGTAGTGAGGCTCTTTTATATATATATATAATTTTACAGGGGAGAGTGAACACATGGGACTGATATCAATGCTCAGTTTGCAGCAAATACAAATAAAACTGAAATGCTTTCACTATACTATACTACTAATGAAATTGCTGTTGTCTCTAGTTTAGTATATATTACTTTTCTGTCAGTTAAATAAGGGTATTGTGAAGGTTGAGCAAATTTCACATGCATACAGCTGGCTAAATAATTCAGTAAGATCAGCTTGTGTGAAATGCTTTCATCATTTCATAAAATTTGTGAGAGATCTTCAGACATATTATGGAAACTCACCTGTTCAGCTAAGGGAACACCTCCACTCCTCCCACTTTCTGAAGCTGTCAGTGTTAGAGTAAATATAAACTGCAATATAATTTGTAAAAGATACACAGAAATATACCAAGTATGATTCTAATTTGTTAAGGTAGCACAGAAACTTTCAAAGCATAATCAGAATTTGTAAAAACACTGCTGAAACTAAATCTAAATGCATTAAATTACAAAAAAGAAAATGCAAAGGTTACATCTAATAATACTGAAAGGACCCAGTCTGAAATGTAAAGTAATATAAAAAAACAAAGCACAAAGTGTAAGTGTAACCAGGGGCGTATTAAGGCATAGGCCAACGAGGCCGGTGCCTAGGGCAGCAGATTTTTAAGGGGCAGCAGAATTTTGAGTCCCTAGGGCCACTCTACTGAACTTAGGGCCGGGTGGCTAAATCAACCAGGGCCCGGCTATTGCTATCCTATGGATGGGTGCGCATGACGTGGTGACAGTGGAGGCGGAGCTCACTTGCGCAGCCTGGCCTGGACTGAGAGGAAATGCGGTATTCTTCCTGGCTCCACCGCGTGATTCAGACTCACACAGACTACACAGTGCAGTGTGCACTACACCGTGACCACTGTGAAACAGCATATGCCTTTCTCCCTTCAATACATCTTCATTAGGCATTAAAATACTTAAACGGATTAGTCACTAAATACTTGTACATTTAATGTTTGTCTATCTGTCAAACATGCAAAGAATAAGTATTTATTGCTGAATCTATATAACCATGTGACATAACTAAAAATATGTTGTATGCATTTAATACATTCAGAAACAATACAAGTATATACTTTATTATGATTGTATCATGTGACTTTATCCCCTAGGATACAATTCCTAAACATCATAACTACTGTTGTATTTTTTAAGTACTTTTAAAGGCCAGTTTGTATATTCATTACATATTTATCCAAGCAGATATTTTGCTTAAATAACTGTCAATCACCAAAGAAGATGTTTAAGGTTAAAGAACTACCTACTGACAAACTATCATACAGTGAAGGATATTTTTTTTTCTGATATAAACACTTTAATCATCTGACTTACAAAATAATGTCTTAATATATATATATATATATATATATATATATATATATATATATATATATATATATATAGTGTACATATGTGTGTGTGTGTGACCAGAGTGAATGCAAGCCTTGGTGAACATCTACTTAAAAAGACATTTTTTTAATTTTTTACACCCTGCCCCAAAAATATTATGTCTAAAAAAAGGCCTTAAACCTGGGGTGGGGTGGGGGGTGGAGGGGGGCAGCAGAATTTTGAGTGCCTAGGGCAGCACAAAACCTAAATACGCCCCTGAGTGTAACAAAAAATATTGTGCAGTGCTATATTGCACTAAGCATGTCTCTCTTTCACATACAGAAATGCAGAGAACACCCCTTAGAAAAGTATAGCAAATGTTGCCTGTCTAGAATATTTTGAGAGATCTTGAAGTGCTGGGGGATCATTTTAGATCATCTCATCTGAGAGAAGAGCTTTATGGGAGGCATCTTTAATCCCTATGGGAATTATAGGTTCAGCCCTTTTTCTTATAGAATTCAGTGAGTATCACTCCTGTGAAGTCTAGAAGGAAAACAAGAGGGCGACCCCTAGTGCAAATCAATGTGGAACCAGTGATGAATATCTGTAACTGCTTGCGAATGGATACTCACAAAAAGTAATGCACCTTATAGTGCAAATAAAGCATACTAGGAATATTATGGTGTCCTAGTGCACAAATCCGCCCAAAAAGCACTGTTGGGATCGATGGTGAACTTTAAAAATATCAGGATGATGGAAAAACAGAGAACTCCAGTATCGATAAAAAAGTTTAATTAAAAATATACACAGATCTACAATGACATCTGTAGTAAAATTGCAACGCGTTTCTAAGCGCTAACCACGCTTTTTCCTCAGGCAAAATGATCATTTGCCTGAGGAAAAAACGTGGTGCACAGTTAGCTGGGACACTGTGAAGTTCCCAGAACGTTCATCTAGGCATTATCTCTGCCTTCACACATTGTGAGCATGCTTACTTTTGCATTATTCCTTTTATAATAATTGGCTACACTAGGAGGCGCCCTTTTTTCTGCTCTGTTTCCTGTGAAGTCTGCTCTTTAATTTCTCTCCAAGCACGAAAATCTTTTAACATCAGGCCCTAAATAAGGAGTTGGGAGTTAATGTAGATAAGGGACTTAGAAACAGGGGCCTCCATTACATATGCAGTGTCACCCGCAAAATCCTCAGTCGCCAGATTTTACGCGATTTTGGTATTACATATACGGCACAGCATACAAGTTACGCGTGTATTTTTCACCCTTCGGACGCATTTTTTTTACCCATAGACTAACATAGAACAGCCGTGCAATTTGGTATCCAATATGCAGCGTAAGGACTTACGCGCGCAGAATTAAGAAAATCTACTCCCTTCTCATCTCGCCACATATTGCAGGCGCAGCAACCCTTGCACTGACTAAAAAAGCAACGTAACTCCCTGGAAGCCTTAACAAACACATACATTTAAGCAGCATCTCAAGGTTAAAGGGACAGTATACTATGATATTGTTTTTTTAAGGTTTATTTGTGTATTTGAAATAGTTTGAAGCCACAACATAATCAAATGGATTGAGCTTGTAGGTACTTTATCACATTGTGGACATATACTTGCTTATTTACTTTAAATTTGTTCTCAAAACAATCAACAATACTTAGAGGAGAGAACAATGGGAAATCATAATTGTATTACCTTCATCTCTTTATATATGGGTTTATATATGAATTTTGAATAGCGTAATTACATGTCGCATTTTTACATGAAATCGCGGTTCATTTTTACGAGTGTTAGCCTAATTTGCATAAAACTACTCTTTATTGACACTTTCCGTGGACAAAATACTGGCGTAAGTTACTTGCGACGACTAAAATGTGTATTTGCGCACATTTCAGACGATCGCCAGTTTAGCATATAACGGTGCAATATATGTAATACCCCGATGTGCGAGGTGAAATTACGGGCGGCGCGGGTTCCCACGCTTGCGCCGCAACATGCGCCGTATATGTGATCGCGCTCCAGATGCAATATCAGTCAGTAGTTGAAAAGGTCAGTCAGGTACTGCTATGTAAAAACATGGGAAACAATTTCATCTGATGAACTTGAAATCTTGCCTATTTCTTACTCAATGGTAAGACCCCACCTTGAATGTGCAGTGCTATTTTTGACACCAGTTCTTAAAGGGACATGAAACCCAAACTTTTTCTTTCTTAATAAAGAGCTTTGAATTTTAAACAACTTTCCAATTTACTTCTATTATCTAATTTGCTTAATTCTCTTGGTATCCTTTGTTGAAAAGCATATCTAAGTAGGCTCCGTAGCTACTGATTGGTGGCTGAGCATGCACATTATTATTTTTTCAACAAAAGATATCTGAAGAATAAAGCAAATTAAATAATAAAAGTAAATCATAAAAGAAAAATGTTGGGTTTCATGTCCCTTTAAGAATGACATTATAGAACTGTAACAAGTGAAGAGGAGGGTGACAAAATTTATAAAGGGAATGGAAGATCTGAGTTATGAAGAAAGGCTGGAATGGTTGTAATTATTTACACCAGAAAGAGTTGTCACAGAGCGATAATATTTAATTATACAAATATATACAGGGCCTATATAACCAGTGTTCAGCTGACCTATTCATAAGTAGTACAGTGCAAAGTACAAGAGGTCATCTATTGAGACCTGAGAAACAGAGATTTTACCTATAGCAGTGCAAGAGGTTCTTTACTGTAATAATAATATGGATATGATATTAGCTGCCTTATGAGGTTGTTTTAGCAAATTTATTAGATGTTGTTAAAAAAGACTGTCGGCTAGATTACGAATTGTGCGTTAGGCTAAAAAAGCAGCGTTAACAGGTCCTAATGCTGCTTTTTCACTACCGCTGCTATTACGAGTCTTGAAGGTTTAGGGCACCGCACACTTCTTTGGCCTTACCGCAAAACGACTTACGTAAACTTCGTAAAGTCTTTTTTCTATGGGACTTCCATAGCGCCGGTATTATGAGTCTGTCCTGGGAGGCCAAAAAGTAAGCGGTACACCCTACCCTGTCAAGAGTCCTAACGCATTTAAAAGTCAGTAGTTAAGAGTTTTATGGTACAACGCCGTAACATAAAACTCATAACTAAAGTGCTAAAAAGTACACTAACACCCATAAACTACCTATTAACCCCTAAACCGAGGCCCTCCCACATCGCAACACTAAAATTAAATTTTTAACCCCTAATCTGCTACTCCGGACACTGCCGCCACCTACATTATATTTATGAACCCCTAATCTGATGCCCCCAACATCGCCGACACCTACATTATATTTATTAACCCCTAATCTGCCGCCCCCAATGTCGCCGCAACCTACCTACACTTATTAACCCCTAATCTTCCGCCCCCAATGTCGCGCCACTATAATAAACATATTAACCCCTTAACCGCCACACTCCTGCCTCGCAAACATTAGTTAAATATTATTAACCCCTAATCTGCCATCCCTAACATCGCCGCCACCTACCTACACTTATTAACCCCTAATCTGCCGCCCCTAACGTCGCCGCCACTATACTAAATTTATTAACTCCTAAACCTGTCTAACCCTAAACCTAACACCCCCTAACCTAAATATAATTTAAATAAATCTAAATAAAATTACTATAATTAACTAGCTTAGCTTAGGGTTTATTTTTATTTTACAGGCAAGTTTGTATTTATTTTAACTAGGTAGAATAGTTACTAAATAGTTATTAACTATTTACTAACTACCCAGCTAAAATAAATACAAATTTACCTGTAAAATAAAACCTAACCTAAGTTACAATAACACCTAATACTACACTACAATTAAATACATTTACTAAATTAAATACAATTACCTAAATTAAATTAAATTAGCTAAAGTACACAAACAAACAAACACTAAATTACAGAAAATAATAAACAAATTACAGATATTTAAACTAATTAGACCTAATCTAATAGCCCTATCAAAATAAAAAAGCCCCCCAAAAATAAAAAAAGCCCTAGCCTAAACTAAACTACCAATAACCCTTAAAAGGGCCTTTTGCGGGGCATTGCCCCAAAGTAATAGCTCTTTTACCTGTAAAAAAAATACAAATAACCCCCCCAACAGTAAAACCCACCACCCACACAAACAACCCCCCAAATAAAATACTATCTAAAAAAACCTAAGCTCCCCATTGCCCTGAAAAGGGCATTTGGATGGGCATTGCCCTTAAAAGGGCAGTTAGCTCTTTTGCAGGCCCAAACCCTAACCTAAAAATAAAACCCACCCAATACACCCTTAAAAAAACCTAACACTAACCCCCTGAAGATCGACTTACAGTTCTGAAGACCGGACATCCATCCTCAAAGGAAGCGGCAGAAGACTTCATCCAACCGGGCCGAAGTCCTCAACGAAGCAGAGAGAAGTCTTCATCCAAGCCGGGTGAAGTCTTCATCCAGACGGCATCTTCTATCTTCATCCATCCGACGCGGAGCGGGTCCATCTTCAAGACATCCGACGCGGAGCATCCTCTTCATCCGACGACTACCCGACGAATGAAGATGCCTTTAAGTGACGTCATCCAAGGTGGCGTCCCTTAGATTCTGATTGGCTGATAGAATTCTATCAGCCAATTGGAATTAAGGTAGGAAAAATCCTATTGGCTTATGCAATCAGCCAATAGGATTGAAGTTCAATCCTATTGGCTGATCCAATCAGGATTGTGCAATCAGCCAATAGGATTGAGCTCGCATTCTATTGGCTGTTCCAATCAGCCAATCGAATGCAAGCTCAATCCTATTGGCTGATTGGATCAGCCAATAGGATTGAACTTCAATTCTATTGGCTGATTGCATCAGCCAATAGGATTTTTCCTACCTTAATTCCAATTGGCTGATAGAATTCTATCAGCCAATCGGAATCTATGGGACGCCATCTTGGATGGCGTCACTTAAAGGAACCTTCATTTGTTGGGTAGTCATCAGATGAAGAGGATACTCCGCGTCGGATGTCTTGAAGATGGACCCGCTCCGTGTCGGATGGATGAAGATAGAAGATGCCGTCTGGATGAAGACTTCTGCCCATCTGGAGGACCACTTCGCCCCGCTTGGATAAAAGACTCCTCTCGGCTTCGTTGAGGACTTCGGCCCGGTTGGATGAAGACTTCTGCCACTTCCTTGAGGATGGATGTCCGGTCTTCAGAACTGTAAGTCGATCTTCAGGGAGTTAGTGTTAGAGATTTTTTTAAGGGTGTATTGGGTGGGTTTTATTTTTAGGTTAGGGTTTGGGCCTGCAAAAGAGCTAACTGCCTTTTTAAGGGCAATGCCCATCCAAATGCCCTTTTCAGGGCAATTGGGAGCTTAGTTTTTTTTAGATAGTATTTTATTTGGGGGGTTGTTTGTGTGGGTGGTGGGTTTTACTGTTGGGGGGGTTGTTTGTATTTTTTTTTACAGGTAAAAGAGCTGATTACTTTGGGGCAATGCCCCGCAAAAGGCCCTTTTAAGGGCTATTGGTAGTTTAGTTTAGGCTAGGGTTTTTTTTTATTTTGGGGGGGCTTTTTTTTATTTTGATAGGGCTATTAGATTAGGTGTAATTAGTTTAAATATCTGTAATTTGTTTATTATTTTCTGTTATTTAGTGGGGGGGTTTTGTACTTTAGCTAATTTAATTTAATTTAGGTAATTGTATTTAATTTAGTAAATTTATTTAATTATAGTGTAGTGTTAGGTTTTATTGTAACTTAGGTTAGGTTTTATTTTACAGGTACTTTTGTATTTATTTTAGCTAGGTAGCTATTAAATAGTTAATAACTATTTAATAAATATTGTACCTAGTTAAAATAAATACAAACTTGCCTGTAAAATAAAAATAAATGTAAAAATTAGTTATATTGTAGCTAGCTTAGGGTTTATTTTATAGGTAAGTATTTAGTTTTAAATAGGAATAATCTAGTTAATTATAGTAATTTTATTTAGATTTATTTAAATTATATTTAAGTTAGGGGGTGTTAGGGTTAGGGTTAGACTTAGGTTTAGGGGTTAATACATTTAGTATAGTGGCGGCGACGTTGGGGGCGGCAGATTAGGGGTTAATAAATGTAGGTAGTTGGCGACATTGGGGCGGCAGATTAGGGGTTAATAAATATAATGTAGGTGGCGGCAATGTTGGGGGCAGCAGATTAGGGGTTCAAAAGTATAATGTAGGTGGCGGTGGTGTTTTCTTTTGTATCGACAGTAGTAACAGGAATGGGTGAAAGGTTGAACTTGATGAACTTGATTCATTGTTCAACCTAAAATTGGGGAGGTCACATGTAGGGCTAAAGGGACATGAAACCCCAGCATTTATTTCATTATTCAGATAGAGAATACAATTTTAAACAACTTTCCAATTTACTGCTATTATTTAATTTGTTTCCTTCTCTTGTTATCCTTTGCTGAAAGGTTTATCTAGGCAAGCTCAGGAGCAGCAGAGAACCTAGATTCTAGCTGTTGATTGGTGGCTAAATATATATACCGATTGTCATTGGCTCACACATGTGTTCAGTTAGAAACCATTAGTTTACTGCTGCTCTTTCAACAAATGATACCAAGAGAATGAAACAAATTAGATAATAGAAGTAAATTAGAAAGTTGTTTAAAATTGTATTCTCTATCTGAATCATGAAATAAATGTTGGGGTTTCATGTCCCTTTAACCCTACATGTGACCTCCCCAATTGTAGGTTGAACAATGAATCAAGTTCATCAAGTTCAACCTTTCACCCATTCCTGTTACTACTGTCGATACAAAAGAAAACAAATTTAAAATGATTTCCTATTGCGCCTCAAATGGAAAAAAGTCAAAAACAAAGTGGCAGTCAGATTTCTCCTTGGGTCAGAACTAATTTCTATACTTCTGTATTTCCTGCTTCATAAAAAATACAGTCTTTTTTAACAACATCTAATAAATTTGCTAAAACAACCTCTTAAGGCAGCTAATTTCATATCCATATTATTATTACAGTAAAGAACCTCTTGTACAGCTGTAGGTGAAATCTCTGTTTCTCAGGTCTCAATGGATGACCTCTTGTACTTTGCACTGTACTACTTATGAATAGGTCAGCGGAACACTGGTTATCACTGGCCATGATACCAAATGTTGAAACACTTGAAAGTGATGCAGCATAGCTGTAAAAAGCTGACTAGAAAATATCACCTGAACATCTCTATGTAAAAAAGAAAGTTATTTTACCTCAAAAGTTCCTCAGTAGCCACATCCCATTGTTAAGGATTTCTAAGCAACAAATCAGTATGTCTGTCCCGGGACAGCGAAAGGAGTGAGCATTCGTGCACACTCATATTATTTCCCTATTCAGTTTACTATGAAATCTAATGAGAGTTAAGTGAAATCTCATGAGATCACAGTAAAAGAGTTCATGACCTCAGCACTGCTGATGCTGATTGGCTGCTGTTCATTTCTTTATTTTTTATTTGTTTTACCTGCAGCTGGGAGCAGCTGAAGTATAACTTTTTACACAAAACTTACTCTGCTGAGCTGAGGAAGTTGTGAGGTAAAATATCTTCCTTTTTTACATAGAGATGCTCAGGTGATATTTTCCTGTCAGCTTTTTACAGTTATACTGCATCAGTTTCACGTGATTTAGCATATGAGTATTATGTCCCTTTAATTTAGTTTGTGGAAGGTATAATTTTTGGATCATATGTTTCTTAAGTTTTTTTATCCCATTTTTGTAAACTGTGCATGACATATTCTAGATGTCAATATTAAAGAGACATGAAACCCAAAACTTTTCTTCCATTATTTATATAAAGCATACAATTTTAAACAACTTTCCAATGTACTTCTATTATCTAATTTGCTTTGTTTTTTTTTGTACCTTTGTTGAACAACCTAGCTAGGTAGGCTCAGAAGCTGGCAGCTAGCTGATGATTGGTGGCTGGATGTATATGCCTGTTGTCATTGGATTATCAATCTGTTCAGGTAGCTCCCAGTAGTGCAATTCTTCTTCTTCAATAAAGGATATCAAGAGAATGAATCAAAATTGATAATAGAAGAAAAATAGAAAGTAGTATAAAATTGTATGCTTTGTCAGAAACATGAAATATTTATGGCGGTTTTTGTGTCCCTTTAATACAGGATTTCCAGTAGCATTGCAACAAGCTGAACAAAATTGTGAGAGCCATACGATTCTGTTGCTGTTGTGTTAAAGGGCCATAATACCCAAATGTTTAAACACTTAAAAGTGATGCAGCATAGCTGTAAAAAGCTGACTAGAAAATATCACCTGAAGATCTCTATGTAAAAAAGAAAGATATTTTACCTCAAAAGTTTCTCAGTAGCCACATCCCATTGTAAAGGATTTCTAAGCAGCATATAAGTCTGTCCCGGGACAGCCGAAGGGATGAGCCTCGTGCACTCTCATGTTATTTCCCTATTCAGTTTAAAGGAAGTTTGCTATGAAATCTCATGAGAGTTAAGTGAAATCTCATGAGATCACAGTAAAAGAGTTCATGACCTCAGCACTGCTGATGCTGATTGGCTGCTGTTCATTTCTTCATCTTTTATTTTTTTTTACCTGCAGCTGGGCAGTAACTGAGTATAACTTTTTACACAGAACTTACTCTGCTGAGCTGAGGAGATTGTGAGGTAAAATATCTTCCTTTTTTACATAGAGATGCTCAGGTGATATTTTTCTGTCAGCTTTTTACAGTTGTTCTGCATCAGTTTCAAGTGATTTAGCATATGAGTATTATGTCCCTTTAATGCACAAGCAGCTGAACTTGTTTGGCTAGAGGGTGATAGCTGGCTCTTGATAGCAATAGGGTTGTGGCTACACTACTGCTAGGTCGGCATCAGTTTCAACAAGGTTGGTCATAACTTATTTTATTTTAAAGCAGACAATTATTTTTCTGTTGAGATAGTTATAATTCACTGTTTTCTTATTGGAACAATATGTGGAACATAGTTGAATGTAGTTTATGTGTGTGTTATATACATAGGTAAATGCTTACATGATGCATATTTTTGTTAAAAACTCTGCAATAAGTTTATACTTTTGTTAAAAAAAACAATAAAAAAACAAAACGTTTATAAAATAAAACATAAACTGTAAAACATATACCTTATATATTACATGTGAAAACAAAGTGCTATAGCTATTCCTATTAAGAACAGTAACGCAGATCTACTGAGAAATAATTTACAATAATATTTTAAGCATTTGCACATTCAAATGAAGAGCCAAAACTAAAATTAGATCTATAAATTATTTATATAGCCTCTTCTACTGCTGCATATTTATTGCGTTTTTGTTATTTAGATATCCAGTCTTGTTGTTGCTAAGCTCACTCAAATAATTTAGAATATGACAAATAGTCAGAATAGATAAACAGTATTGGTCATGTGACACCACTATACTTTTTAAAACATTTATGATTTCTTAAAATTGACAATTGTGTAGAAGAAAATAGTTTGTAGTTGTACTGTATTTTAGTGTTGATCAATTTGTTCTACACAATGATGATAATGCAAAGATTGCTGTACCTCTTATCAGGAAACCAGATTTTTAATTACATGGTGATATCTTTAATTTACTGGTAAAAGTCTCTTTTATTGATTCTATGAAGGTACTGTTATGCATGTTCTGTTTTTTTGTTTTTCTTTTCTAAATAGATACTTTAGTAATTTTAAGAGTTGAATGCATTGTACAACTGAACACAAAGACAATGATATTCATCTATTTGTGCAATAAAAAAAGGTAATTGTATACAGTGCATCCCCTTAATGTTATCACTGATCATTTCTGCTTTGCTCAAGAAAAAAAAAAATGGACCTCTTTTGGTTAGTTACCTCTTGCAGAGCGGTGGTAATAGTGCAATAGAATTAATCCATGTTGAAAGCATAGGGGTTTTCCGGTGGGAGGAGCTGCTCAGGAGCGCACGCTGAGACTAGCGTGGTGCATGGAGAGTGAGCAGCTGCGTACATCGTTCTCCTGTGGTCATCTCTCCCGTTGCTGGTGTACGATAGCACCCTAGGGAGTTGGACAAAGAGACCTTGGTCCTGGCAGGAAACCCTAATAAGACTTTTCTAATGGCTCCTAGTCCGAGCCACAACTTTGCATATTGATAAAAATCTGGAAGAGGGGAAAAAGCCCAAAGAACGCTGGTAAAACTGTTACGCTGAGTCTGCCACCTTCCCTATCAAATAACAGTTAAGAACCCAGCTGGAATCGGCGGCATTCACCAGATTGGGGATTCGCTGCAGTGGCGCAGAGGCTTAACAAAGTGCCTGGAGTTGAACGGTGACAAGGGCCGTGTTAAAGGAAGGAAGGAAAACGGAGCCCGTTGTGGGGTAGTTACACCTCCTAGGGCTCGGCTAGTACAAAGGATTTTTCCAGGCTATCTTCTATCTCCTCACTTGAGAGTTGTTTTAATGGTGAGAACAGCTGAAGAAGAGTGTGAACCAATCCTGGAGTACCCTTCTGATCGAGCCTCCCTAACCTACCAATAAGATCTGGAGCTGTGTGAAGAACGCAACGTCACACTCCAAGCCTGCACGGAGTATTTACTGAGCAGAGTCGGACAGAGGAGCGGCCCTGCAGACCGGAGCTGATACAGGTAGAAGGGAATTGAGCGAACTATGTAAGGTAAACCTCCCTGTGCTTGGTTGCGCTAAAGGGGACTGTACAGTCTGACAGCTTGCTGAAGCCACTGGGTGGAGAAGAGGCGGCCGTGCCTTCTTATATTACATATCCAGTGATTTTCTTCTTTTTTCCTCTATCGTCTGTTAAAGAATAAGAAGAATGGGGGCTTTTCTAGAGTTAACCTGTCCGGTTACACTGCTGTGGCTACTACTCTTGATCATTTTGTGTTATTAGATATATATACTTTTGAAAGCCCTCTTAGCTAAGAGCATATTGCAGAACTTCATCTTTCGCTTTTAGCTGCACAGAAGCAGTGGACAAAACATTAATTTAGGATGTTTTGACAGATACTATAATTGGATAAGGATAAAAAATAATTTTTCAATATGTACATGCTGTGTAAAATTGAAATGTGAGATTGTTTAATTTTGTTCTGATTAAGTCAAAATAGATTTTTGATTAGTGTTATTGTTTGAAGAGAGTCACCAAAATTGATATAGTGGATTTGTTGGCCTATATTTAAATAGCTAGAGGGTGCAAGGGTAGTCATAGATACCTGCATATTTTTTAATTGCCAACAGGTTGCCCCTTTCATTTTCCTGATAGAGAATCAACAAAAAAAAAGTTTTAGGCAATTAAAACAGGGTGTGCAAGTTTGTATTAAAGTGATGTACAGGCTCTCATGAAGCAGAGTTTAAACTGTGATACATAGAATTTGAGTGCACTGTTAGGCTATCCAGAGTGAGATAAGCCGTTCAAGATCAGTTAAACTAACTGGTTAAGTTTATAGAGATTTACAGGCTCATACGCACAATAGGCACTATTAACATTATTGTAAGTAACACTATTATTGTTTGTTCACACTAAAATTGTGGAATTATAATATAAGGGTTTTAGGGTGGGTGAGGGGGTATTGTCATATCTTTTCACAGTTCAATCTTTTACTCGTTTGTATTTACTAAGTTTGTGGGTTTTCATGTCAAAGGCGCACTTGATTTGTTTCTTTTTTCTTTCCTCTATCCTTTATGGATAGATTTATCACTCAGGTGAAACCGAGTTCACCCAAAATGCCTGTAAAAATAAAAGATAAAAAAAGTAAAGTGATAGATACCAGTTTGGATAGCACAATAGAAACCAATAAAATGGCTTTTGATTCTCAAACACTAATTTCTCAGCTAACAGAAGTGTTCTCTCCACAATTTGAAGTAATTAAAAAAGAATTAGGGTCTATCTCTGCTGAGTTAGGTACATTATCCTCTGAAGTCAGGCAATTCTCGAATAGATTAACTGAGGCCGAGACTAGGATCTCTGAGGTAGAGGATATATCTCATATTCATGAAGACTTAATTCAGAAACAAGATGCTAAAATCAAAAATATGCAGGTACGCCTGGAGGACCTTGAGGATCGCTCCAGGCGTAACAATATTAGGATAGTGGGTCTCCCAGAAATACCAGAGTATGAGGATCTATTAAAATTTACCTCAACTACATTACCACAAATCTTAGGGATGCCCTTAGAATTGTTACCCTTGGCAGTAGAACGTGCACATAGGCTGGGCCCAAAGAAATCTCTTGCAGATGGTGCCATGAGGAACAGAATCTGTATTTTTAAATTATTAAAATTCCAAGATAAAATTGAAATTCTGAAACTATTTAAAAAAAAACGATCCTCCTATTTTTGGAAAGAATCGGATTCTGTTGTTCCAGGACTTTTCGTATGAGACTTCTTCTAAAAGGAAATTAATGGCCCCATACTGCTCTCAACTGATAAATAAAGGGATAAAGGCCCGCCTAGTATATCCAGCCCGTATTATTGTTGAGGACAAAGGTACTAAATACTCTTTTGATGAACCGGCAGATGTAAAAAAAATTTTAGAGACAGGGTAGAAGTGGCAGTCTTTATATAAGGGAATTATGTCCTACATGGAGTTTTTTCTTTCCCCTCTAAATAATAAGGTTTATATGTTGATGGAAACAGTGAAGTTGTTATATTGTATTTGTATTTTTAATCCCCCCCCCTTTTTTTTTTTTTTTTCTTCCTCTCTCTCGCCCCTCTCCGCCGCTGCCCCTCCCCTGCCTTCCCCGTCCTGCGCTCACGATCCGTTCTGAGTAGTATGTTCTTTGTAAAATGGCTAATTAGCCGGATTTTTGATGGGGGATGGAATTAAGATTTTATCTTGGAACATAGGTGGGATATCTTCCCCCATTAAACGCAAATTGATTATTAAAACTCTAGCTAGCTATAAACCAGATATTGTTCTCCTTCAGGAGACACATCTTAACGAGCTTAAGGCGGCCAAATTGAAGATAAATTGGGTAGGGGAAGTAATCTCTACGTCCGGTCGTGCTAGGAAATGTGGGGTTGCTATTCTTTTTCATAAAGAGCTAGAATATAAAATAGATAAGGTAGAAATAGATTCGGCTGCAAGATACATCATTATTCATGTGTCTATAAAGAATACTAAATTTATAATCTGTAATATATACGCCCCGAATAAGTTTTCTATAGAATTCTGGGAGAAAATTAAAATTAAATTATTTCCCTTTAGTGCTGATAACTTAATTCTAGGGGGTGACTTTAATGATACTTTATGTCCGGCACTAGATAGACTTTCTAATAAAAATAGATTAGCCAACGAAAAGAACGCAAAATATCTATCACAGTTCTGTGCAAAATTAAAATTAGTGGATATATGGCGTCTAAAAAACCCAGATAAATTGGTATTTTCTTGCGAATCCAAAGCACATCGCACTTTTTCGAGAATCGACCTACTGTTAATCTCAGAGAATCTAGCCAGCCAGAAATTAGGGACAGGAATTGGAGATATTATTATCACAGACCATGTAATTATTTCTTTATCATTCCCCTCTGGGCTAAAGAATAAGATACAAACGCCTAGTTTTTATTTTCCCCGACATTTGCACACTAATCCCAAATTTGTTAATTTTTTGAGTTCCCTCTGGCTTCGATACTATTCTGACAATATAAGCTATGTTAATAAACCGGAAATTTTTTGGGAAGCTTTTAAAGCTGTAATGCGGGGAGAAATACAATCATACGTTAGTATAGCGAAGAAAAAAAGTAAAGCATGGGAAATCCAAATCATGAATAAAATTAGAAACTCATATCGAAAATATTGTTTAAGGCGTACTTCGGATAATTGTAAAAAATATCAAGATAATAGGAAGGAAAGAGATTTCTTCTTAAAACAAAATTTTTTAGAGGAGGAAGCAAGAATAAATCTCAAATTTAAAGGATTCTACAGCTCCTCCGCTAAATATCTAGCTAGACTTACTAAGGTTAGAAAAAAGAAAAATTTTATTTCTGCGATTCAAACTGAAAAGGGAAGATACACGGAGACTAAGGGGATTACGGAGGCATTTTTTGCCTATTATCAACATTTATACGCTGAAGTAGAGACGGATATTATTAACCAAGATACCTTTTGGTCCATGATAAAGTTGCCTCAATTAAGTAGCGAGGACTTAATTTCGATGAATGCTCCAATATCTATCGATGAAATTAGAGAAGCCATAGATCATTTAAAGATGAACAAGGCTCCTGGACCAGATGGGCTTCCAGCTGAGTTTTATAAATGTTTTGGTGAGCTCCTCTTACCCACTTTAGAAAAGCTTTTTAATCACTATTATATGTTTAATAAAGCGATTTCTAGTTATTTCTCTGCGGCCAATATCTCGCTTATCTTGAAGAAAGGTAAAAATCCTGAAGATCCGACCTCATATAGGCCAATCTCGGTCTTGAATACAGATTATAAGATTTTAATGGCTATTATTGCTTCAAGGCTATCTTTGTGTATACATAAAATCATCCATCCAGATCAGACTGGATTTATGGGAGCTAGAAATCCAGTAAAGAATACCCGCAAATTGATTAATTTTTTAGATTATGCCTGGAATGTGGACAAGGAGAGGAAGAAGCCATTATGGCAAGGGACTGCTATACTTTCCCTGGATGCGATCAAAGCCTTTGATTCTATTGTATGGGAGTATCTGTTTAGGGCAATGGAGAAGTTTGGCTTTAAAGGGGAATTTGCACAATTTATTATTAGATTATATCATAAACCAATTTCCTTCTTACTTATCAATGGGTCTCTATCTCCTAAAATAATATTACAGAGAGGCACTAGGCAAGGATGCCCCCTATCTCCTTTACTTTTTAATATAGCTTTGGAACCTCTCGCGATTCGATGTAGAGATACTTTGATAGGAATTCCATTTGGTATATATCATCTCAAAATGTTGCTCTATGCAGACGATGTATTGATTTTTCTCACCAATGTCCAGGAATCAATTCCTATGATTTTACATGTATTAAAAGTCTTCAGCTCCTTCTCAGGATATAAAATAAATTTGGAAAAGAGTGAACTAATGTGTATAAATACTTCCCAGCTAGATGGTCTCGATATTCCATTTAAATTAGTTGATGCCATTAAATATCTAGGTTTGGTTTTGCACAAAAATCCCAAATTTTGGTATAAAGCGGATTTTGAGCCTCTCTTTCAAAAAATTGGATCCGATCTACATCTTTGGGCTGCCTTCCCACTCTCTATTACAGCTAGAGTTAACTTGATAAAATCAATCATTTTTTCCACGTTTGTTATATCCGCTCCAGAATTTGCCTCTATTCTTATTGAATAAAGATTTAAAACTCTTTAATTCCCTAGTCTCTAAATTTATTTGGAACAGTAAAAAGCCTCGAATTGCATTGGCTAGATTAATGCAAAATGCCGGGTCGGCGGGATTGGCGCTTCCTAACATTAAATTGTATAACTTAGCTGCTATGGTGAAAACGGCAATAGATTGGATTGCTGGCACTAATTTAGTCTCACCAGAAGAGCTAGAAAATCATTTGATTGCTCCATTTGTGTTAAAAGCTATATTACATATTGATGTTCAGAAGCTGCCTCAGAATGTTAGATGTCTTATTACTATCAGAAACATAGTTTTTGCCTGGCAAAAGTTTTGCGCAATGCTAAATATAGATTATTCGTTATCCGAATGGCTACCTATCGTAAATAATCCCAATTTTTTGCCTGGCCTTTATCAAAAAGTTTTTAAAGACTGGTCCGATAAAGGACTACATTATGTCAAACAGTTACTGGATGAGAATAACCATTTATTAACGGCGGATATGATTTTTAATAAATACGGTCTAGTTAGATCTAATCTATTTGCTTACTTCCAAATTCGTCACTTTGTTCTATCTCAAAGTTGGCCCACTTCTTTGCTCTCTGATTGGACGGATATTAAACTTTTTATATGGAAATTTGTGGCAGGAAACTCCTCAATATCACTGATGTATGATATTATGTTGACCAAACAGAGTCTCGTATTTAGGGATAATATCTGTATGTCTTGGCTGCCACTAATCCCATCAGTAAATCATGATAAGATTTCTCAGAGTTTTGACTCTCTACGTAAATGTAAAGTCCTGATATCTTGGAATGAATCTCACATGAAACTGATTAATAATTTTTATCTCTCCCCCTGGAAAATCTCTAGATTTTACCCGACTTTGATTAGTTTATGCCCTCGTTGTTCACATGATAGGGCTGATCTGCTTCATATGTTTTGGACATGTCCTAGGGTAAGACAATTATGGTTAAAGATTATATTTTGGTTTAATACATTATATAAAGTATCAATCGCTTTATCTGCAGAGGATGTCATCTTTTTATGTCCTCCACAAGATTCCTATAATGTGTGCACTATAAATAGTTTAAACACTATTATCCTCACTGTTAGATATTGTATTCTTAAAAATTGGAAAGCTAGGCGGATACCTGGATTAACTTTGATTTTTAGATCTTTGCAAGATCAAATTGCCTTTGAATCATTTCATTTTCATGTTGTCTCAGAGAGAAGGATTAAGAAGTTTCTTTGGAAATGGACACCAGTTATTCTGTCTTATCCATATTCCTTGCAAAAAAGGATACTCTCTCCTTTTCTCTCTTCAGTGAGTTTTGCGGAACTTACGTTACTTAATGTTTTCCCACATACATGGATTGATGGCACTATGAGGGAGTACTAGTCGTTGACGCTCGGGGGGGACGGTGTGGGGGTGGGCTGGTGGGTGGGGTGGAGATCGAGAGAGTTATTTAGGCTTTATGTATTTCCAATTCCCCCCCCTCCCCTTTTTTTTTTTTTTTTTCTCTTCCTCTCCCTTTCTCCCCCCCCCCCCCCTATTTTAGGTTATAGTTTTTTTTGTGTAATGACTATGTTACAATTTTATTTTGGAAACTGTAAGGTTCAAAAAATTTTCTTTATGTAATTTAAAACAGAAAATATGAGGTATACCTATTGTATTTTTTCTTTTTTTCCTTGAATACCTGTGATGTAACAGATTTATTATGTTGTAGCAGCTCGCTTGCTAAGTTTTTCTTGCATAGGTATATGATTGCTGCAATTTATCATGTTTGATATTCTTTGTTTTTTTTCTCAAACCTCAATAAAAAATTATTCAAAAAAAAAGTTACCTCTTGCAAAGTTATTAGACCCACTGGTAATTTTTTTAATTTTGATGTTAATTTCCTGTTTTTTCTTAATAGTTTTGATTGATTTTTCAATGTTATATATATATATATATATATATATATATATATATTGCAGATGTTGCCAATATAATATAGAACAAGTGTAATTTGACGTTATATTACTAAAATATTTGGTACATTAACTAATGTATATGTTTTTACAGATGGGTAAGCAAAGTCACTTATCGTTAAAGAAAGTTGGTCAAATTGTTGGCCTGTTAAAGTGAATGTAAATTTTGATGTTAAAGTGCCCGGTTTTTAAAATTTCACTCATGTTGTGAAAATACTTACGTATTAATCTAGACAGCCGCTGCATCGCTTCCTCCCCCCGTCTCAAAGCCTCTTCCTGGGTCTAAAATGAGGAATCCTACTTCCTGCTTCCTCCAGTCATGGCATTCAATCAGACACTGATTCCCCCGGGGGGGGGGGGGGGAAAGCCGTGATTGGAGGTAATTAAGATGTGATTAAATGGTAAGTATTTTCACAACACGAGTAAAATGTAAATTTTGATAAATTAAAGTGCCCCTGTTTTTAATCAAATTTTTAAAAACTTTATCATCAAAATTTACATTTACTTTAAAAGCAAAAAACATGTTGCAGCACAAGAGTGCTGACATTTTAGGCGTATTACGCAGTTCTGTTAAGAATATTAAGAAAACATGGATTGTGGGGATGATTTCCAAGCAGGGTTTCTGGCCTTCTTTAGCTAATCTGTAAAAACATTAACACCTAGATTTAGAGTTTTGCGTTAGAAGGGGTGCGTTAGCTACGTGTGCTTTTTTCCCCCCCACACCTTTTAAACAACGCTGGTATTTAGAGTTCTCTGAAGGGCTGCGTTAGGCTCCAAAAAGGGAGCGTACAGGCATATTTACCGCCACTTCAACTCTAAATACCAGCATTGCTTACGGACGTGGCCAGCTTCAAAAACATGCTCGTCCACGATTCCCCCATAGGAAACAATGGGGCAGTTTGAGCTGGAAAAAACCTAACACCTGCAAAAAAGCAGTATTCAGCTCCTAATGCAGCCCCATTGTTTCCTGTGGGGAAACACTTCCTAAGTCTGCACCTAACACCCTAACATGAACCCCGAGTCTAAACACCCCATACCTTACACTTATTAACCCCTAATCTGCCGCCCCCGCTATCGCTGACCCCTGCATTACACTTTTAACCCCTAATCTGCCACTCCGGACACCGCCGCAACCTACATTATCCCTATGTACCCCAAATCTGCTGCCCCTAACATCGCCGACACCTATATTATATTTATTAACCCCTAATCTGCCCCCCCCAACATCACTGCTACCTACCTACACTTATTAACCCCTAATCTGCCAGCCGGACCTCACCGCTACTATAATAAATGTATTAACCCCTAAAGCTAAGTCTAACCCTAACACCCCCCTAAGTTAAATATAATTTAAATCTAACAAAATAAAATAAATCTTATTAAATAAATTAATCCTATTTAAAGCTAAATACTTACCTGTAAAATAAACCATAATATAGCTACAATATAAATAATAATTACATTGTAGCTATTTTAGGATTTATATTTATTTTACAGGCAACTTTGTATTTATTTTAACTAGGTACAATAGCTATTAAATAGTTAATAACTATTTAATAGCTACCTAGTTAAAATAATTACAAAATTACCTGTAAAATAAATCCTAACCTAAGTTACAATTAAACCTAACACTACACTATCAATAAATTAATTAAATAAACTACCTACAATTACCTACAATTATCTACAATTAAATCAAATAAACTAAATTACAAAAAAACAAACACTAAATTATAAAACCCCCCCCACTAAATTACAAAAAATAAAAAAGATTACAAGAATTTTAAACTAATTACACCTACTCTAAGCCCCCTAAAAAAATAACAAAGCCCCCCAAAATAAAAAAATGCCCTACCCTAATCTAAAATAAAAAGTTTACAGCTCTTTTACCTTACCAGCCCTTAAAAGGGCTTTTTGCGGGGCATGCCCCAAAGAATTCAGCTCTTTTGCTTGTAAAAAAACATACAATACCCCCCCAACATTACAACCCACCACCCACATACCCCAACCCCCCCTTAAAAAACCTAACACTAAGCCCCTGAAGATTTCTCTACCGTATCTTCACCATGCCGGGTATCACCGATCCGTCCAGAAGAGGCTCCGAAGTCTTCATCATATCCAGCAAGAAGAGGTCCAGAAGAGGTTTCGAAGTCTTCATCCTATCCGGCAAGAACAGGACATCCTGACCGGCAAACATCTTCATCCAAGCGGCATCTTCTATCTTCATCCATCCGACGAGGAGCGACTCCATCTTCAAGATCTCCGGCGTGGAACATCCTCTTCTCCCGACGACTAGACGACGAATGAAGGTTCCTTTAAGAGACGTCATCCAAGATGGCGTCCCTCGAATTCCAATTGGCTGATAGGATTCTATCAGCCAATCGGAATTAAGGTAGGAAAAATCTGATTGGCTGATTGAATCAGCCAATCAGATTCAAGTTCAATCGGATTGGCTGATCCAATCAGCCAATCCGATTGAGCTTGCATATTATTGGCTGATCGGAACAGCCAATAGAATGCGAGCTCAATCGGATTGGCTGATTGGATCAGCCAATCCGATTGAACTGGAATCTGATTGGCTGATTAAATCAGCCAATCATATTTTTCCTACCTTAATTCCGATTGGCTCATAGAATCCTATCAGCCAATCGGAATTCGAGGGACACCATCTTGGATGACGTCCCTTAAAGGAACCTTCATACGTCGTCTAGTCGTCGGGAGAGGAGGATGTTCCGCGCCGGAGGTCTTGAAGATGGAGCCACTCCTCGTCAGATGGATGAAGATAGAAGATGCCGCTTGGATGAAGATGTTTGCCGGTCCGGATGTCCTGTTCTTGCCGGATAGGATGAAGACTTCGGAGCCTCTTCTGTACCTCTTCTTGCTGGATAGGATGAAGACTTCGGAGCCTCTTCTGGACGGATCGGTGATACCCGGCGTGGTGAAGATAAGGTAGGGAGATCTTCAGGGGCTTAGTGTTAGGTTTTTTAAGGGGGGTTTGGGTTAGATTAGGGGTATGTGGGTGGTGGGTTGTAATGTTGGGGGGGTATTGTATGTTTTTTTACAGGCAAAAGAGCTGAATTCTTTGGGGCATGCCCCGCAAAAGGCCCTTTTAAGGGCTGGTAAGGTAAAAGAGCTGTAAACTTTTTATTTTAGATTAGGGTAGGGCATTTTTTTTATTTTGGGGGGGCTTTGTTATTTTTTTAGGGGGCTTAGAGTAGGTGTAATTAGTTTAAAATTCTTGTAATCTTTTTTATTTTTTGTAATTTAGTGTTTGTTTTTTTGTAATTTAGTGTTTGTTTGTTTTTGTAATTTAGTTTAGTTGATATAATTGTAGGTAATTGTAGGTAGTTTATTTAATTAATTTATTGATAGTGTAGTGTTAGGTTTAATTGTAACTTAAGTTAGGATTTATTTTACAGGTAATTTTGTAATTATTTTAACTAGGTAGCTATTAAATAGTTATTAACTCTCACATACTTGCTTGGGCGGAATCCAGCTCCTGTCTAATTTCTGCATTTCATATCCCAGGTATAGACAAATGGGAGGCGGATTATCTCAGCCGTCAGACTTTACATCCGGGGAGTGGTCCCTCCATGCAGATGTGTTTTCTCAAATTGTTCAGATGTGGGGTCTTCCAGAAATAGATCTGATGGCTTCTCATCTAAACAAGAAACTTCCCAGGTAGCTGTCCAGGTCCAGGGATCCCCAGGCGGAAGTAGTGGATGCATTGACACTTCCTTGGTATTATCATCAACCTGCTTATATTTTCCCGCCTCTAGTTCTTCTTCCAAGAGTGATCTCCAAAATCATCATGGAACAATCGTTTGTGTTGCTGGTGGCTCCAGCATGGCCTCACAGGTTTTAGTATGCGGATCTTGTTCGGATGTCCAGTTGCCAACCTTGGCCACTTCCATTAAGGCCGGACATTCTGTCTCAAGGTCCGTTTTTCCATCAGGCTCTCAAAACATTAAATTTGAAGGTATGGAAATTGAACGCTTAGTGCTTAGTCATAGAGGTTTCGCTGACTCAGTGATTAATACTATGTTACAAGCTCGTAAATATCCTTCTAGAAAGATTTATTATCGAGTTTGGAAGATTTATATTTCATGGTGTTCTTCTCATAAATTCTCTTGGCATTCTTTCAAAATTCCTAGAATTTTACAGTTCCTTCAGGATGGTTTAGATAAGGGTTTATCTGCAAGTTCATTGAAGGGACAAATCTCTGCTCTTTCTGTTTTATTTCACAGAAAGATTGCTAAACTTCCTGATATTCACTGTTTTGTACTGGCTTTGATTCGTATCAAGCCTGTCATTAAATCAATCTCTCCTCCTTGGAGTCTTAATTTGGTTTTGAAGGCTTTATAGGCTCCTCCTTTTGAGCCTATGAATTCTTTGGACATTAAACTACTGTCTTGGAAAGTGTTGTTTCTTTTGGCTATCTCTTCTGCTAGAAGAGTTTCTGAATTATCTGCTCTTTCTTGTGAATCTCCTTTTCTGATTTTTCATCAGAAAAAGGCGGTTTGCGGACTTCATTTAAATCTTTACCTAAGGTTGTGAATTCTAACAACATTAATAGAGAAATTGTCGTCCCTTCCTTGTTTCCTAATCCTAAGAATTCTTTGGAGAGATCCTTACATTCTTTGAATGTGGTGAGAGCTCTGAAATATTATATTGAAGCCACTAAAGATTTCAGGAAGATTTCTAGTCTATTTGTTATATTTTCTGGTTCTAGGAAAGGTCAGAAGGCTTCTGCTGTTTCCTTGGCTTCGTGGTTAAAGCTTTTGATTCATCAAGCTTATTTGGAGTCAGGTCAAGACCCGCCTCAGAGAATTACAGCTCATTCTACTAGATCAGTCTCCACTTCATGGGCTTTTAAGAATGAAGCTTCAGTTGATCAGATTTGCAAAGCAGCAACTTGGTCTTCTTTGCATACATTTACTAAATTCTACCGTTTTGATGTATTTGCTTCTTCGGAAGCAGTTTTTGGTAGAAAAGTTCTTCAGGCAGCTGTTTCAGTTTGATTCTTCTGCTTATGTTTTAAGTTTTTCTTTTCATTTATGAGAATAAACTTATATTTTGGGTTGTGGATTAATTTTTTTCAGCGAAAAATGGTTGTTTTTATTTTATCCCTCCCTCTCTAGTGACTCTTGCGTGGAGTTCCATATCTTGGGTATTGCTATCCCATACGTCACTAGCTCATAGACTCTTGCTAATTACATGAAAGAAAATATAATTTATGTAAGAACTTACCTGATAAATTAATTTTTTTCATATTGGCAAGAGTCCATGAGGCCCACCCTTTTTATGGTGGTTATGTTTTTTTGTATAAAGCACAATTATTTCCAAATTCCTTTGTTGATGCTTTTTACTCCTTTCTTTATCACTCCACTACTTGGCTATTCGTTAAACTGAATTGTGGGTGTGGTGAGGGGTGTATTTATAGGCATTTTGAGGTTTGGGAAACTTTGCCCCTCCTGGTAGGATTGTATATCCCATACGTCACTAGCTCATGGACTCTTGCCAATATGAAAGAAATGAATTTATCAGGTAAGTTCTTACATAAATTATGTTATATATCTATATTTATATATATATATGTGTGTATGTATATACATGTGTATTTATGTGTTTATATGCGTAAATATGTATATACATACATATATAAACATATAAACACATATATACACTTTGTAAGCCCTTCCACTCACATACATTTCAACATTTAAACATGAAATATAATTTTGAATTAATTATACTATTTTTAAATATGTTTAACTGTGTTTTTACTGTAAACATTTTACATTGTCCGTCAGACATATGTCTGAGAGACTGTGTTCCGATGTCGGCCGAGGGCAGATACGCTCTAGAGTGCTCTGTTCTAATCAGAGTCTCGGGCTCAGCAACCACCTCTGGGAACCTAGCCATGGTTCCCATCTCCCAGCAATGTGCTTTTAACTATCTGTCTATCTATCTATCTGTTTATTTTTCGATTTTTATCTATCTATCTGTCTATCTTTTGATCTGTATCTATCTATTTATCTATCCATCTCGTGACCAGACTGTTATCCGACGACCATTTGTCTGTCAGTATATTATCCGTCACACAAATGTCAGTCGGACAAATGTCCGTCGGATAACAGTCCAGCCACGATGAAAAACACATAAATATTTTAAAGCATAATTATCTTATACCAATAATGCTGTCTTTGAGCTTGTGTGTAATGATAGCTCTTTATAGGATGTGAAACCTAAAAAATGTTGTTTTGTAATTCAGACATAGCATACAATTTTAAACATATTTCCAATTTGCTCCTATTATCAAATTTGCTTTGTGCCCATTGTATTTTTTTAAGTTGAAGAGATATCTAGATAAGTGTCTGGAGCACTACATTGCAGGAATCAATGCTGCCATCTAGTGATCTTGCAAATGGATAACATTCTTGCAAAACTGCTGCCATTTAGTGCTCCAGACACGTGCATTCTCCTTAGCTTTTTTCAATAAAAGATACCAAGAGAACAAAGAAAGTAAAATAGAAAGTTGTTTACAAATTGCATGCTCTATCTGAATCATTAAGATTTTTTTTTGCATTTCATGTCCCTTTAAGCTGGCCTCAAAAAGGGAGACAGGTAGAAGCCACACATATCTTCAGTTCTAACTGTTCATGACCAGTAAATGTTATTTCATATTTATTTTAAAGCTGAGAAAAGCTGTGTATGTGTGTGCCATTGAATTAGTATATATATACTATATATATATATATATATATATATATATATATATATAATAGTATATATATATATATAATATATATATATATAATATATATATATATAAACAACAAATATAAAAATGTGAAAAATGTGTTCTTTGATTCTTAGGAAATATATAAGCACTCTGTATTAAATATCTACATTGGTCTAGACTGAATATATATATATATATATACACACATATATATATATATATATATATATATATATATATATATATATATATATATATATGATAATGTCTAACAATCTAAAATATGATGTAGACATAGAAGTAAGCTAACAAATAAAATGTAATATTTGCCATCTGAAATTACATCATAATCTATGTTTCAAAGAATGTATTGTCTGTAAAATGCTATCTGATACACACACAGTTGCTCAGAGGGTAGAACAGTAAGGGCTGTAAGTAGATGAAGAAATAAACAGTGTTGGTGGCATCTTTGCTATTTAAAGGTCTGGCAAACACACCATGCTGCATTAGTCAACCAGCTGTTGTGTGAATTATTTTTCACTTAAAAAAAGCTCTTTTTATAGCATGTTAAAAAAAAAACAACTTACAAAATGAGTTGGCTGTATGTTTGAAAAAATCATTATGAATTGTTTCTTTGTAGTTCTTTATTTCACCTACAGGTCACACACATAACTATCTAACATTTATTAGTAGCAGCAGCTCATTGAAGCATGTGTTTAAAATATCTAATTACGAGCTGACATTCTTTCCAAGTTGTTTTATAAGATGAGCAAGCTCATATACGGTTATTTTCTCAATAAGAAACCAGAACTCAATTATGACAAATAATTATACCAAATCACTTTTAAGCTACAAATGTGCAGTCTATCTACTTAGAAATGACATTATTCAAGGGCAATATTACTATTCTTTCGCTCAGTTAGAATAATCCATGTAAAATTTGCATAGAAATGTATTTACATTGAAATATCTCAACCTAGTTATTTATATTATAAACATTCTGTACATTTGTTGTTAGTCTTCATGAACATGAAAATACAGCAAGCACAATAATTAGGTTAGACAACATACAATTAGTTACTGACTGTTTTTTAGGGTTTTTTTTCCAAACAAGTTATCGGATTGCTTCACCAGCTATCTCTACGAGATAAGCTAGTTTACGTTCTTGGAACACTACTCATTAATTTTCTAGCACACTAATCTTTACAAAGCCTTGGCCAATTTGTAATTATCTCAGTTTTTCCTGCTGGTTCTGTAACCATTACAACTCAGTAGCAACCTCTCATTAATTCACTAATGTTTTAGGGCTAAAAATAATCTCAGTGGTATTTTATTTTTCTCAAACTTGTCAATTGCATTTACATTAGGTTAACTTTACCAGAGATTTATTTTGTTTTCTTGACCTTTTTATCTGATCAATTAACTATTGATGAATTTGTTCTCATGTAGCACATTTGCCTTTCCCTTCAGAAGCCATCTGACTAATTGTAAGGAAATATAAAAAATAAAATAAAATTTGTCTATCTATCTATTTTTAACACTAAAATTGATTACAGAGTAAACCCCAATTTAATTAAAAGTATGAATGTTATCAGTGAAGTCTTGGGTAGAAAAAAAGCCAGAAAAGATTTGTCTGTCCTATTCACTTATATTAATTTATTTTGAATTTTAGTTTTTTTTTTTAATGGTGCTCAAATTGTATCATCACCCAGGTATTTGAAAATGTAAATCACATGTTTTCTCATGAGATATTGAGAAAAAGAGTCAATTTTGTTTGTGGTTCAAGGTTATAAATGTTGTTTTAACCCATATTTACAAGATAAGTCTTCAGAGCTATATATTTTCTATGGGAACAAAGAAGGAGCTACCAATGTTTGGAATTTTTTCATTCACACATATATATTAATTAAAGCAATTGTAAATAATAATTTTGGTGTATATTTTTAATAAGAAAATAGTGCCATCTTGTGTTGTATATTTCTTGATTACAGGAAAATGATCATGCATTTATTTTTTATTAATACAATAATTAATGCTTAAGCCAGTCTAATTTGTAGTTGGAGAAAGATTAAACTCAAAGTGGAATTTAAAAGTTAAAGGGACAGTCTAGTCAAAATTAATCTTTCATGATTCAGATAGGGCATACTATTTTAAACAACTTTCCAATGTACTTTTATCATCAAATTTAATTTATTCTCTTGGTATTCTTTGTGGAAAGCTGAACCTAGGTAGGCTTTGTATGCTAGCCATTGAACTGCCTCTTATCTCAGTGCATTTTGACAGTTTTGGAAGTTAGACAGTATTAGTTCATGCGTGTGATATAGATAACATTGTGCTCACTCCCGTGGAGTTATTTAAGAGTCAGCACTGATTGGCTAGAATGCAAGTCTGTCATAGGAAGTGAAATAAGAGGGCTTTCTGCAGAGGCTTAGATACAAGGTAATTACAGAGGTAAAAAGTGTATTAATATAACACTGATGGTTATTCAACACTGGGAAGTGGGTAATAAAGAAGTTATCTATCTTTTTAAACAATAAAAAATCTGGAGTAGACTGTCTCTTTAAGGCCACTACAGGAAAAAAAGGAAGGGGACTTAAGGAGAAAGATAAGAGGAAGATGTGGAACAAACTTTTGGAGGTATAAACATTACGCTACTTGCACTTCCTACACCACATTGACACATTACCACATCTGGGGGTGAAATCATTTTTCTTAAGAAAATAGCTTTCTTTCTTTGGGACAGGAAATAATTGAACCAGTAATTCTATAATAGGCATACATATCTTCAACTCATTTGTGCATACTCGCAATACAAATGGGAAGCAAAAGCTATTTTGTTTTTAGATATATAAGGGTTAACAAATGCTCTTTATCGCCATGGATACAAAATATATGAATAATAGGCAAAAATGATTAGAGAAAAAAAATACAGCAATCAAAATTGTATTCTTGCTGATGAAAATCTATTAGCCTTTAATTGCTTTTAATATCATTCAGTTCAAGATCACACACAGATCTCCTGAAGTCTTTAAATAAAGTATTTTTCTATTCCGATAGTATACAATGCAAAAAGCCCTACGTGTGTGTCTTAATTTTTGTAGTGCTATTATATATATATATATATATATATATATATATAGTTTCACAACATCTTTAAAAACCTAGAATTGCACTAGAATAAAATGACATAAATATATATACACAGATAATGAAATGTATATATGGCAATGTTTGTTTCTTCCTCTTTTTCTTTTTTCATTTATTTTGTCTCTTTTTTCATTAATTGAAAAATTAGGTAATAATGACATGGACACTACAAAAAACAGTTTAACTGTTAGACCCAACTTTGCACCAAATATTGAAACAGGCAAAGAACATATTTTATGATATAACAATTTCTTTTCTTAAAAAGAGAAAACAAGAAAATATATTATAGAATATTCCGATTATCAAATAGACATATCACAACACGTAAGGGAGATAATAGGACCCAGTAGCAACCACTTCCCCTCCCAGGTGTATCCATGACAACATTAAGACAAACGTCAATACGCTTGACGTCACAAGCAAACCAGCCGTATTGGAACTACAAGGAAAAAACGCGCCCAATTTCTATCTTTAAAAAGCCGAGATGCCGTTCACAGCCCATTCCACTTTCAACTCTCTGACGAAGAAGTGTTGTATCACTTCGAAACGCGTAAGAATTTGAAGAAAGCGGGCGGACTTCCAAGTTCCAATACGGCATTTTTTGATTCAAAGAAAAACTTCCAATAAGCATTACAGCAAGGTGGTAAAGTATAAAACGCTTCTACTACTCTGACTAATTGTATCCAGGCTATATTTTAACAGCAATAATTAGCCACAATATTTACCACCTTGCATATTATCCTATACCAGACTTATTGTGGCCATAAATACACTGAGTCACATAACTGGCAGAATAAAAGTACCCTATTTGGGGGTGACATATACGTTTTTTCAGAAAAACGTTTTTTACCCAGACATACAGTGTCATCAACTACAGGGAATAAGAAAACAAAGATATTTTACGTGCCTTTATCTTACCTCATAAATGATTGAGGTTGACAAATGTAAGCATAAATGATCTTGCAGAATAAACATCATTTTATCTTAACTGTATTACGCTATGTATTTGTCTCTTATTTCTCCTCTATGATCCATGGAATGATCTGATACAAGATAAAGATCCTTACCACCATAAAGAAAAGAAAAGAGTCCAGGAGTCTCCATTACTGTTCGTTAAATGACACCCAGCTGAAACATCTTTACAAGAGAGTCCAGGATTTCCATTAAAGGCATACTGCGGGAAGTGCAAGATTTCTCATTTAAAAGAAAAGAAAAGTTTTTCCTCTCGACAAGAGTCCAAGAACCATCTGTAAACCCCAAAAAAAGCTGACACCTTACCTCATAGGATTGAGGTACTTTCTGGTAAGCACATCTTACTTACCTTAGAAGGAAAAAAACTGTCGAAGTATAAGAAATAACTTGGGCTCAAAACCTATTTGATGGACATATGTACTTTATTTCTATGACATATCAACCAGCAATATATTGATATTGATATTACTTCAACATATAGACCGATAGTAATCAGCTGTGCGCCACTATTTGATTTTCTCTTTCTATTATTTATTACTTACAGTGACAAGGGTACACTGCATCATAGGCAGCACGCATACACTTAACAGTGACCCATACAGAATTCAAACTAAAAAATAAGAAGTGTTATAGTTTTTTAGCGCTGGTGCCCCCTCTTGACTCCAAAATATATATATATATATAGTGCTATTATATGTGTCCACACATTCAAGGAAAACAGATTGTATTCATGGTATAATATAGTGTATAATATAGCACAACAAATTTTAGCTTCCTTAATGTGTAAACCGTCAGAATGTTTGGTTCCGAGTTAGTCATGTGACCACCTGGCACTGTCACATGACCAATATACAACTACTCAGCTTTTACTTCTGTTTACCTCTGATTAAATTGTGCCTCAATTAAGTAATTGAATGGCCTGACCTGCATAGGAGATCACCTTTCCGAGCACTTAGTGTTAGTATTAGTTACAAAGTTTAACACATTCGGCTAGATTACTAGTTTTGCGTTATGAGCGGTGCGGTGCTAACTTCCCTACAGCGCTGGTATTACAGGTTTATAAAAACCCGGCGTTATCAGGCAAAAAGTGAGAGTAGAGCAAAATTGTGCTCCATACCGCACTCCAATACCAGCCCTGCTGAAAGCCGCGGTGAGCTGGTTTTACGTGCTTGTGCACGATTTCCCCTATAGACATCAATGGGGAGAGCCGGCTGAAAAAAAAGTCTAACACCTTCGATAAAGCAGCGTAAAGCTCCGTAACGCAGCCCCATTGATTCCTATGGGGAAACTAAATTCATGTTTACACCTAACACCCTAACATGAACCCCGAGTCTAAACATCCCTAATCTTACACTTATTAACCCCTAATCTTCTGCCCCCGACATCGACGACACCTACATTATACTTATTAACTCCTAATCTGCCGCTCCGGACACCGCCACCACTATAATAAACATATTAACCACTAAACTGCCGCACTCCTGCATCACAAACACTAGTTAAATATTATTAACCCCTAATCTGCCGCCCCTAACATAGCCACCACCTACCTGCATTTCTTAACCCCTTATCTGCCGCCCCCAACGTCGCCGCCACTATACTAAATTTATTAACCCCTAAACCTAAGTCTAACCCTAACACCCCCTAACTTAAATATAATTAAAATAAATCTAAATAAAACCTACTATTAATAACTAAATAATTCCTATTTAAAACTAAATACTTACCTGTAAAATAAACCCTAAGCTAGCTACAATATAACTAATAGTTACATTGTATCTATCTTAGGTTTTATTTTTATTTTACAGGCAAGTTTGTATTTATTTTAACTAGGTAGACTAGTTACTAAATAGTTATTAACTATTTACTAACTACCTAGCTAAAATAAATACAAATTTACCTGTAAAATAAAACCTAACCTGTCTTACACTAACACCTAACATTACACTACAATTAAATCAATTACCTAAATTAAATACAATTACCTAAATTACAAAAACAAATAAAACACTAAATTACACAAAATAAAAAAGAAATTATCAGATATTTAAACTAATTACACCTAATCTAATAGCCCTATCAAAATAAAAAAAGCCACTTCAAAATAAAAAACCCCTAGCCTAAACTAAACTACCAATAGCCCTTAAAAAGGGCCTTTTGCGGGGCATTGCCCCAAAGAAATCAGCTCTTGTAACTGTAAAAAAAATACAAACAACCCCCCAACAGTAAAACCCACCACCCACACAAATAAATTTAGTATAGTGGCTGTGACGTTGGGGGAGGCAGATTAGGGGTTAATAAATGTAGATAGGTGATGGTGATGTTAGGGGTAGCAGATTAGGGGTTAATAATATTTAACTAGTGTTTGTGATGCGGGAGTGCGGCGGTTTAGGGGTTATTATGTTTATTATAGTGGCGGCGATGTCCGGAGCGGCAGATTAGGGGTTAATAATTTTATTTTAGTGTTTGCGATGCGGGTGGGCCTCGGTTTAGGGGTTAATAGGTAGTTTATGGGTGTTAGAGTACTTTTTAGCACTTTAGTTATGAGTTTTATGTTACAGCTTTGTAGCGCAAAACTCATAACTACTGACTTTCAGTTTACGTGATGGATATTGACGGTATAGGCTGTACTGCTCACTTTTTGGCCTCCTAGGCAGACTCATAATACCAGCGCTATGGAAGTCCCATTGAAAAAGGACTTTTTGAAAGCTGCGGTAGTTACGTTGCGTTACGGCCAAAAAAGTGTGCGGTGCAGCTAAACCTGCAAGACTCATAATACCAGCGGTAGTGAAAAAGCAGTGTTATGAGCCTTAACGCTGCTTTTTCACCCATACCACAAAACTCGTAATCTAGCCGTTTGTGTGTTAAAAAGCACTTAGTTTAATAAACAACAGTATTTAAGGGACCCTGTAGACCTACGTTTATTTGGATGGGATCTGCTATTGCATTTCTTATGTTTGATTCCTTAGATAAATTGTACATCTAAAGGACTATATTAAAAAAAGGGTAACCATAAATCAAAAAGACACATATTATACAAGAGAGGAAAACCATTATTATCCCTCTAATATAAGTCAGAGGTCAATGTTTTATTGAAATCATATCTACTTTGCTACTTGATATTTATGTAGTTGTACACGCATATAAAATACCAAGTGCCTGGGGGGCATTCTCCAAGAGCTCTGATCGAGTAGCTTAAAACCCGCCGGTTATAGGCATTATTAAACAGCCAAAAAACGGGAAAATATAGCCGCAACATTTATTAGCCCCTTAGGGAGCTCATCGCTGACTTTTGAGCTGTAATCTTGACATCAGATCTCTGGATTGGACATAGAGGGCCTGGAGCGGTGGCTCATTAAAGGCGGCGCTTCCCCCTCTGTAAATCTGAGGTATTTGTCCCTAACTGGGGGTTAAAGCCTATCTATTCTGGTGAGAAGGGCTAACAGGTCTGCAACAATAAGATTTGAATCGTCTCCCCTAGAAACCACTTCATATGGAGATATTGGAAATGGAGTACTTGGCGGGAGAGGACAGTATACAGCAACCGGATATGATATGGGAGAGACTCGCAAAGCTGTTTCATAAGATGATGGATAATGCACCATACGACCGACTGCTGCAAATCCTGCATAATAGAGGAAAAGCTGTAAAGAGAACAGCGGAAAACATCAGCGTGGGGTGTTCCATTGGCACAGAACCTCCTTTGGGTCTTCTGCAGCCTGTAAAGCAACTGGAAAAGACCTCTACAACAATTTATGCTGTACACCCCACTAAATCACAACCAAGAGGGAACCCGACACTGGCGAAGCAGCTTGGCGGCTATATTGTAGACCGGTTGGATCAAGAAGCACACATAATCACCTTGCTTGATCTTTCTCTGGTGAATCGGAGCATTCAAAAATCTGCTGGGGCTTTAACTCAGAAAGCGTCTCAGAGGACACCGGAACAAGAGACAGCAGGGTTTCCCCTGAAAAGCTCATACCACTGGTCTCTATTATCTTGTAACTCTCAGCTGGACCACACCGAGCGGTCTTCCCGCTCTCTGCTACAACCTTCACGTAAGAGGCGACAAAAAATATTAGGAGAGACCAAAGACTACCCATGTAGTGGTGCAGATATCTCATATGCAGAAAAGGGAAAGCTTAGAGAAACGCTAGTCATATAACAATAAACCGCTACCCTGTTCTACTGACTAGTCTTGGCTATGAGTATCTGGCTAACAGGACTGAGTCGGGATGACATTCTCCATAAGAGACTTTTTCTTTTCAAAGTTTGTTATCTGACATTTCTAGTTGATTGTTTATATTGTTGTTTAGTTAAGGTTGGAGATTTTCCAGATATGTGAGCCAGTTTAACATAGATATATTGCAAATCGCATCTTAATACTGCATGAACGTCTAAAAACTATCATTTAATGTTGTTTAATTTTAATTTCTGATACCATTATTTGCATTTTCCTTTATTTTTACATTTAAGGGTGAATATCTCTAGGAAGATAAATGATTGTTTCTCTATCTATCATCTTTATATCCTTTGCCGTGCGGTTTGCGGCCGAGGCCGCATGGAGAGCTAGAACTTTAATATATAATATGATATGCTAAAGCTAAGTATGGGTTTTAGCACTAGAGCGAATATGATGGGGAGGCCTGTGTGACGCAGCAGAAATTAGCCGTACTACCAATTACTTCTCTAGAATATAGCTCAGAGGTATTACATAAACTCACCATATAATATTGTTAGTCATACAACGATAAATCTATATGTATATTTACACACTTACCAAGCATAATCTACATCTCACAAATGATAACACCCACTATGTTCATAGAGGATTACTTTACTTTGGTCAATATTGACGAGAAGGACACCAATATGTAATCTACAAATTGCTATATATATGTTGTTTAGCTGTGCTTGTGAAACATAACCCATTTTCTTTGCTAGACCTGGAATGCCTGACTACTAGTTATACCCCTAATCAGTAACCCAGTTGGGACCTTTTCTTTTTCTGTACTGGAATTATTATTACACTAAGTTAAACCTTTCATTATTTTTCTTGTTTCTTTGCCTTCTCCCTATTAAATCCAAATCGTATCCCTACAGAGGCCCAATATCATACTCAAGAGAACTATTTCAAGAACCATGAGAGGTCTAATTAACAAAAATTGGGTCTCATAAGAAATACACTGATGTGAAGAGAACATTTCAATGTGTTATAGTTGTAATATATGATATATAATATATGTTTTAATATTGATAACACAATGTATCACCATGATGAAACACAATATTGTACCATTCTTCTTGCTTGCTTTGTTCATTCTTTTTATGAAGTGTATGCTCATTTATTCTAAATAAAGTAAATTTAAAAAAAAAAAAAAAATACCAAGTGTCTGTAAGTTACCCTGTCCATACATTCATTTTTTCTTTGTTACTAGAATTCTGTATCTAATCACTCATTAACATTAACATGGTAACCCACAGGCAAATCATCAACAAAGCCAAAACCTAAAAATACACTTAGCATGACAAAAAAATATTGAGAAACAGAACAGTATACAATTAATGTGAACATATTGTGGAAAACAGTATTTTTTTTCATCCAAAGTGTATTTTTAGATTTTAGCTTTGTTTATATTTTGCCTATGGGCTACAATGGCAACACTTGGTGGTTTGCTGTGTTTAGGGAGGGGCTTAGGATTTAACTTTACACCACTTTTATCACTCTGTTTGGTCTGAGGAAGGTGAGTTTGTTTCCCCTAAATGTAAACACAATATATACACATATTTTAAAAAAACAGCAAGTTCTGATTGATGTTACCTATACATTGATGTTTCCTGACACACTGAGAATGAATATATGAAGAATTATATGTGTGTGTTTGGATATATTTGTGTAATTTAATTGTTTACTGTAAATATATTAGACTAAATATTTCATGCTAACATTAGCTCACGTGCGATATTGAAATATTGCGCTCTCTCTAACTTGAGTTCATATTACAAATTGAAAGTAAACGCACAAGTCAGGTTAGCTTGCACTCATTGGGTTAGCCCGAGGAATTCCTTGCATAAAGGATTAGGGCTAAATTAAAAGTCACACCAAACACAACATAAATACATTCAAATAAACAGTTACACTCATATATGCACTGTCTAATAAAAATGATTCATATAAACATTAATACAAAATAATTATAAGGGTTAAAAGGCATATGGTATATGACAAGGTATTTGAATGGAAAGGGCTATATTGGATATATACATACATATACATGTCTAACTATGTGTGTGTATGTATGTATATATATATATATACACACACACATATGTATATATGTGAATACATGTGTATATATGTTTACAGGGAGTGCAGAATTATTAGGCAAATGAGTATTTTGACCACATCATCCTCTTTAGGCATGTTGTCTTACTCCAAGCTGTATAGGCTCGAAAGCCTACTACCAATTAAGCATATTAGGTGATGTGCATCTCTGTAATGAGAAGGGGTGTGGTCTAATGACATCAACACCCTATATCAGGTGTGCATAATTATTAGGCAACTTCCTTTCCTTTGGCAAAATGGGTCAAAAGAAGGACTTGACAGGCTCAGAAAAGTCAAAAATAGTGAGATATCTTGCAGAGGGATGCAGCACTCTTAAAATTGCAAAGCTTCTGAAGCATGATCATCGAACAATCAAGCGTTTCATTCAAAATAGTCAACAGGGTCGCAAGAAGCGTGTGGAAAAACCAAGGCGCAAAATAACTGCCCATGAACTGAGAAAAGTCAAGCGTACAGCTGCCAAGATGCCACTTGCCACCAGTTTGGCCATATTTCAGAGCTGCAACATCACTGGAGTGCCCAAAATCACAAGGTGTGCAATACTCAGAGACATGGCCAAGGTAAGAAAGGCTGAAAGACGACCACCACTGAACAAGACACACAAGCTGAAACGTCAAGACTGGGCCAAGAAATATCTCAAGACTGATTTTTCTAAGGTTTTATGGACTGATGAAATGAGAGTGAGTCTTGATGGGCCAGATGGATGGGCCCGTGGCTGGATTGGTAAAGGGCAGAGAGCTCCAGTCCGACTCAGACGCCAGCAAGGTGGAGGTGGAGTACTGGTTTGGGCTGGTATCATCAAAGATGAGCTTGTGGGGCCTTTTCGGGTTGAGGATGGAGTCAAGCTCAACTCCCAGTCCTACTGCCAGTTTCTGGAAGACACCTTCTTCAAGCAGTGGTACAGGAAGAAGTCTGCATCCTTCAAGAAAAACATGATTTTCATGCAGGACAATGCTCTATCACACGCGTCCAAGTACTCCACAGCGTGGCTGGCAAGAAAGGGTATAAAAGAAGAAAATCTAATGACATGGCCTCCTTGTTCACCTGATCTGAATCCCATTGAGAACCTGTGGTCCATCATCAAATGTGAGATTTACAAGGAGGGAAAACAGTACACCTCTCTGAACAGTGTCTGGGAGGCTGTGGTTGCTGCCTGCACGCAATGTTGATGGTGAACAGATCAAAACACTGACAGAATCCATGGATGGCAGGCTTTTGAGTGTCCTTGCAAAGAAAGGTGGCTATATTGGTCACTGATTTGTTTTTGTTTTGTTTTTGAATGTCAGAAATGTATATTTGTGAATGTTGAGATGTTATATTGGTTTCACTGGTAAAAATAAATAATTGAAATGGGTATATATTTGTTTTTTGTTAAGTTGCCTAATAATTATGCACAGTAATAGTCACCTGCACACACAGATATCCCCCTAAAATAGCTAAAACTAAAAACAAACTAAAAACTACTTCCAAAAATATTCAGCTTTGATATTAATGAGTTTTTTGGGTTCATTGAGAACATGGTTGTTGTTCAATAATAAAATTAATCCTAAAAAATACAATTTGCCTAATAATTCTGCACTCCCTGTATATGTATATGAGATTTGTTGTTTTAGCAAAGTTTTAATGACCATCCATATTTATTTTTTCGATCTTTTTATTAAGATACAAACAGAAAATAGAGGAAATTTGTACACAAAATATAACCCCCCCAAAAAAAACAATTTCAGAACAAATTGGCTTCTTCAGGCAAAAGTCAGTATTTAGTGTTACCTCTCTTGACATTAATCACATCTTGAACTCTTTTGGGGAGACTGTCCTGAAGTTTTCTTAAGTAATCTTCTGGTATATTATACCAGGCTTCTTTCAGCTTTTCCCAGAGTTTTTCTTGAGATTTAGGTTGTCTTTTATTTTTTTCTCTCTACAGGTGATCCCATACTGCCTGTATAATATTCAGGTCTAGACTCCGTGGAGGACAGTCCATGACTGTCAGTGTTTTATCAGCTTTTTTTTTCTCATTATAAGTGTGCTTGGGATCATTATCATGCTGAAAACGAAAACCATTCCCAATCAGGCGCTTTCTAGAAGGGATGGAATGATGAATTAAAACCTGTCTGTACTTTCAGCATTCATGATCCCGTGAATTCGGACAATATCGCCAACACCACTGGCAGAAATGCAGCCCCAAACCAGACAGTCCTTCCACCATGTTTCACTGACAGCCGCAAGCACTCAGTCTTCCATCTCTCTCCAACTCTTCTTCTCACATATTGTCAACGATTGAATCCAAAAATGTCAAACTTAAATTTGTAACTCCATAATACTCTTTTCCACTAATCTTTATTCCAATCCTTGTGAGCTTTAGCCATATCTTAGCCTTTTCACCCTGTTCCCTTTCCTGAAAAAGTGGTTTCTTGTCTGCTAGCCTTCCACAAAGACCATTCCTGATCAAGCTTCTTCAGATTGTAGAAGGGTCAACTTGGCATCCCGATGGAGCTGCCAGATGCTGAGCCATGCCCTTGCTGGACTTTTTCTCTCAAAGAAGAAACTCTGAGAAACTTCTCATCAGATTTTGAAAGTTTTCCTGGCCTTTATTTCCTTTTTTGTCCTTGACCTCTCCTGATTCTTCAAATTTCTTTATAACAGCTTGAATACCACATCTTGCTGATTTCCCTTTGAGAGTGGCCTTGCTGATACAAAAGTATAATTCTGTGATCTTTGGCATTTTGAATGGAATGATGTGATTGAAAGTTGGTCTTATTAGCAAGCTTCCAATGACTTAAACTCATACCACATGTATAGGTAATTCTCAAGCATGTCTTGAACAAATCTGGTGTAATAGATTTTTTTCACAGCATTCATATTGACATGAAATAGTAGGACACATACAGGTTTTAGCAATGACATTAATTAAAGTTCCATTCCATTTAGGTTTATGAGAGCCAGGTTCCTGCTATTGTTCAAGTGTAATGGGAGGTTACACTAAATGCTTGTGGTAATTAACCCCTAATCAGCAAATAACATAATTAAAATATTAACCCCTTTACCATCAACCACCCACATCGCAATAAAGCTAATTAACCTATTAACCGCTAAACCACAAAACCCCCACATCGCAATAAACCTATTTAACCTATTAACTCTTAAACCGCAAACCCCCCACATCACAATAAACCTAATTAACCTATTAACCCCTAAACCGCCAAACACCCACATCGCAATAAACCTAATTAACCTATTAACCCCTTAAACGACCAAAACCCCACATAGCAATAACCCTAATTAATATATTAACCCCTAAACCACCAAACCCCCCACAACGGAAATAACTAATTTAATTACTAAGCCCCCTAACCTAACATCCCCTAAATTAAACCCAATTACTTCTAAATTACAATTAAAATTAAAAACCCCCATTAAATTACAAAAAATAAAAAAGTCTAACATTACAGAAAATTATCACAAAAAACCCCACCCCCTAAATTAAACTACCAACAGCCCTTAAAAGGGCCTTTTGTAGGGCATTGCCCTAAGTTAAACAGCTCTTTTACCTTGAAAAATGTTAAGCCCCCCTAACAGTAAAAATCCCCCACCCACCAAAACCCCCGAAATATTGACTGATTTTAAAATTTCAGCCAATAGGAATGCAAGGTACCCCAAATTGATTGCGGTACCTTGCATTAAATCTTTAGTGTATGACGGACATCGGATGAAGAGGAGCATCCATGCCGCCGAGGACCGCTGCCGCCGCCGGTGAGGACCGCCACTGAGGATCCACACGTCAGGGAAGACAGCTCAACACCTCCGCTCCACGCCGCCGGTGAGCACCGCCGCTGAGGATCCACAGCTTTTTTTTTTTTTAATATAGACTGCCTCTGGGCAGGATTATAGCCTAGTATATATATATATATATATCGACACCATAACACCAAAAGGGTTGAATACAATGTTGGACTTTGCACCATTTTATACAGGGACCTAAAGTAGCACCTTATCTAAGGCAGTTGTGAACACTCTGAGCCATGTCACTATCTGGATTTAACAAAATCTAACCAAATCTATGGCACACATCTAATTTTAAGTCCTCAGGTATCTAGTTTTCTACCATACTCTTGGGTGCATGAATGGTTAAATAAGTGCACATGTATATGATGTGATACTAGAATTAGTTAGGGTTATTTGGTTAATGCTGTTCTTGTTGTCTAACATAATATTTATACAGTGCTCTAATACTGTTCCATTCATTTTTGTACATTCACAATATGTCCTCTATATTAATCACTATGATAGTGCTAGAATTAGATGTTTTTAATTGTTTTATTATTCATATTATGTTATCTCCGTGCAGTGTTATACTCCGGTTATTTATCATAAGCTTGCCTGTCATTGATCATAATGGGATGATACATTTTATGTGCTTATGATCGCATGTTTACTTTGCTTTGACAGACGATCGAGATGCTCCTCTATTGGTTGGCTTACTATGACAGTGTGTCTCTACGTTGTTTTGCGAGTAGACGTCTCGGCGTGACACACGCTGATGACGTCACTGCCTTCCGACTCTGCACACGGACCGCATTTGCGGCTCGGCGTCCTATGGAGACACATATGGGTATTTAAGGTGATGGGTTATGATGTTTTGTATACTGCTCTGTATTTTTTCATGGCTGTATCATGTATTTGACAAAGGGGACGTAATGTTCCTGAAACGTTATGCTTTTTATGTGATTTATTAAATGTTAAGTTTTATATTTTTTCAGTGAGTGCATTTTTTCTACCTGCATATTTATATATATATATATATATATATATATATATATATATATATATATATATATATATATATTGGTGAAAAGAGTGGTATTAAGGCGCACTGTTCAACCAATAATGTGTTAATATTAATATTGGTGCTAGAGGTTTTATGCTGAAAATACACAAATATCCAATATAGTAAATAGTATATAATCAACCACCATACATGACATGAAAATTATGGTATAGTGTAGTGTAAAAATTGGTAAAATAGATCTTGATGTGATATTCCTTCGTTATTACATGGAACAGATAGAGATTAGTGATTTCTTGTATCAGAAATTACTACACCTTATGTACTATACACAGATCAGTGTTCTCACAATATGTGCATCTCATGTAATATATATGGGTTTAAAACATCCCAGTGATTCAGTATAAATACAAATATAAGTTCCTGAGTAGTGACGTTAGAGTAAAGTACACAAATTATTGTAAAACAGAGTGTACCAAGTACACAAGTAATTTCAGTCCCAAATTAATGTATGATTATGCAGAATCAATTCTAGTTCTTTATCTTGTCATATCCATATATTAGAAGTGAGTGCCCACTTACTAGATTTAACCTCAATCCTATGAGGTAAGTGGAAAGCGTCCTTATAGGTTATAGTTGTCCCTCAGCAATCTAGAAAAAATGCTTCTTTGCCTCCTCAGTGTGGTTAGAAACACTGCTTCCCTGCCTCTTTAGTGTGGTAGAAGATTTTCTCCTTCCACAACTCGCCTTTGTTCACCTCCCAGTATCACGCAATGCCATGTACATAAATAGGGAAACACAAATGTGGAAAAAATAGTGCAACACTGTTTGTAATCTTAAAAACATATATTTATATATTCACTATGTACAAAATGCTCACATTCTTAGACCTCAATCCAGTATGAGGTATCAGTTAGGCATATCATTAATAGTTGATCACAACAGTTGTAATTTTCCAAGGCATACAGGTTATTAACATCAATCAATTGTGCAGGAAACCGGTATAAAACCAATTTGTGGTATACAATTGAATAAAGTCTCTTTTAATTCTCTCCTTACGTGTTTCAAAGGTTTAAAAACAATAGGTTACCTTCTTCATCAGAGGATATTTCAAATATGATTGCTGATAAAAAATGGGGACTTGGGGGGGCGGTGCCAACTACAGAAGCGATAGGACGTATATACTTTGAGCTCCTACAAAATCTTCAAATATTTAGCTTATGGAACATTTATTCTACTCTCTTTCACTTAGCACCTGAGTCTACTTCTTATGAGGGGGAAAACAGCCTTGCTACAACTCTATTTAGTGCGATCTAAAGCATCTATATTGATGCCTACACAGCGAAAATCTTACTGATAGCTCCACGTGGCAGAGGTGATCACCCGTTATATAGCCATAACTTATCTAGCTCTGGACTAACCTTACTAAAAATGGCAGACTTTTCTGAACTTATGAGGGAATCGCTAGAGAAACTAATGCAGCAGCTGGATTTTAACTTTCAAGATCTAACACTAGTACTTCGAGCTCAGAGGGATGAAACGGCTAACCCTCTATCCAAAATGGCGGCTCCTACAGATCCCGATAAGAGCGATGAGGTCTCACAAGTTAACAACAGAGCTGCAGTTGCAGCGCTAGAAATACAGCGGACCTGCATACCTGCTCCTATACAAGAACCACATCGTGACACAGAGGGATACCTTACAGCCGAGAGGGGTCTAGTCCCAATCGAGCCGGTTAGAGAGAAGCTATATGTCAGGGGCAGAATGCCGATCACTACTACCTCATTGCTGGCAGGTAACATATGTTTTTTTCCGGAAAGATGGGTCCCGGACTGCAACTCAGTTTTGGACACCATGCAGGCTGTTCAATTGCGGAGGCTGTCCATCGCAGCAGAGCTATCACAGGGTGATTGCCATATAGCTTTTATGCCACAAGACAATCCACATGCGATCACACGCTATCAGCCCTGGAGCTCAGATGTACTACCAGGAGGTTTGCAACCTAAAGTTATAGTTTCCACCGCCTACAATGCAATAATCAGTAATTACGCAAAAGTTCAGAATCAGCTTACGAGGTGGCTGTGGGACACAGGACAGCCGACATACACTGAATGTGGCACACAGACTGAGGCTGGTGGGTAAGCCTGGGTTCCCTATCACCTAGACCTCTCCCTGAGCAGTAGATCATTTTTCTGCTGACCGGATACCATGATGGACATTGCTGGGCTGAAATGCCAGTTTGAGGGTCTATGAACCTTAACTTTAAAACTACCCTCTCTGTAAGAGCTTTGTGTTGTCTGGCCCCCCTTGATTCACGGGTCATCTGTGAATATATTACTAGTGGACATTTCTGTGAGAACATTACAGTTGCCTTAGTTTGACTGTTTAACTGAATTTCAATGTTACATAATATAACTACCTACAGCTATTAAATGTGGTGGTCTCAGTTTAGCTCTCAGGGATAAGAATCAAGCACATACCACCTAGTATCTGTTGATAATTCCTATACTGTATGCATGATCTGTTCTTACACCAGCTATCTGTTTTATGTACTCTCAATAGCCTGCTATATGCTCCTCTAATTATAGATACCCTAGTTGTCTCATATATAGTCAATATCGTAAAGCAAGCTATCTTAGCTGACATATGGGAATACTGGTTCACGTATACATTTGTGTTCCTGAGGTCTGGCATGGGATAAAAATCTTTTAGAGATAAAAGACAGAGATGGAGATTACGACCTATGCCCTGAACCTATCTATGAAGCTAACCTTTCAAATATGTCCTGCCTGGTTATAAGTGAAACTCCTACCCGGGCTTCCATTAGACATCTGAAATTGCGAATGTGACCTCAGAGTTTAATTTGATAATAGTCTGACGAACTACGAGTCGTCTGAAAAGACATTAACTGTTCTGGTTTCTACTAAATTTTGCTTCTCCTGTATTGTGATGTTATGTTGTTTGCAAAGGGGACTAAATGTTTTATTGCATTAGTTCATTGTTATGCTCTCATGAAGGGCTCAGTTTATTTCCAACAGGTGGCAAGACGATATGACTTGTTTAGATATATAGAAAATATGTCTCTTCATGCAGTTTTTCTCTGCTCATGTTTTGTTTTATTTATGGAAATTACCTATTGAATGCCGTACATGACATGACACCAGAGAAATTTTCTATTGGCTCTCACACTCTAGATTACATATTACAAAATATGGTTTAACCATTACTTAAATGTGACATTATATTACTACCTCCTTTTCTGTACATGTCTCACATGTTAGGTGTCACAGCAGAATAGATGCTATGTATATATGTACCCTCCTATCTTTCCACTAAATGCTATATACACGCCATAGGTTATTATACCCTTTGAAGGCTTTAATCTATATTATCTGCCCACCATATAGATTAGATATAAAAACTTCCTTCCCTCAAAGCTTCACTTGTTTAATACGCCTCTCATAGTTTCCTAGCCTGGCCACTGCTATGTATATATTTAGCATACATAGATTTATAACCAAACCCATACTGCAGCCCCTCCAAATTAGGCTCCGCCCCCAGCTTTCTCCTTCCCCGTCCCTCCCCCCTCCCACAACTCGAGTGGCTCTTGCCCACTGTAATCCCTTTTCCTTCCAGTGCCCTATGACCTACCTTTGGTCACCCTACAAGCTAACTCCCTACATCATCGCAGCAATCCTCATTTTATTCACCCTAGAGATGTGGAGACCAGCTTATAATTATTAAAACATAAAATGAAGTTTCACTTCAGTCCGCCCAATCATATATCTGACACCTCCCTAGACACAACATAGGTCGCTACATGTTAGGGCTGACCTCATGATATTACTATGGTTACGTTTATTTCTGTGAACCCTAAAAATATATGATTTACCTTGATATATAGTTCAGTTACTCTTATACCAGCCTAGCAGATATAAGGGATGTCAACACTGTTGTGCTGTACTTTTATGTTAATTTTATGATTGGGCAAATGTTGTATTTTGTATTCTTTGTGCTTTCTGAAACTTCAATAAAAAATCTTTAAAAAAAAATAAAAAATGAGGACTTAAATATGGTGTGTGAGTGATTAACATCGAGTTTGCAAGGCTCTAATTGGCTATTGTCATCATGTGACTGGGGGTGTGTGTGAAATAATCCACCAATTAGAGGCCGGATGGTTTGTTACTTCCCCAAGTGTTTAAGCTAAACATAGGGCTGAGATCACTAAGTAAAAAATCTCCCCTTATCAATAAGGTACTTTAAACATTGCTTATTTTTGGGGTAATTGCTTTAATGTCTTTTGTATATTAAAGCCGTGTTATCGCAAGTGAAGATTTCTGCGCCTGCGTGCTGATGTCCGCTCTTTACATATAGGATGGGGGTGTGGCATGATCGTCCAATCAGATTGGAATATGGTCATTCCATTATCTGACCGCAAACAAGTTTAATATGAATATACGGTGAAAAAACTTTTTGCTCTGGTGTTTAATTTGGCATCTGATTTAAAACTTCAGAGGTCATTATTGCGCAAAAGGGACATTAGTTTTGTTGTAATCCTATGCTCGCGCGTGCGAGGGCTCTCTATCTGAATGGCGGCAGGGGTGTGTGTTAGCTGTGACAAATCACCCTAGCCTGATTCTAGAATTAAACAGCTAAAACAGGTTGCATGTAAATTAGATTTAAATTATCTGAATTTTTAAATTCTATACATACTCCTCATTGACATATCTACCATAACGATATAAAAGTTATTTTAAGTATTGAAAATAATAATTGGGCATTCTGCGTAGTGCTTGGTGATTGGTGGCAAAAATGGGCCAGCTCCGAATCTCACATGTCTGCTTTTTCAAATAAAGATAGCAGGAGAACAAAGAAAAATTGATAATAGGAGTAAATAAGAAAGTTGCTTAAAATTGCATGCTCTACCCGAATCATGAAAAATATTGAGTTTAGTATCCCTTTAATGGAATTCTGCACACGGAATATACTCATTCATTTTATTAAAACTATTGTTAAACGATGGAAGTTGTTTAAGAGGTAAAGAAAATTAAAGTGGTGGAGTGCTTACCAAAACTTTTTAAAATAGAAAGTTAATGAATTGATTCCTTAAACATGTTGGAAACAACAGGAAACTGAAAAATAGATTTTATTACCTTTCTTGTTGCAATCTTCACTTCATCAAAATGCAACTAATTAGCAGACCCCTGATAAGCAAATAACTCTTCCCCATATCCATGTAACATTATTATACCTGTTCCATCAAATTTAGTAGTTCAGTTGATTACTGTGTCTTCCTTGTAAAAGCCAAGCTGTGATTGGTGAAGCGATCGTTGGAGTAGTGACGTCACAAAAGGGGCGGAACCTTGTTCTTTACCAGACTAACAGAGCATTCATTGGACATTGTGATACACACAGTCTTTTGTTTGTAGTAGTCTAAGATTGGGACAGTCTCATTATATGCCCTGTGATTTGTTTTTAATAAATTTGTTATACTTTTTAACCACTTCTGATTCATCCTTTGGAGCTCGAACATCCTTCTTTGCCTTGCCTCCTATTAGAAGCTTCCTGTGCCTATATATCTAGACCTTGATTTTGAAGCTCTAAACAATGTGAGTACCTTTCTAGGTTCTTCTGCAAATTTCACATAACCACAGAACTTCACTATACGTGTTTCTCTTTTTTTCCCTGAGGTTCACCTGCTGAGCATTACCACCGCTGTTACCTGGGACTTTTATCCTTTTTTGAGCACCATCACATTTGTTTTTGTATTTTATTATTTCTTATATTGTGATTTAAGCAAGTTTATATATTGTTTTTTTTTGTTCATACACACACACACACATATATATATATATGTTTATGTATGTGTGTATATATATATATATATATATATATGTTTATATATATATATATATGTTTATAGATATATATATATATGTTTATATATATATATATATATATACACATATATTTATATATTTACTGTATATGTGTATATATGTATTTTCAGACAAATATAGACATACATACATATGTAGACATATATAGACATTTATATAAGCGCACTGGAGCCCTTTGCAGTAATGTAGAAGAAAACATAAAAAGGAGATTTATTCAATATTCATATTTAAAGGGACATGATACCCAAATGTTGAATCACTTAAAACTGATGCAGCATAGCTGTAAAAAGCTGTCTAGAAAATATCACCTGAAAATTTCTATGTACGAAAGAATATTTTATCTGTAAAGGCAAAGCATTACCTCAGCACTGCTGATGCTGGTTGGCTATTGCTTTTTTCCCCCCAGCTTACAGATGGACAGCAGCTTTAGTATAACTGTTTACGCAGCACTTACTCTGGTGAGCTGAAGAAATTTTGAGGTTAAATATCTATGCGTTCCTGTCCTCCAATTGCACGGCAGCATGAATCCTGTCATTCATAGATTTTTAGATAGTACGTTCCCACAGGAATAGGCTCCTCAATTCCTTCTATATTTGTTTGTCAAATTTTGTCTTGTCTCTTACAAATTTTGCATCATTGTTTTACTTAAATTAATTGTACCCATGGACAGTGCTGTGGAATATGTTGGCACTTTATAAATAAAGTATAATAATAAATACTAATTGTCATAATGGCATGTCTACTGAAACGTTGCATAAACAGTAAAAATCTGAGGACAATCTGACCCTGTACTCATTAGACAATTGCTTGTTAGCCTAGGGGATAAATAAAATAAATATACAATGCTCATTAGTCTAGGGTCTTCTGTAATGGTTCTATTATGCTTGTCAGTCTAGGGTAATATATGAAATAAATAACTATGCTTGTCAATCTAGGTGTTGCTGCAATACATACCTCAGATGCTGCAGCTCTGTGTGCTCCTTCAAATCTGACTTGCTAGGCTGTGGGTTTCTAGCTCTCTCGTGCACCACTCCCACCTCAACGTCACAGACCTCTTCATCTGCATCCGGCACAGGGTAAATGACCAGGGATAGGCAAGGTGTCCGTACACGGACACTGTTGTCCGTGACTAGCCCTTGCAGTGTCCGCCACAACCTTAGTATATATTTTCTTTCTGATTAAATAATAGGAATAAAAAAAAAATATGTAGTGTGAATAAAGTTATTGGCTTGTCAAGAGACTGCTAGCGATATTGGGTGATAAGTTATGGAATAAATAAAGCCTGAGAGAAATACTGGATGTGTATCTGCATCTGTATAATAACACCCAGCTCTATACAAAGACACAGTAGTGACACTGGCACATGCATATAGCCAGACATGGCTGGTTATAGGGTCAGTGGTATCTGCATCAGTATAATAACACCCAGCACTTTAAAATGACACAGTAGTGACACTGTCATATGGGTATAGCCAGACGAGAGCTGGTTATAGGATCAGTGGTATCTGCATGAGTATAATAACACCCAGCACTATATAATGACACAGTAGTGACACTGGCACATGTGTATAGCCAGAGGAGGGCTGGTTATAGGGTCAGTGTTATCTGCATCAGTATAATAATAACACCCAGCACTATATAATGACACAGTAGTGACACTGGCACATGGGTATAGCCAGAGGAGAGCTGGTTATAGGATCAGTGGTATCTGCATTAGTATAACACCCAGCACTATATAATGACACAGTAGTGACACTGGCACATGGGTATAGCCAGAGGAGGGCTGGTTGTAGGATCAGTGGTATCTGCATCAGTATAATAACACCAAGCACTATAAAATAATGTTTTTAATTTCAAATGTACTTTGGTGTCCTTCACTAAGGTCTTTACTTTGGAAAATGTCTGCCACAGCCTTTGTCTGTGCCTATCCCTGTAAATGACACACCACCAGATACCAAAGCAGGGAGATGTCATTTGCATATGTGGGTCAGCGACAACACATAATGTGCATGCGGGCCGCTACTACTTTTCTACCCTAGGTAGAACACCTTGATACATCGGCGTAGTTAGAGGTTTGGCAGGAATTAAATCTTAGTTTGGAAATTGTAGGTAAGCAATTTTACTTAAACATGTTATTTACAATGTAGAAGTATTAGATGCAATGTTTGCAATGGTGTAAAGTTTTTTGTGTGTATCCTTTCTCTTTCATTTTTTTTATACGTTTTTGTACTTTAACAAAATAATGTATAATTCATTATTATGATATTCAAGATCCCAAACATAGAGCTAGGTTACGAGTGGAGCGATAGTTTACGCTCCCAGTCGCGCGCTAACGTTTTTTAAAAGTAAGCTTCTTGCGCGGTCATGTAGCGTGTGTATTGCAAGTTGAAAGTAAATAGTATTTGCATGTACACTAACCCATTGTATTCAAAAAGTAGAATATGAATATCGCAGCCATGTTAATGTATTCCCCCATAGACATCAATGGAGCACATAAAGTGGGAAAAAAAAAACTAACACCGAACAAGTTATGCAAACCCGATTGCGTTTTCTCAAGTGCGCTAAACTGACATTAAATATTAATATTTCACATTCCAATGTTCTTCACATAATCTGCTCTATTTATTCATAAATAAATATATATTTATATATATATATATATATATATATATATATATATATATATATATATATATATATAGTATATATATAGAACACAAAAGAAAAGAAGGCGCCAACATAGTGTGAATCTGTATTGAAAGTTGTTCACTCCCCACACATTAATCGTACTTACAAGAAGTAAGGCACTTGAGAAGTGCTACAACGGCTTTCTGGAACATTAACAGCTGTCCAGGTAGCTGCTCTCTCGTGATGAAAGTGAAATCCTTGATGCCGTATATGATATGCAAATGCCTTGCAGCTATGACCCCTCTTGCAGTATTACTCTCTCTCGTAGTATCTGCCTCAGGAGAAATGCCCAAACCAGGTGGGCTAGCAGCTGGAATCCGTATGCAAAAATGGATAAAAAAATTCTCAAGCATAAAATATCACTCAAGCCGTGATAAAGATATAGTCTAAAAATAAATGTTTATTTTGAAAACATATAATCACAACGCGTTTCCCGGTCTGTCTTGACCGCTTCCTCAGGTGAATATACTATATCAAAAATACACAGCTTATATTCGCTTTGCTCGGCGTCTAAGCCTAAACAAGGCGCATGCGTGAAGGAGTGTGCAATACCCAAACTAAAAGTGGGTGTGTATCTACGCCCTTGTGATTGGTTCTCAACGGTGAAACAGGAACCAACCAGACGTGTTCTAAAAACACACCTCGACTGCGTGTATAGGGGAAATTGCACAATCTAAAAGTGTATGCCGGTTGGATGATACGATTGCCACCAATTAGGTGGAATATTATACTAAGTAAAAGTATCAAGTCACTGATATATATTAGAATGTTGCGGTTAAAAAGTAACAAAAAGTACAATAAATAGCAAACAGTGACTCTGCTCTACAAGAACAATAAGTACGTATGTACAACCCCAGATTGGGATGCTTCTCCTTCATGCATTTACACAAAGATAGCAACGCTGTGCCATATAACAACTGAAATAGCTAATTCCACTGTTGGCAAAATAAATATAAAACCCATAATACATAAAACATAAACTAAGTTCTGTTTTAAATAAATACAAAAATATATAAAAATATAAAAATATATAGATATCATAGATGTATAAAATAATAACAAAGAAGAAAAAATATATTTATGGGTGTATGATATTTGCATATGCGTCGGGCTCTACGAACCATAATGCCCCACAACACATCCTCCTCATATTTAAGATTCTAAAATCTAATACAACTTATTGAAAGCTAAGAGAGTAAAATGATACCCAGATACCGAGGCAATATCACCCCAAATATAAACTAACCTCCCAGTACAGTAAAATGGAACTAACATAAAAAAGAATATGGAGAAAGCCTACTACTAACTGTTAAAATAATGGACTCTAACCTAATTAAATGCCGCCATGTCTAGATTCTCATTCAGGCCATATGGATTCAAGGTTTTCATTTTCCAGATCCAGTATGTCTCCCTTTGTCTTAGGTCAATTAATCTATTTTTGCCCCATTTTAAAGAGATTTGTTCAATTGGAAAAATACTATATAAATCTGTCTGTCCATCATGACAACATACTCCATGTCTAGAGACACTGTGTTTAATACAGGAATTCCTCACATTTCTCATGTGTTCCCCCCATCTTTTTTTCAGGGGTCTTGAAGTTCTCCCTATATACTGTAGGCCACATTTGCACTCCAGTAGATATATTACGAAAGAGGAATCACATGAAAAACGAGTTTTTATCTCAAATTCCTCCTTTGTAGAAAAAGACATAAATTTCAACTTCTCCCCCTTCGTGAATTCACACAACCCACAATTCGCTCTATTGCATTTATAGAAACCTTTCTTATTAGACAGCCAATTTTTTGTCTTATGTTCTTTATTTCTTCCAAATTTCCTTATCACTATTTTGCTGGGAGCAAGTTTATTTTTAAGTGAAGGGGCTCTTTTGAAAGTACATATAGGATTTTCATCTAAAATGTTTTTTAGTACCGGATCATTCAATAGAATATTCCAATGTTTACGGACAATTCTCTTAATTTTATCATGATTTGAAGTATATTTAGTTATAAATCTAAGATTTTTATTAATTTTGTTATTATTAGTGCCTTTTCCATCTAAATTGCTGCCTTCTGCATTATCTTTCGCTTTTGAGGTTTTAAAAAATTCAGATCTATCTTTATTCCTTGCCTTCAAAAAGCTCTCTTCTATTAGATCCTTAGGATAATCTTTTTCCAAGAATCTACTTTTTAGGATTCCTGCTTGTTCATCAAAAAGAGTTAAATTTGTACAATTTCTACGGATTCTAGAGAACTGATTGTAGGGTATATTCTTCTTCCATGCTTTATAATGGTTGCTTTTATAATTCAAGTAACTATTTGTGTCCACTGTTTTAAAGTGAGTTTTAGTCAAAATATGACCTACTTGGTCCCAATATAGTACCAAGTCCAAAAATTCAATATAATCTGCATTAATATTATAAGTGAACTTAAGTCCCATATTATTTTCATTTAGTGATTTAATAAAGTCTAAGGCATTCTCTTCTGTACCTTCCCAAATAAAAATAAGATCATCTATAAAACGGCCATAGAACACCAGACTCGCCCCCAGGGGGGAGTTGTAAATATATCTTTCTTCAAATACCCCCATAAATAAATTGGCGAAGCTGGGGGCAAATCTGGTGCCCATGGCCGTTCCTTTGATTTGTAAAAAAAATTGTTCCTGATAGACAAAATAATTATGTTTTAACACAAATGAAATAGCCTCTAACAAAAATAATCTTTGTTTCGTGGGTAAAAATTGATCCCTCTTCAAAAAAACATCTATAGCATCTATGCCCAGATGGTGCTCTATGTTTGAATAAAGAGATGTCACGTCACAAGTGAACCATATGAGCTTACGCTCGGCCTTTTCTATTTTAGATAATTTGGCTATGAGGTCCGGTGTGTCTTTAATATATGATGGAAGGCCCTTGACTATTTTTTTCAAAAAATTATCTATATATTCGGATAAATTGCAAGTGAGACTCCCTATGCCCGAAATAATGGGCCTACCAGGTGGATTATTGGTACATTTGTGAATTTTCGGGAGGTGATAGTAGTATGCTAGATTTGGTGACATGGGGACAAGATATTCTTTCTCCTTTTTGGTTAGGATCCCCTCTAGAAAACCCTTATCTACCATTTTGATTAGATGGGTAGTGTATATTTTGGTAGGGTTATATGTAAGCTTTTTATAATAATCTTGATCTAGTAAGATTCTATCTGCTTCATGTAAGTAATCTGACATGTTTTGCAGAACAACCCCTCCCCCCTTATCTGCCTGCCTAATCACCAAGTTGTCATTCTTGGCTAATCTTGACAGAGCTCTAATCTCATATAAATTCAAATTAGGATTGCCCACCTTCTTCTCTAATGCACCAAACTCCTCTAGAACAAGATTTTGAAATAGAGAAATATATGGGCTCGTGACTGGCGGATTAAAATTAGATCTTAGCATTAAATTGGAATGAATATAATCTTCAAATAAAATATTACATAGCTCTTGTGGTTCATGATACACTATATTGTCAGTTGGTCTCTCTGGCATATCATCCGTTATGATAGCAAATTGTGTTGTGTTATTGATTTTCTTATCACAAAAATACTTTTGCATAGACAGTTTTCTTACAAACTGATTTAAGTCCACAAACAGTTCGAACAAATTGTGTTCGTTAGAAGGACAAAAAGAAAGGCCCCTATTTAATACTCATATTTCTTCATTTGTGAGTATATGACTCGAGAGATTGAAGATACCTTCTTTCATTCTCTCAAATCTCTTCTTTTTGGCAGATTTACCTCTGCCTCTCCTGCCACGCTTGCGTATGATCTTTTTTGAGGTGTAAAAGTTCTTATATTCTCTATTCTTGGGGTGGCTCTCTCTAATTGTTTTAGACGTATAGGCATGTGTCTCTGATGTGCTATATGAGGATCTTGCTCTCTGTTTGACTGAAAATCCTGTGAGTTTTGTGATCTCCAGTCAGATCTTTTATTTTCCCAATTATGCTGATAAGGAAAATATTGTTTATTTCTATTTTGTGATGATGTTTTGTAATATTCATCATTTTTATGATTATAATCTTCAAATTGATTATATCTATTATTAGAAAAATTCCTTGGTGACTAATAGTTACTGTTAAATCTCCTATTGTTAGAATAAACACCCTGATTAACATGGTTATTTTTGTCTCTCCGTGTATCAAAATTATTCTTAGAGGGACCTGGCGATTGATAGTCCAGCCTCAAATTATGATTAGCCCCCACATTTTTCTTTTTATCTTTAGGCTTTTTGTAATTTACCTTAACCCATTTATTATTTGTTTTCCCCTCTGGGTCTAAGATCTCTTTCTGTTCACAGTTGTCTTCATTGGAGATATCCTCCATTTCATTACTCATTGTGGGTGTACTATAGATACAACCTTCTAAATAATCTTTTTTGTCTCTAGCTAGTTTTTTAATTTTTTGCCTAATTAATTTCTTTTGGAAGGTATCCGATCTATCTAATATCTCTTTGTTTTTGCTCATATAATCAGGGTTATTTGCAAATGTACCTAATAGCATTTGTAGTTTCTCAATTTCCGATCCCACAATATTCAAAAGAGACTCTCTAAATTCAATAAGTAGATCTATTAACTTAAATGAACAAACAGTTAGTTCATTCTGCCATTTTTTAGTGAGATCTTCATCATGTGTAAAGGAACATAGTTTACTAATCCTTAAGCCTCTTGGTATATGACCTTTGTCTTTATATTTTTTTAGCGTGTCTATATCCCACCAGTGCCTGTGTTCCCGTTTTAAAGCATCCTCTAGTTTGTGAAATAATTGAACCATTGTAAGTTCATCATCTCCTTTAGATAAAATCTCTAATGGGGTATCTAAGTTACTCAAAATTTGACGTGAATTAACTCTCTGCTCCTTACTCTGCATTATGTAAGGTATATATACTCCCCCTACTGGTGTAATGTGATACAACAAGTATAATCTTTTTTCTTAATACACTGATGATTTTGGAAAAAAACAAAGTGTATAAAAGTCGCTAACTGACCAGTGCCAAATAAGAAAAGTGCTAAAAACCAAATAATGAATGTCAGTTGCGCCTAATAATGATATATATATATATCTACATACATACATATAGATCCCTATGTTAAAGCCCTTTGTAGTCCTTTTTTTTTCTAACACCTGAGACATCATATATTTGGGCCTTTATAGCTTTTTCATGCAATATGCAGTATATATATATATATATATATATATATATATATATATATATATATATATATATATATATATATATATATTAATAATTTTTATTACATAGTGTTATTATGAGGGTAACTTACAGTACAATGTATCTTTGATGTGTTTGGTGCAGAATTACAGTGGGTGCACACCCTAATGCAGCATGCTGCACACGTCTTTGTGTGTGTGTGTGTGTGTGTATATATATATATATATACTGTATATATGTATATTCCTCCATACAAAAGATGAAAAGGTTAAACAATAAAGACAATTTTTCACAGCCTTCTTCGATTATATTTACCAAGGGTGTCAATATTAGTGGAGGGTACAGTATAGATATATACTGTATATCTATATACACACACACACTTTGGAACCCTTGTCACTCAAATGTCTAGTGGAAAATTCATTAGCTCTCATCCTCTTGGCTGATTTGAATTTGAAGATTCAAATCAGCCAATAGGAATGCAAGGTACGCTATATTTAAATGCATAGCTTGCATTCAATATTCAGTGTACAGAGGTGATCGTGCGAAGAGGATCCTCCACGCTCCATGACTCCGCGGACGCGGGTCTTCAGTTCCGCAGTCGCCGGTCTTCAGTTCCGCGGTCCTAGATGAAGATAGAAGAGGTCCCCGTGATGGAAGAAGATGGGGAGTTTGGTGGGTGGGGTGGTTTTACTGTTAGGGGGGACTTAGTTTTAACTTAGAGCAATGCCCTACAAAAGGCCCTTTTGAAGGGCTATTGGTAGTTTAGTTTAGATTAGGGGGTGTTTTTATTTCCGGTGGGGGGGGGGGGGCTTTTTTATTTTCATAGGGATTAGGTTTAATTTTTTTATATTTGATAATTTGGTTTATTATCTTCTTTTTTCTTTATTGTAATTTTAGATTCATTTAAACTTAGTTTTTTATTTTTAAAGTAATGTTAGTTTTTTATTTTAATTGTAATATAGTATTTTTTAATTTTAGGTAATTGGAGTTAATTTAGGGGGTGTTAGGTTAGGGGGCTTGTTTGCGTTGTGGGGAGTTGGCGGTTTAGGAGTTAATAGCTTAATTAGGGTAATTGCGTTGTGGGGGGTTGGCGGTTTAGGGGTTAATATACTTTATTAGGTAGTTTGCGATGTGGGTGAATGGCAGATTAGGGGTTAATAGTTTAATTATGCATATTGCGATGTGGGGATTCGGCAGTTTAGGGGTTAATATATTTTATTAGGTAGTTTGCGATGTGGGTGAATAGCGGATTAGGGGTTAATAGTTTAATTAGGCATTTTGCGATGTGGGGGTTCAGCAGATTAGGGGTTAATATACTTTATTAATATATGTGATAGCAAAACCGAACTAAACACAGGCGTCGCCGGCTTTTGCGGGCGACTCCGCATATGTAATCTCGCACATAGGGTGCACTAGAGCAGTGTTGGCCGTGCTAAACCTTCTCTGGTAAATCTAATTTGTAATATGAAGTTGAATGCTAATTTTAGCATGGTCCAGCGATACTGCTTATCGCATCCCAGCTGTAATTAACTCTCCACTTGTAATCTAGCGCAATATGTTTAAGAGATAATAATCCCCTTTAATTTGCAACATTATAGGCAATCTTTGAAACTGCATTGGTGTTAATTAAATTGCCAAATGCATTTTGGATCATATATTACATTTATAGAACTCTATACAGAAAACTGATGCAATATAATTAACCAACTTTAACCTTAGTTTTATTTTTTTATAGAGTTTAGGGAAAAGCGTGAATTAAGCAAAGAACATTTATGTACTGATTATATACTAATTTATATACTGAATTATTTCTCTAGTTTTAATTTGTGTTGAATTAATTTATTAACTAATGATGTTTAGGTATATTTATTAGGGTTTGAATGTTAAATATACATTGCACTTTTTAATGATATATGTTTAGTTTGCAACAAAGTATACTGTGAGTATTTAGACAAATTCTGTAATAATAGAAGTAATGTGTGTACATATGGGAATTTTTTTTTTTTGTATGAACTCACAGTGGCCTTTTTGTCTTTGGTATTAATTATAATAATGTCAGTTACAACTGCAGATGATGATAACCTGCTCACTGATGTATATGTGTGAAAGAAACCTGTTTGAGCTAGGCTTCCAATGATATTTTGATTTGATACTTTTTTATTTTAACATATTGTGCTAATTGGATTTGAATAACGTGGTAGGTGTTTTAGTTAAGTTGTTCAGATTAATTTTTTTACTAATTCTAATACAATTAACACATTGTTTTATATTAATAAGTATTGTTAAAAAACAAGTCCACCTGTTTTAATAATAGCTGGTTTTACACCCATTTTTTATGCAAGGTTAATTTAGTACAAAATGTAGTAAATTAAAGATTAGTGCACAATCTGATATTACAAGTAAATGGATAAACAGAATTACCAGAGATTGTTTCACTAAGGCTGATTTCTTTTAGAGCACCCTATACTTTCAATGGATAGCTTGGTTGCTCTAAACATCGTTATACTACAAGTTGTGAGTTATGTGTTGTGCAAGTGCTTGTATCTGGGCCTTAAAGTTGTTATCTTCGTCTGAAATTGGGGTTGATCACAATCCTTGCAAAAGGTTAATCTTATGATCTTTCTATAACACTCACCATAAAAAAAGATTTTTATAGATAAATCCCATGAAAAGCTTTTCTAAATGATTATGATCTACCCCATTGTCAGCCTGGGTTTTAAATGATCCCAATTCCATATTGCTTATGCAGATAAATGGCCTTGACAGCAAAAATATTTTCTACTAATGACCACCCTTCCATTGTTAAGTTCTTGATATTAACATCCAAAAATGAAATGGAAACTAAAATGACAAATACAATGGCCACTTCACACAGGTTTTAATAATTAATTGCAGGTGTTTTGGTTTATATTATTGTACAGTCTGTAATGGTAATAATAAGTGACATGCAAAATTAACATATTGTGTTCCAAAACAGTAGCAATATGTATTAATATATGACTAATAAAGCTATTTGAATTAGTGCATTATGGGTATTGTGGTCATGTATATTGGATGGCATATTTATCTTGATAATACTGTAAAAGTGATTATTTAAACTTTTTATTTTTAATTAGTTGAATATAAAGTGATTTTTGTTTTGCCAATTTTGGCTCTAATGAAGAATTGTGCAGGAAAATAACATTGCATAGAAGAAAATGACTAAAAAGTCTATGATCTAGCTACAGTTGGCTAACTGGGTGTGAATGACCTACTATATCTGACTGAGTGTGTGCTCTTTTTGTTTTCTTTAAATTTGTTTGTAGCTTTTGCTGCTTACCTTTTATTACTTTATAGAAGAGCTTTATATGAAAAAAAAACACATGAAAAAAACATTGAAAATACAAAAATGGAGGAATGTTAAAGGATAAAGTTGTAAATATAAAGAACAATTATTGCTTCTACTTTGGACAGAATCAGCCAGGTAGCCCCTGGTCTAGTATCTAGTCCATTTGTAGTCATAAGTCTAGGTGAGTTTGTATCATTTGCTGCCTTCTATGGGCAAGATTAAAAGTGTGGCGCAAAGGATTTTGCGCTAGCGCAATCGCGATTTTGTGATCCATTTTTTTCTGCTGATATTACAAGTCTGGAGAAATCACGATTGCTCTAGGCTTTTCCGCTTCAATCCTTACCGCGATTACCTTAAGAGCTCTGGTAAACTGTTTTACGAAAATAAAAAGTATTATAAAAAAATATTATAAAGTACACTTAAATTCATAAACTACACTATTAACTCCTAAACCGCCATCCCCCACATTGCAAACACTAAATAAAACTATTAACCCCTAAACCACCTTTCCTTCACAATGCAAACTAACTAAATAAACTATTAACCTTTAAACCGCCATCCCCCCACTTCGCCAACCCTAAATACAACTATTAGCCCCTAAACCGCCATCCCCCACAATGCAAACTAATTAAATAAACTATTAACCCCTAGCTCAAAGTAATTAACATCTAAAACCCCTAACCTAACACCCCCCTGTCAATGTTTGCACTTCTCAGGCTACCACTAGTGAAAAATAAATGTTATGCTAGTGTTATGATTATTTGCACTTCTCAGGTTCTGCTCATATTATATATGAGCGGAACCCGAGAATTGCAAAAAAGCATAACACTAGCGGTGTTTTCGCTAGCTCAACATTTAGCTAGCTCAACATTTAGTTAACCACGGCACTTGTAATTTATCCCAATGTATTTGTAAGTGATTAATCTAATTGAATTATAGAAGTGCTCTAAACAAAAACAAACAACATTTACTAAAATATATAAATGGGGAATTTTTCACTAATTAAAGGGACCCAAAATATTTCTTTCATGATTCAGAATAGAATTCAGATAGAGAATACAATTTTAAACAACTTTCTAATTTACTTCTGTTATCTAATTTGTTTAATTCTATTGGTATAATTTGTTGAAGGAGCAGTAATGCACTACTGGTTTCTAACAGAACACATGGGTGAGCCAATGACAATCAGTATTTATATGCAGCCACCAATCAGCAGCTAGAACCTAGGATAAAGCTTTCAGCAAAGGATAACAGGAGAAGGAAATGAAACAATAGAAGTAAATTGAAAAGTTGTTTAAAATTGTATTCTCTATCTGAATCATGAAAGAAAAATGTTGGGTTTCATGTCCTTTAAGTGAAACATATAAATGGTACAATACTGCAGAATATCAGTGGACACACAACACAAGTGTATCTGATAATACTCACAAATGTTTTGCACTATTTCAAAGCCGCCTCCTAGTGTAATAAATTACACTTAAAAGAGCATATGTCAGGGGCGTATTTAGGTTTTGTGCTGCCCTAGGCACTCAAAATTCTGCTGCCCCCCTCCACCCCCCACCCCACCCCAGGTTTAAGGCCTTTTTTTAGACATAATATTTTTGGGGCAGGGTGTAAAAAATTAAAAAAATGTCTTTTTAAGTAGATGTTCACCAAGGCTTGCATTCACTCTGGTCACACACACACACATATGTACACTATATATATATATATATATATATATATATATATATATATATATATATATATATATATATATATATATATATATATATATATATATATTAAGACATTATTTTGTAAGTCAGATGATTAAAGTGTTTATATCAGAAAAAAAAATATCCTTCACTGTATGATAGTTTGTCAGTAGGTAGTTCTTTAACCTTAAACATCTTCTTTGGTGATTGACAGTTATTTAAGCAAAATATCTGCTTGGATAAATATGTAATGAATATACAAACTGGCCTTTAAAAGTACGTAAAAAATACAACAGTAGTTATGATGTTTAGGAATTGTATCCTAGGGGATAAAGTCACATGATACAATCATAATAAAGTATATACTTGTATTGTTTCTGAATGTATTAAATGCATACAACATATTTTTAGTTATGTCACATGGTTATATAGATTCAGCAATAAATACTTATTCTTTGCATGTTTGACAGATAGACAAACATTAAATGTACAAGTATTTAGTGACTAATCCGTTTAAGTATTTTAATGCCTAATGAAGATGTATTGAAGGGAGAAAGGCATATGCTGTTTCACAGTGGTCACGGTGTAGTGCACACTGCACTGTGTAGTCTGTGTGAGTCTGAATCACGCGGTGGAGCCAGGAAGAATACCGCATTTCCTCTCAGTCCAGGCCAGGCTGCGCAAGTGAGCTCCGCCTCCACTGTCACCACGTCATGCGCACCCATCCATAGGATAGCAATAGCCGGGCCCTGGTTGATTTAGCCACCCGGCCCTAAGTTCAGTAGAGTGGCCCTAGGGACTCAAAATTCTGCTGCCCCTTAAAAATCTGCTGCCCTAGGCACCGGCCTCGTTGGCCTATGCCTTAATACGCCCCTGGCATATGTAACAAATATTCCATTGAATATTTGTTATATATGCTCTTTTAACTGTAATTTATTACACTAGGAGGCGGCTTTGGTGTTTCTTTTGTGTTCACAGCACACAGAGATCCTTTAAAGAACGGTCAGCTGGGAGACTGTTAAAGGGACACTGAACACAAATTATTTTCTTTTGTGATTCTGACAGAGCATGCAATTTTAAGCAACTTTCTAATTTACTCCGATTATCAATTTTTCTTCGTTCTCTTGCTATCTTTATTTGAAAAATAAGGTATCTAAGCTTTTTTTGGTTCAGACTATAGACTGCATATTTTTATTGGTGCATTAATGTATCCACCAATCAGCAAGAACTAAACACAGGTTGTTCACCAAAATGGGCCGGCATCTAAACTTACATTCTTACATTTCAAATAAAGATAAGAGAATGAAGAACATTTGATAAAAGGAGTAAATTAGAAAGTTGCTTAAAATGTCATGCTCTATCTTAATCACGAAAGAAAAAAATGTGGGTTCAGTGTCCCTTTAAAGATTCCAGATGTCTTGGAGGTGTGTTTGGGGTCGTTTGGGATCATGCTCTGCTTCAGTATGTCACAGTACATGTTGGCATTCATGGTTCCCTCAATGAACTGTAGTTCCTCAGTGCCGGAAGCACTCATGCAGGCCCAGACCATGACACTCCCAAATCTTGCTTGACTTTAGGCAAGACACACTTGTCTTTGTACTCCTCACCTGGTTGCCACCACACACGCTTGACACCATCTGAACCAAAAACGTTTATCTTGGTCTCATCGGACCACAGAACATGGTTCCAGTAATCCATGTCCTTTGTCTGCTTGTCTTCAGCAAACTGTTTGCGGGCTTTCTTGTGCATCATCTTTAGAAGAGGCTTCCTTCTGGGATGACAGAAATGCAGACCGATTTGATGCAGTGTGCAGCGTATGGTCTGAACATAGACAGGCTGACCCCCCACCCCTTCAACCTCTGCAGCAATGCTGGCAGCACTCATACGTCTATTTCCCAAATACAACCTCTGGATATGATGCTGAGCACGTGCACTCAACTTCTTTGGTTGACCATGGTGAGGCCTGTTCTGAGTGGAACCTGTCCTGTGAAACCGTTGTATGGTCTTGCCCACCGTGCTGCAGCTCAGTTTCAGGGTCTTGGCAATCTTCTTATAGCCTAGACCATCTTTATGTAGAGCAAAAATAATTTTTTCAGATCCTCAGAGAGTTCTTTGCCATGAGGTGCCATGTTGAACTTCCAGTGACCAGTATGAGATAGTGTGAGAGCGATAACATCAAATTTAACACACCTGCTCCCCATTCACACCTGAGACCTTGTAACCCTAATGAGTCACATGACACCGGGGAGGGAAAATCGCTAGTTGGGCGCAATTTGGACATTTCCACTTAGGGATGTACTCACTTTTATACAGGCTGTACACTCACTACTTTACATTGTAGCAAAGTGTCATTTATTCAGTGTTGTCACATGAAAATATCAAATAAAATATTTACAAAAATGTGAGGGGTGTATTCACTTTTGTGGGATACTGTATGTATGTAGCTCTTTGCAGACAAAAACCTTGTCATATACAATATACCTTTTAGACCTTATAACTTTTTTTTATAATATTTATGTGAATATTTTTTATATAGTGTAAACATGAGTGTTACACTTTATTTTAATGTCTTTATGTTGTGTGTGAAAAATTAGTTTCTGTTCATGTGGACACATTTACTTTCAACACTCAAGTGCACAATATTTTATTATCGTGTGCGCTAATGCTTAAAAACCCCAATAGTAACAATGTAGAAGGAAAAAAAAACCTTAGGACCAGCTTAAAAGCCAATGTATATGCACATATAAATGCAAAGGATTTCTATATTCGAATGCTTTTTTATAGCTTTATTAAACTAGCTATCTGCAAAAAGCAGTCCAGTATATTTGATGGGAATTTTGAAGACAAAAATTCTTGATGAACTTTATTTGCTTTGCAGCTTATTTCAGGAAAATAATGTGGATACATGTGATTATAGTTTAAAGGGGCACTGAACCCAATTTTATTTTCCTTTGTGATTCAGATAGAGCATGCAATTTTAAGGAACTTTTCTAATTTACTCCGATTATCAATTTTTCTTCGTTCTATGGCTATCTTTATTTGATAAAGAAGGCATCTAAGCTAAGGAGCCAGCCAATTTTTGGTTTAGTACCCTGGACAGCACTTGTTTATAGCACTTATTTATTGGTGGGTGAATTTATCCACCAATCAGCAAGAACAACCCAGGTTGTTCACCAAAAATGGTCCGGCATCTAAACTTACAATCTTGCTTTTCAAATAAAGATACCAAGAGAATGAAGAAAATTTGATCATATGAGTAAATTACAAAGTTGCTTAAAATTGCATGCTCTATCTGAATAACGAAAGAAAAAATTTGGGTTCAGTGTCCCTTTAATCTCATTACATATAATTGATATTTTTGGTGAAACCACAATGTCTTCTAACTTGCTATTGGGAACAGGTCAACACACAACATAGATCCACATAGATCCCCTAAGTGAGGATAATGCAGGAAACAGGTTCAGGCCATGCATGTTTCGCAAAACTGACTTTTATTTATTGGTTCTAGGTTCAAAATGAAGATTGGCAAAATGGTGTCACCTTTTAAAAGTTAAAATCTTTATACAAAATTCTTCAAGCTTGTTCTGCTTAATGATATTGCTATAATTTAATTAGATAGCATTTGAAGGTGTGAAGAGTGTTTTTTCTTCTTAAGAAGACCTTGCTTACTAGAACTCCCCTAAACTGTATTTAATTAAAATGTACTCTGTATTTGCTGGTGACCTAAAGGAATTTAATCATTTCTTAAAGTTGAGCTTATTCGATAAATAAACTAAGAGGAGTTTTTGTGAACTGGCCTGGGGACACAATAGTCATTTTATGTTCTTTTGATGAGAGAAAATAACTATTTAAAGCTAGTAGATCATTAAAATCAAAACAGATGGTATTTGCAGTGTAAAGTATATCAAGGCAGCTTTTTCTATGCAGCAAAAATAAAGCAATTTTCTCACTTAACACAACTGATTAGTGAAAATAATATTCTCTTTAACTATAAACATTTTCAATTTTGTTTCCTATGATACGTTAATGTAATAGTAAGTAAAAGAAATGAGAGAAAAATAAGTAAAATATATTTTCCTACAAAATCACAGTGTTTCCAAAGCTAAAGGGAATTATGGGTAATTACATGCAAATTGGACTCCCAGTGTAACACGTTGTTACTTCTAAATCTATTTTACACACTCTTTTTATGAAAGTGTAAGTCTGTTATAAATATAAACAGAAGTACAACATCAGAAAATCACTTATAAACTATTTTTATCTTAAATAATCAGTAAATACAGTAGATTTGCGTAAACAACAAATGCATGATAAAAAAGAGCACTTAGTCCCTGATATTAAAAACCTCCCTGCTCAGATCCTCCAGCACTACGAGATCCCTAGAGACATTTTCAAAAGGCAGATTTTGTATTGCAATATAGCACTACATGACATGACAGTTCTGCTGCATTAACACTTTGTGCTTTGTATATTACTTTACACTTCAGATTACATTTTATTACATTTAAACAGCACTTTCTATTTGTATTTTATTTGGTGTACAGCAGTGTATTTAGGATTGTGCTTTTACAAAATCTGATTATAGAGCAGACTTCACGGAAGCAGAACTCACTGAATTTTCTAAGTAAATGGGAGGAACCTTAAAAACCAAGAGAGATGAGAGAATTTTTCCATAGAAAGTAATAAAGCTCTCTGGGATACGAAAAAAACAAAAACAGTCACAAAACAGGTTATGGGAAAGAAAAAAAGAAAGAAAAAAATCTCTCCATCACAGCACATAAAAGAGTAAAACATCTAAATACAGTAAAAGTCAAAATTAAACATTCATGATTAGGATACAAAAAAACACTGTTGATAACACTTCTGTGTTTAATTCTAGGGGGAGCGTGTAGAGGATATCTGAGTATATATTTGTGATAAATTATATAAAAAAATAGCAAAATACAAACATAAGTATGTGTTATCTGCAATTATAATCCAAATCTATAAAACACAGAAGCTATTAAAAATGATTAAAAAAGAGAATTGGCGTTCTTATCTGAGTCCAAAATTGGACAGTTCCTGTTACCATAGTAACAGGAACTGTCCACAGATGTGAAAAAAAAGGTCCAGAATCTGGATTACTCCAAATGCAGAGAAACCAGGCTGCTCCTCTTCAATGATACTCAAATCCAAGATGAAGAATCTGTGTACAAATCACAATACAGAGGCAGACTCCTAGTGTGATACTGTGACAACAAGGAGTTATGTACATAGGTGTCATGTGTAGGTTTTATACTCACAAGAGAGGCAGCACCCACTTGTGCTGAGTCAGGCCTACTGGAAATTGTCAGTGTCCCAGCTCACTGCTCCCAGGTATACATCCAAATAAAGAATAGAGATCTGTGAAAAATGATGGGAATACAAAGCACCTCCTAGTGTAATACTGTGGTGGACAATGCAGGTATCAATGTCTTTGTTACAAAGACATTTATACCTGCATTGTCCACTACTGTATTATTTCCAGTAGGCCTGACTCAGCACAAGTGGGTACTTGCCTCTCTTGTGAGTATAAAACCTACATGATTAGGATACAGCATGCAATTTTAATACTTTTCCAATTTACTTTTATTATCAAATTTGCTTTGTTCTTTTATTATGTTTTGTTGAAGCATAAACCTTGGTAGGCTGACAGGAGCTTAAGAGCTTGCATCCAGTATGTCTTTAGCTGTCTGTGTCAACAGTTTTTGCAACTATGTATAACACTGCCATAAACAATGTTGCAAACACTGCTGCCAGATGGCTAAAGACATGTGAACGCTCCTGAGCTCATCTACTAGTACTCTTTAACAAAGAATAGCAAGATAATTAAACATATATTTATATCAGAAGTTAATTTGAAAGTTGTTAAAAATGCTATACTCTTTCCAGTCAATTTAAGTTTCATTTTGATTTTACTATCCCTTGTGTAGCACATTGGGCATCCAGACAAGCTAGAATATATACTGTCCTACAACAATCTCAATACTTAGTACTCAGTGGTTCATCTGTGTTATTGGATTCTAGAGTAACAAAGAGAAGTTAAGAATATAAAACAGTCTGTTTTATTGTTTTTTAAAAAAAAAAAAAAAAAAAAAAAACACTAAGCAGTAGATTATAATAAATAGAAATAATTGCAATTTGTATTATTTATCATTTAAAAAGGATTTTACCGGGGGCGGAGCTAACCGCCAAGCTAACAAGACGTGTTTAGAGAGAGCTCCTCACTTTATTCCTTAAAAACCCTTAATTTTGCCTAGTTTTAGAGACAGGATAACCTTTATATTACAGCAGATGACACAGCCGGAGTGTGCGCTTTGAAAAAAGAGGGTTTTTTTCTGCTTTTACTCTGAGGCTGCGTTAGTGGCCTTTCACGGACTAGCCCTACAGTGTGGAACGACGGGCACAGCTGAAACGGGAGTACACAGCCTTAACCCTCCTGATCTAGACCTACGTTCAGAGGACTTCTTGCACCTTTACCACTGCTCTCCGGAGGGTCGGGGCTCCGCTCCGGAGTAGCAGATTGCCATCGGACATCGACAGGAAGAAGCTGGAGATCCTCCGGTCTTGGCAAAACCCCCATCCTAACCGGACCTCCTACCTGGCGGATTACCCCGCCGAAGACATATTATACCCACTGTTCAGTATTGACCGGGGACTCCAGAAACCCCCAGAAGACGCCTCAGGGGCAAGGTACGCTACTACATTTTTGGCGCGAATCTCCGCCATCTTACGTACCGGTATCCCGACATCATAGAGGCCTTCTGACAGCAAGGATCAGGACTGCCCATTTATGATATATATAGGAAGCGGGTAAGACTCTCACATCTGACTTTGGCCTATCTGCTATAAGAGACCTATCTTGCTGTAACATTATTCTCCCACTACACTTATACAGCACTACTGCAGCCCATTTATCACTGACTCCTACCTTACCTAAATTGGGAATCCTCCCTGTAACAGCGGTCTCCCCTCTGGTTGTCCATTCACACAGGCTTTTGACCTGCGGCTCTCCTCTACAGTAGCCCTTGATTGTGGGATCCACCACCTGCTAGAATAGCTCCACTTAGCCAGACTTGGGCCTTCCGGGAGCCATCTGATCTCAGCTCCCATATAGTAGTTTGGGTCATAGTTGATAGGTGGATGGGAACAAGGGAGTTGAAATAAATCCATTAGAAGTACAGGACAAATAAGGAAAGAAGTAAATGAAACATAAAACATTAAGTTCACACTATATTAACTCCATCTAGCCTGGAGTTCCACTATTGCAGGGGACTGATGAATGTTCCTGAACACTTCAGCATAAATATATATTAACCCTGAAATAAGTCTGGACTACCTATATTGATACTATTGATATTGATATGCAAGAAATCAATATTAGATCAATTTAAGATTATTTAGATTACAAGGTTGGCCAACCTATCAGATTCATTTGTACATAAGAATCTCAAACTCACATGTTTTAAAAAAAACTTTTTTGTTTTTACTAAAATAAAATAAATTTTTATTCTGTACAAAATCTTATCTGGTGTCATGGAATAGATTTCTATTTACATTTTTTATATATATATTTTATAATTTCATATTTTTCATATTTTAAAAATCTCCATAAGGTATTAGCTCTATTTATAGCGCCCTTTCCTATAAACCACTCTTCTTTCAAAACGTAGACGTAATGCAGTTACTGTTAGGTTATACAATTTTAAATCATTTGACATTTAAGTGATATTGCACTGGGGTGTACTCACTTCTGTTGTATACTGTATGTATATATATATATATATATATATATATATATATATATATATATATATATATATATATATAGCAAAAGACAAGAAGCACTCCAGAAGTCTTTCAAATATTGTCACCTTTAATTAGTGAACGTTTTCGGGCAATAAACTGCCCGTCCTCAAACTTACAAGGTTACCGAAACTTACCACCCAGCTGTGTTATAGACCGCCACCAGAGAAAAGTGCGCCACGCTCTCCGCGGTGGATGCGCCGCCCCTAACGAGTGACGTCATCGCCCGCGGCAACGTGTGAGAACTAGAAAGAGCAAAAACAACAACAACAGACAAATTGTTATACAGGCATACAATAAGCCCTAAGTCTAAGAAAGAAGCCTATAAAATAAGCATATTAAATCAATACAATGCAGCATTACTGACAAGAATGGGGAATCAAATATATCGCAAAAAGTAAATCTACGGTTGTCATAGTAACCAGTAAACAATAGACGCCATATATAGCAAGTCTTCACTTACATAAGCAAAAATAAACATGAATTGGAAAAGATAACACTGCACATCCAATTATGTGGTGCCACAGGACAGAAAGGCTACAGGATTAAATCTGAAAAATTTGAACAATTTATAAAAAGCTGTAAAGTGGAGTCACATAAAGGAATTTGCTAAACAAGCTAATGTAATTACAGTGATTGGAATGGACCATGGTTCTCACAAAATAATAGACAGCAATATGAATGATCATGGACTCCCCCAGGAATCATTTTACAGCTAATGGACAGGAATCACAGGAACACCTGCCAATCTAGCTGTGTATTCAGCCCATAAGGCACAAGAGTGTTCAATTTGAATGTCCATTTAGCTTCTTTTTGGAGAAGCAGTCGATTCCTATCGCCTCCTCTTGGCAACGGTGGCACATGGTCTATAATTGTATATTTAAGGTCCATGACACTGTGTTTGTGTTCCAAAAAGTGTCTGGCCACTGGTTGCTCGGATGTGCCCTTATTAAGTGCCGTCTTGATAGCAGATCGATGATTTGCCATACGTGTACGCAAATCATCGCAGGTCTTTCCTACGTAATACAGCCCACAAATACAGTGTAAAAGATACACTATATGCGTGGTAGTACACGTCAGGCGGAATTTATGTTTATAAATTTTGTGTTTTTGTGGATGGGTAAAGCTCGGTCCAGTGATTAGACCCCCACATGTTGTGCAGCCAAGGCATCGAAAAACCCCTGGTTTTTTAATATCCAACCATGTTGAAGATTTATAGCTTTGTATCGGGTCAGTTTTAATTAGCAAGTCCCGCAAAGACCTGGACCTCTTATAGCCCACTCTTGGTGGTTCAGCTTTATGTAAGGGTAACGATCTGTCCGTGTTAATGATCTCCCAATGCTTGTTGAGTATGTCCTTTAAGGGGCCTTTATCACCTGTGAAGGTTGTGATGAATGTCATCCTTTTATCCTCCTTTTTGGGTACTAAAACACTGGCCTGGCAGACCTGAGCCCGCTGTTCATTCAGTAGTTTATCCGGATAACTCCTAACTTCAAAGCGTTGCAACATCTCAGTGAGTTGTTCTTCTCTTTTATCAATTTCAGACTTATTCCTCACCACTCTAAGCAATTGAGATTTAGGCAATGCTTTCTTCAATGTGGGAGGATGGCAACTTGTCTAGTGTAGTAAGGAGTTTCTATCAGTCTCCTTTCTATACAGAGTTGATTGAATCCTACCATTGCTAGTATATAACCTTACATCTAAGAAGTCAATTTGTATTTTGCTTGATGTTATTTTAAACTTCAGAGCCAAATTCGCCCCATTAAGCTCTTGAAACCAATCATCCAGGCTGGCTGACGTTCCAGACCAGATAAAAAACAGGTCATCTATTTATCGCTTAAAGAAGCGAATATTTTTGACCTTAAATAATTCCGTCCCAAACTCCTCGAAATGGGCCATAAACAAATTGGCGTACGATGGGGCCATATTTGACCCCATCGCCGTCCCCTTCAACTGTAAATAGAAGGATTGTTCAAAGCGGAAAAATAATTGGTAGTCAGGCAAAATTCCAATAATTGTAGGATAATCTCAGGAGGTGGTCCAATATATGGATATCTGCAAAGATGAAATAGAACAGCAAGTAACCCCTCATCATGAGGGATTACAGTATATAGACTAGTCACATCCAGTGTGACTAGCCATGTGTCTTCATCTATATCTTCAAATTGTTTGAGCATCTCCAGTAGTGCCATTGAATCCCTCAAGTATGACGGTGTATTATATACCAAAGGTTGTAAGAATCTGTCCACTAAGGTGGCAATGGGCTGTTGTATGGACCCTATTGAGGATACAATGGGTCTTCCGGGAGGTGGTGAGATCCCCTTGTGTATTTTGGGGAGGGTGTATAGAACCGGGGTTCTGGGATATGGTACCACCAAATACAGATAGGTATCCTTGTTGATAAAACCTTTATCATATATCAATTTGATATATGCATCCAGCTGTTTCTTAAATGCCTGTGTGGGGTTGTGTGGAAGCGGTCTATATGTACCTGTATCCGCAAGCTGAGATATGATCTCCATTCTGTAATCTCTGTAATTGAGAATAACCACTGCCCCACCTTTATCGGCTTCATGTATGATTAAATCCTTGTTATCCGCAAGGTTTCTTAAGACTCTCCAATCTTCTTTAGAGAAGTTATTGAACATCTCCTTATATTGTGAGGCTAGAGAGTGATTCATATCCTCCTGTAACCGTCGCGTGAAAGTATTGATACTGGCGTTGCCAAATTGAGGAGTGTATGTAGATTTTTTCTTAAGTTGGCTGTGGTCTGTGTCCATTTCTCCAAATTTTTCTTTTAAAGATAGTAGTCTCTGAAATTTTTTTCTATCTATATAGAAATCAAATGGGTCAGTTCTAGAAGTTGGAACAAAAGTAAGACCCTTATTAAGAATCTCAATTTCAGAGTCATTCAGGGGGTAATCACTCAGATTGACTACTATGTCATTATGCATCATTACTTCTGTATTGGTGGTTTTCCTCTTATACCCACCTCTCCTGATCCTCTCCCTCTTCCTCTTCCCCTGTAGTTTTTTGAGCGTGTTGTTACTCCTTTAGGGTGTTGTATCTCTTGAGAGGGGTTTTGTGCTTGATCTGTGTCAGAACCTGAACCAGACCCTGAACTTTCAATAGTGGTCAAATCCTGGGATTTGTAATAGCGTGGTCGTCTCCTCCTGGCAATATGTTGCCTCTGTCTCTCACTAGCAGACAATTGCCATAAATAGACACGTTTGTCTCTATAGTCGCTAATCACAGCTTCCAATTTCTTATTTTTGAATTGTATAAGATCAGTTTCATATTTGTCAATCTGTCAGGAATCTAGCTCACAGTTCAATGTCCCTTTAACATCTGCAATAACCTCTCCCTCTGCCTATTTAAGGCTCCTCCTTGCTAAGCTCATTGCTTAGTATTGCAGTTCTGAAGTTGTTCAATTCTGTGAGCCTTGCCTGGAAAACTACATACAAGGATTTTTACCTGGTCCTGTTTCCATCTACCACCTTCTGCATTTAATATCCTTTTATCCTACATGATAACCGTTTGTACCTTAACTTGTAATCTCTGCTCAACCGTTATTACTTTGTCTAGGTCTTACGATCTTGTTGCTCTGTTCCCTGCATATCTCTTTAAGCCTCCCGCTCTCCATACCTGCTTCCTCCTCTGCTCTACACTGCAACGCGGTGACGTCATCGCCGGCTGCGACTCACTCTGCATCTCGCCGGAGGCCTGAAGCCTACTAGTACTCCGGAGTTTCCTTTTGCCTTCTACCTTCCCAGTCAGTACTTCATCTAGGAGTTCGTGAGTAATTATTTCAGTTCATTGCATCAATCGATTCTCCTGCCATCTTCTTTTTGCCGCACTGAGACTTTATTTTTTACTTTATCAGCTTATATATTTTTATTTTTTGTTTTGCTCTGTATTTTATATTTCCACAGTGATCCTCTGAGTATGTCTTGGTTTATATTACTGTTACTATACACTCAGTTGTGAATCTCTGTATCTCAGGACAGATTAACATTTACCCCTGCTGCTATTATTTTTTTTCCATCACAGTGTCAATCCTGATACATGTGGCAGCCATAGGGTGTATGTGTAATCCCTACCTGTATATTAAACATTGCATAGTGATTGCCAGTTTATGATTGTTGCCAAGGTTTATTCATATATTATCCAAACTTATCACACATGCAAAACAAACTATTGCCTATAGTTAATTTCTCAGCAGTTGTGGTCCTTAACTTTTTGTCTATTATCAAAAGATAGGGAAACTTGTTTTCAGCAAACCCTGACATAATACTAAGCCTTCCTCATGGATCCAGCTGGGATGAATACCCATTTACAGAACCTCACACAGAGGGTTGATTTACTCACTGAAGCTTTAAACACCCTGAAAGTTGAAAATGACACCATGAAGGCGTACATTAGAGATGTGGTGGATAAGAGGGTTCCCATACTAGAGCCCCAGGTTAGCACCCCAGAGAAATTCAGTGGTGATAGGTCTCAATACAGAGATTTCAAGAATGCCTGTCTTCTTCTATTTTCTTTAAAACCTCATACATATCCAAATGACAAAGCTAGAGTTCTCACAGTTATCTCCTATTTAAGAGATGAACCCCGTACCTGGGCTAACTCTTACTTTGAAAACAACGATGAGATACTAAACTCTCTGGACAATTTTTTTCTTGCCATGGGAAACCTGTATGAGGATCCCTACAAGCAAATTACAGCAGAGAATGCAATGAGAAACCTTAAACAAAGGAAAAGATTAGTCGAAGATTATATCACTGAGTTTAAAAAATGGGCTAAGGACACACAGTGGAATAATCTGTCACTAAGAAACCAGTTTCGGTTGGGCCTCTCAGAAGGTATAAAGGATGAGCTTTCCCGTTCTGAGTTACCCCAAACCCTTGAGGAATTGATGTCATTAAGCATCACCATTGATAGGCGTCTCAGGGAGAGACAACAGGAGCGCTCTTATCATGAAAATTATCCTAAAAAACATTACACACCTCCTGTGACTAAGTCCACTCCTGAACCTATGGACATAGGTTTCACTAAAGGCCCCCTCACAACCGAGGAAAAGAATAGAAGAAGAGCAAATAACTTATGTCTCTATTGTGCTTCTGAGTCACATACTGTTAGAAATTGCCCTTCCTTGCAGAAACAAAATAAGGGTAAGACTTATATTCAGCCTTTTTGTTGCACCACCCAACATTCTCCCACTCCTTATTTACAATTCTCTCTTCTCTTACAGTGGGAGTCTCACCGGGTCATGGGTTCCGCGATCATTGATTCTGGAGCTACAGCATCATACATTGATAGTGTGTTTACCCATACAAATAAAATACCTATAGTCAAAAAAAAATCTCCTGTGTTATTACGGGGAATTGATGGTAATCCTATTCCAGATGGTCCAGTAGAATATCAAACCATTCCCTTACTTATTTCTTCCACTGATCATCATAGGGAGTACATCACATTTGATATTATCCCTTGCCCTATCTCACCTATCGTACTAGGGATAAATTGGCTCCACACACATAACCCAAATATAGATTGGACTAATTTCACTCTTTCCTTTAATTCAAAGTATTGTCTTACTACTTGTTTTCCAGCTACTGCTTTACATACAACTGAATTTCCTCCCGTTGCCAAGATTCCTGAGGTTTACCAGGACTTTTCTGACGTTTTTAGTAAGGCAGAATCTGAAAACTTACCGCCCCATAGGAAGTATGATTGCCCTATAGAGATCATACCTGGTTCAGAAATCCCTACAGGGCATATATACCCACTTTCCAACCCAGAGTTATCACACCTGAAGTCTTACTTAGAGGAAAATCTGAAAAAAGGTTTCATCCGACCATCTACCTCACCTGCTAGTGCAGGGATTTTCTTCGTAAAGAATAAAGACGGTTCACTTAGACCCATTGTCGATTATCGACAATTAAACAAGATAACGATTAAAAACCGTTACCCGTTACCTCTTATTCCTGAGCTCATAGAGAGGCTGGAGGGTGCACAGTTTTTCACCAAACTGGATTTAAGGGGTGCCTATAACCTCATCCGAATTAAATCTGGCGATGAGTGGCTTACGGCATTTCGAACCCGCTATGGGTTGTTCGAATATGTCGTAATGCCTTTTGGGTTATGTAATGCCCCCGCGACGTTTCAGCACCTCATAAATGACATTTTTAGAGATATACTCGATATTTTCGTTGTCATTTATCTTGACGATATCTTGATATACTCCAAAACATACCAACAACACATTTCTCATGTTAGACAAGTACTATCTAGACTCAGGGGTAACCACTTATATGCTAAAGCAGAAAAATGTCTTTTTAACACACAGTCTATCACTTTTTTGGGGTATGAAATTTCTCCCACGGGTATTTCAATGGAAAACAAAAAGGTTGAAGCAGTCTTGAATTGGCCTACACCCAAAAATGTTAGACAAGTTCAATCATTTTTGGGGTTTGCAAATTTTTACCGCAAATTTATAAAAAACTTTTCTAAAATAGCAATACCCCTCTCTTCCCTCACTAAAGGTCATACTCCTTTTAAGTGGACACAACAAGCTCAGTATGCTTTTGATTTATTCAAACAAATGTTTACCTCTGCACCCATACTCCGTTTCCCAGACTCCAAGTTACAGTTCATTTTGGAGGTTGATGCATCCAATCATGCAATTGGTGCAGTCCTGTCACAAAGAGAGAGTTTGACAAAACCACTTCATCCTGTGGCATATTACTCAAAGACTTTAAATTCAGCAGAACAAAATTATCCTATCGGTGACAAAGAATTGTTAGCCATCAAACTTTCTTTGGAGCATTGGCGTCACCTCCTGGAGGGCACTACATTACCAACTCTCATATACACGGATCATAGAAACCTCCAGTACTTAAAATCCACTCGTACTTTATCAGCCAGACAGGTTCGGTGGAATCTTTTTTTTTCCCGTTTTAATTTTTTGATCACATACCGACCAGCTGGTAAGAACAAAAAGGCGGACGCTCTTTCAAGACTTAGCAGTCATTCTTCTTGTCCACCGACAGTTAGTTCTCTCTTGCCAGATCATAATTTCATATCTTTTGTAACAGATTCCACTGCTGTTTTTAAAAGAGAACAAATGAAGGATCTGACAAAACCCACAGAACTCCTACAAGTAAATGCACAGGGACTCTTTTCTCATGACACAAAATTATATGTCCCACCTACGCTCAGATCTCCTTTTCTACGATCTGTTCATGACTCCCTTTTCGCTGGCCATCCAGGTCTCCGTAAGACCCAAGAGTTAGCGAAACGGAACCATTGGTGGCCAACCATTACATCTGATGTTAAGAATTACGTTTCCTCTTGTCCTACCTGCACTATTTCCAAAAAGGGCAAACAACCACCCTACGGTCTTCTGCTACCCTTACCAACACCAAAGAAGCCTTGGTCGGAGATCGCCCTAGACTTTATAGTTGACTTACCTCTCTCATCCAAGAATAATACCATCTTAGTTGTTGTCGACCTTTTCACAAAAATGTGTCACTTCATTGCCTACCCCAAACTCCCTACTGCATTGGAAACCGTAAAATTACTCCTTAATCATGTCATTAAACTTCATGGTCTACCCATGTCCATACTCAGTGACAGAGGGACGCAATTCTCTAGTAAACTTTGGTCCCAATTCTGCAAAACTTTCTCTGTAGAAAGGAAACTGACTACTGCTTACCACCCTCAATGTAATGGTCAGACTGAGAGATGTAACCAGTGGCTGGAACAATTTCTAAGACTTTTTTGCTCTGCTAATCAGAATTCTTGGTCAGAATTTCTTCCTTATGCAGAATTCTGTTATAACAATACTATTCATTCCGCCACTGGTATCTCCCCATTCTTTGCTAACTACGGTTTCCATCCAGTTTTCCACTTGTTTGAACCGTCTGAAACCTTCTCACCCACAGTATCAGAACTATCAAATAACATCTCATCTAACTTTCAAGCCATTGAATCTGCAATAAACAGCGCAAAGGAGGTATATAAGAAGTATTATGACAGACATAGACGTCCTCCTCCTACCTATAAGGAAGGTGATCTTGTTTGGCTCTCTACCAAACACTTACATCTGAACACCCCCTCCAGAAAGATGTCTCCCCTGTTTATTGGTCCTTATCCTGTTTCAGCAGTTATCAATGCCAACACTGTACGTCTCAAACTGCCTGACACCTTCAGAATTCATCCGACCTTCCACGTCTCCCTCCAAAACCCTACCGGGTTCTCAGGGACTCTGGAAGCCTTGCTGCTACTCCCCCAATCTCCATCGATCCTGCTTTGGAATATGAGGTGCATTCCGTTTTGGATTCCCGCTTCCGCCGTGGTCGTCTAGAATATCTGGTTCGTTGGAAGGGGTATACTCCTGATGAGGATTCCTGGGAGCCTGCTGGCAACATTTCGGCCCCGCGTTTACTCTCTTCTTTCCACCAGCGCCATCCGGATCGTCCTAAACCTTGAGCCTCGGAGTGGCTCCTTGAGGGGGGGATTCTGTCAGGAATCTAGCTCACAGTTCAATGTCCCTTTAACATCTGCAATAACCTCTCCCTCTGCCTATTTAAGGCTCCTCCTTGCTAAGCTCATTGCTTAGTATTGCAGTTCTGAAGTTGTTCAATTCTGTGAGCCTTGCCTGGAAAACTACATACAAGGATTTTTACCTGGTCCTGTTTCCATCTACCACCTTCTGCATTTAATATCCTTTTATCTTACATGATAACCGTTTGTACCTTAACTTGTAATCTCTGCTCAACCGTTATTACTTTGTCTAGGTCTTACGATCTTGTTGCTCTGTTCCCTGCATATCTCTTTAAGCCTCCCGCTCTCCATACCTGCTTCCTCCTCTGCTCTACACTGCAACGCGGTGACGTCATCGCCGGCTGCGACTCACTCTGCATCTCGCCGGAGGCCTGAAGCCTACTAGTACTCCGGAGTTTCCTTTTGCCTTCTACCTTCCCAGTCAGTACTTCATCTAGGAGTTCGTGAGTAATTATTTCAGTTCATTGCATCAATCGATTCTCCTGCCATCTTCTTTTTGCCGCACTGAGACTTTATTTTTTACTTTATCAGCTTATATATTTTTATTTTTTGTTTTGCTCTGTATTTTATATTTCCACAGTGATCCTCTGAGTATGTCTTGGTTTATATTACTGTTACTATACACTCAGTTGTGAATCTCTGTATCTCAGGACAGATTAACATTTACCCCTGCTGCTATTATTTTTTTTCCATCACAGTGTCAATCCTGATACATGTGGCAGCCATAGGGTGTATGTGTAATCCCTACCTGTATATTAAACATTGCATAGTGATTGCCAGTTTATGATTGTTGCCAAGGTTTATTCATATATTATCCAAACTTATCACACATGCAAAACAAACTATTGCCTATAGTTAATTTCTCAGCAGTTGTGGTCCTTAACTTTTTGTCTATTATCAAAAGATAGGGAAACTTGTTTTCAGCAAACCCTGACACAATCTTAATCTGTAATTTGTTCAACCAATCCTCTGTATGATCCACCTGTAGTCTGGACAAATTAGGTAATTCATAAGATATAATCTCTGCTTTGATTAATTGTAGCAATCTACCCACTTCCTGTATGACTAATAACACCAGATCTAGTGAGCATTTGTTTTCAATGCTACACCACCTTTCACAGAACAAAGGGTTATTTCTGCCCAAAGTGGGCACGTTTCTAATTCGAAATCCCCTTGGGATAAAGCCTCTGCGGTAATACTCAGAGAGATATGCCCCATGCAAGGTAAGATCCTTCTCCTTTTGTTTTAACTTTAATAAATGGGTGTAGATATAAGCTGGTTTGTCCAACACTGGCCGCAGTGTTATTTTGTCAAACAGAATCCCCTCTGCATCCGCTTCTGTAAAGTGGAAGGTACTGGCTCCAGGGATTGTATCAATATCCTCAATGTCCTCAGCAATGCCAGATGTAATATCAGTTGTCATGCTGTGTCCAATGAGTCCCCAAAAAGAATTGTAAGTCCAACAGCAGCAAGGAGATATACTCCAAAAATTGTAATCGGGTGGGCTATAAGAGGCCCAGGTCTTTGCGGGACTTGTTAATTAAAACTGACCCGATACAAAGCAATAAATCTTCAACATGGTTGGATATTAAAAAACCAGGGGTTTTTCGATGCCTTGGCTGCACAACATGTGGGGGTCTAATCACTGGACCGAGCTTTACCCATCCACAAAAACGCAAAATTTATAAACATAAATTCCGCCTGACGTGAACTACCACGCATATAGTGTATCTTTTACACTGTATTTGTGGGCTGTATTACGTAGGAAAGACCTGCGATGATTTGCGTACATGTATGGCAAATCATCGATCTGCTATCAAGACAGCATTTAATAAGGGCACATCTGAGCAACCAGTGGCCAGACACTTTTTGGAACACAAACACAGTGTCATGGACCATAAATATACAATTATACACCATGTGCCACCGTTGCCAAGAGGAGGCGATAGGAATCGACTGCTTCTCCAAAAAGAAGCTAAATGGACATTCGAATTGAACACTCTTGTGCCTTATGGGCTGAATACACAGCTAGATTGGCAGGTGTTCCTGTGATTCCTGTCCATTAGCTGTAAAATGATTCCTGGGGGAGTCCATGATCATTCATATTGCTGTCTATTATTTTGTGATAACCATGGTCCATTCCAATCACTGTAATTACATTAGCTTGTTTAGCAAATTCCTTTATGTGACTCCACTTTACAGCTTTTTATAAATTGTTCAAATTTTTCGGATTTAATCCTGTAGCCTTTCTGTCCTGTGGAACCACATAATTGGATGTGCAGTGTTATCTTTTCCAATTCACGTTTATTTTTGCTTATGTAAGTGAAGACTTGCTATATATGGCGTCTATTGTTTACTGGTTACTATGACAACCGTAGATTTACTTTTTGCGATATATTTGATTCCCCATTCTTGTCAGTAATGCTGCATTGTATTGATTTAATATGCTTATTTTATAGGCTTCTTTCTTAGACTTAGGGCTTATTGTATGCCTGTATAACAATTTGTCTGTTGTTGTTGTTTTTGCCCTTTCTAGTTCTCACACGTTGCCGCGGGCGATGACGTCACTCGTTAGGGGCGGCGCATCCACCGCGGAGAGCGTGGCGCACTTTTCTCTGGTGGCGGTCTATAACACAGCTGGGTGGTAAGTTTCGGTAACCTTGTAAGTTTGAGGACGGGCAGTTTATTGCCCAAAAACGTTCACTAATTAAAGGTGACAATATTTGAAAGACTTCTGGAGTGCTTCTTGTCTTTTGCTATAATCCATTTTTGCTAGCACCCGAAGCTGTTGTCTGTTTAGTATCTGGAGTGCACTTTGCTCGTTTATATATATATATATATATATATATATTAAACAAGGATATACTATAGTAGCAATTAAGGGCTAGATTACGAGTGGGGCGCAACTGTAGTGTGTAAGAGATATCAATTTTTTTCAGCTTTTTGCAAAATAGCCTGTATATTACGAGTTGAAAGTAGATGCGTTCACTTGAGCGCATTCAAATTTAACAAGCGTTGGGTTAGCACGACTTCAGAACTTGTGTAATGGGTAGTGTCCCTTGCACGTTTGTGCTTATGTAAGCTGCATTATAGCAGTTTATCTACAGCATTGTTGGAAAATGCCCCAAGCTTATTCAGTTGTACTCTGTTACCACACTTGTGGTTGGGCAGTTTAGTGGTGGGGCATCATTTGTTAAACATAAGGGGTTTCCATACTGCAACTACTTAAATTAAATAAAAAAAATAATAATAATAAAAATAAAATATTATATATATATATATATATATATATATATATATATATATATATATATATATATATATATATATATATATATATATACATACAGTATATATATATATATATATATATATATCTTATGTAAAAATGTATGTGAATGAATGAAAATTTTATGTAAACTTTTCTCCCTGACTAATATATTATAGTGGTATTTTTAATATGTATGTAATAATTATATTGTAATTTGAGTAGTTCATTCTGCTGAGAAAAATATCTTAGATCTGATTTATTTTAGAATCTGCTTGATTAGTTTGACAATCTCTTTATTTGAGCTTAGGTTTATATTTTTAGCACATGCACATTCACTGTATACTTATTACATAATTGCCTTTAACTCCTGAATAATGAATGTCAGATTTGGAGAAAATACTAATCACAGATGGGAAAAATAGTTTGATGTCTATAAGACATTTGAGATGCATGAATATAGCATATGGTAAATGGACAGACTATTTAAAGGCAGGACTTTTGTGGATCAATTTGAATACTGGATTAAATTAGAGATAACGATGAAGCTATTTTTTTATATTCTGTCAAATTGATGACTTTAATTGTAGCAATAGAAAACAGTTGTAGGAAGTAACAATTTGAAAAAAGACACTTTGGTGCAGTCTGAGAATTGTTGTCATAAAATATTGTGTAATTATAAAAATACTGCAAGCAAAACAAATTTAGAGTCAAGCAGAAATCAGTTAGATTTAGTGACTAATATCTGATCAGCTATCAAAATCAGATTAGATATCTAAATTGGAAAGTTATTTAAAATTGTATGATCTTTCTGATTTTTTTTTACTTATTTATATAAGATGGTAATGTAAGTGTAACTTTTTGTTAAATACATATAAATACATTTAATATTTTCTTGGAACCTACAAGAAAAAAGTGAAGGGAAAACCAGTCTTATTTGAAACTGCTACTGCTACAGCTATTTTGCTCCTGCAGCTGCTAGACTCTGCCTCTAACACAGGTAGTAGAAATGACGTGAAAATGGACTTGTAGCTACTGCAACTGCTGCTAGATTATCAAAATATGCAACTGAAGCTTCTTGAAACTACAAATCCCTACAATTTGTATTCCTATGACTGCATGGACGTAGCGAACACAAGGGATTTTACCTATGAGTGTCATGTGATAAGTCAGTGAAGATTGATTTGCTACTTAACAAAACAAAAACGCCACTTTTCCTGTAGCAAACCTATTTTTATCAACATTGTGTAATGCAACCCAAAATGTGGTGGATATGTTATTTAAGATCTCACAAAGGGCTATTACAAGTGGTGTGCTATAAACTGCGCAAGGTTTACACACACGATAGTGAGTCATAAACTAAGCTTTGCAAGCTTTAGAAAAATTACCCATCCTATCTTTCCAATGGGCTCCTAAAAACATTATTCTGCAGTCATATTACAAGTTGCTGGGTAATATGCATGTGCCCAAATTATCAAGGAAATTTCAAGATGTTTTACCACAGCTCCCACCTCTGGTTAACTCATTTGGCTTTTATGTTTTCAATACATTTCATCTGCATATGGTCAAGAATCAATACACATAGGTCTAGTGTACTAGAAATTAAACAACCATCACAGCCAATATGTCCCAGATTAACAACTTGGCCTATCATGCCATTAACTTGCCTTTTTTGATCACCATTGTTTAGCCCTGCTCTTTTCATTCATTACTTGGCTTTGCTAGTTGGCTATGCAAATATGGATACCAAGTTTGCTTGTTCCCTTGCTTGTGGACAACTCTGTCTCAACATAATCATATGTGCCAGCCGTTTGGCCCAGAGTAGCAGGTTTGAGCTGCAATTAGGGTTGACACCTTTAGTTCAGGCCAAACCCGTAACTCTTGAGCGCAGCAAATATGAGACACGTTAATTAAGTATCTATATATCACATCTTATTCTATCCTCATTTATTTATTGCAACATGTAAACTGCAGACAAATGTGGGCGATAGAGAGATTCTGTAAGGCTGGAAATAGGAAATGGCAGACCAGCTAGAAGGCCTGGCAAAATTTAAGTTGTGACACCTGTAGTTACTCCCCTGTATGTAATCACACTTACCAGTTTAAAAAAATTAAAGCATCAACATAAATATTTATACATTAAAAGGCATCACAAATACTACATTTTGCAGTCATGCCAGTACTCATGTGTTCACCTCTTTAAAGCTGCCAAGATACTATTTACAAGTCCTGGTACCTAAATACTATTTTATAGGCTTTGATCTAAAGAAGCACTGTGTAAAATGCAGCAAATGCTGACAATTTGCATGTTTTAGGTATTAAATAAATGCATTACTTAAAGGGACACTCAATCAAAATTAAACTTTCATTATTCAGATAGAACATGCTATTTTAAACAACTTTCCAATTTACTTCTATTAACAAACTGTGCACAGTATTTTTATATTTAAACTTTTTGAGACATCAGCTCCTACTGAGCATGTGCAAGAATAAGTGTGTATGCATTTGTGAATGGCTGATGGCTGTCACATGGTACGTGTATGCATTTGTGATTGACTGATGGCTGTCACATGGTACAGGGGGAGTGGAAAAATACATAACTTTTAAAATTGTCAGAAAAAAAATCTACTACTCATTTGAAATTCAGAATAAGTGCTATTGAATTGTCTTGTTTTCTTGCATTTGTTGATTATGCAAGTCTACTGTGTTGACTGGTCCTTTAAATAATTTTAGTAAAAGCTTTACTCATGCAACCAAAAGTTAAACAAATGTGTATAATCAATGATCACACTGAACACCATTTGCACATTTTGTCTTTAACATGGATGTAAATGAAATATCTTACATTCTCTGCAACTAAGTATAAAGTAATACTTTATAGGCTTTTGTAGGATCTAAGCAACCACTGTGATACTAGAATGTATCAAACAGGCAAAAATACTGCACTGTTCAGAATAAATGTTAAAATTGGTAAACCTTTGTTGAAAAGTAAAAATAAGGGGGGTGCTGACTGTATTTATATACAGAAATATACCAATGCTGACATTTCATATTAGCAGCTTTATCTATTTCATAATACACAAATAATAGTTTCTGCTCAAGAAACCCTAATAAATAAAGTAAATCATTTCAATAATACAAGTTCAAACAATAGTGTCTAGACTCACTGAGCATTATTAGTATATCATGTCATTAATATGGCTGAAAAATAATTAAATAATAATTACTGAACTATAGCATGTTTCAATTTTCAGAAGCCAGATAAATTATATGTTGTTATAATAATACTCAGCATGAGTATATATATATATATATATATATATATATATATATAATTCTAACAACACAAAGACTTCAAATGGACATTATCTTTACATAAACCTCATTTAATTTGCTAAAAAATATATACAAAGTGTGATATATATATTATAAATGCACTACATCTTTTAACCTACTCCACACTTTGTAAAACATAATGAGCCCAGAGTAAATTCAGTAATAACAGTAACTTCAGAGCGTACAATACCTGTCTCTTGAAAGTTTACAGACTGCATTCTTGTCATTGAGACCTGCACTGCAGAGGAGTAATTGCTTTTCTGCCACATAGATTACATGGCACAAGATAGTTCCCATCCAGATAAATGACCTACTGAATTTCAGAGTAACACACAGTCTTAGACTCAAGATATGCCCCTCCTCTCAATGAGGCAGATGTGTTAGCTGCCTCCTCAGGAGATTTTTTATGATTGGCCTAACCATAAAAGTGACACCTAACCTGTCAGACAGTTGTCGGGTACAAGTGAGGCTGAACTCATCGCTGCCTCTCTCTCTCTGAATTTAGCAGTGAAGCTCAGAACATTTGGTGAATTTTTATTTTTATTTCAATTTTATTTTCATATTCATTTATTTTTTTTCTTTTCTTGACAGGTGAGGCTCTGCATCCCCTGCCTCCCCTGACTTCATGTCCCTGGCCTCTGCCATGTTTGACACATAATCATAATGCACTCACACATTTATGTAGTAGTCTCCAACATGACGTTTGCTCAATGTACTATTTTTAGTAGCAGTGTTCTAAGTTACCCATGTTTGATAAAGGTCCTAGGTGGAGGACCGAAACATTGGATGTTTTTGGGTGTGAAGTGTACCACAATATGTGAATAAAGTGGTAACATCCTTATTGAAGAAACCGGGTGCAAGTTATTTCTTTGGAGTATATATATATATATATATATATATATATATATATATATATTTATATTAATTGTTTAAAGTTCTATAAGTTTTATAAAATCAGATAAAAAAAATTAAAATGTTTCAAAAATGTTAATTTGGGGTCTCCAGTCTTTTTTAAAAATATTGAAACTCCCTCACAAAGTTGGCTAAAGAAACAAATGCCTTTATGAATGAAGTAATAATATGTTGGTAAAAAAATGAAGACAAAGAAAAGTAATTTATTAACTTAAAGTGGCAATTTCACATGCAAAATAAATAAGTACAGTTATTGAGCTATGATTCACATTTCAAGTTATCCAAATTAAGTCCAGCAGATAAACAGTTAATACTTTGGCTTTAAACAGCCAGGGAAAACATCAGAGCAGCATCTTGAGAAAGGCCTGCACAAGGCTGAAACTAGTTGAAATTGATTAGCTGCTGCAGGACTGTTTTCCTTTTGAAGCACAAACACTGTTTGTTACAAGGATCTACAAGGAGCAAAAAAAACAAATTACAACATTCTGATTGAACTCCTTTCAGCCACTAGTTTAACAGTGCTAGAGACTCCAAGACTGCAAAAAAGAAAAAATACTGCTTAAAGAAAACTATTGTGTCTTTCTAAAATGACCCCTTAGCTGTGATTACAGACTGGATCACCTACACAATTAGGGACTGGATGAAAAAGCTGCTAATACAGTAACCTTTCAGTCCTAAGGAGAATCTGACTGCATAAAGGAACCTGGTGAAAGAGGTAACAGAAAACACAGACAACAAGCTGCATACAGGAGAGTTTAAAGTGTTGTATGCTTACACAAAGTGCAAGTACAAACAAATAATAAAAGTGGCATTTCAGTGAGCCTTCTCCGCAGAAGGTGCAAGCCATATCCTTTTGCGATCCTCCAAATAAGGATCAATAATAACATTACTTATTTGTGGCTACAGCCCCACTTAATTAAAACTACAGATGGAAGACCCCCTTTTTCAGTTTTACATGTTTTTAAGAGTGCACACTCTATATTGTTATTCTATATGAATTGTGAGTTTATGATTGTATTTTTAGGAGATAAAAATAACTTGTGTTTAAAATACTGCCTTTTTTAGTAAACAGGTTTTAAAAGAACCAATTAAATACTGTTGTATACGTTGAATTTAGCAAGTAGTGTTCGTATCAATTATTCCATATTTACCTTTAGCTGATATTTATTAGCGCTCACTCTGTAAGGTGTTTTAGTTTATGATTCAGATAGGGCATGTAATTTTAAAAAACTTTCTAATTTACTTTTATAATCAAATTTGCTTTGTTCTCTTGGTATTCTTAGTTGAAAGCTAAACCTAGGTAGGCTCACATGCTAATTTCTAAGCCCTTGAAGGCTTATCTGAATGCACTTGACAGGTTTTCACAGCTAGAGGGCGTTAGTTCATGTGTTAAATATGAATAACATTGTGCTCATGCACATGGAGTTATTTAAGAGTCAGCACTAATTGCCTGAAATGCAAGTCTTTTTAAAAGATCTGAGATAAGGAGGCAGTCTGCAGAAGCTTAGATACAAGGTAATTACAGATGTAAAAAGTATATTTCTATAACAGTGTTGGTTATGCAAAACTGGGGAACGGTAAATAAACGGATTATCTACCATTTTAAATTATAATATTTTAGGTGTTTACTATCCCTTTAATCAAACCCCAAAAATTTCTAAGAGAACATGCAAGGAATGGATAAATAAAAAGTGATTAATTAGAATTAAAACCAGTGATAATTAGTGATGTCGCGAATAGTTCGCCAGCGAATAGTTCCCGGCGAACATAGCTTGTTCGCGTTTGCCGCAGCGGGCGAACATATGCGATGTTCGATCCGCCCCTATTCGTCATCATTGAGTAATACTTTGACCCTGTACTTCACAATCAGCAGACACATTCCAGCCAATCAGCAGCAGACCCTCCTACCTCCTGGACAGCATCCATTTTAGATTCATTTGGAAGCTGCATTCTTAGTGAGAGGAGGGACAGTGTAGCTGCTGCTGATTTAATAGGGAAATCGATAGCTAGGCTAGTGTATTCAGTGTCCACTACAGTCCTGAAGGACTCATCTGATCTCTGCTGTAAGGACAGCACCCCAAAAAGCCCTTTTTAGGGCTAGAACATCAGTCTGCTTTTTTTTTTTTCTGTGTAATCTAATTGCAGTTGCCTGCCTGCCAGCATGTGTGTCAGGCTCACAGCGTATACTGTGCCCACTTGCCCAGTGCCACCACTCATATCTGGTGTAACAGTAGTGTACATTTAAAAAAAACAACACTTTTTTTGACTGTGAAAAAATAGCAGTCAGTTTCCTTCACACGTGTGCGTTTCAGTGCCTGCCTGCCAGGGCACAGTGTCACCCCAGTGCAACTCATATCTGGTGTAAGAGTAGTCTATATTTAAAAAAAACAACACTTTTTTGACTGTGAAATAATAGCAGTCAGTTTCCTTCACACGTGTGCGTTTCAGTGCCTGCCAGGGCACAGTGTCACTCCAGTGCAACTCATATCTGGTGTAACAGTAGTGTACATTTAAAAAAAACAACAATTTTTTGACTGTGAAATAATAGCAGTCAGTTTCCTTCACACGTGTGCGTTTCAGTGCCTGCCTGCCAGGGCACAGTTTCACCCCAGTGCAACTCATATCTGGTGTAACAGTAGTGTACATTTAAAAAAACAACACTTTTTTGACTGTGAAATAATAGCAGTCAGTTTCCTTCACACGTGTGCGTTTCAGTGCCTGCCTGCCAGGGCACAGTGTCACCCCAGTGCAACTCATATCTGGTGTAACAGTAGTGTACATTTAAAAAAAACAACACTTTTTTGACTGTGAAATAATAGCAGTCAGTTTCCTTCACATGTGTGCGTTTCAGTGCCTGCCTGCCAGGGCACAGTGTCACCCCAGTGCAACTCATATCTGGTGTAACAGTAGTGTACATTTAAAAAAAAACAACACTTTTTTGACTGTAATAGATTGAATAGCAGTTAGTTGTCTGCAAGCGTGTGTGTCAGGCCTACAGCGTCTATTCTGCCAACTTCTGCCAGTGCATAGTGCCACTGATATATGTACCTGATAGGGGACATAACAGGGATTAAACTGATAAGAATAGTACTACTTAACACAGAACTCCTATCTGGTGGCACATTAGATTGCATGCACAGTGCCCCAAATTTGAAGTAGGAGGACCGACCAAGCATCTTTTTCCATCTCCCGGTTCCTAAAATCGATGCCATATACACGTCCCCTGATAGGGGACGTAACAGGGATTAAACTGATAAGAATAGTACTACTTAACACACCACTCCTATCTGGTGGTACATTAGATTGCACGCGCAGTGCCCCAAATTTACCGACCAAGCATCTTTTTCCATCTCCCGGTTCCTAAAATCTATGCCATATACACGTCCCCTTATAGGGGACGTAACAGGGATTAAACTGATAGGGATAATACTACTTAACACACCTTATAATAATGTAGAGAGAAGCAACGCAGAGAGAGGAGTCTGAAGAAGAGGAGTCAGAGGAGGAAGGTGGCTTTGAGGAGGTGGAAGACCAAACACAGCAGGCGTCCCAGGGGGCTTGTTGTCACCTTTCGGGGACCCTTGGTGTTGTACATGGCTGGGTGGAGGAAGAGACCTTCAATGACATCAGTGAGGACAAGGAACGGGACATGGCTAGCTTGGTATCCAACCTTGTGCAAATGGACTGTTTGCGGTTGTTTGCGGTGCGTTAAAGGGACAGTCTAGGCCAAAATAAACTTTCATGTTTTTGATAGAGCATGTAATTTTAAACAATTTTCCAATTTACTTTTATCACCGATTTTGCTTTGTTCTCTTGGTATTCTAAGTTGAAAGCTTAACCTAGGAGGTTCACATGCTAATTTCTTAGACCTTGAAGCCCACCTCTTTCAGATTGCATGTTAACAGTTTTTCACCACTAGAGGGTGTTAGTTCACGTACAGGTATACCTCACTTTACAGCGCTTCACTTTACAGCGTTTCGCTAATACAGCACTTTGTGGAGCTGAAGTTCATCCTCCACTGATTTTGTAACAGTGCTGTAATCATCGTGAGATTGCGAGAAAAGTGACTGGCACCATTTTGTTATGATTAGTTCACTCTGTTTACAGCATTACAGTGCAATCTGTGTCTGTGCTATAGTCTGGCAAATTTTACTACAGTAATAGTCAATATTTTACAGGTACAGTATTTATTGAATACTGTGCTGTGCTAGTGTTAAACTAAACCTAGCACTATTGCACCCCTAATATTTGTTAGTTCAAACATGTTTTTAAACACACTGGCAAGTGAAAAGAAAGCTAAAACTGCCTTGTTTCACTTTAAGGCGGTTTTCACTTTACAGCGGGGCTCCGGTCCCTAACCTGCTGTATGAGCGGGGTATACCTGTATTTCATATAGATAACACTGTGCTCGTCCACGAGAAGTTATCTGGGAGCAGGCACTGATTGGCTAGACTGCAAGTCTGTCAAAAGAACTGAAAAAAGGGGCAGTTTGCAGAGGCTTAGATACAAGATAATCACAGAGGTTAAAAGTATATTATTATAAATGTGTTAGTTATGCAAAACTGGGAATGGGTAATAAAGGGATTATCTTTTAAAACAATAAAAATTCTGGTGTAGACTGGGGGGCGGAGCCGGCGCTTGATGCAGATGGCCGCACTTTAGGTGAGCTCCGGTATACTAGCCCACAATAATAACCCCAACACCTCCAAAACTATTACCACGGGCCAAATAGTATTACCACTGCAATCTGGATGCTACGCTGAACATGAGGAAGCCTGCAAATCCTGCAAAAGATACCCGATACTGCCTATAAAAACCATGATGGCTGACAGCAATGCAGGACTCAGTGAGTAAAACACGTTCATACTCATATCTAACAGTCTACTCCCACTCTTAATTTTAATTTTAAAGAACCGGGACCCATTTGTAAAAACAAGCAAAGCACCTACTATGGACCGCATACAAAAGTATTTAAAAAGAGTTGTACGCACTTAAAAGTGCCGGGCGCCATCTTGGCCACTCAGCACACGCAGTAACGATCACACAGCTTTGCTCCTAATGCTGCTAGAGAACTCTGGTCTCCGGACAGTAAGTTTAAAGAGGCACATGGAAAACACATCCATAATCAAGGGACATGTGTGCAACAAAGGATTAATTCATGACTCAGTTTAATCTGCCACTCTCACAACAGCTCAAGCAGAGGAACTATGTCACAACATAAAGAGAGACATTGCTCAATAAATTACGATAGTGTTTGCCTATGAATCTCATCACACAGATGATATATTAATCACGCTGCAAGGGATTAGATGTACAAACAGGGACTGCAGGTATTGCATCTATTGTTTTTCTCTGGTTCATAGGAGGCAGATGGAGAGGCCAGAGTTTCCTCTACCACTACTGCAGTAGTGCACCACAAATATGCCAGGATAATCTATATCATATTAATGACATAAAATTACAGCTGCTTTATCACGTCCTTTACCTATAAAGAAGGGGAATAGCTTTTAGCCTCCCAGAGGGAGATAACAAAGATTAGATCACACACTTACTCCAGGCCTCAATAATTGAGTAAAGGAATCGGGTGTATAAAAAAAAAAAAATAACAAAACACTTAAATCAATCTATGTAAAATAAGAGAAGATTGCATTCTACACTGAACTTCTAGTGATTACAAGAGAGGAAAACTAGCGAGCGCTTACTGATTACAATTAAAAGACACAAGAGATGTCTCCCAGGAAAGCTTCACACAAGGGGAAAACTAATAAAGGTGGAGGATCCATGACACCGACTGTGGATGAATATTTCAAAGCCACCCCCTTACCACCTAAGGACCTGGCACAAATATCGCCTAGACAACATCCTACCTCTGGATCTTCAGAATCAGAATCTGATGACGACGGTGACATGGTCACAGTACCAAAAAATGTAATTTCTTCTATCCCCTCTAAAAAGGACTTTACAACTCTCATAGTACAAGTTAAACAGTGCATAAAAGAAGAAATAGCAGACCTTAAAAGAGACCTGGGGGAGATAGGGAGCAGGGTGGAAGATCTAGAGGAAACTACACAGGCTCACTCTTTAGAGATGTCCAAAATGAGTGATCAAATGGAACAACAAGATAAAGTGATTATACAACTAGAAGATAAACTAGAAGATTTGGAAAATCGCTCTAGAAGACATAATATAAGAATAAGGGGTATCCCTGAGACTGTAGAAACCACTGGTTTACAAGAATATCTGCAATCACTATTCTCAACACTATTAAATACACCTGATAACACAGAAGTGGCTATAGATCGAGCTCACAGAGCATTGAGGCCTAAACCCCCAGAATCAGCTCCCCCCAGGGACGTGATAGTGAGGATCAACAACTATCAAATAAAGGAAAGCATTATGACAGCAGCAAGAGAGAAACGCCCGATACAAAAAGAGGATTCAACCCTGCAGCTCTTTGCTGACTTATCCAACAGAACTCTCCTTAGGAGGAAAGAGCTAATGCCTCTCACGAAACACCTGCAAACCAAAAACATCAACTACAGATGGGGCCATCCTTTCCATTTAACGGCAATATGGAAGAACAGGAGGGCAACATGTACATCTCCATCAGAAATTGGAGACTTTTGCAAGAAATTAGAAATTGCACCTCCACCTGGAGACTCAGACTCAAGACAAGGCACCACTACGGCTTCATCTCCTCCTATCGCCCCTTTACCCCAACGCAGGGAATGGCAGACAGTCAAGACAAAGAAAACATTATCTCAATCTTCACAGAACTCTGTGACCCCAATGGGTTGAAAATAAACTGATTTGGGACATTCTGTATAAAGGGTGAGATTACTGAAAGAGTATATGTGATACATGTATGTTGTAAAGCTAAATGCAAAAATGTGTTTCATGTCCCACAAGTTGAATGTTCCTTGGTTATTCTATAAAAGCAGATATGCGAATACGGCAAGTATTCGAGAAGTGCCTAGATGATAGTCAATAGTATGGTACATTTTCATTAATGTTTAGTGTAATTGTTCACATACCAAATGTTCGGTTTGTTTAGTTACAATACAAGATGAGAGTAAAAAGAGGTGAATGGTACGCAACATATGTGAAAAAATGCGTGGGTTAAGTAAATTCCGTTCGGAATTGATTAACCATTCCCCCTTCCTATTATCATGATTCTGTTAAGTTATTAGTTATATGTATTGTTATAGGTTATGTTATTAGAAATTTCTTAGAGGTTGTCTTGCAGACTTATCCAATCCTATATACAGGTAAAATATCATGCCGGAAAAGAGGAGGAGGTAAGATATATGTAAATGGGTGATACACGTATTCAATTGATAACACAAAATGTAAAAGGCTTTAATGTTCCACACAAAAGATCACTCGCTCTTAGAGACTTAGGACACAAAGGAGGGGAGATAGTAGGAATACAAGAAACTCACTTTAAAAGAGGGTCCATACCTAAATTCATGCACAGCGTTTACCCACAGCATTATCATAGTGCGCATAAAGATAAAAAGATTAACGGAGTGAGCATCCTTATACATAAGTCTATTCCATTTAAATTGTTAGAACAGAAAAAAGATAGGGAAGGCAGATTCCTTGCCATAAGCGGAATCCTATATAATAAAATAGTAACAATAGTAAATATCTATGCGCCTAATCACAAACAAGCTATATTCTTTAAATCTATAAGTCCTCTCCTCCGGGATATACAAAAAGGACAATTGATGGTGTTGGGAGATTTCAATGTGCCAATCAACCCCTCTTTAGATAGTTCAAATGCAAACATACACATTGCAAAAAATACATTGAGGTCGCTTTGGCACTTTTTAAAGGATTTTGGATTGCATGACCCTTGGAGAATTGCTAATCCAGATAAAAGGGATTACACATTCTTCTCTAACCCCAATAGATCATATTCAAGAATAGACTATATCCTATTAGACCACCTCACACTATCTAACGCTACACTAGCAAACATTTCACATACAGCGTGGTCAGACCACTCCATGGTCCAATGCTCAGTAATCTGGCCTACAGCCCCAATAAGAGACTTCAATTGGAGACTTGATGAGACGTTGATAGCAGATCCAGGGATAAGTGATAAGCTAGAGAAGGAAATTACAGAATTCTTTGTACACAATGCTAAAGGGAACATTACACCAGCTATGGTCTGGGAGGCCCATAAGAGCGTAATAAGGGGTTCACTGATTAAAATTAAGGCCAACAAAAATAAAAAATTGAGAGAGGAATACAATCACATAGCTAAAGAAATTGAGATCTTAGACCTTTTGCATAAACTTCATCCACAAGACGACAGCATCCTCCAACAACTAAAATTTTATAGAGCTAAAATGTTATCACATCTACATATAAAAGCGCAGTCGACAGCATTCAAGCTTAAACAGAAATATTATCATGAAGCTAATAAACCAGGGAGACAACTAGCGAGATTACTCAAGTCTAAGCTAGCAAAATCATATATACATTCTATTAAAACCCAAACAGGAGAGAGAGTAGAAGACACAAAAAGAATAGCTGATACCTTTAAAAATTACTATCATGCTTTATATAACCTTTTCCCCAGGAGAGTTAGTGCAGAACATGAAATTAAATGTCTAGAATACCTAGAGTCAGTGCAAGTTCCAGAGGTTTCCGAAGCTGATAGGACAATGCTACAAGCTCCCATTAGTCACAATGAAATAATAGCAGCCATTAAATCTTTAAAACCTGAAAAAGCACCAGGCCCGGATGGGTTTACTGGGTCATACTACAAAACATTCTCTCATGTCTTGACCCCTCATTTACTAAATACCTTCAACCAAATTGATGAAGGAGGTACACTGCCAGACACCATGCTACAAGCTTATATCACAGTCCTCCCCAAACCGGGTAGGAAACCTGATACCCCTGCAAATTACAGACCTATATCCTTATTGAATATAGATCTGAAAATACTGGCCAAGGTGCTAGCGTTCAGAATTAATAAATTACTCCCAACTTTGATTTCCCCAGATCAAGTAGGCTTTGTACCGCGGAGAGAGGCTAAAGATAATACCGTTAAATTATTAAATATTTTAGAATATATTAATACTAACAAACTTCCATCAATATTCCTTTCCACAGATGCTGAAAAAGCGTTCGATAGATTAGATTGGACCTTTCTTCAGACAACCCTAAACAAATTCAATTTCCCTCTTCCTTTTATAAATAGAATCATGGCCCTATACTCCTTTCCCACCGCCCAAGTTAGAATAAATGGTACGCTTTCAGAACAATTCGAAATACGAAATGGCACACGTCAGGGCTGCCCGTTATCCCCACTTTTATTTATCCTTTCCCTAGAAATTTTTGCAAGTAGAATCAGATTAAACACCAACATAAAGGGCATAATAATCAAAAATAGAGAATACAAATTATCGATGTTCGCAGACGATGTTTTAATGTCTTTGTCATGTCCTATAGGGTCTCTCTCCGCGGTACAATTAGAAATGTTAGAATATGGAGAGGTTTCGAACTTCTTAGTGAACCCTAGTAAATCAGAATTATTACCTTTACACATAACTCCAGTGGATTTGACCAATATAAAAAAAAACAGTCCATTTGCAATCCAACAGAAATACCTTAAATATCTGGGTATATATCTATCATATAGCTTAGACTTAATTCGCACTTTTAATTACTCCAAACTCGTGAATAATATTACTAACCAGGCCTCCTCGTGGCTTTCTAAAAACATTTCGTGGATAGGGAGAGTAAATACAGCAAAAATGACATTATTGCCAAAAATTCTGTATATATTACAGACGCTACCTCTTCCTAATACACAGTGCTACCTCCTAAAATTACAAAGAGCGTTATTTAGCTTTATATGGAAAAAAAAACCTGCACGCGTAAATAAATCCTCCTTGTATGCTAATAAGGACATGGGGGGTCTGGGAGTACCCAACATAGCACTTTACAAACAGGCGATATCATTACAGAGAATAGTGGAATGGTGTAGATATAACCCAGATGAGCCAAAACACTGGATTCAGATAGAATGTGACATTAGTGATGTTTCACAACTAGGGGGGGTATGTTGGATACCCAAATTACTATCTCAGATACAGAGTAACACCACACATACGGTATCAAACTCCTTATCAGATTAAAAATACATACGTGATAACTATAGAGACATCTCCAGCGCATACTCCCCCCTGACTCCAATATTGATGAACCCTGAATTTCAAGAAGGCCAAGTGCATCAGCCATGTGGTAGACATGGATTGAGAGACTATATTCCTGTTACACTTATAGCCACCTCAAGGAAATTGAACCAGAGAAAGGAATTACAAGAGACAGGGGTTAGCTTCTTTGACCAATGGTTTAGATACCATCAGGTAAATCACTACATTATGACTCACAGAGATAGGAATAATTTGTTGAGACAATTAACACCTTTGGAAAAGATGTGTATATCAAATACACCACAAAAAGGGCTAATTTCATCTATATACAACATACTACTCATAGCAACTGCCCCAAAACCTCACAATTTCACAAAAGGGTGGGAAAGGGAACTTCTAGGGGCTCAGAGCCCAAAGGCTTGGGAAAAGATCTATCATAGCTTAGCCCACTCTGCACATACAACATATGCCCTGGAAACAAATTATAAAATACTTTTCCGTTGGTATTTAACACCTAATAGAATGAAATATCTATTTTCATCTGCAAATGAGAAATGCTGGAGATGTAAACAGGAAACAGGTAATATGGGCCACATCTGGTGGTCGTGTGAGAAAATAAAAACTTTCTGGGAAAATATAGTCAAGGAAATAAATATTGCAATGTCATGTAATGTCTCATGTGACCCATTGGAATGCCTTTTTAATGTGTTGGGAAGCGTTCAGTGTGCTATCAGAAGAAATGTCATACATGTTATGTTAAACACAGCAAAACAGCTCATAGCTTCAATGTGGAGATCAGATAAAGTCCCCACAGTGGAGGTGTGGAAAGAAAAGGTTGGGAGAGCCTTGATGCTAGAGAGGTACTTTTACCTCAAAACAAATAGGTTGACAGTGTTCCATGATATGATGTTCTATTGGGATTCATATATAGGTAGATAACAACAAAAACTTAGGAAAGACAGTTACTCACAAATGTCTTTTACGACAAGATAGGAAGCATAAAATGTATCGACCAAATGGGACAACACGATGATATATTCTTGCCTGTTAAACTCAAAAAAAAAAAAAAAAAAAAAAAAAAAGGATTCAAGACTGCAAGTAGTTGATCTATTTAGTGATGTTAATGTTCATTTGTTCATGTTTAGTTAATTGTTATGACTAATGTAATATCATACAACGCAGGAAATACTTTTGTAAGAAGAACAAATACAGAATACCTACCATTGGGACTGTGAATAACTGATCAATATAACTCAGATACAGTTGTGTGTAAACACAGAATAGAATGATAGAATCGACTTTTGTTTATTAGAAATACTGTAACCCACTGGTGTTTGTACATTGTATTTTCTCTTTGAAAAAATCAATAAAGAATAAAATATAAAAAAAAAATAAAAAAAAAAAAAAAAAAAAAAAAAAATTCTGGTGTAGACTGTCCCTTTAAACGGGGAGTTTGGTCTGTCACTGTGAAGCGGGCGTAACCCTTACACTACCTGATCGATACAACATCATACCTGATGTTTTAAAGCACGTTATTCCAAACAATTTAGGAATGTTAGGTGATTTATGTCCTTTATGGCTTAAAAACAGACTCTGCATCAACTATGTAATTTTCCATGGGAGTTTTGCCATGGATCCCCCTCCGGCATGCCACAGTCCAGGTGTTAGTCAGCACTAATTGCCTGAAATGCAAGTCTTTTTAAAAGATCTGAGATAAGGAGGCAGTCTGCAGAAGCTTAGATACAAGGTAATTACAGATGTAAAAAGTATATTTCTATAACAGTGTTGGTTATGCAAAACTGGGGAACGGTAAATAAACGGATTATCTACCTTTTTAAATTATAATATTTTAGGTGTTTACTATCCCTTTAATCAAACCCCAAAAATTTCTAAGAGAACATGCAAGGAATGGATAAATAAAAAGTGATTAATTAGAATTAAAACCAGTGATAATTAGTGATGTCGCGAATAGTTCGCCAGCGAATAGTTCCCGGCGAACATAGCTTGTTCGCGTTTGCCGCAGCGGGCGAACATATGCGATGTTCGATCCGCCCCTATTTGTCATCATTGAGTAATACTTTGACCCTGTACTTCACAATCAGCAGACACATTCCAGCCAATCAGCAGCAGACCCTCCCTCCCAGACCCTCCTACCTCCTGGACAGCATCCATTTTAGATTCATTTGGAAGCTGCATTCTTAGAGAGAGGAGGGACAGTGTAGCTGCTGCTGATTTAATAGGGAAATCGATAGCTAGGCTAGTGTATTCAGTGTCCACTACAGTCCTGAAGGACTCATCTGATCTCTGCTGTAAGGACAGCACCCCAAAAAGCCCTTTTTAGGGCTAGAACATCAGTCTGCTTTTTTTTTTTCTGTGTAATCTAATTGCAGTTGCCTGCCTACCAGCATGTGTGTCAGGCTCACAGCGTATACTGTGCCCACTTGCCCAGTGCCACCACTCATATCTGGTGTAACAGTAGTGTACATTTAAAAAAAACAACACTTTTTTGACTGTGAAAAAATAGCAGTCAGTTTCCTTCACACATGTGCGTTTCAGTGCCTGCCTGCCAAGGCACAGTGTCACCCCAGTGCAACTCATATCTGGTGTAACAGTAGTGTACATTTAAAAAAAACAAAACACTTTTTTGACTGTAAAATAATAGCAGTCAGTTTCCTTCACACGTGTGCGTTTCAGTGCCTGCCTGCCAGGGCACAGTGTCACCCCAGTGCAACTCATATCTGGTGTAACAGTAGTGTACATTTAAAAAAAACAACACTTTTTTGACTGTGAAATAATAGCAGTCAGTTTCCTTCACACGTGTGCGTTTCAGTGCCTGCCTGCTAGGGCACAGTGTCACCCCAGTGCAACTCATATCTGGTGTAACAGTAGTGTACATTTAAAAAAAACAACACTTTTTTGACTGTGAAATAATAGCAGTCAGTTTCCTTCACATGTGTGCGTTTCAGTGCCTGCCTGCCAGGGCACAGTGTCACCCCAGTGCAACTCATATCTGGTGTAACAGTAGTGTACATTTAAAAAAAAAAATTTTTTTTGACTGTAATAGATTGAATAGCAGTTAGTTGTCTGCAAGCGTGTGTGTCAGGCCTACAGCGTCTACTCTGCCAACTTCTGCCAGTGCATAGTGCCACTGATATATGTACCTGATAGGGGACATAACAGGGATTAAACTGATAAGAATAGTACTACTTAACACACCACTCCTATCTGGTTGCACATTAGATTGCATGTACAGTGCCCCAAATTTGAAGTAGGAGGACCGACCAAGCATCTTTTTCCATCTCCCGGTTCCTAAAATCGATGCCATATACACGTCCCCTGATAGGGGACGTAACAGGGATTAAACTGATAAGAATAGTACTACTTAACACACCACTCCTATCTGGTGGTACATTAGATTGCACGCGCAGTGCCCCAAATTTACCGACCAAGCATCTTTTTCCATCTCCCGGTTCCTAAAATCTATGCCATATACACGTCCCCTTATAGGGGACATAACAGGGATTAAACTGATAGGGATAGTACTACTTAACACACCTTATAATAATGTAGAGAGAAGCAACGCAGAGAGAGGAGTCTGAAGAAGAGGAGTCAGAGGAGGAAGGTGGCTTTGAGGAGGTGGAAGACCAAACACAGCAGGCGTCCCAGGGGGCTTGTTGTCACCTTTCGGGGACCCTTGGTGTTGTACATGGCTGGGTGGAGGAAGAGACCTTCAATGACATCAGTGAGGACAAGGAACGGGACATGGCTAGCTTGGTATCCAACCTTGTGCAAATGGACTGTTTGCGGTTGTTTGCGGTGCGTTAAAGGGACAGTCTAGGCCAAAATAAACTTTCATGTTTTTGATAGAGCATGTAATTTTAAACAATTTTCCAATTTACTTTTATCACCGATTTTGATTTGTTCTCTTGGTATTCTTAGTTGAAAGCTTAACCTAGGAGGTTCATATGCTAATTTCTTAGACCTTGAAGCCCACCTCTTTCAGATTGCATGTTAACAGTTTTTCACCACTAGAGGGTGTTAGTTCACGTATTTCATATAGATAACACTGTGCTCGTCCACGAGAAGTTATCTGGGAGCAGGCACTGATTGGCTAGACTGCAAGTCTGTCAAAAGAACTGAAAAAAGGGGCAGTTTGCAGAGGCTTAGATACAAGATAATCACAGAGGTTAAAAGTATATTATTATAAATGTGTTAGTTATGCAAAACTGGGAAATGGGTAATAAAGGGATTATCTTTTAAAACAATAAAAATTCTGGTGTAGACTGTCCCTTTAAACGGGGAGTTTGGTCTGTCACTGTGAAGCGGGCGTAACCCTTACACTACCTGATCGATACAACATCATACCTGATGTTTTAAAGCACGTTATTCCAAACAATTTAGGAATGTTAGGTGATTTATGTCCTTTATGGCTTAAAAACAGACTCTGCATCAACTATGTAATTTTCCATGGGAGTTTTGCCATGGATCCCCCTCCGGCATGCCACAGTCCAGGTGTTAGTCCCCTTGAAACAACTTTTCCATCACTATTGTGGCCAGAAAGAGTCCCTGTGGGTTTTAAAATTCGCCTGCCTATTGAAGTCTATGGCGGTTCGCCCGGTTCGCCCGTTCGCGAACAGTTGTGGAAGTTTGCGTTCGCCGTTCGCGAACCCAAATTTTTATGTTTGCGACATCACTAGTGATAATTAATTAACATCCCTCTTTAAAGTGCCATAAAACAGGTTGAGATCTGTGTATATCCTAAAAGGGCTAATTAAAGGAACACTGAACCTAATTTTTCTTTGTGTGATTTAGATAGAGCATGCAATTTTAAGCAACTTTATAATTTACTCCTATTATCAATTTTTCTGCGTTCTCTTGCTATCTTTATTTGAAAAAGAAGGCACCTAAGCATTTTTTCTTGGTTTAGTACTCTGGACAGCACTTTTTTTATTGGTGGATGAATTTATCCACCAATCAGCAAGGACAACCCAGGTTGTTCACCAAAAATGGGCCGGCATCTAAACTTACATTCTTGCATTTCAAATAAAGATACCAAGAGAACGAAGACAATTTGATAATAGGAGTAAATTAGAATGTTGCTTAAAATGTAATGCTCTATCTGAATCACGAAAGAAAAACATTGGTTCAGTGTCCCTTTAAGTAAAAATAGTTTGCATAGAAACATTGTTTGGGAAGTAATTTTAAAATAATTTTCAAAAATAAGCAAAAATACTTAAAATAGCCATGCTGTCTGAACACTGTGCTCCACCCCTCTTATCAGTGTTTAGACACAGGCATTGTATTTCACCTGAGTTCACAGATTCTAGGCATGCTCCAGCAGATAATCCCGTTTCATTTGTGCATTTTACCAAAACAACAATGGATATAGCTACAACCATAAAAGTAATTGTGTGGGGGGAGTTAGAGCTGTACAATTCAGAAACTAAAAAGAATGGGTTAATGGTGAGGCACTGCAGTATAAATTTGCAGGTAAAGTAATTAATGTACATATTATTATATTTTGTCTCTATATCAACTTGTTTTATGTCCCTTTAAAAAGCAATGAATCCCATTTTTTTCTTTCATGATTCAGGTAGGGCATGACATTTTAAACAACTTTTTAACTGATGTTTATTATCAATTATTTTTCAGTCTCTTGATATCTTTTGTTAAAGGGGCATCAATGCACTACTGGGAACTAGCTGAAGAGATAAGATGAGCCAATGACAAGAGGCAGCAGATAGCTTCCAGCAGTGCATTGCTGCTCCTGAGTCTACCTAGGTATGCTTTTTTTTAAAAAGATACCAATAATTAGATAATAGAAGTAAATTGGAAAGTTATTTAAAATGGTATGCTCTGAATCATCAAATACATTTTTGAGGGTTTATGTCTCTTTAACTCTGGTTACCTAACTAATGGTTCTTTCAAAAAGCCTATCAATTAAAAAGAAGTTACTGATGAGTTTTTCAGAGTAAAAAAAAAACTATAGTGAAAGTTAGAGGGGCTTAAAATGAGGAATTAGGGCAACCATCAAGAATGGATAAGCTTTATGATAACCCTGGAACCAGGATTAGGACAGGAGCCTGCTCTTAGCTGAGGGCCTTGGGAGACTAGTCATGGTGGGGATTCTCTAAGGCAGAGATATCCTTAATACAAGAAAAGAAAATTTTTTTTGGGGGTCCCTATGTGCTCTGGAGTTTAAGGTATACGGTAAACTGCAGGGAAAAGTATAAGTATGATGAGGCTCCCACAGATAATTATAGTTGGAGAGTTGGGAAAATTGCACAATTAGGTGTCCTGGTGGCAATAGTGGTTGGGAATCCATTCTATTACCTGTTTATGTGATTGGAAATATTGTGGCTGGGGTTAATAGTGTATGCACTCAAGGTTAATGAGATAGGGGATTCAATGCAGTAGGTAATAGCAAGGCTCAAAGGACCTGTCAACACAGTAGATTTGCATTATCAACAAATGCAAGATAACAAGACAATGCATTAGCATTTAGGGGCAGAATTATCAAGCTCCGAATAGAGCTTGATGCCTTTGTTTCCACGTGAGCCTTGAGGCTCGCCGGAAACAGCAGTTATGAAGCAGCGGTCTCCATAACTGTCCCGCCTGCTTTAAGGCTGCGGACATCAATCCGCCCTGAGATTGGCTGCGAATTTGCAGGAGGCAGCATTGCACAAGCAATGCACAAGAACTGCTTGTGCAATGATAAATGCTGACATCATATCATGCTGTCAGCATTCATCGATGTCTGAGCGGATCATGTCGGACAGACCCATGATAAATCGGCCCATGGTCTGAACTTCAAATGAATAGTAGATTTTTTTTCTGACAATTTTAAAAATTATGTCTATTTCCACTCCCCCTGTACCTTGTGACAGCCATCAGCCAATCACAAATGCATACATGTACCATGTGACAGCCATCAGCCAATCACAAATGTATACACTTTTATTCTGTGAATTCTTGCACATGCTCAGTAGGAGCTGGTGACTCAAAAAGTTTAAATATAAAATGACTGTGCACATTTTGTTAATTGAAGTAAACTGGAAAGTTGTTTAAAATTGCATGCTCTCTCTGAATAATGAAACTTTAATTTTGACTTGAGCATCCCTTTAATAGTGGAGCTGAAGAACATGGGTGTTGTTCTATAGGGTTGATCAAGGGCTATCAGAGGTACCAGAGTTATCTTAATTAGAAAGATCAATATGCATTCTGTGGTGTCATGACTTTACAACAGGTCAAGACAGAGATTATTGAAGAATTAAAGGTCAGAAGAAACTGCAGCAGAAGTGTTATAAACAAAACAAGATTCCTTTTCCATGCATGGGAAGTACCAGTTCTTTACACTTGCTATGAAGGTTTTGCTTGTTGCTATGAAGGTTTTCTTATTATTTTTCTCTTGCACCATGATACTGTGCCCTAAATACCCCCCCCCCCCCACCATTCTAATCCATTAGAGGAGTTTGCTATAAAAAAAAACAACAAACTACTTTGCATGAAACTGGTTTTGGCTTGTTTTTGGCATTCCAATCAATTTTAATCATCACTCTAAAATAGTTAAAGGGACAGTAAAGTAATAATTACATTTTCTTGATTAAGATAGAACATGACATTTTCAAAAACATTTCCAATTTACTTGTTTTATTAAATTTGCTTTGTTCTTTTTGTGTCAGTTGTTGAAAAGAATTCCAAAGCAGGCTCAGAAACAACACTGCACTGCTGCAAGCTAGTTTCTATTTGGTGGCTCCTGCATTAGCTTACCTAAGGTGACCATCAAGCTTTCAGAAGTGTATTGCCTCTCCTTTAAAATGATAACAAGAGAATGAAGTATAAAGTTGTTTAAAATTGTATTTTCTCTCTGAATCATGTAAGAAATTGTTTGGGTTTTATGTTCCTTTAAGCCTCCTGACTTGCAAATACAACATATAAAGAACATTGTATTTTCTTATACTTGGTTTGGATAAACATGCAAACAACAATAACTAACAGGCTTTTTAAGTTTTTTGTATAGTTACATGGGAGCAAAATGTAAATAGTGAAATTTAATGTAAACAAAGGAGATTAATTGATTTGAAATTCATGATGCGTTCCTTAATATATTTTAATAATGTTTTTTGGGCCAGATTTTAAGTGGGGAGCTATTTAACGCTTTTGCTCGAGCATTAACTGCGCTAGAAGTAAGCTTTTTGTGAACGTCAGGTTGCGCTCGTATTACAAGTTGAAAGTAAAAAGTTATTGCTTGCGTGCTAACCCGACGAGCAGAAAAAGACAAATTTAGAATATTTCCTCTACCAAACCGTAATGTCACCCTCAGTTGCATGCACCAAAATAACTAAACTGAGCACATATTATGGGTTCACGGAAGCGCAAATATGCGCTCAACTCTTACTCTAGCCCTAAATGAAATATCAATGTGTATTAATGTTTGTGCTATTTTGACAAGTAGCATAAATAAGCAAAGCAAGTTTGAAAAAGTACTCACTGTTATTATCATTATTGCATTATTAAGGCTGTGTAGCATATTATCTACAGAAGAGTGAACAACAATACCATCCTTCAGAAGAAAGAAAGTACATTTTGACAAAAAAAAATGTTTTTTGTTCATTTTAATGAACAAGACAATTTACAGTTGATTATGTGTTACATGGATGTTTAAGCATGGAAGAAAATGATTTTCATATTGAGTTCTATTGTCTAATTATTGTAATAAAAATATCTGGACTGTTGAATTATGTTGATAATAATATTGTATGCATTAAAACTATTTTTTCAGTGCAATAAGATTGATGATTAATAACTTTTAGTACTTTTACACTTCCTTGTATACTAGGGGCTCCATGTACTAAGCCGTCAATTAATCCGACATTTTAGATGCGGATAAACTCGCCGTTACTTGCCACGGGCGAAATGTTGTCTGCTGTCACTATGTACTAAAAATCCACCAAGAAAGACACATCTAGCCCACCGCGAACAGTGGCGGATTATTGATAAATTTGACGCCTCGCTCGCCGCAACTAAGCTAATGTACTTAAATGTCAGTTGAATTGTATGGCCAATTATTAACACGTGACATGCAAGGTGTCAAAAACGTCATAGTAGTCGCGGGAAAAGAATTTGGCTACTATAAAAGTGCAACTTTCTAAACAGTGACTACAGTGTGTTATTTTTGTAATATTTATTTACAAATTTGATATGGCTTCATCTGAATCTGATACCACTTCAAAATCCAAGAATCCTCACTTTTCGCATCAGCAAAATGTAGTTTTGATTGATATGATTATTGACTCTTATGATTATTTATTTGGATGTCGGGTCAAACAAACTAATTTTTCAAGAAGGAAGATGATCTGGCAAAGGATAAGCGATACCGTTAGTGCCCAGGGTCCTGGAATAAAGGATGTCGAACAGCTCAAGAAATCTTATAACAACATCAAACGTTTCAAAAAGCAGAATTGGGGGGGCGAAGTTAGCTGCCAAACAGAGAAGACGTACATTGAGAGAGCTCTCTGCCAGTTTACTAAAAATATTAAAGTAATTTTGATTATTTTCAACTCAGACACTGATATACCCAGGCTCTGGTCTTTGGCTACACTTGGATCTATAAAATCCCTGGGTTTGAACAACTTACAGTCCCTGCACGGAGCCGACAAGTATCACAGAACTGTAAGCCTGCGACCGCATTAGATTGGGATCCAAATCCAAACACCAAGTTTGCCTGTCTACTGTGCTCCGGAGGGTCGGGATCCGCTTCGGAGGGCTGAGGTGCAGCTGCCAAGTGACTCCTAACTTACGATCGTACCTCAAACTGGTAAAGTACAGAGTGATGCGTGACAGCCGGAGGCTAAAGATCTAAGGACTAAATTAGCTGGTTGCAGGTAGCCTGATACTCACAGCACACAGGAGACCTCTATACCGAAGCTCCGACAGAGAAGTGATGCCCGAAGAGGAGTGATAGCTGAGCTCACCTTCATCGGCACAGTTCTGGTGCGAAAATCTGCCATTTTGATCATCATATCCCTGGCACTAAATCGGACCGGACTAAAGATAGTGTATGAGGCAGGTGCAGAAGAGCGATCCCGGCATACTCACCCTCTAACTTTTCACCGGTAAGAAGCTACAGTAACACGTGCATCCCTGCTGCCTCTCCTTATATATAATCTGAACACCCGATCACAAACACAGACATTTACACATACCCCACGTGGCATCAAGGGCCTTATAATCTGTCAAACTGCCTTCCGCCCACGATCTCTAGACACTGTAAAGAAACCCACTGCTTTTCTAGGGGAAGAAGGTAAAGAAGTGAAAAGACTCCCCTGTATTTTGCCACAAAGACTCCTGAGAAAGGGACACAGGGGCAAATTACATAACACAGAGTCAGCAACACAATAAGGATCCTAGGAGATCTGGGCAATTGTATTTGGAGGCCTCAGACCTAGTAACAGGAGGGTACTCCAGGTGAAATTTTTGGTGCCCTAGTGAGTGTTCCATACATGGACTGAGAACTTGGGAGAGTGTTGTAGAAGGGCCTAGGGGAGATCAGCCAGAACAGCCGAGCTGGAAGTAGTGGCTCAGGCCTATATTGGCAGTGGGACTGGGAGACCTAGATAAGCGAGATACACCTCCACAAGTACAAAGTATTGCTGTAGGCACCACGCAGAGCCCTGTCATTTGGCCATCAACACATGAGATAGTGGGCTGGGGCGATCGCTGCTTGTCTCCCTAACTGGGACCCGGAGGCCAAGCTTGCTACATCATTAGTCTCCTGACCGTATAGAGAGGAGATAAGATAAGCCTATACTCCACTACTTAAGAACATTGGGGGACTGGTCTCTCTCCTCCCTTTCCCGCCAGCCCCAAATTCAGCACCAATTAAGTCACCCTTTTCTCCCTGGTGATATCAAACTGCCGTAACATGTAACCCACCAAGTGAAGGTCTGCACCCCCGCCAGTCCATGAGACTACAGTAGCATACTAGAAACGAGCAGGTCCCCATTGACATTAAGCAGATCCGTTACAAACAGAAATCACTGATCATACACCGCAATGTCACAAGTCCATAAACGGAAGCAAAAATCTCATACCGCACCAAAAAGGACAGTTGCAGATCACTTCCAGCATTCAGCCAGAATGGCCCGCACGGGATCTGAGGATGAAGGCTCGGATACAGGAAGTATTTCAGATAATCAACCAAGTAAAGTCATGTTGCAACGAATATCTCGCCTACCAACAGCGGAAAGTCTTTCCAACAATTCGATGGACTCTATTAAATCACTATTGACATCCCACCATGACTCTCTATCGAAAAAATTTGATAGATCCCATGCTGACTTGAAGAGAGACATTGGCATAATCGGCGAACGTACGGAAGCGCTAGAGCGCAAACAAGAAGTTCTAACAATAGACCACTCTAACCTTCTCAGCTATTCACAGAACCTGGCTGGCCAGATCTTGGATCTGGAGTTGAAGCTGGCAGATCTGGAAGATCGTTCATGCCGCAACAACATCCGTATTAAAGGGATCCCAGAGACAGTTCTGCAGAAAGACCTAGAGACATACTTACAAGACCTATTCAAGGCAATACTGAGACATACTGTGGGTGATGAAACCCTCATTGATAGAGCACTCAGAGCATTCAAACCAAGGACAGCAGACGAAGGAAAACCATGGGATGTCATAGCCAAGCTTCACTATTATACATTCAGGGAAAAGATCCTCAGAACCTTGGCTAAAGACAAGGCCCTACCAGACAAGTATGCTGAATTGCAGATCTTCCCAGACCTCTCGCCACACACGCTTCAGCTGCGCAGACATTATCAACCGTTTACTAGAATATTGAGAGAAAAGGGCCTTAAATATAGATGGGGATTCCCTGTGAGACTATTCATAACAAAAGACAGCAAACAATTTATAGCTACTACCCCGCAACAAGCACAGGAATTACTCCAGAGGTGGGAACTACTCCCGACGGACCAAGAAGATCGGCCCTCCAATCAAACCAAAGAGAGCAGTCTAAGAGTTTCAGCACCGACATGGAATCCACTCCCACAAAGATCTGCTTCAACACCAAAAAGATCTGCTTCAACACAAAAATGTTCAGTGTGGCTCACAGCCACACTGAACATTTTAACATAAGTCAAGAGACGTTTGTGGGGAAAACCCACACTTAACAACCAGAAGGGACTCGAGATGACAGAGGAAGATGGGTTGTATAGCAAGGCCTGAACACTGACTTTTACATTTATCAGACTGTTATCTTAGCTAAAGTTATTTTACTAGATGTACTCTGTCTTGTTATGCTGTTCATTAATATTGCCAGGTATGTTCATATCTATCTGAATTTACAAATGTTAGAGATTGAGTTAGTTTAGATGTAACCTATGTTGTTATATTGTTCTTTCATTTCACCAGCTATGACCATACCCATTCGAATCTGGAAATGTTTGAGATTGAGTAGGTAAGCAAAGGAACTCAGGGATATCTGAACGAAATTTTTTCTTTTTTCCTTTTTTTTTTTTTGCATAAATTAATGTTATCCCGGTTCACGAATGCTAACAGATTGGTTAGAAAATTTATACAACTCAGGTTACAGTGAATGATTCTAATAACGACATCACTGTTAGCTAACATCTGCTAATTGCGAGTGAGAAAACTACTCACTCCCAGTAAATTCCCTATCTGATGTTACTATAGGAGTACCATATAGCCTATATTCCCTTCCTGTTTAGACTGTAGAGTCTCACTTATGTTTCATAGTATTGTTTATTTTGTTATGTATGCTATGTTTATATTCATAATATTGTTAACAGCAATTAGGACTGGCGGGGAACAAGACTTCTCCCTGCTAACCTCTGCCCCACCAATTTAGTTGTGTCCCCTTGGTTATATACCAATCGGAACACTCATTGTGAAAGTGTTTATTTACCACTTTTAGAAATAGTCTCTAGGGCTCTTGAGACATTATTCATTGTAAACACATTTGGTTTGGTAGATCCCTGCTCCTGGCTACTAGGAAATTTTCACCTGATTGACAACACCCTTTCTCCCCTAATCCTTATCCCTCCCTCTACCCCATACCTACTCATATAATGGCGCCCATTAGTCTAGCCACTTTAAATGCACAGGGTTTAAATTCACCCACGAAAAGAAAGCTCTTACAAAACTATTTCCTGACACATAAGATCCATATCCTATTTCTCCAAGAGACACATTGGACTGGGAGCTCCCAGGCCATTAAGATATCCAAACACTACCCTATATGTGAGACAGCATCCAATGCTGAGGGGAAGTCGAGAGGGGTCGCTATTTTGATCAGCAAAGATCTGACTTTTCAACTAGAATATATTGAAAGAGATGATGAGGGTCGGTTCCTTATCTTAGTCTGCTCGCTAGATGAGACCCTATACACTTTAGTTTCTGTCTATGCACAAATCCCTTTTCTACGCAAGCTCCTATCTCGAGCAGATCAACTCAAAAGGGGACACTTGATAATTGGGGGGGACTTCAACATGGTGTGGGACCCACTGAGAGACAAACAATCCGCCTTGACAACACATGCAGACAGAAATGTTTCCTCAACTTCTAATGCCTTCCGCAAACTCATGTATCAATATGACCTGTATGATGCATGGCGATGTTTGGCACCCACAGACAGAGATTTTACACATTTTTCTAGGGCCCACAACTCCTATTCGAGAATCGATTACATACTATGTGACTCATGGACCCTAGATCAATTCATAAACCCCTACATCAAGCCCTGCACATGGTCAGATCATGATATGGTTTGCCTAGACATTACCAAATTACAGTCACTGACGGGTAGGCCCCCTTGGAGGCTCCCTGAACAGTGGCTATCGGATATAGAGCTCCCTGCACTCACCGCGACAATGACTGAATTCCTGACACACAACGACGTGGGTACCACAGACATAGGCATGGTATGGGCGGCCCTTAAGGCCTATCTCTGTTGATACTTTATTAAAAAATCGGCCCAATACCGCAAGTCAGACCACCACTCACTGGCTAAATTATAAGGAGACCTCTGCAGACTGGAGAACTCCAATATATCACGCCCCGAACCCCAGATGGCCCAACAGATAGGCCTTATCAGAGAGGAAATAACCAGACGAGAAACCCTAAAAGTACAGGATAACCTACATAGACTCAAACAATTGTACTATTATAAAGGAAACAGAGCAGATAGACTGCTAGCTAATAAACTTCGCAAACGTACACAGCAGAGTAGGATAGCTTTAATCAAAACCCACAATGGAACAGTCCACTCAACCAAAGAAATTGGAGTAGCGTTTGCAAACTATTATTCTTTCCTCTACAATATAGGGACTTCAGAGCCACTAGACAGGGCTAGCCCCGATGACATTGGCAAGTTTCTAAAGGGACTGGATCTACCCACCCTGTCGGAGGAAGCTAGAGGAGCACTAGAGACACAATTCACGATAGAGGGAGTTAAGGTGCTGTAGCTAGCCTTGCTCCCCACAAAGCCCCAGGTCCAGACGGGTTTACAGTCACTTTCTTCCAAACCCTCTGCCCCATACTGTCTCCGATTCTACTTTGATTATTTACGAGAGTAGCTGAGAGAGGTAATTTCATCCCAGAATTTCTAGAAACTAATATCATCACAATACACAAAGAGGGCAAATACCCTGTGTTATGCTCCAGCTATAGACCCATTTAGCTCATTAATGTTGACGCCAAAATCTATGCCAAAGTCCTAGCCAACAGGTTGAATAACCATCTCCAAACCATCATACACCTAGACCAGGTAGTATTTGTCCTAAATAGGCAAGGTTCAGATAACACCCGACGCCAATTAAACATATATACTGAGGCAGCTGACTTGGGTCTCCCTGCTCACCCTGTCACTAGATGCCGAAAAAGGCATTTAACAGGGTGAGATGGGAATATCTCTTCCAAACCCTTACAGCATTTGGTATACCAGACAACTACAGTAGAGCGGTTAAGGCACTGTATTCATCCCCTACAGCAGTGGTGAGAGGCCTGGGGTTCTGTTCTCCCAAAGTGAAGATAAACAACGGCACTAGACAGGGGTGCCCCTTATCCCCACTCCTGTTTGTCCTAGCGATAGAACCCATGGGAGCCCCCATCAGGAAATGTTCTACTATACAGCGACTTCAGCTACATGACACTGTCCAGAAGTTGGCTCTATTCGCGGACGACCTCACAGTCTTCCTCACGGAGCCCTTAGATTCCCTCCATCCACTGCTACACCTACTAAAGAGGTTTGGGGAACTCTCTTACTACAAGATTAATGTCAGTAAAACAGAAGCATGCTTCCTCAACATCCCCTTGAATGAAAGAAATAGGATTCAGTTCCTTTACTCTTTCAATTGGTCCACTAAAGGAATACGACATTTGGGAGTATTCCTCTCTCATGCAAAATCCATAACTATTAAAGAAAACTATGAGACCTTACTGAAAAAAATTACCTTAGAACTTAATTCTAAGAGATATAGTGAGATATCGTGGATGGGTAGAGTAACAGCCCTTAAGATGATGATACTTCCCAAACTTACTTATTTATTCCGCTGTTTTCCCATTTCGATCCCCATATCCCTAACCCGGAAATTCCAGACCTTATTCAATTCCTATACCTGGCACAACAAACGACCCCGAGTAGCTGCCCATATCCTCCAAGCTCCCACCGAAAAGGGAGGCTTAGGCCTCCTAAACATAAGGAAATATCATGAGGCTGCAATGATTACCCATGCCTCGGCATGAGGAAGCGACCTCCCCCAACTAGATGGAGAGATTTAGAACAGGCTTCGCTACCAGCATATGCCAACCTTGAAGACCTCCTCTGGCTTCCCCGCATTGGCAGTCAAAAATCCACATCTCCAACAATATAATCAAGGGATGTCAGGAGCATTGGATAAAATTGCGACATAATAAATATATTGCCCCACATCCCTCACCCATACATTCCATACAGGGCCTACTCCTAGGACTACCGGACATTCATCTTAGTACATGGTCTAACACAGGCATAGTCTCCTTAAAAGACTTCTATGACAACAAACTAAAAACACACGCATCCATGTTAACACTGCCCACACTGACCCCTTAAGTTTCAATTTGATCTGCTAATAGTACGGACTCTGATGAGATCCTGGGGCTTCTTAGAAGGTGAATCTCGTGATCTCACCCCTTGGGAGGTGCGATGGGAAACAAATCTCCAACTATATAAACCCTTATCAGTGCACTATACATGTTTACTTGAGGAATCCATTCCACTCAAAACAATACACATGGAGGCTTGGGAAAGAGATCTGCAACTCACATATACATCGGAAGAGTGGGTTAGGGCAATAACCCTCACCAAACAAACTACTCACTGTGTCACCCTCTACGAGCTATACCTTTTAAAATAATCACGAGATGGCACCTAGTGCCTACAAGACTACAAAAACTCTTCCCAGAACACTCCCCTATGTGTTGGAGAGAACGTGGTGAACCTGGTACTCCACTCCACATCTGGTGGACCTGCCCAAAACTAGACAGTCTATGGAGAAAAGTTGAAAAGATTTGTAGGGATCTGGAACTACTGGATGCGCTATCCCCGGCCCTTGCAATATTACACTTAGGATTAGGAAAACTCCCCAAACCCAAGCAAAACTTACTCTTGAGCATCCTCACTTCCACTAAACTACTTGTCGCAGGAAACTGGAAAAAAAGCCAACCTCCTAGATGGCAAGGTGTGATAGATTGTGTAAACTATATCAAAAACATGGAAAACTATGTTTTTAGAGAACGTAGACTGACTGACTGACTACTGCTTAATATGGGAACCGTGGGAATCTTTTTGGGCTCATAAATCTTTACTAGCCAGACCAGTCAATTAAATTGTAGCAGTAACCTTAGAAGCTGATTTCTCTGTTCCTTACCCCCCTCCATTCCCTAGTGCTCAGTACCTCCCCTATGAAATACCCTAAAAAAACCCACATACAAATAAGCCAGGTGCGGAGACTGCTAGATAATTAATGCAGCCTCCTTGAACGATACACCAAATCGAATTAGTTACTTATCTATTACTTGCCCCCACCAGGGCTTACAATGATAGACTAGTTAGATACCCTAGTAGACTACACCACCAACTCAAAGGTCGCCCCATATATGTCTTTTATGGGGAAAATAGAAGGACTAGAGTAAGTCCATATGTAATTAAAAGGTGGCCTCTGTAAAAACGAGGTTTTAGAAAGCTGCTGTACTGTTTGAACCTTTTAAAGAAGAGCCTTTGTTCTGATACTACTATGCCATGTACTCAGTTTTCGATGCATAAACTGTATATTATGTTTATTACCTCAATAAAAATGTTATTATAAAAAAAAAAGCAAAATTGGCCAGAGAAAAACATTCTGCATGTGCTACCGGGGGTCGACCAGAAGCTTGTTCAGCGTCTAGGGCCTGAGATCATTACCGGCATAACGGACGACTGTGACAGTGATTAAAGAGGTAACTGTATTACGTAATAATTGACGCAAAATGCTTGTAAAATAACGATAGTTCTGTGCCTCCAATATTATGGATGAAAAATAACCTTATCGGTCTTCTTACTAAAGAAATTATCTGCTTACGTACGTTAAGTCGCACATAGGCCCCAAATATTTTTGATTCATATAAATTATGGTGCATTAAAAAAAATATATATTTACTATGGATTTTTTTTAATTTATATATATATAATATAAAAAAAAGTATAAATGTGATTGTACAATAATAGGGTTTCTATAATTATCTGATGTATGAAGTTATAATATAACGGGAATATAAGAAAAATGTTGATATATATCTACTGTATTGTTCATGCATACTATAGTGTATTAAAAAGATAAAGACGGGGTGGCGGAGCGTAGCCGTGCAGGAACATGGCTGCACTCTAGAATTGCTCCGTGGCAGATCTCTTACCCTCATCTCCACTACGATGTATATTAAGGGCAAACACACCCTAGACACCTAAGATGACCGGCTGACCACCCGCCACTCACAGAAAAAGCTGACAGCTCACGCCACCAGACCCAGAGACGCCGCGCTCTCGGAGCGGCCCGCCACACTGTGTGAGCGCAGCAGAAAGACCCAGCTGGAACCTGCTGCACGATCGCGGCGCCACCGCTGTACCTTGCAAGACCAGAGAAACCGGAGCGATCGGACCCCAGAGGTGGGACGCAGTGGTGAGTCAGGAGGGGTTCCCGGAAACTACTGGGCTGCTGGATAGAGGCTACTTGTGCCGCCATTGTGGCCTCCCATGTGGCATACGCAGCATTAAATTAAACTGAACAGAGGCGTAGCATCCGTGTTAATGATTGACTGACCTCAGGAGAGAGCCCTGTCATATAAGGGGGGGGGGGAATAAGTCCCACTCAGAATATATAACACGCAACAGAACCTGCAAAGAATTAGTCTGGAAACCTCTAATCAACCCACGCAGGGCCTGATCTGATTACCTTGAGCTGCACATTAGCAGACCTGCTCAAAACTTAACTATATAACACAAAGGGTCATAGTCACTCAGCAAACCACGCACTCATAAACTCTAGTGCCCCTATAATCTTACAAGCTTTTAACCAGACCCACCGCTTTACAATACAAAAAGCATAAAGGCCGCACCCAGGTAACCATAAAGAGACTTTAACCTTCCTGAACGTGCGGGAACCTGCACAGTATATACCCAATGGCAACTAGACAGAAACCCAGACCGGACAAAAAGGCAGCAGTTAGCACAAATGTCACCATGAACTCTTTTTTTCAAAAGCAGGATAGCGAAATAGCTGACGTTGCAAACGAACCATTGCCAGAAGGGCAGCACATGCAGGAACACCCTGATCTCCTATATACACAGCAATTTAAGCAGATCCAGACAACTATGTCCCAATTGCCATCCAAGTCAGACCTAGCGGACTTGAAATCCTTTATCAAGACAGAAATGTCCTCTCTAAAGAAAAATATTAATGAACTGGGATCAAGGATTGAATGCCTAGAGGAAGGACAAGACACTCTGAACACCATGGTATCAGACTCTAACCATCAAATGGTACGACAAGAAACCATAATACAATCGCTCCAACTTAAAATCGAAGACCTGGATAATAGGAGCCGAAGGAGTAACTTAAGAATAAGGGGAGTCCCTGAAGAAGCAACCCAAGACTCATTGATATCTTATCTACTCCAACTATTTGAATATATCATCCCCTCTCTAAAACTCACGGAGGCCTCAATGGAGCGAGCCCATAGAGCACTGAGGCCTATCCCAACACCTCCCAAGCCACCCAGGGACATTATTATTAAATTTACAAACTATCTCGACAAGGAAGCAATATGGAAGCAGGTCAGACTACAACGAGAGATCAGTTTTCAGACCTATAGCATTCAAATCTATCCTGACCTCTCACCCACCACAATTGAAAAACGCAGAGAAATACGTTTTATCACACAGGTCTTACAAGAAAGGAAAGTGAGATACCGCTGGGGCTTCCCCTTCAGCCTCATAGTGCAACATGATGGTAAGACCCATATCTATAAGGAACCAGATGACCTAGAATTGTTCTCAAGAGGACTTAACATTTCTTTTCCACAACCAATGCCAGGACCAAAGGAGAGGAACACCTCTAGAGAAGATAACGCGCCCAAACCCCAAAGATCAGAGTGGACACTTGTCAACAAAAGGAAAAAATTGGATACTCCATTACCCTGAACTGATACTTAAGTACCTAACCACAAGATGAACTAACATAATACAACTATAGGAAGATATGAGAAAAGGGAAAAAGAACCTGTGTCCCTAAAACTTATCCGACACATTGTGCTTGGTTCGTTAGCTCATATGTTGGCGACATACCACCTATGAACAGAACTGGTGACCTGGCACCCTTGCTGACTCACATCTGTGCTGGACATGAAAAGAGAACTCTCACTCTTAGAATCTGATAAGTATAAATAAATGTTTAGATAACTGTTATATGAAACGTTAGTCAAACTATTAGCAAAATACACTAATGCTTGGCTCTTTGGGACATGGACTACCATGATACAGTTATTATTTCATTGTTTAATTTTAACCACTTCATTACTGTGTGACTGCAGCAGAACCAACGACCTGTTTCCGCCCCTCGGCACGCTCGCACATATCATAACATTGTCATATGAAAATTGAGCTACCGTTTAGGATAGCTCGGAGGCGAGCGGTGCCGAGGGGTGGAAGAAAATAGACTTGTTGTGTTGTTGTATGAGTGTTGCTAGGTTACATTTGCCTAGGTTACCTATCGCCCTCCCCCCCCCTCTACTTCTAACAAAACCCCAACCCCACATGACAGGTCATAGAAGTCATATTATCCCAACATTCCCCCCCTCCATACCATGACCTCTCCTTACGCACGATAAGACCGACAGGAGCTAAATAAACCTCTAGAAACCATCTGGCTACCTTATGCCCAGCTAACGGACCCATAATGGACTAGCTTGAAACCAGCAAACAATTAACCCCTGACATTACACTGACGGGTAGGCCCCTATCCTTACAAACCTAAATGGAATAGGTCCAGAACTCAATAACGACTTTTAGGCCCCCACACTACCAATACAGGAGTATGAGTGGTAAAAGAGATATGCTCCCCCCCCCTTGTTGTAAGCAGATATTAAATGTCTGCAACCTTTCATCCTTTGGTTATTGTTATATCTGTTATAATGTTTTATATGTTCAATATTGTTACAAACATACAATGTGATACTAAGATGGTGTTAAGTAAGATTGTTCCTGGTCCAGCCTGCGCCCCGATTCACACTCACAATGACACCCCCATTGGGGAGTCACCACACATGCGATATAGCTCACACATCCAACATAAAGATAATGGTTAATCACAAAATACACTCCCAGACCAGCAACGAAATCAATATCTACTCTGTTAACTCAAAAGGACTGAATATACCTAACAAAAGAACGATGGCCTCAAAAGACTTCCACAGACACAAAGCAGACATGGTGTTTCTACAGGAGACCCTCTTCCGCAAAGGAAGAGAACCTAATACATTCACACGCACATATGGTAGTTGCTATTGGGCCTCACACCACCAACACAAAAAAAACGGAGTGAGGATCCTATTTAGAAAGTCAATTCCCTTCACTGCCCTACAAACTATCAGAGACAGAGAAGGGAGATACCTAATTTTAATAGGACTCCTCTATGGGAAGCCAGTAACCCTGGTGTCGCTATATGCCCCGAACACAGCACAACACTCCTTTGTGAAGAAATTATCTAATTTAATCCTTGAACACCAAAAAGGTGTACTTATTATGTGTGGAGACCTCAACACAGCACTAGAACCAGAACTAGACTGCTCTTCTCAGTACTCCTCCACCCCGGTATCAGGACGTATGGAGAACCCTGCATCCCCAGACGAGAGACTATACTTTTTATTCCTACCCCCACGAGATATACACGCGCATAGATTATGTGTTTGCTGACATTGGAGGCCTTTCTTTGTTTACCTCTGCAAAGATCACCCCTATCACGTGGTCTGATCACGCCTCCATACTTTGTTCACTGACATGGCCCTCGAAACCTATAAAGGATTACATTTGGAGGCTAGACGAACAACTCTTGACAAACCCAGAAACGGCCCCTAGAATTCTGACAGTACTAACAGAATACTTTGAACACAACGTACAACCTGACACTGAAACAAACATACTATGGGAAGCCCATAAAAGCGTTGTGAGAGGAGAACTGATTGCCATTAAAGCACAACAAAACAAAGCTAAAAGAGCACTGACTACCTCACTAATCTCAAACATACAGAGACTAGAAACCCAACATAAAGTTTCACGATCAGATAAAAACTTGCTCAACGAAATTACATTGCTAAAACAAACCTTAGCTTCGCATTTGGACAAAACACATAAAAGACAGGCCTTGCACCTACAACAAAAACATTATGAGGGCAGAAACAAGTCAGGCAGACTTCTAGCTAGATACCTCAAACAGAAAGCACACCAAAAATACATCATGAGTATCAGGAACTGCAGGGGTCAAATTCAGTCCTCCACTAAAGATATAGCACACACCTTCAGATCCTTCTTTCAAAAACTATATAATATCCGTAGTTCAAACATGAATGCCCCACACCAAGCAGCAATCAGAGCACAATTAATAGGGGAATACCTAGAGAAACTTAATTTGCCACGTATATCTGAAGAGCAAAAAGAACAACTAGAAAACCCTATCTCTTTATCTGAACTAAAGCTAGCACTTAAAAATGTACCTACCGGAAAGGCACCGGGACCTGACGGCTATACCCATAAATACTACACCACATTTCAAGACATCTTAAACCCACATATGCTGCGTTATTTCCAATCCATTGATGAAAACGAATGTTTCCCTGCCAGAGCACTGGAAGCCCACATAATACTAATCCCCAAACCCAACAAACCACAAGACATACCAAACAATTATCGCCCCATATCGTTATTAAATACCGACATTAAAATTTACGCAAGAATCTTAGCCCATAGATTAAACAGGATCCTCCCGGACATAATTCATCTCGACCAAGTGGGTTTCGTACCTAGCAGGGAGGCGAAAGACAACACGGTCAGGGCCTTAAACCTAATACACTACGCCAAACTTGAAAACATACCACTAGTCCTCCTGTCCACGGACGCTGAAAAGGCCTTTGACCGTGTTGCCTGGGACTATATGCGAGCCACACTAGTTCACATGGGCCTAGGGACAAAAATCCTTACCAGGATTTTTTCATTATACTCTCAGCCCACAGCGAGAATACTGGTAAATGGCGCTCTCCCCCCCCCTTTTGCTATATCTAATGGAACCCGTCAGGGATGCCCATTGTCCCCACTCCTCTTTGCATGTGTCATCGAAACAATAGCAAGAAAAATTAGGCAGAACCCCCAAATAACCGGCCTCACAATTGGAAATCAGAGATACGTCTTATCACTATTTGCTGATGACATTCTCTTCACATTAACCAAACCTGAGATCTCAATCCCTCACTTACTAGAAGAATTCAATAATTATCAAGCTCTCTCCAATTTTGTCATCAACATGTCCAAATCCAAAATATTAAATATAAATTTGACTGGCCCATCATTACTTGCCACACGTCAGGTAACCCCATTTACTTGGTGCCCCTCTTCACTGAAATACCTAGGAGTGCACCTCACCCCTTCACTCAATGACATATACCGATTAAATTATATACCCATCAAAAACACAATTATACGTGATCTTTCATCATGGGGATCCAAAAAATTGTCATGGCTGGGACGTATAGACACCATTAAAATGAACATCTTTCCACGCATACTATATCTCCTGCAAACCTTACCAATCCCCCTCCCTAAAACATTCATTCCCTCTATGCAAAAGGCATTTAGCGACTTCATCTGGCGCAGGAGACCACCCAGAATAAATAGACACATAATGCAACTATCCAAAGCACAGGGGGGGTTGGGGGTGCTGAATCTCTTAGCCTATCGCCAGGCCATCTTTTTACAGAGGCTAATAGATTGGAACATCCACTACAACCATAAAAGATGGGTTGTATTAGAACACTCTATAATGGGAAAACCACACCTTGGGAGGGTATGCCGGGGCAACCCGTGCTTACTTAAAACCTCCAGGACTGATAACCCTATGATCCAAGAAACTTACCGGAATTGGGAATTTATTATCAATACAACACATAATATCTCCTCAATCCCCTCGCCCCTGACATTCCTAATTGAAAATGGAGACTTCACAGTGAGACCCTTCCACACACATATGACAGTGGACACACCTAATAGGGATTTTACGATAAACATGCTAACTAATGAAGAAACCCTGCTATCTCAAGCAGACCTAATCTCGCAAGGACACGAATGCTTTACTAACTGGTTCACCTATAGACAAACGACCCACTTTATCACCAAACACCCAGGGTATGGCAACATGGTTAGAAAAAACTACACCGCTTATTCCACATGCAAAGTAACAAATGTTGGCGCTGCGGCCACGTAAACAGCGACACAGCACATATGTGGTGGTGGTGCAATAGTGTCCAAAATTTTTGGAGAGAAGTGATATCAGAAGTGGAATCCATCCTGGATTTAACACTTCCACTCGACCCACTGATTTGGCTTTTACACAAACCCCCCCCATCTATAAAATACAAGCCATACCTGCACCTGCTTAACATTTTGACTAACAGTGCAAAAATCTTAATAGCTAAGAACTGGAGGGGTAAAGAAGTACCATCCATAAGTATGTGGAGACAAAAAGTAACAGACACTATCGAACTAGAAGAGTACTACTATCTCAAACAAGATAAAATAGATTACTTTGTAGAATTCTCGCAACTTTGGTCCAACTACACCCAATATAAATAAACAAATAGATTCATTCACAACACAAACATCAACCATGGCTGGTTATGGGAACTGAGCCCCCCCTTTTGTATAAACAAACGGGATGATGACGATCGGGGCGCCGGCGGACTGGGAAGTATAATCTCTTTGTTAACCTCTTAATCATTTACGCCATCTGAAGTTAACTAGTTGAAAGTTTAATGAAAACATAATGCTCGATACACTTACATTGTTATCCATAAACTTAACAGCTGTTGTTGTAATCTATACTGTGGGAGCTGCGTCTCCCAGCTAATGTAATTTATTGATTTATTTACAATAAAGCTGTTTAAAAAAAAAATAAAAAAAAAAAATAAAAAAAAAAATAAAAAGATAAAGACGTACTCGATAGTAAAACAACTTTTTATGACGCCTATAAACTTTTTTTTTTAATGATTTTTTTTTATAAATATAGGGGAGAACTATTAATGTGATCCATAAAGATAACATTGTGCTCATGCCGTGCCTTGGTAACCAAAATATTTGTATTAAATTTAGGCCCAATTTAATTGTAATATTTATGTAATTAAATGCCATGTGAACAGGTTTGCTTTATAATATGGTTCGATACAAGTAAATGATATGATATTAAAGGGACATGAAACAAAAAAAAATTCTTCCCTGATTTAGAAAGAGCATGCAATTGTAAACAACTTTCCAATTTACTTTGATTATTTGCTTTCTTCTCTTATCCTTTGCTGAAGTGTTTATCTAGGTAAGCTCAGGAGCAGAAAAGAACCTAGGTTCCAGCTGCTGATTGTTAAATACATATATCTACCGATTGTCATTGGCTCACCCATGTGTTTATTTAGAAACCAGTAGTGCATTGACACTCCTTCAAGAGATAATGACAAGAGAAATAAGCAAATTTGACACTATAAATAAATTATTCATGTTGTGTAACATGGTATGTTCGACATTAAATCATGAAAGAAAAATTTTGAGTTTCATGTCACTTTAACTTTTATCTCAGCATATTCTGACTGCCCCCTGATCACATGACTTTGTAAATTTATTATCTAATGACTTTCATGTTGCAGGATTCGAGTATAAAAAACAATTTTTAATAGAATTCCAAATTAGTTCTAATATCTAATTTTCTGCATTCTATAGATATCCTTTGTTTGAGACATAGCGATGCACATGGGTAACGCAATCACACGAGCCATCTATGTGCATCAACCAATCATCATTTACTGAGCCTATGTAGATATGCTTTTCATCAAAGTATATTAATGTAATGAAGCAAAAAAGATAATAGAATTAAATAAAAAAAATATATTTTTAAATTGCATGTTCTTTCAAAATCATGAAAGAAAAATGTTTGTTTTCATGTCCCTTTAATGATTGTGCCAGCAGCCACTGTCATGATCATAGTATTATTACCAGTATTAGCTTTAAGATTAAACTACAATTAAAAAAAAAAAAAAAAATCATTACTAAAAATATATATATTTTTTTTAAAGCTACACTGACACTACAAGCACAGCCTTGGAGCAGTAACAATGAAGCGGCCACTTCTTCAAGTTCTTCTGCAGCTGTTTCAAGACCATCTACCAGTGCAGCTCATGGTCCATTTATACGGTCCACATCTACTGTCACACACAGTTCTTCATCTGCGGATACACTCCTTGATGTAAGGACCAGCACTCCAGATACAGGTGTTGGAAGAGGAACTGGTAAGTAAATAATTTTTTCTAACAATATCACAAATTAGCACTATCATTTAATTTTTTTTTTATAATAAAAATCAAGTTTGCACAAATTTTTTTTAATGGCATGTGTTATGTCTTTCATCTATCAAATCCAAAAATGTTGATTTCAAATTTTTTTTTTTTAATAAACAATAACAAATGTATAATGTTAGTATTGACAGAATCTAGTTCAATATAGTTTAGAGATGGAATGGCAGTTGAATGACATATAACAATGATCTTAACTAGTGATGTCGCGAACCTAAAATTTTGCGTTCGTGAACGGCAGACGTGAACTTCCGCAACTGTTCGCAAACGGGCGAACCAGGCGAACCTCCATAGACTTCAATAGGCAGGCGAATTTTAAAACCCACAGGGACTCTTTCTGGCCACAATAGTGATGGAAAAGTTGTTTCAAGGGTACTAACACCTGGAATGTGGCATGCCGGAGGGGGATCCATGGCAAAACGCCCATGGAAAATTACATAGTTGATGCAGAGTCTGGTTTTAATCCATAAAGGGCATAAATCACCTAACATTCCTAAATTGTTTGGAATAACGTGCTTTAAAACATCAGGTATGTACACTACTGTTACACCAGATATGAGTTGCACTGGGTTGACACTGTGCCCTGGCAGGCAGGCAGGCACTGAAACGCACACGTGTGAAGGAAACTGACTGCTATTATTTAACACAGTCAAAAAAGTGTTGTTTTTTTAAAATCTACACTACTGTTACACCAGATATGAGTTGCATTGGGGTGACACTGTGCCCTGGCAGGCAGGCACTGAAACGCACACGTGTGAAGGAAATTGACTGCTATTATTTAACACAGTCAAAAAAGTGTTTTTTTTAAATCTACACTACTGTTACACCAGATATGAGTGGTGGCACTGGGCAAGTGGGCACAGTATACGCTGTGAGCCTGACACACATGCTGGCAGGCAGGCAACTGCAATTAGATTACACAGGAAAAAAAAAAAGCAGACTGATGTTCTAGCCCTAAAAAGGGCTTTTTGGGGTGCTGTCCTTACAGCAGAGATCAGATGAGTCCTTCAGGACTGTAGTGGACACTGAATACACTAGCCTAGCTATCGATTTCCCTATTAAATCAGCAGCAGCTACACTGTCACTCCTCTCACTAAGAATGCAGCTTCCAAATGAATCTAAAATGGATGCTGTACAGGAGGTAGGAGGGTCTGGGAGGGAGGGTCTGCTGCTGATTGGCTGGAATGTGTCTGCTGACTGTGAGGTACAGGGTCAAAGTATTACTCAATGATGGCGAATATGGGGCGGATCGAACATCGCATATGTTCGCCCGCCGCGGCGAACATGAACAAGCTATGTTCGCCGGGAACTATTCGCCGGCGAACTATTCGTGACATCACTAATCTTAATTTATCATTATTCTCAAACTTAATTTATATTAAATGTATTTTTAAAATTACATTTAAAGTGAATGTAATCGCATTCTAATATATGTCAATAATTCCAATTTACTTAAATCTTATTTTCCTTTTTTTGTGTTTATAGTTGATTTGGGACTTCTGTTCTATAGATTGACTGGACATTCATCACCATTATTTGATGGTATGTATCAATAATATATATAATATAATTAACATTTTTGGGTATGACTGTTTTATCATCTCTCTCCTTCTATTCCATCTATGAAACTGTCTGTAAAAAAATTTTTTTTGTCATTTTATAACATTTTATTTTGTTTGATCTAGAAGAAGAAAACTTGTCAAGGGAGATCACCATAAATCTCATACCAATAAGAGAGGAAAATCCAAATTCTGAAGAAAATAAAGGACATCAGGATGGAAGTGAGACTCCAGATTTTCTCAATAGAATTTGGAGATGCCCAACAATTGGAAATACATACCCCTGAAAATCAGGAGGAGCAAGTGGAAACACAGGCACCACCACCACCACAAGGAACAGGGGATGTAAGTATTGAAAATCTACCAGCTGATGGACTATTGTCAGATGTTGACTTAATGGAAATGTTGTCACTTGCTAGGCAATATAGAGAGGACCACAGGGACATGCAGAATGTTATTAACAATAATGTTGAACGTTGGGCAGCCATTTCCGAAAAAATTATTGAAATTGAAAAAGAAAAAAGAAAAATTGAAAGACAAAAATTAAATCTCCATAGAGAAATGTTTCAGTGACAGAGGCAGATGGATGATGAAAAAAACAGCAAATAAATAGAGCCATAAGCCTCACTGAAAGGACACTCCAATCACTATTATCTATTATAAGTGAAAGGGAGGGTACAAGAGACCCCAAAAGACCAAGGCTACAATGAACAATTTATTTCTGTCAGGGGGCCAGGAATCAGACTGAGATGAGAAGTGCAAAAATAATCACACCTTTATTAATAGCAAAAAAATAATAAAAGTCCACAAGTCAAATAAGCCAGGAGTCAAAACCAGAGCTGGTAGTCAGATGAGCCGAGTCAGGAGCCAAAGCGAATAGTCAGACGAGCCAGAATCAGGAATAAGGAAAACAGCCAGAGTCAGGAACAAGCCAGAGATCAGGAACCAGGAAGGATGTCAGGCAGCCAGGTAATACACAGGAACTCTCACAAACAGGTCTGAGATAACACAAAGGCAAAGCATACTGAACAGAGGCCCTTTAAATAATAAGTGATGACATCACAATTCTGAGACTGCATCCTGTCTCACATGGATGATGCACACCAGTCTGGCCATAAAAGGAAGTGTAGGAAATGAGCAGCATCCCCCACAATGCACCATAGTCAGGAAGAGAGGTGAGTAAAATGGCTGCCAGCAGCACATGGCAAACAACAGGGAAAAAAACCCTGACAATTTCTTATTTATACCCCCAAAATCAAAAAGGTTATATTTTCTGTTTATTGTTTTCCGAAATATATATATGTTCTATAATTGTTATTTTTTTTTTTTTTTAAATATTTTTGTTCCAATAAATACAAAATTCTTTAAAAAAATTTTTTTCCTTTATTCACAAAAACTCTACTTTTACTATTGATTGTTCACAAACATAAAAAGGATTTGGCTTTTTTTTGCCTTTCTTATGAAAATTTTATTCCAAATTTTTTTATAAAACAAATAACAGATTAAAATCAAATAACATATTTTCGGTACAGATAATCTACTTGCTCCAATAACATTCCCAAAGTTGCCCTAATTTTAGCGATTTTGAGTTTAACATTATCTTCAAGACAACTCTGAGTACTTTTGTCTTCAGTTTCAGTAGTTGATGTTGAAGATACATCTTTAGAATAACAAAAAAAAACAATTAGTATTTAAATTTACATATCCATATTCAATTTATCATATGGTTATCTGTTTGCAATTATTACCTCCTGCTGGTGTATTATATATTTCACTGACTATATTGGCTTCTACACTTTTGTCCACTCCTTTAAAGCTTTCATCACACCCTACCCCTAAAAATATGCAATATTTAATATTTAAAACATTTTTTTGTTTGTTGTAAGAGTAATGAGTATGAAACATACCGTATGAAGCCAAAAACTATTTTAAAAATATAAATTATATGCTAACTAATCATTACCTGTCTGTGTGCTTTTATGAAAACCTTGATATGGATTGGGAGATAATTCAATATGCAATAGTGTTAGTGGCATAGGTGGAGAAAAAGCTTCACTCCTGGGTGTTTCCACCAACATTGAAAAAAGGTAGTGTGATGGCTGTTTACCCTTTATTTTCTTACTTCGCATATCTATAAACATATAAATATAAAAAACAAACAAAATTCAAATACAAAATTAACATAGAAAAATCTTTAACAAATTTGTTAAAAATTGGAAGTTATGCATGCTACTCAAATTTTATTAATAGTATTTTTTTTTTTTAATCAAGAATTTATATTTCATTCTACTAACACAGTTCTGCATGCTTATTTTTCTTACAATTAAATTTATAATCTACTAACATTGTTCATGAAATTCATTTTTACCGACTAATTACTATTACATTTTACTCTACTAACACAGTTCTGCATGCTTACTTTTCTAACTTTGTAAAGTTTAATATACTAACTTTTTTAAAGTGCCACTCACCAAATTGTTTTCTTTCCTGATTCGGATGGAGCATATCGTTGTAATAAATTTTCTAATTTACTACAATTATCAATATTTTCTCTAGTTTAACTTGATATATTCTTTTTAAGAGCAGGAATGTAAATCTTAGCAGCCAGACCATGTTTTGCTCAGCCTCATGGATAGTGCTTGCTTATCGGAGGCTTCCATTTACCAACTAATAAGCAAGAAAGGTTCACAAACAAAAAATAGCCTGTTCCTATGCATCACATTCATTTATTTTAAATAAAGATAGCTATAGAACTAATAAAAAATGTTAGAAATAGTAAATTAAGAAGTGTCTTAAAGAACACTTAAGAAGCAAGCAAACTAAGATATAGATGGGTTGGACTTCCTGCTGGAGGCGGAGCACATAGGTAGCACAGGTGTTAGCTCCCGCTCCAAGCCGTCTCGCTTGGAGAGAATCATCTACCAGCGGTTTGCATATTTTCCTTGGCCGTGGAAAGCATACACCCGGCCCGGATTCTGGATCTTGTGATCCCGCAACGGAAGTCCCTTAAAGCAGCCTGAGGGGGTGCTTGTTGGCTGAAGCACACTGTTAAAGAGATCAGATACCGGAACAGATAACACTTGGCTACTATATACAGTTTGATAAACAACTATGGCGGTCTGTGTCACCTACAAGTTGAATCAGGTATATTGGATGTAATCCGTACAGACAAGATTGCCTTTACCACTATCTGAAAGGAGCGGAGGTCAGATATACAGGGCCTGGTCCCTGGTGAACTCTAGAAATAGACTCAGTCTGGCATTACTTACCCTTGGTGGGGGGCTCGTTTGTCCACTCTTGGTGCCTGCTTGCTGTTCCCAGTGCTTCCGGTCGATTCCAGGTGGAGGAGTACAGAGGGGTGTGCAGCGCCTCTCGACGTCGGATCCGCCTGTCAGTTACAGGGGAGAACCTGGAAGGGCAAAACATGCCAGCTCACCTACTCACACATATCGCGGCCTCTTGTGCAGTAACGCTGGAGCGTGAAGTCCGGTAGAGGCCGCGCGGACTGATATATCAACAGTGAGGTCTGAGGTTTGTTCTTTGGGGGCTGATTTGCAACACATTTCTGGAGCATAGTGAACACCGGTCCCAGAGTACCCCACACTGCTCCCTGGTGTAGCGGTGTGTCCCCCAGTGGTGGGATTGGAGTCCATCGATTGAGGGTCCGGTTGAGCACTATCTCCCCACCTCTAACACAGCCAGGTATGTGAAAATCGCTGGTGTTTGGCCTTGTACACACGCCGGCAAACATATTGGGAGACAGTCGATACAAGTGTAAAGCTGTGTTAGGAAGAGTCCATATAAAAGTGGAGTGGATAGACTTTAACATGCACTAACCTGGTGAGCTGTATAAGCATGATTATATCACCCAGAAGTATATCAGAAAAATGCACTGGGTCATAGGTCAGACTACATGTTAAGACTTTGACGGTATTCAGAACTTCTGTCATTTATCTTGCCAGGGTTACATTGTGTCTGGACTGGGTCACTGGACAATATAATATCTCTGACCTTACATAAATGTAATTGTGCTGAGAAAATACGAGATACACAATGGAGCAGTGGAAATCCACATGGACTTTTATGTTATATTAGAACAAAAGGTGCCTTAAAAGGAAACATTTATCTTTGTTAAAATTGTGACTAGTGTATTACTTGTTTTAGTAGGTTATACGCTAGCTTAGACACATTACAGAATATCCTTCTAGTTTATTCAATTAGGATATTAGTTCCACTATTTAGCTACATAATAGTATCGATAGCAAAGATAATATAAGGTAACATATTGTTAGCTGTTGCTTGTTGCTTTCTTCCCTTTTACATTAGACAGTATTGCTGTGGTCAGAAGGAGGGCTTTTGAAGGCAGATAACACTGTCTCTATACAAGATAAAACTTTCTTTATTTACATCTGGGGCTTAGACAGCAGGCTTCAGCTTTACTGAAATGTGAAAAATTGATAATAATATCTTTGCAGGTCGCCTTTAAGTTTTATACGATTCAATTTTGAACTGTGTCATATTCCAGAATACCCTATCTGTTTAGTTAAATCCCATACATCAAAATACTTGAATTATAATATAGTTACTGTTCCAAAGACTATATAAGGTAATTTAATTATAAATTATTTGTTTTTTATTAATTGAAAATAGTGCTGGTTTCAAATTGAGGCCCCTGAAAATAGATAGCACAATATCACTATAGAGAGGATCTGCATTCTCATTATTATAGACAAATTCACAACTTCCATAAATCACGATTGGATATGCGCTTTAGGATATTTGGGTTAATTGTAAAGATATATATATATTAAACACTTGCACAGAATTTAGAGGTTCCCGCTAAGACAGGGATATATACTATCACGGAGTAATAAGGTAGTATACGTGGAGTTCTAGAAACACACCTATTATTTATTCAGTTTTGGTTATAGGTTAGTGGGTATATAGATATAAGGGTTTGTTAAAGTATATAAGATAAATTCATCCTACACAGGGTGGGCAAGTAGCTGATTACTGATAGGGGGACGAGTGTCCTAAAAATTTTTTTTTTCCACGTATCATATTAATTGAAAAACTATATAAGGTCATTGGTTAAGGGCACAAATAGTCACAGGTTAGGTATAGCCTTTGGTCAGAACCTCTTTTTTTTTTTTCTTTCTCTTGATTCTTTTTCTACATTTATTTAGCAATTCCAGTTAGTAGTATATGGATAGATTTATGCACCAAAAGGGATCCCCCTCTACTATAACGCCCAAATCTAAGGACAAGAGAGGGGGCGGCAGGACACTGGACTCCTGCATTGATTCCCCCGCAGACAAAACCTCGCCATCCATAATGGGTGATAATATGGCAGAGTTTGCAATTGAGGTGGCAAAAATTTTAACTCCCCAATTTGAGTCCGTTAAATCAGAAATTAGAACCGAAATTTCAAATCTTACTGCAGAAGTCAGACAATTTTCTACAAGACTCGAAGAAGCCGAAAATAGGATTTCGGATTTAGAAGATAGATTTAACATACAGGAGCCCATTACAGATTCCCATAGAAAAATTATTGCATCTTTGCAAGCTAAGATTGAAGATCTTGAGGACCGCTCAAGACGAAATAATTTGAAAGTGATAGGCCTCCCAGAAACATCAGAGTTTCAAGACCTGATGGCCTTTGTCTCTATAACGCTACCCCAGGCTTTGCAGATTCCAGCTCCTGCCGTCCCCTTTCAGATAGAGAGGGATCACAGGATAGGGCCGCGTAGAGAATCTAAGGATGGTAATAGACCCAGACCTGTGATATTTAAATTCCTCAATTTTCAGGATAAGATGCTATACTTAAAATACTATCGAAAATGTAATCCTTTGGTATTCAGCTCTCATAGACTGCTAGTCTTTCAGGATTTCTCAGCAGAAACCCTGGCTAAGAGAAGAGACATGTCTTTTTTTTTCGGCAGACTACAAAAGGGGAATTATGATATTAAACTGATTTATCCTGCGAGGCTGGTATATTTGAGAGACGGTAAATACCTTACATTAAATAATGTTGAGGAAGCTGCGACTTTCTGCAGAGAGGAGGGGGTCCCATAAAATATTAAGTAAGAAATATTGCATTATTTTTATTGTTTTTTTTGGGATTGCTATGCAGATGAACTATTATAAGATATTTTTTTTTTCCTTTTCCTCTCTTCTTCTTCTTTCTCTCTTCTTCCTCTCTCTCCTCCGCCTCTGCCCTGTCGTTCAAGCACGCACGTCATCCATCTTTACACTTAAAATTTGATGGGAAGTAAATTAAATTTATTATCTTGGAATGTGGGAGGCATAACCTCCCCAATCAAACGTAAATCCATAATTAAACACTTGGGAAGATTTAAGCCCGATATTGTCTTGCTCCAAGAACTACATCTTAAACCTCAAGAGTTCCCTAAACTTAAATCTAAATGGGTAGGGGAGGTCATTGCAGCTCTATCCCCCTCTAGAAAAAGGGGGGTGGCCATATTATTGAACAAAAATTTAGAGTATCATTTGGACAATGTGGAAATGGATCCTGATGGGAGATTCTTAATATTGGAAATTGAGGTTAATAAGATACACTATGTAATATGTAATATCTATGGTCCGAATCAAATAGATCATAATTTTTGGTCTGGATTAACACTTAAACTACATAAATTTATAGGACGTAATCTAATTATTGCTGGGGACCTCAATTTATTCGCGGATACCACGTTAGATAATCTGAAAAAAAGGTCACTGAAGGCGAGAGGTAGGAAGGTTCGTATCTTCCATAAGTTGTGTGCACAATTAGGATTAGTCGATATTTGGCGTTCACAGAACCCAGATAGTCGCACATTTACATGTATGTCACATGCCCAGCAGATGCTATCTAGGATTGACTACTTTCTTGTTTCGGACTCTCTCCTTAGTTGGAACTGGACTTCGCGAATTGAAGATATCGCAATCTCGGACCACGCTGTCATTTCATTGTCATGCAATATGGTAGTAAGAAATATAGGCGGTAATCGTTTTCTTTTTCCCAAATTTTTAATTAATAATACGAGTTTTCAAAATTGGCTACGTTTGAGGTGGGCAGATTATTCTAGAAATAACAGAAACTACTTAGATAAGATCGAGGTATTCTGGGAAGCATCCAAGGCGGTCTTGCGTGGGGAGATAAAATCTTACATTTTCTCCCTGAAAAAGAAGTATACTCAGGTTAGTATGCAATTGACCAATCAAGTCAAGAACGCATACAGAGCATATATTAATAACCCCACCAAACACTGTTGGGAGATTTATGTAAACTCTAAAATAGTGCGTGATATTCATATAAAACAAAATAGTGTTCAGGAAGACATTAGATCGAAAGCCATATACGGAGGTCATAAAGGTAGATCGGCAAAGTTTTTAGCCAGGCTGGTTAAAGCCTCCCCAAGGCAAGCTATCCCTGCTATTAAACAGGGTCCTTCTCGCTACTCAAAACACCCCGACATTGAAAGGGGATTCGTTGAATATTTCCAAGATGTATATAAATCAGAGCCCCCTAATTTAATAAAAAAAAGAGAATTTTGGCAGAGGATAAAAGTCCCAAAATTATCGGAGGAAATGAGGAATTCCTTAAATGAGCCTATCTCGGAAGGAGAGATAACTGCAATTAAACACGCTAAACCAAATAAGGCAGCAGGGCCAGACTCGTTTCCCATTGAATTTTATAGGATATTAGAACCTCAGGTGGTACCGGTATTGGAAAAGCTATTCAATTATTATTTCTCTGAGAACTCTAGATGTTCTCAGTATTTTGCCGCCGCGAACATCTCATTAATCTTGAAAAAGGGCAAGGACCCCGAGTTACCTAATTCGTATAGACCTATATCAGTCCTCTACACGGACTATAAGATTTTGGCCGCCATTCTTGCTAACCGTTTAAAACCATGTATTGGTAGCATAATACATGGGGACCAATCTGGTTTTATGCCAGGACGGAATCCGGTGAGAAATATGCGGAAACTGTTAATACTAATTGAGTCTTATTGGAATAGGTCGGCGCTCCCCAATCATTATAAGAGCACAGATAAAACGATTTTAACAGTAGATGCAGAGAAGGCATTCGACCGGGTTAGCTGGGACCACTTGTTCTTTTCTCTTGACCAATTTGGTTTGTCAGGTCAGTTTAATGATTATATCAGGCTAATTTATAGTGCCCCGACTTCCGCATTCATTATTAACAATGTTGCATCTCAACGATTGACCATGCACAGAGGTACTAGGCAGGGATGTCCACTTTCCCCTGTTTTGTTCAATATTAGTTTAGAACCTTTGGCTATATTATTGCGTCAGGAGTTAGATGGTATTTCATTCGCAGGGGAGAAACATGTTTTGCTTCTGTATGCAGATGATTTACTTTTATTTATATCCAATCTCAAGACAGCACTACCAATCTTGCAAGGTATTATCCTTGATTTCGGGGAGATATCAGGATACAAGATAAACACTACAAAATCAGAACTCATGTGGTTGCAAAAAGAATCCATACTTACCATAGAGCATCCGTTTATGGAAGTCTCACAAATTTCATACTTAGGTTTGAGACTGTCATGTAATCCGGCGGAGTGGTATAATGCAAATTATGTGGATTGCCTGGAACAATGTTGTAAAAAGCTTGGGGAGTTGTCTGGGCTGCCTATATCTCTTTCGGCAAGAGTAATGCTGATTAAATCAATTGTTTTTCCTAAATTTCTATATATTTTACAGAATATCCCGTTATTTCTTCATAAAAAAGATATTGTCAAGTACAACAAAGCATGTGCGCGATTTCTTTGGAAAGACTCCAAACCAAGAATTGCATGCCATCGACTTATGAATAATAAGCTGGCAGCGGGTATCGCCCTCCCCAACAACCAGGCCTATAATTTAGCTTGTATTTCTAGATTTGCGATAGATTGGTTACCCGAAAAAGAGCAAGTTTCCTCTTTTACTTGGGAATCAGAGATGGTTGCTCCCTTCTATTTGAAGGCGCTACTCCATTGCCCATTGACTATGCTACCCTCTAACATCTTCTACTCATTTATGTTTAAGAATATCATAGTGGCATGGCAGAAATTGTGTAATATTCTAGAGTGTCCCGCACATGTTTCAAAATATCTATCTATCTGTGGTAATCCTAATTTTATACCTGGTTTGTCCAACCGGATCTTTAAGGAATGGGAGAGAAAGGGTCTGAAATTTTTGAGACAGATCTTAGGTAATGCAGGTCTACCAGTAACATTTGCAGAATTAGTGCAGAATTTTGATTTGGGGGCTCATGAGTTCTATGCTTACTTGCAAGTAAGGCATTATCTGCAAGAACTACTTAGTAATTTTGGAAGTATTTGGTCTTTAGGAGACATTCAAGCGAGGTTAATCTTATATGCATCTGGGGTATATCCAATTTCTCCAATATATTTACTGATAATGCAAAAGTCTTCCAATATTCAAGTCAGTGACATGACAGTAAAATGGTCCCACTATTTTTCAGATATAGACGAGCATATTATTACTAACAGTTTCAAGATAGCACAACAAAGTTGGGTCCCAACTATATGGAGAGAGTCGCAAATGAAAGTGGGTCTACAGAGGTATCTTACACCGGACCTACTATCTAAATGGTATAAGACAAGTATTCTCTGCTCTAGATGTTCTGCAATAAGGGCAGATATATTTCATTGTTTGTGGGCATGTCCCAAAATTATCCAATATTGGAAAAAGATAACATACTGGATGAACACAATCTTACAGCTGGATCATCAACTAAAACCTATAGAGATCTTTTTTTGGTAAACTATCAAGGTATAACCAAAAACTACAATCTTATCAATACAATTATACTAACAGGACGTATTCTTATCCTTAAATTATGGAAGGCACAAGATGCACCTCAGATATCAAAAAAGCTTTATTGAATCAGTTTACTACTGAACAATTTAATATTCCTTACCTGCAGGAAGATCATTTACCCATCTTTTTTAAGAAGTGGGAAATATTTGTTAAATCCCTACCTATGGCTTGCCAGAGAAAGGTGATAAAACCATTTTGGGAATCTGAATTTATGGTGACAAATATTTATGCTGGCCACTTCCCCAGAAGTTGGATAGACGACTAAGAGTGAGTGTTGGTGAGCTGGCGTGGGTTTGGGTGGCCGGGTGGTGGAGGAGGGTCGGGGTTTTTTTTTTTTTTTCTCTCTTCTTTCTTTCTTCATTCTTTTCTTTTTTCTCTTTCTTTTCTTTTCTCTATGTATATCAGGTATTGTTCGGAATGTTGAAATTTTGACCCTTTACAGAGTCAGGGTATAAATTACCCTTTATATGCTAGTATAATGTTATTACTTAAGGCATAGATATGGTTTGGTTCAGTATCTATATAAGATGTATAATATGTCATGCCTTGTAAGATTGTACACGTTCAATTTGAACGTCTTTGTTATTGAATTTTTACTGCAATAAACGAAAAATTTGTTATAAAAAAAAAAAAAAAGGAAGTGTCTTAAAATTGAATGGTGTTTCTGAATCAGGGAATAAAAAAAATGTTTGGTGTCCCTTTAAGCATGTTCCATTTTTCATAATAACTAAAATTGAAATCATCTACTAACAATGTTTAGCATGCTTACATTAGTTAATGCTTATAATCTATACATTTCGGTTTAGTGTTCTCTGACAGTCAATTTTTTTTTATTCTGTTGATTATAAACATAGATTAAAGTGACACTAAACACAATTTTATTATGTAAGGATTACGATAGAGCATCCAGCTTTAACCATCTATACAATTTGATACTATAATGATTTTAATAATCACATTCTTCAAAATTAAAAGTAAAAATAAGATTGTAGATTAATTGTCAATGATGATGCAGTTCAAATTACATTATCTGTTTCTATTACAAGAAAAAAATTTAATATACAAAATATAAATATATATATATATATATACACATATATATACATATAGATTAAACTTACATGTCCTTATCAATCTTCTAATAGATTTATAGTACTTAGGTTCCCTTCTCTTCAAGTCACTATATTTTCGAAGACATTGTCGTCTTGTTCTTTTAATTTTTTAAATACGATGCATTCTTCTCAGCATCTCGTATATAATTTTGTCACAGCATTCCTGTTTCACTGCCCTTACACCCCCAATACATTTTGGAAAATATTTATCCATCGCATAAACTAATATTACTAATTCACCGGCACCAAAAGATTTAGGACGCGACGTGCTTGATGATGACGGCATTAATCGTTAAGTCAATCATTAGCGCAATGATCGCGATATGTAGCAACAAAAAAATTAAAATGTTTAATATATAATATATATTTTGATTTCTGTAAATTTTTATTGTTTGTAAACAAAGAATATTAATAGAATCTTCAATAATAAAAAATTCTTACGTTTATGTTGAAAGGTTTAATAAAGTCCATTTTTTAAATAAACCATTCGTGAAAACATCATGACATTTTTGAAAAATGTATAATTTACTCCTATTAACAAATACTAATTATTATATTTCTAACTTCATAAAAAAAAAACAGGAATGAGAAATTAACAATAGAACTAAGAATTATTGTTAATTGGAGTAAATTATCAATTTTATATAAATTGCTTCTATGTTTATAGTTACTTGAAAATAAAATGTTGTTTCATAACTAATTCAGTTACATATGTGTATATATATTATAATTTATTTTTGTTTACAGAATTTTTAAAAAAAATTAAAAATATATATTTTTTAGTATTCTTTGTAAGTTTGTAATAAACAATTTTTATTGCATTATTTTTTGACAAATGTTTTGGCTTTCTTTATTTTCAATTTGTAGCACAACTATTGTCAATAATTGATTCCTACGAAAAGCTAATTCGATTAATGTTACATAAATATATATGTACAATGACAATGTTTAATCTATATGAGCCAACAGAACTTCAAAAACTATTGAAGGGAATGCTAAGTTAATAAAAATAATAATTAATAAGAGTAAGCCCTCAAGGATTTTTTAATTTGAATATGGCCCAAACTAGGAGCTGTTAAAACTTTAGATTACAATAAAACAAAGAAAATTAGCTTGTTAAAATCTTTAGAAAAGTTGTTTTAAATTACAAGTCCTATCTGAAAACAGAAACTTTAACTTTTGAATAGACTATCGATTTGTAAGTCTACAATTCAATGAGACAGTACAATGGATTAACACCAGCTATTGAGGGATTAAATTAAACAAATCACATTATGTAAAAGATTTATAGAAGCTATAGACAGTAGTGTGATGTCACAAAGACAACATATTGTCCACCTTTTTTTTTAATTACTTTTATCATAAACATGATTTATAATTACTATTTAAAACCATTGATATTTTAATAGCAACAAGTTGATGTAATTATATGTTTATCCACAGTGATTTTTATTACCCTTAAGTATAGATTGAAATTATATTTTTTTGTTTTTTAGTTGTAAAACCAATATTTGTTACCTTTTATTGTCTGTTAATGAGAAACATGATCATTTTTTGTCTTTAAGATGTTTTCTTACATCATATTATATTTTAAATAAAAAAAAATAGTTGATGAAACGTTAATAAATTAAATGATTTTTTTATTAATCAACTTAAGACATAACATTTATTCATCAAAATATTGTTCAGAAACCATGTCCCTTGTTGCCATACCACACCTTTTATGTTGTTCTATATATATTTCTTTGGCACAATCATCAGCATGTATGGTATTTTCTTCCTCTAATGGGCAGCCTCTTTTAATTGCTATATTGTGCAATATGCAGCAAACCAATATAATTCTTGCGACTTTCTCAGGTGCATACTGCATAGCGCCACCAGAACGATCAAAACATCCAAACCGCATTTTCAAAAGACCAAAAGTCCTCTCAATTATCCCCATGGCGTATCGATGTGCATGAAATTTACATGACATATTGGTAGAATATGATCCGGTGAAGTGCTTCCAGAAAACAACCTGACTCAAAACTGGAAAGAAAGGATGTTTCCAATGTGGCGATTGTGCAACATTCAACAGCATGCTCAAAGGAGCTTCATTTCAGCACCCTCATTCTAACAAAACGTTCAAAATCAATCATTGTTTATCATGCATGAGTGAGTATGTGATTTACATTCTCATATGTCTGTGCTCCCTATTTTATGTAGGTAAGACGATAACCTCGTTCAGAGATCGAATGGCCAATCATAGATTGGCGATAAGGAAAGCTATTGAGAAAGGCGACTCTGAACAACCGGTGGCACGCAACTTCTGTCAAAAGAAACATGTAGTATCAAGTATCAGAACCATGCTTATCGACTATATCCCACCTATGACTCAAGGTAGAGACAGAGCTAAAGCTCTACTAAGGAGAGAAACTAAGTGGATCTATAAACTTGATACAATGACCCTGAAGGGTCTGAACACACCGCTGGATTTCAGTCCTTTCTACGGCTAATCATAAATGATGTGTGATAGTGGAAGATCAATACCGCTCACTAAGAGGTGAAGATTGCATATTTCACAATTAAGGATTATCTGGAAGTTGCTGATGGTGTAAAAAAATATTTCTCCGAAAATACTTTACCTATCTCCTGTTGGGATACACAACTACATAATAAACTAGTATGTTAAAGGAATTTGCCCCATTACTGATGTATTAGTCGATCTGAAGTCTGTACATATAAATAATACACTAACGCCTAGATTTAGAGTTCTGCGTTAGCCGTCCAAACCAGCGTTAGGGGGTCCTAATGCTGGTTTTTACCGCCCGCTGGTATTTAGAGTCAGTCAGGAAAGGGTCTAACGCTCACTTTCCAGCCGTGACTTTTCCATACCGCAGATCTCCTTACGTCAATTGCGTATCCTATCTTTTCAATGGGATCTTTCTAACGCTGGTATTTAGAGTCTTGGCTGAAGTGAGCGTTAGAACTCTAACGACAAAACTCCAGCCGCAGAAAAAAGTCAGGAGTTAAGAGCTTTCTGGGCTAACGCCGGTTCATAAAGCTCTTAACTACTGTGCTCTAAAGTACACTAACACCCATAAACTACCTATGTACACCTAAACCGAGGTCCCCCCACATCGCCGCCACTATAATTAATTTTTTTAACCGCTAATCTGCCGACCGCACACTGCCGCAACCTACATTATCCCTATGTACCCCTACATTGATAGTGTAGTAGCTATTAAATAGTTATTAACTATTTAATAGCTATTTAATAGCTATTGTACCTGGTTAAAATAAATACAAAGTTGCCTGTAAAATAAATATAAATCCTAAAATAGCTACAATGTAATTATTATTTATATTGTAGCTATATTAGGGTTTATTTTACAGGTAAGTATTTAGCTTTAAATAGGAATAATTTATTTAATAAGATTTATTTTATTTCATTAGATTTAAATTATATTTAACTTATGGGGGTGTTAGGGTTAGACTTAGCTTTAGGGGTTAATACATTTATTATAGTAGCGGTGAGGTCCGGTTGGCAGATTAGGGGTTAATACTTGAAGTTAGGTGTCAGCGATGTTAGAGAGGGCAGATTAGGGGTTAATACTATTTATTATAGGGTTTTTGAGGTGGGAGTGAGGCGGTTTAGGGGTTAATACATTTATTATAGTGGCGGCGAGGTCCGGTCGGCAGATTAGGGGTTAATAAGTGTAGGTAGGTAGCGGCGACGTTGGGGGGGCAGATTAGGGGTTAATAAATATAATATAGGTGTCGGCGATGTTAGGGGCAGCAGATTAGGGGTACATAGGGATAATGTAGGTTGCGGCGGTGTCCGGAGTGGCAGATTAGGGGTTAAAAGTGTAATGCAGGGGTCAGCGATAGCGGGGGCGGTAGATTAGGGGTTAATGAGTGTAAGGTTAGGGGTGTTTAGACTCGGGGTTCATGTTAGGTTGTTAGGTGCAGACTTAGGAAGTGTTTCCCCATAGGAAACAATGGGGCTGCGTTAGGAGCTGAACGCTGCTTTTTTGTAGGTGTTAGGTTTTTTTTCAGCTCAAACTGCCCCATTGTTTCCTATGGGGATATCGTGCATGAGCACTATTTTGAAGCTGGCCGCGTCCGTAAGCAACGCTGGTATTGACAGTTGAAGTGGCGGTAAATTATGCTCTACGCTCCCTTTTTGGAGCCTAACACAGCCCTTCAGAGAACTCTCAATACCAGCGTTATTTAAAAGGTGCGGGGGAAAAATACCACGCGTAGCTAACGCACCCCTTCTAATGCAAAACTCTAAATCTAGGTGTATGTTTTCTGTCATCAGTAGTCTCTGAAGATATTGGACTGTGTATCGATTGAAAATATCATCCCCCATCGACCTCATACACCTTTTGGAAATGGTCTTGTGTATGCTTAACAAGCCAAGATAATAAATTCGGCTTAACCTATAAACCTTGAGAATATTTGAAGAGATTGATTTATTCCTCTCTCATTCCGATCCTTTATAAATGTCTCTACCATATTACATTTGGCTCCAAAGGATAAACTGTACATTATGAGAAAGTAATACTGCAAAAGATGCAGTGTGTAAATTTTATTATACAGTATTAGCATTGGTTTTAATCATGGTGCTACAATGTTTTCCCCTAGCCTTTAGATCCTACATTATGTAACCATGTAGATATTACCTGTATCTGTCAATATGACTAAATATGCACTTTTGTATAAGTTTCGTATGATATATACTAGCGATCTCTGAATCTGATACATTGTGATGACAGTCGTCATGTTTTTGTTTTGATAATCAGCTGTTGCGGCTAACTCCTCCCACATCAGTGCGGTCAGGCGATTGGGAATGTGGCGCATCCCAATGATGTCATTATGGCGCAACGGCCGCGTGGACGCGAGTGGCAACAGCTGATTCACCTAAGTATTGTGCTTGGGGTATATTTGGGACTAGTTGATGGTGTTGGGTTATACTGAGTGTTCTTTGAGTGCCATTTGACAAAGGGACTGGACCGGTACCCGAAACGTTATGGATTTTATGGGTTGAAATAAAAGCTACGTTTTATGGAATGAAGTCCAGTGAGTGCTTTCTTTTCTCTGAATATCTACAACCCCTGATAGCACCTTGGCATGCTTAGAGAAACAAGTGCAAATCCTATCACACAATTGAGATATATATATATATATATATATATATATATATATATATATATATAAACATATGTGTATATGTATGTAAATACATATAAACACATATAAATACATATGTACAGACACATATACAAACCATATACATATATTTAGACATGTATGTATCTCTTTGTTAAAGCCGGTTGCCTGCCTTTTTTTTCATTTGTATTAGATAGTGCTATTATAAGTGTAATTGTACTTTGTAATGCATTTTTGATGTGTTTTGTGACACTTTGTTTTGCAAAACAGTTAACCAGAACTCTGAGGTTGCGGTAATCATTCTAGCGTAAATTGCATCTGTGCTTGCGCATTTGCATTTACTTTCAACTTGTTATACGAGTGTTTCATCAGATGCGCAAACAGCCACGATAAACCCGATAGTGCACCACTCTTAATCTGGCCCTATGTGCAGAATTGTTATATAATTATTTAAAATACAATTAGGTGGATTTGAAAAAGACTTGTTAGTCAGACATTCCAGCTTAATTTTACACTGCTGCAACCACTGATGTCAGAGGTAGTAACACATACGTATATATATATATATATATATATATATATATATATATATATATATATATATATATATATTTAAAAGAAAAAATGCTGTGAATGGAAAATTTGCTATGTATGATGTTGTTGATAGTGCACCTAATTACGGGGCTCTAAAAGTTTCCAACTCTAATGTAATAATATGAGAAGGATAAAAGCGTATGGTGCAGACCCATATAATTATATATATTTAACGAAAGAAGAAAGACAAGAGATTTATAATAAAATCTCATGAAAGACTGGGAATTCAGCACTCTTTTATAATAAATCCGAACAACACAAGTTTGCAATTTAAAGAGGTAGTGCTTTATTCACGCATCTCGCCGGGTGCAGGTTCAGCAAGATTAACAGCTAAATAGCAACAATATAGAATATGAATAGTTACATAAAAGCAGTGCCTATATACACTGTACTAATAATGGACTGGTCCATGTGACCTAATACAGCCTCATTGTGGAGGAACCAATAAGTATATACATGCAGTAACCACCTTAAGAGACAAAGTAATGCTTGTTCATAAAAATATATCACATATATGGAAAAAAACTCGACATATCAATTTTGTACTGCACAGACCATTGGTTTTAGTAAACTGTGTTAGCCGAGTGTTCCCATGTATGCATATAGTTCATATGAGCTGTAAATATTAGAAGCACTGTAACGGTTAGCATTTGTCCCAATAATAAACTGTCATAGCTTGACCAAGTGGTATGCATATTCTTTCCAGTGTTGGATATATTCACATAGTATGTGAGGAGCTTTGATGGTAGGCAATAAAGTGTTAATGGAAGATAACATATGAGCCAGTAGATAGATAAACAAACATAGTCATACGGCACATAGAGCAAAAGATGTTATAAAGCAGCGAGGAAAAGTTAAAAAGCAAGCAAGGTGCAGGAGGATATCATATTAGTAACTGAATCCCTCTGTCGACTGCATCCAAAACTTGAACAAATAGCTGCATTCATCAATCACAAACATACGCTGTAAGAAAGGCACAATCAAAGATGCAGGAGGACGCCGGGTATGTGCATCCGGATCCCTCTGTCAACTACACCTGATACCACCCTCTTGTTCTCTATTAGTTGCGTTGTCACTTCAGCTCTCCATATCGATGCGGACCACCCCGCAGATGGACTCCAGATGACTTATGCCATTTTTAATAGAGACTCCGGTCTCCTATAATCTCCCGGCTCCAAAGTTAGTTGCTCACACAAACATTGCCGCACCGGAACGGTGGTTACTGCATGTATATACTTATTGGTTCCTCCACAATGAGGCTGTATTAGGTCACATGGACCGGTCCATTATTAGTACAGTGTATATAGGCACTGGTTTTATGTAACTATTCATATTATTCTATACTGTTGCAATTTAGCTGTTAATCTTGCTGAACCTGCACCCGGTGTTCGGATTTATTATAAAAGAGTGCTGAATTCCCAGTCTTTCATGAGATTTTATTATAAATCTCTTGTCTTTCTTCTTTCGTTGAATATATATATATACATACATACTAAAGATGACTTACAAATATATATAGCTTTGGAAGGCTATAAATCTTTCTGTGTTTTTTAAAAAAATTTTTTAATGTGTTTGTAAGCATGTAATTAATTTGTAGTTAAATGACGATGACCATGCTGTCATAATCATATTTGGGAAAACACTTTTTAGCAGAGGTTGTCAATCATCCAGATCGTATCGGGATGATTTCAGTCTGCCACCTAAAAGGTGGCGAAGAAGTTAAGGAGCAGCGGTCTTTTGACTGCTGCGTCTTACTTCCATTTCAGGCATTGATGCAGCATCCGCTGCTTAATAAATCAACAGCATCACCTTTACATATCTCATACTTATAATAGTACTGTATGCCCAAAATAGGTAATACTACATGCTTTGTGCCTAAAAAAATATTGATTGGTGCACGCAGTATGCTAGTGATCACTTTTGTAGCCCTAGTATTAAGGTATTAATTCTACCAGTCCCCAGGACACCATGCCTAGGTCTGCAGATAAAAAAAGGAGATATAATTTGTGTGAGTTGACATTTATGTGTAAATGTAATAAGGGCCAAACAATATATTGATATTTAACAAAACAAAAGGAAGCGATCCCAGATTTACTGGAAAAGGCAAAAATGCTATTGTCTCCCAGCTGACCTTGTTGTCTATATTATAGAAGGAGGTAACTGGCTGGGAGTGTGCTTAGAGCATATTACAACATTTAAATCAAAGAAAAAAACCCTATTAAGAGAATAGGGAAAAGTATGCTCTTTCTACACATAGGGCGCCATGTACTAAGCTTTGAAGTGACCGTCCATCTGTATTTCCGCGTCAAAATTCGCTCACGATCTGCTTCTCGTATGTACCAATCTGCGATCTGGTTGAAAAACCACTATTTTCATCAGCGATCGTAATTTTACACAACTGATCGTTCCGAAGCCTTTTTCCACTTACTACATGTTCGATCGCACGTAAATTCGCTGTAATCGGAAATTATGAATGTTACAACTAATCCGTCCGCTCCAACTTTCACTGTAACTTCGCGTGATTTGCTTCGCGACCATTTAGGTAGCGAATACAATAGAAAACTATACGGCGTATCAACCTGACGCCAGGTAGAAGTACTTAAGTGAAAGGACTAGACTACTATTGTAGCATTATTGGTTTTTGGATCACTGAATGAAGATGGAGACACTTTTACACATGTTTCTTTTCCGATTAATTCAATTACGAGGAAGAAGGGCTATACAGGCACCGGTTGACAACTTGCAAAGAAGGAGAGGTAGAAGAATCAGAGTCCCTAGAGTTTTCCTTCCACGTATGGGTTTGGAAAGCATTTCTGATCGAGAGATTATCCAGAGATTCCGTTTGGACAGAGAAGCTATTATGGAACTTTACTATGAAATACCTGGAACCTATGACAGCGCGTTCACAAGCCATACCCGGACTATTAAAACTGTTGGCAGCCTTACCCTTTTTTGCCACCGGTTCATTCCAAGCTGTGTCTAGCGTTATAATTGGCATTAGCCAGTCTGCTTTTTCGAGGTAAAGAACTAAACCAATCAGGTCGCACACTGCTTCTTAACTTTGCTCTTTCGCTCCGAACGAAGCTTCAAAGTTATCAATAATCCGATTGTCTTCAACACACAATAGACGCAAAATTTTACGGCTTGGTTTTTAGTACATTCATGTAACGAAGTGCCATCCGCATGGTGCGAATGCCGGCGGGTTATTTCGATACGGTCTGTGCGAAAAAATTGACGCCTTAGTACATGGCGCCCATAAAGTATATATTTTTCCACTTAAAGTTGAACTTTTACTAGTTGTATTTAAAAAAGGCAGCAGAAATAGAAGTTATATCTATCGTGCCCGAAAAAATAGTTAAAAAAACACAACTCTGTAACTGTGACTTGTATAAAGTACTTAAATGTTGATGATTTTATGTAGTTTATCACATATGAGGAGGAGGGGAAAAATCAATGATATTAGGTAAATATAAGAGCCTCTATTTAGGAACTGTGTCCTGTATTGCCCTATATTAGGGTAGATAAGCCACTTTTTTTACACTAAATATGCTATATATCCCTTCCCCATCCTTCCCACCATAAGTCCCAAATGTAACAACAAATGTTACAACAACATATAAAAATATCAATTAGTAGATAGTCTGAAATTAACAGAGTGCAGTTAAAATAAACATGAAACCCCTTAGGTATAATTTGCGTGGGTTGACATTTATGTGTAAATGTAATAAGGGCCAAACAATATATTGATATTTAACTCTGTGTGTTGTATCACCCAATGCAATATTAGTGAATTGAGAAGAAAACACATAATACATTAATAAAAATGACATATGTACCACCATTCACCCTTGAGGGAATTAAATCTCCTCAGTTCTGCAATAAAACTCATTGGAGCCGATTTATCAAATGGGGCAGACATGATTCGCTGTAGCAAATCATGTCTGCCCAACATCGCTAAATGCCGACAGCATACACTGTCCACACTTAAAGGGCCATGATACCCACATTTTTTCTTTCATGATTTAGAAAGAGAATGCAATTCTAAACATCTTTCTAATTTACTTCTATTATCTAATTTGTTTTATTCTCTTGATATTCTTTGCTGAAAAGCATATCTGGATATGCTCAGTAGCTGCTGATTGGTTGCTGCACATAGAAGTCTCATGTGATTGGCTCACCCATGTGCATTGCCTTTTCTTCAAATAAGGATATCTCAAAAATGAAGCAAAATAAATAATAGAAGTAAATTGTAATGTTGTTTAAATTTGTATGTTCTATCTGAATCATGAAAGAAAGATTTTGGGTTTAGTGGCCCTTTAACATTGCACAAGCATTTCTTGTGAAATGCTTGTGCAATTATGCCCCCCCACACATTCACGACCAATAGTCCTCTAGCAGGGGGTGTCAATCATTCCAATGGTATATGATCTGGATGATTGCAGTCTACCACCTAAAAGGTATGACCACTGCTTTATAACTTATGTTTCCGGCGAGTCGGAAACATTGTGGGTAGAAAACGGCATCTACTTCTTAATAAATTTACCCTATTATGTGCATGTAGTGAATGTAAATAATTTGCATATGGTTTGATACTTGCGCTGGGGTGCCCTTAGTGCTAAATGGGTATAGTCTATGGCTTCTGGGACCCTGGGTATAATACACCATGCAAAAAAGTATTCTCATTGAAGATTGGTTTAAATATATGTGTAAATGTAGTAAGGGCCAAACAATATATCAGGAGGTGTCAATAATACCGATCATATATGATCTGGATGATTGCAGTCCACCACCTAAAAGGTGGCGCATGAGTTAAGAAGCAGCGGTCTTATGATCTCTGCTTCTTAACTTATGTTTCTGGGGAGCCAGAAATAATGCGGGTAGAAAGCAGCACCCACTGCTTAATAAATCTACCCCATTATGTGCATGTAGTGAATGTAAATAATTTGCATATGATTTGGTGCTTGTCTTCTCATTTATCAGGAAATATGGAAATGAAATAAAGCTTTAGCATTGGGCCCTTAATATTGGCAAGAGGCAATTCAGTCATTTTAAAGGTGAATCACTTAATTAACAAGCCCCTCAGATAGCTAAAAAACTAAAAAATGCAAACACGGCAGAACTGGATACTGGCCAACAACGTTTTTGACCCATAGAGTGGCCTGATAGCCAGAGATATTGGTTCAAATTTGTTTCTGAACTGGTCATATACAGCAAAGAGACTTGGATGTGTCAACCTATATCTTTCAAGTTTCCACTATTAGACCCAGAAACAGAACACTTAGATACAATATTTGAGGTTTATAGGAACTTATGGCTGCCTATTTGAAGCAATTCTTCTAATTTTTCCAACAGCACTAACCTGATCAGCCAATCTCATAAGTTTTTCCCCCTCAGCATGTAATCTGAGACATTATGTGAGGCTCCACCACTCTTACAGCTCAATTGTTACCAAACTAATCCACTGACAAAGGATATGCCCCTCTTCATCTCTTGAAAATTATCACACTATTACTGGCATGATACCTCTCACTACTACATTCAACCTGGACTTGCCTCTCTTACAAGCTGTGGCTTTCTCATTCACCAGAATTAAACCAAATGATCCAGAATACCTTGATCTGTCTTGAAACAAACTTAGAGTTATCCCTGTATTTGGTGTTTAATGAAAACATATGTTTCTAATACTCTTACTATACCAAATGTGTTCTAATTTAAAAACACATCTGGTATAGTGTGACTGTAACAGACATGTATCTTTGTTTACACAGTACAGAACGTGTTTACTTCTAATATTGTGATCACACAGTAATAAATGTATTTATTTTGTACGTTTGTTACAGCGTGGTCCCTATATTGGAACTAAAAAACGTACAGTACAGTGTAAACGTATAGTGGCAATACAAATACAATGTTAAAAAGCCACTGATTCCAAAAAACACATTTTAGAAAAAATGGTAAAAAAAGAACTAGAATAAGCTAGTTTTCTACGTAATATTAATATCCTGCACATTAAATCAAGCTGTAATTTAAAAACACATTTAGTTAAATAATAAAATTACTTTAAATACATAATATAATATTTTACAGTACAATACGTACATTTAACAAACTATTTACACATGTACAATGTACCCACAATCCTCCTGCTCCTTCTAATTGAGTTTATTAAGATATTTTTTATTTTTTTATTAACAATGGTGATTGAATACTTAGGGAATATATAGGCATTTCACTGATGTTCCATGGGAGTAACCTATATTTCAATGGGGAAACATCACTGGGAGTGTACAGTTAAAGGGGCATTAAACCCAAATTTTTTCTTTCATAATTCAGACAGATAATACGATTTTAAACAACATTCCAATTTACTTCTATTATCTAATTTGCTTCATTCTTTAGATATCCTTTTTTAAAGAAATAGTAATGCACACGGGCGAGCCAATCACAGGAGGCATCTATGTGCAGCCACCAATCAGAAGCTACTGAGCCTATCTAGATATGCTTTTCAGGAAAGAATATCAAGAGAATGAAGCAAATTATATAATAGAAGTAAATTAGAAAGTTGTTTAAAATGGTATTCTCTATCTGAATCATGAAAGAAAAAAAATTGGGTTTAATGTCCCTTTAAACTTAGTTTACATATGTATTATTTGAACTTATGCTAAAAATAAACCATTGTTACTTTTAGTAAATGCACACTCTATGTTGTGCAAACATTCTTTGAATTCATGGCCCCTCCACACTGCCAATATCCGAGTTCACTGGCGATGTGCGTGGATTGCTGAAGAAGCCGCAATCCCTATTGTTTCCTATCACCGCTATTGTTTCCTAACACATCACCACTCATCTGGAGAGAGTAAGCCCACTTTTTTTTTATATAAAATATCGTCAGGCACATTGATTGTAAGATTGGTGAGACAAAAATGGACATTTAGATTATTTTATTTTTGGGTCTATATCTAAATATAATGTAATGCCAAATCTTTAACAATAAAGCAAATTATGAGAAACTATTTCTCAGAAAAAGCATAAGAAAGAATAATATTTTACTAAACACTAAATAAACATTTTTGTTATTTTGTGTTTTAAGGATCATTTAATATCTTGAGGTTTATTTCTATTGGGAAAGTGTTTAGGTTTTAGGGATGAAATCATTAAGTGAGTGTTTTGGATAAGGAAATCATATAGGATGTTTCCTTGAGTGCTAGGCCTGTTGTGATTGGTAACATATAAGTTATTGTGTCAATAGATACTGTCTGAACACATGATAATCTCACTGTTTAATTTTATTATATTGAACTTTCACCAGAGATGACAGATCTAATGTTTACATCTGAACACTTTGTGATAGGGGAGTGTGTACCAAGATTTACCATGATGGTGAACTAAATGTCTAGTAATATTTGGTGATAAATAACATTGGAGATCAGCTAAAGCCTGGTGCATGTATTGAGAAACTTACTTGGATATCTATATGTCATAGGAAATGTTAGCAAAAGGCTATTGTTTATTACTGTGTACATGCGCTGTACTGTATATGTATGATACGAATGCAAGAAAGTTTCCTTTGAAGAATAAGTAAACCAAATTGGTTGAAAAGTATGTCAATCAAATACGCTTTAAACCTAGTGGTAATTATAGTAAAGAAGGGCGTCTATGTAATTGCTTAAAAGGCGAGTAGATGTCACTTGAACGTTCTCACCTGATGAAGTGGTGTGTCCCTGAAACGCATTGTGGATTTAGCGAATAAACAGTCAGAACAGGCAAGTGCTGCTACTTGATCCTTTTAAGCATTTTACGATTAGTTATTTTTTACCAATATCGATCTTTTATGCTATTTGATTTTATACAAATTCATTTTAATTTATTTGACTCATGTCAGTATTTAGTGTGTTTGCTTACATGCAAATAGTGTTTTTGTTTTTTTTGAGATTCCTCACTGACATTTTGTCTTTTTATTTTGAAAATAAAATATTTTAATGTATTTGTATTATTTTTCTGATTTTCTTTGAACAAAAGCACTGTTTTCAGTTTTTTTCAGTTTCCTGTCAATTTGGTTTTTCTAACAGATGCTGTTTTCTTCACTTTTTTATTTTTCACTGATTTATTTACTATTTTTTAAGCTGTGTATTTTTTCACATTGTATTATATATTGACATGCTCTCTACTCATTACCATCACATATAAGGTATTGTGTCTGATCCTAATTAGGATTAATACATCAGTGAGGCGTTTTGTCATGGTTATCATTTGTTAAAGTTATGGGGCCAGGTCAGAGGTAGTTTTTTTTGCATTGAAGCTAGATAGTCAATTGTATTTATAGTAGTAGGGGATTATAAATTCAGAGTATCATTTATTTTTGATTAGTCACATTAAAGTTTTATGTTGTTTTGTGACAGATGCAATTGGCTTAGCAACAAGCCACATGAAACACTGACAAGTATTGGACACTGTTGCTCTTATGCCACTGCATTGTCTATTTTGATCACAGTTAATCTGCTAATTGTTGCAAAATTAAGGTTGATTCAATCATAATCAAACAAAAGTATTAAACATAAAATTGCCTACATCACTAATAATATTATGAAAGAAATTTTCATATATATATATACACCCTGTTCCAAATTATTATGCCAATGATATCTTTCTCATTTACCTAAATGATTAATGTAAACAACAGTCAGCATAATTCTCATGTTATCAACTATTAAGAGTACAATTCAAATTTTATTGAACAAACCTCCTAATGAAAACTGTATTTTTTTTTTCAAAATAAAAAACTTACAATGCACTGTTCCTTATTATTACGTACAGTAAGTTTCAAAACACTTTATAGGTTGTAAAGAACTGAAATTGTCATTTGTTGTGTTTGCAGCATATTTACTGAAATCAAAAGCTATTTCAATCAAACTTTGAACAACATTTTAACTTTTTAAACATTTTAACAGGTCATGTTACATTTTAACATAGGACCCCTTATTTGATAGCAGCTTCACAAGTCTTGCATCCATTGAATTTGTGAGTTTTTGGACAGTTTCTGCTTGAATTTGTTTGCAAGATGTCAGAATAGCCTCCAAGACCTGCTGTTTGGATGTAAACTGCCTCCCACCCTCATAGATCTTTTGCTTGAGGATGCTCCAAAGGTTCTCAATAGGATTGAGGTCAGGGGAGGATGGAGGCCACACCATGACTTTCTCTCCTTTTATCCCCATATCAGCCATTGATGCAGAGGTATTCTTTGCAGCATGAGATGGTGCATTGTCATGCATGAATATGATTTTATTACGGAAAGCATAGTTCTTCCTTCTGTATCAGGGAAGGAAGTGGTCAGTCAGAAACTCCACATACTTTGTAGAGGTCATCTTTACACTTTTGAGGACCCTAAAGGGGCCGATCAGCTCTCTTCCCATGATTCTGGCCCAAAACATGACTCCCCTACCGCCTTGCTGACATCGCAGCCTTGTTGGAACAGAGTGGCCGTCCAACCATCCACTACTCCATCCATCTGGACCATCCAGGGTTGCATGGCACTCATCAGTGAACAGGACTGTTTGAAAATTAGTCTTCATATATTTTTCTGCCCAATGCAGCCATTTCTGCTTGTGAGCATTGGTTAGTGGTGGCCGAATGGAAGATTTATGCACAGTTGCAAGACTCTGGAGGACTCTACACCTTGATGTCCGTGGGACTCCAGAGGCACCAGCAGCTTCAAATATCTGTTTGCTGCTATGTAATGTTTTTTTTTTTTTTATATTTATTGAAGAAAGATTACATACAATAAATGTTAAACAAACACCAAAAGTTATCTAGTTTCATCTTGTACAAAGGGTAATTGGTGTCCTAATACACAGGTTAAAGTTTCTTTCTAGTCTTTTGTGTGTATTTCTTTTCAACACAAACTTATACAAACAATTAACCTTATAAAAAAAAAACATAAACAACTTTGTTCACTTTACAAAGTACTTATTGAAGCTACGACCCAGCTGAAAGAAGTCCATTTCTCTTCATGGGGTACAAAGTTCTATATCTCATTTCCCATACCTAAACCGGATCTCCTCTGCGGAGTAGATTATTATATGTGTAGCACCACTATAGGGTGGGGAGACATAAGCAGATTCCATACAGGACATTTCTCAGGCAATTAGAATTCATGATGCAATACGAGAAGGGGGGAAAGTCGAGAAGAAGAGAGAAATGAAAAGAAGAGTGAAGAACGGAGAAGAGAAGTAAAAAGAATAGTAAAAGTAAGGAAAAGAGCAGGAGCTAAGGAGGGGGGAGAGGGTGCCCCCGGAGGGGGGGGGGAGACCGGTCCAAGCTGGTTCCCATAGGGTCAAATATAAGTGGTATGTTATGAACTATATGTGTATTCATCCCATAAAAATTTGATCTCCGGAAATGCTATGCGGGAATTATTTTTAAGATGGCCGTATTCCTCTAGGTCTAGGAGTTCATCAACTCTGTCAATCCACATATCTTTTGAGGGGGTTAGGGGGCTCTTCCAGTGTCTGGCTATTAATGATTTCACGGCATTAAGGCAGATCTGTATAAGGAGGGATCTCAATCTACATTTAACTTTGGGGAGGTCATTTAATAATGCTATTCTTGGGGTTAGTGAAAAGTTCTGTGTGAGGATTTTCTTAAGGAAAGATTCTATTGATTGCCATAAAGGTGTTATCTTAGGGCATTGCCACCATATGTGAATTAAAGATCCGTGTCCTCCACAGCCTCTCCAACACATCCTAGATGCCTCAGGGTATATTGAATGTAGGCGAGTGGGAGTCAAATACCATCTTGTAAGGACTTTAAAATTTAGTTCTAAGATTTGTGGCGAGGTAGAGGATTTACGTGTTTTATGAAAAATATTTCTCCACTCTGTTTTGTCCAAGTCTAGGTGTAAGTCTTGTTGCCATTTGATTGTGTAAGTAGGGAGTGATGCATTGTCATGGGTTTGTAGTTGCTTATGGGACAACGACAAAGGGTGGCAGATTGTTTTATTCTGTAAGCATAGCGATTCAAATGGTGTGGGTGATCTCAGGAGGTCTGATTTATGTGGGGAAGATGCTATATAGTGTGAAAGTTGTGCATGTTTTAGCCAGTTCCCAGGGCGTCCCCCACACAATTCAATAAATTTTTCTGTGCTTATTAATTTCCCATTTTCTACAAACTTGGCCAGAGGCCATGTATAATCCCATTCCTGAGTTCTGCGAAATTTGTTGTCTAGTCCCCCCACCAATTCTGCATTCTGAGGAATTGGAAAGAGAGGTGAACGAAGATGAGTAATGTAGTTTTTAGTAGATCTGATCAAGTCCCAAGTATGAAAAAGATGTCTATGTATAGCTAGTGTCTTGCATTGCATTGGTCTGAGTTCTCCAGGTACCCAGCAAACCGCCCCCACTTTTGGGATCTGTAGTAAATGTGAGTCTATGGACACCCAAGCCTTATTGTCCGTAGAGCCATGCCAGTCCAGAACTCTCTGTAAAGTGACTGCCATGTAATACTCCCGAAATATTTGGCAGGCCTAGCCCTCCCATGTCAGTGGTCCTATATAATGTAGTTCTATTTATCCGAGGTTTCAGTGTGCCCCACACAAAGGCATTGATTATAGATTGTAGTTGAGATATGTAACTGTTGGGAAGAGAAATGGGAATAGTTTGTAAGATATAAAGAATCCTGGGCAAAGTGGTCATTTTTATGGATTGAATCCTCCCCCACCAAGATAAAGGTCTGTCCGACCAAGTTGAGAGGTCTTTTTGTATATTTTGTAGTAAGGGTCTATAGTTTTTCTCAAATAATGTGGTATAATTGGGGGAAAGGACAATACCTAAGTATTTAACTGATACAGGTTGTAATTTGAGGGAGCAAGTTTGTGCTAGTTGTTGAAAGTCAATGGGATCCATAGAGATGTTCAGAATTTCCGATTTTTGAAGATTTATAGAAAAATTAGAGAAATTACCAAATTTTTGGAGGGTTTCTAGAAGGGCAGGTATTGTAGTACTCGGTGAGGTCAATGAAAACAGCAAGTCATCTGCATATAGGGCAATTTTAAAATCATGAGGGCCAATTGGGATTCCTAAGATACTTTGGTTCATTCTGACATAGGATGCTAGGACCTCCATAGACAGTATAAAAAGTAATGGGGACAATGGGCAACCCTGTCGGGTACCATTGGTAATTTGAAAGGGATCAGAGAGGGCACCATTGACTCTCACTCTAGCTGACGGGGAGGAGTATAAACTAAAAATTCTATTTATCATTTTCTCTCCAAAACCGAAAGATTTTAATGTGACCCTGAGAAAGCTCCAGTTTATACGGTCGAAAGCCTTCTCAGCGTCGACTGTGATAAAGACTGATTTAATTTTATTATGTTGGGCATGAGAGGCCAGAAGAATCGCTCTTATGGTGTTGTCCCGTGCCTCACGTGACGGGACAAAACCAACCTGGGCCGTATGCATCAGATCTTGAATTATAGAATTTATTCTTTTAGATAGAATTTTGCCCAGGATCTTCAGATCAGAATTTAATAATGAGATTGGTCTGTAATTACTGGTGTCTTCAGGATTTCTGTCTGGTTTTGAGATAACTGCTATGTGGGCCTCCTGCATCGTGTGTGAGAGCAATCTATTATCGTCTATTGAGTTAAACAATTTTAATAGATGTGGGGCTAGTATATTTTTAAATTGTTTATAGTAGGCATTTGTAAGGCCATCAGGGCCAGGGCTTTTTCTCATGGGAAGGTCTTTGATGGTGTTGAGGATTTCCAACAGTGTAATTGGTTCCTCCATTTTCTCTGTTTGGGCTGTCGTAAGTGTGTTTAATTGTGCTCCTTCAATGTATTCGCTCATTTGTGTAGTGTGGGATGAGGAGGAGTCTTCTCCAAGGTTATACAGTTGATGATAGTATTTACTAAATTGGTCTGCTATCTGCTTGCTGTCGTGTGTTACAGTCCCATCAGCCTTTTTTATACTATATATGTGTGATTTAGTGGTTTTTGCTCTCAGGGCTCTTGCTAGGAACGCGCCAGCTCGGTTGCCCTCATGGAAATATACCTTTCTCAGGTAGAGAGCTCGTCTCTGAGCTTCTCTAGTCAATAAGTGATTTAGTTCTTTCCTAACCTTAGTCAGTTCTATTTGGATCTTAGAGTCCTTAGGGGTCTGTTTGTGTTGTAATTCTAGGGAGTTCAACTTGTCCGTGTTATGAGTTATAGCTTGATTAAATTGTTTTCGCAGCCTAGACTTCTGTTTAATGTATTCTCCCCTGACTATGGCTTTATGTGCGTCCCATAAGGTACGTGATGAGATTTCAGGCAGTGAGTTATGTTGAAAATATTCTTGTATGGTCTGGAACATTTTAATATTAGTGGGTGTGTGATGTAGTAGGGACTCGTCTAATCTCCATATAAAAGGGCATGGCGGGCCTTCCGACCATTCCATAGAGAGCACTATAAGAGAGTGGTCCGACCAAGCCATCGGGCTTATGTCAGAGTCCCTAACTTGTCCTAGACTAAGTTGGTCAACTAATAGATAGTCAATGCGGGTGTACTGAGACCATGGGTTAGAGAAGAATGAATAGTTACGCTGAAGAGGGTGTTGTATCCTCCAAATGTCAACTACGCCTGATTTTTTGAGAAAGTCAAAAACTATATTTGGGGGCCTTGATGTGGGGTTAGGTTTAGTGGAGGTAGAGTCTAATTTGGGGTCGAGGATAACGATAAAATCACACCCTATGATTAGAGATCCCTTCCTATGTTCTGCAATTAGGGCTGTGAGTTTCTTAAAGAAGGGTACTCTCTTAGAGTTAGGAGCATAAACGTTCACCAACGTGATTGGGCGCTGGAACAGGAGTCCTACTAGGATTAGGATTCTGCCCTCTTTATCTGAGACTTTATGTAATAATTGAAATTCTATGTTCTTATGAAATAATGTCCCAACCCCATTCTTTTTCTTATGTGTTGATCCAAAAAACCCAGTGGGATAAAACTTAGAGAGGAATTTGTGTTCAGCAGTATTTAAAAAGTGTGTCTCCTGGATAAATATAATGGAATTGTTATATTTTTCAAACTCTCTCAGAGCAATTGATCACTTTATAGGGGAATTGAGCCCATTCGCATTTTGCGAAAGGAAGTTCACTGTTCTATGTGTCATTCTTAAAATGTGTGTGTTGTCGTCTAATATCTATGGGTTTCTTACCTGAATCTTCCAAAAGGGTGGATTCTGTCGGTCTCCCCCCCCAGAGGGAATGAGAAGTGATATACAGAGGAAAAAGAAAAGCTGGGATGAAGCATCATATTGCCTGTGTGAACAAATAAACATTAGAACAATAAAACTGACAAACCAAACAAGTGCATAAAATGTGTGCAGTAAAACATTAACTAAACAAAAAGTAAGGCTATATCTTCCAATATAGCAAATAGATTTGGGATTAGGATTGAAAGTAAGGTTATAGGGGGTGAACATCAAGAGATGTTACTACTCCCAGGGTAAAGGAAGCAATATGAAGAGGAGACAAGGGACAAGAGGTGTACATTCAAAAGACAAAAAAAACAAAAACACTATTTGAAGCGGTAACTGGGACAGCACATAGTTCCTAATGTCTAGGAGGAGACAAGAAAACACTGTCTATGTTTATTTCATGGAGGTCTTTCTTTGGTTCCTGAGGGGGTTCCGTCTGAGGGTGGGAAGCCTTTTCTTTTCCTGGAAACAGTGGTCCACTCAGGTCTTTGAGGCTTAGGTTTGTGGGCATCTTTTGGGTTCTTGTTTTCAGATATGGATGGTAAAGAGGGCGTTGGGATGCCCAAGTCAGAGCAAAAAGTCTCAATATCTTCTGGGTCTCGATAGGTGTAGATCTTATTTTCTTTAATCACTTTTAAGGAGAAGGGAAAGCCCCAACGGTAGGGTATACCCAGATCTTTGAGGTGTAGTGTTAAGTATCTGGCTTCTTTTCTTTTGAAAAGAGTTGTAGGACTAAGGTCCGCGTATATTTGAATGTCTTTTCCTTGAAAACTTATTGGAGACTGCTTCCTGGATGCTGTTAGAATATCTTCTTTGTCAGAGTATTTATGAAACTTTATTATGATGTCTCGTGGAGGTTCTTTCACTGATGGTTGTGGTCTGAGTGCTCTGTGAGCTCTATCTAGAACCAGAGGGGAAGCAGCGTTGTTTATAAGTAAATGTTCAAAAAGTTGCTGAAGATATGAATTTATTTGTGGAGGTGTAATATCTTCGGGTACCCCTCTTATTCTTAGATTCTGTCTTCTGTTACGATTATCTAAATCTTCTATTTGAGATTGTAATAAAAGAATGGTGGCGTTTTGTTGCTCCACTTCGCACGCCATATTGTTAGTGTCCGAGGTTAATTCCTCAGTTTGTTCTTCAATTTGCAATATTCTCTGACCCAGATCTGTTATCTCTCTTTTCACTTCTGTGAGGCTGTCTTTAATCATCTGGCTCACTTGAACCATGAAAACTTTAAAGTCTTCTTTGGAGGGTAACAGCAACAGATCAGCTTTTGTGAGAGGGTGATCTGTGTCTTGACGTGGCAATGCTGAACCGCTGTCTTTTGAGTCGTTAGATGCTGGGGATTGGGGTGACGGGATGACCGTCTCTGTTGTTTTAAAGTAAGCATCCATCTTTGCCCCAATAGGAATAGATGTTTTCCCAGTCTTGTCTATCCTAGACGTTCTTTTGGTGTTCATGTTGAGTGAAATAGTAAGCCCCTTTTTTCTTTTCTCTGTTTTTATTTTTCCCTTAACTTTTATTTTATGAGACTTTGAGGGTTTATTAATCCGGTCAGTAAGTCCCCCTGACACGAGTAGATTGTTATGTTAAATAGTGTCAGAACTCACTCATGTGGTAGTAAGGCATGTAAACTGCATATGCTGAAAATGTTGGAACGTTGTCTGATATGTAGCAGTAACCGTTATTAGTTATGGCAAGTATATTAAATGCGACATGCAGCCAGATATAAATAGATATCCTGTGAGTAGCGATCTATGAAAAAAGTCAACAGTCTATATGTTTCTCAGAAAGATCCATTCTGTGTAAAAATGACCCACTTGTGCAGAAGGTTTAACCTTATTGTCCTTTGTATGTCACACCGTGTAACCTGGAGTATTAAGCTTGAGGGAATACTGCGCCTCGCCTCCCACGTGGAGTTATGGTAGGTGTAATGGAGATTGTGACATAAGAAAAGGCTCAGCGCAGCATCGCCCTATGAATTTAAGGTCTCCTCATTAGGCGTGTAATTACGGTGTTAGCGGTCAGCTTAGTGGGTGTAAGCACTACTCACTGCAAGTAAAAAGGATCCTTATGTCTTCGCCCCGATCAGCTTCTAAGCGAGGTGTGCGCATTTTCTTTGTAGGCCGCAATGTCGTCTGTAGCTTGCAACAGCACCGTGCTTAAATGTGAGCCAAGGTTGGTCGGGCGGTTTCAGATTGTGTCTGCGTCTCAGCGGAGCATGTCCTATAAAAATTAAAAGACTCTTGTCCCTTAAACAGAGCTGTACCCTAAGGCTAGTATCAGAGCACTATGTAGTTGCGGCCATTCTCACTCCCGGCCGGCTCCGCCCCCCCTATGTAATGGTTTTTTAGCAGCTGCTCCCTTGATCCGATGAAAACAGTATTTTTTTTTTCAAAATAAAAAACTTACAATGCACTGTTCCAAATTATTACATACAGTAAGTTTCAAAACACTTTATAGGTTGTAAAGAACTGAAAATTGTCATTTTTTAGCAGCTGCACCTCTCTGCCACTCCCTTCACTGGCTTCCTCTTGCCTCTAGGATTAAACATAAAATCCTCACCCTGACATATAAAGCTCTCAACTGCACTGCTCCCCCCTACATCTCAGAACTTGTCTCTAGATACTCTCCCTCCCATCCCCTTCGATCAGCTCAGGATCTCCTCCTCTCTTGTTACTTCCTCACATTCACATTTACAGGACTTCTCCAGACTGGCCCCCATCTTGTGGAATTCCCTGCCTCGCTCCATAAGACTCACCCCTAGTTTTAACAGCTTCAAGCACTCCCTAAAAACTTTACTATTCAGGGATGCATACAACCAACACTAACCTTTCCTAACGCCATTGCGTTCCTCTTGAACCCCTTAGATTGTAAGCCTATGGGCCCAGCTGTTTACAGATCGCTTCATAAGAGCCGACCACAACAGTAAAACTCTCGGCAGGGCCCTCTACCCACTTGACCCCTACAAAAGCTATCCTGTACACCGACAATGTTTACAGCGCTGCGGAATCTGTTGGCGCTCTACAAATACCTGATAATAATAATAATAAATGGATCTGGCAGAAATCTTCCTCTATGTGCCTTTATCTGCACAAACCCGTCTGTGCAAATCTCTTAATAGTGCGGTGATCACGCTTAAGTTTTCGTGAAATATCTAATGTTTTCATACCTTGTCCAAGGCATTGAACTATTTCACTCTTTTCGGCAGCAGAGAGATCCTTTTTCTTCCCCATATTGCTTGAAAATGGTGCTCTGCTTAATAATGTGGAACACCCTCCTTTAGTAGTTTTTCCTTTAACTGGGCTCACCTGGCAATCTAATTATTACAGGTGTCTGGGATTGTTTTCAGTGATCAAAAGAGCTCTGAGACACAATGCCATCCATGAGTTCAATTGAAATTTTTTTTTTTTAATCTTTGTGACACTGAAATAGAATTTGCATAATAATTTGGAACAGGGTGTATGGTGTGTGTGCACATATATATATATATATATATATATATATATATATATATATATAATGTTTAATAGCGAAGAAATGCCTAACTTGCACTACCCTCACTCCCCTTGGGAGCTTTGCGTGGCCTCATCATCAATGACAGAACTGATGACAACATACATGACATCATCACTGTCCTCAACGGTGACATCACCTATGATACATACAGTAAATAGCATAATCTGCACCATCTAAGATCACTCTCCCTTACATAAGCCCCTGGTCACCTTCTCATTCCACTTCCCTTACACACAACAGGTTTCTTTTTTCTCTCAATCCTTCTAACTCATCTTCCAAGTAACTTTTGCCTCTCATCCTGCTCACCCTCTCAGTACAACTAACCCTCACACACAAGCTTCTGTTCATCCCTTTAGCCTCCTTAAACATAGCCTCCTCCACAATAGGGATGGGCGAATGTGTAAATTTCCGAATTCGAATGTTAGAACGAATGTTATTACCGAAATTCAAATTATAAATCCGAATGTTGATAAGAACGAATATTCTTAAAAATTCTATAATCGAATGCTATTTACAGTTTTCGAATGTCACTTTCGAATTTGAATGTTTATAATTATATTGAATGTCCACCTTCGAAATTAACATTCTATTTAACAAATACTATTCAGAATTTCAATAGTTCATGTGGTAGGGAGGGAATCTAGTAAATTGATACATAATAGATACAAATATATCATTTTGAATGTTTCTATATATAATATTGCATAATTCAAATATTACATTTAAAGAAAGCATTAGAAATACTATTACAAACATATAAATTCAAATTTTTCAAATTCGAATATTGCATAATTTGAATATTACATTTAAAGAAAGCATTAGAAATACTATTACAAATATAAATTCAAATTTTTCTAAACAAATTTTTTTGAATGTAATTGTAAAATTTGAAACCGGACATTCAAAAATCAAATGTTAGAATGTTATGTAAACATTCGAAATTCGATTCGAACAAACGAATGTGTTAAAATTCGTTTCATTTTTTGAATGTTGTGAAACATTCGCCCATCCCTACTCCACAACCTCTCTTCCCTCCTCCCTGATATACGCTATCTTCCTCAACCTCTCACACAGCTTCCTCTTCACCCCTTCTCTTGGTAGCTGATAATTTTTATATTTCAATACAGAAACAAATAGACAAATTTAATGTTCAATTATTGCCAATTTGCAATTGTGAAAAAAACATTAATCAGAAGGCTATAGTGAATATTCAAACCAGATAATTTGGTCTACTATACCTAGAAGACCAAATATTTCCATGTGGCATACAAATTTTGCAGCATTCCCTCCCACTTGTTAAAGCAATACACATTTCACCTTTGATTTGTACCTTAACATGATTTTACTTAGCAGGGTGTATTCACTCTGGGGCCACATTTTGGGCTAGATTACAAATGGTATGCTATTTTTTTTTGCTCTGAAGTTAACTGTGGTCAAGTTAAAATTTGACCACGGCCAGATATTACAGGTTGGCAGTAAAAAGTTAGCATGCGAGCAAAAGGCTCAAGCGTGCTAACTTCAGGACTTTGGATATTGCAACTGCGCTAACTTCCTCTCCTCAAAGACTTCTATGGGGCATGCTACAAAAAGCTATTAATTTTTACTTGCGCGCTAACCTGACACTGCCCTAGATTAACCGTGCTAAAGCTAAAGGTGTGTTAGGAATACTTAACATTCCTATTTTTTTCTTCTTTACATAGAAGAACATTTTCTTTTTAAATATATATTTCTATAATTATCTACACCAATATATCTATATGAATATATACAGATACAGATATATATCGAGGTATACATTTATATATACAGATGTATATAGAAATATTTAATTTTTTCCTATTTAAAGAACTTAAGAATTTCAAGTATTTCTATTAAAAACACATAAAATCATATAAAAATTGAATTAAAATGGTATTCCAGGTTTCAAGATATTTGACTGGAAAGGGCCCAAAAGTGATATATATATATATATATATATATATATATATATATATATATATATAAATATATACAGTATATATATATATATATATATATATATATATATATATATATATATATATATATATATATATATATATATATGTGTGTGTGTGTGTGTGTGTTTAAATGTGTTTATATGTATATATGTATGTGTGCACATACATGTTTACACATATAAACACATAAAAAATATGCATATATAGACATATACAGTATAGACATTGGAGCCCTTCCCAGTCAACACCTGGCAATATACCATATCCCTTATTACTATTTAAATTATATATTTTTTTTAATTAAAAATTGTAAATATGAGTGTAGTAGTTAATTTAATATGTTTTGTTGTATTTTGTGATTATTTTTTTAACCTTACAGTTTACTTCAGGTCTCAAGTCGTGCTAAATATTTGAGCGCAATTTCATCTTATACTCGAGTGCAACCTATAACTTTCAACTTGAAATACCAGTGTAAATTTAGCATGCTTTGAAAGTATAGTTTGTGCTAGAGTGATGTCGGCCACTCTAACCCTTCTCTGGTAAACATGATTTACCATGGACTTGTAATATCAAGTTGCACGCTAATGTTTGCTCAGTCCAGCAATATTTGCTGTATTGTCTCATCCTTACTTGTCATGAATATTGTGTGCTAGAGAGAAATAACCTATACTTTTTTTTTCTTCCCCCCCAGAAATTTTACACTAAATTACAAAAATCCCCCAAACAAAATTTTTAAAAAAAGGAACTAAATTAAAATAATAAGAGAGTCCGTAATAAAAAGAAAGTTGTTTGAAATATGCAGTGCTGATATTGTTAAATGTAAAGTTGTTACATGTTTTGGTGTATTTTATATGTATATGTGTTTGTTTGTGTGTATGTGTGTGTTTGTGTGTGTGTGTTTGTGTTTATGTGTGTGTTTGTGTATAAGTGTTTGTTTGTGTGTATGTGTGTTTTCACGAGAGAATATTCCAGAATTTCTATTCTGAGTAGTTTGAATCCCTACACAAAACCTTATAACTGTAAACCCACAGACAGAAATATAGAGCTAAGGTGCTAATATAGAACAAAATCCCCTCAATCTGTATTAGATAAGTGGTGTGTCTGATTTTCAAAAGAATCCCCATCTCGGTGAAACGGAATTCTTAGGAGAAAGGTAAATGGGGTTAATTTATTAATGTGCGAGCGGACATTATACAATGTAGCGTATCATGTCCACGCTGTCGGCATTTATCATTGCACCAGCAGTTCTGGAACTGCTGGTGCAATGCTGCCCCCTGCAGATCTGCGGCCAATCGGCCACTAGCAGGGGGTGTCAATCAACCAGATTGTATTCGATTGGGTTGATTTCTGTCCACCGCTTCTGTTTCCGGCAAGCCTGAAGGCTCGCCAGAAACACGGGACATCAAGTGTACGGAGCTTGATAAATTGATCCCAAAATCTTCAATCCCTCTGAGGAGTTTTTCCTTGTGACAGACATAATAAACACGAAGAGAAAGAAAACAGCTGATTGTGTAATACTGTTTTAATCAGAAAGTGAATGAAGCACAAGTTAAAATACCAGAGATATTAACAGTTTTATTAGTTTGTGTGTCATACAAGTCAGCAGGTACAAATCCCAAAATTCAAACTTATACTGAAATCCAAACTTTTAAAATAATATTTAAAAAAAATAATAATAATAAAGAATTAATATTTTTCCTGCTTGTAAGTCACAATCTTCTCTTCCTGTATCTTTGGTTTGGTTTTTGTGTCTAAAATGAAAATAATAGTCTATATTTATTAAAAACAACAGCTATTACCTTTCTGATTACAGTACTGTACTATATTTCTGAGGGTACTATATATACAAAAGTATTTAAAATGATATAAAACTACCTTTAGGTTACAAGTATAAGCTGTTTAATGACACCTAAATATTGCCTAAACGACATGATATTATTGTTTACACTTCGTTCCACCCCCTCGCCAAAGTGTCCCATTTTATAGATTCAAATATTCAAAAGTCCAAACTATTCCAAAATCCAAATCCTTTCCATCCGAAGCAGTTTGGATCAAGGGTTTTGTACCTGTATTTTTAGAACATGTTTAAAGGGACAGGAAACCCCAAAATGTTATTTCATGAAGTGGATAGAACATACAATTTTAAACAACTTTCTAATTTACTTCCATTATCAAATTTGCTTCATTCTCTTGTTATCCTTTGCTGTAGGAACAACATTGCACTACTGGCAGCAAGATAAACACATCTAGTCAGCCAATCACAAGAGACAAATGTGTGCAGGCACCAATTAGCAACAGCTCCCATTAGTGTAGGATATATGTGTAATATTTTCAACAAGGGATACCAAGAGAACAAAACACATTTGAAAATAAAAGTAAATTTAAAAGTGTCTTAAAGGGACAGTCTACACCAGAATTTTTATTGTTTTAAAAGATAGATAATCCCTTTATTACCCATTCCCCAGTTTTGCATAACCAACACAGATATGTACTTTTAACCTCTTTGATTATCTTGTATTTAAGCCTCTGCAAACTGCCCCTTTATTTCAGTTCTTTTGACAGATTTGCAGTTTAGCCATTCAGTGCCTGCTCCCAGATAACACTGTGCTCGTGCATGTGAAGTTATCTATATGAAACACATGAACTAACACCCTCTAGTGGTGAAAACTGTTAAAATGCATTCTGAAAAGAGGTGGCCTTCAAGGAAAATTGTTTAAAATGACACGTCCTATCTGAATCATGAAAGTTTATTTTGGCCTAGACTGTCCCTTTAAAATTACATGCTCTATCTGAATCATGCAAGTTCAATTCGCTTTAAATAAATTTATTTGAGTTTGCCTGTCTCCAATTTCAGTAACACAAGCTACAATTCAAGCCTTGTAAATGTTAAAACAAGTATACATTTTTGATGTTGATTTTTTTTTTCACAATGGTTACTTATTTTTCCTTCCATGAAGATCTGCAAAAAGCTCTATAACATTGCATTAATGTGTTGGTATTCATGAGTTTAAATCAATCCAAGTGTAAGAAATCCAGATGTTCTAGAAATATAAAGGCTATAGCTCAGGCTTCTTAACGAATTGAAACAGACACACTTCTGTTGGATTTTATCGCTGTCGATAAGAAAGTTAAAAATAGCCAAACTGAGAGAAATGTTTTTGCATGACAAAGTGTAAAAGATTGAAATCTAGGACATATATTTTTTTTTCTAGCAGTTTCCTGTATTGTTCTGTATTTTCCAATCAAGATATTTAATACATATCACAAACCATTTTTCTTTTAGAATGACTATTTTTTAGAACTTTTTTTTTTAAATGTTGTTTGAAACAATTCGAAATTATTAAGCCTTTTGTATGATTCCATTAGTGACAGATGAATGGCTTATTAGTTTGCTGATTACTGTATATCTGATTATTAGCACCAATGATTTCTGAGAAATGCTGGAAATATAATTTGAGCATTATTCCAGATAAAACTATTACCAAGCGCATTAACAATGTAAAATGGAGAAAAGGTATATGAGAAGATAACAAGAGTAAAATTTAAAAAAAAATAAATTTTGAAATAACTAAAACATTTATGTTATGATTAACCCTTTGTTTACGTATGATATTGCTTTTTATGTTTTAGGGATATTCCTTTATACATTTCTAATAAAAAAATGTAAACAATATTCCAATATTTTCAATAATTATAACATAATAAGGAAACTCATAACTCCAACACAATTGATCTCAACAAAGAAAAAGTTGAAGGCTATTTTCCTTGTATATCCTGTAAATCCTGCAAACATAGATCAAAACCTTAAAATCAACTAATAACAATCAATATATCAACATCAAAGAAATCATACGATGTTCAGATAAGAATGTCATTTATTGCATACAATGTTTATGTGGTTATCAATACTTTGGCCAAACTAGCCGTATGCTCAGAGACCGCATAAGAGAGCACCTTCATCATATCGAACATAAATCAACTAACACCAATCTATATAAACATTTTACTGAATATCATAATGGCAATATCCACCACATGAAATATTGGGGAGTCAAAAAAGTTTTCCTTAATCCTAGAGGGGGCAATCTAGAAAACCTCCTACTTAGAAAAGAAGCGGAGTATATCTACTCCTTTAAAACTTTATATCCACATGGATTAAATATGGAGTTTGATTTAAACTTTCTGATTTAAACTTTCAGATTTAAACATCCTGTGTCCTAAACTTACAAACAAATTGCGATAAATTTAAAATTTTCATAAATAGATTTCAAGTGAGATATACTATATAATATCAGCATTTATAAATATCTAAAAATGCCATATATAGAGTAGACAACCCTAAACAGTATTTTGCTACAAAATTACAAAATAATTACAAATAAAAGAATCATAGTGCTCATCCTTAAATCCAAGTTATCACATATTTCTTATCCCCTTTTTTCCTATTAACCACTATTAAATTTTGGAGGGTGCACACACAAACAAACACATCATCAGATCAATTATCAGATTTTATTAGTAGTTATATCTGACAAAATGTTTAAACCAAATTATCGTTCAAGTTGAACATACTGCTCAAAAATCTGTGCAGGGATTGGTTAACAAAGAACCTCTCACCAATCAGGACTTACTTACCCCTTTTTAAATATGACCGCGAACACTCTCAGAGGCATCTTGATAAAGGCATCCGCCGAAACGCGTAGATCTGCCCACCTGAGTGTGCACCCTCTTTGACATTGTATGCCCACACTGTGGGATTTGAACTTTCTTTCTTTCAACTGAATCAACTAAATTCAGCGCTTGGAATTTTAAGCGCACAAGAAGCAATACACTACAGGAGACCTCAACGGACAGATAATATGTTCCGGTCTTCAGAATCTATTTGAACTCCAGATTTGTGTATCGGACTACAGACAGAACTACCTACAAACGCTCTAAGCCTCTTAGAGACTCCTGCAAACCCTGAACACCAAACCAGCAAAACAAATAGGGTAAACAGTCTCAGAGACTGTATATTGTTTTAAATGTTTTAAAGTATTAGAGCTCTATACTTATATTCAACATGTTTTAAAGTGTTTTAAAATAAATACATTTATTTTTATAAACATTTTTTATAAGCATAATTATTTTATTTGTGTTACACTGTGACAAACAACACTACGAACTACACCTTTAGCTCCCCTCACCTTGGTTATTTCACAATAATTATAACATTAACAAATTAATCCGATAATGAATTGTGGCCTTAGATTACAAGTAGAGCACTATTGATAGTGGAGGGTGAGCCATCAATTTTGCGGGACCCCGCTAGAATTAGCATGCAATTTGGTATTACAAGTCCATGTGAAAACAGAATTAATATTTAAACTAGAAATACTTGCAATAGCATTGTTATCAATCAGAAGAAAATCTTACTTTTATTGGAAAAGTAAATTTATATACATATACACAGAGAGAGAGAAACAGAAAGAGAGATATGTTTAAAGGGACAGTATGCACTCATTTTTATATAACTGCATGTAATAGACACTACTATAAAGAATAAGATGCACAGATACTGATATAAAAATCCAGTATAAAACTGTTTAAAAACTTACTTAGAAGCTCTCAGTTTAGCTCTGTTGAAAAGGCAGCTGGAAAGCGCACTGCAAGTGGGAAATAAGACCCCCCCCCCTTCTTTTGCATATGAAAAGACCCTTTACACAAACAGGAGCAAGCTGGAGTAGGTAGCTGACGGTATTTTCATAAAACTTTGGGGCTTGGTTAGGAGTCTGAAAATCAGAGCAATGTTATTTAAAAATAAGCAATACTATACATTTAAAAAAAAAAAAACTTTATGGGCTATATAAATAGATCTACAAAACATTTATGCAAAGAAAAAATGAGTGTATAATGTCCCTTTAAATATATATTTCTTTCATGTAAGTGGCAAGAGTCCATGAGCTAGTGACGTATGGGATATAAATTCCTACCAGGAGGGGGCAAAGTTTCCCAAACCTCAAAATGCCTATAAATACACCTCCCACCACACTCATTCCTCAGTTTTTACAAACTTTGCCTCCTGTGGAGGTGGTGAAGTATGATTGTGCTTGATTTCTTCGATGATAGGCTCTTCTAAGCATTTTGAAGCTTAATTCCTCTCAAAGTAAAGAGTTTGTCAGAGGGACGTGAATGGAGTATTGCCTTTTGATTTCATGGTTTTACTCATGTGAAATCTTTTCAAAGGCTCTGTTATCGGTCGTAGGGATTCATTCTCTACCTCCCTTTTTAGATCGATGATATACTCTTATACCATTACCTCTACTGATATTTTTCGGTACTGGTTTGGCTGTCTGCTATATGTGGATGGGTGTCTTCAGGTATGTATGTATAGATTTTTAAGACACTCTCAGCTGTGTTTGGTTCTTTATCTTATATTGTAAAGTTTTAAATATATGTGTTTACTTATATTTGCCATGAGTCAGGTCTATGTATATTTCCCTTTTGCAGTCTAGCAGTTTCACTATGAGAATCATGTTTTAGGAAGTTTATTTAAAGTTTTTTTCTTACCTGGGGTTTCAGTCTTTTTTTTCCAATTTGACTTGTTTTTCCTTAATTTTCGTGGACAAATCTAGGCTCGCATGGACGCAAAATGCTGTTATTTATTGCGTCATTTTTGGTGCAAATTTTTTTTGCTTCAAAGTTGCGCCTACAGTGGCGCAAGTTTTGTAATTTCCTGCGTCTTTGTTGATGCTAGTAATTTTGGTGCGAAGTCGCGCTTGTTATGCTTCTTGCTCTCTTTCTATTATAGAGAGCTATGCTGTTTGCTTTTTTGCCTATTTTTTTAGTATAAGCATTTTTTCCCATTCCTGAATCTGCTATATGAGGAAATTTAATATTTTGTTTAAATGTTAATTTTTTTCCTTTTACATTTTGCAAGATGTCTCAGACTGATCCTGACTCTGATGTTACTGTAGAAAACGTTACTGTAGAAAATGCCCTAAACACATTTCTTCAACAAGCTAAGTGTGTTTTTATTGTCAATCTGATTTTATTCTCTTCAGCTCAATAATGTGGCATTTATTTATCTTATTTCATGCTGATAATGTTTCTATATGTACAAATACATTTACTGTTTTTAATTTTTCAGTTTAATGTACCTGATTAATTCTGCAGATTTCACATGTTATTGCTGCAATCATAAGAAGGCTATGACTGTTTTTGTGTCTTCAAAAGGGAAGCATTACAAACATCAACACAGCACACAGAAAACCTGGCACTCGCCAGCAGATTCACAGACTGTATCACCCTGGGAGGTTCCCAGTTGGTTTGTTTGGAAGTATGGATTGTGTGGGTGCTGGTTTAGGGTCCCAGGAAGGGGGAGACCTTGTCGTGGTACTGGGCTTGATCCTTTAGCACCAAATGTAACTGACTTCCCCCAGTTTTGCTTTTAAACATTACTGTGAATCTGCTGGCGAGTGCCGGGTTTTCTGTGTTGTGCTGATAATGTTTGAAAATTAAATGTGCAGGGCGCTTAAAGCAAAGGGGCTTCAGCAGAGTGTAAAATATTTCATAATAATAAACAAGAATAAGGTGAAAAGTGAAAAATATATAAAGTGAAAATATATAAAGTGAAAAATATATAAATGTATTATATATATAAAATATATAAAATATATATATTAACACGGAAGGTTGTGATCCACCTTGAGGATGTCTTAACTCTATGCTGTACAGTGTATACACATAGTAGATTATAGTGTGTGAATAGCGTATTGATTAACCTCAAACTCCCATGAGGTTTAAAATATACAATGTTTTAATAAACAGAATTGAATACACAATTAATAAAGACTGATGAAAACATATGCTTCCAGATAATACCGGAAATTGGATCTGTCACTGTTTAGGAATAACTCACTAATACCAACGTTAACGAAGCGTAAAGTGTACTACAAGTATAGAACCTAGCGCCTAGATTTAGAGTTGGGCGGTAGCCGTGAAAACCAGCGTTAGAGGCTCCTAACGCTGTTTTTTACCGCCCTCTGGTATTTGGAGTCAGTCAGGAAAGGGTCTAACGCTCACTTTCCAGCCGCGACTTTTCCATACCGCAGATCCTCTTACGTCATTTTGCGTATCCTATCTTTTCAATGGGATATTTCTAACGCTGGTATTTAGAGTCGTGGCTGAAGTGAGCGTTAGAAATCTGACGACAAAACTCCAGCCGCAGAAAAAAGTCAGTAGTTAAGAGCTTTCTGGGCTAACGCCGGTTTATAAAGCTCTTAACTACTGTGCTCTAAAGTACACTAACACCCATAAACTACCTATGTACCCCTAAACCGAGGTCCCCCCCACATCGCCGCCACTCGATTCAATTTTTTTAACCCCTAATCTGCCGACCGCCACCTACGTTATACTTATGTACCCCTAATCTGCTGCCCCTAACACCGCCGACCCCTATATTATATTTATTAACCCCCTAACCTGCCCCCCACAACGTCGCCGCCAGCTACCTACAATAATTAACCCCTAATCTGCCGACCGCAAAGCGCCGCCACCTACGTTATCCTTATGTACCCCTAATCTGCTGCCCCTAACACCACCGACCCCTATATTATATTTATTAACCCCTAATCTGCCCCCCTCAACGTCGCCTCCACCTGCCTACACTTATTAACCCCTAATCTGCCGAGCGGACCACACCGCTACTATAATAAAGTTATTAACCCCTAATCCGCCTCACTCCCGCCTCAATAACCCTATAATAAATAGTATTAACCCCTAATCTGCCCTCCCTAACATCGCCGACACCTAACTTCAATTATTAACCCCTAATCTGCCGACCGAATCTCGCCGCTACTGTAATAAATGGATTAACCCCTAAAGCTAAGTCTAACCCTAACCCTAACACCCCCCTAAGTTAAATATAATTTAAATCTAACGAAATAAATTAACTCTTATTAAATAAATTATACCTATTTAAAGCTAAATACTTACCTGTAAAATAAACCCTAAGATAGCTACAATATAAATTATAATTATATTATAGCTATTTTAGGATTTATATTTATTTTACAGGTAACTTTGTATTTATTTTAACCAGGTACAATAGCTATTAAATAGTTAAGAACTATTTAATAGCTAAAATAGTTAAAATAATTACAAAATTACCTGTAAAATAAATCCTAACCTAAGTTACAATTAAACCTAACACTACACTATCAATAAATAAATTAAATAAAATTCCTACAAATAAATACAATTAAATAAACTAACTAAAGTACAGAAAATAAAAAGAACTGTTACAAAAAATAAAAAAATATTTACAAACATTAGCAAAATATTACAACAATTTTAAACTAATTACACCTACTCTAAGCCCCCTAATAAAATAACAAAGCCCCCCAAAATAAAAAAATGCCCTACCCTATTCTAAATTACAAAAGTTCAAAGCTCTTTTTCCTTACCAGCCCTTAAAAGGGCCCTTTGCGGGGCATGCCCCAAAGAATTCAGCTCTTTTGCCTGTAAAAATAAACATACAATACCCCCCCCAACATTACAACCCACCACCCACATACCCCTAATCTAACCCAAACCCCCCTTGAATAAACCTAACACTAAGCCCCTGATCTTCCTACCTTGTCTTCACCATGCCAGGTATCACCGATCGTTCCAGGCTCCAAAATCTTCATCCAAGCCCAAGCGGGGGCTGGCGATCCATAATCCGGCGGCTGAAGAGGTCCAGAAGAGGCTCCAAAGTCTTCATCCTATCCGGGAAGAAGAGGCGATCCGGACCGGCAACCATCTTGATCCAAGCGGCATCTTCTATCTTCATCCGATGACGACCGGCTCCATCTTGAAGACCTCCACCCATCTTCTTCTTCTGATGACTTCCAGACGAATGACGGTTCCTTTAAGGGACGTCATCCAAGATGGCGTCCCTCGAATTCCGATTGGCTGATAGGATTCTATCAGCCAATCGGAATTAAGGTAGGAAAATTCTGATTGGCTGATGGAATCAGCCAATCAGAATCAAGTTCAATCCGATTGGCTGAGTCAATCAGCCAATCAGATTGAGCTCGCATTCTATTGGCTGTTCCGATCAGCCAATAGAATGCGAGCTCAATCTGATTGGCTGATCGGATCAGCCAATCAGATTGAACTTGATTCTGATTGGCTGATATTTAGGATATTTAGGTTTACTGTAGCAAATATATAAATGCATTCATTTATGCGGATGTTCACAGTAAGTATCTGTGTGCTGTTAATTGCTTTAGTGTCCGTGAATTAACGCACAGTTCTTTGGAGTAATATTTTTCAGTAACTTTGTTTCTTAGTGATAATCCACAATAATATAGATGAACGTTACTCACCCTTTTGTAAATTTATAAATCATAGGGGTACCTTAAGCTCAATGTTCCTCGCAGAGATTCTAGTCCTTAAATATGAACCCTAAAGGCCATTTTCGCTTTATTGGTCCCACTTTGGGGATTTTTAGAAAGCTTCTTGTGGCGTCTGGTTCTCAGGTTGTTGAACTCTGCACTTAGTGCGTGATGCACGCAGGCTTCAAACGGACACCTGATTGAGATTACTTCTCGCTGTATTCTAGATGCACTTCAGGTGTATAACGTTTTGCAAAAAACTTGTCACAAGTTTGGCCAAACTCTCCTTGAAGATGATGTGAATGTTGCAAGAACGGGTCACAGGTAAATGCTGACAGTACTTCAACGTGTTTCACCCTTTAATGGGACTTTTTCAAGATTATTTGTCAGCTGTGATAGCTCACTTTTACATACCTGTGTGCTTTTTCTTATTGGTCAAATTCCATTGTGATTCTATTGGTTACAATGTTTTAAGAAAGTATTTTGGAATAGTCTTTTAAGATGGTATTTCATTATTGCCAGGTTGGTTTCACAACTTAAAGCTGTAATCCTTTTTAATCATATTTATTGTAGGCAATATTCCAGCATATGTGTAAAATAAATTCAGAGAATAGAAATATATAATGCATATAATATACATATAAAACATGAGGAATAAGTATATAAGATATATACACATATATGAAGTATATGTATATATACTTTTCTTTAAAAGGTGGAATATTAAAAGGTGGTATACGCTACCTACTATATGCGCAATATATTCTAGAAAGTTTTTTTATTAGAGAAACATACCAAACTCCCTTCCTCAAATGCAGATATTTATGTACACACGTTAGTCATTAAACTGCATCTTTAGTGCCTATCATAATGGTGAGATATAATAAACAGAACTAATACATATAATAAAGATATTTGGGGGTATCTGTTTAGGGTAAAAAATATATTTAGGAATTTGACAGTTGAAATGTCATTATATATTACAAGAAAAGGGGTGTTGTTGCATTATATCCCCTGTCATATAGATTCAGGAAAAAAATGGGTGTAGACCATAGCTCTCTAGACATGAAATAAGTTACAATTACACATATATTCATCCTGTTCAAAATTATTATGATGATTGTTTAAAAAAACTTCTTCATATTTACGGGATTGTTTTTAGGTGATTTGTATGTTTGCGACATACTGATATTCCTATTAGTTGGCAATGAATTACAAAATGGTTGGGGGTCTGAAACTAAGTCTTTCTCACATATCTAATGGGTCTACACACTGCTCCTCAAGAATGTCTTAAACTAGAAGAAAGGGAGAAATGTCCAATTCTGAGTTCAGTCCATATAATATATAAGTTCTGCCTCTTTTCTGAGCAATTTTTGCTCATAGTTTCCCCCTCTCCAGTCTTGTCTGACTGTACATATACCCCAATATTGTAGGTCTTTTAAATTATTTCCGTGGACTTCTCTGAAATGATTGTAAAGGTGTGAGTCCTTGTTCCCCTTTTTTATACACCAAAGGTGTTCACGGATTCAATCTCGGAGATTTCTAGTCGTTTCTCCTATATATATAAAATTGCAACTACATTTTAGTATATATATATATATATATATATATATATATATATATATATATATATATATATATATATTACTCTTTTCTGTGCACATCTGATTGTCTATTTGATTATAAAATCTTTACCTGTATTGGGGATTACAAATTGTTTAAGTTTGGAACTATATCTGCAGGCTCTGCATGTAAAACATGGAAAATAACCTTTTAAAGAATTGCCTGTGAGATCAACGTCTTTCATTACATTTATTTTCTTTTTGAACTCAAATTCTTGGCTCTTCTTTAAATAATTGTTGGTGTAGGTGTGATGTGGTCTCCAATAACTGGGTCAGATTTTACAAGATGCCAATGCCTGTTGATTATTTTTCTAATCACCTGATGATTATTACTGTATTGTTATGAATGGAACTTTTATTGTATCATTCTTGGTATCTCTAATTTTCTTTTGGCTGATTAGGGCATCTCTATCTACATTATTGGCTGTTTCTTTTGCTTTGATAATGTTACTCTGTTCGTATCCTCTTTCTTGGAATCTTTTTTCTAGGATGGAAACTTGGGTTTCATAATCGCTGTATTTTGTACAGTTTTTCCATACTCTTAAGAATTGTCCAAATGGGATGTTATCGATCCATCTTTTCAGATGGCAACTCTTTCCATGAATGTGTTTGTTTGAATCAACCGGTTTAAAAAATGTTTTTGTTTCATATTTATTCTCCTCTACTGTGATTTCAAGATCTAGGAATGTGATGGTCTCTTTACTATATAGATAGGTAAATGATAATACCTTATTGTTTCTATTCATGTTGTTAAACATTTCTATCAGTTCTAACTTACTTCCTTGCCATACTATCAAAATATCATCTATAAATCTTTTAAATAGAATGAAATTTGTGCCAGGCTCCACCAATGGGATAAAACTATCCTCCCAATATCCCATAAAGAGATTGGCATAGCTTGGCGTGAATCTCATCCCCATAGCTGTACCCTCTACTTGGAGGAAATAATTCACATTAAACAAGAAATAGTTGTGTTCAAGAATGAATAGTATACTTTCTACAATGAATGTTTTTTGTTCCTGTGGTATTTCTGGATCCTTATCAAGATAACTGTTTATGGCTTCAATGCCAAGTTTATGATCTATTGAGGTATAAAGGGAGCTGACATTGCATGATGCTAGAATGACGTTACAATTAATTTTAAGATCATTTAATATTTTTAGTACATGAGTAGAGTCTTTGATATATGAATTAAGAATTTTGACATATTTTTGTAAAAACTTATCTACATATTGTGACAGATTTGAGGTGATTGAATTAATACCAGAAATAATTGGTCTACCAGGTGGGTTATTTAAATCTTTGTGAATCTTCGGTAGAAAATAAAAAATGGGAATTCTTGGAAATTCTTGTAATATGAATGCATATTCATCCCTATTCAGAATATTTGTATCTTTTCCTTTGTTTAATAGTTTCAGCAGTTTGATAGAAAAAAAGATTTGTGGGATCAAGGTCCAGTTTTTTATATGTTCTCCTGTTGCCCAGAAATCTTTTTGCTTCCTGTATATATTGTTCTTTATTCATTATCACGATTTTTATTATGATGGACTCAATATCTCTCTCTCTTTTTTTATTTAGATGATAATTAATTCTCTTGTTAGTATTTTCCTTTCTCAGATCTTTCAAAACTTCTCTCTCGAATGCATCTAAATTACTTCCTTTTTCTTGTGTCGGATAAAATTTGGATCTGGGTTTCAGGTCTGTGTGTTTATATGTCCTAGTGGTATTTCCAGAAGGGGTATAGATGTTTTTCTCTATAGGATGTCTCATAAAATATTGTTTTAGTGTTAACTTCCTGACATTGTTTTACATTGATATGAGTCTCAAATTTATTAAGTCTGGTTGTTGGTGCAAATGTGAGACCTATGTTCAGAACCCTATTCTCTTCCTTACTTAATTTAACACTGCTTATATTAAAAATACCTGTACTTTCATTATCTATTTCTGTCTCTTGTGTTCTTGTTCTAATTCCTCTTCTTCTCTTCCCTCGTATCCTCTTTTTCTTCTGTTGCCCCCTGATCTTTTTGTTTGATCTATTTGGATTAGGTCTCTTGAGGTGCCCTCTTTGAAAGGGCTGTTCCCTAAAAAAGTTTGTTCATCATGAGTTACATATCTTCTTATTGAGTCTAAAGGTGTGAATCTGTTATATGTATTTGCATGCCAATCATTATTACCTCTCTCCCTATGTCTATTGCCCAAATATCCTCTGGATTTGTGTTTATCATTATAGTATTCGCTATTTCTTCTAGAAGTATATATTTCTTATTATGTCTATAGTTCAATTCGTTGTTTCCTTCCAATCTATCATAAGTATATTCTCTATAATTAAATCTGGTGTGTTTATAATTCATCTCTCTATATTTGTTATTGTCATATCCTTCTTGTTCTCTAAGGTTAAGTTTTTTGTATGGTTCTAGTCTCTGTTGCCAGTTATGTCGACCCATATCTTGTCTTGTGTCAATATGTCTATTATTCCTTGTATCATTTCCATAGTACCTATGATTTTGATGATAATTATCTCCTCTATCATCATATTGTCTGTTTAATTTTTGATCATTACCGTGATTCGTCTCTCTTCTATAATGGACCTGGTTCCTAGTTAACGTGGGATAATTTTTCTTTATATCGTTTGTTTTGGGCTCATTGGTGTCCATATCCTCATTTCTGTTTTTCTTATTTTGGACATCTGATTCATCCCTTTCAAATTTATTCCATTTATTCACTAGAATATCCCTCTTAAGGTTATCTAGTCTCATTAGCATTAGTTTTTGTCTCTCTTTATATTCTTGTTCTTCCTTTCTTCCTATGAGTTTATTCCTAAATTCTGTAATTTGAGTATTTAGATCTTGTAGCGTTTCTTTTCTAGATTTTTTTAGAACTTCTATAAGTCCTTCTGATGCTGTATTCAAAATCCCCTCCCATTCCTTTTGTAGTGGAGTACTAAGGTTAAATGTACAGTTTTTCTTAAGTTGTAAGCCTCTTGGGATAAGTGTTTTTTTTGCTATATTTATCAAGAAATACCAGTTCTATTTTTTGTTTGAGTTCTTTGACCATTGCTTTTTCTAAATCAGACAACAACATTTTGACACTCACCATATCATTCGTGATAACATGTGTAGTTGTACTATTAAGATCAACTGTTATTTCTGCACATATTTTATCTCTAAAGGAAAAAAACATCTTCTGATGCCATTTGTTACAAGCTGCAAACAGTAGTATGTGGAAAGATAAAGTGTTAAAGGAAAAAGGTTCAAGTGTTGTGCTATGTCACTCAGTGCCAATCCTTAGCAACTATTCACCAAGTTGCCAGGAAAATACAAAGTGTCAGAAAATTAAATGTGGAGGGCGCTTAAAACAAAGGGGCTTCAGCAGAGTGTAAAATATTTAATAATAATAAAAAAGAATTAGATGAAAAGTGAAAAATATATAACGTGAAAATTTTTAAAGTGAAATATATAAATATATTATACAGTATATATAAAATATATAAAATATATATTAACACGGAAGGTTGTGATCCACCGTGAGGATGTCTTAAGTCTATGCTGTACAGTGTATACACATAGATTATAGTGTATGAATAGCGTATTGATTAATCTCAAACTCCCAGGAGGTTTAAAATATACAATGTTTTAATAAACAGAATTGAATACACAATTAATAAAGACTGATGAAAACATATGGTTCCAGATAATACCGGAATTTGGATCTGTCACTGTTTAGGAATAACTCACTAATACCAACGTTAACTAAGCGTAAAGTGTACTACAAGCATAGAACATAGGATTCCAGATAATATTTGAATTGGGATCTATCACTGCTTAATGTGTTGATAATGTTTGTAATGTTTGTGAACCTGTCACCCAGACTACTCTGGGGTTAACTGCCTGGGTTGCTGGGAACTTTTCAGCTATCTGTTAGTGTTCAGGGCTGTGGAGTTTGCTGTGGCTTAGGATGTGTACTCAGTCCAGTCTGTGAGTGCGGTCCATTCTTGTGTTTTTTATTATTATTATTATTATTATTATTATTCTTTATTTATAAAGTGCCAGCAGATAGGTAACAAAGATAAAAGGACAGTACAATATGAGACACCAGACAAAGTTTAACAAACAAATACAGGGGGAATTGGGAGCCCTGTTCCTGTGGGAACTTACAATCTAAATGGGTAGGAGGGTGAGAAACAGGAGGTAGGGACTGCAAAGGTGGGAATGATGTTTGTGTGAAGTTAGATGAGGGCAGCTATTAGGCAAGTGGAATTAATTTGTTACTGATTTGGTGATAGGCTTCCCTGAACAAGAAGGTCTTTAGGGAGCGTTTAAAGGAGGAGAGGTTGGGGGAAAGTCTGACAGCTTGAGGAAGTGTGTTCCAGAGGGTTGGTGCCACACGAGAGAAGTCCTGTAATCTAGCATGAGAGGAGGTGATGGTAGAAGAGGCAAGGAGTAGATTGTTGTTGGATCTTAGGGGATGGGCTGGAGTATATTTGTTGATGAGTGAGGACAGGTATGGGGGGGCTGAATTGGTAAGGGCTTTGTAGGTCAGAGTGAGAATTTTGAATTTAATTCTGCTGTTAATGGGGAGCCAGTGAAGGGACTCACAAAGGGGTGCGGCGGGTACAGAGGGTTGGTGCCACACGAGAGAAGTCCTGTAATCTAGCATGAGAGGAGGTGATGGTAGAAGAGACAAGGAGTAGATCGTTGTTGGATCTTAGGGGATGGGCTGGAGTATATTTGTTGATGAGTGAGGACAGGTATGGTGGGGCTGCATTGGTAAGGGCTTTGTAGGTCAGAGTGAGAATTTTGAATTTAATTCTGCTGTGAATGGGGAGCCAGTGAAGGGACTCACAAAGGGGTGCGGCGGGTACAGAGCGTCGGGAGAGGTGGATTAGCCTAGCAGAGGCATTTAGGATGGATTGAAGGGGGGAGAGGCGGGAGAGAGGAAGGCCAGTTAGTAGGTTGTTACAGTAATCAAGTCGGGAAATTACTTGGGAATGGATTAGCTGTTTAGTAATTTCAGCATTCAGAAAAGGACGAATTTTGGAGATATTGCGTAGGTGGTTGTGACAGGATGAAGAGAGCGGATTGGATGTGGGGTTTGAAGGACAGAATTGAGTCGAGTGTAACTCCTAGTCAGCGGACTTGGGGTGATGGGCAGATAGTGGTGTCACCGACAGTGATAGTAAAGTTAGAAACTGGAGTAGAATTAGTTGGGGGATTAGAAGAAGTTCAGTCTTGGACATGTTGATTTTTAGGTGGTGAGAGGCCATCCATGAAGAAATGCCAGACATGCAGTTGTTGATGTGGGAAAGGACAGAAGGAGAGAGTGCAGGGGTGGGTAGGTAGATCTGAGTATCATCCGCATAGAGGTGATAGTTGAAGCCATAGCTACTGATAAGTTTAACCAGTAAGGAAGTATAAATAGAGAAGAGTAGAGGGCCTAGAACAGAGCCTTGAGGTACTCCAACAGACAGAGGCAATGGAGAGGATGAGTCGCCAGCAAATGAGACAGAAAAGGACCTATTAGAGAGATAAGAGTGGATCCAGGAGAGGGCAATGTCACAGAGCCCAAGGGACCTGAGAGTCCATAGGAAGAGGGGATGGTCAACAGTGTCAAAGGCAGCAGACAGGTCAAGTAAGATAAGTATAGAATAGTGGCCATTGTTTTTAGCAGAAAGAAGATCGTTAGTAACCTTGGTGAGGGCAGTCTCAGTTGAGTGTTGTGGACGGAAGCCAGATTGCAGGGGTCAAGCAATGAGTTGGAGGATAGGAAGTGTGTTAGGCGATCGAAAACTAGTTTTTCCAGGACTTTAGAAGCTAGGGGAAGTAGTGATATGGGGCGGTAGTTTGCAGGAGAATTGGGGTAGAGGGAGGGTTTTTTGAGGATGGGGATGACCTTTGCATGTTTGAAGGATGATGGAAATGAACCAGTAGTAAGGGATCAGTTGAATATGTGAGTAAGAGCTGGGGTGAGGGTAGAGGACAGAGAAGGTATTAGATGTGAAGGGATAGGGTCAAGGGGGCAGGTAGTGAGGTGTGAGGAAGATATTGGGGAACTCACTTCATTCTCAGTGGTTGGGGGGAAGGTACTGAGAGTGTTGGAGGGGGTGACCGGGGGCGGAGATGAAAGGTTTCAGTCTTGTGGTGGGATGTTACTTCTGATGGTAAGTGTTTTGTTGAAAAAGTAGTCTGCCAAGTCTTGAGGACTAAAGTCAGATGAGGGGGGTGGTGCAGGTGGATAGAGGAGAGTGTTGAAAGTGGAGAAGAGACGTTTGGGGTTTGAGTGAGAAGATATGAGAGAAGAGAAGTAGTTTTGTTGGCTAAGTGAAGGGCAGAGGAGTAAGAATAAAGAATGAACTTATAGTGTAGAAAATCTGGTTCAGAGCGGGATTTCCTCCAGGCACGGGAGCATTTTTGTATATAGCGTGCTTGCTGAGAGTGCCAGGGCTGGAGCTGGCGATGTGGGGTTTTGCGTATTTGTGGAGGAGCAGAGGAGAGAGTATTGTTATAGTGGCTTGTAGCAAGGTTAGGGCAGGATACCGTGGAAGTGTGGGGAAGGCATTTTTTAATAAGGTTAGAAAGTTGGAGAGGATCCACAGTGTGCAGATTTCTACAGGTGTGGAGGCAGGAGGTAGAAATAGGTTTAGCCTGTACATTGAGATTATTGGTGAGCAGATGGTGGTCCGAGATGGAAAATGGGCAACAGGTGACATCAGAAGGGGAGCAGAGGTAGGAAAATACCAGATCAAGAGAGTGTCCGTCACGGTGAGTAGGGAATAGGGTGGATTGTGAGAGACTAAAGGAGTTTGTGAGTGAGAGAAGTTTAGAGGCAGCAGGGGTAGATGGGTTGTTGGGATCGCGTGACCTTGAGTTTGTATTGTGGGGGACTGAGCGAGAGTGTAAGGGTGTGGTGATTGCTGCAGGGCCAGGGTTAGGAGAGATGTCACCAGAAGCAAGCAGTAGTAGCAGTGAGAGTGACAGAAGGTGAGAGTGAGACTTGTAGGAGCGGGTATGACTAGACACTAGATGGGGAAGTATTGCTAAGGAAACACAGTAGTTCATGAGAGGACAGCATAGGGGATGAGAGAAGGGAGGGAGAGATAAGGATAGTGTGGGGATTAGTGATGTTATAAGGGCCTGCAGTGAGTTTTAGGAAGATGGCAGACAGAAAGAGCAGAAAGGACATAGAGAGCATTGTGCAGGTGTATAGTTAGTAAGGATTACCTGTTGGTGGGGTTTGCAGTTTCCCCTCCAGTTTCTTAACTCCAGTTCTTAACTTGGCCACTTATAATTCAGAGCCACTTTGAATCTCAGAGCCAAGGCTTCACAGAGCCAGGTCTCAGCTGTATATAGTAGTAAAATTAGGGTTGGAATGATTTGATTCAAGGCAGCTGTGTTACAAGTAGACTAGTTAGGTAGACTGGAGTTACACACTTGTAAATTAGATAAGGGGGGTAAGCAAATGGCTGGGGGATGGACACAGAAATTATACAATGGAGCTGATAACAATTATACAGAAAAAGTAATAAATTCAGACATCAGAGGAAATGCATACCAGTATATAGAAAAAACATTAAAGGGACATGGGATAAAAACCAGGGCAAGAAATGCAGAGAAGGAAATGCATACCAGTATATCGAAAAAACATTAAAGGGACGTGGGATAACAACCAGGGCAAGAAATGCAGAGAAGGAAATGCATACCAGTATATTGAAAAACATTAAAAGGACGTGGGATAACAACCAGGGCAAGAAATCCAGAGAAGGAAATGCATACCAGTATATAGAAAAAACATTAAAGGGACGTGGGATAACAACCAGGGCAAGAAATGCAGAGAAGGAAATGCATACCAGTATATCGAAAAAACATTAAAGGGACCTGGGATAACAACCAGGTCAAGAAATGCAGAGAAGGAAATGCATACCAGTATATAGAAAAAACATTAAAGGGACGTGGGATAACAACTAGGGCAAGACATGCAGAGAAGGAAATGCATACCTGTGGAGAGATGAGATGATGAATAGTTAGAACAATGCTTCATGTTGTTAGTAGAGCATTCTAGATGATAGCATTATGGATTTAACTCCAGTTCTTAACTCGGCCACTTATAATTCAGAGCCACTTTGAATCTCAGAGCCAAGGCTTCACAGAGCCAGGTCTCAGCTGTATATAGCAGTAAAAAATTTTTTAAAAAAAAAATATATGGCCTGATAACATGCATACAAGTTGACACAAAGGGGTTTGAATGGATATTAAAGGTAACCATCCTCACCTGTGATCTGTTTGCTTGTAATTTGTGTGTGTGTATAAAAAGGCAATGAGTTTCTAGACTATTGACAGACCCTTGCATCTTTCATCCAGTGTTGCACTGACGTTTCTGGATTCTGAGTCATGGGGAAAGCAAAAGAATTGTCAAAGGATCTGTGGGAAAAGGTAGTTGAACTGTATAAAACAGGAAAGGGATATAAAACGATATCCAAGGAATTAAGAATGCCAATCAGCAGTGTTCAAACTCTAATCAAGAAGTGGAAAATGAGGGGTTCTGTTGAAACCAAACCACGGTCAGGTAGACCAACTAAAATTTCAGCCACAACTGCCAGGAAAATTGTTCGGGATGCAAAGAAAAACCCACAAATAACTTCAGGGGAAATACAGGACTCTCTGAAAAACATGTCATGTGGCACTTGAAGAAAGATGGGCTGCATGGTCAAGTCGCCAGAAGAAAGCCATTACTACGCAAATGCCACAAAGTATCCCACTTACAATACGCCAAACAGCACAGAGACAAGCCTCAAACCTTCTGGCACAAAGTCATTTGGAGTGATGAGACCAAAATTGAGCTTTTTGACCACAACCATTAATGCTACATTTGGAGAGGAGTCAACAAGGCCTATGATGAAAGGTACACCATTCTTACTGTGAAACACGGAGGTGGATCACTGATGTTTTAAGGATGTGTGAGCTACAAAGGCACAGAAAATTTGGTCAGAATTGATGGCAAGATGAATGCAGTATGTTATCAAAAATACTGGAGGAAAATTTGCATTCATCAGCCCGGAAGCTGCGCATGAGACATACTTGGACATTCCAACATGACAATGATCCTAAAAACAAGGCCAAGTCGACCTGTCATTGGCTACAGCAGAATAAAGTGAAGGTTCTGGAGTGACCATCTTAGTCTACTGACCTCAATATCATTGATCCCCTCTGGGGAGATCTCAAACGTGCAGTTCATTCAAGACAGCCCAAGAATTTACAGGAACTGGAGTCTTTTTTCCAGAAAGAATGGACAGCTTTACCATCTGAGAAAACAAAGAGCCTCATCCACAAATACTACAAAAGACTTCAAGCTGTCATTGATGTTAAAGGGGGCAATACACGGTATTAAGAACTGGGGTATGTAAACTTTTTATCAGGGTCATTTGGGTAGTTTCTGTTGTCATTATGATTTAAAAAGAGTAAACACAGTTGATTGATAATAAATGGCTTCAGAGAGAGAGAGAAAGAGAGTTATATATTGGTATAGTAATAAAACAGATATATATCTATTTATAAATACTTAGTACATATTCCCCTATGTGAAGAACATTGGAATGCTTTTTCATGTTTTCAGCTAATTTACTGCAAGAGGCTTCAATGCACTTATATACCTGTATGTCTATATATGTATTCATATGTATTTATAAAACACAAATGAGTAGAGGGCACCCCAATAGTGTAAATTCTTCAGACTCTTGGAGATGTAATCATCAAATAACGTACTCACAAGGTAAAAATCACTCAAACCAGTGCTAATCAAACAGGCTGAACTGTTGGAAGCTGACCATCTGACTTAAACTCCAGAGCGGGTTCTTTTAATGAGGAAATGACACAGCTACAAGTATCTATGCTCTGGTATCACGGAAAGTCTCAAATAGGAGTACAATTTACCAATAATACATAACCAGCATACAAATATGCACATCATCATGGGAAACAAAGTGTCATACACTATATAAATATATCTTTTAACAAATTCAAAAAACTTGATTACTAAGGAAAACAGTTGTGGTGGATATCATAGAGGGGAGAACGTAGCTACATGTAATATTTAAAAAAAAAAAAAAGATAGATTTATAATGCCAGAAAATGATGACTCCTATAAGATAAGCTATTAATCACATTAGTATTGGTCCCACATCTAACGATCTACAAGTAGAGAATCCTAGAAATTCTACCTGGTTAATGTGATGTCAGATACTTTACTCAAAAGGCCGCCATATCTACATTTTCATTCAAACCAAATGGAACTAGTGTTCGTAATTTCCAGATCCAATAGGTCTCTTGCTGTTGCAAGTGCATGAGCCTATTTGACTCACAAGATTTAGGGATCCATTCTATAGGTGTAATCTTAATCGCATCTTTATTGCCCTCATCTTTACAAACTACATTAGATTTTCAATATTTCTACGATGTTCCCCCCCCATTTTTTCTTTATGGGTCTACTAGTATGACCTACATATTTAAGGCCACATATACAGTCGAGAGTATACACTACAAATTTTGTGTCACATGTAATATAAGACTTGATTGCAAAAATCTCCTCTGTATGTGATGATTGAAAACAATCAACACCTATTGGAATATGACATAAAACACATAATCTCTTGCCACATCTGGAGATTGTTCTTCAAAACTGTTATTATCTGATCAATTTTTCCTTTATCTACAAAAATGATTATATGGGATATTTCTTTTCCATGGCAAATAATGATTGCTTTTAAAACTTAATGGGACACTGAACCCAAATTTTTTCTTTTGTGATTCAGATAAAGCATGCCATTTTAAGCATCTTTCTAATTTACTCCTATTATCAATTTTTCTTCATTCTTTTGCTATCTTTATTTGAAAAAGAAGGCATCTAAGCTTTTTTTTTTTGGTTCAGTCTCTGGAGAGCACTTTTTTATTGGTGGATAAATATATCCACCAATCAGCAAGGACAACCCAGGTTGTTCATCAAAAATGGGCTGGCATCTAAACTCAAATTTCTGCATTTCAAATAAAGATACCAAGAGAATGAAAAAAATTTGATAATAGGAATAAATTAGAAAGTTGCTTAAAATTGCATGCTCTAGAAAATTGTATGCTCTAGAGGAGGTTCCGGAGGAGGAGCTCAGGTGTGTGGTCATGTGCTGCACCTGCAGCGTTCTACCTTCCTTCAAGCTCTTGGCGAGATACACGCCTAAACCCTTAGACCCTGGGTGGCTTGGATAGCTTAAATCCACTGCTACTGGAACCCTCACAGCGCTATAGCAACACACTTGCGCTGTATAGTCCTGCAACTGAAAGGACCCATTTTCCCTTGAACTATCTCACAACAACTGCTTATACTCTACCCTACGCCTGATTAAGAGAGTGAAGGGGATAGAAGTTGAAAGTCTGTATGATTAATATAACAAACATACGGCATACCTCCCTCCTCCAGGTGTTGTATAAGGGAGGCTCTCGTCTTTGTTTAAATGACTCTACCTGTTGATTTCGGCTGATCCGGGGATGAGGTTTGTCTCCCACAGAGGTTGTGCTGATCAGAAGCCCAGAGCTATCCCTGCTTTCTGAGGAATCTACCGCCTTCAACCTATTCCGGATTTTAACCTGGCACACTACCCGGCTGTCCTGTTGTGCTTATCAAGCTGAGAAGGAGACGGGGCTGTTTGTTGCACTCCCGGGAAGGTGTGGATCATCACATCCTTTGCTAAAGTGAAGGGAAGCCCTGAGATCTTGGAGCCATACTATTTCTCCACCTAGAGTCCCCTCCCACCGTTGCTGCGTGAGGGACTAGGTTTGCTGATGCTCGCCGGACTGTAATCTTGATTTTTTTCCTTTTGCCTTACATACAGAGCTGGAGTAATGCTCGACTGAGCGGCTTCTCTTACTAGGTTCCCCCTCCCACCGATGCTGCGAGAGGGGGGCTAACACGGAGAGGGGCTTGTTTCGCTCTTCACCCGCTAACAGATGTTACAAGACCGGGTAAAGTACTGAAGCCACTACTGGCGTTCTTTTTTGCCTCATTTCTCCTCAACTGACTACAGCTGTTATCTGGTTAAGGAGTAACAACTCCTTCGGCTCTATTGAACTATGTTGTTTAGTATAGCCAGACTCTCCCCGCATTACCTCATATCCTGAACTCTTTGTCAACTAAGATTGTTTTTTCCCTATAAATGCTGCAATCAAGGGAAAGAAGAGATAAGGAGAAAGACACCTCGGTCAGAATTACATAGCTGAAAGTTCTGAAGGTGTAATGCTATATTAGTACCATTTTTTTTTGCCTATCTCTGATCCTAGGATCTATATGGAACTCTCCTACATTGGCTTAGAAATACCGTATAACCAGGTTATGGGGCCTTTAGTCTGAAAAAACATAGCATCCACGCTGTTAAGCCTCAGAATTGTCTATTAGTGATGTCGCAAACCTAAAATTTCCACAACTGTTCACGAACGGGCAAACCGGGCGAACCGCCATAGACTTCAATAGGCAGGCGAATTTTGAAACCCACAGGGACTCTTTCTGGCCACAATAGTGATGGAAAAGTTGTTTCAAGGGTGCTAACACCTGGACTGTGGCATGCCGGAGGGGGATCCATGGCAAAACTCCTATGGAAAATTACATAGTTGATGCAGAGTCTGGTTTTAATCCATAAAGGGCATAAATCACCTAACATTCCTAAATTGTTTGGAATAACGTGCTTTAAAACATCAGGTATGTACACTACTGTTACACCAGATATGAGTTGCACTGGGGTGACACTGTGCCCTGGCAGGCAGGCACTTAAACGCACACGAGTGAAGGAAACTTCCACAACTGTTCACGAACGGGCAAACCGGGCGAACCGCCATAGACTTCAATAGGCAGGCAAATTTTGAAACCCACAGGGACTCATTCTGGCCACAATAGTGATGGAAAAGTTGTTTCAAGGATACTAACACCTGGACTGTGGCATGCCGGAGGGGTATCCATGGCAAAACTCCTATGGAAAATTACATAGTTGATGCAGAGTCTGGTTTTAATCCATAAAGGGCATAAATCACCTAACATTCCTAAATTGTTTGGAATAACGTGCTTTAAAACATCAGGTATGTACACTACTGTTACACCAGATATGAGTTGCACTGGGGTAACACTGTGCCCTGGCAGGCAGGCACTTAAACGCACACGAGTGAAGGAAACTGACTGCTATTATTTAACACAGTCAAAAAAGTGTTGTTTTTTTTAAATCTACGCTACTGTTACACCACATATGAGTTGCAGTGGGGTGACACTGTGCCCCAGAATGCAGGCACTTAAACGCACACGTGTAAAGGAAACTGACTGCTATTATTTAACACAGTCAAAAAAGTGTTGTTTTTTTAAAATCTACACTACTGTTACACCAGATATGAGTTGCACTGGGGCGACACTATGCCCTGGCAGGCAGGCACTTAAACGCACACGTGTGAAGGAAACTGACTGCTATTATTTAACACAGTCAAAAAAGTGTTTTTTTTTAAATCTACACTACTGTTATACCAGATATGAGTGGTGGCACTGGGCAAGTGGGCACAGTATACGCTGTGAGCCTGACACACATGCTGGCAGGCAGGCAACTGCAATTAGATTACACAGGAAAAAAAGCAGATGTTATAGCCCTAAAAAGGGCTTTTTGGGCCGCTGTCCTTACTGCAGAGATCAGATGAGTCCTTCTGGACTGTAGTGGACACTGAATACACTAGCCTAGCTATAGATTTCCCTATTCAATCAGCAGCAGCTACATTGTCCCTCCTCTCACTAACAATGCAGCTTCCAAATGAATCTAAAATGGATGCTGTCCAGGAGGTAGGAGGGTCTGGGAGGGAGGGTCTGCTGCTGATTGGCTGGAATGTGCCTGCTGATTGTGAGGTACATGGTCAAAGTATTACTCAATGATGACGAATAGGGGCGGATCGAACATCGCATATGTTCGCCCTCTGCGGCGAACGCTAACATGCTATGTTCGCCGGGAACTATTTGCCGGCGAACTATTCGCGACATCACTATTGTCTATAAATATCTGTCTTGAATAGTTTTTTATTACAGAATTAGCATTGCTACATGTTCTTTTTTGCAGATGTAATAATACGTGTTGTCCTTTCATGATCTTATTTTAACCTCCTTTAAAAAAGAAGGGGATGAATAGGGGAAAGAAGAGGGGAGAAAAGAACGAAAAGAGAAAATATCTTATAAGCAGATTAGATAAACACTTTAGATATATTGTATAGGTTTAGTACAACCCACAAATGTATATTTAAAATATTTTCTCTTCAGAACCAATATGTCTGGATGTTTTATCCTGCATTTCTATTATTGTTAAATCTTTAGCATGTGCTGCTTGTCTTACTAAATGTACTCCTGTCTTTTTATATTTTGCTAGAGGTTAAAACACTTTAAATCTTGCTAAATATACTTAAAGTATAATTAAAGAATGAAAAAAAAGGCTTAGGTGGTTAATACATAAATAACTATTTGACCTGTTAATTTTGGAAGACTTTTTTCTGAGTCTCTCTTTAAACTGCTCAAAAAATACATATAGACGAAACGGCAGAGCATCAACTGTGCTGTCCTAGTATCTATTAAAAAAATCTGCATGCTCACTACACCCTACAAACTCTACTAGTTTAGGTTCATTTATTTATTTATTTAATCTCGCTACATATGTATTTAATCTCGCTACATATGTATTTAATCTCGCTACATATGACTGTTTGAACTCTTGTTTGTTTGTTTTTTTGCTTTTTGTGTAATTTTTCTCTAATTGCAGAAATATAACTCTTATAAACTGGACATATCATATTATTGTTAAAGGTTAAAGAATCTTAAGGGCAGGAGAAAGAGGAAGGAAAAAGGAAAGAAAAAGGAAAGGGAGAGGGAAAGAAAGGAAAGAAAAACTCCTCAAAGTTTAATTCAATTTGCTTATTTTTATTTTAGCATTATTTAACTAATTCATCTGTCCCCAATATGGCTGCCATGCTCTATTAACACACATTTTTTTTTCTCACTTCACTTTTCCCTCACCCCTTTCCCCCCCCCCCTTTTTTTTTTGTTCCTCCTGGGATTTTCCCTCCTATTCACACAAATAACCTTATTAGCACTCACTACACGTATTATATTCACAACAATATGGATAAATATTTCCACTCTCACACTAAAACTTCACCTGCAGCCATGTCGGTTAGTCAGAGGGATAAAAAGCATAAATCTACTCCCGAGGCCTTAATAGAAGCACAGGTCCTTTCTCGTGATTCCCAAAATCCACAAGAACTTACTGACGTACAGTCCCTAGTCTTTAAAATATCTGAGGCTCTTTCACCCAAATTCGATTCTCTAAGAAAAGAGATTAAACAAAATATTGCCCATTTAACCTCAGAAATTAAACAATTTGCTGAAAGGTTTTCGGAGGTAGCGCAAAGAGTATCTGATCTTGAAGATCTTGTTTCAAGTCAGAATGTTAAGTTGTAAACTACTTCTACTACTCTCCTTAAACTACAGAATAAACTTGAAGATCTAGAGAATCGCGCAAGGCGAAATAACTTAAGACTAATTGGTGTTCCCGAGGGAAAACAACCAGAAGATTTCAGTAGATTATTTACACTCACGCTCCCACAACTACTACAAATTCCTGAGATTTATCCTAAAATAATTATAGAACGTGCACATAGGATAGGACCAGTAATTTATACCAAGACCTATCATAGTTAAATTCTTTAATTATCAGGATAAAATCATGTTTTTACAATCTTATCACAAGTATCAACCCTTGTAGCTTGGGGAGGCTAAAGTCCTGATGTTTCAAGATTATGCAACAGAAACGGCCTTGAAAAGAAAGGAATTAGTTCCAATGTGCACGAAATTTATACAGTATGGGCTTCATGCAACTATCATTCACCCTGCCAGACTTAAACTGGTGATTGATAATACAGTACATTTTTTTGATACAGCCCCTGTGGCAGAAAAATTTTACTCTAAGAATTGTTCCCCTGAATAAAATAAATTTATGATACAGGTGATAATAGAAACTACAGATGGGATTCTGTTTTGGTCCTTTCAGTTCAAGGGTGTAGATGTTCTAGATGGGTCAGATGTCTATTTATATACATGTCGGGGGGGATTTATTTATTTATTTATTTTTTTCCCTTCTCCCTTCCTTCTCTTTTTCCCTTAATCTGTATAAATAATATACATGTATGATGGAATTAAATTTACCTCTTGGAATATAGGGGGGCTTACATCTCCTATTAAAAGAAAAACAATAATATCTTTGCTCAAGAAAATTGAGACCTCCATAGTCTTCCTACAAGAAACCCATTTGAAATCTGAGGAGGTCCTTAAACTTAAATCTTCTTGGGTTAAAGAGGTCTTTTCCTCCCCTAGTCTGACACGTAAAGCCGGAGTCGCCATTTTACTGGGTAAGAAATTTAATTATGAGGTTTTTCATAAAGAAATAGACTCTGAGGGGAGATATCTGATACTGAAAATTAAAATTGCTAATATTTTGTATACTTTATGTAATGTTTATGCCCCAAATGTTTTCAACTTATCTTTTTGGGATACTCTACAAGCGCGGCTCTTGTCTTGTGCAGAGGGTTTCTTAATTATGGGAGGCGACTTCAATATGGCACCCCAATATCCAATAGATAGACTGAGACAAAACGCTTCCACTAAAAAAATGAAAAGAGATAATCTTGAATCAAGACTTTTTTTCTAGAATTTTCAATAATCTACATATACGCAATATATGGAGATCTCAAAATCCTGATACACGGGATTTTACATGTCTCTCAAAAGCACATAAATCACTCTCACGTATTGATTTATTCTTGATTGCTGAAAGGTTATGTAAGCAAAAGATCGCTTCTCAAATATTACCCATTTTGGTTTCCGATCAGGCTCCAATATGTTTGGAGCTTAAGCCTAATATCTCTCCATGTATAAATAATCGCTTCTTTTTTCCTACCTTTTTAACCTCAGATGTTAAGTTTAGAAATTGGCTTGAACTTAAATTCGGCGAATTTGCTGTATTTAATTCCGAATATCTGAGTCGGCCGGATTTATTTTGGGAAACTGCTAAAGCGGTGTTAAGGGGGGAAATTTTAGCATACAATATCTGGCGTACTAAGAAACTTAAACTGCAGGAGAACGAATTATTCAGTGTGGTTACAAATGCCTATAATAGTTATTTAATTGAAAAAACTCCGCGGCAATGGGCTAAATATATTTCCGCACTGGGAGAGAGAGACTCATTTCTAATATACAAGTCTACACAAAAATATATTAGATTTCAAGCAAAGCTCCATAGATATGGAAACAAGACAGGGAAACTCTTAGCTAAACTTCTTAAACACGATATCGGCTCCCAATTGATAGACACACTCGCTGCGGAAGGTCAAATGCTTAGATCTCTGGAAGATCTGGTACAATCCTTTTTTAATTATTATAAAGATATATATTCTTCTAGATTCTCCAATCTCAAGGAGCGTGAGAACTTCTGGCACAAGATTTCTTATCCTTCATTAACAGACGTATCACTTCAAGATCTTTATTCTCCTATTACTGAACTAGAAGTATCTAATTCAATTAAAAAGCTTGCCCATAACAAAGCCTCTGGCCCAGACGCACTCCCTAATGAATTCTACAAAATACTTTCTTTTACTATAACACCTTATATTACTTCTTTATTTAATTATATATATGTAGAAGGGAATGAACTTACGGTTAATTTTACAGCCTCCTATATGACTCTGATATTAAAAAAAGGAAAAGATTCAACCATAAAGGAGTCCTATAGACCAATCGCTCTTATTAACACAGATTATAAATTATTAACCTCTATTTTGGCCCAATGGCTCCAGTCTCTTCTTCCTTCTATTATCAATACAGATCAGGCTGGATTTATGAAGAATAGGAATTCTGCAGCTAAAATTAGGCAACTTTTTCTTACAATTGACTATTTTGCAAAAGGTGAAGGCTCTAATCAGATAAGGAAAGGTACTATCACGGATATGGCAATATTAGCGATAGATGCCAAAAAGGCCTTCGATTCAGTACATCATGACCATCTCTTATTTTCGCTGGAGCGATTTGGATTAAATGGTAATTTTATTAAATTTGTTGAAAAATTATACCAGAAGGCTTCCACAAGGTTGATAGTTAATGGGCAGTTATCTTATGACATAACCTTGTTTAGGGGAACTAGACAAGGGTGTCCCCTTTCTCCTCTTCTTTTTAATATTGCTATTGAACCTCTTGCTATCTATGTTAGACAACACCTTGAAGGAATTAAAATAGGTAATAAGGAATTAAAAATGGCACTATATAAGGATGATATTCTTATCTATATTTCTAATACTAATATAAATATACCCAGACTAATTTCAATAACACAACAATTTGGATCTTTTGCTGGGTATAAAATTAATATAGTAAAGTCCAAATTTCTTTGGATTAATCAGACAGGGGATTCGTCTACAAATATACCTTTCTCTGTAGTTCATGACTCTTTTAGATATCTAGGCATAAATATATCTTTTAACCCAGATAATTGGTATTTTCTTAATATCATCCCAATTCTAAGTATAGTTAAAGATACCTTTAAAAACTGGTATAATTTACCTCTCTCTCTCTCCGGACGTATAGCAGTGTATAAGATGATTCTCCTTCCCAAAATACTGTATATCTTACAGAATATCCCATTGCTCTTAAATAGGAAGGACTTAGCGCTCTTTAACTCCCAATTGATTTTGTATCTATGGCAAAATAGGAGGTCTAGAATTTCATTTATAAAACTCTCCCTCCCAGTAAGCTATGGAGGCTTGGCTTCACCTGATCTTAGGCTCTATAACTATGCTTTTTTTAGCCCGTATTGTAACTGATTGTATGTTCTTGAGAGATTATGTTACAGATAATTTTCTTGAAAATAGCATGTCAAACCCTTTTTCCCTTGTTGCCCTTATTCACTCTGACACGGCTTTTATTCCGTCTGATATAAAAAAACTAAGGTCTTTATAAAATCCAATATTGGCATCGAAGAAGATTTGTAACATGTTAGCTATAGAATATCACGTTTCGAAATATGTCCCATTCTTGGGGAACCCTCAATTCTACACTTCTACACTTTTTCTAAAATGGAAATTGGTCGATTTTTCTGAGGTCTATCAGATATTAGATTTCAGAAAAAATTGTATTAAGTAATTTGATACTCTTAGAATAGAATTTAACTTACCACATAGAATTTTTTTTGCTTATCTCCAGGCTAGACACTATGCATTAAAACTTACAAGTGATTACGGTTGGAATTGGTCCCTTGGGATTATTGAAAATTGTCTCACTCTAGTTAAAAATCGACATATGTCAATTACTCCCTGTTATTCGGTCTTGACTTCTGATAGAGGCAGAAAAGGGAGCCAAATGTGGAAATATAAACTTTAATGCCTGTCCTAAGTGTTCTCTCCCAGAAGCGAAGCTTCTGCACATGATATGGGCCTGCCCAAAAATTAGAAATCTATGGCTCAAAGTTCAATTTTGGCTTCATAAAATATTGAATGCTTCCCATATAACTTTTTCGGCAATGAACATAGTTTTTCTTTGTTACCATTTGGAAAACAAGCAACCTAATGTCAAAATTATTAACCTTGCTATTTTGGCTGTTAGATATCTCATATTAAAAAAATGGAAAATGAGGACAGTCCCGAGTATTTCGGAAATTAAAAATTGTCTTAAAAAACAATGTATTCTTGAACAAGTATGGATAATGAGGAAAATATCACGAGATTCTTCTCCAAATGGTCACTATTTATAAAAGCACTCCCGACCCCTGAAATTGAATATTTAACATATCATTTTCGAAATTCCGATCTGATTCTACTAGGATTATGGTAAATATTCCACTTCCTTTTTTTCTCTTTCCCCCTCTCCTCCCCCTTTTTTTTGTTTTGTTTTGTTTTCCTTGGTTTTCTCTTGTTTGTCTTGTTTTGTTTTATCTTGTTTTTGTTTTTTGTTTTTTCTTTTGATAATTGTTATTGTGTAAAAAGGAAAAATAATACAATGTGTAGATAAAATTGTAAGAATCTTATGGAAGATGTAAGCATATATTGCTTGTTTTTTTCTTTTTTTGGTTTGTACCCCGTTCGGGTTAAACTTTACTTTTCTACTTTAGTATTGTACAGATAAAATTGTAAGACTAAAATCTCTATGGAAGATGTAAATACATATTGTCTGTCTTCTTCTTGTTATTTGCACCCCATCGGGGGTAAAAGCTTACTTTCTTTTTTTTGTATATATGTGTTGCACATTGTGTTTATAAATAAAGATTAAAAAAAAATGCATGCTCTGAATCACAAAAGAAAGAATTTGGGTTTAGTGTCCCTTTAAGTAACTATTCAAATCTACTTTTTTGAAAAAAGTTTTAGTAGCTACATTTCCCTCAAACTTTAAACCCATATTGTTGGAATTTAAATGTTCCACAAATGTTTTACTGTAGTGTATCCACCTTCCCAAATAAAAATCAAATTGTCTATGAATCTACCATAAAACACCAAGTTTGCCCCAAACTCTGATTTATGGATATACCTATCCTCAAATTGTCCCATGAACAAGTTTGCAAAGCTTGGGGCAAACTTGGTGTCCATTGCTGTTCCCTTGATCTGCAAGAACAGCTCCTGAAAAACAAAAAAAAATTGTGTTGTAAAACAAAAAGAGTAGCATCTGGTAAGTACTTCCTCTGTTTTTCTGGCATAAATATATCTTCATCCAGATAAAACTTGATCATTTCAACCCCTAAATTATGCTCTATGTTGGAATATAAGGAAGTCACATTGCATGCCATCCAAAACCAGCTTTTCCTCATATTTTTAAAAGGAGCAAGCTTCAAAATCAAATCAGTGGAATCCCTAATAAAAGAAGGCAAAGTTAGTACCATCTTGTTTAGAAATTGATCTTTATTGGGAGAGATTACATGTTAAATTGTCAATGCCCAATATTATTGGTCTCCCTGAGGGGGCAACCTCCCATTTGTGGATCTTTGGCAGATAATAATAATATGCTACATTACGATTTAAAGGTATTAGACAATCTCTTTCTTAGTTAGGATCTCCTCTAGAAATGCTCAATCAATAAGTTTGATCAAACGTTTTAAAAATTGATTTATTAGATCAAATGTTAGATGTCTATAATATTCTTTGTCTGATAAAATGTTATTCGCTTAAATTAAATAATCTGTCCTATTTTGGAGGACTATTCCTCCCCCTTTAGCCACTTGCCTGATAACTATATCGTTATTAGATGATAACTTCCATAGCACTCTTTTTTTTCAAATGGATTAAGGTTAGATCTTTTTTGATTAGTATTAGGAATCTCATTAAAGTCCTTCAGAGCTTAAATTTAAAAAAAAAAATGTTTTGGTGGATTAAATTTGATGGACTAAAATCTGACGCCAGTTTAAGATCTGTATGAAAATAATTTTCAAACGGATGTCAATCACCAAAAATTCCTTGGATTTTATCCTTTCATCCATATTTTCAGTTATAATATGAATCAAATTATTCTTCTTAATCTTTTTGTTATAGAAATATTTCTGTAAAGATAATTTGTGTACAAATCAATTTAAATCTACGAATAGCTAAAGATATTGTGTTGATTTGAAGGACTGAAAGAAAGTCCTCTACCTAAGATTGCAATTTCCTCATTGGATAATTTATATGGAGAGAGATGATAAATACCTTTACTTAGTTTCTAAAGTTTCTTCTTTTTGGTACTTCTACCTTTCCCTCTGTGGCGATGTTTCCGTGTTTATATGTGTATATATGTGTACATTCATATTTACACACACACACCACCCACACACATACACATCAATGCATATACAACCCCAATTCCGAAAAAGTTGGGACAGTATGAAAAATGCAAAAAACAAACAAAGAGAGTCATTTAAACATTCAATTTGCCCTGTACTATATTGAAAACACATTTAACACATTATTTGATGTTTTACTTTGTGAATTTAATGTATTTTTAAAAATATACACTAATTTCAAATCTGATGACTGCAACACACTCCAAAAAAGTTGGATCAGTCGACTGTTTACCTCTGTGTTACATCCTTTTCTTTTAATAACACTTATTAAGCATTTGGGCACTGAAGACACCAGTTGGTTAAGTTTAGCAAGTGGAATTTTCCTCCATTCATCCATTATGCATGTCTTCAGCTGCGCAACTGTACAGGGCCTTTGTTGCCTTATTTTGTGCTTCATAATGCGCCACACATTCTCAATCAGAGACAGATCAGGACTGCAGACAGGCCATGCTAGCACCTGCACTCTCTGATTACGCAACCATGCACTTGTAATCCAGGCAGAATGGGTTTTGGTGTTATCCTGCTGGAAAATACACGGACGTTTCGTAAAAGACAAAGTATAAATTGCTCCACAATGTATACATATGTTTCTGCATTAATAGTGCCCTCAAACATGTGCAAGTTACCCATGCCATGGGCACTGACAGACCCCCATACCATGACAGATGCTGGCTTTGGGACCTAACCTAATAACAGCTTGGATGGTCCTTTTCCTCTTTGGCTCGGAGAACACAATGGCTTTTTTTCCCCAAAAACTACTTGAAATGTTGGCTCATCGGACCACAAAACATGATTCCACTGTGCAATTGTCCATCTCAGATGAGACCGAACCCATAGAAGTTGGAGGCGCTTCTGGACAGTGTTGATGTATGGCTTCTGCTTTGCATAGTAAAGCATTAACTTGCACCTGTGAATGCAGCAGAGAATGGTGTTGACTGACAAAGGTTTACCAAAATCTTACCGAGCCCATGTCAGGATATCTATTACAGACTCATGACAGTTTTTTAGACAGTGACGTCTGAGGGATTAGAGACCACACGCATTCAGAAGTGGTTTTAGGCCTTGCCCTTTACCCATCGAAATTTGAACAGATTCCTTGAATCTTTTAATTATATTGTGCACTGTAGAAGGTGATATGCACAAAATCCTAACAATTTGTCTTTGGGGAATGTTGTTCTCAAAGTGTTATTGCAGATTATCGAGCGTTGACCTATCCTTGCTCTTGAAGGACTAGGCTTTTTTTGGAGGCTCCTTATATACTATGATTACATGATTGCTTCACCTGTTTCACATTACCTCTTTATTTCAACTTGTCACATCACTATTAGTCCTAAAATACCCCTGTCTCAACTTTTTTAAAATGTTTTGCAGTCTTCAGATTTGAAATGAGTGTATATTTTAAAAAATACATTAAATTCACAAAGTAAAACATCAAATAATGTGTTAATAATGTGTTTTCAATATAGTACAGGATTAATAAAATTTTCAGATGACTCTTTTTGCGTGTTTTTTTTTTTTGCATTTTCCATACTATACCAACTTTTTTGGAATTGGGATTGTACATATTTAGACATGTATGTGTATGTATATCTTTGTTAAAGCCCTTTGCAGTCCTGAGACCTCATATCTTTGAACCCTTATAACTTTTTATTGCAATTTTTTAAAATAATTTGTATTAGTGTTATTATGAATGTAACTGTATTTGAAATTTATTTTTTATGTGTTTCAGTGCGCTATTAAAATATTCAAATTTGAACTATTAAATATGGGCGCGATCCGATATACGGCGTAGTTTGCGGCGCAAGCAAGGGAACCCGCGTCGCCCGCAGTTTCAGCTCGCATCTCGAGCTATCCCATATACGGTGCCGTCAGATGCTAACGTGCCGTAAGTCGGATAAACCAGCGATGTCCAGAAATCTGCGCAAGTACAAATTTCTGGCGTCGCCAGTGACTTGCGCCACGTTAGAAACTGCCGGCGCCTGCAAAACCTGACTAAAGTCTAAATCACCCGCACTGTCTAACACGCCTCCTAAACATAGCCCGACACGTCTAACCCTCTATCCGCTATCCCCCCTCACTATCCTAACAATAAAATATGTATTAACCCCTAAACCGCCACTCCCGGAGCCCACCGCTACCTAATAAAGTTATTAACCCCTAAACCGCCACCAAGTTCAATCTGATGGGCTGATTGGTTCAGCCAATCGGATTGAACTTGAATCTGATTGGCTGATTGAATCAGCCAATCAGATTTTTCTACCTTAATTCCGATTGGCTGATAGAATCCTATCAGCCAATCGGAATTCGACGGACGCCATCTTGGATGACGTCATTTAAAGGTACCTCATTCGTCGTTCAGTCGTCGGCCGGAATGGATGCCCCGCGTCGGAGGAGAGACGAATGAAGATTGAAGATGCCGTTTGATGGAAGATGCTGCCGGATAGAAGAAGACTTTACTGCCGCTTGGATAAAGACATCGCCCGGATCGGATGAGGAGTTTGGCCCGGTGTGGTGAAGACAAGGTAGGGAGATCTTCAGGGGGGTAGTGTTAGGTTTATTTAAGGGGCGTTTGGGTTAGATTAGGGGTATGTGGGTTGTAATGTTGGTGGGTGGTATTGTGTTTTTTTTTTCAGGCAAAAGAGCAGTTTTCTTTGGGGCATGACCCCACAAAAGGCCCTTTTAAGGGCTGGTAAGGTAAAAGAGCTTTGAACTTTTTTTAATTTAGAATAGGGTAGGGAAATTTTTTTATTTTGGGGGGCTTTATTATTTTATTAGGGGGCTTAGAATAGGTTTAATTAGCTTAAAAATCTTGTAATCTTTTTTTTATTTTTTGTAATTTAGTGTTTTGTTTTTTTTGGAATTTAGTTTAGTTTAATTGTATTTTTAGATAGATATTTGTAGTTTATTTAATTTATTGATAGTGTAGGTGTATTTGTAACTTAGGTTAGGATTTATTTTACAGGTAATTGGGTAATTATTTTAACTAGGTAGCTATTAAATAGGTAATAACTATTTAATAGCTATTATACCTAGTTAAAATAATTAACAATAGGAATATTTTAGTTTATAATATAAATTAGATTTATTTAATAAGAATTTAGTTAGGGGTGTTAGGGTTAGATAGAGTTAATATAGTTAATATAAATACTATAGTAACTATATTAACTATATTAACCCTAATATAATTAGGGTTAATATAGTTAATATATATATAATGTAATAACTATATTAACTATAATATACTTAGGGTTAATTTAGATAATATAGCTGGCGGCGGGATAGGTAGATTAAATTAGGGGTTAATAATTTTAATATAGATGGCGGCGGTGTAAGGGGCTTATATTAGGGGTTAATACCATTAATATAGGTGCAGCGGTGTAGGGAGGGCAGGTTATAGGGCAAAAGAGCTGTTAACTTTGGGGCAAAGCCCCGCAAAAGGCCCTTTTAAGGGCTGGTAATAGAGTTTATTACTTTATGGATATTAGATTAGGGGTTAAAAATATTAATATAGCTGGCGGCGGTGTAAGGGGTCAGATTAGGGGATAGATCAGGTAGATGGCGGCGGTTTTAGGGGCTCACAGTAGGGGGTTAGTTTATGTAGATGGCGGCGGTTTAGGGGTTAAATACTTTATTAGGGATTGCGGCGGGGATCGCGGTTGACAGGTAGATAGACATTGCGCATGCGTTAGGTGTTAGGTTTTATTTAGCAGATCGCGGTTGACAGGTAGATAGACATTGCGCATGCGTTTGGTGTTAGGTTTTATTTAGCAGATCGCGGTTGACAGGTAGATAGACATTGCGCATGCGTTAGGTGTTAGGTTTATTTAGCAGCTAGTTTAGGGAGTTACGGGGCTCCAATAGTCAGCGTAAGGCTTCTTACGGCTGCTTTTTGTGGCGAGGTGAAAATGGAGTAAGATTTCTCCATTTTCGCCACGTAAGTCCTTACGCTGTATATTGGATACTAAACTGCGCGGGTTTGGTATACCTGCCTATGGCCCAAAAAACTACGGGCGACGGCAGAAATATACGCGCGTAACTTCTAGGTTACGCAGTATATAGGATACCAAACCCGCGCAAATATTGGCGTCGCCAGATTTTGCGGGCGACGATTTTTATCGGATCGACCCCTAAATATTTAATCAAACCAAGACAACAATCCAGACAAAAATTTTGTTAGAGATTTTTCTTCTACCATAAAAAAGTCTGGCAACATAAAGTCTAGGTAAGACAAGACCTTCAACATTTCTACCAGATTGAGATTGTAGCACCACTTAGAAGTAAGTGGTCACCATTACTTACTTACTCATAAGGGTCCATATAGTCTAACCGACAAGATGAGAACATTTAGAAACTAATACATCTATATTGAGTCATTAAAAAAATAGCAAATGCATTATAACCAATGCAGCTTAGTCACTAAATACTGCTCATATACCTTATGTGTGGAAATATAAGATCTCAAAAGTCCATATTTCCAGACTTTCACATTAAGATCAGCAAAACATTACCTGTATTTGCACTACAGATACTAAACTTAGTTGGAGACTGTCTAATTAGGGACCTTAAAGTAAAAATTAAACTTTAATAAAATTCATTATTAATAAATGGTGCACTAGCTCCTACTGAGTATGTGCAAAAGTTCCCTATGTATTTGGATCTGTGATTGGCTGATGGCTGTCACATGTTATGGGTACAGGAAAAGGGGAGGTCATTTTGAAATTTGTCAGAAAAAATACTGCTCTTTGAAAATCAGACTACTATGGCATTGTCTATTTATTATTAATTATTTTATTATGCTATACTATTGTATTTGATGGTCCTTTAATATCCAATGGCATATGCCATACCCAAAATTTCAAGGGACTCCATGATCCAACTTGAAAAACCTTACCACACATACAAAACAGTGTATAATTAGTAAAACTGATGAAATGGCTTTTACATGCAATGTGCCAAATACATAAAATTCTTAGATACGTCAGTGTTCAGAAACCTTAAGGAAATTGTCCTTTTGACATCAATTTGCCACCAAGTCACTTACTGTCTGTCTCCAAAATTATAGATATGATCCAAATCCAACTGCATATTTTCACCAACTATCTCCTTATGGGCAAAATTACGAGTGGCGTGTTAATAGTTACACGCAATTGAAAAGGGGTTTATCGTAGGTGTTTGCGTGCATCGTGTTTTACTCTCATAATAAGTGCATTGGAACCCTTTACAGTCAAGTACATGAAAACATGTAAAAGCATATTTATGCAATATTTGTATTTAATAAAGTATTATAATTTGTATTGACTGTAAATATTTCACATTCCAATGTCCTGCAGAATATGTTCTTTGTATTTTTAAATAGACATTCCTATATATATATATATCTGTATATATCTATACCTATATATATATATATATATATATATATATATCTCATCTATATATATAGGTATAGATATATATTGAACCAAAATACCATCCGTTATATATAGAAATAGGTATTTAAGAATAAATAGAACATATTTTCCCCCACACACACTTTTCATGGTTCATTGAAGTCCATTTTTTTGCTTTGTTGACTACTATGGGGGATTACATTACCGTGTGTGCAATATTCTAAGTTCTGCTTTTTACGAGTGTTGGGTTAGCGCGCGACCGAAAACAGTTTACTTTTTTTACATTTTAAGTGTGAGCGTTAAATACTGCTCCACTTGTAACCTGGCCCTATGTCAGCCTTCACTGCAGAAGGGTGTCACTCTTCCTATGCTGACATTTTTCATTCCTATTGCATAAGTAAGGTTTATTATTTGAGGAAGGCAAATAGCAGTATAGAACAAAATTCCTAAGACTCAGTGCCCACTTTGTGCCCAAAAGAAATGTGGGAGAGCTTGTTTTCACAAACATGATCAGCTTGTGGGAGAATCTGTGGAGTCATTTGTGCGCAGCCTGTATGAACTAGCTGAATTCTGTGAGTTTGGTGTTGCTAAAGAAGAGCAAATCAGAGCCAGAATAGTTATTGGAATTGCAGATGTCGAAGTCTCACTGAAGCTGCAGTTAGAGCCTGATTTAACATTAGATGGGGCTATTAGGATGGGCCGCCAAAGTGAACTGGTGAAAAAGCAAAGTGCTGATCTGAGGTCTGAGAGTTTTGTGGATGAAGTGCAACAGTCCAGGAAAACTACTAGTGAAAGGCACAGTGTGAGCGGTAGATCTAAAATAATGGATAGACCTAGAAGTGGATGGGCGCAGCATGCCCAATGCACACGGTGCTACCGTGCCCATGATCAGAGTGTTATATGCCCGGCCAGAGATAAAAGATGCAGAAAATGTAACAGAATGGGCCATTTTGAAGTGGTGTGTAAAAATTAATACATTAAGGAGATGCAGGTGGACAGTGACCAGGAGGGTCAGGAAGTGTCTTTTGTGGGGTCTGTTGTGGAACGGCCAAGCTCAGAGGCAGATTGGAAGGTTACTTTTACTGTAATGGGAGCCAAAATTGATTTTAAGATCGACACAGGAGCAGATATCACTGTAATGTCTTTCGCTGCATTTATGAAACTGCCTCGACAGCCCCAGCTGGCGAAGGTTACTATAAATGTCCATAGTCCTGGTGGCCGCATTGATTGTGCGGGGAAATTTCTTGCAAGCTGTGAGTACAAGGAAAGGAAATTCATCATGTGGGTGCATGTGATTCGAGGTCAGTGTGTTAGCAATCTATTGAGCAGAAAAGCAGCCTGTGACTTGGACCTCGTGGCCAGAGTGAATGAGATCTCCGAATATATGTTTGGCGAATTGGGCCTACTGAATTGCAAGCCAGTCCGTATAGCACTTAAAAGTGACGCAGTCCCATACAGTATTTCTACTCCCCATAGAATTCCGTTCCTGCTCATGCCTCAAGTGGAGAAAGAGCTTATGCGCATGAAGTCTATGGGGGTTATTGAAGAGGTTGTTGAAGCGACTGATTGGTGTGCCCCCATTGTTCCTGTTTCTAAGAAAAACCGAAAGGTGCACATCTGTGTGGACCTGAAAAGGTTGAATGAGGCTGTGAAGAGAGAGAGATTTGTGCTGCCGACATTAGAAGATATAGCTCCAAAGTTGGCTGGGGCGAGGTTCTTTTCTACATTGGACGCTTCTAGCAGCTTTTGGCAGATCCCCTTAGATCCAAAGTGCCGCAAACTGACTACCTTTATCACACCGGTAGGTCGGTTTTGCTTCTGCAGACTCCCCTTTGGGATATCCTCTGCTCCAGAAATCTTTCAAAGGGAAATGAGTTCTCTCCTGAGTGACCACGTGGGCATGGCAGTCATCATGGACGACATTCTAGTGTATGGGTCTACAGTGGAGGAGCATGATCAGCGTTTGTTGTGTGCTGCAGGCTATCAAAGAGTCTTGGCTGAAGTTAAATAAAGAAAAATGTCATTTTAGGAAAACTGAATTATGTTACTTTGGGAATATCATCAATGGGGATGGCATCAAGACAGACCCTGAGAAAATTTGTGCTATTGAACAGATGAAAAGTCCTTCTGATGTACATGAGCTGAGACAGATATTGGGCCTTGTAAATTATGTGGGCAAGTTTCTTCCAGATTTATCAACAGTTCTACACCCTATCACAGAGTTGCTAAAGAAAGATGTTGCCTGGGTCTGGGGACCTTCACAAGAAAAAGCTTTTATGCAGGCCAAGTCCCTGCTGGTGTCTGCCCCAGTGCTGGGGTTCTACGACCCTTCAAAAAAGTCTGTGGTTAGTGCTGATGCAAGCAGTTATGGGTTGGGGGCTGCTCTCCTGCAGTTAAATGAAAATAAACTACAGCCCATCGCCTACTGTTCCCGCACACTGACGGCTGCAGAGTCAAAATACACTCAAATTGAGAAAGAGTGCCTGGCTGCAGTTTGGGCCTGTGAGCGCTTTCAGCGTTATCTAGTGGGTTTGGAGAAATTTAGTCTGGAGACTGACCACAAACCGCTAGTCCCTCTAATCAACTCTTATGATATTGACAAAACACCCTTAAGATGCCAGAGACTTTTAATGAGATTGCTCAGGTTCAATGTTCAGGCAGTGCATGTGCTGGGGAAACAACTGGTTGTGGCAGATACACTATACAGGCTCCTGCTGGCTGCTGCTGAAGAATCCTCAACCAAATCTGATGTGAAAGTGTATGTTGATTCGGTTCTGGCCTCAAAGTCCATTTCTTCAAGGAGACTGGAAGAAATAAAGATAGAGACATACTTGGACACAGATCTGCAAGAGGTTATAAGGTACATAAAAGAAGGCTGGCCCGAGAGCCGGGCAGCCTGGATGTCTTTGAGTTCTTACCAGTCAGAGAGATCGCAACTCACGGAGCTGGAGGGGTTGGTGCTGTTCCAAGACCGCATCGTTATCCTTGTCAGCATGAGGAAGGCGATGTTAAACAGGATTCACGATGGCCACTTAGGCATTACAAAGTGCAGAGAAAGGGCAGCTACAGCTGTGGTGGTGACATTGCAAATCACGTCTCTAAATGTGCTTTTTGCCGGGAACGCCGGCCTAAACAGAGAAGGGAGCCCTTGATTTCTACTAGGCTGCCTGTGGGGCCGTGGCAGAAAATAGCTGCTGATTTGTGTGAACTGTACGGGAAAAAGTTCCTTTTTGTGATCGACTACTATTCCAGGTATTTGGAAATTGCACCTTTGAATCATATCACAAGTCAAGCCATTATCATTCGTCTGAAGAGCTTTTTCGCCCGGTGGGGCATTCCGATGGAGCTGGTGAGTGATAATGGCATGCAGTTCGCTTCTACAGAGTTCAGTGCTTTTAGCAGGGAATATGACTTTGTACATTCCACGTCAAGTCCACATTACCCGCAGGCCAACGGAATGGCTGAAAGGGCAGTTCAAACAACAAAATTCATTCTAAAGCAATCTGAGCCGTACCTAGCCCACTTGTCATACAGGGTGACGCCCATTCAAGCCACTGGGTTTAGCCCAGCACAGCTGATGCTAGGACGCCAGATTCGCACCACTTTACCCTCAGTGGGTGTCTTCAAGCCGCCTGGCCCTGTTCCTCTGGACGAAGTCCTTAGGAGGGATGAAGAGGCCAAAAAGGGTTATCATTCCTTCTACGACAGGAGACATTCTGTCAGGCCCTTACAGGAACTGAATGCGGGGCAAAGTGTCAGAATTAAACTGGATGATGAGAAGAAATGGAAGATGCCTGCTACGGTAATTGTACGCTCTCCAGAACCAAGGTCTTATACAGTCCATACTGATGGAGGAAAGGTTACACGCCGTAACCGAAGACATCTTCAGCCTGTACCTGAGAGTCTGGAACTGGATGCCTCAGTACCACCGCCGGTGGGATCCCCTGTTCTAAGAGAGGTGCCTTCCCCTCAGCAAGATCACAGCGGGTATATATCTTTGCCTCCAGTGGACTCTTATTCACCATCTTCTGTATCAGAGGACAGTTCATGCAAAGTTACATCAAGCGGAAGAGTGGTGAAGCTTCCGGCACGATATAGGGACTGACTTTAGCTAGAACAGTGACCGGAAGTATGGGCAGAATAATCCCATGGTCATTGTGGACTAGGGTAGTCTACCCCAATGTCTAAGTCAGGATGTAATTTATGTGTTTATATTTTCTGAACCTATTTGTTTATATATTGTTCGGAAAAAAATGTTGTTGTATACTCTGTTCGTATACCTTGTTATTTGTTATATTCAAATGTATGCTTTGCCTTTGAAAAAGGGGAAGATGTGATGAGAGCAGGATGTGATGTCACTAGTTTGGGGGCGGGGCTTAGGTCCGGTAGTCCTTGTCGCAGTTAGTTAGTGAAATCAACCTGACTAGATGTATGTTTCCATGCTCTGCAATAAAATAGAGTTGTACCATCATTGCTGTGTCCTGCATATGTCCTGCATCTTATGACAAACACCTTTTATTCTCAACCCCATATCTGTGAGGATTGATGAAGAATAGGAGCCCAGTAGCTGAGTATAGGTAGCACGACCACTAGATAACACAGGAGTGCGTGGTACAGAAGGAAAATCCAAAAGCAAGGTCAAACTTTCCAAGATCAGGGCAGGCATCAAAGGTTCACCAAAGGGAAACAAGGCAGAAACCAAGATTCATACACAGAACTTAACTCAATGATAGCTTTTTTAAATCTGAGCACTGAGTTCAATGGACAGCAGTGCTTTATAGGCTTGCTAAATGAGTAACAGCTGGTAAAGGGTGTGGTGTTTGCTTTAAATCTCTCACATCTCCTGTGCAATACTGTTTGTCCAATATTGCATTGCTGCCACTAGGTGGAGAGCTTGTGCAACCTCTGCAATATGGAGGATTCCATTAGCAGCACATGGAGGTACAGCTGGCTTTGCACTGCTGAGTCTAGACACCAATGGAGGACCAGCAGGGGTACCCTCTGCAGCATTAGTACAGGTAAGGGCATTACAACAACCTTTAGGTGCCCCCTCTGGGGGCAATCAGGACCAGGACTTCTGTGAAACCTTTGAACACATAAAGGGGCATGAACATCCTGTGCAAGAACCCAAGATCTCTCTTCTGGTCCATGACCTTGCCAGTGGATTAGATATTCAAGGTGTCTCCTCCTCCTTCAGGAATCAAGAATCTCCTGTACTTTATACCTCCTCTCCATCTATACTTACAGGATCAGGTCTATGAGGCATTCTTGATGCAAAGGGACCAAGAACCATAGACTTTAATAACAATGTATGAAATACAGGGTGTATTAAGTAATCATTTGGTAGACATAATTTTACTGCAGTAGGGAATATTATTTTAATTATCTCAAAAGGCCCAATATATATAGGACCCAATTTCTTTGAAGGACATTTTAGTTTCAGATGGGCAGTAGAAAACCATACTTTATAATCACTTTATAATCCTGCTGGCGGCCGATTGGCATGGGGCGACGTTGCACCTCTTGTGAGCTGCTGGTGCAACGTTAAATGCGGAGAGCGTATTGCTTTCCGCATTCAGCAAGGTCTTGCGGACCTGATCCGCACTGTTGGATCAGGTCCGCAAGACCTTTAATAAATAGGCCCCATTGCCTTTAATTCATTTATCTGCTACAGGAACTGAAGTTGAAATAGGTATTCCAGGCAACATTGCAGGATGGTAACCATAATTAGGAAAAAAGGGAAAAAACCTTTCTATAGAACTGTGAATTTGATTGTTATAGGCAAACTCAGCTAGAGTTATATATTAATTAACCTGTAGATGAGATATAAAACATCACAGATACAGTTTCAAAGTTTGGTTTGTTTGTTCGGTTTGACCATTAGTTTGTGGATGGAAGGCAGTGGATAATGATCTCTAAAGGTGTAACTCTTGGCAAAAGGAAGTCCAAAACTTAGAGGTGAATTGTGTGCCTCTATCTGTAACTATAGATTCAAGTATGCCGTGCAATCTGAATATCTCTTGGATGAAAAGAGTAGCAGTCTGCTTAGCTGAATAAATGCCTTTGGTAGGTATAAAATGTCCCATTTTAATAAAACTGTCTACTATCACTAGCAGTGTATCATACCCTTGGGATTTAGTTAATTCTACTATAAAGTACATTGAAATGTCTGACCATGGTCTTTCAGGTATGGTAATGGTTTTAGCAACTCTTGAGGTTTTTTTGAGAACCTTTTAGATCTGGCACATAACGGACAAGCAATTACATATGTTGTTACATCTTTTGGTAAGAGATGGCCACCAAAATGACGGGTAATCAGGTCTTTGGTCTTTTTTATCCTACCATGGCCACTGAGAGGAGTATCGTTATGATTTTGAAGGATGTCCACAACGACTAAGGGAGCAACAAAAACTTTATTTTTGTATAAATAGATCCCATCTTGTGATATCAATGGTGGCACTGTATCTGGTATGTCTACAATAGTAATGTTCTGTTTAATCTTATCCCAAATGGAAGGAACAGTAGTGAGAAAACACTCTTGAGATAATATTGGTTTGGGTTTTTCTTTAGGTATTGGTAATTCTTCTGTCATGTGAGAAAGAGCATCAGCCTTACTATTACGAGAACCAGTTCTATATGTTATGATCAAATAAAATCTCCTGAAGAAAAGAGCCCACCTGACTTGTCTTTGTTTTAATAGATGTGCAGATTGCAAGTATTCTAAGTTGTGATGGTCTGTGTATACTGTGACAGGATTTTTTGTTCCTTTTAATAGATGTTGCCATTCTTCAAGAACCAATTTTATGGCTAACAACTCCCTATCTCCAACATCATAATACCGCTCAGCTGTAAATAAAGAGTGAAAGAAGAAAGCTACTGGATGTATGATTTCCTTAGATCCGTAGCATTGTGAGAGAATTGCCCCAACTGCTGTTTCAGAAGCATCAACTTCCAAAAAAATAGGGTTTATTGGGATTTGGTAGAATCAGTTTTGGAGCTGAGGTAAATAATCTTTTTAGCTCTTCAAATGCCTTCTGGGCTTGAGAATTTCAATTAAATGTACTATCTCTCTTGGTTAAGGCAGTGATAGGTTGTATGATCTTTGAAAAAGTTTGAATGAATTTTCTATAGTTGCAGAACCCCAAAAAGCATTGTACCCCTTTCTTATTAGTAGGTACTGGCCAGGAGAGGATCCCTTTTATCTTGCTAGAGTCCATCTCTAAAGTGCCTGGAGAGATTACATAGCTAAGAAACTCTACTTTTTCAATATTAAAGCACATTTCTCCAGTTTTGCATGCAAATTATGTTTTCTGAGAAGGGATAATACAGTTTTAACTTTTGTAATATGTTCTGGCAGTGAAGTAGAGTAAATCAGAATATCATCCAGATAAACAACAACAAATATGTCCAATATATCCCTTAGTATATCGTTAACAAATCTTTGAAAAGTTGTTGGGGCATTGCCTAAACCAAAGGGCATCACCAGGTATTCGTAATGCCCGTACCTTTAACGAAATGTGTTTTTCTATTGATCCCTTTCTCTGATTCTCATCAGATTATATGCCCCACAAATATCTATCTCGCTGTGAATCATGGTTTTTGGTAATCTTTATAATATTGGTGAATGCACTAGGTCAAAAGAAAGCATCTCTTTATGTCTCTCTCCTATTAAAATATGTAAGGGTTCTGTTTCTTTATTAACTGGACCAGAACTAGGAGGTGAGCCATCAATCAACTGAATGTAGGTAGGTGTTTCTTTGATAATTGAAGGAATGGAAAGTGTTTTAGCCATGGTAGTATCCATATAACAGCCACTGGCTCCTGAGTCTATCATGGCCATCAAATTCATGGATGATTTATTCAGCTGTAAAGATAGAGGTATGGATAAGTTAGATGATGAATGATACACTGTAGTTTTAGTACTGAGAACAGGTCTCGCATGCTTACCTCCTATAGGTCTGGGTTTAACTTTGCATTCTCTGACTTGATGCCCAGCCTTGCCACAGTATGAGCAAAGACTTTGGCTCATCTGCAGGCTTTTTCTGCTTCTGAGAAGGGACCGCGGGCCCTTTCTATTTGCATAGGTTCTTCAGCAGGAGACTCTGGGAGAACTGTTGGAGTACTGGTATACACTGGCCGCTGAACATACTTGTATGTTCTTGTCTTCATTCCCTGAGTCGGCAATCTATCTGTATACAAAGAGCAATCGTGTCTTCCAGGGTGGATGGTATGACGACTCTGGCCAATTCATCCTTGAGCGGTTCGAATAGGCCCAAACTAAATTGGTCTAGTAATGCTAGCTCATTCCAATTAGATTTAAGTTCCATACAATGGAAATCTGTATCATACTCCTCTACTAATCGTCTTCCTTGCTTAAGGGCCCGTAGGGAAGCAGTGGCAGTAGTGACTCTATGGGGATCATCATACATGTTATCCATTGCCATTAGAAAGGAAGCCCAGGTATTTAGTATAGGGCTATTAGTTCTGAGTAGATGATGAGCCCAGGCTTGAGGCTCTTTGAATAAGAGAGAGATCCCTGTGCAAATTTTTATAAAATCGGTGGAGTATGTTCTGGGCTGGAAAGAAAACAGGATTTGACAAGATGTCACAAAACTGCGGTACTATAATCTATCTCTGCCAAACTTCTCTGGAAGTGCTTTTTTGGGGTTCAGGGGCAGCAGTAGCACCTTCTGGGAAAATAGGAGCAGGATCTAATACAGGAACAGATGCTGCAGGCATTTGCATCATTTGGTTAAGTCTTATCTGGTTGTCTTGCAGCATGGATTGTACCTTTTGCATCTCTTGTACAGAGTGAGTGAGGGTCGCTAGCTGCTGAGTAATCATCTCTAAGGCTTTAGAAACCTCCGCAGGATCCATATGGGCTCAGTTATTTTGTCAGGATTGATGAAGAATAGGAGCTCAGTAGTATAGTATAGTTAGCATGACCGCTAGATAACACTGGAGTGAGTGATACAAAAGGAAAATCCAAAAACAAGGTCAAATGTTCCAAGATCAGGGCAGGCAGCAAAGGTTCATAAACAGTATAACAAGCAAGGGGTCAGGGCAGGCAGAAATAGTTCATAAACAGTAAACAAGGCAAAAAGTTCAGGAAACCAAGAATTATACACAGAACTTAACTCAATGATAGCTTTTTAATAACTGAGCACTGAGTTCACTGGACAACAGTGCTTTATAGGCTTGCTAAATAAGTGACAGCTGGTAAGGGGTGTGGTGTTTGCTTTAAATCTCTCACATCTCCTTTGCAATACTGTTTATCCAATACTGCATTGCTGCCACTATGTGGAGTGCTTGTGCAACCTCTGCAGTAGTCTAGGTACTTTTTACAGTTGCTGCAGTTTGTTGGGAAGATAAATAATGTTGCACCAATATGGAGGATTCCATTAGCAGCACATGGAGGTACAGCTGTCTTTGCACTGTTAAGTCTGGACAGCAATGGAGGACCAGAAAGAGTACCCTCTGCAGCATTAGTACAAGTAAGTGCATTACAATAAAGGACAAAATGGAATTCGTTTAGAAAGAATTTTACACAAAACTTGTGATAAATATACCTACTGCTCATGTGTTCCTCACAATGTAATTAATACAAATGTAACATTTATGATCATTTTCACATATTTGTGTGATGGAATTTACAAATAGACAAATTGTGTGTCTGTAGTTTTTTTTTTTTTTTTACCAATTTAGATGTTTAACTAATACCACAACTTTAACATGTCAGGTGGTACTCACCAAAACATGATTTTTATTGTCTTCCATATTTCACTATTCTATTATTAATGTGACAGGGTTGATAATAGTGTGACATGGTTGAAGAATGCAACAGGGTTGAAGGGACACATTACCTTCAGTTTTAATTTGTTTTGATTATTATGCAATTCCATCCAAAACACTGTATTCCATATTAGGCAACCATGTAATAAAGACATTAGTAATTTTTAGATTAATTTGAACTTTATTAACCAACTTGCAGTAAGTATTTAAACAAAGAAAATGACTGCAGATATTAGGGTCATTAGTAGCGTTCAAATATTTTTAGAAAAGTAAAAAAATGTTTTTAATGTTACCACATACATTACTAAACAGAACATTTTACTCAATAGGCACAACTGGTAAATTTACTAGGGTCTAAAACATTCCTCTTTGCAGGAACACCAAACAAAACTGCAGCAGGGAGTTCATAACAATTATAACAAGTAGTGGATCATTACATAAAACATGCCATGTTGACACAGGACCTTGCACTCAACAATTCCAAAAGTTTAAAATAGTTACCTTATGAACATTTTCATAAAATGCCAGAACTGTAAAAACTGTTTCTAATCCATATTCCTTCACAGAAGCACTGCAGTGCTGAGCTACCAGGTGTGTGTGTGTATACAGCTCTTTAGTCAGGCTTTTATCTTGAGAGTCTGGCCCAAATCCCTTTCAGAACCTATACCCGAAGAAATGTCACATGATGTGGAGCTGGAATCATTTCAAGGACTTTATCAAATTGGTACCAGAGGATGTTATCACTAAAAGGCCATTGTGCAGGCATTGGGATGTTCTGACCAAAACTGAAGTGCTGTGTTCTAAAGCATGTACAGTTTAGGTATTTATTTGTTAATCAAAAGCAACTGACATCACAACATATCTGCTCAACTAGAGCAAGGGTGATGCCATGGTTTATTCTCATTGAAGAAAAGCACCTCCACTGATGTGATTGTCTGAGGACTTCATACAGCTGCTGTGCATCTTTGATGTCATGGCCCTTCACCATCAACCTGTCTACTGTTCTCTTTAATGCTCCTCCTTCATTATTGGGGGCCCTGTTCTCATGGCTTGACTCAAAATAGTTCCATGTTCCAGCTTTAAATCCACATGGATTTCCATAGTAAAAAGGACATTTTCCTTTCTTTTTATACTGTGTGCAAGGTCCATCACTAAAAAAATGCAGGACAGAAACCTGTGGATGAGTAGCATGAAGGTAGCCTACAACTGGATCAAGATATTTCCCTATAGCAGTAGGGCCTTTGTGTCTTTAAAGGGAAATTGTGGTGAAGCATATGAGCTTCTGTTGCCATACATGAATTACCCCGCTGTGTAGAGTGGCATGCTTGTGTGAGGCCCCAAAGTGTACAGCTTGTATCTCTGATGCTAATTTACAGAGAATGTTCTCTGAAAAATCAATGTGGATCAATGCCTCATATACTGAGCTCACAATACTATGTGTATTGCTGTTTGACATTGAACAGGTGCTTCTTAAACTTGTCAATGTTGTTGTGGAGTGGGGGTTGTACTATTACAGGGTATTTGTTTTAATTTATTTGCAAAAGAGCTGTTAACTTTAGGGCAATGCCCTACAAAAGTCCCTTTTAAGGGCCATTGGTAGATTATTATAGATTCGTTTTTTGTTTTTTTTGGGGGGTGTTTTTTTTTTAAACGTGGTATTAGAATTGGAATAACTTTTATTATTTTGGATAATTGCGTTTATTATTTTTAGTAATGTTAGGTTTTATTACTATAAAAAAATTACTTTATTATTGGGGTTTTTTATGTTTTTTTTAACAAGTAATTATTATTATTATTATTATTCTTTAGATATAAAGCGCCAACAGATTCTGCAGCGCTGCCCATGGGTACAAAGATAAAAGTATGCTTGCCACAGAGGTTGGTTGGAACAATGAAGCTCTTGTTGCCGCCTTCTTTCATGGGCTTTCTGATGTGATTAAAGACGAAGTTGCTGCCAGAGATTTTCCAGAGGATCTCAAGGCTTTGGTGTCTTTTTTAATCCTAATTGACATCAGACTCAGAGAGAGGCCCTCTTTCAAGGAGCGCTTGTGGAAGCCTCCTGTACCGTTGTCTCCTATGTTGTTTTTCCCACCCATGTCTCCCTCTCCTCCCATGTCTCCTGGTCCGAGTCATCAGGTACTGCTGTGCCGATGCAGTTGGGATTTACGCATCTCTCCACTGCAGAGAGGGCCTTTAGAGGAGAGAGGGGCTCTGTCTCTATTGCGGGTCTTATGATTGTGCCATAGACCTGCAACCTGGAGCCATTCCTCCTCGGGGCCGGGGTTACCCCCTCTCGGTTGCAGAGAATTGTGCTATGGAGGAGTATGTTGCCGATGCTCTGTCACGGGGAATCATCCACAAATCCTGCTCTTCTGCAGAGGCTGGCTTCTTCTTTGTGAAGAAAAAGGGTGGCGGGTTAAGACCATGCATCGATTATAGGGGTCTTAATCGTCTTACCATTAAGAATGCTTACCCTATTCCGCTCATTACGGTACTCTTTGACCACCTCAAGGGAGCTACAGTCTTTTCTAAACTTGATTTGAGAGGAGCATACAATCTCGTTAGGAAAACAGTATTTAACACCAGGAGCGGGCATTATGAGTATCTTGTAATGCCCTTTGGCCTTATGTAATGCTCCAGCTGTTTTCCAGGAATTTATTAATGATGTTCTACAAGATATGTTGCAACAATGTGTTGTGGTGTACTTAGATGATATCCTCATACACTCACCCACTCTTGAGGCTCATCGTTCTGATGTTACACAGGTACTTCAGAGACTACGTGAGAATGGCCTGTTTTGTAAACTCGAGAAATGTGAGTTCCATCAGACTCAAGTTACCTTTCTAGGTTATGTAATCTCTGTTGCAGGGTTCTTCATGGATCCTGACATGTTGTCTGCAGTCCTGCAGTGGTCTCGCCCAGTTGATCTTCGCTCTATTCAACATTTTTTGGGCTTTGCCAATTACTATAGGAAGTTTATTAAAAACTTTTCTTCCTGGGTCAAATCTATATTTAACATAACCCGTAAGGAGAATAATCCACTCCATTGGTCACCTACTGCCAATAAGGCTTTTGAGAGTCCTAAGACTGTCTTTGCTGCCACTCTAGTTCTGGCTCATCCTAACCCTGTCCTGCCTTTTGTTCTTGAGGTCGATGCGTTTGAGACTGGAGTAGGTGCCATCTTGTCTCAATGTCCTACGCCAGTTCTTTGCATCCGTGCGGTTTCTTCTCTAAGAAATTGTCTCCAGCGGAGTGCAATTATGAAATTGGCAACAGGGAATTACTGGCCATAATTTTGTCACTCAAGGAATGGAGGCACCTTCTCGAGGGTACTAGCGTACCAGTGCTCATTCTTACTGACCACAAGAATTTGACTTATCTATCATAAGCAAAACGTTTGTCGCCCCGACAGGCCAGATGGGCGCTATTTTTGTCTCAGTTTAATTATGTTGTCTCCTACCTGCCTGGTAGTAAGAATGTTAGGGCTGATGCCCTCTCTCGTCAATTTTCGCCTCTGTCCAAGGAGGAGTCTGTACCTATTCCAGTTATACCTCCTGACCATATTTTGGCCACCATACATACTAATTTGACTTCTCCCTTAGGGGAGGAGATCCTGGCTACACAAACCAATGCACCTCCTGAGAAACCTAGTGGTAAGTGTTTTGTACCTGAGAATCTTCTAACTAAATTATTGCACACTTACCACTATCCTAAAGCCGCAGGTCACCCGGGCAAGAACCAAGTGATTTGGTCTGTCACTCGACAATTCTGGTGGCCAGGTCTTCGTTCTGATGTTGCTGCGTATGTTGACTCCTACTCAGTCTGTGCACAGAATAAGACTTCTCAACGTCTACTAGTGGGTCTTCTTCAACCTATTGGTAATGGTGAGCACCCTTGGACACATCTTTCCATGGACTTCATTGTCGAGCTCCCTGTTTTCAATGGCAATACTGTTATCCTAATGGTGGTTGACCGTTTTTCTAAAATGTCACATTGAATTCCCTTGAAGAAGTTGCTTACTGCTCAGGAGCTTGCTTCAATTTTTGCCCGGGAGGTCTTCCGTTTACATGGGTTACCCAAGGAGATAGTGTCGGACCGGGGTAGCCAGTTTGTCTCCAGATTTTAGCGTTCTTTTTGTGATCAAATAGGGATCCAATTTTTCTTCTCCTCTGCATATCACCCTCAATTAAATGGGGCTGCGGAACGGTCTAATCAAGCTCTGGAACAGTTCCTCTGTTGCTATGTATCAGATCACCACAATAATTGGTCTGAACTGTTATCTTGGGCAGAGTTCACTCGTAATAGTGCTATTAATGCTTCCTCCCAGTTATCTCCGTCCATGGCGAATTATAGGTTTCAACCATCCTTGTTGCCCGATTCATTCATGTCTCAGGGAATTCTGGCTTTGGAGGAGCATCTCCAGCAATTCCGTTCCACGTGGGTGCAGATTCAGGATTGTCTTCATTGTTCTATGCATCGCCAAAAGTTCCAGGCTGATCGTAGGCGTCTGCCTGCGCCTTCCAACCAGTTTGGTCAGAGGGTTTGGCTGTCCTTCCGCAACTTGAACCTTCGTATGCCTTCCAATAAACTAGCTCCCCGTTATGTTGGTCCTTTTCAGATACTCCGACGGGTCAATCCTGTGGCCTATGCTCTTGACCTTCCTCCTGCAATGCGCATCTCCAATGTTTTTCATGTCTCCCTCTTGAAACCATTGGTTTGTAATCGGTTTACCACTGTTTTGCCTCGTCCCCGTCCTATCTTTTGTTGACAACCATGAAGAATATGAGGTCAGCAGCATTATTGACTCTCGTATGTCCAGGGGTCGCGTACAGTATTTGGTTCGCTGGAGGGGTTACGGTCCAGAGGAGCGTTCATGGTTTCCCTCCTCTGATGTTCATGCTCCCGCCCTCCTCCGTGCCTTCCATGCCCGTTTCCTCAATAAGCCTTTTGTCCTCCCGCGGGGGAGGGGTCGTTGAGGGGAGGGTACTGTCAGGGGTTTTTCCCTGCTTTGTTTGCCATGTGCTGTTGGCAGCCATTTTACTCACCTTTCTTGCTGAATCTGGTTCAGAGTGTGTAATGCTGCTCATTTCCTGCATGCCCTCTTATGGTCAGACTGTTGTACATCATTCGTATGAGACAGGTTGTAGTCTCAGAATTGTGATGTCATCACTTTTTTCATTATTTAAAGGGCCTCTGTTCAGTATGCTTTGCCCTTGTGTTGTCCTGTTTGTGAGTTCCTGTGTATTACCTGGCTAGTCTGACGTCTCTTCTTGTTCCTGATCCCTGGCTTGTTCCTGACTTTGCTGTTTTCTTTGTTCCTGATTTTGGCTCGTCTGACTACTCGCTTTGGCTCCTGACTCGGCTCGTCTGACTACCAGCTCTGGTTTTGACTCCTTGCTTGTTATTTGACTTATGGGCTTTTTTATTATTTTTGTTATTAATAAAGGTGTGATTATTTTTGCACTTCTTGTCTCAGTCTGATTCCTGGCACCCTGACAATTCCGTACCACATGAACTATTGAGCTTCTGAATTGTATTTGTTAAATCGAATGTTGAATTCAAAATTTTGAAATGTGGATATTTGGTCTAATTATGAAAATTTGAAAATGAACGTAAAATTAAAAAACTGGAAATAATATTCGATTAGTGAATTTAAATAGATTTTCCTTCTTATCAGCATTTAATTGTCCAAATTGAATGTCCATATGACTATTCATTCTACCAAGCAAATTGCACTTTCACCACATTTGCCCATCCCTAATTATGACATAGTCAAGGCACTTTTATTTGATCAAATACTAACACAGAGATATATAAAAACACAATTCTTAAATGCTAAGGTAATGTGGTTGATTGTTTGTTTTAAAAAAAAAAAAGTATTAAAAATGTCCTTAATTCCCATTTAGCTATGTTTGTTGTTTTACAAAGTCAGAAGTCAGATGTGGGTGACTATATTACTTTATTCTTCTCCACAAACTCCCAGATAGCTGCTTATCTTCTAAACATCATTTAAATCTATATGTTAGGAATCCTTGCACAAGTATATTTTTTTGAGGTAGATTTTATAAAAATAGTAGTGGGGGCAAAGACGTTTCTCCTATAAGTACTGCAGGGCCATTGAAAGATGTCTCCCCTAAACATTGTCATACTGTATGCATGTAATAGCATCCACATTGACATTTGATAGCAACCAAGTTTCAATAGTCACTGTCAGTTCAATGTAAAATTGAAACCTTGATTTCTATTTCACTTCAAGGGGTCAGATGGGTGGCCACCATTTATCATTAGAAGGTAGACATGTGAAACCATTCTCACTTTTAGCAGATATTTCCTAAGTGGCATATTTCATCTTTGAAATAATTCATTGCACATATCAAACTAAACAACATGTCTTTTCTGAAACATAAGACCTGGTAATAGGTTTTAATGTTATGTTTTTTTTTAGAATGATGCATGTTGTGATTGATTAACATTAACATTTTCTTTAGTTTCTGATATGAGCTTGGTTGTGTATTTCCAACCTCTTCCTTGATGATGCTTCAGGTTCTTGAGTCTCCTTGGTATGTGTGAATTATTAAGTTTTTATTAGCAACCCATACATCAGTGTTATATAAAGATTGGCAAAGATGCGCTGCGGAATCTGTTGATGCTCTACAAATAACTGATAATAATAATAATAATGCTGGCCTACATATGCTTTTTTGGCCTTTATCAATGATTCAGTCCACTTTTTTGATGATAACTGTCGACTTCATGTTAGTTCTAAAGGTTATCTTTAGCAATCTATTATTGTTTTATCTAATTCTGAGGCATGGTTACATGTTTACAACGGCTTTTTATGCATGGAAAGGAAAGCCCAATGACCTGGGAGCCATTTATTACACTCTGCATAAATAAAAACAGAGAAGCGCTCAACCTGGGAACGAACAATAGCATAATAGCTTGTTCTATGGTTAGTTACCACCCTAAAAGCAGCCTCTTTTTGCTCAATATGTGCCTTTCACAGAGAAAAACTTTCCTGTAGCATATCAGTCTGATCCCGTGATGCGGGAATCCAGACGTGGACCCGTTGCTCAGTGTGCCTAGAGGGATATAGCTGCACCTCACTGATGAGGCCCACACTAGGCCGAAACGTACGTCTGGGGTTTTGCTGTTTCTCTCGTTCAGAGAGGGATTGCCTGGTATTTTGGGGCTGGACTGCACTGTTAAGTCAGGATCAGACTGATATGCTACAGGAAAGTTCTTCTCTGTGAAAGGCACATGTTGAGCAAAAAGAGGGTGCTTCTAGGGTGGTAACTAGCCATAGAACAAGCTATTATGCTATTGTTCGTTCCCAGGTTGAGCGCTTCTCTCTTTTAATTTATTTATTACACTCTATCTATCTATCTATCTATCTATCTATCTATCATCTATCTCTATTAGTATTATTATCATTTTTTTTTGCATAGCACTGCCAATTTCCATAGCAGTGGTACAAGTTGTGGGTTCAGTTGAACAGTAAATGGTGGAGCTACAACAGTTGTCAAATGTCACAGCTTACATAACATAGAAAAACCTAGCCACATCAAAAACCTGCATTCATAATTTGTCAATTGATTTTTGGATTAAAATATTTTAAGGCTTTCAAGCACTCCTTAACAAACGGGAACAATATATAAACCCAGAGGGTTATTCTCATTATAATAACTGTACACAGAGATTATAGAAAATTGGGGCATTGAATTTAGTTTAGTTTTGCCCCCCCATCACAAATTCCCCCCCCATCACAAATTCCCTCCTTCTTTCCAAGTTTATGGTGAAATTAAGTAGACATATCAACATATTGAAAAGGGTTTAAATATTGTTCCCGTTGGTTTAGGAGAGCTAAAAACTGCTTGAAGGCCTTAAAATATTTTTAACCCAGAAATCAATTGACAAATTATGAATGTTTTTTTTTGATGTGGCTAGGTTTTTCTACGTTATGTAAACTGACAACTGTTGTAGCTACACAATTTACTGTTCAACTGTTTAACCATTTCCCCAATGTTTATGTCCTCTTTAACTATGCTTCATACTACGTTTTACAAGAATATAGAATTGCATTATAGTAAAGTTTAATACAGTACAAGCCAGATGGCTGCTTTTTTGACATCCACAAGTGATAACTTAGCAGCTCAAAAATGAAATCTAAGTGTACAAAGGTTTATATAACACAATGTGTATACATTTTTGCGAACATAATTTCAAATAGTGGACTGGGTCGGTAACGTCATTTAATTTTTAACCTATTATAGTAGCTTCAGTGTTTTATCAATGTAGGAGCTGGGTAGGCAGGTCATACATCTATGACTATGGCTATTGGCCGAAACACGTCAGCTGACCTGTGATGCTACTGGCACCACACAGGTGTTGACGTCTGTGGATACAAGTGTTTGTAAAGCTGTTGGCATGCTTTTAATGCAGATTTTCCTGCCTGATACTGTTTGGAGCAGATGGGAATACGGCGACGCTCGGATCACATTGTGCACAGAGGGCACTTTGCTGTGAGTATGCTAAACAGTCTTCCAGAGCTCTGAGGAGGGGAGGTGAGATTGACAATTACTGACATTTGTTTATTAGCTGCTCTGCAGTTGCAATGTTAAGTTTGGAGAAATGTGTTGCCTAAATTTGCATCTCTCACTCCCTATGGACTGGAGTATCTGTTTAGACCACTAAGGCTTTTTTCAGCCAAAGAGATTGAGTCAAAAGGTGCAGTGACCTTGAATATAATGAAAGGAGGATATTGTGGCTTTTTGTTACACAACAAGTTTGTGGAACCCTGCTCCATATCTTTGGTATGTTCTGTTTGTGTGAGTTAATTTCAACATACCAAACAAATCTTTGCCTATATTAAATATTATTTTTAAAAAATCAATTATCGGTAATGAATACCTACATGCAAATAGTATCTATAGCATACTTAGGCCCAGTACCTTTGATAGTGACAGCTGTACAATATTGTTACAAAGTGAATCAAGAGATACAGAATCCCCCAAGTGATAGCACTGGCTATTCAATTATAAGGAAGGATAGCAAGATTATTTTATTGCTCACTATTAAATGTGGCAGCTTGCATTGCTCCCAGAGACCCTTTTTGTTTTGCTTTGGCTGTCTTTGTACTGTCTTTGTACTGTCTTTGTACTGTCTTTGTACTGTGGGCATCCTGGGAGCTTAAAATGGCTTTTTAAACTACACTCTTGTCATACATGCAGTATTTTAAAGACTCTTTTTTTGCATCAGTTAAGTATCTCGTCTAACAATTGTTTCTCAATATTTCAAAGCTGAAAAGGTTTTCTTGATTTTTTTCCTTTGTATTTCAAGCTTTGTTTTGTGCACATTTTACAGTGGACTATTATAGCTGTCTTATAGCTGCTTGAAGAAGTCTTTAGTTCAAAGTAAGGGTATCAAAAAGTAGTGATCCTCTGACGTTAACTCTCTGTCACACAAAACCTCTAATAACTTCTGTCCTGAAACTTCAAATTAGAATTTCCTCAACTTTCCTTTACCACCTACCATATTTTGATCCTGACTGTGGTCTCTATCACTGTTATTAACCCTCTTCACATTACCATATCCACCTACCACATAAAAACCCTAACCAAAACCATCTGGATTCTAATAACTGGATACCCACACCATAATTAACACACCACCATGGAACCCTACTTGAAATCAAACACACCCTATGTAACAATTCATATACTTCCCTCTTAACCTCAAATACCCATTGCACTAAAACTAACTTCTCCTATATAACCACTATATGACATCCCATTCTGCTATATGACCACTCATACAAGTCCTTCCTCTACAAAATTCCCTCCCTCACTAATTAAAGTACCTAACCAAAACACTAACTGTAGACACTCATTTTCTCACAACTAAAACAATCGTAAATTCAACTATCTGAATTTTGCCCCAAAACACTTTACCCCATCCTCATTAACTTTAACACACCATAGGAAGTCCCATAACTGCAATCTATCCCTTTAAAAAAAAAAAAACCCACATTTCTTACCTTCTTACCCTTCTTAAGCCTACAGCAACATACTAATCTTTTTAAGTGCCACACTGTATTCCTCCTCTATTTATAGACTTGTTATGGCTTTTAACCACTCAGTTGAAAGCAGTGGGCATAATACTGGTAAAGACAGGTAATAACAGTGCTTATTGCAGCATTAAAAGTTCCCATGCTGCCTTATATAGCATAGACAATAGAAGAAAAAATAATAATGTCAACACACATGACTGAATATTACATTGAAGGAATAGAAAGAAATCCACATTTTTGGAAATTTGACAAAGATTGAACAGATGCCAGGTTACTCAGTTCCCAGCTTGCTACAATAAAGATTTAAGCTGCAGGTTGCTGCAGGATTTGATGTATATTTAAGATGCTGGTCATTCCAGATGGCACAAACCATGAGGTTGGCACTGCAAATGACTTAGTTTATAGGGTGAACACCAGGAGACTATTGAAAAAGCTCCAAACTTAATGTAGGAACGTGCTTGTGAGAATAGCAATAAGTGTTTGGCTATTCTCTTGAGATAATCCTGGCTTTCCTGATATCTTGGACTTCCTGTTTTCTGTAAAACTAAGACTTATGCTACAATTGTTGTCAATGTTCAGACTGCAATAGCTCTAGTTATGGGTAAACAGCAAGCATTGGCAAATAACTTGATTCAAAACAATAGTAAGGTTTTCAACAGTTAGGACTCTTGTGTTAAGCTATAAGCATTTTGTATGATGATCCCTCACTAAAATGAGTTGTAGGAGAAGCAACAAAAAAGGGTGCCTGGCCCCACAAAAAAATAGAAAAAGGTAACTATGTTTTGTTCACACAAATGTATTTAATTATGCATTTATTTCTTAAACTTTATTGACAAAATTAATACACAGTCGAACTATTACTCAATTGCAACAAACGTGTAAAAGATTATAATTATCTAGATCTAGATTGTAAATTCCCACAGGAATAAGGTCCTCAATTCCCTCTGTATTTGTCTATAAAATGTTGTCTTTTATTGTATTGTTTCTCCATTGTACTTTTACCTTTGTACCCATGCGCAGCGCTGCAGAATCTGTTGGAGCTTTATAAATAAAGAACAATAATAATAATAATAATAATTATTCTATATATGGAGGTTGCAAATTTTAATATAAATGTGCAGTGTAGGTGAATATAAGAGATATACTCAATATTAGATGTACATAGGAATCCAGTTTAGGAGCCTATTTTGTTTTTACTTTGTCTTATGCTTATAGATATAATAGGGAAGTTTACTTTGTTACAAGAGCACACTTTTCAGACACACTGTAAGGGGAATGTTCTGAGAATTTTATCTTTAATTTTTTAACTTGCTTACTTACTCTAGCTGGAATCATTATGTGTATGTGCATGTGACCAATAACGAATACCAAGGAGTGAATGCAGGCTGATATTTTTGCATGCAATGATATAGGAGATAGATATTTTCATAGATTAATAGCAAAAGAATAGCTAACTTTAAAAATAGATCCCGCTATAGAAGGAGGTTAGCCAAATTTGGGAAATTGAATTGATATATTACTGTATGTCCAGTAAGAGTATGCTTTTTGCACCTAGATTTAGAGTTTTGCGTTAGAAGGGGTGCGTTAGCTACACGTGTTTTTTCCCCCCCGCACCTTTTAAACAACGCTGGTATTTAGAGTTCTCTGAAGGGCTGCGTTAGGCTTCAAAAAGGGAGCGTAGAGCATAATTTACCGCCACTTCAACTCTAAATACCAGCGTTGCTTACGGACGCGGCCAGCTTCAAAAACGTGCTCGTGCACGATATCCCCATAGGAAACAATGGGGCAGTTTCAGCTGAAAAAAAACCTAACACCTGCAAAAAAGCAGCGTTCAGCTCCTAACGCAGCCTCATTGTTTCCTATGGGGAAACACTTCCTAAGTCTGCACCTAACACCCTAACATGTACCCCGAGTCTAAACACCCCTAACCTTGCACTTATTAACCCCTAATCTGCTGCCCCCGCTATCGCTGACCCCTGCATTTTATTATTAACCCCTAATCTGCCGCTCCTACATTATAGCTATGTACCCCTAATCTGCTGCCCCTAACATCGCCAACCCCTATATTATATTTATTAACCCCTAATCTGCCCCCCAACATCGCCGCTACCTTACCTACACTTATTAACCCCTAATCTGCCGACCGGACCTCGCTGCTACTCTAATAAATGTATTAACCCCTAAAGCTAAGTCTAACCCGAACACTAACACCCCCCTAAGTTAAATTTAATTTAAATCTAACGAAATAAAATAAATCTTATTAAATAAATTAATCCTATTTAAAGTTAAATACTTACCTGTAAAATAAACCCTAATCTAGCTGCAATATAACGAATAATTATATTGTAGCTATTTTAGCATTTATATTTATTTTACAGGCAACTTTGTATTTATTTTAACTAGGTACAATAGCTATTAAATAGTTAATAACTATATAATAGCTACCTAGTTAAAATAAGTACAAAATTACCTTTAAAATAAATCCTAACCTAAGTTACAATTAAATCTAACACTACACTATCAATAAATTAATTAACTAAACTATCTACAATTATCTACAATTAAATCAACTAAACTAAATTACAAAAAAAACAAACACTAAATTACAAAAAATAAAAAAAGATTTCAAGAATTTTAAACTAATTACACCTACTCTAAGCCCCCTAAAAAATAACAAAGCCCCCCAAAATAAAAAAATGCCCTACCCTATTCTAAAATAAAAAGCTAACAGCTCTTTTACCTTACCAGCCCTTAAAAGGGCCTTTTGCGGGGCATGCCCCAAAGAAAACAGCTCTTTTGCATTTAAAAAAAACATACAATACCCCCCCGCAACATTACAACTCACCACCCACAAACCCCTAATCTAACCCAAACACCCCTTAAAAAAACCTAACACTAAGCCCCTGAAGATCTCCCTACCTTATCTTCACCACGCCGGTTATCACCGATCCATCCAGAAGAGGGTCCGAAGTCTTCATCCCATCTGGCAAGAAGAGGTCCAGAAGACGGTCCGAAGTCTTCATCCTATCCGGCAAGAAGAGGACATCAGGACCAGTAGACATGTTCATCCAGGCGGCGTCTTCTATCTTCATCCATCCGGCGCGGAGCAGGACCATCTTGAAGCAGCCAACGTGGATCCATCCTCTTCTTCCGGCGACTCCCGATGAATGAAGGTTCCTTTAAGTGACATCATCCAAGATGGCGTCCCTCGAATTCCGATTGGCTGATAGGATTCTATCAGCCAATCGGAATTAATGTAGGAAAAATCTGATTGGCTGATTGAATCAGCCAATCGGATTCAAGTTCCGATCAGCCAATAGAATGTGAGCTAAATCTGATTGGCTGATCCAATCAGCCAATCGGATTGAACTTGAATCCGATTGGCTGATTCAATCAGTCAATCAGATTTTTCCTACCTTAATTCCAATTGGCTGATAGAATCCTATCAGCCAATCGGAATTTGAGGGACGCAATCTTGGATGACATCACTTAAAGGAACCTTCATTCATCGGGAGTCGCCGGAAGAAGAGGATGGATCCGCGTCGGCTGCTTCAAGATGGTCCAGCTCCGTGCTTGATGGATGAAGATAGAAGACGCTGCCTGGATGAACATGTCTACCGGTCCGGATGTCCTCTTCTTGCCGGATAGGCTGAAGACTTCGGACCCTCTTCTGGACCGATTGGTGATACCCGGCGTGGTGAAGATAAGGTAGGGAAATCTTCAGGGGCTTAGTATTAGGTTTTTTAAGGGGTGTTTGGGTTAGATTAGGGGTATGTGGGTGGTGGGTTGTTGTAACATACTCCTTTTCACTCACCTTCCCCCTTATAAGGCACACCCACATAACCTTCATTGCTTGGTATTGAAGGTAATACTGCTCTGTCAAGCCTCTCTGAATCTAAGCAGAATCTTGTTTAAGCATATCCAGTATCTCCACGAAGACGCTGCTCCGCTCTCACTTCCAGCTGATCGGCGGTGACGTCACCTCAGCTGCTGCCTGACACTTCCGTGTACGCCAGATACACGCTACCTGCCACAGATCTATCAGCTGCTTTGTCAAGGTACCATCCAAACTTGCCTTATTAATCTTACCTGTCATGAACACTTGCACTCATATCCTTTGCCAACGCTTGGTAAGGTTTATAATTCAAAATTCAGACAATCTTATAATTTTTCATTTTTTATGCGCAATGTATTTTTTCTCTTGCTAGCAATCTTGAGAGTCATATTCATTCTTACTGTTCTAATATGTTCATGTGTGGACAACATTAGCAACAAGACAATGTTAATGTGTTTGCATAGAACTATAATATATTTTCCCAACATTCAAGCAGTATAGAGTTAAGTCTGCCTCTAGACTGCTAGAAATTGGAAACACACCTATTTTTAATTGCTAGCAACCTAGTTGCTAATCAATGAGCAGAAAAGTAACATCTTTATTTTTGTGGAATTATTACAGAATACCAAGCCCGAAAAAATTTAAGGGGTATAATGGATCCTGTGGAACTCTCTAATTATGTTGCCACACTTGGACAAAAGGTGGATCAGCTGAATCTGGGCTTAAGAGAACTACAGGTGGAAAACCAAACTTTAAGGAACATAATTAAAGAAGGGATTAGTTCCAATCCACCTCACAGTGACTCACACCCAGAACCACCTGTATGCCCCCCAGATAAGTTTAGCGGTGATAGGAAACATTTTAGGCAGTTTATTAATGCTTGTACTTTATTTATCACCCTAAAACCAAAAACCTTCCCCACAGATAAAATTAAAGTTTTAACTATAATATCCTATTTGAGGGGAGAACCCAGAGCATGGGCAGATTCACTATATGAACAAAACAATCCTATATTAAATTCATTAGATAACTTCATCACTGCCCTGTCATCTCTTTATGAAGACCCCCACAGACAACACACAGCAGAAAATAAACTCAGAAATTTAAAACAAAACAAAAAACCTGTTGAGGATTACATATCTGAGTTCAAGATCTGGCAAATGGATTCAGGTTGGAATCAAGTCTCACTTAGGAGCCAATTTAGGCTAGGCTTATCAGAAGCCATTAAAGATGAATTTGCCAGACTTGACCTGCCAGATGAACTAGATGCTCTAATGCAGCTTAGTATCAAAATTGATCATAGAATAAGAGAAAGAAAACAGGAGAAGTATTCCCATGACACAAATACCAGATACTCAGATATGAAAACAACATCACAGCATGTAAAAGTCACAGATGAACCCATGTATATAGCAACTATCAGGCGACCATTGACCTCCGAAGAAAAAAAACAGACGTAAAGCAAATCACCTTTGCATGTACTGTGCCTCCAATGAACATGAGGTTTCCGCTTGTCCACTACTTAAAAGAACAAAGAGGGGTAAGATAAAAAACATTGAGGTTACCATATCACTATCTAACTCACAAGTAACCAACTGTTTAATTCCCATTTCTCTGCAGTGGGACCACCACCGCCACCGCTGTGAAGCTGTGATCGATTCTGGGGCATACTCCTCTTATATTGATTTAGCACTTGTAAAATTAAATAAAATTCCACTGATTAAAAAAATTAAACCTGTCATGGTGCGTCTTATTAATGGACAACAATTGGTCTCCGGTCCCATCACACACCAAACAGTACCACTGTTAATGACAACACACAATCAACATCATGAATACATCACATTTGATGTACTTCCCTCACCCATTTTCTCTATTGTCTTGGGTTTGCAATGGTTAAGGGTACATCAACCAACTATTTGTTGGGTAGAAAACAAGGTAAACTTTACATCTACCTATTGTAAAACCACCTGTTTTCCACATACTCCACTCTTAGCAGTAACAGAATCTAAGATACCCCCAGAATACTTAGATTTTGAACAGGTTTTTAGTAAAAAGGAGGCAGAAAGCCTACCTCCGCACAGACCTTACGATTGTCCGATAGATTTAATACCCGGGTCTGATATTCCTTACGGCCACATATTCCCACTATCTGAAGCTGAACTAGTAGATCTTAAAAAATACATTAATGAGAACCTTCAAAAAGGGTTTATAAGACCCTCCACCTCACCTGCAGGAGCAGGGATATTTTTTGTAAGAAACAAGGATCAAACCCTACGCCCCATCGTGGATTACAGGGAGTTGAACAAGAGAACCATAAAAAATAGGTATCCCCTCCCCCTCATCCCAGAGCTTATTGAAAGGTTAAAAGGCGCTACCATCTTTACTAAACTGGACTTGAGGGGAGCATACAATCTCATACGCATAAGACCTGGTGATGAATGGCTCACCGCGTTCAGAACCCGCTATGGATTGTATGAATATACGGTCATGCCGTTTGGGCTATGTAATGCCCCCGCAACCTTTCAAAGGTTCATAAACGACATATTCAGAGATTTACTAGACACTTCAATGGTTATTTATTTGGATGATATTCTTATTTATTCATCTAATATTCAAGAACACATAAAACAAGTCAGAGCCGTTCTCTCCAGGCTACAGGCTCACCACTTATATGTCAAACTGGAAAAATGTATTTTCCACACACAAGATATCACATTTTTGGGATATCACATAACTCCTAATGGCGTGTCCATGGAAACTGACAAAGTCTTATCCATATTGAATTGGCCCATACCTAAAACAAAAAGAGATGTACAGAAATTCCTTGGTTTTTCAAATTTTTATCGAAAATTTATAAAGAATTTCGCTAATATTGCTAAACCCCTCACAGAATTAACAAAAAGCAAAGAACCATTTCTCTGGACTAATGAGACTAATCTAGTCTTCCAATTTCTTAAGAAATGTTTTACAACAGCTCCTATACTCATTTATCCAAACCCAGAACTTCCATTTGTATTGGAGGTGGATGCCTCTCATTATGCAATAGGTGCAATCCTCTCCCAGCGACCAACACCACAAGAACCATTACACCCTATTGCTTACTACTCTTGTGTTCTAACTGTCTCTGAACTTAACTATCATATAGGAGAAAAAGAGTTATTGGCAATGAAATCTGCTCTAGAACACTGGAGACACCTTCTAGAAAGTACTGAAGTTCCAATACAGATTTATACCGACCACAGGAACCTCCAGTACTTGAAGACCCACCGCACTTTAACTGCCAGACAAGTTAGATGGAGTCTATTTTTCTCGAGATTCCACTATAACATAATCTACAGGCCAGCCTCTAAGAATATCAAAGCTGATATCCTTTCCAGACTCCCAGAAAAAACAAATATTTTAAACCAATACGGAACTATAATCCCAGAAAACTGTTTCCAAGAAAACCTAGGCTTGGCCTTTAACGATGACTCTCGTGTCAAGACGGAACAACTAAAGGATTCATCAGTTCCAAAGACATTGCTAACCAAAGGAACTGATGGACTCTTCTACAAATTCGAAAAACTCTATATACCACCTTCCCTCAGGTTGGAAATTCTTAAAAGTATGCATGACTCACAATTAACAGGACACCCTGGAGTTCAAAGGACCATAGAACTCACTAAAAGGTCCTACTAGTGGCCAAACATGATTTCTGAAATTAGAAATTATGTACAGACATGTGAGATTTGTACAACTTGTAAACATGAAAGAAGTAAACTAGTTGGTTACCTACTATCCCTTCCAATTCCTGAAAAGCCTTGGACACATATAGCGGCTGACTTTATTGTTGAACTGCCAAAATCCAACAATAACAACACCATATTGGTTGTTGTAGACCTTTTCTCTAAAATGTCTCATTTTATTCCGTTCCAAAAATTGCCCACCTCCATGGAGACTGCAACCGTTTTGATCAACAATGTAATAAAATTACATGGACTCCCTCTTTCCATAACCACTGGCAGAGGTAGCCAATTTACTTCCCGGTTATGGAGAGATCTTTGTGCCTCCCTAGGCATTGAAAGGCGTTTGAGCACGGCTTACCATCCTCGAATGGGCAATCTGAGAGGACTAACCAGTGGCTAGAAGAATACCTCAGATGTTTCACAACTCAAAATCAAGACAACTGGGCATCTCTACTACCCTTCGCAGAATTTGCACATAATAATGCTTATCATTCTTCAATTAAAACCACTCCATTCTTCGCAAATTATGGATACCACCCGGTTTTTCACGTCAATCCTCAACAAGAAAGTCTTTGTCCAGTGGTGAACGATACAACCAACAGTATTGCAGAAACTTTTTCCATATTAGCAGGGAATATTAAACATGCCCAAGACAGACAAAAAACTTATTACGACCTCAGAAGGAGACCAGCTCCTAATTATATGATTGGTGACCTAGTCTGGTTATCCACTAGAAACCTTCGCCTCTCAACGCCCTCTAGGAAGTTAAACAAGTTCTATATTGGACCTTTTCCGATCAAGGCTGTTATTAATTCCATTGCTGTTACCCTGGATCTACCGGACTCTTATAAGATTCATCCCACCTTTCATGTCAACTTGTTGAAACCATATAAAGAACTGAGGGAACGTTCAAACTCACTTCCCATTCAACTCCCTGTCTCTCCTGATAATGAGTTTGAAGTGGAAAGTATCCTGGACTCTAGGAAAGTTTCAGGTCGTTTACAGTACCTGGTGCCCTGGAAGGGCTACCCTTCGGAAGAAGACTCTTGGAACCCTCTGTTAATTTCTCAGCTCCTCGACTGGTTTCCCTCTTTCATCAGAGGAATCCACTTCGTCCTCATCCTTGAACCCCGGTGTGGTTCATTTTGAGGGGGCCCTCTGTAACATACTCCTTTTCACTCACCTTCCCCCTTATAAGGCACACCCACATAACCTTCATTGCTTGGTATTGAAGGTAATACTGCTCTTTCAAGCCTCTCTGAATCTAAGCAGAATCTTGTTTAAGCATATCCAGTATCTCCACGAAGACGCTGCTCCGCTCTCACTTCCAGCTGATCGGCGGTGACGTCACCTCAGCTGCTGCCTGACACTTCCGTGTACACCAGATACACGCTACCTGCCACAGATCTATCAGCTGCTTTGTCAAGGTACCATCCAAACTTGCCTTATTAATCTTACCTGTCATGAACACTTGCACTCATATCCTTTGCCAACGCTTGGTAAGGTTTATAATTCAAAATTCAGACAATCCTATAATTTTTCATTTTTTATGCGCAATGTATTTTTTCTCTTGCTAGCAATCTTGAGAGTCATATTCATTCTTACTGTTCTAATATGTTCATGTGTGGACAACATTAGCAACAAGACAATGTTAATGTGTTTGCATAGAACTATAATATATTTTCCCAACATTCAAGCAGTATAGAGTTAAGTCTGCCTCTAGACTGCTAGAAATTGGAAACACACCTATTTTTAATTGCTAGCAACCTAGTTGCTAATCAATGAGCAGAAAAGTAACATCTTTATTTTTGTGGAATTATTACAGTTGTGATGTTGGGGGTGGTGGTATTATATGTTTTTTTAAATGCAAAAGAGCTGTTTTCTTTGGGGCATGCCCCGCAAAAGGCCCTTTTAAGGGCTGGTAAGGTAAAAGAGCTGTTAACTTTTTATTTTAGAATAGGGTAGGGCATTTTTTTTATTTTGGGGGGCTTTGTTATTTTTTTAGGGGGCTTAGAGTAGGTGTAATTAGTTTAAAATTCTTGTAATTTTTTAATTTAGTGTTTTTTTGTGTAATTTAGTTTAGTTGATTTAATTGTAGATAGTTTAGTTTATTAATTTATTGATAGTGTAGTGTTAGGTTTAATTGTAACTTAGGTTAGGATTTATTTTACAGTTAATTTTGTAATTATTTTAACTAGGTATCTATTAAATAGTTATTAACTATTTAATAGCTATTATACCGAGTTAAAATAAATACAAAGTTGCCTGTAAAATAAATATAAATCCTAAAATAGCTACAATATAATTATTCGTTATATTGTAGCTATATTAGGGTTTATTTTACAGGTAAGTATTTAGCTTTAAATAGGATTAATTTATTTAATAAGATTTATTTTATTTCGTTAGATTTAAATTATATTTAACTTAGTGGGGTGTTAGTGTTAGGGTTAGACTTATCTTTAGGGGTTAATACATTTATTAGAGTAGCGGCAACATTGGGGGGGCAGATTAGGGGTTAATAAATATTATGTAGGTGTCAGCGATGTTAGGGGCAGCAGATTAGGGGTACATAGGGATAATGTAGGTTGCGGCGGTGTGCGGTCGGCAGATTAGGGGTTAACATTTTTTATTAGAGTGGCGGCGATGTGGGGGGACCTCGGTTTAGGGGTACATAGGTAGTTTATGGGTGTTAGTGTACTTTAGAGCACAGTAGTTAAGAGCTTTATGAACCGGCGTTAGCCCAGAAACCTCTTAACTCCTGAATTTTTTCTGCGACTGAAATTAGAGTTCTAACGCTCACTTCAGCCAAGACTCTAAATATCAGAGTTAGAAAGATCCCATTGAAAAGATAGGATACGCAATTGACGTAAGGGAATCTGCGGTATGGAAAAGTCTCGGCTGGAAAGTGAGCATTAGACCCTTTCCTGACTGACTCTAAATACCAGCGGGCGGCCAAAACCAGCGTTAGGACCCCTTAACGCTGGTTTGGACGGCTAACGCAGAACTCTAAATCTAGGCGTTAGTGTGTAAAATATTACAATTCCCTTATTGTATGTAACAGTTATATATTACAAAGGAAAAGAGGATAAAATAAAGACATCACAGTAGTTTGATAGTTGAATTAATAAACATACCTCCATAACTATAGTATTGCCTGTTTTTAATAGCCCTATAGATCACTATTATGTTAGAAGTAAATGTTGTTCTAGAAACTTTTTATTTCAAACCAGTAATATTATCAAGACAGGTAATACAGAAGAAGTTTTAAACTTAGGCAAGAAGGATGTTGATAAGATGTATGGAAAGGATCTTCTAACATACAAAAACAATAAAACAAAAAGTAAGACTACACACCATATACAGGAACCTAAGTTTATAACTGCTTACAGTCTTGCGTATAATAACATTTGTGGTATCATAAGGGAATCGATGCCCATTCTGTATTCAGATCCTATACTTAGGAACATTACACAGGGAGGATGTGACTTCATACCCAGGAAGGGAAGAACGTTAGCTAATCATTTGTCGACCTAAGACCATAGACAAATAAATGTTGGATCCAAAGACGAAATTGATTTTTCAAGTGTAGGAGAGCCATCTGTAAAACCTGTGATTTCGTGTCAGAGGGTAACAAATTCAAATCTACTGTTACACAACAAGATCATGAGATTAATTTCTCTTTCAATTGTGCAACTACACATGTAGTTTATCTTCTTACCTGCAAAATATGCTTAACCCTTTCGTGACTGGGTTAAAGTGTCTACATTGGAACAACTGTTCCGATGTAGACAAATTGAAACCACGCAGTCGTGCACACGATCGCAAGATTTCAATTATTGGATCGCGACTGGGGGCGTCCCTACAACCCTAGGAATGCCCTCCAGACTGCGATCAAATTCAGGAAGCACAGAAGGCTTCAGGACAGCCGTTGGCTATGACGTTCTATTCCGTCATAACGGCTCTAAAGCCCAGTGTAATTATGACGGAATAGAACGGCATAATGGCATTAAAAGGTTAAACAATATACAGGTAAAACTAAGAGACCGCTGAAAGAGAGATTCCTGGAGCATTTACTCTTCATTGAGGATGAAGAATCAGACACTCCCGTAGCTAGACATTTCAAGCAACTACAAGACGTATCTTGATAAAGCCTTGCTCACAGGCGAAACGCATTGACGTTGATACAGCTCATCACTAAAGAGAATACAAAGGATATGATATTGCTCCATTAACTCCTGCATAATCTTGTAAGAAGTACAGGGGAGGAGCACGCTAAACGAATGGCCGTTTGTTCACATGTTCCCGCTTACAACACGCTGGAGCATGCAACATACCAATAGCAACAATCACTTACTGGGAGTAAGTGCCAGCATTGGAGATACGAATGTGTAAAGGAGAAAGCTAATAAGTAATCTATCACCGGTAAAGTAAAGAGGAACTTTGCACCAGACACGAAGTGTGTCCGAATATCCGGTAAGCCTGAATACACAAAATAAATTTTTACAAAGATATATCCCTTTGACACTTTGTTGCAAATCAAACAAAGAGACTAAGACATCAAGACATCACATTGTGAAATGTATTCGTATTTCCAGTATAATAACTATATCTCCGTTACGCTATACAGTCTTAAAATCACAAGGAGGATATATTTTTTGGAGCCATTTTAATTGCTTTATTTTTAAGATGGAATTTTAAAGGTGGAAATTTTCTAATGCTGTTATTTATAACTTCAAGACACACAAGAGCCCACTCTTGATTCTGTATTGCTGTTATTTTACATTCTTTTACATTTTAATCAGTTATTGTGTAAGGGAGACGTCCCTATTTTATATGTTATTAGACTTTTGATACGTTGTAAATTGGTATATTGATCTCTAGGACCCCTTAGCTTTAGTTAGCGCTCCTACACTCTTTTTCTCTGTCTAAGTACCTATTTGGGGCTTAGTCTTAGGCTTTTTTTTTTGGAGTGGCTTTTTTTTAGATTAGGGTTTTTTGGGCTGAAAAATAGCTGATTGCCCTTTTAAATGGAGTAAAAGAGCTGAATGCCCTTTTAAGGGCAATGCCCATACAAATGCCCCTTTAGGGGCAATGGGTAGTTTAGTTTTTTATTGTTAGTTTTTTTTATTTTGGGGGGTTTGGTGGGTGGGGGTTTTTACTTTTGGGGGGGACTTAGTATTTTGTACATGTAAAAGAGCTCTTTAACGTAGGGCAATGCCCTACAAAAGGCCCTTTTAAGGGCTATTGGTTGTTTATATTAGAGGGTGTTTTTATTTTGGGGGCTTTTTTATTTTCATAGGGATTAGGTTTAATTTTTGTTTATTTTTTATAATTTTGTTTATTTTTTTCTGTAATTTTAGACTTTTTTATTTTTTGTAATTTTAGATTATTTTTTTGTAATTTAATGTCTGGTTTTATATTTAAATTAATATTAGGGTTTTTTAATTTAATTATAACTTAGTATTGGGGTTAATTTAGGGAGTGTTAGGTTAGGGGGCTGTTATGACATACGTAGCTTAGTAATTAAATTAGTTATTTGCGTTGGGGGTTCACGGTTTAGGGGTTAATAGGATGATTAGGTTTATTGCGATGTGGGGGGTTGGCGGTTTAGGGGTTAATAGGTTAATTAGGTTTTTTGTGATGTGGGAGGTTGGCAGTTTAGGGGTTAATATTTTAATTATGCTATTTTCCGGATAAGGGGTTAACTACTTTATTTTGCAATGTGGGGGTTGGCCGTTTAGGTGTTTGTTAATGCTTCATGCGGGAGGTTAGGTTTTTTCGTTATACTTCATGTGGGAGGTTAGTTTTTTTTAATTATTTCTTGCAGGCGGTTACGTGTTTTTTTGTTATTTCGTGTGGGCGGTTGCATGTTTTTTTTTTTTTTAAGCTTTGTTTGCGTACGCTGCATCCAGGTGGATTCATTTGGCTGCGCGCAGCCAACATTCCTTTGAGGATGTGTGTGCAACTGGCGACGGACGCGTTACAAGCGTGATTATATTATAGATATATGTATCTACAGACATATAAACACATAAATACATATGTAAACATATATAGACAAATATATAAGTGTATTGGAACCCTTTACAGTTAAAGAGACACTCAATCAAAATTAAACTTTCTTTATTCAGATAGAATATGCCATTTTAAACAACTTTCCAATTTACTTACATTAACAAAATGTGCACAGTCTTTTTATATTTAAACTTTTTGAGTCACCAGCTCCTACTGAGCATGTGCAAGAATAAGTGTGTATGCATTTGTGAATGGCTGATGGCTGTCACATGGTACAGGGGGAGTGGAAAAAGACATAACTTTTAAAATTGTCAGAAAAAAAATCTACTACTCATTTGAAGTTCAGACTAAGTGCTATTGCATTGTCTTGTTATCTTGCATTATGCAAATCAACTGTGTTGACTGGTCCTTTAAGTAGATGAAAACATGAAAAAGCATAGTTATGCAATATTCATATTTAATAATGGCTTTAACTATTTATTCACTGTAAATATTTCACATTCCAATGTTCTGCACATAGCAGAATATGTTGTATTTATTAATATATATTATTATATATTTATCTATATATAATCAGCTATATATATATATATATATATATATGTGTGTGTGTGTGTGTGTGTATATATATATATATATATATATATATATATATATTGTACCAAAATACCAAGATATATGTAGAAATATTTATTTATGAATAAATAGAACATATTATTCTATGTAAATAACATTGCAATGTTAAATATTCATATTTTCATGACAGGTTAGTGCACTTGAGAATATGCGATCGGGTTGGCACGCGAGTAGGGTGTTAGTTTTTTTCCAAGGTTTTTGCTTCATTGTCTTCTATAGGGAAATAGGTTATCGATAGCGCAATATTCTAAGTTACGATATTGCGCCCGTCAGGTTAGCACATGAGCAATAACTTTTGCTTTCAACTTGTAATAGGAGCGCACCCTGACGTGTGCATAAATCTTACTTCTAGTGTAGTTAATGCTCAAGCGGGAGCATTAAATAGCACTCCACTTATAATCTGGCCCAAATAGTGAATACAATTGGAAGCTTTCAGAACACTAAGGTCCCTTGGTCAGGCATAATGATAAAGGGGGCCATCGAATGGAAGAAATTTATCATAAAAAAACTCTACTGCTCATTTGAAATTCAGAGTACTAATGCATTACCTTATAGTATGCATTTCTTGATTATGCAGTTCTGTTTAAATATAGAGAATTCGGATTGTGATCAGAAAAGCAGTCCAAGCACATTCTAAGGGGCCAATTTTTTTCCTAAATGAATTGCAGATAAACAATGAAAATGGCTGATTGTGTTCCCACTGAAATTGAAAATGGCTCATCCTCAGCCATTAAAGGGCCATTACAGTAAAAAAAAAGTGCATGTTCCAATCCGTTAGAGCATGTCATTTTAAGACTATCGAAACTAGAGTACTATTTGTTTAACTAGCAGTGCCAGTTCCACATCTGAGTCACACTATTTGCACTGCTGATTGGATCAGTGGTGTTTTCCGCTCAGACCAGTAGTGCTCTGCGAGTCCCGCGTGGTATTTCTACTGTGTGTTTAACCCCATTGGGGTGTTTACACACACAGTAGTCTAGGCTTGATAGTCTTAAAATAACATGCTACAACTATAATGGCCCCTTAACATATTGATAATTATTAAGCAATTGATTGTGGTCAACCACTTGGTACCTTTTAAGTTAATTTTGGTTTATTTGTGAAATTTTGTTTTCAATTTGTAATTTTTTTGTTTGTTTTTGTTTCTTGCAGGCTCTGATTTCTTGTTTTTACAGCACCCTGTCTATAAATATATATCTCTAAATTTCATTTCTTGATTTCTCACAATCCTTAGTTTCATATTCCTATGCTCACAACCATTTTATCTCCTGATACATTTAATATCTCTACTCTCATCTATGGGCTCCATTTATGAAGCAGCAAATGCTGCTTTGGAGTCATAAGACCACTGCTTCTTAACCTCTCCGCAACCTTTTAGGTGGCGGATTGAAATCATTCCGATCCAATATGGTTGGGATGACTGACAGCCCCTGCAAGCAGCCGATTCGCTGACAGTGAGCAAGGGGTCGGCATTGCACAAGCATTTCACTAGATATGCTTGTGCAATGATAAATGACAACAGGGTATGCTGTCGGCATTTAGCGATGTTGAGCGGAAATGATTCGCTATAGCGAATCATGTCCACTCGACATATGATAAATCTACCCCTACATCTCATTCTCACTCTCTCACGCCCTATAACACTCTTGTCCATCCCTCACTCTTCTATCTTCCTCTTTAATTCTCTCTTTTCCAAAGTATTTCTCTCCATCTTGCAGTTTTATCTCTCACTCTCCATGTATCTCCCTCTGTAACCATTCCTGTCACCTCACACTAGTCATGTCTCTTCCCCTTCTCATTATCATGATTCTCCCCCCCAACTCTATGTTATCCTTTCTCCTCTTAGTCATCCTCTCACCATTGCTTTTACACCACCCTTTACTTACCCTCTTAGTCCCCCTTGCACTCCTCCTTTCACTCCCTCTCTCAATTTCCCTTCCCCCTTTCTACAATATTAGAGCTACATTATTAAGCATGTTTTTGTATTGTGTATTTGTGTATATATCTTGTATGTTTTTTTTAGCTTAAAGGGACACTGAACCCAAATTTTTTCTTCTATCTGTATCACGAAAGAAAAAAATTTGGGTTCAGTGTCCCTTTAATTTGGCAACTATTCCCGACATAAAACCCAACATGTTTTTTTTCATCATTCATATATCATATTTGTTCAAAAGCAGGAAGGTAAGCTCAGGAGTGTGCACGTGTCTGCAGTACTATATGACAGCAATGAGCACTAGATGGCAGCACTATTTCCTGTCATGGAGTGCTCCAGACTTGTGCAGGCTTACATATCTAGATATCTCTTCAACAAATAATAACAAGAGAACAAAGAAAATTTGATAATATAAATACATTGAAAACTTTTTTAAATTGTATGCTCTGACTGAATCATGAAAGAAAATATGTAGGTTTCATGGTTTAATTGAATGGTAAACCAAAAATCAACTAATATTCCACTTTTTGTTTTCATGTTCATTAAAATTAATTGGGAATGGATATTATGTTTGAAATAATTGTTACTATTCATTGAGAACTCTATGTATAAATGGCATCAATGTAAATACTTTAAAAGTATAGAAATACAGTAGCATAAAACTTTATTTAACCCCTTAACGACCAAGGACGTACACCACACGTCCTCAAAAAAAATGCAGTTAATGACCGAGGACGTGTGGCGTACGTCCTTGGTCTGGAAAGCAGCTGGAAGCGATCCTGCTCGCTTCCAGCTGCTTTCCGGTTATTGCAGTGATGCCTCGATATGGAGGCATCCTGCAATAACCCCCCTTGGCCATCCGATGCAGAGAGAGCCACTCTGTGGCCCTCTCTGCACCGGACATCGATGGCCGGTATCGTTGGTGGGTGGGAGCTTACGTGGGAGGCGGGTGGGCGGCCATCAATGCTCTGTGTGGAGTGGAGGGGGGCGGGATCGGCACCTACGGGGGCGCGCACGGGAGCGCGCGCGTGCACGGGGGGTGGTGGGCGGGTGCGTGCACGGGGCGGGAGCGGATGGGAACCGCTACACTACAGAAAAAAAAAAAGTTAAGTTAAAAAAACGATTATTATTTAAATATTACAGATGTAATCTAAGGGACCTGGAAGGGGTTGGGGGTTGGTCTTCGTGGGGGGGGGGGGGAAGCTACACTACAGAAAAGGGCATTTTTGGGAAAAAAAGGCACATTTTTTTACAAAACTGGGTACTGGCAGACAGCTGCCAGTACCCAAGATGGCGCCCATTATTGCAGAGGGGAAGGGTTAGAGAGCTGTTTGGTGGGGGATCAGTGAGGTTGGGGTCTAAGGGGGGATCCTACACATCAGCATATGTAAATATGCTTTTTTTTTTTTTTTTTTTAAAAAAGGGCCAAATACCTCTTATTTTAGTACTGGCAGACTTTCTGCCAGTACTTAAGATGGCGGGGACAATTGTGGGGTGGGGGAGGGAAGAGAGCTGTTTGGGAGGGATCAGGGGGTCTGATGTTTCAGGTGGGAGGCTGAGCTCTACACTAAAGCTAAAATTAACCCTGCAAGCTCCCTACAAGCTACATAATTAACCCCTTCACTGCTAGCCGTAATACACGTGTGATGCGCAGCGGCATTTAGAGGCCTTCTAATTACCAAAAAGCAATGCCAAAGCCATATATGTCTGCTATTTCTGAACAAAGGGGATCCCAGAGAAGCATTTACAGCCATTTGTGCCATAATTGCACAAGCTGTTTGTAAATAATTTCAGTGAGAAACCTAAAATTGAGAAAAAAATTAACGTTTTTTTTAATTTGATCGCATTTGGCGGTGAAATGGTGGCATGAAATATACCAAAATTGGCCTAGATCAATACTTGGGGTTGTCTACTACACTACACTAAAGCTAAAACTACCCCAAAAAGCTCCCTACATGCTCCCTAATTAACCCCTTCACTGCTGGGCATAATACACGTGTGGTGCGCAGTGGCATTTAGCGGCCTTCTAATTACCAAAATGCCAAAGTCATATATGTCTGCTATTTCTGAACAAAGGGGATCCCAGAGAAGAATTTACAACCATTTATGCCATAATTGCACAAGCTTTTTGTAAATAATTTAAGTTAGAAACCAAAAGTTTGTGAAAAAATTTGTGAAAAGTGAACGATTTTTTGTATTTGATTGCATTTGGCGGTGAAATGGTGGCATGAAATATACCAAAATGGGCCTAGATCAATACTTTGGGTTGTCTACTAAAAAAAAATATACACATGTCAATGGATATTCAGAGATTCCTGAAAGATATCAGTGTTCTAATGTAACTAGCGCAAATTTTGAAAAGAAATGGTTTGGAAATAGCAAAGTGCTACTTGTATTTATGGCCCTATAGTTTACAAAAAAAGCAAAGAACATGTAAACATTGGGTATTTCTAAAATCAGGACAAAATTTAGAAACTATTTAGCATGGGTGTTTTTTGGTGGTTGTAGATGTGTAACAGATTTTGGGGGTCAAAGTTAGAAAAAGTGTGTTTTTGTCCATTTTTTCCTCATATTTTATAATTTTTTTATAGTAAATTATAAGATATGATGAAAATAATGGTATATTTAGAAAGTCCATTTAATGGCGAGAAAAACGGTATATAATATGTGTGGGTACAGTAAATGAGTAAGAGGAAAATTACAGCTAAACACAAACACCTCAAAAATGTAAAAATAGCCTTGGTCCCAAACGGACAGAAAATGGAAAAGTGCTGTGGTCATTAAGGGGTTAAAGTCTAAATGCATAAAAGTTTAACAAATACTTGTGTTAATGTGCGAACTCACAGGCAGGGCAAAATTAAAAGAGAAGCTTTTTCAATTTTGTTAGTTCTACTAAATACCAATATCTATGCTAAAATACTAGAGCGACATTTTATACAAGCATTGATAATAATAAATTCACTTGTTAATTTTATGGGACTTTATTGTCCTACACTCATTTAAATTTATATAGCACTTTATTCCCACCATTGAAGTTAGTGATATTAATATTTATCACTAATCCTCATATTTATTATTACTATATACACTAATGAGAATATCTTAATTTCACAATAGTTATATATCTTTCATTATAATTTAATTTAATTTAATTCAGTGTGGGGTTCCTGTGGCCCAGTAGCTAGGTACACTGTCTCCCAACCCAAATGTTGTGAGTTTAAACCTGGCCACTGCTGCTAATTTTTTCCACAAATTCACTTGTTAATTTTATGGGACATTATTATTATTATGCTGGATATGCAATGGAGTCTAAAATGCACTTATTGGCCACACAGGGGGTGTGTTAACAACAACGAGCCGTGATTGGTTGAATATTGATCATATTGATTGTACCTTCTCCAAAGCATAGCTGATTATCTCTCTATGTAGTTACATTTGTGTTTCACTTTAGAGGGGTAACAATAATACCAATATATTTGGGAGCCACATACTTTGCAAAGACTAAGCCTATTATATACTATGTCTTCAACAAATAATAACATTACTTAAACCTCACTAAGCCATTGTCTGAATAGAGGGTGTGTCTAAGTTCACACTCAGTGATTGGACAAATATCATATAAACACCCAGTACATGCATTGTACTGCACACCCCCTACCCTCTCACTCTAAACATATAGAAAGTTATTCACAAGAAATCATTTGTATAAAAAGCACTTAGAACAGTCCCAAATCCCAAATGTGTGCTAAATATCTAGAGGAATGAGGATTACAAAAAACTTACCACAAAGGAAACACTGCATCTACAATTGATAGAGGTGTGTATTAATACTAGTAATCACAATATATCACATATCTAAACCAAATGTATACTCTAGACTAATTATATTTGTAAGATCATTGGTGCTAAAAACTGGGGAGACCCATAAGCAATAATTTCATGTTATATATGATTGGAATCACTGAAAGCTATATATTGTATTTCTGTTAAAAGAAGTACTCATGCTGGCGGGCTATATATCCTGCCAATATCAATAAGCACTGTCTCATATTGTTTTAGGTTTTGTTTGTTTGCATATAATATTTTTAACACTTATGGTGAACAACTATCCATATTGCTAATATTATAAAGTACTGTGAATTATTTATATATATATGTATACATTGATGTTATTAGCCTGTTATACACTAATTAATAACAGGCTAAGTAACGCCCATTAGGGTGTGTCCTGATTCACTATTGGATCAAGTTCTGTTTAAATGGATTGTCAGTTAGAAGGATCACTATGCCTGATGAAACAACTCATGCTAGGTTGAGCGTTGCATGATTTTAAATTTTGCTTGCTATTGTTTTAAACTTATCAATATTTGTTTTATTAAACGGAACTTGTTTTATGCAAGCTTTGGTTCATTACCTTCTACAGCAGTTTTACACACTGCTTCTGACTATCCATCAGCACATATTGTGACAAAGATCCCCCTGCACTATCTACTCAGCACCTGGAGAGGTTCAGCTGGTACACATGAAGATACCAGCCAGCTCCTATTAGTACATAGGTGTATTTGGGCCAATTGTGAGTACCCATTTGGCTTTTTTTCTTTGATTTCACATTTATGGATATACTGATTATTATTATTATTATCTATACAGCTCTGGCTTTGTCTATGAGGAGAAGAGCAGCCTAACTAATTGCTTCATTGTGAGATCATCTGGTTCTACTGAAAGGGTTAGCTGGTACACCCTAAGACTCCAGCCTGCACCTACCAGTACATAACTAAGTGTACTATAGTCGCATGGGAGTACCCACTTGACTTACTTGATTTACATCACTATATAGCATATTGATATGCACATGAGGCACCCCTCTTGTTCTCTTTATCTTTAATTTTATACAAGCAGTGGGTTAAAGGACCATTAAATTTGACATTACAACAACGTATAATGTTTCATTATTGCAAGTGAAACATTATTGCAATATATATTCATTATTTATTTTGCAGCCTTTTGCTGTAAAATACATCTATAAATTGTGTTTGTTTCACTTTGTCCCAGGGAGGCTCAGGTTATTACTTTTAAAGGGACAGTCAACACTTACTTTAACATGTTTTTATATTGAAAATAACAAAACGGAGGTCCGCCTACACTATACCCCTCCTGCCTTGCCGCCTTGCTTCTGTCCTAATCAGCGGCGCTAACTACTCTAATACCCGGTAAATATGGATGCCGGACTCCCCCCACCATTACGTAGCTGCCTTCTTCTTCAACTGATAAGCAAATCAGAATCCAGTCCTCGGACTGAAATTGCACGCGCTTGCAATTTCTGTCCGATGCCTGGATTCTGATTTGCTTATCAGTTGAAGAAGAAGGCAGCTACGTAATGGTGGGGGGAGTCCGGCATCCATATTTACCGGGTATTAGAGTAGTTAGCGCCGCTGATTAGGACAGAAGCAAGGCGGCAAGGCAGGAGGGGTATAGTGTAGGCAGACCTCCGTTTTGTTATTTTCAATATAAAAACATGTTAAAGTAAGTGTTGACTGTCCCTTTAAGCAATTTATGTGAGCTTTTGTTTACTTTTCCCTCCCTAAACTTCTATGGTGTCACATGCTTGTAAAATGTGGATTATCAGTATTCTTTGCAATTGTAACTAAGTTAAATATGTGCTAAACCTCCTTAAAGGAATAAAAAAGCAGGCTACCTCAGTCTGCACATGTGCAAACAGAGGCCTAGATTACGAGTTTTGCGTTAGAGGCTGTGCGGTGCTAACGAGCAGTTTTGTCTCACCACTCACTTACCTACAGAGCTGGTATTACGAGTTTTCAGAAACCCGTCGTTAAAAGACAAGAAGTGAGCGTTGAGCAAAATTTTGCTCATTACCGCACTCCAATACCAGTGCTGCTTAAGCTATAGTACAAAAACGCTGTATTTACATTTTACTTCAAAAGACAATAAGCCATTTTATGGACTAGACATTAAAAAGATGCTTACACAGTGCTTATATCTTCTAGTAAAATGTAAATACAGGGTTATTCAGCTGCCTGCCTTCTCCCCACGGAGCATGCCCCTCCTTCCTCTTCCCTACTCCTCCCAGTGTAGCCTGCTATTGCACTAAGTGCATAAATCTTCTAGTAATTAAAATGTAAGTTTTTCAGCTGCCTTCCTTCTTCACACGGAGCATGCCCCTCCTTCCTTCTCCCTGTGTAGCCTGCTATTAGCTAAAACAAACATTCCTCTAGCTGTGCACTCAATAGTGCAGAAGTATTTCTAACGCAGAAAGTTTTGATTGCTTTGATTATAAAACAATGAATGGACAAACTGAATGTTTATTTATATAAGTATGAGGCACATATGATGTTTATACAGCACTCAGCACCACAGTGAGGGAGCATTCTGAACTTGATTTATACAATTATCTGCCATGCACATCACCTGACTGCTGTTCCCGTGAGCAACGTGCATTACAACATGGCAGCATACATAGCATTACCAAGCACCGGATCAGCAGTCTTATTGAAGATGCTCTTCTTGAACTGTTTGGGGCAAACTGAGCATCAAGGATAGGGGTTAATGCTTAGTTTGTTATTATTAGTAAGTATAAGTTAGTTCAAACTATTTTTAGAAGGTGTTATAGGTCCCTTTAAAGGTACCTTTATTCAGCTTTAGTCGTCGGATGAAGAGGATGCTCCGCGTCGGATGTCTTGAAGATGGACCTGCTCCGCACCAGATGGATGAAGATAGAAGATGCCATCTGGATAAAGACTTCTGCCCGTCTGGAGGACCACTTCGCCCGGCTTGAATGAAGACTTCTCCCGGCTTCGTTGAGGACTTAGGCCCGGCTTGGATGAAGACTTCTCCCAGTAAGTCGATCTTCACGGGGTTAGTGTTAGGTTTTTTTAAGGGTGTATTGGGTGGGTTTTATTTTTAGGTTAGGGACTTTAGGCTGCAATAGAGCTAACTGTCCTTTTAAGGACAATGCCCATCCACATGCCCTTTTCAGAGCAATGGGGAGCTTAGGTTTTTTATTTAGATTTATTGTAATTATATTTAAGTTAGGGGGTGTTAGGGTTAGGGTTAGACTTAGGTTTAGGGGTTAATAAGTTTAATATAGTGGCGGCGACGTTGGGGCGGCAGATTAGGGGTTAATAAATGTAGGTAGGTTGTAGCGACATTGGGGGCGGCAGATTAGGGGTTAATAAATATAATGTAGGTGTCGGCGATGTTGGGGCAGCAGATTAGGGGTTAATAGTAATACATATAATGTAGGTGGCGGCGGTGTCCGGAGCAGCAGATTAGGGGTTAACATTTTTATTACATTGTTTGCAAAGCAGGAGGGCCTCAGTTTAGGGGTTAATAGGTAGTTTATGGGTGTTAGTGTACTTTTAAGCACTTTAGTTATGAGTTTTATGCTACAGCGTTGTACCATAAAACTCATAACTACTGACTTTTAAATGCGTTAGGACTCTTGACGGGGTAGGGTGTACCGCTCACTTTTTGGCCTCCCAGGACAGACTTGTAATACCGGCGCTATGGAAGTCCCATAGAAAAAAGACTTTACAAAGTTTACGTAAGTCGTTTTGCGGTAAGGCCAAAGAAGTGTGCGGTGACCCTATTCCTTCGTAATAGCAGCGGAAGTAAAAAAGCAGCGTTAGGACCTCTTAACGCTGCTTTTTTACCCTAACGCACAACTCGTAATCTAGCCGAGAGTTTGTGCTATATCTGAATATTAGTTTCTGATTGGTTAGCAAAGGTTCTTTTGTTCTGGGGGACAGGGAAATCAGTGAAAAGAATAAACATAAATCAATATACTCATCTGACAAAATAAAGCTGCAGTTTTCATTGCAAAACTATTCTTATATATGAAGGTTCATAATCATGTATTTTATCATTTGTGTTTAATGTTCCTTTAATAGACGCTTGCAAGTAATAGAAACAACTAATAATGACTATAGGTCTCACAAACACTATTTTTATAGTATTTTTTATTTTATTTATTTTGCCAATAAGTTTTTGCTGCCACAGTTTTGCATTTGAATTGTTTTACTACAAAACATTAAAGATACACAATATACATTTATACATACTGGCATGCATACATTACTGCAGAAGGAAAAAATTGTATTAAAGTTGTACACAATAAGAATTTGCAAAAAAAACATAATTTATGCTTACCTGATAAATTTATTTCTCTTGTGGTGTATCCAGTCCACGGATCATCCATTACTTATGGGATATTCTCATTCCCAACAGGAAGTTGCAAGAGGACACCCACAGCAGAGCTGTCTATATAGCTCCTCTCCTCACTGCCATATCCAGTCATTCGACTGAAAACAAACAGAGAAAGGAGAAACCATAGGGTGCAGTGGTGACTGTAGTTTAAAATTAAAAAATACCTGCCTTAAAATGACAGGGCGGGCTGTGGACTGGATACACCACAAGAGAAATAAATTTATCAGGTAAGCATAAATTATGTTTTCTCTTGTAAGGTGTATCCAGTCCATGGATCATCCATTACTTATGGGATACCAATACCAAAGCTAAAGTACACGGATGAAGGGAGGGACAAGGCAGGTACTTAAATGGAAGGTACCACTGCCTGTAAAACCTTTCTCCCAAAAACAGCCTCCGAAGAAGCAAAAGTATCAAATTTGTAGAATTTTGAAAAAGTATGAAGCGAAGACCAAGTCGCCGCATTGCAAATCTGTTCAACAGAAGCCTCATTTTTAAAGGCCCATGTGGAAGCCACAGCTCTAGTAGAATGAGCTGTAATCTTTTCTGGAGGCTGCTGGCCAGCAGTCTCATAGGCTAAGCGGATTATGCTTTTTAGCCAAAAAGAAAGAGCGGTTGCCGAAGCCTTTTGACCTCTCCTCTGTCCAGAGTAGACAACAAACAAAGCAGATGTTTGACGAAAATCTTTAGTAGCTTGTAAGTAAAACTTTAAAGCACGAACCACGTCCAGATTGTGTAATAGACGTTCCTTCTTTGAAGAAGGATTAGGACACAAAGACGGAACAACAATCTCTTGATTGATATTCTTATTAGATACCACCTTAGGTAAAAACCCAGGTTTGGTACGCAGAACTACCTTATCTGCATGGAAGATCAGATAAGGAGAATCACATTGTAAGGCAGATAACTCGGAAACTCTACGAGCCAAGGAAATAGCTACCAAAAAAAGAACTTTCCAAGATAAAAGTTTGATATCTATGGAATGAAGAGGTTCAAACGGAACCCTCTGAAGAACTTTGAGAACCAAATTTAAACTCCATGGTGGAGCAACAGGTTTAAACACAGGCTTGATTCTAACTAAAGCCTGACAAAATGCCTGAACATCTGGGACATCCGCCAGACTCTTGTGCAAAAGAATAGATAGCGCAGAAATCTGTCCCTTTAAGGAACTAGCTGACAATCCTTCTTGGAGAAAAGATAATATCCTGGGAATCCTGACCTTACTCCATGAGTAGCCCTTGGATTCACACCAATAAAGATATTTCTATCATATCTTATGATAGATTTTCCTGGTGACAGGCTTTCATGTCTGAATTAAGGTATCAATGACTGACTCGGAGAAACCACACTTTGATAAAATCAAGCGTTCAATCTCCAGGCAGTCAGCCTCAGAGAAATTAGATTTGGATGGTTTTTCAACCTTGAAATAGAAGGACCTTGAAGTAGAAGGTCCTGTCTCAGCAGCAGAGTCCATGGTGGAAAGGATGACATGTCCACCAGATCTGCATACCAAGTCCTTCCCCAACAAACGATTTTGGAAAGCCTAAGAGCCCTTTAGAGATGTCCTATAGCATTCAGAAGACCCTTGGAGGAAGCTGGATGTCTCAGTCTGTAAAAGTTACTGCGCAAAAAAGCGCTAAACTAGGCCCCTCCCACTCATAGTAACACAGTGGAAAGCCTCAGGAAACTGTTTCTAGGCAAATTTAAGCCAGCCATGTGGAAAAAACTAGGCCCCAATAAAGTTTTATCACCAAAGTATATATAAAAACGTTTAAACATGCCAGCAAACGTTTTATATTGTAAATATAAAAGAGTATTACCTCAGAAAGTAAGCATGATACCAGTCGCTATTAAATCACTGTATTCAGGCTTACCTTACATAAATTTGGCATCAGCAGCATTTTCTAGCATTCACATCTTCTAGAAAAATCTTAACTGCACATACCTCATAGCAGGATAACCTGCACGCCATTCCCCCGCTGAAGGTATCTCTCTTCAGTCATGTGTGAGAACAGCAATGGATCTTAGTTACAACCTGCTAAGATCATAGAAATCACAGGCAGATTCTTCTATTTTTCTGCCTGGAACAAAATAGTACAACTCCGGTACCATTTAAAAATAATAAACTTTTGATTGAAGTAAAATAACAGCTACATTTCACCACTTCTCTCTTACTACCTCCATGTTTGTTGAGAGTTGCAAGAGAATGACTGGATATGGCAGTGAGGGGAGGAGCTATATAGACAGCTCTGCTGTGGGTGTCCTCTTGCAACTTCCTGTTGGGAATGAGAATATCCCATAAGTAATGGATGATCCGTGGACTGGATACACCTTACAAGAGAAATCTCAATATGTAAATTGATTAATATTTATCATATATAAGAAGGGTAATTCAATCAAAATGGGTAGAGTGTTATATTCAAATCAGGTAATCAATATGGGTCAATCTATTTAAATTAGCATTAAATGTATTACCAAGCAGGTTAGAACTATAGCATACTTTTTCCCCCATGATTAGTCAGGCATCTACTCCTTAAAGGGACATGAAACCCAAAACATTTCTGTCACGATTCAGACAAAGCATACAATTTTAAACAATTTTCCAATTTACTTTTATTATCTAACTTGCTTCATTCTCCTGGCATCTTTTGTTGAAGAAGCAGCAATTCACTACTGGGAGCTAGTTAATGCATTGGGTGAGCCAATAACATGATGCATTTATGTGCAGCCACCAATCAGCAGCTACTGAGTATCCTTTTCAACTAATGATATCAATAGAACAAAACAAATGAGATAATAGAACTGAATGGGAAAGATGTTTAAACCACAAATTCTATCTGAATCTTGAAAAAAAGGTTTTCTGTCTCTGTAACATTCAAGTATAGCAAATGTCTTTAAAGCATATTTTTCAGCAGATAAACCAAGATTAATCACTAGTAACTGGGTGCTCAAGGCTCTAGGGTATTATAATTACAAAAATGATGGTTCATATTTCTTCCTACATATAGTACTATTTATATATATATATATGGTATTTATTCCAATCACAAACTCTGAAAAACAATTAATCATGGTACTATCCCTTCATACATGCTTCAAGGTATCTATTTCATTACCACATCTCTTGTTTATGAACGATATGTGATAATCTTACAGACACTAAGTACCCTCTGGATAAACGTTTACAACATTTTCCCAGTGATTCATTTAATAGATCTTTTGCTTTCTGTGTTACTGCTAACTGGTCAACCATAATTAAATTCATCTCAAATTATTTTTCACATTTTGTGATAGTATATTATTATGATTATTATTGGGTTATTTGTAGAGCGCCAACAGATTCTGCAGCACTAAGTATATGTCTTATCCTTGTTTAAAACTATATACAGTAATATATAATTCAGATGCCAGATGGTCAATTACCTAGGGCCTGTAAACAAGAAAGAAACAAAGTCAATCCTTACTAATTAATTAATCAATCATTTCCAGGAACTTTTTCAATAGAGAAATCAGGTTAGCTTTATTATCCTTGATAAAACTGTATAAGAACATCAAAACTTGCATTTAATATTTGTTTCCGACAGTGCATTCTCAACTATCCTACAACCTAAACTCTTCCATAGTAGTTTGTGTCAAAGATTAAACTTCAGTTTTAATTAGGAAAAATCTTCAGTATACAATAAATAGGAAGATCATAGATGATCAAGGGAGATAGGTCATTCTAGACGTGGAAATAGAAGGAACTAGTGTTATGTAATATGGATGAACCTAATGATAGGAGCGTGAGCTTCTGGAAAAAGCTACAAAACCTACTTATGGGATATTCTTCTCGTAAACTTATTATGGGGGGAGGCTTTAATATGGTTCACTCACAAGTGTTGGATAGAAAAAGGAGCTATAAGATAATAGGGCATTCCTCAGCACATAAAGCGAAAGGCTTGAAGTCTCTAATTCATAATTTAGAAGTTATAGACATTTGGAGACATCTTAATCCAGATACGACAGGGGTTTACATGTATGTCAACATGTGGAAACTCTCTTTCTAGAATAGATATGTTTTTGCTATGGAATCCATTGATATCGGTAGTAAAAAAAAAGTGGAGATATGTCCGTTTGTTATATTGGATCATGCTCCTATTTTATTAGATATCCAAATGAAAGAGATTAGCCCCCATAGTTTTTTTTTACTGAGGTTGTATAAAATGTTACATACAAGATTTACCAATAAACAAAAATAACATTATGATGAGGCATACATTCTTTGCGTATATACATAATGAAAGATTGATATAAACTATAGGAATACATTCGGGAAATCTTTGGAGCAATGTAAATACTGTTCCTATATAATAAGTAGCTTAGTCTATTATTCCACCTGTCTCAAAGAGAATATAGCAAACAACAGCATGGAACTGGTGAGTGGGAGTGATAATCTAGAATAAATTGAACTAGTATGTCCGTAGGAATCTTGAATAGGATATAATGGAACCTCGATTTTGTATTTGTATGAGGAGTAAAACTGGACCCCACAATGTGGTAGACAATATACATAAGGTTGTCTGTTTGGCAGAGAAAAAAAAAGAATTAGGGCAAGGGGGTTGGCTTTATAGTGTTTGGGAAAGGGAAAGTCAGCGGGCGAGAGCCTCTCTAAATGAGGGATGGCGGAGGGTAGGGGGGGCGGAGCCAGCCAGGATGTCAGACTAACAAATACTCCTAGGCATCTGAACTTTTGAATACAAAACAGTGAAGGATATACAGTATCGATTCACCCAGGTTATATACCGTAGGAGCACACATAACAAAACAATGGAGAGGTATAATAACTTATAAGATATAGATAGCCATAGTATATTGCAATGACAGCGTCTGGCCTATGACTGTAAGCAGAAACCACTACAGTTTTGACTCTTAGAAGGGGTAGTATATAATTTTGATTTAGAGATAGTAAGAACCCTATAAATAACTCGGGCCAAACATATTCAGGCATTGAACTTGTTGGAACGCCCTTAATATGCCATATTGTTTCATGGATCTTAAAGTTTAAAGGGAAATTAAACAGTCTGTCTTAACAGGTAAGAGGTGTTGATATGACTAAAAAACTAGTGTAATAGTATGGTTCCAGGAGAGTTTCACAGCTTAAAAGTAGTAAAGCAAGTATATATATGGACTTAGAGAATAGTGTAATAGTAAAGGATAGCTCACTATCCATATCTCTTATATTACCACTTGCTTATTGTAGTCTATCCCTGCTATAGGCTATGCCACCTCGGCCACTGGCACCATGCACCTCCAGGCTATCTGAGCTCCTAGATAGTGCAGTGTACTGAAGAGAGCTGAGAACTAGTAGTACTACATACGTACAATAGAACTCTAAAAAAGATAAAGTACTTAGGTGTATGACAAACAGTGGTGAGAAATGCAATTTTATATAGCTAACCTAACCTCCATTAGTAAACTTACAATATATACTATAAATGCAGGTATAGGATGTAACAGGAGCATTGCGTATGACACGCTAACATGGAAATGAACTGAAATGTATGTTGAGCCTGCATGAATCTCAATTGTAAAACCTTACATTAACATTAGTATATATAAACAATCAATATAAAGTAGCCTATTATCAAGCGTGTAGTACAGATCTGTTTGCAGTAAACAACCGAGATTTATTAGGATCTGTTCTGGTTGCCATACATCTATACCTGGACAGCAGAGGTAAGGCTCAGACTAATACCCCTTCCTAGTAATATGAGATGGAGTTATTGACAGAGGATTTTGAGGGAGAGGTGTAACAAAATCAATATGTATAGAGGACGATCACTGACACTAACTTTCAATCTATTACGAACAAAGCCTCCTAAAAATAGCAACAATAAAGAGACTAAGAGTAGATTATGGCTTATGATAAAGAGCTACTAACTATACGACTCAAAGTGTAGGGTATTTACAGGAAAGGTGTTTCGACCAATGTGTAGAGTGGTAATAACATCAAAATTGAGTGTACCATCTCAATAGGCTAAACATTGAAAGTAGTATGTGACTTTCAAAGCTCTCTTGCTTTATATAATAATATACAGGGAGTGCAGAATTATTAGGCAAATGAGTATTTTGACCACATCATCCTCTTTATGCATGTTGTCTTACTCCAAGCTGTATAGGCTCGAAAGCCTACTACCAATTAAGCATATTAGGTGATGTGCATCTCTGTAATGAGAAGGGGTGTGGTCTAATGACATCAACACCCTATATCAGGTGTGCATAATTATTAGGCAACTTCCTTTCCTTTGGCAAAATGGGTCAAAAGAAGGACTTGACAGGCTCAGAAAAGTCAAAAATAGTGAGATATCTTGCAGAGGGATGCAGCACTCTTAAAATTGCAAAGCTTCTGAAGCGTGATCATCGAACAATCAAGCGTTTCATTCAAAATAGTCAACAGGGTCGCAAGAAGCGTGTGGAAAAACCAAGGCGCAAAATAACTGCCCATGAACTGAGAAAAGTCAAGCGTGCAGCTGCCAAGATGCCACTTGCCACCAGTTTGGCCATATTTCAGAGCTGCAACATCACTGGAGTGCCCAAAAGCACAAGGTGTGCAATACTCAGAGACATGGCCAAGGTAAGAAAGGCTGAAAGACGACCACCACTGAACAAGACACACAAGCTGAAACGTCAAGACTGGGCCAAGAAATATCTCAAGACTGATTTTTCTAAGGTTTTATGGACTGATGAAATGAGAGTGAGTCTTGATGGGCCAGATGGATGGGCCCGTGGCTGGATTGGTAAAGGGCAGAGAGCTCCAGTCCGACTCAGGACGCCAGCAAGGTGGAGGTGGAGTACTGGTTTGGGCTGGTATCATCAAAGATGAGCTTGTGGGGCCTTTTCGGGTTGAGGATGGAGTCAAGCTCAACTCCCAGTCCTACTGCCAGTTTCTGGAAGACACCTTCTTCAAGCAGTGGTACAGGAAGAAGTCTACATCCTTCAAGAAAAACATGATTTTCATGCAGGACAATGCTCCATCACACGCGTCCAAGTACTCCACAGCGTGGCTGGCAAGAAAGGGTATAAAAGAAGAAAATCTAATGACATGGCCTCCTTGTTCACCTGATCTGAACCCCATTGAGAACCTGTGGTCCATCATCAAATGTGAGATTTACAAGGAGGGAAAACAGTACACCTCTCTGAACAGTGCCTGGGAGGCTGTGGTTGCTGCTGAACGCAATTTTGATGGTGAACAGATCAAAACACTGACAGAATCCATGGATGGCAGGCTTTTGAGTGTCCTTGCAAAGAAAGGTGGCTATATTGGTCACTGATTTGTTTTTGTTTTGTTTTTGAATGTCAGAAATGTATATTTGTGAATGTTGAGATGTTATATTGGTTTCACTGGTAAAAATAAATAATTGAAATGGGTATATATTTGTTTTTTGTTAAGTTGCCTAATAATTATGCACAGTAATAGTCACCTGCACACACAGATATCCCCCTAAAATAGCTAAAACTAAAAACTACTTCCAAAAATATTCAGCTTTGATATGAATGAGTTTTTTGGGTTCATTGAGAACATGGTTGTTGTTCAATAATAAAATTAATCCTCAAAAATACAACTTGCCTAATAATTCTGCACTCCCTGTATGTTAGAGGATGTAATAGACTCTAAGGCTACATTGGTTGGATATCTAAACATTAGACTAGGTAGAATGTCAACCTCCTGATTGGGAGAATATGTTGAGTATAGTACACCCTAAAACTTGTAGAATAATATACATATAGTATAGACAGGGTATCATTGCTAAGCTTTCGATGCCAAGTGAGGGAACTTAAACATAATTTGGCGCAACTGTGAGTGCCTTAATGTAGGAGACATAAAATAGTATTAAAAGTGCGACGGGCGCTGATGCTAAAAGTGGACATTTAGTAAGGGGCGTGTGACAAGTAATGCGAGGATGGGTAAACATACCCCAATTGCATAAAAAGGTGACGCACCCACATAAACATTCAATAGATAACAATGAATAACGTTTATCAAACAATGAAGAATAATGAACAGTAGTAGTGTTTGTTTTTAGAGTATGTTAGAGTATATTATAAAATGTGAGTTAAGCTAAGAAAAAATGCACATGTGAGTGAGTGTCAGAGCGACAAAATCACGTTATGTGGTCACAAGCTGTCACCAATAAGATAAAAGTCCTGTGTCATTTTTAACTTCTAGCGAATGTTCATCCCATTATCCTGTGTCAAGCCGGGAAGGGAAATAAGCATGCCACATTTCAGGGTTATCAGCCTACACCCATCTTAAATTGAGGCAGCATGGGATCCGCTGTATAGTCCAACATGTAGGTCAAACTATCACCTTTGTAGCTGAACCCCAGAAGATCACGCAGAAGGCTCAGGCCAAGCTGTCCCACTCGCCTGTGGCCACGGCAAGTCTCCATGTATTTGTCAAATGTGGTGGCAAGTTGCAACCACAGCATAGGTTGTGGTGTCTGTTCCCAAATCTCAAGAGGGGGCAAATACCCACCAAAGTGACCCTGCTCATTCCAGAGTGTGTAGGGGAGTTCAAATAGGATCTGGAAACTGCCGTCAAGGCAGGCCACAGCACAGCTCTGAACGATATGAAACCCAGCCAAATCAGCAGCCATGCATCCAATATCTCCTGTTAGTTGCTCTGGGCTGGTAGGTTGAATTTTGGGGATTGTTGAGGTCGCCTTCTCCAAGAGACTCCAGGTCATCATCACCGGCTCCCTGTATGAACCTGATTGAAATTAATCGGCAGTCGCAAGGTATTAACCATCTCCGATAGGCATGTAGTGCTGTTAGTTTTGGCAGTAGCAGCTGAGACCAGACCAGAGCCATCAAACCAGCTCCCTGCATGAGGATTTAAACTACTTGTTAGCGGTAAGGTAGTAACGGATTGTGGAGTTTTGACTTTGATACTTGGATCTTTTTCAAACTGAGCTAGTGAAATAGAACTCCTCTCCATTGCGAAACATGTTACTGTTCTCAGAGAAGTATCATGTGGAGAAGACTCTGTGTGAGTCTGCGGTGTTTTAAGCCCTGAAGTCGGTGCCCTTGCATTAAGCTGGGAGGACTCTGCGTTCCCAGTGAGATCTATATCAGTCACCATTTTAGTTATTGAGCTGACCTCCTCTCCATACCGATCTCTGATTATAAGCCGTAAGTTATGGAAGCTGCAATCCATCCTCTCCTCCAATTTGTCCAGAGATGCTTGCACCTGTTCGTAGAAGTCTGCCATATTTGGTTGAGTAGGAAAGGGTTCTGTATGAATTAAGATGTGGCTGTAAGTCAGGCAATCACTTCTGCCTTGTGGTCAAACCAAACGGCGTAGTTACCAACAGTTGTTGTAGTAGATGTTTAAGGTTTTGTTAGATTAGGCTTTAAAAAGGTTGCTTTCCCTCTTCATGAGTGCAGATCAAGAAATTAGTTAGGAAACATAAAATATACTCTCCATTAAGCTAAATGTTTGTTGATTTTGCAGGAGCTCATGAGGTGTATGTCTTGTAATTAAAGGGTTAAACTGTCAGACTGGTAGGGAATAATGCTCACCTTTAAAAAACATTATCCCAAAATGTTTCAAACATTTTGGGATAACGTTTTTTAAAGGTGAGCATTATTCCCTACCAGTCTGACAGTTTAACCCTTTAATTACTAGTCTAATAATATCCCTAAACTGTCTAGATTGGTAATTCCATACTCCTCCATTATATATAAAAATATACAAGTGGGTCAAATCACCCCACTCTTTTATATGGATATATTTGGCACTAGAGACAGTATATTGGAAGATATACACAATAAACTAAATCCATCTGATTCTTCTAATATAAGATATAAAAATGATTTCATTAATGAGAGGGATACTCTTAGTGATCTAGAAAATATACTATTTAAGGAGATCAAACAAAAACTAGAAATAGCATTTCTTAATAAATAAAGAGAATATGGTACCTAGAGGGTTAAGATTGAAAAAAGACCGTACATTCAAATTAAATGAAGAGCACAGTAAAGAATGTTATGATATCCTAGAATATCCTAGAAACAGCATCCAGCAAACTTATTAAAGTAATTATAAAAGCAAGAGAGATTACCACACAAGAATTAGGGGTTAAAATACAAAATTGCAAGGATATACTTGATAAAGCCACATTGAGTGATACATCAAACACTAAAAAACAAGAAATTGTTACAAAATTAGAAGATCTCAATAAAGAAATACTAGAAGTAAAATGGAGAAAATGTAATAGAGATTTGGAAGATTATAAACCAACTGATGTCAAGGAAGACACAGAAATAGATGGAAATGCTGGAGACTATAGACACTTATTTAGCAGTAAAAAATCTCAAATTGAACCAGAACCCTCAAATAACACATATAATATGATACAAAAGTGTGATACTAACACAACATATAATAGAAACACAGAAATTCACAAACATTACAAAATTAGATATAATAATTATAGAAATGGAAGTTATCAGAGACCATATGGTGAATATAATAATAATAGAAACAGTGGACGAGGAAGAGATTACACCTATAATAGAAATGACTATATGAGTAAAAGTGGGGGTAGCTGGAATAATAGAAATATTAATAGATCTGAGGGAAATAGGCACAATAAAAATAGGTATAGTCCAGAAAGAATGTGGGGTCCAGAAAGACCAAGTTGACAATGGCACACTGAGACATATAATGATAGAGGTAGATATCCCCACCAGAGACAAAGTCAAGATTACAGATCCAATTATAAAACCACTAACTATGATACACAAAATAGTGAAAGGAGACAGTATAGAGAAGATAGAAGGCACAATGAGGATCCACATACACATCAAAAATGCACAAAGATAATTAAAGGACACTAGATCACAGATATGATGAAAAAGATATACAAACTAATTGGAGAAACCAGTATACAGAAAATACTGACTGGGATACACCCAATGAACACTATAGAAGGACACACTCACCAAGGAATAAAGACCAACACGTAACTGATAGATATAATCAACAAGGTTACCAATTGGAAAATAGAAATATAGACACTTATAATAGATTCAGTTCACTGACTCATAAAAGTGAGGAAAATAGAACACCAACTGTGATCCGGAGGAGGAGCTAAGCGCAAGTCACGGAGCGCTTCTCTCTGTAAACTTCTGCACCAGCTCCTAAGGCAAGGGGTACTGTGCCTGGAGCCCTGTGACTGGGGAGAAAGTGTGGTTAAGAAGCCAGACTACCCTGGGCTGATAGAAGGGTAAAAGCATGCTGACCCGGCTCTCTGGAAGTAAAGGCTCCTGAGGAGGAGTAATTAAAATACCCCCTACAAAACAAGGTTCATAATCTGCATATAGGAGCATCACCTGTAACTCTCCCTCCCACCGGTGCTGCGAGAGGGAGACAGGAACGGCTGCTGGGCTGGAGGAATCAAGGGCTACTCGGCAACAGAGAGGCAGCCACTAGATGGTAAAGGTATCCCTCCCCCCCTCCCGAGGTGAGTCAGTGGTTTGATCCGACTGGTGAGGGGAAAGGCAGAACCAAGACGCCGCCCTGGGAGATCTGAGGGTTCAAGGAGTAGTGGATAGCCAGGTGACAGTGAAGGTACCCACTGTAAGGGTGAATAAGTACACTGAAGTAGCTGGTGGCTTGCCTGGGCATTATCTCCCTCCCACCGGTGCTGCGAGAGGGATATAGGGGTCGGATAGACGCTGAGGCGGATTAGAGGAAAGCAAGCCGTAAGGCTTGTTCCGCCCATAAAAACCCCGATACAAAGAGGAGCAAGATGGCCATGTCAGATGGAGGACTCCTTTTGGGACCGGCCTGAAAGACGGAAAAACACGACTAATAGCAAGTATATTAGCATAAGCGATTTTATTGTCTCTGGACTATGTGCTTCGCTTTCTATGCATAACTCATTCTGCTTGCTTGCTATGTCTCTTTGGGCCTCTGGTGCTTCAGCTGGCTGCTGCATTGGATAAACTGATGGGGCTGAATTTAGTATAAGACACCAGCCTGCTACATAAGACATTTATTTGTCCTAAAAAGAAAGGGGACACTGCTTCTGAATTACCTGGGAGCAATAGGAGGGGTACAGATTTGCTTGTCTTTTTCTCTACAAGGCTTTTACTAATTATTTAACATCAAGTTAAGCACTGAATTACAGGAAGACAGCCCCTATTTAAAACCTTTATTTTTCAAGGAACCCTTGAGTTACTTAAGCCAAGCCTCTCAAAATCTTAAGTCTATAACAACCTAAATACACAGGAGCTCTGGTTGTTTGTTTTTTTTCACTAAAGAGGGTGATTCCTAGGCTTGAGGGTCATTCAGACCAAGAAATAAGGAAAAAAGACACTGACTTCCTGCTTCCCAAAGAAATTAAGTAACTGGTTTAGGAAGAGATTTGACCACATAGCTACCAGAACTGCTGACTCTGCTTATTAATCCTTGCTAGTAACTGTCTCTAACCTTGAAATCTGTGTTTTGTCCTCTGAAGCTTGACTTGGCTTTGAAATCCATCTATTAAGCTATTGCTGAATCCATTTGATAAGACTTTATTATTGTATTTAAATACCGCTAAATAGAATGTCTCATAAGATACAGTAGGCAGGGAGCTTGCAAATAAGTTAAAGAGCTTGATCATTCAGACCAAGAATTAAGAAAAAGACACTGACTTCTTGCTTCCCAAAGAAATAAAGTAACTGGTTTAGGAAGAGATTTACCAACAAAGTTACCAGAACTGCTGACTTTGCTTATTAACCCTTGCTAGTAACTGTGTCTAACCTTGAAATTTGTGTTTTGTCCTCTGAAGCTTGACTTGGCTTTGAAATCCATCTATTAAGCTATTGCTGAATCCATTTGACAAGACTTTATTATTGTATTTAAATGGTGCTAAATAGAATGTTTCATAAGATACAGTAGGCAGGGGGCTTGCAAATAAGTTAAAGAGTTTGACTGATTTTTCTTTTATAGAAAAACTTGAGGAGATGCCTAATATATAGGTGCTAACATTGCAGAAAGGTGTTAGGCTGGAAATAACACAAACCTTATATTCAAAATCTGATGTATTAACTTCAAAACAAATTAAGATCTCACTTTAACAGATACTATAGATTAGAAGGCCCTTGCTACTAGATAGAGTAACATTTCCTACTCCTATGGGCAGAAGTTGATAGAAAAAAAGAGGGAGAAAGGAAAAGAGATGGAAAAGAAAGGGAAAAAAAAGAAAAAAATAGGCTGGAATATCCAAATAAATTGTATGACTTGATAGTTTGTACTCACTAAAAGGGATTTCAGCCTAATATTCCTAGATACAATTATTGGATAAATCCTTCCCTATCTAGGATAGGTGATATCCAAGGGCCACCACACTCAGGGAGGTAAAACAACCCTCTCAGGGTTATTTATTTAATCAGAGATATCAGAAGCTTACTAATTTTTGCTTGTAAATGTGTCTAACCTTATAACAAATTTCAGGTCCTGTAAAGACTAATTTTGTTTTAAAATCTCTCTCTATATAGCGAACTCTAAACTTATAAGATGTGATATTATTAATGTATGTTGCTATATAGAAAGTACGTTAAGATACAGTGGGCAAGGGTTGTATAAAGCAGATAAGAAGGAACTGGACTTACTTTCCTTCCACAATAAAGCTTGGGGGGTTTCTCATTCCATAGGTGTTGACACTCTAGAAAGGCGTCAGGTTACAAATAACACCTACCCTATATTTAAACCCTGTTGTACTAACTTTTAAATAAACCAGAATCTAACCTGGACAGATGTAATAGGTTAAAAGGCCCTCTATAGTAAATAGTGTGATACCTCTTAGTACTATAATCAGCGGTTAATAGAGAATAAGGTTGTAATATTCATCTAAGTCCTTTGGCTTGAAGCCCTGTATTTACTGATAGGGAGTTTAGAGAAAAACTCTTTATATTGGATAATTTTTTCCTAACTGGGATAGGCGGCACAATTGGACCACCACACTTAGGGAATTAAAGAAATTCTCCTATATATTCTCACTTAATTGTATAATTTTTTATTTTTTTTATTTTATTTTTTCTTCACATCACCTCCTCACCTCACCTCACCCAAGCACCCCCCCTTTTATTTTTCTCTTTCTTCTCACATCACTACTTTACCTCATTATATGGATAAATATATTAAATCACCTTCTCACCTTAAAACCACTTCTCCAGCCATGGCCGGGAAATCAAGAGATAAGAGAAATAAACAGGCAATAGAGACAATGGCTGAAATACACTCGAGCACCACCAGCCTACCCAGGGGCATAGAACAATTTGATATGCAAACTCTAGTAGAAAGTATTGCAAGTGCTTTATCTCCCAAATTCGAAGGACTTAGATCTGAGATTAAACAGGATTTAACAATATTAACAAATGAAGTAAGACAATTTTCCAGTAGACTCCAGGAGGTTGAACAGAGAGTATCAGATATTGAGGATAATACTGAGGGCATGAAAACTATAATTGAAACTAATTACACCTTGATCTCTAAATTACAATACAAAATTGAGGATTTGGAGAACCGTTCTAGACAGAACAACATAAAGATAGTAGGCCTCCCTGAAAAGAAAGGAAATGAAAACCTGGCAGAATTTATTTCTTCAAATCTGATCAAACTTCTGGGCATTCCCTCCACTTATCCTAATATAATAGTGGAGCGGGCACATAGGTTAGGTAGTCAGTCAACTAATAGTAACAAGGAAGTAAGACCATGACCAATACTTGCTAAATTACTTAACTAGCAGGATAAGGTGACATTATTGCAGTACTATCGAAAAATGCAACCAATCTTTATAGAGGAGGCTAGAATATTTCTTTTCCAGGATTTTTCCTATGAGACCTCCTTAAGGAGAAAGGAAATTTCACCCATATGTACAAAGCTAATCAACCAGGGCGTGCAGGCGACTATGCTGTACCCAGCCAAACTAAAAGTGACATACGGGGATAAGGTATATTTTTTTGATGACCACAAGGCTGCCGAAAATTTATTGATAGAAAACAAAATACTATAAGGATTTATGAAGATAGTGTTAAGATTAGGGAATTTTTTGTTTTTATACTTCTCTTGTGTGTGTACTTTTCTTAGTATGGGGTCCTCCCATAATGGAAGAGAGAAGGGCAATTACCCCACATATCGAATATAGGCAGTTAGCTGGGATATTAATAAAGACTACCTACAGGATTTAGGTGGAGTGGGAGGGGTAGGAGGGGGAAACATTGTTTTATTTATTTATTTATTATTATTATTATTTTTTCCTATCTCTCTGAAGGATTCAAAACTAATTATATTTAAGCTATAAATATGGCTGATTCTTTGAGTTATATGAATATAATTTCATGGAACATTGGGGGCTTTAATTCCCCCGTAAAAAGGAAGACAGTGCTATCTCAACTGAAGAAATTAAATTGTTCTATAGCATTCTTACAGGAAACTCACCTAAATTTAAAAGAGACCGCTAAATTAAAAACCTCCTAGGTTGGAGAGGTAGTGGCCTCACCAGGAGAACATAAACGGAAGGGAGTAGCTATTTTAATAGCCAAAAAAATTAAAGCACAAACATTACAAATATATACGGATGTAGGAGGTCGATACCTCCTGTTAAAGCTAAAAATAGGCAACTCTATTTATACACTATGTAACGTATATGCTCTAAACAATGTGACACCGAGTTTTTGGGACAGTCTCCAACTAAGGATACTACAGTGTGCAGATGGACACGTAATTATGGGAGGGGACTTTAATATGGCCCCGCAGTACCCCTTAGATAGATACAGGAAAAAGGTAAAATCAGTTAAAACTAAGAGGGATGCACTTGAGTCTAAAATGTTTTGGAAAATTGTTTCAAATTTGGCACTCAGGGATATTTGGCGTAGTATGAACCCGGATGTTCGGGAATATACGTGTCTTTCTAAAGCACATAAATCCCTTTCAAGGATTGATTTATTCCTAGTAAACGATAAGATTGCAAGCTTAAATATTAGAACGAATATATATCCTATCTCTATATCAGATCATGCTCCAATTTCCCTCTCGATCCCTGTTTCAAGCCTTACTTATACCCCTCCGCGCTTTTGGTTCCCAAAATTTTTGACAAATGATATAAAATTCAAAGAATCTTTAGCTTGAATATTGTATTCACTTCCATCTGTACAGTTTCTATTTAAACGAGTGAACTGACCTTTCACCACTGCAGCTGCAGTATGTTTAAGGTGGCATCTTTTCCCATGTAAGAGGGAGTTCCCTGAGATTGGTTTTCTATACACCTTTGTGTAAATCTTTCCTGTCACGGAACCTATTAGAGTTAAATCCAAGTAATTAATATCTGTAGGATGACTTTCAAAGGTAAACCGAAGACCAATCTGAGTTGAATTCAATTTCTCCACAAACTGAGCTATGTCTTCCTCAGGACCACGCCACACAACTAGAAGATCATTAATGAATCTACCATATGATTGTATATAATTTCTGTAGGGATTGCTATTTCCAAAGATGTGGAAGAATTCCCACTAATATAAAAATAGGTTGGGGTATGATGGGGCAAATTTTCCTCCCATCGCTGTTCCACATCTTTGGAGATAGAAAATGCCCTGAAACTGAAAGAAATTGTGGGTGAACAAAAATCTCACCACCTCCAATACGAACTCTTGAAAATCATCAGTATAATCTGTAAACAGCCAATAGAATGCGAGCGCAATCTGATTGGCTTATCCAATCAGCCAATCAGATTGAACTTGAATCTGATTGGCTGATTCAATCAGCCAATCAGATTTTTCCTACCTTAATTCCGATTGGCTGATAGAATCCTATCAGCCAATCGGAATTCGAGGGACGCCATCTTGGATGACGTCATTTAAAGGAACCTTCATTTCGGACTTAGGATGTCGGTGAGGAAGGATGGCTCAGCGTCGGCTGCTTCAAGATGGACCCGCTCCGGATGGAAGAAGATAGAAGATGCCGCCTGGATGAAGACTTTGGACCCTCTGGAGGACCTCTTCTTGCCGGATAGGATGAAGACTTCGGACCCTCTTCTGGACCTCTTCTTGCCGGATAGGATGAAGACTTCGGACCCTCTTCTGGACGGATCGGTGATACCCGGCTGGGTGAATACAAGGTAGGGAGATCTTCAGGGGCTTAGTGTTAGGTTTTTTAAGGGGGTTTGGGTGGGTTAGATTAGGGTGGGTGATGGGTTGTAATGTTGGGGGGGTATTGTATGTTTTTTTTCAGGCAAAAGAGTTGATTTCTTTGGGGCATGCCCCGCAAAAGGCCCTTTTAAGGGCTGGTAAGGTAATAGAGCTGTTAACTTTTTATTTTAGAATAGGTTAGGGCATTTTTTTATTTTGGGGGGCTTTGTTATTTTTTTAGGGGGCTTAGAGTAGATGTAATTAGTTTAAAATTCTTGTAATCTTTTTTTATTTTTTGTAATTTAGTGGGTTTTTTTTTTGTAATTTAGTTTAGTTGATTTAATTGTAGGTAATTGTAGGTAGTTTAGTTAATTAATTTATTGATAGTGTAGTGTTAGGTTTAATTGTAACTTAGGTTAGGATTTATTTTACAGGTAATTTTGTAATTCTTTTAACTAGGTAGCTATTAAATAGTTAATAACTATTTAATAGCTATTGTACCTAGTTAAAATAAAAACAAATTTGCCTGTAAAATAAATATAAATCCTAAAATAGCTACAATGTAATTATTAGTTATATTGTAGCTATATTAGGGTTTATTTTACAGGTATTTAGCTTTAAATAGGATTAATTTATTTAATAATAAATAATTTATTTCGTTAGATTTAAATTATATTTAACTTAGGGGTCTGCAGATTAGGGGTTAATACTTGAAGTTAGGTGTCACAGATGTTAGGGAGGGCAGATTAGGGGTTAATAAAATTTATTATAGGGTTTGCGAGGCGGGAGTGAGGTGGTTTAGTGGTTAATACATTTATTATAGTGGCGGCGAGGTCCTGTCGGAAGATTAGGGGTTAATAAGTGTAGGTAAGGTAGCAGCGACGTTGGGGGGGCAGATTAGGGGTTAATAAATATTATATAGGTGTCGGCGACGTTTGGGGCAGCAGTTTAGGGGTTCATAGGGATAATGTAGGTTGCGGCAGTGTCCAGAGCGGCAGATTAGGGGTTAATAATAATATGCAGGGGTCAGCAATAGCGGGGGCGGCAGATTAAAGATTAATAAGTGTAAGGTTAGGGGTGTTTAGACTCGGGGTACATGTTAGGGTGTTAGGTGCAGACTTAGAAAGTGTTTCCCCATAGGAAACAATGGGGCTGCGTTAGGAGCTTAACGCTGCTTTTTTGCAGGTGTTAGGTTTTTTTCAGCTCAAACTGCCCCATTGTTTCCTATGGGGGAATCGTGCATGAGCACGTTTTTCAAGCTGGCCGCTACCGTAAGCAACGCTGGTATTGAGAGTTGAAGTGGCGGTAAATTATGCTCTACGCTCCCTTTTTGGAGCCTAACGCAGCCCTTCAGAGAACTCTAAATACCAGCGTTATTTAAAAGGTGTGGGGGAAAAAATACATGCGTAGCTAACGCCGCAAAACTCTAAATCTAGCCGTAATGTAGTTTAAAATTAAAATACTAAGGTCTTCTTGGCTGCAATTGGTTTTCAAGAACTATATTCCACCAGACTTGTTATTAGAGTATATACAACGAGCCATTGTCATTTTTTAAAGCAAAAGTTCAATTGTTTTTCATTTCCTTATCTCATTATCACTGCTGAGGTAATTAGGAAAAGATAAGGGGCAAGGTTAGTTTTATGAAGACTGAAGTGTGCACTTTCAGTTATGCAATGGAAAAAAAAATCAGACTTAAAGGCACAGTTTACCCAAAATTGTGATTGTTTAAAAAGATAGATAATCCCTTTATTACCCATCCCCAGTTTTGTATAACAAACACAGTTATATTAAAGGGCCATAATACCCAAATGTTTAAACACTTGAAAGTGATGCAGTATAGCTGTAAAAAGCTGACTATAAAATATCATCTCAACATCTCTATGTAAAAAAGAAAGATATTTTACCTCAAAAGTTTCTCAGTAGCCACACCCCATTATAAAGGACTTCTAAGCAACAAATCCCAGGACATCTTATTTCCCTATTCAGCTTATGGAAGTTTAAAATGAAATCTCATGAGAGTTAAGTCAAATCTCATGAGATCACAGTAAAAGAGTTCATGACCTCAGCACTGTTGATGCTGATTGGCTGCTGTTCATTTCTTAATTTTTTTTATTTTTTTTTACATGCAGCTGAGCAGCAGCTGAGTATAACTTTTTACACAGAACTTACTCTGCTGAGCTGAGGGAATTGTGAGGTAAACTATCTTCCTTTTTAACTCTGTGATTACCTTGTATCTAAGCCTCTGCAGACTGCCCCATTATCTCAGGGCTGTTTATGACTTGCATTTTAGCCAATAAGTGAGGTCTCATTCATAGCTCTACAAGAGTGAGCACAATGTTATCTATATGGTACACATGGACTAACTCTGTCTTGCTGTGAAAAGCTTATAAAATGGACTGAGATGAAGGTAGTCTGGAAGGTTTTAAAAACAGGCAGATTTAGAGTTTTAGAAGTTATAAAGTATATCAATATAACAATATAGCTTATGCATATCTGGGGAATGGGTAGTGAAGGCATTATCTATCTTTTTAGACAATAACAATTTTGGAGTAGACTATCCTTTTAACAGACAGGAAAAGGGGACAACATAAATAATTGATAATAATTATTATTATATTAAAGTTGATTTTCTATACACAAACATTTTATATTAGAATCTTAAAGTGTTTTCTATCTCTTTAAGTATGCAAAGATTTTATAACATTTTAGATTTAATATATAGTTAAACATCTATTTAAAAGATGTATCCTCACTAACTTAAAGGGACATAAAACCCAATTGTTTTCTTTCATGATTTAGATAGAACACAACATTTTTAACAACTTTCTAATTTACTTTTATTATTAAATGTTCTTAGTTTTCTTGTTATCCTTTATGGAAAAGCAGAAATGCAAGCTCAAGAGTGTGCACGTGTCTGCAGCACTATATAGCAGCAGTTTTGCAACAATGTTATACATTAGCAGGGGCACTAGATGTCAGTACTATTTCCTGTCGTGTAGTGCTTCAAGCATGTGCACACTACCTACCTAGGTATCTCTTCAACAAAGAATAACATGAGAATTAAAAAAAATGATAATAGAAGTAAATTGGAAACTTTTTAAAAATGGTATCCTCTATCTGAATCATGAAAGACATTTTTTGGGTTTAATGTCCCTTTAAAATCCAGTATAATTTGAATCCATCACAAGATTAGAGCATTTATTAAACTGTTTGGTTTCTTATCATTTGAAGATTTGAAAAACAGGAAGCTTTATTTGAATAGAAAAAATATTATTTATATGTTCATTAAATAATGGCCTCAAATAACTTAAAAGATAATTAGAAATATAGTTATATATCAAGGAGATAAAGGAGAGGAGTATTTCTGCAAAGTGGAACTGATTATTTACATGAAGCAGATGGAATGCTCAATTATGTAGTACATACAATTTGCAGAAAATATCAGAATGAGTATTTGAAAAAACAAATGTTAAAAAGATTATGATAGATTTTTTTTGCAATTAAATGAGACATTTTATAATATTATTATCTTATGTTGATTGATCTTAGGAACAGACTCTCCTCTTGTATTCTTTTGTTTAGTCATTTTATGTATTTTTGTTACCATGAATCTATGAATGTCATTGTGTACCCCACTCATGTACCCAGCACTATGCAATATTGCAGTAAAATAAAATATAGTAGCCTAAAATATTTTTTTTTATAACCTCTCCACAATTCATAAAAATATTGTATATAGGCCTTTCATATCTGACTCTAATATCTTAACCAGCAATTTGTCAGGTTATGTTGGTCAAATTATAGAAAAACCAGTAAGAATGTTGAAATCCCATAACAAATATTCTACTGATCTTTTAACAAAACTGGAGGATTATATGTGTAGAACTAATTTTTGTTAGTTTCTTGAGTGAAGTGTATTGCATGAATAGGGAGTGAAAGCAGTTCTATTTTTTTATTTTATTTATTTTTTGGTTGTTTTTTGGTAGAACATTTTTACTGGACTCCATCTTTATTTATTCTCAACACAAATATTTGTATTTAAAAATTAATTTAATGTACAGTTTAGTGGTACAAACATGATGACTAAAAGTGTCCTGAGGTTTACTTTCTTCTGATTTTGAAAGCATTACATTTCGGTTCAGAATTTGGGCAAGTTTAGTTTCTATGGTCATTATATTGAGGATTTGATTTTTAACTGGGAAGGATCATCTAGTAGGATGCAAGAATTTATTGATCATATTTCCTTTTAGCAATTAAAATCAGACTAATGTTTGTTTAGGATGGACTGATGATGGGATTTTTAGTTGTAAGACCTTTTTACATTTTACTTTAAAAAAATATTTTTTATATTGTAGTAAATTTCTGTATAAATGGAAAATAATATCCCTTATAGTAAAATCATAACATTATATATAAATGTTCTTTTCACAGTATCATGCCAAATACAAGATTTAATAATGTAGAGAATTTACTATTACTCAAACATAACAGATTGAAATAGCTAAAAAATTTAGAGAATACATTTAGATTTTCAAAATGTGGTCAGATATACATTTGTTTTAAAACAGACAAATAGTAATAAAGCTAATATTTTTCTTTATAATATGTATTCATTGTTTATGAACTATAATATTTTATATTATTAATTTTCAGTATCTAGTATACCAGTTTTCATAAAAAATATTTGGTGTAAAGTGATTTCTGACTTGTATGTCTCACTTTTAGCACTAGTTTATGAAGATGCTCTTATTTGGGCATTAGTACAATATGTGGTCCTTTAGATACTTGATGTTTTTTATATTTAGTACCACATATTTCACTTAACTGGTGTCTGATCAGTTTAGTTTGAATGATTAGTTAAATCAGACATCTGACTGTTTGGATATGTACATCACATATGGGAATATGCTTTCATATTAATTTTCATTTATATATATATTTTTTTTTTATTGATACATTTATTAAAAAATAAACTTTTTGTTGAAACATTTATTAAAAATTAAACTTTTTTTTCCAGTTGTGTTACAATCACTTTATACTTATTTACTAATTTATTACTTTTAGTAAAAGGTGATTATTCATTTTATATATATATTCTATTTATTAATCATTATTAGTATTTAATTTTACTATTTAATAACTCATGAATGTGAAAGGCTCACTTATTCATGTGCAAGTAGCTTCATTGGCTGATTAGAAGAAATGGCTCATACTATTTGAGAAACAAGTTGCCATACATATTTGTATATTGCACTACTTGTGTTTGTTTTAATAAAGTTTTTTTGCTGATAACTTTATTATACATTTTTTATTTTACTGATGGTATAAAAAACATTGTTCTTGTTACTTTCTGATCCTCAAGCCAGGCTTAATTGAAGGTTTCCAGCAGAAAGGTTAAAATAAATATTGTTCCTGCTCTTTGCTGATCTAACAGCCTGACTGGAGTCCACTTAACTTGGAGACTGTTATTGTATCCAACTCAGAGTACCTGGAAATGCATTTTACTTGTGAGTTGTATGTACTCCTATAATTTACCATTTTTTATTACTTGCTTTCTTGCTCTATGAAGCACTAGCTTTTTGAAGAGAATAAACAGGATGGTTCCTTTTTTTAAAAAAACAGAAATTAAAAACAAATCATATGTTTAAAGTATTAACATGAACACAACTTAAAGGGACACTGTAACCAAAAATTTTCTTTCGTGATTCAGATTGAGCAATCAAATTTTCTTCATTCTCTAGGTATGTTTATTTGAAATACAAGAATGTAAGTTTAGATGCCGGCCCATTTTTGGTGAACAACCTGGGTTGTCCTTGCTGATTGGTGGATAAATTCATCCACCAATAAAAAAGTGCTGTCCAGAGTACTGAAACCAAAAAAAAGCTTAAATGCCTTCTTTTTCAAATAATGATAGCAAGAGAACGAAGAAAAATTGAAAATAGGAGTAAATTAGAAAGTTGCTTAAAATTGCATGCTATTTCTGAATTACAAAAGAAAAAAAATTGGGTTCAGTGTCCCTTTAAGTGCAGTTATCTTATTATTGTCTGTAATTATGAGTAAAAACATTAAACATAGATTATATGTATTTCATGATAATATAATTACATGAACATAATTGTATATGTCAAAATTATATCACTGTTTAAGACAAAATGCATTCAAACACAAACTGAAACAAAGATCCTCTAACTGGCATGTGCTTATATATATATATATATATATATATATATATATATATATATATATATATATATACACAGTGTATATATATATATATATATATATATATATATATATACTGTATATATATATATATATATATATATATATATATATATATATATATATATATATATATATATATATATATATACTGTATATATATATATATATATACAGAGAAAGGTATGAATAGTTTATATAATTTTACATGCACTCAAAAATGGTAGGGTTTGAGATGAGATATTAGAGACTAAAAATACATACACACAAAGTTTCAAATAACAATGTCAACACCAAAAGCTTTTGTGGAAGATTTATTAAAGCAATATTAAACAATTTCAGATTTTAATAGAAAATGTTTAGTTAGTAAAAAAAAAAAAAATAATTCATCTTTGCACTATACTTTCTTTTCATGTAATTTAGCTCTTAAAAATGTGTGTTTTCTAAATCTCAAAACAGGAAATGCTCCCTGCTGAATTATCAAGACTAACACTGCCACATATATTTCCCAAAATGTCTTGAGCAGATAACAAACGCAAAACAATGCATTAATTAATTTCTCTGAGAAATTCTGAGATTTGGTCGACATTCTGTAACAAGACAACAGCAATGTCCAGTAATTACAAGGCATTTAGATTCCCTTTTAAAGGGACACTCAAGTCAAAATTAAACTTTCATGATTCAAATAGAACATGCAATTTTAAACAACTTTCAAATCTACTTCCCTTAACAAAATGTTCACAGTCTTTTTATATTTACACTTTTTCAGTCTCCAGCTCCTACTGAGCATGTGCAAAAATTCACAGAATATATGTAAATGCATTTGTGATTGGCTGATGGCTGTCACATGGTACAGGAGCAGTGGGAAATAGACATAACTTTGAAATTTGTCAGAAAAAAATCTACTACTTATTTCAAGTTCGGACTAAGTGCTATTGCATTGTCTTGCTATAAAGCATATATTGATTATGCAAATCTACTGTATTTACTTGTCCTTTAATGACCATGAGGTTTAATTGTGTGTGTACTTTTCTATGAGTGACAACACAAAGCTTTAATTCATTTCCAGAAAAGTTTAACTTTAAAATTTGTACTTATAATATGCTAGTCAGGCAAAAAAAAAAGGGGTTAGAATATGAAAAATTAAAAAGAAACAGCCAAATACATATTTTCTGATTGGTTAAATAATGGTGTCAAAGGACCTGTTTATTTAAAATTTGGTAGACGGGGCTCATAAAACATTGCTGACACTGGCAGGAGCAGCCCTCAGGGAATTCTATAAAATAAGGACTGTCCTGGTAGTTTGTAAGATACTTCCTGGAAAGGGAAACTTTGTTGGGGAGAACAAAATTAGCTGGGAGCAGGAGACACACTTTAAAAACTAAATTCCGAAGCCAATGCAAATCAGATTACCCTGATATCAGTGTGTTTTTATCTTATAGTCACTGCTATTTTCGTGTGCATGTATTTTTCTATTGGAGTAATGCATTTTGTGTATTTTTACAGCAATCATACCATCTTTCAGTTTGCACTATAAAACAGGGAGATTCTGTAAAAAAAAAACTATTTAGGGCTAGAAATGGCATGCTAAGGATAGCTGCAGTGCAACCTATGCTTTCAATGGATATCGTAACCAAGCTAAATAGCTCTAATATTACAAGTTAAAATGTATAGGTTGTGCTCAAGAGCAAACCAAAATTGTGCTAGAATATTTAGGGTGACAACACCCGAAATAAAGTGCAAGGGTTAAAAAAAAATCACAAAACACATCAAAAACATTACATTTTAATATTGTTATTTTTTTTTAAAAGGGTTAAAAAAGGATTTTGAATATAGCGCTAATGTGTATGTATATATACAGTATATATATATATATATATATATATATATATATATGTGTGTGTGTGTGTGTATTTATATATAGATACACCAGATAAAGAGAGGGTTAATTAATGTATACACAAAAGCCAAAGTGTGACACAGGCTGCACCAAAAACCACATTTTTTTATTAATTGCAGTTTAACCAATTGTCAGTGAAATACCTAAATTGGAGCAATGTGATATGGTGCCTCAATATGCCAAAGTAATACACACAGAGCTAAGACATGGTATAAAGTACAGAAAGTAAAGGTCTGTTAGAACACTTGCAATAAACACAAAACTTGCAGTAAAAGCTGGAAAATGTCCACAGTTGAAAAAGTCACTGAGGAGAGTTCCAGGGTGCTCTTAGTGCTATCGCACACACCTAAAATGATTTCCCAGGCTGAAGACAAGTAGTGAAAACTTCCAGACAAAACTCAAGAGCACTTAGTGCAAAAGCATGCTCAACGCCCAGTGTCTGGACAGACCGTTCATGCGGGACAGGCTTGCCGGACAGGCTTGACTTACAAAACTTCGGATATTGGGATAACCAACATTGATGCCTCTAGAGGTCTGCTTCAGGGTTCCAATCCAGATTACAAAGCATCTGCCTGCAAAGACTCTGTGCGAAGACTTGGGTCAAACAATTTAGCTCACCTCTTTGCACGTCTAGTCGCAGCTATGCCTAAACTGCAGCTGCCGGACACGTAAACTCCAACAAACACGGAGGGCCTGGTTTGTTTCAAACCATGGAGCAAACAGACAATCAGTTGTGAAAGTGATGATGTGTTTCGCCCCTCCCCTTAGTGGGCCATCTTCGGGGCTTCGTTAGATGACAGCCAGAGGCCGATAAAGGCTTTAATACCCCTAGCAGCACACAAGGTTTCCCTTAGTGGCGCCTTATATTGTGATCCAACCTTTTCATCTGTTGTTTATATGGTAGTGAGGGAAAAATCTGGTGAGACTTCTAAACATTAAAATAACAATACAATGTTACTGAAACAGACTTACGGAGCTTACATTACAGAGGGCAACATTCTTTTATTTTAAATGCACAATAATATTTTTAGAACGAATACTGTGTAACTTTTTGATAGAACGCTTCACACAAAATAAAACAATATAAGAAGAGTAAATTTTACATATTAAGAACAACTGAGATGTGGCATATTTAAATATCAGAGATTAACATGGCCTTTACAAAAAACTAGGGAATTCTAATTTTTCCATTTAGACCCATTGGTGAAAGAGTGTTGAGGACATACATCCACTTTGATTCTTTCTGAAGTAGAAACTTATCCACATCTCCACCCCTTCTTTTAGGTTTCACTTGCTCAATGCCTATTACTTTCAACCCATCATAGCTGGAACCATGTTTCTCAGCAAAGTGTCTCCCTATGGGACTGTCTTGATTAGTATATTTAATGTCATTCCTATGTTCCCGTACCCTTTCCTTGAGTTCACGGGTCATTTTGCCAACGTAGAAACGGGGGCATGAACAAGATAACAGGTAGATCACCCCTGTGGAGTTACAGTTTATCCACTGTTTAATTTTAAATACATGTTTTTTTGTCCTTAGTAACTTCAAATTTATCAAGGCCTGACGATGGACAAAACGTCAAACCTTTAGATAGAAGTTTAATGTGAGCAGAGTTTAAAGGGAACAATGACAAATTTACAACAGTGAGTGTGTCTTCCTTCGGACAATCCCCTAAAATGTATCTAGCCTTTCTTAATTTCTGGTTGTCATTCGAGGAGAGTTCTGATTGCCTCTGAACCTCCTGTTCCTAGTTCTCCTCCGCCTTCCATAGCGAATATCAACCCTTGTGCCTCCCCCGTCCTCCTCTCCTTGTCCTATGCCTAAAGGGACCCCTGAGTCTAGGATTGCCCTCATATTGTTAGTGTTGCGATCAAACTCGCTATCCGAATTATCAGTCCCGGAGTCATATGAACCCCTGACTGCTGGTGGATTGTGATATATATATATATCCCTCCTTTTTTAAGGTCATCTTGATCCCTCATTAGTTTCCTTCTCTTCCAAAATTTTATCTCACTATGGAGTTTATCTATGCATTTTTGGATCTCCTTATTCTGCCTTTCAAAAAGATGATCATTAGCAAATAGGTTGACCTGTTCATAAGCTTTCATTGTCTCTATCTTACTAGCTTCAAGTCATTTTTTGTCTTCTTTTATCATTAGCTCTATCAATTCTATGGTACATCTGGTTAAGATAGCATTCCACTTTTTTATGAACTCGCCCTCTGCTTCAGTACCTCTTAAATTTAATCCAGGGTCTAGTCTTATTCTAAGGCTTCTAGGGATCAGTTGCTCCTTAATATAATTTTTCAAGCTCACTAATTCCCACTTTAAGGCATATAAAAAGAAAGTCATCCAGGAGATCAAAAGATCTCCTGGATGACTTTCTTTTTAATGGCCTTAAAGGCAGAAAAAACATCATCTGTTACCTCATGAATGTTACCCTTGTCAACTCTAATAGCAGGTTTAAAAGCATCAGTAATGTGAGTCTCCCACCTCTCCTTACTGATCTTAAATGCCATGATAAACACACAGATAGGGTAGTTCACTGATCATTGGAATACTGCAATATCAAGGAAGCCTTAATGGTGCTCACAAGAAGCAGTATAAAAATAAAAACTGCTCATTAATATAAAAAAATATACAACAAGAGATTGTGGCACTCAAAACAAGGCTATAATTATTATATTATAAAAATGTGCAAGCAGTCACAAAAATAATATGTAGATACACCAGATAAAGAGAGGGTAATGAATGTATACACAAAAGCCAAAGTGTGACGCAGGCTGCACCAAAAAACATTTTTTTTTTTAGGGGCAGATTAGAGGTTAATAAGTGTAAGGTTAGGGGTGTTTAGACACGGGGTTCATGTTAGGGTGCTAGGTGTAGACATAAAAAGTATTTCCCCATAGGAATTAATGGGGCTGCGTTAGGAGCTTTACGCTGCTTTTTTGCAGGTGTTAGGTTTTTTTTCAGCCGGCTCTCCCCCATTGATTCCTATGGGGAAATTGTGCACAAGCACGTTTTACCAGCTCACCGCTAATGTAAGCAGAGCTTGTATTGAGGTGAGATGTGGAGCTAAATTTTGCTCTTCGCTCACTTTTTTGCGGTTAACGCCGGGTTTGTAAAAACCGTAATACCAGTGCTGTCTGTAAGTGAGCGGTGAGCTTAAACTGCTCGTTAGCACCGCACCTCTGCTCGTTAGCAAAACTCGTAATCTAGGTGATAGATAAATAGATAGATAGATAGAGATTAATTTTGTAAAATATTGTTTTGATAATTATACTTAAAATATGGGTGGTGCAGAAACATGCAAAAAATGACACACCCTGTCTCAACTAAGGCAAGTAACAAACGAGACAAAAAACGTTAGAGCTGAGTATTTTTATGAAATTAAAGGGACAGTTTACCTAAATTTTTCTTTCCTTTAATTTATTCCCAAGGATCTATTTTACCTGCTGTAATGTTTTAAACTGTTTACAAATAGCACCTTTGCCTTCATATCAACATTTGAAATAACTGATTTTCCCTGTGATATCCCTACCTATACAGAAAGTTTCTATACTTACGTATAGGTTATAGAAAAGCTTTATAAACATAGCCAGCAGAATAAATTACACTCCAAGTGGGAGACAGGAGAGATAAGCAATACAATTTTAATTTCCTATTGGCTAAGTATTGAAATTTGGTATGCAACAAGTGATAGACATAAGGAATCATTTGTTTGTACAGGAAGAGATAAAAGAAGCAAATCTGATTTCTCTGCAAGTTCAACCTATTTTGATGGGTTGTGGTGTCAAAGATCCAAGCAAGCTATTTCATATACAAAATAAAACCTAAAGGAGTGATTTCTCATTTATTTTATACTGTACTCTGCAGAAGGTATAACAGGTAATTGAAAATACTTTAAGGGTAAATCAAGTTTAAAGTATGCTGTCACTTTAAGAAAACAAGTTACAATGCTTTAGATTTAAAGGGACAGGAAACCCACAATATATATTTCATGATTTAGATAGAAAATACAATTCTAAACAACATTCCAATGTACATATATTATCTAATTTGCTTCATTCTTAAGATATCCTTTTTTGAAGAAATAGTAATGCACATGGATGAGACAACCCCATGAGGCATCTATGTGCAGCCACCAATCAGCATCTACTTAACCTATTTTGATATGCTTTTCAACAAAGTATATCAAGAGAAATTATATGATAGGATTAAATTGGAAAGTTGTTTAAAATTGCATGCTCTGTCTAAATTATGAAAAAAAAAATTGAAGTTTCATGCCCCTTTAAGGACTGATAGGTACTTGACACCAGTGACTTAAATACAGTCTCTAATTATAATTTAAATAAATTCAATAAATAAATTAATGTTTAAAATCAATTGATCTAATTCAATTTAAATTACAATATTTTTTTGTTTTGAGGAGACTTATGCTGTGTTCAATATTCTTTCTTGAAGCTCACTAGTTGTGGTGTTCTAATCATGTTTTACTTATGCGTTTTTAATTGGGCTGTGAAATTTACCTATGAATTGTAGCCCACACTTATTTATTCAGTGTATTCAGTTAATGATTAACTCCCATGTGATTAAGACATCTTACTGCTATGCTATGTGAGTAATGTATGTTTCTTGTTTGTGTTGCCCTTGACGTTCATTTATCTGAAATGTCCCCAGTAATGCATCTTCCATTTTATTATAAGCCTTATATCATTTTATTGTGAGACTTTAAGGGCAGAAAAAATGTATTTCTTAGATTCTGTTAAGGTTATTGTTGGAAATACTTTCGGCTAGATTACGAGTTTTTGTCGGTAAGGCTTGCGGGGATAACGCTCAGTATATGCTCACCGCTCACCTACAAACAACGCTGGTATTACAGGTTTTTTTAAACAAAAAAAGTGAGCGGAGAGCAAAATTTAGCTTCACATCTCACCTCAATACCAGCGCTGCTTACGGTAGCGGTGAGCTTGCAAAACGTGCTCGTGCACGATTTCCCCATAGGAATCAATGGGGCAGATTTGGCTGAAAAAAAACCTAGCACCTGCAAAAAAAGCAGCGTTCAGCTGCTAACGCAGCCCCATTGATTCATATGGGGAAATACATTTTATGTCTACACCTAACACCCTAACATGAACCCCGAGTCTAAACACCCCTAATCTTACACTTATTAACCCCTAATCTGCCGCCCCGACATCGTCGCCACCTGCATAATATTATTAACCCCTAATCTGCCGCTCCGAACACCGCCGCCACCTACATTATACTTATGAACCCCTAATCTGATGCCTCCAGCATCGCTGAACCCTACATTATATTTATTGACCCTTAATCTGCCGCCCCCAATGTCGCCGCAACCTACCTACATTTATTAACCCCTAATCTGCCGCCCACAACATCGCCGCCACTATAATAAAGTTATTACCCCCTAAACCTAAGTCTAACCCTAACACCCCCTAACTTAAATATAATTTAAAATAATCTAAATAAAATTACTACAATTAACTAAGGCCTAGATTTGGAGTTTGGCGTTAGCCGTGAAAACCAGCGTTAGAGGCTCCTAACGCTGGTTTTAGGCTAATTCCGGTATTTGGAGTCACTCAAAATAGGGTCTATCGCTCACTTTTCAGCCGCGACTTTTCCATACCGCAGATCCCCTTACGTCAATTGCGTATCCTATCTTTTCAATGGGATCTTTCTAACTCCGGTATTTAGAGTCGTGTCTGAAGTGAGCGTTAGACATCTAACGACAAAACTCCAGCCGCAGGAAAAAAGTCAGTAGTTAAGAGCTTTCTGGGCTAACGCCGGTTAATAAAGCTCTTAACTACTGTACTCTAAAGTACACTAACACCCATAAACTACCTATGTACCCCTAAACTGAGGCCCCCCCACATCGCCGCCACTCGATTAAATTTTTTTAACACCTAATCTGCCGACCGCCACCTACGTTATACTTATGTACCCCTAATCTGCTGCCCCTAACATCGCCGACCCCTGTATTATATTTATTAACCCCTAATCTGCCCCCCACAACGTCGCCGGCAGCTACCTACAATAATTAACCCCTAATCTGCCGACCACAAAGCGCCGCCACCTACATTATAGCTATGTACCCCTAATCTGCTGCCCCTAACACCGCCGACCCCTATATTATATTTATTAACCCCTAATCTGCCCCCCACAATGTCGCCTCCACCTGCCTACACTTATTAACCCCTAATCTACCGAGCGGACCGCACCGCTACTATAATAAAGTTATTAACCCCTAATCCGCCTCACTAACCCTATAATAAATAGTATTAACCCCTAATCTGCCCTCCCTAACATCGCCAACACCTAACTTCAATTATTAACCCCTAATTTGCCGACCGGAGCTCACCGCTATTCTAATAAATGTATTAACCCCTAAAGCTAAGTCTAACCCTAACACTAACACCCCCCTAAATTAAATATAATTTTAATCTAACGAAATTAATTAACTCTTATTAAATAAATTATTCCTATTTAAAGCTAAATACTTACCTGTAAAATAAACCCTAATATAGCTACAATATAACGAATAATTACATTGTAGCTATTTTAGGATTAATATTTATTTTACAGGCAACTTTGTAATTATTTTAACCAGGTACAATAGCTATTTAATAGTTAAGAACTATTTAATAGCTAAAATAGTTAAAATAATTACAAATTTACCTGTAAAATAAATCCTAACCTAAGTTACAATTAAACCTAACACTACACTATCAATAAATTAATTAAATAAAATACCTATAATTATCTACAATTAAACCTACCACTACACTATCAATAAATAAATTAAATACAATACCTACAAATTACTACAATGAAATAAACTAATAAATAAATCTAAAGTACAAAAAATTAAAAAGAACTAAGTTACAAAAAATAAAAAAATATTTACAAACATAAGAAAAATATTACAACAATTTTAAACTAATTACACCTACTCTAAGCCCCCTAATAAAATAACAAAGACCCCCAAAATAACAAAATGCCCTACCCTATTCTAAATTACTACATTTCAAAGCTCTTTTACCTTACCAGCCCTGAACAGGGCCCTTTGCGGGGCATGCCCCAAGAAATTCAGCTCTTTTGCCTGTAAAAAAAACCCATACAATACCCCCCCCAACATTACAACCCACCACCCACATACCCCTAATCTAACCCAAACCCCCCTTAAATAAACCTAACACTAAGCCCCTGAAGATCTTCCTACCTTGTCTTCACCCTACCAGGTTCACCGATCCGTCCTGAAGAGCTCCTTCGATGTCCTGATCCAAGCCCAAGCGGGGGGCTGAAGAGGTCCATGATCCGGATGAAGTCTTCATCCAAGCGGGAGCTGAAGAGGTCCATGATCCGGATGAAGTCTTCTATCAATGGCATCTTCAATCTTCTTTCTTCCGGATCCATCTTGCAGACCTCCGACGCGGAACATCCTCTTCTCCCGACGCCTACTAGCCGAATGACGGTTCCTTTAAGGGACGTCATCCAAGATGGCGTCCCTCGAATTCCGATTGGCTGATAGGATTCTATCAGCCAATCGGAATTAAGGTAGGAATATTCTGATTGGCTGATGGAATCAGCCAATCAGAATCAAGATCAATCCGATTGGCTGATCCAATCAGCCAATCAGATTGAGCTCGCATTCTATTGGCTGATCGGACTGATTCCATCAGCCAATCAGAATATTCCTACCTTAATTCCGATTGGCTGATAGAATCCTATCAGCCAATCGGAATTTGAGGGACGCCATCTTGGATGACGTCATTTAAAGGAACCGTCATTCGTCGTTCAGTCGTCGGCCAGGATGGATGTTCCGCGTTGGAGGTCTTCAGGATCCTGCCGCTCCGCTCCGGATGGATGACCATAGAAGATCCCGCTTGGATGAAGACTTCAATCGGATGGAAGACCTCTTCTGCCCCGCTTGGATGAAGACTTCAGCCGGATCATGGACCTCTTCAGCCCCCCGCTTGGGCTTGGATCAGGACATCGGAGGAGCTCTTCTGGACCGATTGGTGAACCTGGCAGGGTGAAGACAAGGTAGGAAGATCTTCAGGGGCTTAGTGTTAGGTTTATTTAAGGGGGGTTTGGGTTAGATTAGGGGTATGTGGGTGGTGGGTTGTAATGTTGGGGGGGGGTATTGTATGTTTTTTTTACAGGCAAAAGAGCTGAACTTCTTGGGGCATGCCCCGCAAAGGGCCCTGTTCAGGGCTGGTAAGGTAAAAGAGCTTTGAACTTTATTAATTTAGAATAGGGTAGGGCATTTTTTTATTTTGGGGGGGCTTTGTTATTTTATTAGGGGGCTTAGAGTAGGTGTAATTAGTTTAAAATTGTTGTAATATTTTTCTTATGTTTGTAAATATTTTTTTTATTTTTTGTAACTTAGTTCTTTTTTATTTTTTGTACTTTAGATAGTTTATTTCATTGTAGTTATTTGTAGGTATTGTATTTAATTTATTTATTGATAGTGTAGTGTTAGCTTTAATTGTAGATAATTATAGGTATTTTATTTAATTAATTTATTGATAGTGTAGTGTTAGGTTTAATTGTAACTTAGGTTAGGATTTATTTTACAGGTAATTTTGTAATTATTTTAATTAGGTAGCTATTAAATAGTTCTTAACTATTAAATAGCTATTGTACCTGGTTAAAATAAATACAAAGTTACCTGTAAAATAAATATTAATCCTAAAATAGCTACAATGTAATTATAATTTATATTGTAGCTATATTAGGATTTATTTTACAGGTAACTATTTAGCTTTAAATAGGAATAATTTATTTAATAAGAGTTAATTTATTTCGTTAGAATAAAATTATATTTAACTTAGGGGGGTGTTAGTGTTAGGGTTAGACTTAGCTTTAGGGGTTAATACATTTATTAGAATAGCGGTGAGCTCCGGTCGGCAGATTAGGGGTTAATGTTTGAAGTTAGGTGTCGGCGATGTTAGGGAGGGCAGATTAGGGGTTAATACTATTTATTATAGGGTTAGTGAGGCGGATTAGGGGTTAATAACTTTATAATAATAGTGGTGCGGTCCGCTCGGCAGATTAGGGGTTAATAAGTGTAGGCAGGTGGAGGCGACGTTGTGGGGGGCAGATTAGGGGTTAATAAATATAATATAGGGGTCGGCGGTGTTAGGGGCAGCAGATTAGGGGTACATAAGGATAATGTAAGTAGCGGCGGTTTACGGAGCGGCAGATTAGGGGTTAAAAATAAAAAGCAGGTGTCAGCGATAGCGGGGACGGCAGATTAGGGGTTAATAAGTGTAAGGTTAGGGGTGTTTAGACTCGGGGTACATGTTAGGGTGTTAGGTGCAGACTTAGGAGGTGTTTCCGCATAGCAAACAATGGGGCTGCGTTAAGAGCTGAACGCAGCTTTTTTGCAGGTGTTAGGTTGTTTTTCAGCTCAAACAGCCCCATTGTTTTCTATGGGGGAATCGTGCACGAGCACGTTTTTGAGGCTGGCCGCTTGCGTAAGCAACTCTGGTATTGAGAGTTGAAGCTGCGTTAAAAATGCTATACGCTCCTTTTTTGGAGCCTAACGCAGCCTTTATGTGGACTCTCAATACCAGAGTTATTTTTATGGTGCGGCCAGAAAAAAGCCGGCGTTAGCAAAACTCCAAATCTAGGCCTAAATGATTCCTATTTAAAACTAAAAGCTTACCGATAAAATAAACCCTAAGCTAGCTACAATATAACTAATAGTTACATTGTAGCTAGCTTAGGGTTTATTTTAACTAGGTACAATAGTTATTAAATAGTTAATTATTTAATAAAGACCTAGCTAAAATAAGTAGAAATTTACCTGTAAAATGAAACCTGACCTATGTTACAATTACACCTAACACTACACTATCATTAAATAAATTAACTAAAATAACTACAATTAATTACAATTAAATTAAATAAACTAAAGTACGGAAAAAAACACACTAAATTACAGAAAATAATAAAATAATTACAATTTTATTAAACTAATTACACCTTATCTAATCCCCCTAATAAAATAAAAAAGCCCCCCAAAATAAAAAAGCCCTACCCTATACTAAATTACAAATAGCCCTTAAAAGGACTTTTTGTGGGGCATTGCCCCAAAGTAATCAGCTCTTTTACCTGTAAAAAAAATAACAACTCCCGCCACAACATTAAAACCCACCACACACACACCCAACCCTACTCTAAAACCCACCCAATCCCCCCTTAATAAAACCTAACACTAACCCCTTGAAGATCACCCTACCTTGAGGCGTCTTCACCCAACCAGGCAGAAGTGGTCCTCCAGACGGTCCGAAGTCTTTATCCTATCCGGGCAGAAGAGGTCCTCCAGACAGCCAGAAGTCTTCATCCAGGCGGCATCTTCTATCTTCATCCATCCAGAGCGGAGCAGGTCCATCTTCAAGACATCTGACGCGGAGCATCCTCTTCTTCCGACGACTAACACTAAATGATCCATCCTCTTCTAACGACGTCCTAAGTCCGAATGAAGGTTCCTTTAAGGGACGTCATCCAAGATGGCGTCCCTTCAATTCCGATTGGCTGACAGAATTCTATCAGCCAATCGGAATTGAAGGGATGCCATCTTGGATGACGTCACTTAAAGGTGCTGTCATTTAGTGTTAGTCGTCGGAAGAAGAGGATGCTCCACGTCGGATGTCTTGAAGATGGACCAGCTCCGCTCCGGATGGATGAAGATAGAAGATGCCGCCTGGATGAAGACTTCTGGCCGCCTGGAGGACTTCTTCTGCCCGGATAGGATGAAGACTTCGGACCATCTGGAGGACCGCTTCTGCCCAGTTGGGTGAAGACGTCTCAAGGTAGGGTGATCTTTTATTAAGGGGGGATTGGGTGGGTTTAAGAGTAGGGTTGGGTGTGTGGGTGGTGGGTTTTAATGTTGTGGGGGGGTTGTAATTTTTTTTTTACAGGTAAAAGAGCAGATTACTTTGGGGCAATGCCCCACAAAAAGCCCTTTTAGGGGCTATTTGTAATTTAGTATAGGGTAGGGCTTTTTTATTTTGGGGGGCTTTTTTATTTTATTAGGGGGATTAGATTAGGTGTAATTAGTTTAATAAAATTGTAATTATTTTATTATTTTCTGTAATTTAGTGTTTGTTTTTCTCGTACTTTAGTTTATTTAATTTAATTGTAATTAATTGTAGTTAATTTAGTTAATTTATTTAATGATAGTGTAGTGTTAGGTGTAATTGTAACATAGGTTAGGTTTTATTTTACAGGTACTTTTGTCTTTATTTTAGCTAGGTAGTTATTAAATAGTTAATAACTATTGTACCTAGTTAAAATAAATACAAACTTGCCTGTAAAATAAAAATAAACCCTAAGCTAGCTACAATGTAACTATTAGTTATATTGTAGCTAGCTTATGGTTTATTTTATAGGTAAGTATTTAGTTTTAAATAGGAATAATTTAGTTAATTGTAGTAATTTTATTTAGATTATTTTAAATTATATTTAAGTTAGGGGGTGTTAGGGTTAGACTTAGGTTTAGGGGGGTAATACATTTAATATAGTTGCGGTGACGTTGGGGGCGGCAGATTAGGGGTTAATAAATGTAGGTAGTTGTCGGCGATGTTAGGGACGGCAGATTAGGGGTTAATAAAATGTAACTAATGTTTGTGAGGTGGAAGTGCATCAGTTTAGAGGTTAATATATTTATTGAAGTGGCGGCGATGTCCAGTCGGCAGATTAGGGGTTAAAAAATGTATTTAAGTGTTTGCAATGTGAGGGGGGGGGCTCGGTTTAGGGGTTAATAGGTAGTTTATGGGTGTTAGTGTACTTTTTAGCACTTTAGTTAAGAGTTTTATGTTACGGTGTTAGCCCATAAAACTCTTAACTACTGACTTTTAAATGCTGTAGGAGTCTTGACAGGAGAGGGTCTACCGCTCACTTTTTCCAAGACTCGTAATACCGACATTAGGCAAATCCCATTAAAAAGATAGTATACGCAATTTACATAAGTGGATTTGCGGTATGCTCGAGTCGCGGAAAAAAAGTGAGCGGTACACCTGTACCTGCCAGACTCGTAATACCAGCGGGCATTAAAAAGCTCTCAACGCTGCTTTTTAACCCTAACACAAGACTCGTAATCTAGGCAATTTCTGCACCATTTAGTTTTTTTCACGTATACTAAACACGATGGGTTGTTCCTAGTGGTTGCTATTGATGCACGTAACCCAAAAACACCACAATTAGCTTTCCCTCACTTGGTTACCAAACTATGAAAAAAAACACCAGAGTTGTTTATACAATATCACAGGAAAACTGGTTAAAGGGGAAAATACTAAAAGAAATAGGCATTGCAAAAAGGTTTTCAAAAGAGTATTAATGGAGGATTGGAATCTATTCCAATTAGTGTGAGTTTCTTTGTGAAGTATATTGCATGGTTTTTCACTGGGGTTTCAATCTTGAATCCTTTCCCAAATGTCCATCAACTCCCCAATATCCAATTTATCTAATGTTTATCAAAAGGGTTTAGGCATTAAAAACAACCCCTAAACCTTGGAAAGAGGACAATTTAGGCCTGGTTATATAAAGGGCTCAGGGCTTGCAAGATTCTTTACTGATGCCAGTACTATGAATCCCTTAGTGGAATTCTCTTGAGAACAGAGCTAGATTACAAGGGGAGCACTATTTTAACATGCACCCATAAAGGGGTAAATTGGCCTGATTACTGGCGCACTTTAAATGACCAGCTATTACAAGCGGCTGGTTAATGCTCCCACTTCGCGCTTAGCACAATTAACCAAAGGTCAGACCTCTGGTTAATTAAAAAAATGTGCCACAATTGCCAACAAATAAAGTGGACAGTTCCTTTTTTTAAATAAAAAAATATGAGCATCTTTATTTTTTAGGTAAGGGGATGTGGGGTGTTACAAAAAAAGGCACTGAAAAGTTCCTTTATATCGAAGTCTATGGGGACTGTGTTTTTACTTTAAATATATATGTATATGCTAATATGTGTATATACATAAATAAACACATAAATATATATATATGTATATGCTAATATGTGTATATACATATATAAACACATAAATATATATATGTATATGCTAATATGTGTATATACATATATAAACACATAAATATATATGTATATGCTAATATGTGTATATACATAAATAAACACATAAATATATATATGTATATGCTAATATGTGTATATACATATATAAACACATAAATATATATATGTATATGCTAATATGTGTATATACATATATAAACACATAAATATATATATGTATATGCTAATATGTGTATATACATAAATAAACACATAAATATATATATGTATATGCTAATATGTGTATATACATATATAAACACATAAATATATATATGTATATGCTAATATGTGTATATACATATATAAACACATAAATATATATATATATATATATATATATATATATATATATATATATATATATATATATATATATATATATATATATATATATATATATATTCATATACATATATATTTTTAATTTGTTGCCCAAGTCTGGGCGACTTAGCCCCTGCTCTGAGCTAGGTGCTTTGCCATGTCTCATGGCGTGAGAAAGAGGCTCTTATTGGAGCCTATAGAAGTGTGCTATAGTGAGAGTAACTTGTAATACCAGCACACATTTGCGTGTGCTGGTATTACTGAGTGGAGCGCAAATATTGTGCTCGGAATAAAAAAAAAATTATGTGCTCCACTCATAATCTAGGCCATTGTGGTTAAAAATGATATTACATGTTTCAAGGTATTTGACTCGGAAGGGCACAAAAGTGTAGATATATATCTTTATATGTGTATATATGTGTTTATAAGTATTTATGTCTGCATGTATATATTTACACAAATAAACACATAAATACAGATGTATAAAATACATAGACATGTATACATACACACGCACACACACACATATATATATATATATATATATATATATATATATATATATATATATATATATATATATATATAAATAAACAGTATTCGTTCTTAAAATATTATTGTGCATTTTAAATGAAACAATGTTGCCCTCTGTAATGTAAGCTCTGTAACTCTGTTTCAGTAACATTGTATTGTTATTTTAATGTTTAGAAGTCTCACCAGCTTTTTCCCTCACTGCCATATAAACAACAGATGAAATGGTTGGATCACAATATAAGGAGCCACTAAGGGAAACCTTGTGTGCTGCTAGGGGTATAAAAACCCTTATCGGCCTCTGGCTGTCATCTGATGAAGCCCCGAAGACGGCCGACTAAGAGGAGGGGCGAAAAGTGTCATCACTTTCACAGCTGGTTGTCTGTTTTCTGCATGGTTTGAAATGAACCAGACCTTCTATCAGCCAATAGGAATTAAGGGAGAAAAAATCCTATTGGCTGATGCAACCAGCCAATAGGACTGAGCTTGCATTCTATTGGCTGATTGGAACAGCCAATAGAATGCAAGCTTAATCCTATTGGCTGATTGGATCAGCCAATAGGATTGAACTTCAATTACCTTAATTTACCTTAATTTCGATTAGCTGATTAGTATTCTATCAGCCAAGCAGAATTAAAGGGATAACATCTTGGATCACGTCACTTAAAGGAACCTTCATTCAGCCGTCGGCCGTTGGATGAAGAGGATGCTCTGCGTCGGATGTCTTGAAGATGGACCCGCTCCGCGCCGGATGGATGAAGATAGAAGATGCCGTCTGGATGAAGACTTCTGCCTGTCTGGAGGACCTCTTCTGTCTGGCTTGGATGAAGACTTCTGCCCTTCTGGAGAACCACTTCTGCCCGGTTGGGTGAAGACGTCTCCCAGTAAGGTGATCTTCAAGGGTTTTTTAAGGGGGGATTGGGTGGGTTTTAGAGTAGGGTTGGTTGTGTGGGTGGTGGGTTTTAATGTTGGGGGGGTATTTGTACTTTTTTTTACAGGTAAAAGAGCTGATTACTTTGGGGCAATGCCCTTGAAAAGGCCCTTTTAAGGGCTATTTGTAATTTAGTGTAGGGCTTTTTTTATTTTGGGGGGCTTTTTTTATTTTGTGAGGGGTATTAGAGTAGGTGTAATTAGTTTAAAAATCTTGTAATTATTTTATTATTTTCTGTAATTTAGTGTGTTTTTTTTCCGTACTTTAGATAATTTTATTTAATTGTAATTAATTGTATTTAGTTTAGGTAATTAATTTAATTATAGTGTAGTGTTAGGTGTTAGTGTAACTTAGGTTAGGTTTTATTTTACAGGTAAATTTGTCTTTATTTTAACTAGGTAGTTATTAAATAGTTAATAACTATTTAATAACTATTCTACCTAGTTAAAATAAATACAAACTTGCCTGTAAAATAAAAATAAACCCTCAGCTAGATACAATGTAACTATTAGTTATATTGTAGCTAGCTTAGGGTTTATTTTATAGGTAAGTATTTAGTTTTAAATAGGAATTATTTAGGTCATTGTAGTAAGTTTATTTAGATTTATTGTAAATATATTTAAGTTAGTGGGGGTTAGGGTTAGGTTTAGGAGTTAATAACTTTATTGTAGTGGCGGCGACGTTGTGGGCGGCAGATTAGGGGTTAATAAATGTAGTTAGGTGGCGGCGATATTAGGGACGGCAGATTAGGGGTTAATAATAATTAACTAATGTTTGCAAGGCGGGAGTGTGGCGGTTTAGGGGTTAATATGTTTATTATAGTAGCGGCGATGTCCGGTTCAGCAGATTGGGGGTTAAAAAATTATTTTTAGTGTTTGCGATGTGGGGGGGCCTCAGTTTAGGGGTTAATAGGTAGTTTATGGGTGTTAGTTTACTTTTTAGCACTTTAGTTAAGAGTTTTATGCTACGGCGTTGTAGTGTAAAACTCTTAACTACTGACTTTAAAATGCGGTACCAGTCTTGACAGGAGAGGGTCTACCGCTCACTTTTGGTCAGACTCGTAATACCGGCGCTATGCAAGTCCCATGGAAAATATAGGGTACGCAATTGACGTAAGTGGATTTGCGGTATTTCCGAGTCTGGCCAAAAAAGTGAGCGGTGAGCCTGTCATTTCAAGACTCGTAATACCAGCGGGCGTTAAAAAGCAGCGTTGGGACCGGGCAATGCTGATTTTTAACCCTAACGCACAACTTGTAATCTAGGTGTATATGTTTTAAGTATAATTATCTAAACAATATTTTTCAAAATGAATCTCAAAAAAAAATAAATAAATATATATATATATATATATATATATATGGTGTAGCAAGTAGAATGTAAGTGCAACTGGTACAAATACAAGCTCCCTGAAAATGAGTGCGCAAAAACTTAGTGGAATTCAATAAGGAGAGTAAATGCACTCTCTGAAACTATATAGAATAAATTATAAAACAAGAAGTGGGAATGCACTCTCATTTATACAATAGCCAATAGTGTGGGATATATCAGGGGTGATTGGAGTTTATATTAATTAGCCAACCAATATGATGTAATATTGCGTAATAATATCCCGATAGTACTTTTATTAGCAAAGTCCCAATGTAATAATAGGAAAATTATAATAAGACAAAAAATTGGTTCTTAGGTATGGGAAGAGACCAACTATAGATTGTATTTGAGGTAAATTTACTAAAACAGTATGTGTCTATGAGTGTGCACTCGCTAACTGGCTGCTGTGAATGACCAACTAGTGGGCGGGAAAACCCTTTCTAGGAAATCCCTTGAGGAAATGAAAAGAAGTGTGGGAAGAGGTACTAGAGGGAATTACTGCGCCTGTTAGTGTGCCCACTTAGAAACAATTAGATCTTATAGAAATTCCCTTTATAAGGACAAAATATGTGGGAGAGAGAAAATATGCTGAATCTATCAAACCATATAATCACATGATTTGTTTCTAAGTGGGCACACTAACAGGCGCAGTAATTCCCTCTAGTACCTCTTCCCACATTTATATATATATATATATATATATATATATATATATATATATATTTATATATATATATATATATATATATATATATATATATATATATATATATATACTGTATATATAGCTGCACTTCACTGACGAGGCCCATAGGAGGCCGAAATGATCGTCTGGGGTTGTCATGTTCCTTGTTAAGAGGAGAATTGCCTGCTATTTCGGGTCTGGACTGACCTTACACTGGTCTAAAAGAGGCTGCTCCTGGGTGGTAAACCCCCATAGAACTAGCTGATGAGCTGTTGTTCATTCCAGGTAGAGCGCTTCTCTCTTTGTATGCATATATATATATATATATATATATATATATATATATATATATATATATATATATATATATATATATATATATGTATATCTTTACTAAAATATGGGATCTGGTAACATTTTCTTTGTATATGTGTTTGTGTTCAGCTACCCTTGTGAACTAGAACCATAAAATATAATATGATTTTCAACGAAGGTGATTATAAAATGAGTTAACATTTCAAAATGTTCCTTTTTACCTGAATATTTGCTTGGCTTCTTCAAAAGAGAAAACATCCAAATTTGGAAGGAACAGTATTAGTTTTGCATAAAATATTTATTTGACCAACTGTCCTGTATACCAACTATTATATGCTCTGAGGTGCAATGCACTAGAAACTAACACATAAATAGTCTCTTCTTGCAAGGCAAAACATGCAGCTATACAAATGGACCCTTAGAGTATTCTTATTGCAACACTTAACCTATCTTCAACTAGAGAAATAAGAAAGAGTTCAACTGGAAAATTAACTAATTAAAATCTTTATCACCAGTTGGTAAAAAAAAAGTGCATTTTGTTTTACTTTAACTTCAAGCTGACAGTATTACCCCTCTTCCATAGATTTAAAAACAAATATGCAAAACATTTCATAATTTCAGACTAAATAAAGATACAACAATGTATCAACATTATACCATTGTTTGATTTCTAAAATGGTAGGTACAGGTTCACTTTCATTTTGAAGTCTGGATATCACAGAGGCTACAATGTGACTATTAATATTGACCTAGATTACAAGTGGAGCACAATTAATAGTGCCGGTGTTCTGTAATATTCTCCTACTGTGTTATGTTTCCCTACCTACGACCACGCCTACAAAATCACAAACAAACTGCAAGTGACTGAACATATAAAGCCAAACAAACCCCTCCCAGTGAAAATTGCGCCAAAACTGTTACCATAGTGATCCTCAACAACATTCTAATCATGTGATGAGTGTTACTCATTATTATTGAATCAGCCTATGTAATATCCACATTCATAAGTATAAGAGACATATTAAAAGTCATACTAGGCATTATGTCAAGACACATGTGAACAAACTTCTATTATAAAGCAATCAATACATATAACCATATATAGTGAACGGGACAGACAAGTATAGTGAAACCATATCATATTAATAAGTTAAAAATAACATGTGAATCCTCCAACCTTCAAAGTAAATAAAGTGCATAAGTAAATATCTGTGTGTCCCCTAACACATATATTGTATCACTGAACAAGTGTAATGGTGTAATGGTGTTTGTATCGAAGTGTATGTAAAATGTGTGCATTGCCAGCCCCCTGGAGAATCTAGATACACCAACTAGTTAAACAATCTAATCGAAGAGTGTCACTATTGGTAGATGTCATAGGCAGGGTTAACAGATCATGTTATTACTTCAAAAAATGGCGTACTATAAAGTTTAATCATATAGCCTTATGTGGCAAAGATAGAATAAGACAAAGCGATTGTACATGCAATCTGTGGCTAATGTCCCTAACCAATACTTGTAGAATACACAATACCGCATCACTATCAACTTATGCAGGACCCACCTGATAGGCAAATTATTTGTAAAGCCGTAGCACAAACACAGCATGCCTGAGATGACAGCGTGGCCGCCCGATGTGTGTCTGAGACGCAAACTGCAGGCTCAGTGTGATGACATCATTGGGCTGCGTGTGAACTAAATACCCGGTAGTCATAGTGACGCTACACACTGTTTGACAGAATCCGGCAACAAGAAATGCCCTTACTGGCATAACCCAGCACTACCCAATACATATATAAATTCTATGCTGAGTCAGAATGACTCCAAGCAGTCTACATTATATTGCAATTGTATGCCTATTATATGGGTAAGTCCCTAACTCTGGTCCCTATAAGCCCAATCGTAATAGCCTAAACAATACGTGTCAGCATGTCAAAATAAAGCAGAATGAGACAAAATTGTTGTTATACATAGTACACGTAATGAGACAAAAATGAGACAAAAAACTAGGTGTACCAAGTGCACTAAACTAGATAACCCAAACATTACCTGTAAAATAAAAATCGATAACCAAAAGTACAAAAAATCAAATACATAAATCAATAAATATAAATGACATAGAAGCAGTGAATACACTTAAACTAAAAATAAAATACAATACAGGAGAATAAGATAAAGTAAAATAAAGTAAAATAAGATAGAATAATGTGAAATAATAAAAGATAAGAAATAAAAATAAAAATAAATATAAAATAAAATGGTAAAATCATAAAATCTAAGAGAACCAAGATCCCCCCATGTGATAACGACAAAGAAAATAGAAAAAAGAAAAAAGAAAAAGAAAGAATCCAGAAAACAAAGAAAAAGCTGAGAAAAAAGGAGAAAAAGAGAACAAAATAGAAAAATTAAATAAAAAAATTAGAAAAGATGCAGAGAGAGAAGGATAAGTAAGAGGGAGAAAAACAAGATAGCAAAAAAGAGGAGGTAAGATGTAGAAATGAATGGATCATCAACTCACATAGGTGGAGCTCAAAATGATAAAGTCATACAATATGTCTTTGTTCTGTCTTATACAAATACATCCACTTGAATTCCATGGAGTTCTACAATTGCTTATAGGAAACAATGCCAGTCTAAGTTCACATTCAGTCCCTTTGGGCGTAAGGTGTTGAGACGAAAGATCCACTTGGATTCTACTTGCAATAGTTTATTGTCCCGGTCCCCACCCCTAGAGGGAATGGGGACATGGTCTATGAGCTTAAATCTTAGATCCTGTACGTTGTGCCCACTAATTGCAAAGTGGTGTGCCACCGGTTGTTCACTCCCGTGGTTTTTGATGGCTGTTCTGATGGCCGACCGATGATTTGCCATGCGTGTGCGGATGTCATCTACTGTTTTCCCTACATAGAATAAGCCGCATGGGCAATTGATTAAATAGACCACATATGTCGTGGTGCAGGTCAGGTAATGCTGTATCTTAAAGGTTACATTTGTATAGGGATGATGGAAGGCGGCCCCCGGAATCATCGCATGACAGGTAGTGCAGCCACTGCACCGATAGCATCCCTTCTTGTTTGAGGATAGCCAGGTTTTTCTGTCATAGCAGTGTTTGGGATCCGTTATCACCAGTTGGTCTCTCAAATTGCGGTTTCTCTTGAATCCCACTCTTGGACTGTCCCATTCGCTAAATGGGAGACCTGTGTCATTCTTGATGATATGCCAGTGGGTCCTAAGACACTGTCCTATATTCTTTATATCTGGGCAGTATCTGGTTACAAATGTCATCCTTCGAGTATCATCTCTTGTGTGTCTCTCCTTGGGATCTTCCTGTTCCTTCATGCATTCCAAGAGATAGTCCCATTTGTAGCCCCTAGCCAAAAATTTCTTTGCCATTTCTTGTAACTGTATTTTCATGGCCTCAGAGTTACTGTTGTTTCTATTTACTCTTGTCATCTGGCCCCGTGGTATAGCCTTTAGTAGTGAAGTAGGATGGCAACTGTGTGCGTGTAATACTGAATTCCTATCTGTAGGCTTCTGATATAATGTCATTCCTACAGACATGCCATCTCTAAAGATACATAAATCCAGGAACTCAACCCTCTCTTCACTGCAGCTCATTTTGAACTGAATTGGGTGGTTCAGTCTGTTTAGGTGGTCGAACCACTCATGTAGGGATTCCTTTGTGCCCCCCCACACAATGAACAAGTCATCTATATAGCGCTGGTACATGATAACTTCTTTTTTCTGGAACACCTTCATAATCTCTTCCTCGTAAGTGTAACACTAGGAAGACCTAAATTGGTACACAGTTGTCTCGTCTTAGCCCAGTAGTTCGTGAATTGGGGGCAGTCCCACCATATTTGCGTGTGGTTGCCTCTCCCCCAAATCCCCTCCAGCACAGCCCCAATGTTGTAGGGTAGAATTTCTGTAATTTGGTTGGCACCAAGTGCCATCGGGTGAAAAGTTTATAAAAAAGTTCATACACCGTTACACAGTGTATTGCCATCCTGGTATCAGATATGGCGTGCTGCCATTGTTGTACATCAGACTGTTTAATGGCCTGCCCCTTCACACACTGCAGTAGATAAAGCAGTATCCCTAGCAACCATGCTCTACTCACGCCCCAGTGTTGAGATTGCATAATTTGACCACATTATTTTGATCACATCGGCTGAGATCTACCAGCAGCGCCTTCAGGATCTACTGGTAGATCCTGATCTACCTATTGGGCACCCCTGATCTAAGACATCTCGGAAAGGTCCCTAAAAAATAATGTTAGAAACATAAATTTTACTTAGAAAGATGCATGGTTTTGTATGTGAATGAGAGATTCCTACATTATAATATAAGGTCTAAAAAAATCCCAAAGTTTTTGCATGATTTCTCTCCCTGCCAGCAAGGTTTTGAATATTAGGGGCATGATCCGATATATGGCATAGTTTCACCTCGTACATCGGGGTATTACATATACTCCGCCGGCAGTTGCTAAAGTGCCGTAAGTCGGACAAACTAGCGATGTCCAGAAATGAGCGTAACTAAATTTCTGGAGTCGCCAGTGACTTATGGTACTTTAGAAACTGCCTGCGCCTAAAAAAACTAACTAAAATATAAAATCTCCCGTAACTGTCTAACCTGTCTCACAAAAATAAGCCCGACACGCATACCCCTATATCCGCAATCCCCCCTCTCACTCCTAATAATAAATGTATTAACCCCTAGACTGACAACCCCCCACAACGCAATAAGCCTAATTATTAACCCCTAAACCGCCATAGCCCACACCGCAATAAACCTATCCTAGTATTAACCCCTAAACCACCGCTCCCGGACCCCGCCGCCCCTAAATAAAGTGTTTAACCCATAAACCACCGCTCCCGGACCCCGCCGCCACCTACATTAAATTTATTAACCCCTAATCTGACCCCCCTACACCGCCACCACCTACATTAAATGTATCACCCTCTAATCTGACCCCCCTACTCCGCCACCACCTACATTAAATATATTACCCTCTAATCTGACCCCCCTACACCGCCGCCACCTACATTAAATGTATTACCCCCTAAACCTAAGTCTAACCCCAACAACCCCCTAACTTAATTATTATTTAAATAAATATAAATAATATTACTATTATTAACTCAATTATTCCTATTTAAAACTAAATACTTACCTATAAAATAAACCCTAAGATAGCTACAATATAATTAATAATTAAATTGTAGCTCTTTTAGGGTTTATATTTATTTTACAGGTAACTTTGTATTTATTTTAACTAGGTACAATAGCTATTAAATAGTTAATAACTATTTAATAGCTATCTAGTTAAAATAATTACAAAATTACCTGTAAAATAAATCCTAACCTAAGTTACAAATACACCTAACACTACACTATCAATAAATTAATTAAATAAATTAACTACAATTATCTAAAATAAAATACAATTAAATAAACTAAACTATATTACGAAAAAAACAAACACTAAATTACAAAAAAAAAATATTACAAGAAGTTTAATCTAATTACACCTAATCTAAGCCCCCTAATAAAATAAAAAAGCCCCCCAAAATAATAAAATTCCCTATCCTAAACTAAATTACAAATAGCCCTTAAAAGGGCCTTTTGCGGGGCATTGCCCCAAAGTAATCAGCTCTTTTACCTGTAAAAAAAAGAAATACAATACCCCCCCCCAACATTACAACCCACCACCCACACACCCCTACTCTAAAACCCACCCGATCCCCCCTTAAAAAACCTTAACACTACCCCATTGAAGATCACCCTACCTTGAGCCGTCTTCACCCAGCCGGGCACTAGTGGTCATCTGATGGGGCAGAAGATGACATCTGGACCAGCAGAAGTCTTCATCCTATCCGGGCAGAAGAGGACATCCGGACCGGCAGAAGTCTTCATCCTATCCGGGCAGAAGAGGACATCCAGACCCGCAGACATCTTCATCCAAGCGGCATCTTCTATCTTCATCCTTCCGGCGATGAGCGGCTCCATCTTGAAGACCTCCTTCTAGGCCGACGACTACCCGACGAATGGCTGGTCCTTTAATGACGTCATCCAAGATGGCGTCCCTCGAATTCCGAATGGCTGATAGGATTCTATCAGCCAATCGAAATTAAGGTAGGAAAAATCCGATTGGTTGATTTAATCAGCCAATCGGATTGAAGTTCAATCCGATTGGATCAGCCAATAGAATTGACCTTGCATTCTATTTAATGTAGATGGCGGCGGTGTAGGGGGGTCAGATTAGGGTTTAATATATTTAATGTAGGTGGCGGCGGTGTAGGGGGGTCAGATTAGGGGTTAATATATTTAATTTAGGTGGCGGGGGTGTAGGGGGGTCAGATTATGGGTTAAAATATTTAATGTAGGTGGCGGCGGTGTAGGGGGGTCAGATTAGGGGGTAATACATTTAATGTAGGTGGCGGCGGGGTCCGGGAGCGACGGTTTAGGGGTTAAACACTTTATTTAGGTGTGGCGGGGTCCGGGAGCGGCGGTTTAGGGGTTAATACATATAATGTAGGTGGCGGTGGGCTCCGGGAGTGGTGGTTTAGGGGTTAATACACTTTATTAGGTATTACGGTGGGGGATTGCGGTCTACAGGTAGATAGACATTGCGCATGCGTTAGGTGTTAGGTTTTTTTTTGCAGGCATTTTAGGCAGTTACGGTGCTCCCATACTCAGCGCAAGGCCTGCTACGGCTGCATTTTATGGCGAAGTGAAAATGGAGTAAGTTTTCTCCATTTTCGCCACGTAAGGCCTTGCGCTGAATATTGGATACCAAATTGCGCGGGTTTTATATGTTAGTCTATGGGGTAAAAAACTACGTCCGACGGGTGAAATATACGTGCCACATTTATATGCGGCGCTGTACATAGGATACCAAACCCGCACAAAAAACGGCGTCGCCGGCTTTTGCGGGCAACGCTGCATATCGGATGGGGCCCCAGGTCCCTAGTGAGACTGCAGCAGATTTAGGAGATTGCTCTAAATGTCAATGGTTGTTCACTGCAAAGTTGTTAATCGCTTAACCAAGGCATATTTGGGACACTGACACAGGAACTGTACAAATATGACTGGAACAGAGCTATCAATTTCTATAAGAAGCAGATAACATATAGGGAGCTCATTTTCATCCCCTATTCTTATAGCATTCTATTATAACCAGTTCAGAAAACAATATAATTGTGATTATAATATAGAATAAAAATAAAACACTTCATAATGGCATTCTTTAAACAAGCGATATTCCCAACTTTAATGTTGTTTTTACGAGTCTGTTTTTTTTTTTTAGTATAACATTCTCTACCCTGTGTAATAAAAAGTATATTTTAGACTACACTTTACAAACTTCCATTTCTTATATACCATTTTGCTTATAGGTGTAGCTGCATTTTTATTGTATTTTCTAACAAAGCAGCCTGTTCAAATCTATCAAAAGATTACCATAAATTTAAATTTAAAGCAATTCCAAATCCATTGAAAACTTGCTTATTGTGTGTTTTTCAAGCAAATTTGCATAGTGTCCCCTTCTTGAAAACATTTGACTCTTTATGAGTCATTTTAGAAAACAGGAAAATAAACTGTATTTTGTTTTATACGTGGCTAATTTTGACATCATGTGCTGATTAGTTTCTGATCTAACAGTAGATTTTTTTTTTTAAAATAAACTCATTTAAAAACAAAAGAGCAAAAATAAAAAAAATGTTGCTGCACACTTATTTAAAAGCACAACATTTTAGTCCATTAACATTTTAAAAAATATATGGAGAATTAGCTCACATCAAATTTCAAAACAGCATTACAAAGTGTAAATTGTATCTGCAATAAAAACCTTAGCAAATTTCCCCCAAAAAACTAAAAATGGTCATTTAGATATCCTGCCACCTATGTAGGATTGGTTTAATTACACTTAGTAGGAGTTACTTTTTGCTTTAACCGTTGACTGATATTAAATTGCTTTAACCTTTCATTTAGTTCAGTGCAATATATCCCAACTGGGGGCCAGATTACTAGCGACACACTGACAGTTGCTCGCAAGAGATATCGGGTTTGTTGCGGGTGTTTCCGCACATCGGAAGTAGCCCACGTATTACAAGCTGAAAATAAACTTAGAAAAAAAAAAGACTGCAAAGGGCTTTAACTTAGAGGTTCAACATACATATACATGTCTATATATGTGTGTGTGTATGTATATATATATAAATAAATACGAGCATTGCAGTTAAAGGGACATGCCACCCACATTTTTTCTTTTAAAATTTTGAAAGAGAATGCAATGTTAAACATCTTTCTAATTTACTTCTATTGTCTAATTTGTTTTATTCTCTTGATATTATTTGATGAAAAGCATTTCTAGATATGCTCACTAGCTGATGATTGGTTGCTGCACATAGAAGCATCATGTGATTGGCTCACCATGTACATTGCTTTTTCTACAAATAAGGATATTTAAAAAATGAAGCAAAATAAATTATGGAAGTAAATTGTAATGTTGTTTACATTTCTATTCTCTATCTGAATCATGAAAGAAAGATTTTGGGTTTAGTGTCCCTTTAAGTCAGTGCTTTCCAAACTGTGTGTCGGGACACACTAGTGTGTCGGCAGCAGTGTGTAGGTGTGTCCCTGCTTCAGCACTAATTTTTTAAAATTTAATTTTTTTAAACTTTTTTTTGTGGTTTCTGACTTTCCGTCTGCCTGCTACGCATATCACATGGTTGACACGTGATTGATACCTAGGGGGTCACAGATCATCTTAACCTATTGGCGCAGATCAGTGGGAACTGAAACTATTGCCATTGGTGGCTTTGGCGGCACATTGGCTCCTGACTGCATGTGTAGTCTCCTTAATTGGCTTGTGACTGCATGTGTAGTCAGTGAGTGGGACAGCAGTGTGTTTGCAGCACGGGCAGTAGTCAATCGGACTCACCAAGCTCTGAGGGCGGCAGCTTAAACGCTGAGCTGAAGTCAGAAGTCAGTGGGGTTTTTTTTTTGCAACTAGCTCCCAGTAGTGCACTGCTGCTCCTGCTCTTGATATATGGATAGGAAGGGGAAGCTTAAAAATGCTTAATGATGAAATGCGAGTATCTTTATCTAATATTCCACTAAATATTCAGAAATTGTGTCCATCCTATCAATCTTATACATCCTATTAAAATAGTAAGTAGCTTTTGGTGATATTAAACTTTTGTTTAATACTTGCACATACATACTGTTACTTGTAAATACATTTTGTTATTATATAATTTATGTATGTGTCCGTATCTCTTAAAACAAGTTAGTTTAACCTCCTGTTTGCCAGTACAACTGAATTACTGTGTTGCGAAATGATGTAGGTCTAAAAAGTGTGTCACCAACATGAAAAGTTTGGAAAGCTCTGCTTTAAGTAGATGAAAACATGTGAACCCCCCCCCTCTCTCTCTCTCTCTCTCCCTCTCCCCCCCTCTCTCTTTCTCTCTCTCTCCCTCTCCCCTCTCTCTCCTCTGTCTGCTCTCTCTCCTCTCTCTCGTTAATAACCAGCTCCTAATATACTCATACATACCCCTTTCACCCACGGTTTTTTCTCTTCTCACCCAAATGCAGGGCCATTCCTCTCTTTTATCACCCTCTCACTTCTTCTATCTTTCACCCTCTCCTTCTTTCACACCCCCTCTGTCTCATGTCATAACTCCTTGTCTCCCTCCATTTCACTCATCCCTCTTTGCACCTTTCATACACTCAATCACTCCCCTACAATATTAAAACATCTGTGCAAAAATTATTTTAAAAAATGATGTACTTGCTTTTCTCTTTAAACTACAAGGCTAAAATTCACCCCATTTACACTATTTCCTGCTATGACGCACTACAGATACCTACCTAGGTATCTACTTAACAAACAATACCATGAGAACAAATCAAATTTTATACAAGTAAATTGGAAACTTTTTTTTTTTCAAATTGTATTCTCTGTCTGAATCCCAAAAGACAAATGTTGGGTTTCATATCGCTTTAATTGTAAGTAAAAAAGGATTTATGATTTTGGACAGAAAATTTGGTTTTACTAATTTAAAATAGCAGCACTTCTAGTGGTTGGATTGGCAAATAATTTGAAACCCATAATAAGTGAATTTTCATACTATGGGGCCGAATTATCAAGCTCCGAATGGAGCTTGCTGCCCCTGTTTCTGCGCGAGACTTCAGACTCGCTGGAAACTGCAGTTATGAAGCAGCGGTCTTAAGACCGCTACTCCATAACTGGTCCACCTACTCTGAGGCTGCGGACATCAATCTGCCCGATCCTATACGATTGGGCTGATTAACACCCCCTGCTAGTTGCCGATTGGCCGCGAATCTGCAGGGGGCGGCATTGCGCAAGCAGTTCACAAGAACTGCTTGTGCAATAATAAATGTTGACATCTGAGCGGATCATGTCGGACAGACCGATGATAAATCGGCCCCCTAAGTTCTTCTAAGGAATTTGAAATGGGGCAATTATTTGTGTTGCATGCCATTACAATTGCTTAAAGGGACACTGAACCCAATTTTTTTCTTTCATGATTCAGATAGAGCATGTAATTGTAAGCGACTTTCTAATGTACTTCTATTATCAATTTTTCTTCATTCTCTTGCAATCTTTATTTGAAAAGAAGGCATCTCAGCTAAGGAGCCAGCAAATTGTGGGTTCAGAACCATGGACAGCACTTGTTTAAAGGTGCTGTCCAATCAGCAAGGACAACCCAGGTTGTTCACCTAAAATGGGCCGGCATCTAAACTTACATTCTTGCTTTTCAAATAAACATACCAAGAAAATGAAGACAATTTGATAATAGGAGTAAATTAGAAAGTTGCTTAAAATTGCATGCTCTATCTGAATCACAAAAGATTTTTTTTGGCTACAGTGTCCCTTTAATGAATATTTAAGTGTTTACATCCAACTTTTTTTAAAATTAAACTAATTTTTTTACAATGGATATGTATAATCTTTATAGTTAATTAATTAAATTGTGTTCCAATGTATCATTTAAGCCTATAAGTAATGAATGCTGCAGAACATCTGAGAAACTGTGTTGTATTAAATATAAAAAGATCCGAAAATTATTTTTACTCTAATATTTGGTTTTGCTGGAATATTACAAATTAAAATAAAATGTACTACAGAGATACAGGGTATGTGTTTTCTTAAATATTATGGCTTAATTTTGTTACTGTCAGTGCTATATACTATATAATGTAAATAACTATACACTTTACAAAGTACGTTTGCTACTGGCAGAAGAAAAAAACAAACCAGAAGATAGCTGTCCTAAATACACTATTTTCAAATCATTGGGAAACTAATGGCTTTGTGATAAAATCTTTCAGACCTCTATTTTTAGAACAGATATCATAAAGGAAGCAGCAAGGCAAGGTTTACTAAAGTGTCTATATTCCCATCTGACATAACTATCTCTAGGGCTTTAACAGCAGCTCATTTTTCATGCCCATTCAATCCTGTGGGCAACTGCCAACTGTCGACTACTGTGCCAATTAATGCCAATCACAAAAGATGGGGCTGTTTAAAAATGGGGTCACCTGCCCTGTGGGAACAACTTTAACGCTACTAACTCATTTTACACAAGTCACTAATCAGCCATCAAACTGTAATGACTTTACTTAAATACTAATTTAGAGGGAATTTAATCTGCTTACCTAGAGGTAAAAGACGTTGTAAGCATATAAAGTAACTTACTAATCGAGTGCGCAATTTGGAAGTTTTGGCCTAATTAGACTTTTTACCTGTCAAACTAGTTCAATTTATTTATACTGTTTAAATATACAGATGTCTTATTGAAATTCTATAATGTTATGTTATTTCTCGGTTTATGACAAATCTGAATTTTCCGTAATTTCCAAATGAGTTGAAGAGAGCATTTTAAAGTGTTTTAATTTTTTTTTTTTGCAGTCTACAAGTGTCACATATATTTAATGTAGCGGTTTAGCTAGATAATTCAAAGAAAGTTATAAAACTACTGCCATTATTTCTTGCAAGGAGTTTTATAAGGCATTTTTGTAGACATTTTCTGTTAAAAGAAGAAGCAAAACATTTAACAAAGGAAAAATATATATGAGTAAAGCGACCTATATACAGTATTTGTTTCACACGCAATTAAAACAAATATTTTAACACATTTTTAATTATCTACAGATGACTGTGGTTGTAAAAATGTGTTGTTGATGACTAATGAGTACTTACAATGTCATAATATCTTCTGATTTAAGGGCATAGTAAACACCTAGAGATTTTTTATATAAAATGTTTAGTTATGTGTAAGGAAATAACTTTGCAATGTATTTTCATTGTTTATTTTGTCACCTATTAAAGGGACAGTCTAGGCCAAAATAAACTTTTATGATTCAGATAGAGCATGTCATTTTAAACAATTTTCCAATTTACTTTTATCACCAATTTTGCTTTGTTCTTTTGGTATTCTTAGTTGAAAGCTAAACCTAGGAGGTTCATATGCTAATTTCTTAGACCTTGAAGGCCACCTCTTTTCAGAATGCATTTTAACAGTTTTTCACCACTAGAGGGTGTTAGTTCATGTGTTTCATATGGATAACTTCACGTGCACGAGCACAGTGTTATCTGGGAGCAGGCACTGATTGGCTAAACTGCAAGTCTGTCAAAAGAACTGAAATAAATGGTCAGTTTGAAGAGGCTTAGATACAAAATAATCACAGAGGTTAAAAGTATATTAATATAACTGTGTTGGTTATGCAAAACTGGGGAATGGGTAAGAAAGGGATTATCTATCTTTTAAAACAATACAAATTCTGGTGTAGACTGTCCCTTTAATGTAACTTAGCTCTGAAAACTGAGCAATTTCTAATTCTCAAAACTTGAAATGTACCCTGCTGACTTATCAAGATTAAGGGGCCAATGATCTAACCTTGGCCAGATCAGATGTAGCTTTTCACACTGACCCTCGGAGGGGCTGCCCTAGTGAAATTAGTTTTTAAAAGGGGCAGTCCCTGCCATTAGCGAGATGTCTCCAATTAAAATGAATGGAGCACGCTGGATAGGGATACTTTGCTGTGTAGGGCAAAGTTGGTAGGGAACAGGGTGCACACAATTAAATCCTGCAGCCAATATATATCCCATTATGCTGATTTCTGAGTAGAGCATCTTACAATCACCTATATTTCTTATGCATTTGTTTTCTATCAGGGTATTAAGTATTTTGAGTATTTTGTCACAATCTCACCACCTTTTCATTTGTGAGAAAAAAAGAACCGAGGGCAGAAATCTTTAGATAATTACACTGGGTTTTGAGAGAAAATTTCTTACATGCCCATGTTTAGCCCATTTTAGTAAAAAAAATGACGTAAAATTTGTATGTAAATTACTCAGGAATAAATCATATACAGGTATACCCAGCTCATACAGCGGGTTAGTGACCGGAGCACCGCTATAAAGTGAAAACCGCCTTAAAGTGAAACAAGGCGGTTTTAGCTTTCTTTTCACTTGTGTTTAAAAACTTGAAAATATGTTTGAACTAACCTATATTAGGTGTGCAATAATGCTATGTTTAGTTTAACACTAGCACAGCACAATATTCAATTAGTATTCAATAAATACAGTACCTGTAAAATAGTGACAATTACTGTAGTAAAATTTGCCAGACTATAGCACTGAGACACAGATTGCACTGTAATGCTGTAAACAGAATGAACTGCGCATAACAAAATGGTGCAAGTCACTTTTCTCGCAATTTCGTGAAGATTACAGCACTGTTTAAAATCCTTGGAGGATGAACTTTAGCTCCACAAAGCGCTGTATTAGCGAAGCGCTGTAAAGTGAGGTATACCTGTATGCACACAGAGTAAATCGGAATTTGAGTACACTGTGCAAAAAACAGATAGAAACTTAAGTCATACAAAATGCAAAACATAATTGTTTTTTTCATAAAATGGGCTGAACATAGGTGTTTCTTGGGTGTATAGGACATTGTCTCTCAAATCCTAGCATAAATCTGAAAACATTTTTACCCCAAAAATCTTACTGTTTTTTCCTGCAAATTAAAAGGTGGCAAGCTTTTTTAATAAAATAATCAAAACACTAATTACTCTGAAAGGAAAACCTTTTAAAGTACAGTGCACTGAAAACAGCATTTTTGTATTAGTCATAATATTAAAGTTTAAACGTACGCTGGGTCTCCCTCTGTACATAGAGGGACAGCCCTTTTTTTATAGAATTTCATGATCCCTGCCGCTGCGAAGATGAAGATGGTCCCCGCTATGAAGAGGAGCACCACAGCTGGCAATCACGTAGGAGCTGGATTCAACTTGGGTGAGTACTATCTTTGAGGTTTAGCAGTAGGCTTTTTTTGGGTGGGTGTTTGTTTTTGCAAAATAGTTTTTCCCCCCCAAAAAAAGAGCTGTAATCACTTTAGGGCAATGCTCTATCAAATTCCCTAATCAGGGCAATTTTTAGAGTAGTTTTTTTAGATAGGTTTTTTAGGGGTGGTGGAGCTTACTTACACCTAGATTATACGTTTTGAGCGCTATAGGGAAAGTAAAGAACGCAGCAAAAGTTGTGTTATTTAACCCTCTATAGCGCTGCAATTACAAGTTAAAAAACCCCGACTTGAGCGGGCGAGATGGCTGTGTTGAGCTCCATAACGCACCAAAAACAAGAGGTGTTTTGACGTGCTCATGTACGCTTTCCCCATAGACATCAATGGGGAGAGCCGGCAAAAAAAAGTCTAACACCTGCGATCGCAGAAACAAAAGCTCTGTAACACAGCCCCTTTGATGTCTATGGGGAAAAAGAAAATACAGTTTAAGCCTAACACCCTAACATGAACCCCACGTCTAAACACCTCTAATCTGCTGCCCCCGACATCGCCAACGCCTGCCTACAGTTATTAACCCCTAATCTGATGCTCCCGATATTGCCGCCACCTAAATAAAATGATTAACCCCTAATCTGACGATCCCGATATCGCCGCCACTATACTAAAGTTATTAACCCCTATTCCCGCTGAACCCCAACATCGCCACAACTATATTAAAGTTATTAACCCTTATTCCGCAGCTCCCCAACATCGCCACAACTAAATAAAGTTATAACCCCCTAAACCTCTGGCCTCCCACATCATTACCACTAAATAAACCTATTAACCCCTAAACCGCCAGCCCCCCACATCGCAACAACCTAAATTAAACTATTAACCCTTAACCCTAACCCTAGCGTAACCGTAACCCTAACACCCCCTAACTTTAACAATTAAAATAGAGCTAAATTAAACCCTAACCCTAGCGTAACCCTAACACCCCTTAACTTTAACATAATTAAAATAGAGCTAAATTAAACTTACAATTATTAACTAAATAAACCTATTAACCCTTAAACCGCCACCGCCCACATCGCAATAAACTAAATTAAACTATATTAACCCATAAACATAACCCTAACGTAACCCTAATCCTAACCCTAACGTAACCCTAACACCCCCTAACTTTAACATAATGAAATTAGATCTAAGTTAAATTTACAATTATTAACTAAATAATTCCTATTTAAAACTAAATACTTACCTGTGAAATAAAACCTAAGGTAGCTACAATATAACTAATAGTTACATTGTAGCTAGCTTAGGTTTTATTTTTATTTCACAGGTAAGTTTGAATTTATTTTAAGTAGGTAGACTAGTTAGTAAATAGTTATTAACTATTTACTAACTACCTAGCTAAAATAAATAGAGGGCCTTTTGTAGAGCATCGCCCTAAGTTAAACAGCTCTTTTGCTCCAAAAAAAATACAAACACCCCCTAACACTATTACAAACCCCCACTCCCCCAAACTACCAAGGGCCCTTAAAGGGCCTTTTGTAGGGCATCACCCTAAGTTAAACAGCTCTTTTGCTAAAAAAAAACACCCCATAAAAATATACCTTACACAAAATAACAAACAAATTACGGTGACCATATGAAAAGGATGCTCCATGCCCGATGTCTTCAGGATGGACCCGCTCCGCGCCTCCGGGATCAAGATAGAAGATGCCGCTTGGATGAAGATTGAAGAGGCCGTCTGGATGAAGACTTCTCGCCGCTTGGATCAGGACTTCACCACCGGGATGAAGATTGAAGAGGCCTCCTGGATGAAGACTTCTCGCAGCCTGGTTTAGGACTTCAACTCCGGGATGAAGATCGTTTAAGCGGGACTTAAAAAAAAAACTGTAAGTGGATCGTCAGGGGGTTAGTGTTAGGCTTTTTTAATTTTTTTTTTTTTTTTTTTTTAGTTTAGGGTCTGGGCAGAAAAAGAGCTGAATGCCCTTTTAAGGGCAATGCCCATACAAATGCCCTTTATCAGGGCCATGGGTAGCTTAGGTTTTTTTAGAATTAGGTTTTTTATTTTAGGGGGTTGTGTATTTATTACAGGAAAAGAGCTGATATCTTTGGGGCAATGCTCCACAAAAGAGCGGCCATTGGTAGTTTATTGTAGGCTAGGGTTTTTTTTCTATTTTGGGTGGGCTTTTTTATTTTGATAGGGCTATTAGATTAGGTGTAATTCTTTTTTATTTTGGATAATTTCGCTTGTTATTTTCCGTAATTTAGTGTTTTTTATTTTTTGTAAACTAGTATTTTTTTGGTTTTGTATTTAGTTACTTTGTAATTTTTAGAGTAGTGTTAGGATTTTTTTAATGTGTATTTTTAGTTAATTGGTAGTTAGTTTAATTTTAGTTTAATTATTATATTAGTTTAATTGGTAGTTTAAACTTAGTTTTTTTTTAATTTGACAGGTAAATTTTAATTTAAGCTAGGGAAATTGTAATTTTAATATAAAGTTAGGGGGTTGTTAGGTTTAGGGATAAATAGTTTAATTTAGTTTATTGTGATGTGGGGGCTTTCGGTTTAGGGGTTAATATTTTTTTAGTATATTTCGTTGTGGGGGACTTGCAGTTTAGGGGTTAATAACTTTAGTATAGTGGTGAGGATGTCAGGGAGCGGCGGAATAGGGGTTAATATTTTTTTAAAGTGGCTCGATCTCAGAAGTGGCAGATTGGGGTTTAATAAATGTATTATAGTGTTTGCAATGCGGGAGGACCTCGGTTTAGGGGTTAATAGGTAGTTTATGGGTGTTAGTGTACTTTTTAACACATTAGTTATGAGTTTTATGTTTCAGCTTTGTAGCGTAAAACTCATAACTACTGACTTTAGATGGCGCTACAGATCTTGTCGTTTCAGGCTTTAACGCTTGCTTTTTAGCCAGAACGCAAAACTCGTAATACCGGCGCTATGGGAATCCCATTAAAAAACGTAATTTTTTGGAATGCGGTACTGACGTTGCGTTACAGGCTAAAAGGCTTGTGGTACCTATACCAACAAGACTTGTAATGGCTGCGTTAGGGAAAATGATGCGTTATGGGCCACAATGCTGATATTTGACTCAAAATGCAAAACTCGTAATCTAGGTGTTAAATTGTATAATAAAATTGTACTGTTTTGAGAAAAAGAGCTAAATCGCTTTTAGGTCACTGCCCCACAAAAAGCACTTCTAAGAGCAATTGCTATAGTAACTTTTTTATGTTTATGTTTTATTTATGTGTTATTTTTATTTTTTTAATGTAATGGTAGTTTTTTATTATAACTTAGTAATGTTGGGGGTAGTTTACGATGTGCAAGTGTGGCGGTTTAGGGTTTAATATTGTAGTAGAGTATTTGCGATGTGGGAGTGTGGTGGTTTAGGGGTTAATGGTGTAGCAGAGTATTTTTTATGTGGGGGTGTTGTGGTTTTAGGGTTGATAGTGTAGCAGAGTAGTTTGCGATGCAGTGGTGGGTGGTTTAGGGGTTAATAGTGAAGCTGGGCAGTTTGGAACATAGGGGTGTGGCGGTTTAGGGGTTAATAGTGTAGCTGCACAGTTTGTGATGTGAGGTGTGTGATGGTTTATGGGTTAATAGTGTAGTGGGATACTTTCTGGTGGGCTATGTTGCAGTTTAGTGGTTAATAGAGTAGGGAGCTTATTGCGGTGCAGGTTAGAATGTGAGTATGGTTGTTACTTTTTTTTTCATTTTTTGTGCTTCATTGAAGTCTATGGGGGAATGTGTTAACGTAATCGCAACTTCGTCAGACGGAGAAAGACTTTTAACTTTCAACTCGTAATACGGGTGCATCCCGACGCACACAAAAAAAACCTCCATCTCGGGAGCGATAAATTGTGCACCACTTGTAATCTAGCCCTTTGTTAGTCTCCAAAATGTAAGGTCAACAAGTAATTGTGCATACAGTATTTAACTTGCATACATCATTTACTTGCCTTAAATTAAGCAATTGGCAAATATTTTGGAACTTTAATAAAAAAATAAAAAAAAAAACACGTAATTTCTTTAAAGGGATACTACACCAAAATGTTGTTCTTTCATGATCCAGATTTTAAGCAACTTTCTAATTTACTCCTATTATCATTTTTTCTTTGTTCTCTTGCTATCTTTATTTGGAAAAGCAGGAATCTATGATAAGGAGCCAGACCATTTTTAATTCAGAACCTTGGTTGCGCTTGCTGATTGGTCGTTAACTGTAGCCACCAATCAGCAAGCACTATCCAGGGCGCTAAACCAAAAATGGGCTGGCTCCTTAGCTTAGATTCCTGCATTTTAAAATAAAGATACAAAGAGAACAAGGAAAATGTGATAATAGGAGTAAATTAGAAAGTTGCTTAAAATTGCCTGCTCTATCTAAATGAAAGAACACATTTGGGTTTAGTATTCCTTTAAAGGGACAGTCAACGCAATAATTTTTTGTTTAAAAAGATAGATAATCCCTTTATTACCCATTCCCCAGTTTTGCATAACCAACAAAGTTATGATAATACACTTTTTACCTCTGTGATTACCTTGTATCTATGCCTCTGCAAACTGCCCCCTTATTTCAGTTATTTTGACAGACTTACACTTTAGCCAATCGGTGCTTACTCCTAGGTAACTTCACGTGTGTGAGTTCAATGTTATCTATATGACACACATGAACTAACGCCTTCGAGTGGTGAAAAACTATTAAAATGCATTCAGATAAGAGGCGGCCTTCAAGGTCTAAGAAATTAGCATATGAACCTCCTAGGTTTAGCTTTCAACTAAGAAAACTAAGAGAACAAAGCAAAATTGGTGATAAAAGAAAATTGAAAAGTGGTTTAAAATCACATGCCCTATTTGAATCATGAAAGTTTATTTTGAACTTGACTGTCCCTTTAAGCTACCTAAAAAAATAATGATGATGATTAATTGCCATTTTTTAAATAACTACTAACTTTCCCACTATTAATTCATTATTAATTTCAAGGGAAACCATTTGATGGACAAACAGACATTTACCTTTGCATTTATTATGTTTTTAAACACAGCCATTTGCAATCTCTAATTTGTTTTATAATCTTACAAAATGTTATTGACTGTACTAAAATTTGTAAAGTTGATTTTTTGTTAAACATCTTTCCAGTTTACTTCTATTAAAAATTAAGTTTTGTTCTGTTATTATCTTTTGTTGAAAGCATACCTAGGTAGGATTAGAAGCAGCAATACACTACTGGGAGCTAGCTAGTTATTGGTGGCTGCACATATATGCCTCTTGTCATAGTCTCATCAGATATGTTCAGCTGAGCTCCCAGCAGTGCATTGTTACATCTTTAACAAAGGATACCAAAAGAATGAAGCACATTTCATAAAAGAGGTTAACTGCATGCTTCTCTGAATCATGGAAGACAAAAATTGGGTTTTTATTTACAATACTTCAAGGGACACTGAACCCAATTTTTTTCTTTCATGATTCAGATAGAGCATGCAATTTTAAGCAACTTTCTAATTTACTCCTATTATCTTCGTTCTCTTGCTATCTTTATTTGAAAAAGAAGGAAAAGAAGCTTTTTATTAGTTCAGAGTCTGGTCAGCACTTTTTTATTGGTGGATGAATGTATCCACCAATCAGCAAGGACAACCCAGGTTGTTCACCAAAAATGGTCCGGCATCTAAACTTACATTCTTGCATTTCAAATAAAGATACCAAGAGAATGAAGAAAATGTGATAATAGGAGTAAATTAGAAAGTTGCTTAAAATGTCATACTCTATCTGAATCACAAAAATAGTGTTTATTCCAGAAGGAAGAGTTTAATGAATTTCACGTTACTATTCTGGACTTTTTTTTAATATATATTGATGTAACTTGTATTTATTAAATTGGCTTTTAGAACATAATAACTGGTAAAAAATATATTTCTAAGGAGATTGTATTTGACCATTGTTTTTTCCATGCTTTCATTAAAAGCAATATCAGCCACAGAGACAGATGCTAGATTATGTAGCTTTTTTAAAGGGTTAGACATTGTTGCAACATTGTATATAAATAAAATACTTTATTATAATTAATATATTTAATGTATGTAAATAAAACTATTTTTGTGTGAAAATGAAGCCTCTACACACCTTTGTATAAACTTTGAAATTGCATACTTACCTCCACCTCTCCTTCATTTACAACGTCCGCTCTTTCCTCTCTGTGAAACTTCAGTGCCCTACTGCACCACTCCCTCCAGCGTCGATGTCACAATCTATGTGACCACCCCTGCATCCGGTATTTGGATCATGAATCTGTGCATGCGTTAGGCTGTGAGTTGTTATAATGTGGACCACCATGATGTTTCAACCTAGTTAGAACATCGTTATAGGCCCAACATTACCGGTTTAAAAGGGGGTTTGGCACAGTAATAATTTTACATTAAAAATTACAAGAATTACAAGAAAACGATAGAAAACGATAGAGAAATTTAAAAAAGTACCAATTACAAATATATTTAACATATATAGATGTTTTAAGAGAGTTTAAAATATGTTTTGAGTTTACTATCCCTTTAAGTATGTCTGTCTTATTAAAAGGCTATTAAACCTGCTTACATATCATTATTTTCCATAAATTAAGACAATATACATGTTGGGAAACTATAAATTTAAAGTAGATTATAGTTTCCTATTTTTTTTAGTTCATATTCTTTACAAAGAACAGAGAGTCCCACAGGGTTTTTTTTTCCACCTGATTTGAAATCCTGTTCATTACAAGAAAATACATATTTCTACATAACAATTTTAAATAAGACAGTTTAGGTAGCTATATACACAGACCCAGGTCAGCAGATGTTTAACAGAGGCAACTAGGGTTGATAGAACCAGCACTAAGTGGCAGTATTATTCTCAAAAGTTCCTATACCTTGCTGATTTCACTGTCAGACTTCTGCTATATATTCCTAAGTTCCTCCTCTCAGACCATGAAATAGAAACAGCAGCAAACTGGACAATCAGAACTGCAGGGTGATGATAGGCAAATGTGAATGGAGAGAAGATGATTAGTAACTGTATGACAACGAAATGTACAAAAAAAATCTAAGTGGCAAAGGAAATAGGAATAAGAAGCATGCCAGTTGATGAGGAATTTAATTACATTCTGACACCCTCAGATAAGGTCTACCACCACTCTTGATATTTATTGAGATATTTAAATATGGATACTTGTATACTTTTCAATATTACCATATGTCAATTTTAGCTAAAGCTACTTTAAATCTAATTTTAAAGGGATAGTCAAGTCCAAAAAAACTTTCATAATTCAAAAAGGGCATGAAATTTTAAACAACTTTCCAATTTACTTTTATCTTTCTCACAGGTCTTTTTCTGTGTCATTTGCTGGTGACTCCTCCTCTCCTATGCCTCTGTCTGTTGGAGTACCACAAGGATCTGTTCTGGGTCCTCTACTCTTTTCCATCTATACATCTTCGCTGGGTAAACTTATCAACAGTTATGGTTTCAAATATCACCTCTATGCTGATGACACCCAGATCTACCTCTCCACCCCTGCTCTCTCTCCCTCTGTCCTCTCTCATGTCAGCAACTGCTTATCTGGTATTTCTTCCTGGATGGCCTCTCACCTCCTAAATATTAACATGTCCAAGACTGAGCTCCTTCTTATCCCCCCCTCAAGCTCTATGCTGACTTCTGACTTCTCTATCCCTGTTGACGGCATCACCATTTCCCCATTGCCCCAAGTCCACTGCCTCGGAGTCACACTTGACTCAAACCTATCCTTCATCCCCCATATCCAATCGCTTTCTACATCCTGACGCAATAATCTACGCAAATTCGTCCTTTTCTGAGCGCTGACACCACAAAGCAAATAATCCACTCCCTTGTTATCTCCCGACTTGACTACTGCAACAACCTACTCGCTGGCCTTCCTCTTTCCCGCCTCTCCCCCCTTCAATCCATCCTAAATGCCTCTGCCAGGCTGATCCACCTTTCCCGTCGATCTGTATCTGCTGCACCTCTCTGTGAGTCCCTTCATTGGCTCCCCATTCACAGCAGAATTAAATTCAAAATTCTCACCCTTACATACAAAACTCTCACCAACGCCGCTCCCCTCTACCTATCCTCTCTAATACACAAGTATACTCCAGCCCGTCCACTAAGATCCAACAATGACCTGCTCCTTGCATCCGCAACTATCACCTCCTCTCATGCTAGACTGCAGAACTTCTGTCGTGCAGCACCTACCCTCTGGAACACTCTCCCTCGTGCTGTCAGGCTTTGCCCTAATCTTTCTTCCTTTAAATGCTCCCTGAAGACTTTTCTGTTCAGGGAAGCCTTCCACCCAACTCAATAATAAATTAATTTCACTTACCTAACATTTCCCTCATCTAACTCTGTATTAACATCCTTCTCAATCTTGCAGTCCTCACCTCCTGTTTCTCAACCTCCTACCCTTCTAGATTGTAAGTTCCCATGGGAATAGGGCCCTCAATCCCTCCTGTATGTGTTTGCAAATGTTGTCCTGTATCTTACAAGTCTTGTATTGTTTTATTTAAATGAATTGTATCCATGGACAGCGCTGCGGAATATGTTGGCGCTTAATAAATAAAGTATAATAATAATAATAATCACCAATTTTGCTTTGCTCTCTTGATATTCTTAGTTGAAAGCTAAACCAAGGAGGTTCATATGCTAATTTCTTAGATCTTGAAGACCGCCTCTAAGCTGCCTGCATTTTGACCACTAGAGGGCGTTAGTTCATGTGTTTCATATAGATAACATTGAGCTTGTGCACGTGAAATTACAGAGGAGTGAGCACTGATTGGCTAAAATGCAAGTCTGTCAAAAGAACTGAAACAAGGGAGCAGTCTGCAGATGCTAAGATACAAGGTAATTACAGAGGTAAAACATGTATTATTATAACTGTGTTGGTTATGGAAAAATGGGGAATGGGTAATTAAGGGATTATCTATATTTTAAAACAACAAAAAATCTGGTGTTGACTGTCCCTTTAAAAATCTTCAGTTTGGAATGGAGATAGATATCATGAGGTAATATCCTATGTATTTATTGTTACATTTGAAAACTGTCACGGCATGCATAGATGCCATTTTCTATACCAGATAATAACAATTAACTTTGAGTTCTGGATAATATAATATAATATAACTATCTTCTATCAAATTTGCTATCTATTTGACTTTATTTAAGTTTAGGATGTTATAGAGCATATTTTTAATCAGATACTTTTATTTTGACTCCTGACTTGTTAATAGAAACTAGCAAGCTGATATTGTGTATCATAGTGGATTATTATGACATCATATATACTTTGTTTCTAAAGTGCTGCATGGAACATAATACATTGGGCTAGATTCATTCAGGTAAGATCATTGAGGGTTGTATAACCTATGTTTTCTAGCTGTTTGCCAGTGGGGGCTCCTGCCATTAACACATTTTGGACTAGATTATGAGTGCTAGCCGGATGCATGCAAAAAGCCGACATTCGAATATCGCAAGAGCGTTAACATATTCCCACAAAGGCTTCAATAGAGCACGAAAGGGGAGAAAAATCGAACACCCTTACTCACTCGTAAACTCTATTGAGTTTAACCAAGTGTGCTAACCTGACATGAAATAGGAATATTTTAAATTCCAATTCACATAGCAGAATATGTTCTATTTATTCTTTAAAAAAAAAAAAAAAATATATATATATATATATATATATATATATATATATATATATATACAAACACATACACACACAGTGCCCTCCACTTATATTGGCACCCTTGATAAATATGAGCAAAGAAGGCTGGGAAAAATTGTCTTTATTATTTAACCACAGATATCTAACAATTGCAAACAGAACACAAGTTTATCCCAAAAAAACCTTTGTTAAATATATGTGTGGCACAATTATTGGCACCCTTTTAGTCAATACTTTGTGCTACCTCCCTTTTTGCTAAGATAACAGCTCTGAGTCTTTTTCTATAATGCCTGATGAGGTTGGAGAATACATCGCAAGGGATCTGAGACCATTCCTCCATAAAGAATCTCTCCAGACCCTTCAAATTTTGAGTTTGATGCTGGTGGACTCTCCTCTTCAGTTCACCCCACAGGTTTTCTATGAGGTTCACATCAAGGAACTGGGATGGCCATGGCAGGACCTTGATTTTGTGGTCAGGAAAGCATTTTTGTCTTGATTTTGATGTAATGTTTTAGATCATTGTCCTGCTGGAATATCCAACCATGGCCCATTTTAAGCCTTTCTGGCAGAGGCAGTCAGGTGTTCATTTGATATCTTTTGATAATTTTGATAGAGTACCTGATGCCATATATCCCAACAAAATGTCCAGGTCATCTGGCAGGGAAACAGCTCCAAAATAATAAAGAGCCACCACCATATTTAACTATAGGCATGAGGTACTTTTCCAAATGGCTGCCTTTCTGGGTGAGCCAAGCCCACCTCTTGGTGTTCATTGCTAACAAGCTCTATTTTGGTTTCCTGATCCCATTTGAAGTTTCAGTAGTGTCTGTCAAACTGAAGACGCTTGAGTTTTGTTTTTGGATGAGAGTAGAGGATTTTTTCTTGAAACCCTTGCAAACCACTTGTGGTGATGTAGGTATGGTTATAATAGTAGTTTAAGAGACTTTCTGACCCCAAGATGCATCTACTTTCTGCAATTCTCCAGCTGTGATCCTTGGAGATATTTTGGCCACTCGAACCATCCTCTTTACAGTATGTTGAGACAATATAGACACACATCCTCTTCCAGGTTGAGTAATAACATTTCCAGTTGACTGGACCTTCTTAATTATTGCCCTGATGGTGGGAATGGGCATTTCAAAAGCTTTTGCTATTTTCTTATAGCCACTTACCATTTTGTAAAGCTCAACAACATTTTGCCGCACATCACAGCTTTATTCCTTGGTCTTACCCATTGTTATGAATGACTAAGGCAATTTGACCTATGTGGTACCATATATTTATACCCTGTGAAAACAGGAAGTCATGGTTGAACAATTTCCTGTTACCAGGTGTACTAAAAAATGTAAAATATCAATTGGGAATATAATTCAAATATATTTTTCTCATATGAATACATAGCGGTGCCAATAATGGTGCCATGCATATATTTAACAATTATTATTTTTTTTGGATAAACCTGTTTTGTGTTTGCAATTGTTTGATATCCATGAGAGCAGAGTATTTTTGTGTATCTTTTGAACAAAGGATCAAAAGGTTAAACAATAAAGACAATTTTTGACAGCCTTCTTTGCTCATATTTGCCAAGGGTGCCAATATTTGTGGAGGGCATTGTGTATATGTTCATGTGTGTATATATATATATTTTTTTGGTAAAATATATATCTATACCTATATATAAATAGATTATTGTGTATGTATGTATGTATGTATATATATATATATATATATATATATATATATATATATATATATATATATATATATATAGATATATATATATATATATATATAGGAATATCTATTTAAAATATGTGCAGAACATTGGAATGTGAAATCAGTAACTTAACTATTGCTTTAGACCCCTTACATGAGCCTGAAACACTCCAGCTCTAAAGCAAATGTAGACCGAAGTATTTAATGATATAATGGGGCAAAAAAGTATTTAGTCAGCCACCAATTGTGCAAGTTCTCCCACTTAAGAAGATGAGAGGCCTGAAATTTTCATCATAGGTATACCTCAACTATGAGAGACAAAATGTGGAAACAAATCCAGACAATCACATTGTCTGATTTAGAAAGAATTTATTTGCAAATTATGGTGGAATATAAGTATTTGGTCAATATCAAAAGTTAATTTCAATACTTTGTTATATATCCTCTGTTGGCAATGACAGAGGTCAAACGTTTTCTGTAAGTCTTCACAAGGTTGTCACACACTGTTGCTGGTATGTTGGCCCATTCCTGCATGCAGATCTCCTCTAGAGCAGTGATGTTTTGGGGCTGTCGCTGGGTAACACAGACTTTCAACTCCCTCCAAAGGTTTTCTATGGGGTTGAGATCTGGAGACTGGCTAAGCCACTCCAGGATCTTGAAATGCTTCTTACGAAGCCACTCCTTCATTGCCCGGGCAGTGTGTTTGGGATCATTGTCATGCTGAAAGACCCAGCCACGTTTCATCTTCAATGCCCTTGCTGATGGAAGGAGGTTTGCACTCAAAATCTCACGATACATGGCCCCATTCATTCTTTCATGTACACGGATCAGTCGTCCTGTTCCCTTTGCAGAGAAACAGCCCCAAAGCATGATGTTGCCACCCCCATGCTTCACAGTAGGTATGGTGTTCTTTGGTTGCAACTCAGAATTCTCTCTCCTCCAAACACGATGAGTTGTGTTTCTACCAAACAGTTCTACTTTGGTTTCATCTGACCATATGACATTCTCCCAATCCGCTTCTGGATCATCCAAATGCTCTCTAGCATACTTCAGATGGGCCCGGACATGTACTGGTTTAAGCAGGGGGACACGTCTGGCACTGCAGGATCTGAGTCCCTGGCGGCATAGTGTGTTACTGATGGTAGCCTTTGTTACGTTGGTCCCAGCTCTGTGCAGGTCATCCACTAGGTCCCCCCGTGTGGTTCTTTCTGGGATGTTTGCTCATGGGGTGTGATCTTGCGTGAAGCCCCAGATCTAGGGAGATTATCAGTGGTCTCGTATGTCTTCCATTTTCTATTTATTGCTCCCACAGTTGATTTCTTCACACCAAGCTGCTTGCCTATTGCAGATTCAGTCTTCCCAGCCTGATGCAGGTCTACAATTTTGTTTCTGGTGTCCTTTGACAGCTCTTTGGTCTTCACCATAGTGGAGTTTGGAGTGTGACTGTTTGAGGTTGTGGACAGGTGTCTTTTATACGGATAACAAGTTCAAACAGGTGCCATTAATACAGGTAATGAGTGGAGGACAGATGAGCTTCTTAAAGAATAAGATACAGGTCTGTGAGAGCCAGAAATCTTGCTTGTTTGTAGGTGACCAAATACGTATTTTCCACCATAATTTGCAAATAAATTCTTTCCAAATCAGACAATGTGATTGTCTGGATTTGTTTCCACATTTTGTCTCTCATAGTTGAGGTATACCTATGATGAAAATTACAGGCCTCTTTCATCTTCTTAAGTGGGAGAACTTGCCCAATTGGTGGTTGACTAAATACTTTTTTGCCCCACTGTATATCAAGTAATAAAGCGGTAAGGGTTAAGATAGAAAGCTGATGGCAGTTGTATAAATTGTACATATTTGTTGTAAACTATAGATTCATCTTATCTCAGCATATAGAGGGCTAGATTACAAGTGGATTGGTATTTAACGATCCCGCTCGAGCGTCAACTCCACTAGAAGTATAATAATAATAAATTGCGTGTAATAACGTACTCCCTCATAGAAGTCAATGGAGCAAAAAATGGAAAACAACACCCTATTTGCATGCAAACCCGATTGCATGTTCTCAAGTGCGCTAACCTGACATGAAAATATTATTATTTCACATTCCACTGTTCTTCACATAGAAGAATATGTTCTATTTATTCATAAATACATATATAGATAGATATCAAAATAACAAGAGCATTGCATTGAGCAATGATACTTTTTTATTGGACTAACTATACATTTATAAGTTGACAAGCTTTCGGAAGAGTTCCTTCCTTTATCAAGTCTAAAAAGCAATACTGACCAATTCAATGGAATTTACAGATTACTGTATATCTTAAAACACAGAATAGCTAAGAAGACAGAAAGTGCAGGGAGAGGAGGAGGTGTCGTAAAAATCATGTGGGGGGCTTAGGTAACAGGCAGACAGTGTCCAGTGTAGGAGAACAGACAGGGGAAATATATAGCTTTACATGGAGCATATACTGACATAAAGTTATATATCAACATTGAATCAATATCTATAAAGATGTGAAATTCTATATACAGGGGGAATACAAAAGTTAAAAAAAATACAAAAGTGTGGACATAGGCTTACCTGTGTACCTATGTATAAAAATTGTGGAATATACAATGTAATTGACTAAATGAAAGTACATTACAAAAAAAAAATGATAATGTGTTAAGAATCCAGAGTCCACATTTAGTCCATAATTAAACAGGTTGAAGTGCATTATCATTTTCATTTCAAAGGTTTTTCTTTCCATGGTGTTTTTGAAGTTGCCTCTGAGAATTTTGATTTTGAGGTTTTGGATGGAGAGGTCAGGTTGGGTGAAATGGTATATACAATTGTATATACCCCCTGTATGTACAATTTCACATCTTTATAGATATTGATTCAATGTTGATATATAACTTTATGTCAGTATATGCGCTATGTAAAGCTATATATTTCCCCTGTCTGTTCTCCTACACTGGACACTGTCTGCCTGTTACCTAAGCCCCCCTCATGATTTTTACGACACCTCCTCCTCTCCCTGCACTTTCTGTCTTCTCAGCTATTCTGTGTTTGAAGATATAATCTGTAAATTCCATTGAATTGGTCAGTATTGCTCCAGACTTGATAAAAGAAGGAACTCTTCTGAAAGCTTGTCATCTTATAAATGTATAGTTAGTCCAATAAAAAAGTATCATTGCTCAATGCAATGCTCTTGTTATTTTGATATCTAAATCTCTAGACTAACACGGCTACTCCAATCAACGTATATATATATATATATATGCATGTATATTTTTGCACAAATATATATATATGTATATATATATATATATATATATATATATATATATATATATATATATACATATAAAAAAATTATATATAGGTATAGATATATATATATATATATATATATATATATATAGAGAGAGATATGTAGAGGAATGTCTATTTAAAAATTACATAGCACACATTCCCCTATGTGAAGAACATTGGAATGCATTATCCTGACGAGCGTTAACTTCAATTGCGCTTAAGCGATCCCGTTTACTTTCAACTTGTAATTCAAGCGAAAAACCTGATGTGCGCAAACACCTGCAATGAACCCCTTTCCGCTCACGCGTAACTGTTAACGCTGCACTCGTAAGCTGGCACATAATTTGGTTCCTAATAAACCCTTTGTAAATAATGGACTGACCTTTCAGTGATTTTCTATAGAGCGTAGAGTTTAAATATATGTTTTATTTTCTATATTGCTGGTGTTAAGTAATAAATAAATATCTATCAATAATTATAATGTTCAGCATCAAATAACATGCATATTTATAAAGATGTTCACAACCCACGGATAAAATTAAAAAGTGAAATCATATCATCTTTCCTTGCAAACTGTATCTAGTTTCTCTAGCTGCAAATACAAACCTGAACATTTTTCATAGAACAGTGTTTTTTTCTTTGGTTTGAAATATGTAGATGCAGACAAAGTGGACTTAATCGTTATCACACAGTGATAACATTTACAATGGCTTTCAGATTTAATCCTGTAATTTGTCACTGTTGTATAAATATGCCCCATATTGTTTTACAGACTCTATTCCAGCAAAATGATATACATTTATTTGAATTGCAAGGTGGCACTGTTATATAATCCTCAATAGAAATCAAGAAACCATATCAAGGTCAAATTGAAAAAGAAATGTAAATAAAACTAAACTGCCCACTGTATTGCAGTAGGACATTGGTATATGTAATCAATATTTTTACTTGTAAAATAACCTACATGAAACTAATATCAATTTTAGCAACAAATGGTTTTTTTTTTGCACCAATTACATCAACATCCTTAGTTTATTCAATTTATTCATTAGCACCTGCTGAATTGGCATTCTGTATCTATAAGTTGAGAACATCAGGTGATTGGTGACTGTGAAAAAGAAAAAAAATGGTTAAGAGGCAGTTACTGGGTGAGATTTATTGATGGTAAAAATATACACTAATGAAAAATAAATAAATAAATTAGAGTTACACTGCTCTGTTATGCTTGCCACACACACAGTATGATTTATAACACAATACAATGGAAACTATTAAAAAAAAAAAAAAAAAAACGTATATAAAAAGGGTAGGGATAGATTATAATCCTTTTGAAAAGCTTATCAACTGATTCATCTACAAAATCCCCATATACTTTAATGGTGAATTTTGTAGATAAATTATTACATACATGTTTCTAAAGCATTCTATTCAACCTCATAACCCCCATTTGGAACAATTAGGTGCAATGGCTAAGTATGCACAAATGTATTCAAAAAGTCAACATTTTACTAAATTGTTGTCTAGTGCTGCATTATATTAGTAAATCCTGTTTAACTGGTTTCTAGCTTCTAATTAAAGTGTCAGTCTATTCCAAAATGTTATTGTTTAAAAAAAGATAGATAATACGTTTATTACACATTTCCCAGATTTGCACAACCAACACTGTTATAGAAATATACTTTTAACCTCTGTAATTACCTTGTATCTAAGCCTCTTTTGACAACCCCCGATCATGACTATTTATTTATTATCTATTAACTTGCATTTTAGCCAATTAGTGCAGTGTCATCCACAACCCACGGGCGTGAGCACAATGTTATTTATGTGGCCCACATGAACTAACACCCTCATCTTGTGAAACGCAAATAAAAAAGCATGTGATTAAGAGGCTTAGAAACAGGCAGAAGTTTAGAGGTTTAAATGTTATAAAGTATATTAAAGGGACAGTCAAGTCCAAAAAAATCTTTCATGATTTAAATAGGGCATGCAATTTTAAACAACTTCCCAATTTACTTTTATCACCAATTTTGCTTTGTTCTCTTGGTATTCTTAGTTGAAAGCTAAAACTAGGAGGTTCATATGCTAATTTCTTAGACCTTGAAGACTGCCTCTAATCTGAATACATTTTGACCACTAGAGGGCATTAGTTCACATGTTTCATATAGATAACATTGTGTTGGTTGTGCAAAACTGGGGAATGGGTAATAAAGGGATTATCTTTCTTTTTAAACAACAAAAATTCTGGTGTTGACTGTCCCTTTAATATTAACAATGTTGGTTGTGCTAAGCTAGTGAATAGTTAGTAAAGGAGTTATCTATCTTTTTAAACTATAACATTTCTGGTATACACTGGCCCTTCAAGAAAGATGTATTATTTGCATCATTTAAATAACATAATACCCATATGCTAAATCACTTGAAAGTGATGCAGCATAACTGTAAAAAGCTGACAAATAAATGCAACATCTCTATGTAAAACAAGGATGATGTTTTAGCTCAAATATTTTACTCTACTCTTTTTACTGCCATCTGCATGGTGGATAATAATAATAATAATAATAATAATAATAATAATAATAATAATAATAATAATAAAATACAGCCAATCAGCTTCAGTAATGCTGATGTCACACTTTGCTTTACTGGGATTTTATGGGATTTCACTGAAATCTCACAAAATGTTGAACTAAACTTTCCTAAAATAAGGAGAGAAATAAAGTGACACAAACCAGATGTATGTTGCCTTACAAATCCCAGGACAAGCATCCCCTTTACCGGGGGATTTGACTACTTAGGAAATGTCATAGTAAAATATCTTCCATTTTTTGCATACAGATGTTCATGGGATATTTTCTTATCAGCTTTGTACAGATATGCTGTCTTTTTCAAGGGATTCTACATTTGGGTATCATGCCCCTTTAAGAAAGAAATACAAATGACCACAGTTTAGCCACATACTCAATCTGGAGTCTGCTGCATCATGAAACACTACATGGAAGACTGAAAAGAGACCTTATTTTGGTTAATCTAAGGCATTGGTTTTCAAACCTGTGCCAAAACCAGATTTTCAGGATAACCTTTGATGAGAGCAGGTAAAATCACCATGGTTACTAATCAGCTGATTATTTCACCTGTGCTCCAGTTCAGATATCCTCAAAATCTGGCCTGCTAGGGAGACCTGAGCACAGGTTTGAAAACCAGTAAAAAAAACCATCCTTAACATACAATTGTATTACAAGACCAGAGACTTCATATTTTGCTTTACTTTCTTTTACTACTAGTGTGCAGCATTTCAAAGTATAATAAATCACATAATAATTACATAAATACAGAGAAAAAAGAACCAATGAAGTTGGCCCAAGAGAAGGCTAATGCAGATACCATAGTAACAATGGACCAATCAGAAGACCCATACTGTCCATAAACTGACCATTAAGCTCCCTATCTTCCTCTTTCTTTTGCTGCTCATTCAAAAGATAAGTGTGCTGTTTCAGTGTCTTATATAAAATATATTATTATATTTATATTTCTCATTCTTCTTATTTAATATTTATTTCTATTAGTTTCATTTCTTTTTTCTCCTTAAATATTTATATTTTCATTATATTTTTATTTATTTATTTCCCCCTTTTTGGCTGTTTATTTTTTCCCATTGTACTGTATTATCAACTGCCGTTTTTTCTTTACTCTAATCGTTTCACTTTTCCTTCCTTGTTTATTTCGTTTTGCCCTCTTCTTTCATTCAAAACCTTTTTTCTTGTTCCTTTCTTAAACTTACCGTTTTTCTATGATATAACTTGGCAGTCTTATTGCGTATACCCTTTCTGTTTACTGGTCTCCTTTCCGGCCGCCATTTTGTGGCGTCTCTGATCTGTGACGTTGTTCGCCCGCCCTTTTTTTCTCCCTTTGAAGTCGTCACAGGATACTTCACCTCACGGATGATTATTCTTTGGGTACTCCTCCTCCCATAATATTTATACTTTGTTTCTTTTTTGTATTACTTTTGTATTTACTCTTCTTGTCTTAATTTTCAGATACTTGTTGCCCTCCGGTAGACTGTTTTGGAATTTTCAGAGGAAAAGTTAATAATAAATCTTTATTTATTATTTTTACCTTCTTTATTTTTTCTGTCAGAGAAGTTTTTTGTATGATTATTTGCATAAATTAATTATATATTTATATATATTTTTATTCATTTGAATAAATTACTTCAATTATTTTATTATTTTTATCACATTGTACTATTATTTTATCACCATTAAATATGTCCCAAGAGGCTTTAACTCCTAATCCTCTGACTGAACAGTCTGTTCAGAGAATGATAGACAACTCCATTGGTAAACTCATGTCACACATGACTAATTTAATTTCTAAACCTCCCCAAAAGAAAGCCATTAAGAGAAAATCTGCTTCTGCAGCTATTAAAATGAGTAAAACGTTAATTTCTAAATCTAAGCAGACTCTAGCTGATAATCCTATTCCTTGCGGCAAAGGAATTAAAATAACCGCGAACAGACCCCTAACTCCCAAGGGGCATAAGAAGGGAGTTTATAAACAAAAATCAAAATCTAAATCTTTTATTAGAGAAGAGCTTTCTGAATCTTCTACTTCAAAAAACTCTGATTCTTTTTATGGGGATTCTGATAAAAAATCATCAGATTTTGATTCTGACTCTCCTTCTGACTTAGAACATAAAAAGAAAAAATTTAAAAAACATAGTAAAAAATCTAAACATCTTGAGGATGAAAATATTTTTACTGATCCTATGGGTAACCCTCGCTTTAATGCGGATACCCTTCAACATCCACATTCTTCAGAATGGTTTCCTCCTTTAGATATTGCTAATTTTGTAGATTTTCAGTTAAAGAAAACCCTTAAAAAATATTCAAGGAATAATATGAGGGCCGAATGCCCCAGACCATTACTTCCTTATAATAGTAACATTACTTCGGATATAGATAGATAAATTTATAGGTACTCCGGGATATAAAATTAAAAAATGTTTAGATAGATCCTGGAAAAATTGCCAAGACAAGTTGTTAGACACTATTGGCCCAATAACAAAATTATTTAAACTCTCTGAAGAGGCTGTCAAAAAAAATCTAATATGGATCCTCATATAGTTAGAGATTGGGTACAAAGAATTTTATCCTTTGTTGGCAACACTAACGCTTCAATGATTATTGAGAGACGCAAAAACATTCTGCGTAGAATAGACCCAAAAATCTGTGATTTCGCTCTCGCCCCCGTTCCTGCCTTCTGCCACAATTGCCCTATTTAAGTTAATAGATGATTAAAAGATTAGACAAAGTTAAATTTATATCATGGAACATAGGTGGTATTTCGACCCCCATCAAAAGAAAAGCAATTGTCTCCCACCTGAGAAAAAATGAAAGGCTCTTGGATAAAAGAGGTTGTTGCCTCTCCCAGTTTTGGGAGAAAAAGAGGGGTAGCCATACTGATTGGAAAAAGACTAGAATATGAGTTAATACACTCTGTAAGGGACCTTAAGGGGAGGTTTGTGATGATGAAAATTAAAATTCAAGATCAATTGCTTACTCTTTGTAATATATACACACCCAATATGCTAGATTATGAGTTTTGGGATGCGCTGCAATCTAAAATATCAACTTATTCAGAAGGCTATGTGGTATTAGGCGGTGACTTCAACATGGCACCACAATCTCCTCTAGATAGGCTTCCGCAGACTAATAAACAAGCAAAACAAAAAAGAGACAACCTTGAAACAAAAATATTCAAAACTTTAACTCAGAATTTAGCTGTCAAAGACATCTGGAGGATCCAAAACCCTGATGTCCGAGAAAACACCTGCCTTTCCAGGGCTCATAAAACTCTATCCCGAATAGATCTCTTTCTAATTGATGATAGATTATGCACAATGAAAACTAATGCAGGAATAACTTTATCAGATCACTCTCCTATCTTCTTAGAACTACAGCTAAATCGGTTCATACACTCCTCTACAAGATTTAGATTTCCATATCATTTGGTCAATGATTCCAAATTTAAGAATCATTTGATCAATAGATTCAAGGAATACCTTCATTTTAACTCCGAATTTGCTGACCGCCTGGAAATATTCTGGGGAGCTGCTAAAGCAGTCCTCAGAGGGGAAATAATGGCTTATGCTGCCATGATATCAAAAAAATTGAAAAAGAGAGAGAAAGAGGTCACAAACTCTGTGACCAATGCATATAACCGTTATTTGCTGCAAAACACACCTCTCCAATGGGCTAAATATATAAAAGCCAAGAGTGAAAGAGATGCTATGGCATTATTAGTGGAAAAACAGAGAGAACTGAGGTTTCAGGCCAAGCTTTACCGGTTCGGCAATAAATCTGGCAAACTACTAGCTAAGTTAGCCAAAGGTGACAATAAGCTTCCTATGATTGAAAGGGTCTTTCATCGAGAGAAGCTTCTGGTAAAAACAGAAGACATCCTAGAGGTTTTTGAGGAGTACTACAGAGACCTGTACTCTGCAAAAACTACAGATGAATTTCAGTCTGAGCAATTTTGGGGTCAGGTAAATTGTCCTTCAATCACAGCAGAAATGAACTCTATTTTGAATAGCCCAATTTCCAACGAGGAAGTCAGTAAAAAGATTTTTGAATTAGCAACGAACAAAGCAGCAGGCCCAGATGGCCTTCCCAACGAGGTGTACAAGATTCTAACTTCAGAGATAGCTCCATATCTGTGTAAAACATATAATGGATTTTATATTGAGGGTAATACTATACCAGCTGGTTTTTCAGCCTCTTTCACGTCTTTGCTTCTGAAAGGAGGCAAGGATCCTAGTCATAAGGAATCTTATCGACCGATAGCCCTCTTGAACTCGGACTATAAGATCCTTGCCTCAATTCTGGCACGAAGGCTCCAAGGTGGCCTTCCACATATCATTCACAAGGATCAAGCAGGGTTCATCCATGGCCGCAACTCAGCCTCCAAAATTAGGGAGGTTCTCCTGATGACAGAGTTCTTTCAAACTAGAGAGGGACAGAGGGCAAAAAGGATCTCGCAATAGTCGCCATTGACGTGGCTAAGGCATTTGATTCAGTTTATTTTAGCCACCTGTTCACTTCTTTAGCCAAATTTGGATTCAGGGACAACTTCGCTAATTTTATTTATAACCTGTATGCATGCCCTTCCACCAGACAAATAGTTAACAACTTATTATCCTCAGATATCGTAATCGAAAGGGGAACGCGTCAGGGGTGTCCCCTATCCCCCCTTCTTTTCGATATCGCCATAGAGTCTCTCGCAATTAAGATCCGACAGAGTATTGAGGGCATTAATCTGGGCGAACATGTAATGAAGGCTGCACTCTACACGGATGACGTCCTTCTTTATATTTCAAATACAAAGTCGAATATACCCAAACTGCTTAGCATTATTCAACAATTTGGTTCCTTCTCAGGGTATATGGTCAATACCGCTAAATCTGAATTATTTTGGCTAAATAAAAACAGGGACTCAATTAAAGATAGTCCGTTTAAAGATGTCTCTGAATCATTTAAATACTTGGGTATTATTATACCAGTAAGCTTCACTGAGCTGTATAAAGTTAATATAACACCCATGTTAACAATGATTTGTGAGAGGCTGAAATCTTGGCAAAGTTTACCCATTTCGTTATCTGGGAGAATAGCCCTATATAAACTGATTCTTCTCCCGAAACTTTTGTATATATTACAAAACACCCCACTAATATTATACGGAAAAGACATTAGGTTGCTCAATAGGGCAGTTGGGAAATTCCTATGGCAGGGGAAAAAGGCGAGAATCTCTCTAACAAAATTAACTTCGGCAAAGGAATATGGGGGTTTAGTTTTGCCAGATATTAGGCAATATAACATGGCTTTTCTTGCACGAACAGTGACAGACTGGATTCTCATTAAAGACTATGTTACAAACATTTCATTAGAAGCAAATATCTGTCACCCATATCTTCTTACTGGTTTGGTGCATTGTGCACCCAAATTGTTACCTCCTGAAATTAAAAAGCTCAAAAGTATTTCGAACCCAATTAAAGCCTGGTGGAAAATAGGGAACACCCTAAGATTGGATTGCAGTGTATCCCAATACCTACCAATAAAAGGAAATCCAAGATTCCAACCCGGTCTGGAAACGGCCATATTTGATAGATGGTCCCATTTAGGTCTGGTAAAAGTTAAGCAAATCTTTGAAAATGATTCAAATGTTATAAAAACATTCGAACATCTGAAAAATGAATTTAATCTCTCACATAAAGAATTTTTTGCATATTTCCAACTTAGACATTATGGATTAAAGATCACAAGGAATACAAATTGGTCATGGACTCTAGGAAAACTGGAGAAGTGGCTGACTTTGATAAAAGCTGGACGCATGTCAATTACCCCCTGTTATGCACTCCTCAACGCCAACAAAGGAATTCCTTCACTGGAACACATAGCAATGACATGGTCCAGGTTAATCCCCTCAGAACCGGTAGAGTCAAAAAGTGTACAGAGGTCAATAGATCGAGTTTCTCGGGCCACTCTCTCTGCTACGTGGAGGGAAGCACATCTTAAAATCTTACATAGAACATACTTTACCCCAGCCTTAGGCTATAAAATACATAATACGGAATTTAGGGCCTGTCCAAAATGTTCCTTTGCTGCAGCGGACCTGGTCCATATGATGTGGAATTGTCCAAAGATACGCCAATTCTGAATTTTGGCTTAATAAAAATCTGGTGGCTGCTCCTCTCGCACTCACCCTGACACAGATCATTTTTTGTCTTCAATTGGAAGTACGGCAACAACCTCAGGAAAAATTAATCATTCTCACAATTTTAGCTGCCAGATATCTGATTCTTAAGTATTGGAAGGGTACAAAGACTCCCTCAATCCTCGAGGTTAAAAACTGTCTGAAGAAACAATGCATGATCGAGCAAAGAGACACCAATATTGATAATGAAGAAGACATAAAAAAATTCTTTCTGAAATGGTCAGCCTTTATCAAAGGCTATCCAATCAATGAAATAGAAATGATAATTTTTCCATTCAGGAATTCAGAATTGGTGTTGCTCAATCTGTGGTAGGGGATAGGGATGGGGGTTGGAGCTGGGGGACATGGATTAAATTTACGATTCAAGTTATTCTCCCCCCCCCCTTTTTTTTTTTTTTTTTTTCTTTCTGGGTGAGGTTAAGGGGAGAAGAGGGGGAAGACAACCAAGGAAGGGAAAATGAGAAAAAGGAGGTTTAACATAAATCATATGCGCTAGCAAACATAATCAATGCCACATGGCAATATGAGTTATTATTTATGTAATGCGGTACGCTAAGTTATTATTTTCTATGATGTAATAGATAGAAGTGATCTGTATCAAGAATATCACTGCCATGTTCTCGATTTATTGTTTTCTTCATATCCTTTTTGTTTGTTTTGCCTTATGTATGTATTACTCATTGTATAAAACCTCAATAAAAGTGAAATTTAAAAAAAAAAAAATGGTATTCTCTATCTGAATTATGAAAGAAAAATTTTGGGTTTAATGTCCCTTTAAATAAAAATACACTTTATACATTTAAATTAAATAAGAATAATATTACATTCAAATGGACAGTCTAATCAAAATTAAACATTCATTATTCAGATAGATATTATCAAATTTGCTTTGTTCTCTTGGTATTCTTTGATAAAAAAATAAACCTAAGTTACATTCCTATGTTCTTCACATTAACATTTTCCTTTATGTGAAGAACATAGGAATGTATAAAGTATTCCTAACACCTTAAGGTTTAGAGCAGTTGGTCTAGCCCAGTGTTGGTTAGCATGCGAGTAATAACTAATAGTTTTTTTATTTTCAGAGTGCTTTCGGAGAATGCGTTAGCGTGGTTATGATATCGAAGTACTGAAGTAAGCGTGTTTCGGTCTAACTTTTTACTTTCAACTTGTAATACGAGCTCTAATATGGCCGCAACCATTTTTTACTTTGAGTGCAGTTAGTGCACGAGCATAAAAAAAATAAAATTGCTCCATTCGTATTTGTGATACGACTCTGCTGTTTCCCCTAAATCTCAAAAAAAATTTTTTTCTAAAAACATAATTATTGTGTCTTTAAATCTTTGATTTAGATTATAATTTGCCTTTTATCAAACCTGACTGCACAAATCAAACTGTAATAAAAAAAGAATATTGAATTTCAAAAATGACATTCCTTTTCTTGCATCTTTGATAAATGGATTTTCTCTCAAAGTAAATGAATGGTCATTTTTTTTCAAATCAGGTTCATGTCAGAGAACAATAAATTCTGCTTAAAGGTTTCAAGTGGGACTTTCTAGAGATATGAAAATCCTTCTAAAAGTTGATTATTTAGTTCTCTCCTTGATCTTGCAATAATGATAAAATGATGTTATATGGAACTCCAAAAGTGATATTGTTGTCTTAGTTGTACCAAAGCAAGTACAATCACCTTAGAAAATACATTATAAAATGGTTTATAATTTACCAGGGAATAGCTCAGTTAATTAGAAGAACAATTCCTAAATTCTTCTACAGCAAATTCTCTAAAGTTGATTTGTGTAGGGTCCAATAGTTGCAATGTAGTTCTCAGAGAATCATTTTATTCAGTGGACTGGAGATTTAATATAATTAGTTTATTTTTTTTCATTTCAGATTTAAATTGGACCTAAGTCATATTCCTGTTGCTATTAACTGAATGCTAATTACATAGGCTGCTATATTTTTCTTTTCTTGTAGGAACCCCACTTCAACATTTGCTATTGGAAATTAATTAATATTTTGGACATACACTTGTGTTTCAATTTCCAGTTATGTGACTAGTTAATTATTTATCTAAAATTTTAGCATATATTAATCGATTATATATTATATGCTTCCATTTGCCTGCAGCATTAAAAACTCTGCAGTAATAATTTTCCTGCACTGGAAAGAACAAATATTTTACTTTCACTTGCACATACTGATATCCAGTTAAAGTTCTTAGTAATGTTATATCACTATATACATTATATTATGTACTGTTTATGTCTCAAGAAAATTGTAGAAAATATTCAGCAAGCTTGTTCAACCCATATATAGGAGGACATTTTATTCATTCTATTATATATTTTGTTCAATAATTATTGACCCAATTTGAAGAATGTTCAGATGATTCATATATAAATTCCCTATACAATATGCTTAGCACAGTTTATTTTATTTTTTTCTGGATCATTCCAATCAACTAGAAACATACCCCTAGATTACAAGTTTTGCGCTATAGAGGGTGCGAAACAAACGCAAAAAATGTTGCGTTATTTCATCCTCCATAGCGCTGCCATTACAAGTTTCTGAAAAGCCGCCTTGTGCGTGCGATATGGTGGTGATAAGCTCCATACCGCACAAAATCCAAGGGCTGAGAATACGTGCTTGTGCACGCTTTCCCCATATACATCAATGGGGAGAGAGTGTTAGAAAAAAAACTAACACCTGAAGCGCGGAATGAAAAGCTCTGTAACACAATTCCATTGATGTATAAGGGGAAAAAAAAGTTACATTTAAACCTAACACCCTGACATAAACCCCAAGTCTAAACACTCCTAATCTGCTGCCCCCAACATTGCCAACACCAAAATAAAGTTATTAACCCCTAATCTGCCACTCCGACATCGCCGCCACTAATAAAAGTTATTAATCCCTTATTCCGCCGCTCCCCGACATCCCCACCACTATAATAAAGTTATTAACCCACTATTCTCCGCACCCCAACATCGCCGACACTATAATAAAGCTATAAACCCCTATTCCGCTGCTCCCCAACATTGCAAAAAACTAAATTAAACTATAAAACCCTAAACCTAACAACCCCTAACTTTATATTAAAATTACAATATCGCTATCTTAAAATAAATAAAAACTTACCTGTGAAATAAAAAAAACCCTAAGTTTAAACTAACAATTAACCTAACATAACTATTATACTAAAATTAAAATAACTACCAATTAAAAAAACAAAATTATGAGGGGGCGGAGCCGGCCATGAGCAGAGTTAGTGTTCCGTTACACGATCTGGGGTAAACAGCCCTACAGGAGTAAAATTTGGCCGTAAATAATGCAGCTATGATCCTTTCAGCTGCAGACAGTGAATCTGCCAGTGTGACAAACTATTCTATGGATCGCTGGGTCATGAATCTCCCACTGAAGCCTGCAAGTGTGGCGCACGAACATCGCACAAACTGCGACACAGGAAGAGGGTCTGAGGATTCCCAAATAAGGCCCTAATGTCAATGTAAAGCTCATACAAATCAACACACACTGCTTATGCAGCGTAAGTCTTATGTAGGAGCCTACAGTTGGGAATAAAACATAACACGTAGCAAACTAGTCACCTCCACAAAAACCCTATATCTACCAACGCCACACGATTAACAGCCCATCCAGGTCTTCAATATAACATAATTAAAAAAGCATGCATCCATATGCACTGATATCTGTACGAATTTATTCTTTAAATGAATGTGGTGAACTACTACGAGATGCGGCATATACACATGGCAGTTATATTTCATTAACCTTACATAATAACACATGCAGGCAGCCCTGTTTGTGGCTTCTCATTTCAGGATAGTGAGTACCTGGATATGACCGGACTGGGCCCATGGTGCACCTCCAAATCAATAGAATAATAAGGGTTTATGTATAATCTGTGCCCTCTTTTTATCAGCACACTCTACTGAGCTCCCACAATATTTTGCATGTTAAAAGGGGGGGTGCCGCAGGGCTCAGACGAACAGCTTGGGACACAAGCATCAAGCCATCATTGGACAACTACCAGGCTGCATTAACCGTATAGGCCTGCTTTAGGCTTGCATCAACTGCCCTGCACAAAACCTTGTGACTGTATGCACGCAGCACAAATCACTCATTTGAGAGACACAGAGAGCAAAGCATAAGATAGGTCAACTCTTCTAAGATGTCTTCCCGAAGGGTGTCTAAACTAGACAAAGTGACTAAAAGTAATATTTCTGCAGGGGTGAAAATAGATTCATACTTTAAAGTCATTGAAGCATCGATCTCTTCACCCCAATCAATAATCTCTACGGATCCAGAGGAGGGCAATGCAGAAGCCTCAGCACAGTTAACGGATAGTCCTATCACTAGAGCGGATTTATTACTACTGCCCTCGAAAGAAGATTTTAAAACATTCATGGTACAAGTGAGCCAGATTATATAGGACAGCCTATCAGAAGTGAAGAAAGACATAACTGAACTCGGTCAGAGATTGCTGCAGGTGGAAGAACAGACAGAAGAACTAACCACAGAATCTAACACCATGGCAAGTACAATTGAAAAGCAAAATGCCACAATCCTCCAGTTGCAGACCCAGATGGAAGATCTGTATAATAGAAATCGAAGACAGAATCTAAGAGTTAGGGGAGTGCCTGAAATCATAGCACATTCTCAGATAAACTCCTATCTCCAAAAGTTGTTTGACCACCTCCTAAAGTCCAAGGAACCTACTTCTATCCTGATTGATAGAGCCCATAAAGCTCTCAGACTGCAACCTTCTCCAAAAGACCCCCGTGGGACATTATAATTAGATTTCACCAGTATACCGATAAAGAAATTATATTAACAGCATCCAGGAAACAATCTCTGATTAACTTCAAATAAAATGTCATTCAAATATATGCTGACCTCAAAAGGAAGGAGGCTAGATACTTAACCCTACACCTCAAGGACCTTGGCAACCCCTACCGCTGGGGTTTTCCTTTTTCCCTAAAATTGGTTAAAGATAACAGAACCTACACCTACAGAGACTCTGACAACATAGAGAACTTTTGTTCTAACCTTGATATTCATATACCTTCCTTACCTCCTCTCTCAGAGGATAAGACCCCAAGCGATGCACAAAATCTTAAACCTCGTTGCCCTGACTGGACCACCATATCCAGGAAAAGAAAAGGCCAACCATCTAACAAACCATGCTCTTCTGGCACTGGAGACAAACCACTAAGATTGTATCAAACGTCTATATATCTCTGATTGACTCTCAATATGCAAGAACTGAGATAACACGATGAGTCTGATTTTCTTTCTTTGCTTATAGACACTAATGCATTATGTGATTCTTGCAATCGTTAATGATCGTTATGATAATCGTTATGATTCTCCTAGTTTAAACTTAATTTGTAACTCCTATTGCCCCAGGAGTAGAAACATCATCCGATGTTTATCCCCCTAAGTACTAAAAAGTACAGTTCCCTTCCCCTAGAGGGTAACAAGCACTTGTTTGAGAATGTTCTTTTTGTTGTTTGTTATGTTCTAATATTTACTTGTTCAAGCAGAATGTACACAGATGACTATGAGCTTTGGCTATCATTGACATGTTGCTTTCCTTTCCCCCTTTCCCTTGGAGGAGGGAGATTGTTACCGTTCCATGTATCAGGACGATTGGGTAAGAGACCTCACTTTAATGCACACTTACACTTTACACTCCATAATGACACATAGACTGTTGAACTTCCTCTCACAAAATGTAAAAGAGCTCAACTCTCCCATGAAGCGCTCTATAGCTCTATAAGAATTTGAGAAATACAAAAACTCTATAGTGTTTATACAGGAGACATATTTTCAAGGCTCTGCAGAACCTAAATTTACCTCCAAATCCCAACACATTTGGATTTTTTAGCTCCGCACAAAACAACAACAACAAAAAAAAAAAAAAAACGGAGTGGGGACGCAGTTTCATAAAGATATAGTGTTTCAATTACTTCACAAAATATCCTACAAAGAGGGCAGGGTCTTAATTTTAATAGGCTTGATATTCCAATGCCTGGTCACTCTGGAAAATGTGTTTGCTCCAAATTTGAAAAGAGTCCCCTTTTTTAAAAAACTAATATCATTGATAACGGAACATATAAAGGGAGCACTGATTATAGGTGGAGACTTTAATGTCATACTAGATCCTAAAATTGACTCCACAACCACTAAGCCGAACCCATCCTCCAGAACCCCAAACTATCGGCCAGATTACGAGTTTTGCATTAGAAGCTGTGCGGTGCTCACTTCCCTACAGCGCTGGTATTACAGGTTTTTATAAACCCGGCGTTAAAAGGCAAGAAGTGAGTGTTGAGCAAAATTGTGCTCTATACCGCACTCCAATACCAGCGCTGCTTAAGTCAGCGGTGAGCTGGTCGTACGTGCTCAGTCTAACACCTGCAAAAAAGCAGCATAATACTCAGTAACACAGCCCCATTGATTCCTATGGGTAAAAAAAAATTATGTTTACACCTAACACCCTAACATGAACCCCAAGTCTAAACACCCCTAATCTTACACTTATTAACTCCTAATCTGCCACCCCCGACATCTACATTATACTGTTAACCCTTAATCTGCCGCTCCGGACACCGCCGCCACCTACATTATACTTATTAATCTCTAATCTGCTGCCCCCAACATCGCTGACACCTACATTATTTTTATTAACCCCTAATCTGCTGCCACCGATATCGTTGCCACCTACATTATACTTATTAACCCCTAATCTACCGCTCCGGAAATCGCCGCCACTATAATAAACATATTAACCCCTAAACCGCCGCACTCCCGCATCGCAAACATTAGTTAAATATTTTTAACCCCAATCTGCCATCCCTTCCATCACCGTCACCTACCTAAATTTATTAACCCCTAATCTGCCGCCCCAACGTCGCTGCTACTATACTAAATGTATTAACCCCTAAACCTAAGTCTAACCCTAACACCCCCAAACTTAAATATAATTTAAATCTAAATAAAATTACTATTATTAACTAAATTATTCCTATTTAAAACTAAATACTTACCTATAAAATAAACCCTAAGCTAGCTACAATATAACTAATAGTTACATTGTAGCTGGCTTAGGGTTTATTTTTATTTTACAGGCAATTTTGTATTTATTTTAACTAGGTAGAATAGTTATTAAATAGTTATTAACTATTTAATAACTACCTAGCTAAAATAAATACAAATTGACCTGTAAAATAAAACCTAACCAAAGTTACACTAACACCTAACACTACACTACAATGAAATAAATGACCTAAATTAAATACAATTAAATAAATTAAATACAATTAGCTAAAGTACAACCCCCCCCACTAAATTACAGAAAATAATAAACAAATTACAAGATATTTAAACTAATTACACCTAATCTAATAGCCCTATCAAAATAAAAAAGCCCCCCAAAGTAAAAAAAAAAAACCCCTAGCCTAAACTAAACTACCAATAGCCCTTAAAAGGGCCTTTTGCGGGGCATTGCCAATCAGCCAATAGGATTGAGCTGGCATTCTATTGGCTGTTCCAATCAGCCAATAGAATGCTACAGCGTTGTAGTGTAAAACTCTTAACTACTGACTTTAAAATGCCTTAGGGATCTTGGAGGTAGAGGGTGTACCGCTCACTTTTTGGCCTCCCATGACAGACACGTAATACCGGCGCTATGGAAGTCCCAAAGAAAAAAGACTTTACGAAGTTTACATAAGTCGTTTTGCGGTAAGGCCAAAGAAGTGTGCGGTGCCCCTAAACCTGCAAGACTCGTAATAGCAGCGGTATTGAAAAAGCAGCGTTAGGACCTGTTAACGCTGCTTTTTCAGCCTAATGCACAACTCGTAATCTAGCCTATTGTTTTTGACTTCCTCAAACGAACAGGAGTAGTGGACATTTGGAGAATACAACACCCCACACAGCGAAACTACACTTTCTATTCTAACCCTTGGTCCCAATATACACGTATTGACTATCAATTTATTGACCAACTTAGCATGAGTCAGGTGAGTGATTCTGACATCTGTTCAACAGCATGGTCTGACCACTCACTCATTACTTTATCTATAGATTGGTTGGAAGGTCCATTAACCCCATACATTTGGAAATTGGATGAATCGCTCCTATAACATACTCCCACTCACCTTAAAATCCTCCAAACTCTCCAAGAATATTTCCAACACAACACTTTACCCGAGATCTCACCCCTCTCCTTGTGGGATGCACACAAATCTGTAATTAGAGGTTAATATATCAAACAGAGAGCTAAGATTAGGAAAAACTATAACCAAACCATGCTACAAAATGCAACTAAACAAAATAATCTGGAACTGCGACACAAACTAAACCTTAGTGACTCTGAAATTCAGCGTTAATTAAGCAAGGCTAGAAAATAAATTAATTTTATGCTAACTAAAGAAGCCCAGAGAAAAGCCCTATATCTTAGGAAAGTGTTCTTTCACGAGGGCAATCGCGCGGGTTCGTTCCTGGGAAGGGCCCTTAGAGAGAAAACAACAAAAACCCACATTTACGAAATAAGGACAGGGAATGGGGGGTTGGAACACGACAGCAAACAAATAGCCAACCAATTTAACACCTACTATAATCAACTCTATAATCTTCCTAAGGATAACTCTCCGGATCGCATCGCACATATGAAAGATTATATAAAGAGAGCCCAATAGAATGAGTCCTGCCCAGAGGGACAAATTGGAAGACCCTATCACCTTAACAGAAATGACTGCCATTAAAGGGACAGTCTAGTAAAAATTAAACTTTCATTATTCAGATAGGACTTTTAATTTTAATCAACTTTCCAATTTACTTTTATCATCAAATTTGCTTTTAGCTCTTGCTATTCTTAGTTTAAACTAAACATAGGTAGGCTCATATACTAATTTCTAAGACTTTGAGGGCTGCCTCTTATCACATGCTTTTTAAATCTCTTTTCAACACAAAGAGACATAAAGTACACGTGGGCCATATAGATAACACAGTGTTCAGGCACAGGGGGTTATTTAAGGTTTAGCACAAAACAGTGCTAAATTTAAGACAATAGATAATAAACAGTCACAGTCATGTGATCAGGGGGCTGGAAGAAGGTTTCTAGATACAAGGTTATCACAGAGGTAAAAAGTATATTAATATAACTGTGTTGGTTATGCAAAACTGGGGAATGGGTAATAAAGGGATTATCTATTGTTTAAAACAATAACAATTCTATGGTAGACTGTCCCTTTAAGGATTTACCACAAAGAAAAAGCCCTGGTCCAGATGGCCTTACAAACTCATACTACAAATAATATAACACTATCCTAGCACCCCATATGCTAAAACTCTTCCATTCTTTAGATAACAAGTCCACATTATCCACTACCATGCAGGAAGCACAAATAGCAGTAATATTAGCTATAGACTGATCTCACTGTTAAATTTGGATCTGAAGATCCTAGACAAAATACTATCCAAGAGACTAAATACCATAATCCAAGACTTGATCCATACAGACCAGGTTGGGTTTGTTCCGTGTCGAGAGGTGCGAGACAACTCCATAAGAGAGTTGCAACTGGTCTCATATGCCAAATATCACAAGATCGTGTCGGTCTTTGTAACTATTGATGCTGAGAAAGCCTTTGACCACTTAAGCTGGGACTTTCTCAAAGCCACACTAGAGTCATTTGGCTTTGCTGAAAAAATGATAGCCCCCTTAAGCTACAGAGAGACTTGTTTAAATATTTGGGCATTGCACTTTCATCTAATACATCAATTCTCTTTGAAAGAAATTACAAAACTTTCCTTCATAATATTCAAAAAGATTTATTAAACTGGTCTTCCAAACCACTGTCTTGGTGGGGCAGGATTCAGTCCATCAAAATTACCATTTTACCTAAAATTCTCTACATCCTGCAAGCCATGTCAATCCACTTACCTAACTGGTATCTATCTCAACTACAAGTCACAATCAACACCTTTTATATGGGGCAAACACAAACCACACATAAACAAACTAACACTTTACAGACATAAAGAGTTGGACGGGCTAGGCCTGCCAAACATAAAAGACTACTATGTAGCAATCACATTACAGAGAGTCTTAGATTGACATGGATCATTAGACACGAAAGCTTTGGTTTCCTTAGACTCTCACTTGTTAAGGGTCCCTAATATTGTGGCAGTGTGTTGGGTCCCGCGGTACCTGAGACCACCCCTGTGTACATTTCTTGATATACAGACACTTTTTCCACATGTGGGACTCAGTAGTTTCTACCAAAAACAACATAACCCACACCCGCTCACCTCTCTTTCCGATTGCCCTAAATGCAGAGCTGGTAGGAGGACTCGACAACAAATTCTGTAGAACACGAGAATGGGATCACACACTACCATTAGCTAAATTTATCAACAATGGGAGGTTAGTTGATATAGACAAATCCATATCACAATGTGAAGGCAGGCCTGGAAGTTGGCTAAAACTCTCATTACATTGCGTCATGCACATATAGATCTGACTTACTAAGACCCCCTAAAGGATAAAACAAGGATTGAGTCCTTATGGAGGTGCGCACATATGAGAAGCAGAGCACAAAAAACAGAACCAGTCTCGGGGGAGGCAAGGTGAATCCCCACCACAGGCCACCCGGTCTGACGGCAGCACTCCCGAGGAGAGGATAATGGCAGATATCTGTAGGAGCAGAAAACAAAGAGAGGCGCCTTATGGGACAGTATCGTGGTGTCGCTAAGATGCAGGATAGAGCGAACAGCACACACAAATGGCAAGATACTCACAAGTGAGATGGCATAAACGTATGCCAAACTAGACAGGACGGAACCTTAGTCGTCAGCCAGATGGTCCAATAGGATGAAGGCTCTAGCGCTCCAATGGTCCAATCCGCAGCGGCGGAGATACACAGACGTCAGAGGCCCACAGCGTCTGTGGGAGGATTAATGGCTCAGAGTCCTTGGTGTAAGTGGCAGGATACCGCTCCACACACAGGATCAGAATGATGGTAGACAAAAAGAGCGGGGGTATCATAAAAGAAATTTTATTTAAAAAATTAATTTTAAAACTGTTTAAAATACTAATAATACAAGGAAACAGCAACGCGTTTCTCGACCTTCCGGTCGTTTCATCAGGCTGATGAAACGACCGGAAGGTCGAGAAACGCGTTGCTGTTTCCTTGTATTATTAGTATTTTAAACAGTTTTAAAATTAATTTTTTAAATAAAATTTCTTTTATGATACCCCCGCTCTTTTTGTCTACCATCATTCTGATCCTGTGTGTGGAGCGGTATCCTGCCACTTACACCAAGGACTCTGAGCCATTAATCCTCCCACAGACGCTGTGGGCCTCTGACGTCTGTGTATCTCCGCCGCTGCGGATTGGACCATTGGAGCGCTAGAGCCTTCATCCTATTGGACCGTCTGGCGGACGACTAAGGTTCCGTCCTGTCTAGTTTGGCATACGTTTATGCCATCTCACTTGTGAGTATCTTGCCATTTGTGTGTGCTGTTCGCTCTATCCTGCATCTTAGCGACACCACGATACTGTCCCATAAGGCGCCTCTCTTTGTTTTCTAAGACCCCCTAACCCCCTTCGAGAAATTGTGTCTGAATGGAAAAAACAGTCCAACACCCTCTATCAATATCCCATAAACTACTACAAACCTCAGAGGTCCCCTCACTGCCAAATTATATGGCTAAATGGCAACATGACTTACATTTAGATATAGACAAAGCAGGTTGGGATAAAATCCTTCATAACACAAGTAAATCTTCATCCTCACCACAAATTTTAGAACTAAATTATAAAGTGCTTAAGAGGTGGTATTTGACCCCTGCTCGTCTACACTCCATCTATCCAGAAGCCTCTCGGCTTTGTTTGTAGAGGATGTGGGGAACATGGCTCATTAATACATATGTGGTGGCAGTGCCCCAATTTGATCCCATTCTAGAGATCAATAGGTTTACATCTCCAAAAAACTTTCTCATCAGAAATATAATTAACCCCTAGGGTTGCGCTGCTCAACGATCTCCCGAATATTAAGCGTAAACTAAGATTACGCCTTTTACAAATTTGCCTAAATGCAGCCAAATCTTTGATAGCCAGACATTGGAAGTCCCCAACGAGAATCTTCATTACATCCTGGTTAGATAGAGTAAATGAACTACTAGAGCTCGAAGAACATGGCTACTTGAAGTACAATTCCCATATCCCTTTTGAGGAGATCAAATTTATGTGAGAGGAATCCCTCTATACTCCATAACATATCAACTTGACCGATTAACCAGCTATACAAGAATGACACAGTGGAAAGATCACCCTCCTCCTCCCCCCTTATCCCCTCCCTATACCCCCTTATTTTCTTCTTCTCTCTCCCCTCGTAATAACTTGTCTCCCCAATATACCGGGGTGGAATGCTCTTAGCCCTTAGTCCTCATCAAGTTGTTATAGACGTCACAGCTTGCATCTTCATAGTAGCTTCAGGGCCCAGCATAAGGACACCTGTGCGATTCTTTGCATTACACCACGTGGAGGCAAAAGATACAATACCTGGACTCATAGGTATTGATTACTTAGCCTTAAAAAAGAACTAGGTTAATGTTTATTGTTTACTGTTTATTTTTTATTGAAAACAAAAAACAAAAAAAAACTTAAAATCATAAAGATGGGAATGTAATTATCACTTTATTGTATCAACCAGAAATTGTCAAATAATTGTTGTTGAAAGATGATGTTTGCTCATGATTGTTGTATGCTATCTTCCCTCAATAAATATATATAAAAAAAATAAATTACACATTAAAAAAAAACTAACACTACTAAAAAAAATTTAAGTCTAAATTATAAAAAATTAAAAATACTACATTACAAATAATAAAAAACACTAAATTACGAAAAATAACAAATGAAATTATCCAAAATAAAAACAATTACACCTAATCTAATAGCCCTATAAAAATAAAAAAGCCCCCCCCAAAATAAAACAAAACCCTAGCCTACAATAAACTACCAATAGCCCTTAAAATGGCCTTTTTTAGACATTGCCCTAAAGAAATCAGCTCTTTTACCTGCAAAAAAAATACAAAGACTCCCCAACAGTAAAACCCACCACCCAACCAACCCCCCAAAATAAAAAAACCTAACTCTAACAAAAATCTAAGCTACCCATTGCCCTGAAAAGGGCATTTGTATGGGCATTGCCCTTAAAAGGGCATTCAGCTATTTTACATTGCCCTGAAATGGGCATTCAGCACTTTTTAAAAAAAACAAACCCTAAACTAAAAACAAAACACATCCAAAAATATTTAAAAAAAACTAACACTAACCCCCGAAGATTCACTCACAGTTTCTGAAGTCCAGACATCCATCCTCATCCAGGCGGCGAGAAGTGTTCATCCAGGCGGCGAGAAATCATCATCCAGGTGGCATCTTCTATCTTCATGCCGGTGGCGTATTCTTTCTTCATCCTGGCGGCGCAGAGTGGATCCATCCTTGAAGACATCCGGCGCGGAGCGTCCTCTTCATACGGTCACTACCATACACTGGATCTTCAATGCAAGGGAGTCTTTTCAAAATGGTGTCCCTTGCATTCATATTGGCTGATTTGATTCTTCAAATTCAAATCAGCCAATAGGATGAGAGCTACTGAAATCCTATTGGCTGTTCAAATCAGCCAATAGGATGAGAGCTAATGAAATTCTATTTTTTCAGGGCAATGTAAAAGAGCTGGATGCCCTTTTAAGGGCAATGCCCATACAAATGCCCTTTTCAGGGCAATGTGTAGCTTAGGTTTTTGTTAGAGTTAGGTTTTTTATTTTGGGGGGTTGGTTGGGTGGTGGGTTTTACTGTTGGGGGTTCTTTGTAGTTTTTTACAGGTAAAAGAGCTGATTTGTTTAGGGCAATGCCCTACAAAAGGCCCTTTTAAGGGCTATTGGTAGTTTATTGTAGGCTAGGTTTTTTTATTTTGGGGGGGGCTTTTTTATTTTTATAGGGCTATTAGATTAGGTGTAATTGTTTTTATTTTGGATAGTTTCGTTTGTTATTTTTTGTAATTTAATAATTTTAGACTTAATTTTTTAGTAGGGTTAGGTTTTTCTTAATGTGTAATTTAGTTTTTTTTTAATAGGTAGTTATTTTAATTTTAGTATAATAGTTAGGTTAATTGTTAATTTAAACCTATTTTTTTTTAATTTCATAGGTAAGTTTTTAATTATTTTAAGATAGGGATATTGTAATTTTAATTTAAAGTTAGGGGGTGATAGGTTTAGGGGTTAATAGTTTAATTTATTAGTGGCGATGTTGGAGGGCTGGCGGTTTAGGGGTTAATCAGTTTATTTAGTAGTGGCGATGTGGGGGGTTGGCGGTTTAGGGGTTATTAGGTTTAGTTAGTGGCGGCGGTATTGGGGAGCGGCGGAATAGGAGTTAATAACTTTATTATAGTGGCGGGGATGTGGGCAGGCGGCAGATTAGGGGTTAATACGTTGAAGGCCTCAGTTTAGGGGTTAATAGGTAGTTTATGGGTGTTAGTATACTTTATAACAGTTTAGTTATGAGTTTTGAGAAACATTTTTGTGGCGCAAAACTCATAACTACTGCTTTCAGATAGCGGAATGGATCGTGTCGGTATAGGCTGGAATGCAAGCATTTTAGCCTGAACGCACAACTTGTAATACTGGCGCTATGGAAATCCCACGCAAAAACTTAATTTATTTTTATTGCGGGATTGTTGTTGCGTTACAGGCTAAAATGCATGCGGTATAGCTATACCCACAAAACTGCAAGTAATGGCTGCGTTACTGTTTTTACCCTGAAATGGCCATTTTTTCAGCGTTAAAACCGTAACGCAAAACTCGTAATCTAGGTGATAGTTATTATAGGGTTTCAAACTATTTTACACCATGTAAAACCCCATTAAATTTAGAGAAGTTGACAGCAGATTTCCAATCCATCAAAATTCTTTTCATATGGTTTGTAGACTTACATATTTTAATCTTTATAAACCCAATTTAACCAATTTTAAAATAAATATTTTTGGCTGATTTTTAAGACTTAATTTTGAATGCTAAAATTTAAAGGGCTATGAAACCCAATTTTTCATTCATAATTCAGATAGAGCATGTAACTTTAAACAATTTTCTAATTTACTTATTTACTATTATCAATTTTTCTTCATTCTTTTGGTATCTTTTGATGACAAGCAGGGACGTAAATGCTGAGGCGCTAGCCCATTTCTGTAACACTACATGGCAGCAGTTTTGCAAGAATCTTTTCCATTTGTAAAAGCACTAAATGGCGGCACTATTTCCTGTCATGTAGTGCTCCAGATGCCTACCTAGGTATCTCTTCGACAAAGATGATCATGGGAACTAAGCAAATTTGATAATAATATAAATAAATTGGGAATGTTTTTTTTAAAATGGTGTGCTCTGTCTGAATCACAAAATAAACTTTTTAGGTTTCATATTCCTTTAAGCACACAATGATTTTATTGTCTAATGAACATTTAGATTAAATGAGATTTTTAAATTGTACACAACCTAAATATATTTATGATTAGAATTATGAATTTGGACAATTAAAAATTTTTTAATTATAAAATGATATGAGATATTATTTCTAAATTGAAACAAAAAATAATAAACTGCCTTCTTTTAATTTTACATCATCTGTGTGTGTTTTGCTTTAAAGTAGATGTGAAGTCACCAAAAACATTAGCAAAAACCTCAAAATAATTGGTTTTAATTTTGTATCAAATTAGATTGTGGTTTAATTATTTAAAACTACACTTGTTTTAATGCATTTGAATGACATGGAATCGAAAGCCATATCGAACCTGCGTTGAATTCCAAATGTTTGAATGTCAAACTCCGGGCCTTTGTGACTTTAATTTTAATTACACTTCTAAAGTCGGATATTCACAACTTCAGGTCTATTTTAGGTTTAGTTGCATCCGATAAACCTTAACATTATCAAGATAAGAGAGGCAGCTCAAATATCTTATCTAACAAGCTGTGAAAATAGGTTTCTTAACTCCAAATTGAAAACAGAACACATCAGAGTGAAAAAGAACTCTGCTCAAAGACAGAGAGCACAAGTCAGTATATAAGAAAATGATAATATTTATCCTTTAAAGGGACTGTAAAGTCAAAAATAAACTTTGATGATTAAGATAGAGGATGCAATTTTAAACAACTTTCCAATTTACATTTATTATCTGCTTTTTTTTGTTCTTTATCGATCCTTTGTTAAAAGCATAGCATAGCCATGCACAACTGGGAGCTAACTGCTGATTGGTGGCTTCACATATATGCCTCTTGTCCCTGGCTCACCAATGTTATTGACGGCCTTGAATGTCAGAGTCAGGATTTTATCTTTCATTCTGGAGGCTAAAGAAATCCAGTAAAGGGACTGGCAGAGAGGTGCAGCAGATAAAGATTGATATGTAAGGAAGATCAGCCTGGCAGATGCATTTATTATAGATTTAAAGGAAATAGACGACAACTAGGGAGACCAGGTAGGATGGAATTGCAGTAGTCAAAGCAGGAAATGATGAGAGAGTGAATTAAAATCTTAGTTGTGTCTTGTGAAGGGTTGCCACCTCGGCCATGTTTTCCTGGACAGTTATGAGTTATACATGCTGCAGTGTGTGTAGGGAGAGACATGTATTTTGCAGATCAGCAGGAAAAATGCATGTTCCTCCCTGCATACCCTGCAGCATGTATAATTTCTAAAGGTCCAGGAAAGCATGTCTGAGATGGCAACCCTAGTCTTGTATAAGGACGTGGCAAATTTTGGAAATGTTTTTAAGGTGGAAACATCAAGAACTGGCTAAAGACTGGATGTGAGGAGTGAAAGAAAGATCTGAGTCGTGTTACCCCAAGACATTTGGCATGCGGGTTAAGGTAATTATCTTATTATCAACAGTTATAGAAGGATGGGGAATAGAGATTTTGAAAGAAGGGGGGAAAATAAGGAGCTCCGTTTTGGGGAGATTTGTAGTATGAGGATATCCAGTATGAAATATTAGAAAGACAGTTAGTGGCATGTTAGCGAAGGAAGGGGATAGGTCATCAGCATACAAAGAATATTGAAACCTGTGGGATTGTATTAAGGAACATAAGGAAGATGTATAGAATTAGAAGAGAATATAATTAAGGACAGAGACTTTTGGTACCCCAACAGAAAGTGGTAAAGGGGCAGAGTATGCTCCAGAGAAGGCTAAACTAAAGGTATGGAAAAGAACCACAAGAGGGTTGGTTGTGTTACAAATGCTCAAGGATTGGAGGGTTTGGAGCAAGAGAGGGTGGTCAACAGTATCAACAGTATCAAAGGCTTTCAGACAGATCAAGAAGGATTAACAGAGACATGACCTTTTGATTTTGCTGTAAGTAGGTAACCTTAATAATTTCTGTTTCTGATGAGTGTTGGGGCAAAATCCAGATTGCATTGCATCAGGGAGGGAGTTTAATGTGAGGAAGTGTGATAGACATGTAAAAACTGGCTTTTGTAGAAGTTTAGAGGCAAGAAGGAGTAGGAAAATAGGGCAGTAGTTGGATGGGGAGGTTGAATCAAGAAAAGGATTTTTGAAGATAGTTGTGACTAGTGCATGTTTAAGGGATGAGAGAGGGAGGGCAAAAGTGCTGAATTTGTGGCTTTGAATGTTTTGGATGTCGGGGGGGGTGGAGACTGAAAGTGTGTTAAAATATTATTTTGTTTCTGATGGAATCAAGTTTGTTGTTGAAGTGGCTGGCAAAATCTTGAGGTGAGAAAGATGTGGTAATAGGAGGTGGGAGTAGAAGGGTATTGAAAGGGGAGAACAGACATTTTGGGTTTGAAGAAAAAGTTCAGATAAGAGTAGAGAAGTCATCCTGCTTAGAAAGGTTAATAATAGGAATCCAAGATAAGCTTTAAAGATGTTAGGATGGCATGGAACATCCTACCTTATATGGTGTACTGCAGCCTCCTCCTTTTAGGCAATGGGAAATTGGAATGGGGTGTGTGCCTAGCAGTGAAGACAGTCCCCTATGATCCGATCCTGACCTTGAAATCACGTGTTTTAAATTTTGCAGCAAGTGTTTACATTGGAACTTCATTCCGATCTAAGAACTTGTTCCCCGGCATTAAGGGGTTAAGTAAAGAAAGTCAGCTAAAAATAGAGACTTTCTCCAATGTCACTTAGTAGTGCAGGAACATTGTTGAGGTAGCATGTCAGAGCAGTATGCCAAGGTTGTGGATTAGCACGTGAATTGCAATCTATGGTATGAGGGGCCAAATTGTCAAGGACTAATTTAAGAGTGGAGTTGTATTGACAGATAGATTGGTCAGGGCAGGAAAAGGAGGAGACAGAAGAGAGCAGAGGTGAGCGATGTTGTATATCTAGTAACTTTAAGCTTCTGTGGAGTTTGGTATAATTGTTAGATGGAGAGAGAGTAATGGGAAGAGCTGAGATGTTGCAGGTAAGGCGATAAGGGGCAGAAAAAGGAAAATGGGAATTTGTGAAGTTTAAAAGAGTGCATCAATAGCTGAAAATCAGTTCAAGGCAATGTCCATCTTTGTGAGAGGGAGAGTTGGTCCATTGTGACAGACAGTAAGATTAAGTGAGCTGGAGAAGTTTTTTTGCGCCAGGGGCAGTAGGATTATCAGCGGGGAGGTTAACATTACCAAGAATGAGGACAGGGGTGTCTGAGGAGAAGAAATAAGGTAACCAGGCAGCAAAATGATCAAGAAAAAGTTTGGGAGCTTGGGTGGCGATATGTAACCGAAACATATATAGAAAGGGGAGAAAAAAAGCCATTCATGTGGCTTTCAAGGAAGAAAATGTGAGGGAAGAGATGGGTTGTATTTGCTGAAAGGTGCAATGAGAGGAAAGTAAAATATCTACACCTCCTCCTTGTCTATTTCCAGGCCTAGGAGTGTGGCTGAAGTGAAGAACCCCATGTGACAATGCAGCAGAGAAGGTAGTGTCTTAAGGAGAAAATCAGGTTTCTGTGAGAGCCAGAAGGTTGAGGGAGTTGGTGATAAAGAGACCATAAATAGAAGTGAGCTGGTTAAAAACAGAGTGAGAGTTCCAGAGTGCAGTGAACTTGGTGTTGGCTTTGGATACACAAGGAATTTGAGTAAGGTTTCTCGATTTCTGTTTTTTAGGTTTATGGAGGGGCATATGTTGTTGAGGGAGATTAAGACGTTCTTGGGGACCAGGATTTGGAGAGATATCACAACAAGCAGCTAGTATGAGCAAGAGAAAGAGTGACATAAGCTGAGATACAGACTTACAGCATGTGGTGTGGTGTGGGGGTGAGAGAGTTTAAGAAAGTGTGAAGTTCATGAGAGCAAAAGTGAGGTAATGATAAAAGAGATGGACCAATGAATAGACCATTTAGGGACCTTGCATTATTGAGGAAACCTCTTACCAGGGAGCTTTAGTTCATCAGGCGCAAGATCTGCTCAGCTAGCTCCTTGAGCATTGCTGCTCCTTCAACAAAGTATATGAAGAGAATGAAGCAAATTTTATAACACAAGTAAATTCAAAAGTTCTTTAAAAATGTATGCTCTATCTGAACAATGAAGAAAATGTTTGTTTCATGTCCCTTTAAGTTAAAAGAAAAAACTCCAAATCTTATTTTAAATTGGAATACCCCCATTTTTAAATTACTGAAAGTAGTACAGTAGACAACGCTAGTATTAATATGCTATCTGCTATTACAAGTCCATGGTAAAGAAGAAGAACCAGAAAATAATTAATGTGGCCAACATCCCTTTACTTCCAATGGTTATTGCAATTGTGTGAAACATTGCTCATATTATAAATTAAAATGTATGTGTTGGGCTCAAGCTTAGCGCGACTTGAGACCTGAAGTAAAGTGTCTGGGCTACAAAAAAAGTTCAACAATACACATGTAAAACATATATATATATTTATATACAGTATATATATATATATATACACTGGATATAAAAAGTCTACACACCCCTGTTAAAATGTCAGGTTTCTGTGATGTAAAAAGTGAGACAAAGATAAATCATTTCAGAACTTTTTCCACCTTTAATGTGACCTATAAACTGTACAACTCAATTGAAAAACAAACTGAAATCTTTTAGGTGGAGGGAAGTAAAAATAAAAAAATAAAATAATATGGTTGCATAAGTGTGCACACCCTTAAACTAATACTTTGTTGAAGCGCCTTTTGATTTTATTACAGCACTCAGTCTTTTTGGGTATGAGTCTATCAGCATGGCACATTTTGACTTGGCAAGATCTGCCCACTCTTCTTTGCAAAAACACTCCAAATCTGTCAGATTGCGGGGGGGGGGGGGCATCTCCTGTGCACAGCCCTCTTCAGATCACCCCACAGATTTTCAATTGGATTCAGATCTGGGCTCTGGCTTGGCCATTCCAAAACTTTAATCTTCTTCTGGTGAAGCCATTCCTTTGTTGATTTGGATGTATGCTTTGGGTCGTCATGCTGAAAGATGAAGTTCCTCTTCATGCCTGAAGTTTTTGTGCCAATATTGTCTGGTATTTGGAACTGTTCATAATTCCTTCTACCTTGACTAAGGCCCCAGTTCCAGCTGAAGAAAAACAGCCCCAAAGCACGATGCTGTCACCACCATGCTTCACTGTGGGTATGGTGTTCTTTTGGTGATATGCAGTGTTGTTTTTGCGCCAAACATATCTTTTGGAATTATGACCAAAAAGTTCAACCTTGGTTTTATCAGACCAGAACACCTTTTGCGACATGCTTTTGGGAGACTTCAGATGTGTTTTTGCAAAATTTAGCCGGGTTTGGATGTTTTTTTTTTGTAAAAAAAGGCTTCTATCTTGACACTCTACCCCATAGCCCAGACATATGAAGAATACAGGAGATTGTTGTCACATGTACCACACAGACAGTACTTGTTATTCCTGCAGCTCCTTTAATATTGCTGTAGGCCTCTTGACAGCCCTCCCAGACTAGTTTTCTTCTCGTCTTTTACATCAATTTTGGAGGGTCGTCCAGTTCTTGGTAATGTCACTGTTGCACCATATTTTCTCCACTTGATGATGACTGTCTTCACTGTGTTCCATAGTATATCTAATGCCTTGGGAATTTTTTTTTACCCTTCTTCCAAAGCATCAGAGGGATCTCATTGTTAAAAGGTATCAGTCAGGAGCTCTCTGCGGACCATGGCTTTTGCTGTAGGATGCAACTAAGAAAATGTCAGTAAAGACCGACTAGAACAGCTGAACTTTATTCAGGGTTAATCAGAGGCACTTTAAACGATGGCAGGTGTTTACTGACTCCTATTTAACATGATTTTGAATGTGATTGCTTAATTCTGAACACATCTACATCCCCAGTTATGCAACCATATTATTTCATTTTCTTATTTTTACTTCCCTCCACCTAGAAGATTTCAGTTTGTTTTTAAATTGAGTTGTACAGTTTAAAGGTCACATTAAAGGTGGAAAAAGTTCTGAAATGATTTATCTTTGTCTCATTTTTTTACATCACAGAAACCTGACATTTTAACAGGGGTGTGTAGACTTTTTATATCCACTGTATATATACAGTATATATACAGTATATATGTATAAGTAAAAATAACAAGTGAAGAACAATGGTATTTCAAGTATTATTAATGCACCTTCGGCTTTAGAGCAGTTGTCCTGCTATCCAACCTCTATATCAGCTAGATTACAAGTTAGTGTTTGTCTTTTAATGCTGAAAATATGGTAATTTCAGCGTTAAAACAGCACCACAGTCATTACAAGTCTTGTCGGTATAGGTGTACCGAAAGCCTTTTAGCCTGTAACGCAACGTCAGTACCGCACTCAAAAAAATTATGTTTTTTAATGGGATTCCCATAGCGCTGCCACTACGAGTTTTGCGGTTAGGCTAAAAAGCGAGCGTTACAGCCTAAAACGTCAAGATCTGTAACCCCATCTAAAGTCAGTAGTTATGAGTAGTGATGTCGCGAATAGTTTGCCGGTGAATAGTTCCCGGCGAATATAGCTTGTTCGCATTCGCTGCAGCGGGCAAACATATGCGATGTTCAGTCCGCCTCCTATTCGTCATCATTGAGTAAACTTTGACCCTGTATCTCACAGTCTGCAGACACATTTCAGCCAATCAGCAGCAGACACTCCCTCCCAGACCCTCCCAGCTACACTATCCCTCCTCTCATTAAGAATGCAGGATCAGAATTAATCTAAAATGGCTGCTGTCCAAGCAGCCATTTTAGATTAATTCTGATCCTGCATTCTTAATGAGAGGAGGGATAGTGTAGCTGCTGCTGATTTTATAGGGAAATTGATAGCTAGGCTAGTGTATTCAGTGTCCACTACAGTCCTGAAGGACTCATCTGATCTCTGCTGTAAGGACAGCACCTCAAAAAGCCCATTTTAGGGCTAGAACATCTTTTTTTTGCCTGTGTAATTTTGACTGTGAAACATCAGTCTGCTAGTGTAATCTAATTGCAGTTGCCTGCCTGCCAGCGTGTGTGCCAGGCCCACTTGCTAAGTGCCACCACTCATATCTGTTGTAACAGTAGTGTAGATTTAAAAAAAAAAAAACTTTTTTTGACTGTGAAACATCAGTCTGCTAGTGTAATCTAATTGCAGTTGCCTGCCTGCCTGCCAGCGTGTGTGCCAGGCCCATTTGCCAACTAGTGCCACCACTCAGAGTCATTTGTTGTAATACTAGTGTAAATATTTTAAAAAAAACTTTTTGGACTGTGAGACATCAGTCTGCTAGTGTAATCTAATTGCAGTTGCCTGCCTGCCTGCCAGCATGTGTGCCAGGCCCACTTGCCAACTAGTGCCACCAATCATATTTGTTATAACAGTAGTGTAAATATTTAAAAAAAAAAACTTTTTTGACTGTGAAACATCAGTCTGCTAGTGTAATCTAATTGCAGTTGCCTGCCTGCCTGCCAGCGTGTGTGCCAGGCCCACTTGTCAAGTTAGTGGCACCACTCATATTTGTTGTAACAGTAGTGTAAATATTTAAAAAAAAAACTTTTTTGACTGTGAAACATCAGTCTGCTAGTGTAATCTAATTACAGTTGCCTGCCTGCCAGCGTGTGTGCCAGGCCCACTTGCCAACTAGTGCCACCAATCATATTTGTTATAACAGTATTGTAAATATTTAAAACAAAAACTTTTTCGACTGTGAAACATCAGTCTGCTAGTGTAATCTAATTGCAGTTGCCTGCCTGCCAGTGTGTGTGCCAGGCTCACTTGCCAACTAGTTCCACCAATTATATTTGTTATAACAGTGTTGTAAATATTTAAAACAAAAACTTTTTTGACTGTGAAACATAAATCTGCTAGTGTAATCTAATTGCAGTTGCCTGCCTGCCAGCGTGTGTGCCAGGCCCACTTGCCAACTAGTGCCACCAATCATATTTGTTATAACAGTAGTGTAAATATTTTTAAAAAAAACTTTTTTGACTGTGAAACATCAGTCTGCTAGTGTAATCTAATTGCATAATCACAGAGGTTAAAAGTATATTATTATAAATGTGTTAGTTATGCACAACTGGGAAATGGGTAATAAAGGGATTATCTATCTTTTAAAACAATAAAAATTCTGGTGTAGACTGTACCTTTAAACTGGGAGTTTGGTCTGTCACTGTGAAGCGGGTGTAACCCTTACACTACATGATCGATACAACATCATACCTGATGTTATAAAGCACGTTATTCCAAACAATTTAGGAATGTTAGGTGATTTATGCCCGTTATGGCTTAAAACCAGACTCTGCATCAACTATGTAATTTTCCATGGGAGTTTTGCCATGGATCCCCCTCCAGCATGCCACATTCCAGGTGTTAGTCCCCTTGAAACAACTTTTCCATCACTATTGTGGCCAGAAAGAGTCCCTGTTGGTTTTAAAATTCGCCTGCCTATTGAAGTCTATGGCGGTTTGCCCGGTTCGTGAACAGTTGCGGAAGTTCGAGTCCGCCGTTCGCGAACCGAAATTTTTAGGTTCGCCACATCACTAGTTATGAGTTTTACGCTGCAAAGCTGTAACATAAAAATCATAACTAAAGTGTTACAAAGTACGCTAAACACCCATAAACTACCTGTTAACCCCTAAACCGAGGCCCTCCCGCATCGCAAACACTATAATAAATGTATTAACCCCTAATCTGCCACTCCAGATATCGCTGCCACTAATAAAATTTATTAACCCCTATTCTGCCGGTCCCTGACATAGTCGCCACTATAATAAAGTTATTAACCTCTAAACCGCCGCCCTCCCGCATCGCAAACACTATTAAAATATAATTAACCCCTAATCTGCCGTCTGCCCACATCGCCCCCACTATACTAAAGTTATTAAGCCCTACATCGCCGCCAATATAATAAATCTATTAACCCCTAAACCGCAAGCCCCCCACAACAAAATATACTAAACTAAACTATTAACCCCTAAACCAAAAGACACCAACATCGCAATAAACTAATTTAAACTAGTAACCCCTAAACCTAACAACCCCCTAACTTTAGATTAAAATTACAATTTCCCTATTTTAAATTAATTTAAAACTTACTTGTCAAATTTAAAAAACTAAGTTTAAACTAACAATTAAACTAATATAATTATTAAACAAAATTAAACTAACTTCCAATTAACTAAAACTAAACTACACATTAAAAAAATCCTAACACTACTCTAGAAATTACAAACTATCTAATTACAAAAAAAATACTAAATTACAAAAAATTAAAAAATGAAATTATCAAAAATAAAAAAGAATTACACCTAATCTAATAGACCTATCAAAATAAAAAAGCCCACCCAAAATAAAAAAACCCTAGCCTACAAAAAAACTACCAATAGAATAGCCCTTAAAATTGCTTTTTGTGGGGCATTGCCCCAAAGATATCAGCTCTTCTACCTTTATAAAAAATACAAAGACCCCCCAACAGTAAAACCCACCACCCAACCAACCCTCCAAAATAAAAAAACCTAACTCTAAAAAAAAAAAACTAAGCTACCCATAACCCTAAAAAGGGCATTTGGATTGGTATTGTCCTTAAAAGGGCATTTAGCTCTTTTACTGCCCAAACCCTAATCTAAAAATAAAACCCACCCAAAAAACTCTTAAAAAACCTATCACTAAACCCCGAAGATCCACTAACAGTTTTTTAAGTCCTGCTTGAACAATCTTCATCCCCACGGAGAAGTCCTCATCCAGGCAAGAAGTCTTCATACAGACGGCCTCTTCAATCTTCATCCCGGAGGCGAAGTCCTTATCCAAGCGGTGAGAGGTCTTCATCCAGGCGGCCTCTTCAATCTTCATCCAGCCAGCATCTTCTAACTTGATCCTGGTGGCTTGAGTGGGTCCATCCTGAAGAAGTCCGGTGAGGAGCATCCTCTTTGAACAGTATAGGATTTTAACAGCTCTAATTCCTATTGGCTGATTCAAAATTTTCAGCCAATAGGAATGCAAGGGACGCCATCTTGAATCGCGTACCTTTCATTGAAAATTCAGTGTACGGCGGCGACCATATGAAGAGGATGCTCCGTGCCGGATGTCTTTAGGATAGATCCGCTCCGTGCCACCGGGATCAAGATAGAAGATGCTGCCTGGATGAAGATTGAAGAGTCCGACTGGATGAAGACTTCTCGCCCCTTGGATGAGGACTTCATTGCCGGGATGAAGATTGAAGAGGCCACCTGGATGAAGACTTCTCGCTGCCTGGATTAGGACTTCTCTGCAAGAAGGGATAAAGTTAGGTGTCTGATTCTTCTAATAAGAGTTTGTTATATTTTTAGGATGAGCAGGTTTGCTCTGGTCTTTTGAGGTTTAGCTGTAGTCCATGTCAGTCTCTTCAGTAGAGCAGTGGTGGCTTTTAAGCTTTTGGGAACTTGTGGGGTATAATACCCACTGTGCCTCCCAAGTTGTTTGTGTTGCCCTTCCTGTAAAAGCCTAAGTAGGTTTACTTGGTCTTTTTTTGTCTCCACAGGTCCATGTTAGGGATGAAGCCTTTCAAACTTTGTGGGCTGCCCTGCTGCCGGGAAGACTGTTATGGAGGTAAGTGCCATTTTAATTTCTGATATGCAAGGGTTCAGAAAGGTCTGGCACTTATGGAGTTAATTTTGGGATAATGATCCTGCTTGTGTAGGTTTTTATTTGATGGCAGCTTTTGTGGGGCACTGCTGGATTAAGTTTGGCTCTGTTCAGGAGGGCTTATTAGCTCTCCTTGTTATGGCTCTGTTTTTTTTAAGACTGTAATTTTTGGGTGCGGTCTGTTTCAGCTATATGTGTCATGCTCATTCTTTTCCTCCTGGCGGCTGTTTGTTGCAATATGTGTAATGCCGGTCGGGAGGTGGCTGTGTATGCCCACAATGGGTGGAGTTTGTTTTGCGCGCTCTTTCTGTGTCTTTTCTGAATGCGGAACAGTTAGGCTGCCGGCTTCTGTTCTGGATGTTAAATGGAGAGTGGGTGCTGACAGTGGGAATTCTGGATTGTCTTTTGAGCTACGGGTTATCCTCCGGTCTGTGGGAGGTTAGGTAAGTGCCTCAGCAGGGCTTGAGGTGTAGAGGTGCGCAGCAAGGGTTTATTTTTATTTGGCATTTACATTTGGTGATAGTGTTTTTCATACTTAAAGGGACAGTCTAGACCAAAATAAACTTTCATGATTCAGATAGAGCATGTAATTGTAAACAATTTTCCAATTTACTTTTATCACCAATTTTGCTTTGTTCATTTGGTATTCTTAGTTGAAAGCTTAATCTAAGAGGTTTATATGCTAATTTCTTAGACCTTGAAGGCCACCTCTTTTCAGAATGCATTTTAACAGTTTTTCACCACTAGAGGGTTTTAGTTCATGTATTTCATATAGATAACACTGTGCTTGTGCACGTGAAGTTATCTGGGAGCAGGCACTGATTGGCTAAACTGCAAGTCTGTCAAAAGAACTGAAATAAAGGGGCAGTTTGCAGAGGCTTAGATACAAGATAATCACAGAGGTAAAAAGTATATAACTATAACTGTGTTGGTTATGCAAAACTGGGGAATAGGTAATAAAGGGATTATCTATCTTATAAAACAATAAAAATTCTGGTGTAGACTGTCCCATTAAAGTGATAGTAATGTTTTTATTTTTGCTGCTACATTTTTTTGATTCTTTGTGTGATAGAGATTGATCAAGAGGACCTGCAAGCTGTGACTTGCTCTTTATGTTTAGATGCTAATGTGGAGCCACCTATCCCTTTTGTTCCTCATGTATTGAGAGAACATTGCATTACAGGGATAGACTTTTTGTTTCAGAGCCTTCATTTTCTAAGGAGAATGTTGTTCAGGAGTCTCCAGTTCAAGCTATACTGCAGCTTTCTCCCCAATCATCCCAATCTTTATTCTCTTCTTATGCAGTCCCCTGCGGTTCGTCTCAGGGTGGTTTTTCTTTACAGGATATGGCTACCCATATATCCTCGGCTGTATCTTAGGCTTTGCCCACTTTTCCTATGTTGCAGGGGAAGTGCAAATGGAAATTTAAGGTTTCTGACTCTGTTGCAATTATGTCAAATGTTTCTTCCCATAGGTCTAAGGAGGAAGATTCTTCTGTGGCGTCTGAGGGTGAAATTTCAGATTCTTACAGTGTAATTCCTTCCTCTGATTCTGAGGTTGTTTCCTTCAGGTTTAAGCTTGAGCACCTCCGTTTGTTACTCAGGGAGGTTTTGGCTACCTTGGATGACTCTGACACGACGGTCATAGCTACCCCTAAGAAGTCTAGTAAGCTTAATATGTTTTTTGATGTTCCTTCTGCGGTGGACATTTTTCCAGTTCCTGATTGTGTTTCAGAGATTATTGCACGGGAGTTGGAGAAGCCTGGGATTCCTTTTTCACCTTCTCCTATTTTTAGGAAGATGTTTCCTTTTGCTGATTCTATCAAGGAAGCTTGGCAGACAGTTCCTAAGGTGGAGGGAGCAATTTTCACCTTGGCCAAGAGAACTACTATTCCTATTGAGGATAGTTGCTCTTTTAAGGAACTTTAAGAACTTTAAGAAGTTGGAAGCTTTGCTTAAAAGGATGTATGTTCACCAGGGGTTTCAATGGCAGCCTGCTGTGTGTATTGCTACCATTACCAGTGTGGCAGCATATTGGTTTGATGCATTGTTGGATTCCATTCAGCAGGATACTCCTCTTGAGGAGATTCGGGTTAGAATCAAGGCTTTAAACTTTTTCCTTATATAAAAGAGAACCTCATATTAGGTGGAGATTTTAATATGGCCATGTGCCCAGAAGTAGATAGATTCTCACAGAAGAATTTTCCAGAGACCAGGAGAAGCTCTAAATATTTAACTAGATTTTGTCGTAAATTACATCTCACTGATATTTGGCGGTGCCTTAATCCGGATCTATTGAGCTACACGTGTGAATCTAAAGCACACAGGACATTTGCTAGGATAGATCTATTTCTAGTTGCCGAATCACTTTCGATTTGTAAAATAGAGGCTGGAATTGGTGAGATTGTGACCTCGGACCACTCAATCATATCTTTAACATTAAAATGCCACGACAGCAGTAAATTCAAAAGGCCTAGGGCCTTTTATTATCCATGTTATCTTTATAATAATCCCAGATTTTGTCAATGGCTAAAACAGTCTTGGAAGGATTACAGTACACATAATATTTCTTATTTTCATAAGATTGAAACCTTTTGGGAGGCATCAAAAGCGGTTCTACGTGGTGAAATCATGTCATTTCTAGATATTAAGAATAAGAAACAACATGCCCGAGACCTGCAACTTACTAATCAGGTTAAAAAAGCCTGTAAAAATACTATGGAGACCGCTCCAATAGTAACTGGAATAAGTATATAGCTCTTAGAAAAGAGAGGGACATATTCTTAACTCAAAAACATTTAGAAGAAGAGGCTAAAACCAATCTATATTTCAGGAGCTTTCACGGTAGCTCAGCTAAAAATTTAGCTAGATTGGTTAAAGCTAGGAAAAGGAAGAACTTTATCTCTAGTGTTAAGGAAGGAAATCCGAGATATACCAATACAGAAGAGATATGCAGAGTCTTTTTTAAGTATTACAAGCAATTATATTCCAAGCAGGAATGCAATTTCATTAACCAAGAAAATTTTTGGGAGAAGGTCACTCTACCCAGGATACAGAAGGAAGAATTAGAATCTCTGAATGCTCCGATTACTGCTGAAGAAATATTAAAAGCCATTAATTCTTCCAAATTGAACAAAGCCGCTGGCCCTGATGGGTTTCCTGCGGAGTTCTATAAAAGTCTAGCAGTAGAAATAACTCCAGTTTTAGAGAAATTGTTTAACAGTTATTATATTACTGATAAACCAATTTCAAGTCTTTTCGCTGCAGCAAATATATCACTAATACTGAAAAAAGGTAAGAACCCAGAGGACCCAGCCTCATATAGGCCAATTTCAGTCCTCAACGTGGATTATAAGATTTTAACTTCTATCATTGCTTGTAGACTTGCAGGGTGCTTGGACAAACTTATACACCCTGATCAGGTCGGATTTATGACTGGGCGAAACTCCACCAAGAACATTAGGAGATTAACTAAATTAAATGATAATGCAGTCCTCACTTTGGATGCAGTCAAGGCTTTTGACAGCATTGCTTGGACTCATTTATTTAAAACCTTAGACAAATTCGGCTTTACAGAAAATTTTCTACACTTTGTTCAGAAAATTAATTGGAAGCCAGAATCCTTTCTGCTGGTTAATCGGATGTTTTCTCCTAAGATAACACTAGAGAGAGGAACAAGACAGGGCTGCCCTCTCTCACCTCTCTTGTTCAACATCGCTCTTGAACCGCTTGCAACCAGATTGAGAGAAATTTTGCCGGGGATACCAGATTTAGACCCAAACTTAAAAGTCCTACTTTACGCGGATGACATTTTAATATGTTTACAAAATACTAGAGATACAATCCCCATGGTCATAAATACATTGGAGGAATTTAGCTCCTTCGCGGGATACAAGTCTAACCTGGATAAAAGTGAATTCATGTGGCTAGGCAAATATACTAATCGACAAACTAATTTAATGTTTTGTACAGTTTCAGCCATAAAATATCTGGGGCTGGAGATTCATAAAAATCCTAAATACTGGTATTCAGCGAATTTTGGTGCGCTCTTTCAGAAGATCAAAGAAGATCTGGAGTTATGGAAGGCTTTTCCTTTATCCATATCTGCGTCTGTCAATTTGATCAAAACTATAATCTTCCCACGGATTCTATATCCTATACAAAATCTGCCAATAATTTTAACAAACAAAGATGTACGCAGATTGAATTCCTAGTTTTCCAAGTTCATTTGGAAAGCTAAAAAACCAAGTATATCATTGGAAAAATTGTCACAAAAATTTTCTAATGCTGGTCTAGCTCTTCCTAATATCAGATATTATAATATTGCAACATTACTTAAAATAGCTATAGATTGGCTAGCTCAAACGAATAGGGTTACCTCTTTTGATTTTGAATCCCGACTGATTAATCCATGGTCTCTGAAGGCTCTTTTACACTGCCCGATACAAGAACTTCCACAAAAAGTCTCTATACTACAATCTTTCAAAAACCCAATTTACGCATGGCACAAGTTCTGTTCTATATTAGAATTGAATCCTCTTTTTTCAGACTTTCTACCTATAAGGGGTAACCCGCTTTTTATGCCAGGAATAGACCAAAAAGTATTCTTAGAGAGGCCTTAAGGATATTTATCAGTTATTGAACGATCAATGTCAGATTCTTTCTTGGGAAACTATTGTCCCAAAATACTCGCTAGGCACGGGGAATCAATTCGCATATTTTCTGGTCCGTCATTATGTTAGCTCCCAAAGTTGGTATTCTTCAATTAGGTCTGAGTGGTCCGAGGTCAAGATTTGTATCGAAAAATTCATAGCCGGAGACATATCGATTTCTTTAATCTACGATATAATGCTTACCAAACAGGGCATACTGTTGAGAGAAAAACTGGTTAATTCTTGGATAAATTGTATCCCTACAATTGATCAAGGGAAGATTTCTCGTAGCCTTGAATTGGTAGTTAATTATCCTATTTCGGTAAACTGGAAAGAATCTCATGTTAAATTAATGAATAAATTTTACTTATCTCCTTCCAGGTTAGCGAAATTTTATCCTCTTAAAAAGGCTGATTGCCCGCGGTGTTCATATGGTAAAGCAGACCTTATGCACATGTTATGGCACTGCCCTAAAATAAAACAACTTTGGCAGAAAGTTCAGTTTTGGTTTAATAGGCTACATAATGAGGCTTACTCGTTCTCTCTGGAAGATATAATATGCTTGATACTTAATCCCATGTCAGATCTAAAAATTCGAATTGTGAATACCATTATATTAATTGTTAGATACAATATTTTCAAATCCTGGATCGCCAAGAGGCCACCCAGCCTAGGGGTAATTCTTAAAGGGATACAATCCCAAATTATGTATGAATCCTTTCATCTATCACAGGCTTCAGAGAAAAAAATCAAGATTTTTTTGTTAGAATGGGCACCCACTATTAAGACTTATTCAATACAACTCCAGCGACGGATCCTGTCTCCATTTGTCTCTTCTATCAGCTTTGCTGAGCTAGTCTTGCTACAAGTATTTCCTGATTCCTGGATAAGAAATTATAGAGATATCCCATAAAGTTATGAGCTACCGCTCCTAAGGTCGAGCCTCACGGACCCGGAGGGTTTCTAATTTTTTTTTTTCTCTCTCTTGCCCTCTTTTTCTTTCTCCCGCCCTTCTTTCTCTTTTCTCCCCTCCCTTTTTTTTCCTTCTTAGGGTTAGAATGTCTGACATTGTGATTTAGAAATGGCAATCCAAATTGGTTCGAAAATAGTTTATAGAGTTCTTGCTCCGCAAGTAGATTATATGATTAGATAGAAGAGACCGGAGCTAGTCGGGAACAAGAATCAATAAGTATCAGTGATGAAACATGGTACTAGAAATTATTTTGATTAAATATCGATATCCATATATTAAGTAATGTATAAGTTGCTGGATAGGTTTTTATGGATGTCTTTTTTTTAGTTGGGTGTTGTTGCATATTGTTTGATGATTTCTATATAAGAGTTTAAGCATATTGACTTACGAAAAGTATAATTTATGTGACATTTATGTATGAATATGCTTTATTGAAAATTGAGGATGATTTTGTTATTTTTCTAATTATGTCATGTTACAGTATGAATATCTTGTACTGATACGAGTCATAATGTTTATGTGGATTGTTATTTATTTTTATGTTGAATAATAAAAAAAAAGAAATAAAATAAAAAAAAAAAAAGAATCAAGGCTTTGAAGTTGGCTAATTCCTTTATTGCGGATGCTTCTTTACTGGTCATCAAGTTGAGAGCAAAGATTTCTGGCTTTGCTGTTCTGGCATACAGGGCCTTATGGTTAAAGTCCTGGTCTGCGGATGTGTCATCTAAATCTAAGCTTTTGTCCAATCCTTACAAGAGAAAGACCTTTTTTTGGCAAGGTTTGACTGAGATTATTTCGGATATTATGGGAGGGAAGGGGCATTCTCTCCCTCAGGATAAGAGAAATAAACAAAAGGGTCATCAGAGTAATTTTCGTTCCTTTCATAACTTCTCTGGTAAGTCTTCCTCTTCTTCCATCAAGCAGGATCAGGCCAAGCCCTCTTGGAAATCCAATCAGTCCTGGAGCAAGGGGAAGCAATCTAAGAAGCCTGTTGCTTACTCAAAGTCAGCATGAAGGGTCTGCCCCAGATCCAGGAATGGATCGTGTGGGGGGCAGACTTTCCTTTTTCGCTCAAACTTGGGTTCCAGATGTTCCAGATCCCTGGGTGGTAGATATTGTGTCCAAGGAATACAAACTAGAGTTCAAGACTTTTCCTCCCAGGGGCAGATTTCTTCTCTCCAGGTTATCTGTAGACCAGATAAAAAGAGAGGCGTTCTTACGTTGTGTTCAGGATCTTTCCGACATGGGAGTGATTGTTCCTTTTCCAATTCAGGAGCAGGGGCTGGGTTTCTATTCTATTCTGTTTATCGTTCCCAAAAAGGAGGGAACTTTCAGACCTATTCTAGATCTCAAGAGTGTAAACAAGTTTCTGAGAGTTCCGTCTTTTAAGATGGAAACTATTCGGTCAATTCTTCCTCTGGTTCAAGAGGGTCAATTCAAGACAACAGTAAATCTGAAGGATGCGTATCTGCATATTCCCATCCTCAGGGACCATCACAAGTTTCTGAGATTTGCTTTCCTAGACAAGCATTTTCAGTTTGTGGCCCTTCCTTTTGGTATTGCAACAGCTCCCAGGGTGTTCTCAAAAGTCCTAGGAGCATTGCTGGCGGTGCTCAGATTGCAGGGGGTTGCGGTGGCATCTTACCTGGACAACATTCTAGTTCAAGTGCCATCTTTTCAACTAACAAGCTCCCACACTGAGTTGTTGTTGTCTTTTCTGTGCTCCCACGGTTGGAAGGTGAATTTAGGAAAAGTTTCCTTGATTCCGGCTACAAAAGTGGTATTCTTGGGAACCATTATAGATTCTCTAGAGATGAAGATTTTTTTGACAGAAGCAAGAAAATCAAAACTGTTCAATTTGTGCCTTGCTCTTCAGTCCTCTCCTCGGCCGTCAGTAGCCCAGTGTATGGAGGGTATTGATCTGATTGTGTCAGTCATGGACATCTTACCGTTTGCTCAGACCTCTACAGTTATGCATGCTCAGACAATGGAACAGGGATTATGCGGATCTGTCTCCAAAGATTGTTCTAGATCGGGTGGCAAGAGATTCCCTTCTGTGGTGGTTGTCTCAGGATCTTCTATCTCAGGGAACCTGTTTTCAAAGACCTGCCAGGGTGATGGTGACCACAGATGCCAGTCTGCTGGTTTAAGGAGCTATCTGAGGTTTGTTGAAGGCTCAGGGTCTCTGGACTCTACTGAGTCCAGAGACCCTGAGCCTTCAACAAACCTCAGAGACCCTGAGCCTTCCCATAAATATCCTAGAGCTGAAGGCAATCTTCAATGCTCTTCTGTCCTGGCCTCAGCTAGCTTCAGTCCAGTTAATCAGGTTTCAGTCGGAAAACATAACGTCAGTGGCTTACATCAATCATCAGGGAGTAACTCGGAGTTCCTTGGCCATGACAGAGGTAGCCAAGGTTATTCAGTGGGCAGAGACCCACAACTGCTGTCTGTCTACAATCAACATCCCAGGGGTGGACAATTGGGAAGCAGATTTTCTGAGCAGACAGACTTTTCATCTGGGGGAGTGGGAACTTCATCCAGAGGTGTTTTCCAGCTTGATTCTCAGATGGGGGGCAGCCAGAGTTGGATCTCATGGCATTTTGTCAGAATGCCAAGCCCCCACGGTACGGATCAAGGTCAAGGGATCCCCAGGCTGTACTGATAGATGCTCTAGCAGTTCCTTGGAAGTTCGGTCTGGCATACGTGTTTCCTCCGTTTTCTCTTCTTCCTCGGGTCATTGTTCGGATCAGACAAGAGAGGGCGTCGGTGTTTCTCATTGCACTGGCGTGGCCTCGCAGAATCTGGTATGCAGATCTGGTGGAGATGTCATCTTTTCCACCTTGGAGTCTTCCATTAAGTAATTTCAACATTCATACTAGAGCCTTCATCTTGCACCAACATAAGCTATAATGGTAAAGTAACAGACCTTTCTTGTTGTTCCAAGCCTTAGTGGGTGGTTGTCCCAAAAACACAGTGTAATAGTGCCTGTGTAGCTTTAACTTAGCAATGCATTAATGAGAAAGTCTGTATAATAAATATGTATGTTTGCGGTATACACCAGCACTGCTAAGTGATGATACAACATTGCCAAAGCACAGAGCTAATTTAAATGTCACGGGAGAGTTCAAAATTCAACAGGCAGTACGTTTAAACATATCAAGGTATATGTCCCACACCGGTATATCTACACATACATAATATATAATGTTATGTAGCCGGCCCTACTCACCGCAGGAAGGGTAACCTGTCTGTTGAAACCGTGGCGTTCGTCTTCCGACTCCAGGACGCTGTACACACCTGCACTTCAGCTGCTTTGATTGCGGCGCTGCTCACGGCAGCCTTCTCATGGAGAAAAGGTCAGTGGGTTTGCAAATTCTTCAGTTCAGCGATTCCCTTACGCTGAATATTAACAACATAAATTCCAAAATGAGAGGTTAGAAGAAAAGCAGGCTGCACTGTAGGAGATGAATTAAAACCAAGACTTTATTTCATCCAGTAAAAACGATATTCCTAAGCACACTTCATGGTGAATACACCCAAGCACACAGGAGAATAGACTGCTCTATTCACCTGTGTGCTTGGGTGTATTCACCATGAAGTGTGCTTAGGAGTATCGTTTTTTACTGGATGAAATAAAGTCTTGGTTTTAATTCATATCCTACAGTGCAGCCTGCTTTTCTTCTAACCTCTCGTTTTGGTCTTCCATTAAGGAAGGACCTTCTACATCAGGGGCCCTTCCTTCATCCAAATCTCATTTCTCTGAAACTGACTGCTTGGAGATTGAATGCTTGGTACTATCCAAGGGTGGTTTTTCTGAGTCGGTCATTGAGACTTTAATTCAGGCGCGTAAGCCTGTGACTAGAAAGATTTATTATAAGATATGGCGTAAATATCTGTATTGGTGTGATCCAGGGGCTACTCTTGGAGTAGAGTTCGGATTCCTAGGATTTTGTCTTTTCTCCAGGAGGGTCTGGAGAAGGGTTTATCTGCTAGTACCCTGAAGGGTCAAATTTCAACTTGGTCTATTTTGTTGCACAAGCGTCTGGCGGATGTGCCAGATGTTCAGTCTTTTTGTCAGACCCTGGTTAGAATTCGGCCTATGTTTAAATTTGCAACTCCTCCTTGGAGTCTTAATTTGGTTCTAAGAGTTCTTCAACAGGCTCATTTTGAGCCCATGTATTCTTTGTATATTACGTTGTTATCCTGGAAGGTTTTGTTTTTGTTTGCTATCTCTTCGGCTAGAAGAGTTTCGGAGCTTTTAGCATTGCAGTGTGAATCTCCCTTCCTTATTTTTTATTCTTATAAGGTAGTACTACGTACTGCCCTAGGTTTCCTTCCCAAGGTTGTTTCAGATAAGAACATTGATAAAGAAATTTTTGTTCCTTCTTTGTGTCCTAATCCTTCTTGTTTTTTATGGGAAGCGTAAGGGTCAGAAAGCTACGGCTACTTCCACGAGGGCTGTTTCATCTTCTTGGGCCTTCAAAGATGGAGCTTCTGTAGATCAGATTTGCAAAGCCGCCACTTGGTCATCTTTACACACTTTTTCTAAATTTTTTTAATTTGGAATAGGGCAGGGAATTTTTTTTATTTTGGGGGGCTTTATTATTTTATTAGGGGGCTTAGAATAGGTGTAATTAGCTTAAAAATCTTGCAATCTTTTTTTTATTTTTTGTAATTTAGTGTTTGTTTGTTTTTGTAATTTAGTTTAGTTTATTTAATTGTATTTTTAGATAGATATTTGTAGTTTATTTAATTTATTGATAGTGTAGGTGTATTTGTAACTTAGGTTAGGATTTATTTTACAGGTAATTGGGTAATTATTTTAACTAGGTAGATATTAAATAGTTAATAACTATTTAATAGCTATTATACCTAGTTAAAATAATTAACAATTTACCTGTAAAATTAATATAAACCCTAACATAGCTACAATGTAATTATTAATTATATTGTAGCTATCTTAGGGTTTATTTTATAGCTAAGTATTTAGATTTAAATAGGAATATTTTAGTTTATAATATGAATTAGATTAATTTAATAAGAATTTAGTTAGGGGTGTTAGGGTTAGATAGAGTTAATATAGTTAATATAAATACTATAGTAACTATATTAACTATATTAACCCTAATATAATTAGGGTCAATATAGTTAATATATATAATGTAATAACTATATTAACTATAATATACTTAGGGATAATATAGCTGGCGGTGGGGTAGGTAGATTAAATTAGGGGTTAATAATTTTAATATAGATGGCGGCGGTGTAAGGGGCTTACATTAGGGGTTAATACTATTAATATAGCTGGTGGCGGTATAGGGGGATTAGATTAGGGGTTAATAATTTTTATATAGGTGGCGGCGGTGTAAGGGGTCAGATTAGTGGATAGATAAGGTAGATGGCGGTGGTTTTAGGGGTTCACATTAGGCGATAGATAAGGTAGGTGGCGACGGTTTTAGGGGCTCACAGTAAGGGGTTAGTTTATGTAGATGGCGGTGGTTTAGGGGTTAATAACTTTATTAGGGATTGCGGCGGGGGATCGCGGTTGACAGGTAGATAGACATTGCGCATGCGTTAGGTGTTAGGTTTTATTTAGCAGATCGCGGGTGACAGCTAGATAGACATTGCGCATGCGTTAGGTGTTAGGTTTATTTTCTAGCTAGTTTAGGGAGTTACGGGGCTCCAATAGTCAGCGTAAGGCTTCTTACGGCTGCTTTTTGTGGCGAGGTGAAAATGGAGTAAGATTTCTCCATTTTCGCCACGTAAGTCCTTACGCTGCATATTGGATACCAAACTGCGCTGGTTTGGTATACCTGCCTATGGCCCAAAAAACTACGGTCGACGGCAGAAATATACGGGCGTAAGTTCTAGGTTACGCCGTATATAGGATACCAAACCAGCGCAAATATTGGCGTCGCTGGCTTTTGCGGGCGACGATTTTTATCGGATCGACCCCCTGAGTATTTTGTTCTTGCGCCAACATTTTACTTTAAACCTGTAATATTAATAGATGAATAGGATTTAACTTGAGCTTGTTTTTTATATATATATATATATATATATATATTTTTATTCTTATTAAAAGAGAAGATCCAATACATCAAAATAACACAACTATCACGATCAAAAACAAAACACAAGAACATTTTGAAAATTAGAACTACAGTTAAAACATCATATCTATCTCTACACTTTAAATTCTATAATCAATAAATAAAATAAGAAGAAAGAGAAAAAAAAAAGAAACAACACAAGCACAATACACACTTTGTTTCACATATTAAGGACAGTACAATCGAGTGTAGAAGTAAAGATAAAATCCATTATACACATGCTAAATATAAAGGATAGTACAATGACTGTCAAAAGTGAAAAAAAGGAGAAAAATACACTCATGACTCCATATCTATGGGCAGGTATCAATCAATGTCAAGAAAGAATTCTCCTATGTTTTAAATGAGATTAAAACTGTGAAGAGAAAGGGGAAAATAGTTAATTCTCTCAAATTCTCTTCTCAAATAATCAAATTATATTCAACCAATTTCTGGATTTTTTAGGAACTCAATATCTTGTCAAGATTGCATCTTTGTCCCATATTTCCCATATATTTTCCCATGCTCTTCTCAACATCCCCTAGAGCATCAGAGTTCAACAGCGCTAATATTTTTGCTCTCCACTTGAAATCAAACCATTACATTGATTTTTTTTTCACCTAGCATAATTAAACATTTTGGGCCACGCAAACAGTTACACACGAGCTAAGATAGGTTTATAATGGGTGTTTGGGGGGCGTTGGATGTAGTGTTCTTATTACAAGTTGAAAGTAAACGCTAGTGCTTGAGCGCAATTGAAGTTAATGCGTGTCCTCAGATCTCTGGTTAACTGTTACGGCAAGCAAAAAAGTTGCACAAAACACATGCAAAATACATTTAAAATGATAGTTTCACTCATAATAACACTATCTAAATAAAAATTATTAAAACAATATTGCACAAAAAATTATAAGGATATGAGGTCTCAAGTGTTAGAAAAAAAGGCAGGCAAAGTGTTTTAACATAGAGATACATAGATACATATATGTATGTGTGTGTACAGATGTATTTATATGTGTATATGTGTACTAGACATGTGTGATTCGATTCATTCTGAATCGAAATTTGGACGAATTTGTCAAATTTGGAGATTGGATCGATTTGAATCTTCCGAAATGCGGTAGTAGTGCAAATCTACCGAATAAATCCGAATCGATTCAAATTTATTCGGTAGATTCGGATGGCCGTGTATTACACTAGTATTGTACAGTATATTAGGTTTTATCAATCTGCTATGGGTTAAACTAATATACAGTACATAATACTAGTGTAATACACAGCACATCCCACCTAACACTTACGAAATTCCCGAAATTTCCGAATCGAACCTAATCGAACCGAATCCAGCCGTTTTTTTTTAAATCCAATAAGAATCTGAATGAATCCGAAACAAATTCATTCGATTTTTTCCGAATTCAAATCGATCCGAACCGAAATTCGATCAATCGAATCGTTCTGAACCGAACCAAAACAAATTTTTCGAAGCTGTACAAGTCTAATGTGTACATATGTGTATTTACAGACATATACACATATAAACACATAAATACATATGTACACACATATAGACAAAGGGCTTTTAACATAAAGATACATTTTAATAAAGTCTAAATATGTATTATATATATATTTTTTTTTACAGTAATATATGTGTGTGTGTGATTTTTATGTGTACAAATGATTTATATGGTGTATATATGTATTTACAGACATATTTTTAAAATATAAACACATAATACATATCTACATATATATATATATATATTGTATATATATATATATATATATATATATCTATATACTATTTATATATATATATATATATATATACTATATGTGTATACTGTAAAAAATATATACAGGGAGTGCAGAATTATTAGGCAAATGAGTATTTTGATCCAACATCATCCTATTTATGCATGTTGTCTTACTCAAGCTGTATAGGCTCGAAAGCCTACTACCAATTAAGCATATTAGGTGATGTGCATCTCTGTAATGAGAAGGGGTGTGGTCTAATGACATCAACACCCTATATCAGGTGTGCATAATTATTAGGCAACTTCCTTCTCCTTTGGCAAAATGGGTCAAAGAGGACTTGACAGGCTCAGAAAGTCAAAATAGTGAGATATCTTGCAGAGGGATGCAGCACTCTTAAAATTGCAAAGCTTCTGAAGCAGTGATCATCGAACAACTCAAGCGTTTCATTCAAAATAGTCAACAGGGTCGCAAGAAGCATGTGGAAAAACCAAGGCGCAAAAATAACTGCCCATGAACTGAGAAAAGTCAAGCGTGCAGCTGCCAAGATGCCACTTGCCAACAGTTTGGCCATATTTCAGAGCTGCAACTTCCACTGGAGTGCCCAAAAGCACAAGGTGTGCAATACTCAGAGACATGGCCCAAGGTAAGAAAGGCTGAAGACGACCACCACTGAACAAGACACACAAGCTGAAAACGTCAAGACTGGGCCAAGAAATATCTCAAGACTGATTTTTCTAAGGTTTTATGGACTGATGAAGATGGAGTGAGTCTTGATGGGCCAGATGGATGGGCCCGTGGTGGATTGGTAAAGGGCAGAGAGCTCCCAGTCGACTCAGATGCCAGCAAGGTGGAGGTGGAGTACTGGTTTGGGCTGGTATCATCAATGATGAGCTTGTGGGGCCTTTTCGGGTTGAGGATGGAGTCAAGCTCAACTCCCAGTCCTACTGCCAGTTTCTGGAAGACACCTTCTTCAAGCAGTGGTACAGGAAGAAGTCTGCATCCTTCAAGAAAAACATGATTTTCATGCAGGACAATGCTCCATCACACGCGTCCAAGTACTCCACAGCGTGGCTGGCAAGAAAGGGTATAAAAGAAGAAAATCTAATGACATGGCCTCCTTGTTCACCTGATCTGAACCCCATTGAGAACCTGTGGTCCATCATCAAATGTGAGATTTACAAGGAGGGAAAACAGTATACCTCTCTGAACAGTGTCTGGGAGGCTGTGGTTGCTGCTGCACGCAATGTTGATGGTGAACAGATTAAAACACTGACAGAATCCATGGATGGCAGGCTTTTGAGTGTCTTTGCAAAGAAAGGTGGCTATATTGTCACTGATTTGTTTTTGTTTTGTTTTTGAATGTCAGAAATGTATATTTGTGAATGTTGAGATGTTATATTGGTTTCACTGGTAAAAATAAATAATTGAAATGGGTATATATTTGTTTTTTGTTAAGTTGCCTAATAATTATGCACAGTAATAGTCACCTGCACACACAGATATCCCCCTATAATAGCTATAACTAAAAAAACAAACTATAAAACTACTTCCAAAAATATTCAGCTTTGATATTAATGAGTTTTTTGGGTTCATTGAGAACATGGTTGTTGTTCAATATAAAATTAATCCTCAAAAAATCACAACTTGCTAATAATTCTGCACTCCCTGTATATATAATTGCATTTGAGCCCTTTGTAGTTAAGTCGATGAAAACATGATAAAGAATATTCATTCAATATTCATGTTTAATAAGTGTTATTACTGTGTATTTACGGTAAATATTTCTCTCTCTCTCTCTCTCTATATATATATATAAAGTAAATATGTATAAATCTATACCCTAAAATCATTATATATATATATATATTTATAAATTATATTGTGCCCAAAAACACCATCAGATATATGTAGAAATATGTATTTATGAACAATTGAACATATTCTGCCTTGTGAAGAACATTGGAATATGAAATATTTTCATGTCGGGTTAGAGCACTTGAGAATAAGCGATCAGCTTTGTTTTTTCCCCCCCTCTGTTTTTGCTCCATTGACTTCTAGGTTAGGGCGCAAGTGAAAACGTTTTACTTTCAACTTGTAATATGAGCACTACCCAACGTGCGCAAAAAGCTTACTTCTAGCAAAGTTAGCGCACAAGCGGGAGAATTAAATACTGCGCCACTTGTAATTTGGTCCTTTGTAGGGAATTTAGTTTTCAATTTAATGTCCCTTTTTAGCAGACTATAGCTAATATAAAATGTATATATATACAAAGTGTACCAATTAAACTAAATATATTCTACTTTGTAAAAAATATTGATCTGAACTGTGATGAAATAAAAATGACCCTAATTACTAATTGAATCTAATCTATGCAAAGGTTAAATTACCCAGTGAATAGGCACACAAGTATTGCCATCCAAGTTGGCCCTGGTTACTGAATTCTAATCTATGCAAAAAATATTTTAAATTTCTATTCGGCCAGTGAATAAGCACACAGGTATTACCTATCAAACTTTTTATATTAAAAAAATGTATAAAAACAAGGAAAATTAACAGTAGTGACCGATCACTTTCACTAACATACGAAAACTATTTCCATAATGTAAAAATACAATATAAAACTTTAAAAGTTCTTCGATACACCATAGATTCCCTGCTCACAATGTTTCACCTTCTAAGATTATCCGGTCACAGCTTGATTAGCTTTGGTAGTGACTTTTAAATACTTACTGATACTCATTATGCTTAAACACATTAAACACTAACGGCTAGATTAGAAGTGGAGCGGTAACTACAATTTATGCTAGAGTGCTAATTGCGCTAGCAGTAATTCCTTTTCGTGAGTCGGGTTGCACCGGCATTACAAGTTGAAAGTAAAAAATCATAACTCTATCGCTAAAACGACTCTTGAAAATGGCTTACTGCTGGCGCAATAACCTACTGCTCCATAGAAGTCAATCGAGCAAAAACAGTTAAAAAAAACACCCTACTCACACACTAACCTGGATCACCATAAGCCCCTTCTCTAATAACCCATCAACAGCCACATAGACCACTGCAAAGTTTCCACTACACTATTGACCCCTAAGACTACCATCCCCCCACAACGCAACTAAACTATTAACCCCTAAACTGCCATTGTCCTACATCACACACTATATAAATAAATGAATAACCCCTAAACTGCCATATCCTCACAACGCAATGTAATTAATTAACATCTATACCGCCTAACCTAACACCCCCTTAACCCAAATTAAAATAACCCTAAATTTACAAAAAAAAATCCTAACTAGGTTAAAAAAAAACTTATCTGTAAAATTAAATAAAAAACCTAAACTTACCTTTAAATATAAAAAAAAGCCAGACAACACAAAAAATTAAAAATGTGTGGATTACAGACCTGGCCAGGCAAGCAGTTGTTTTTTTTTGTCTTTCCACTTACAGGCTTTTTATCTTTATTAATATTTATTAAAAAATTTTTTTGAGCGTAGTGTTTTGACATTTTGCTTTTACATTGTTTTTTTATATGTATGTACATGTTTTTGTGACAATTTATATTATTTTAATACATTTTGATACTTACGTGCTTAGAGCTGTCTATTTTCACCTATAATGTACCATTTAATTAGTAAGATAGCAGCAGGCACATAAGTCACCAACCTTTTAAGGTATAGTATTGATTTTTTTGCTTTTTTATTTTAAAACGCGCTCTCAAATTTTCAACTACGCCCCTTTCTAATATTAACTGACCATAAGAATCTGCTCTATCTACAATCTGCTTGAAGACTGAATGCAAGTCAAGCTCGATGGACTATGTTCTTTTCCAGGTTTAACTTTATTATGTCTTCCATACCAGGCTCCAAGAATCATAAGGCAAATGCACTATTCCAACAATTCTATTCTGAAGAAACAACTATCACAATAAAGCATTCATTATCCCCAACCACAAAATAATCTCTTCAATCTCTTGCAACAATTACAAAATGCACAGAGGGATTTGCCTGTAGAACCAACTCATCCTCCTGTCAGGTTCCGGCTTTTAGACTTCTCAGTTTCTGTTCAGCCCACATAACCACAAAATACCTACCACCAGGTGCTTAGTATTTTGTAGTTTTCAGTGTCTTAAAGGGACAGTCAACGCCAGTATTTTTGTTGTTTAAAAAGAAAGATAATCCCTTTATTGCCCATCCCCAGTTTTTGCATAACCAACACTGTTATAGAAATACACTTTTTACCTCCGTGATTACCTTGTATGTAAGCCTCTGCAAACTGCCCCCTTATTTCAGTTCTTTTGACAAACTTGCATTTTAGCCAATCAGTGCTCACTCCAGGGTAACTTCACATGCATGAGCTCAATGTTATCTATATGAAACACATTAACTAATGCCCTCTAGTGGTCAAACTGCCTTTAGATTAGATTAGAGACAGTCTTCAAAGTCTAAGAAATTAGCATATGAACCTCCTAGAATTAGCTTTCAACTAAGAATATGAAGAGAGCAAAGCAAATATGGTGATAAAAGTAAAATGGAAAGTTGTTTAAAATTACATTCCCTATTTAAATTATGAAAGAGTTTTTTTGGACTTGACTGTCCCTTTTAAGCTGTGTTGCACTTTAGCTCATCTGTTACAAGCTGCAAGACTACTTTTCTCTACGTTGTGTTCACAGCAAAAACCTTTACCCAATATGCAAGACAAATACAATCCAGCTTAAGTTATTCGGTTCTCAAGGAACTCTACTTGTTATTGAGGATAACATCCTGGGTCACAATCCAGCCTAGTCCTAACCCAAATCTCACTAAACAAGTACCTGCCTCTACTCCTTCATTAAAGACTGTTGCCCTCGATGTGTTTGCGCCCTGATTGAGTGATCAACCTGCTGCTACTTGTTTGTGGCAACTTTCCGGTTCTGACTAACCTGCAAGATCAATCCAAGCACCTGTTGTCAGTGAGGAGTCCGGTGAAAATCAGTAAGCTAACGGGCAGAAAACGCTGTTGCATGGATCACGCCAAACCCATCTTCTTTGACGTTACTGACTGCCAAAATCGTAGTCTTTTACCACAGACCGCTCCGGTCTCCCTCTTTAAATCCTTTTATAGTAGAAGTCAAAAGTGGTTTTGACTCAAGACTCATTCCTACCCACAGGCAATATTCAGTAAAAGTGGATATTGTAATTATACAGTTGTGCTCATAAGTTTACATACCCTGGCAGAATTTATGATTCTTGGCCATTTTTCCAGAGAATATGAATCATAACACAAAAACTTTTCTTTCACTCATGGTTAGTGTTTGGCTGAGGCCATTTATTATTAATTAACTATGTTTTTAAATCATAATGACGACAGAAACTACCCAAATGACCCTGATCAAAAGTTTACATACCCTGGTGTTTTTGGCCTGATAACATGCACACAAGTTGACACAAAGGGGTTTGAATGGCTATTAAAGGTAACCATCCTCACCTGTGATCTGTTTTCTTGTAATTAGTGTGTGTGTATTAAAGGTCAATGAGTTTCTGGACTCCTGACAGACCCTTTGCATCTTTCCTCCAGTGCTTCACTGACGATTCTGGATTCTGTGTCATGGGGAAAGCAAAAGAATTGTCAAAGGATCTGCGGGAAAAGGTAGTTGAACTGTATAAAACAGGAAAGGGATATAAAAAGATATCCAAGGAATTGAGAATGCAAATCAGCAGTGTTCAAACTCTAAGGAAGTGGAAAATGAGGGGTTCTGTTGAGACCAAACCACGGTCAGGTAGACCAACTAAAATTTCAGCCACAACTGCCAGAAACATTGTTCGGGATGCAAAGACAAAGCCACAAATAACTTTAGGTGAAATACAGGACATGTGGTGTGGCCGTTTCAAGATGCACAATAAGGAGGCACTTGAAGAAAGATGAGCTGCATGGTCGAGTCGCCAGAAAAAAGCCATTACTACGGAAATGACACAAAGTATCCCACTTACAATACGCCAAACAGCACAGAGACAAACCTCAAACCTTCTGGCACAAAGTCATTTGAAGTGATGAGACCAAAATTTAGCTTTTTGGCCACAACCATAAACGCTACATTTGGAGAGGAGTCAACAAGGCCTATGATAAAAGGTACACCATTCCTACTGTGAAACACGGAGGTGGATCACTGATGTTTTGGGGATGTGTGAGCTACAAAGGCACAGGAAATTTGGTCAGAATTGATGGAAAGATGAATGCAGTATGTTATCAAACAGAACGCCTAATTTTTCACTTCTTGTTTAGAGTTTGAACACTGCTGATTTGCATTCTCAATTCCATGGATGTCTTTTTATATCCCTTTCCTGTTTTATACAGTTCAAATACCTTTTTACCAAAGATCCTTTGACAATTCTTTTTCTTTCCCAATGACTCAGAATCCAGAAATGTCAGTGCAGCATTGGATGAAAGATGCAAGGGTCTGTCAGGAGTCCAGAAACGCATTGACCTTTTATACACACACTAATTACAAGCAAACAGATCACAGGTTAGGATGATTACCTTTAATAGCCATTCAAACCCCTTTGTGTCAACTTGTGTGCATGTTATCAGGCCAAAATCATCGGGGTATCTAAACTTTTGATCAGGGTCATTTGGGTAGTTTCTGTTGTCATTATGATTTAAAAAGAGTAAACACAGTTGACTGATAATAAATAGCTTCAGCCAAACACTAATCATGAGTGAATGAAAAGTTTTTGTGTTATCATTCATATTCTCTGAAAAATGGCCAAGAAATCATAAATTCTGCCAGGGTATGTAAACTTATGAGCACAACTGTATATCAGACTATCTATTGCAATCAAAAGCAATCCTTCTTATCTACCCTTCCTGACAAATTAACAAGCTCTGAAAACTTCCTGTTTTGATAATCCTATCACGTCTGCAATAACAGAGTTATTGTACTAAGAGACCTTTCCCTATAAGGAAACATTGTTGCTAAGCTCTTCTGTTTGCCAGCATAAAATGATACATCGTCAGTGTTATTAATAAAAGAGTATAAGTAGCTTTTCCAGGATTATGAACTGTTTCTTACGCTAATGCTCTTTCTGCAGTTGCGATTCACATATGCTGTTTATTAAAAGTGTTTCCCCATAACACTCTACATTCCCACTAACTTGTGGAGAAACCTGCAGGACATCCAGGGATTGAAAAGACATTAAGCAGTCTTCAAGAGATCATTTGGTGGCCCACTCTCTCCCGGGGTACCCAAGACTATTTCAAGGCCTGTCAGCTTTGTACAGTTAATAAAGTTCCTTGTAAGCAACCTTTTGGACTACTTCAACCTTTTTCTACTCCCAAGAGGCCATGATCTTACTTGAGTATGGACTATAACTGATCTTCTCACTTCTAAGAACTACACTATTATATGGGTTACTGTGAATAGGTTTTCTAAGATGGCTCCCTTTATTCCTCTTTCTGGACTACCTACAGCTCAGAAGTTAGCAACCCTTTTTATCTTACATATCCTTCGTCTCCATGGTCTACCATTTAATATATTGACTGATAGGGGCACTCAGTTTGTCTCTAAGTTTTGGAGAGCAGTATGTGAAAGTCTCTATGTTACATTTGCTCTTTCCACTGCATTTCATCCTCAATCTAATGAGCAGATTGAACGAGTAAACCAAGACCTTTAAACCTACCTTCAAAATTACATATCATCTACTCAAGACAATTAAGAATATGTCAGTCACCTCATTTTGTATACACTGTGTTTTTTAATTGTATTTTCATTTTTAGTGTACACATAAGTACTCACCTTTGATTTTTTTGAATTACTCAAGACAATTAGCCTGATCTAAAATCATTGGCAGAATATGCTCATAATTCCTTATAGCACGCTGCACATCAGATGTCTCCTTTTCAAGTTGACCTGGGTTACCAACCGAGAACCTTTCCTCTCACATATCTCAAATGTACTAGCAGCCAATAAAAGAACAATCCTCCTTCAATGTAATTAGAAACTGGTCAGAAAACTACTTCTATCTACCACTTGGAATCAGAAGTAGTCTTCTTGGGCTGCTTCGACTTGCTCCAGACTGGATTAGGTCTCCAGGTAGGCTTAGAGGACTCATTATTCTGGGAAGAAGAAGAAGGTCTCTGGTTCTTGTTCTTGCAATCCAACTTTCCCTTAGGATACTATTCTTAATGACCCTTTGATGGTCAGGCAGTCACAAGATTCTGACGTTGACAAATCATCCTAACTCGGGTGGTGAGGTGTCATCAGATGATTCTTCTTCAGAATAAGAAAAGCAACCAGAAGACATTACCTTTCAGTTTATGATAGAGCATCTGTGATCCTTACTTAAGGATGTATTAAGAACTTTAAGAGTTCAGGAATCTAGACCAGTATTCAAACACACACACACACACACACACACACAAACACACACACAAACAAGAGAAGACAACTTGTTACTAAAGTCCATTCACGCATAGGGATTTATGAATAGGTGAAAAATATGTGAACAGTATCTCCATATCTCCATATCGATAAAAATGGATAGAAGTATCTAAACTGTATCAGCACTTGCTTGTAATTTACTTTTTTCAAGTTGAAAAATTCTGTTGGACAGCTATTTACACAAATGTTTCAGCAGCTGTGTAACTAGTTTATAGCTGTTGATAGCTGATCATACAGTACAATTTTAACTCTAAGAGATTTTTTTTACATTATAGTTGGCTTATAGTTTGCTTTTAAACATTTTAATATTGCTGTATATATTAATATGCCCTTTTAGTGCACTTCAATTCTTAGTGTATTCAATTTGTCTTCTATGGGTGAACTAATTAAGTAATTAAGTAAAGCTGTATATAGTATATATTTTCTTATGTCTTTATTGTTCATAATAGCTGTGTATTACATGAATTTGATCTAGTACTGTTAGCTATTATTCTTCTCTTTTCCATCTAATAGGGTATATTTCTACCTGTTAGAACAGTTGTTAATAATACAGTTGTTAAAAATATATTAATTTTTTATATTATAGTTTTTCAAATTCAATGTCTTAACCCTCAATTCCAAAAAAAAATAAAAAATTAAAACAATTCAGCGTTCATCTTTACATTTACATACAGGCCTAGATTACATGTGGAGTTCTTTTGGGGTGTGCTATCACTTGCAGGACCACGTTAATATTAGCACGCAATATAGTATTGCAAGTCCATAATACAACTAAATAACCAGAGAATGTTTAGCAAGGCTGAGATCCCTTTAATGCACCTTATACTTTCATTGGATATTGCGGCTGTGCTTAACATTGCTCATATTTCAGGTTACACACATACAAATATACAGAAATATAAATACACCTTTGAGTCCTTCCCAATCAAACACCTTGACATATAACATATTCCTTTGAAACACTATTTATACATATATTTCAATAATAAACATACATTTTACATTTAATATGTATATACATTCACCGCCACTTTATTAGGTGCACCTGTTCAATTGCTTGGTAACACAAATTGCTAATCAGCCAATCACATGGCAGCAACTCAATGCATTTAGGCATCTAGACATGGGGAAGACAACTTGCTGAAGTTCAAACCGAGCATCAGAATGGGGAAGAAAGGGGATTTAAGTGACTTTGAATGTGACATGGTTGTTGGTGCCAGAGGGGCTGGTCTGAGTATTTCATACAGAAAAGGGGTGGAATGGGGAGGAAGGGGTTCACTATGAAATTATCCCAGTGATGGGAGAGATGGGGGGACCAATACTCTACAGAAATATATATATATATATATATATATATATATATATATATATATATATATATATATATATATATATATATATAAATTAGGTACTTGCAGACAGCTGCCAGAACCAAAGATGGCCACCATTAGTAAGAAGGGTGGAAGGGTTGAGGAGGATCACTACATTGCAGAGAAAAATATGAATAATAAAAAATAATAATAATAACAGCAAACTTCTAAACTGCATACTGGCAGTCTGTCAGTACCTAAGATGGTGGGGATGGGAAATGAGCTGAGAGGGATCAGGGGGTGGGAGGGTAATCTCTATACTACAGCAAAAATGAGCCTTACAAGCTACCTGATTAACCCATTTACTGCCTGGAATAATAGAAGTGTGATGTGCAGCTGCAATTAGCGGCCTTCTAATGACCAGAAACCTATGGTAAAGCAATGTATGTCTACTATTTCTAAAAACAGGGGATCCCAGAGAAGCTTTTACAATCATTTGTGTCATGATTGCACAAGCGGTATGTAAATCATTTCAGCGAGAAGCCTAAAGTTTGTGAAAAAGTTAACAATTTTTTTTTATATGACTGCATTTGGCAGTGAAATGGTGGCATTACATATACTAAAATGGGCCTAGATTAGTGCTCAAAATTTCAAGTACTTAGCTACTAACCAGACAAAAATGTTACTCACCACTTCTGATCCCACCCACTGCCTGCCCATACCATGCCCACTGCATGCCCATGTCACGCCCACTGCACAACCATGCCACGCCCACTGTCCACTCACTACCCCACCATATCTTTTAGCATTTTTACAGGAAGTGTATTCTCTTAGTCAGTAATCTTGGAATTGTCTGGAACGGCAAGATTTAAATAAGTACATCTGTCTTTCCATCTATCTATATCTCCCTCTCTTACACAAACTCCCTCCTCTTACTCTCCCCCTCACATTCTGCCACTCTCTCTTTCTCACATTCTCCCCCCTCTCTCTTACATTCCCCCCCTCTCTCACACAATCTTCCTGTCCTGACTTTCCTCTCCTTTCTCTTACTCACTCTTCTTCTCTCACTCACACACTCTCCTTAATCTGTCTATCAAAGACTTTTCCTCCATTCAGGGGTAAAAAAATGCTACACAAGAAAAAAGGGGGGTTATAGAAATAGCTTGATTAGTTCCTTGAAGATGGACAGATGTATGGCCTACTTCTTGCCTTTGACAGAGCAATTTTCTACAATGTTAAATAAAACAGCAACAACAAAAAAAGACTATATACACAGCAAATACAGCTACTCAGACACTGACATAACCATGTGTATAAATGTGTGTGTTGCTGTTATATTTAACTTTGTTGAAAATTGCTCTATCAAAAGGCAGACACATGCCATAAATGAAATATATATTCACAAATACACAATTTCTAAATACAGAAATTCCCAGAAGGGAGTACATTAATCTGACCTTTTAGCTTTTTATACATTTAGTGCAGTAAGTTCCAATTAACTTGCCACTATTAATTCCCTCTACTGAAAACCCACTTCTCCCCTTTCCCCACTCTTTTTTTTTATAACAATCAGTAATAGCAGGAGAAGCTTGCTGGAGACACAGCATAACCTGTTATCAGTAGCAGCTTTGATAACGGCAATACGCCAAAACATGTCAGCAGCTGTACGAGCTGACTCCTATCAGGAGAATAGCACCCTTATCCTGTTGTTTTAACTTTGATTGAATAAAGAGTTGCTGTTTTACAAACATCTATACCAGTGCTCCGCTACTCCTTTTTTCATGAATGACTATTGACCTACTGGTGTACGAGCATGGTATTGAGGAGACTACTCCTTTTTGATTCCCTGTGAATAACGCTGCAGGACGGGCTGAAGCAAGACGTAACCGAGGACTGGGAAACCCCCAATTGGAAGCCGGAAAGCAGAAGACGTCTACGCAGACCCCGTCCCCTCCCTCTAAGGACATCTGAGGAGGGATTGAATGGTAATGGCAGCAGTTAGTGCTTGTGAATAGCACCAGAGGACCGTGCAAAGGACTTGTATCCCGGTTTTTGATGTGACTGCCAGACGAAGCTACCTACATCCCCAGGACCGGACAATACAGAGGTGAGGGGGTGTGAGTTGGTCTGCTCCGCGATGTGTTGCAGAGGTTACTAGGTTGTGGGTCTGTCCCATCCTTTTGTTTGGATATAAATAGCAGTGTCAACCACCATGTACTGTGTTTCCAACAGCAATAGGAGAGTCCACATCTCTAATTCAGTGGAGAGTGAAGACAATAAAACCCGGTCCAAGACCAGCAGTACAAAAAAAGAGAATTTTTTAAAGTAATACATTGACTTCCCTTTTCGCCTATCTGTCTCCACTCTCCTCCATGCTGAAAGCCTTACCCCCACTGCTGCCTTATGTACTACCTTCGGCAGGTGCGTTTGTCTGCTCTCAGGCTGTCTCCAGCTGTCACTAAAAAGGTTTTTCCCAGGAGAAGTTTGTAGCTGATGCTGTGATCCCTGCATACTCATCCTCTGCTCTCATGTAAAGGAATGTGATCACAGTATCAGTGCTTAGTCAGATGCGCTAATTTTACTGCAAGTGTGTGCGCATACCGGCTTTCAGAGGTTTTAATTTGACTGACTGAGGACGGTATTAGGCACACAACCTAGGCTTAATATAAAGCTGTTTTGGAGTTTTTACTGTGCCCCTTATTTTCTCCTGTGCCCCACTGTGGCTGGCTAGACTGCTCACAGTCACTCACTAAACTTGTTCTGGGGGTAAGTCCCACCGCGTCCTCAGAGAAAATCAGTGTTAGTCGAGAGAAAAAGAGTTGAACTTGTTAAGTGCTGCTGCCACTGCATGCACTCACGCAGATGCCACCACATGCAGTCACATGCTTTAAAAACTTACTGGAGCGACATGACTGCAAACTCACTTGACATGCACTGCAGTATTGGGTGCAATTGTCACTTGATGTTCATGGGCATGTTTGATCAATGATATTTTTTAAACTCTTAATACAATGGGGCCTAGTTATCAAGCCATCAACCTCAAGTACGCTGGAATTCCACAGCGTATTTGTGGCGAGGCTGATACGCCTTAGTTATCAAAGGCTCGAGACCGGCAAAAGTAGAATTTTGTGACGTAAGCTTCGATCCGCCGGACTCAGTCCGACACAGATCGATTCTTACGTCACTCCAGATGTTCCGCACACAAGTGCGGCACATTCTCACTACTTTTGCTAGTTATCAAAAAACTAGCAGGTACGCTCGGCACTTTTACGGCCCAGCGTACCTGGTTTTCAAACCGCCACCCCTGGAGGCGGCGGATCCCATAGGAATCAATGGGAGTTTGACCATAGCGAAAGTACAAGTTCGCTGCTGACAGACATCCCATTCATTCCTATGGGAGCTGTCTACACCTAACACCCTAACATGTACCCTGAGTCTAAACACCACTAATCTGTCCCCCCTACACCGCCGCAACTAAATAAAGTTATTACCCCCTAAACCGCTGCTCCCGGAGCCCACCGCAAGCTACTCTATACATATTAACCCCTAAACCGCCGCTCCCGGAGCCCACCGCAACTATAATAAATGTATTAACCCCTAAACCGCTGCTCCCTGAACCCGCCGCAACCTATATTAAATGTATTAACCCCTATCCTGCCCCCCCCTACACCGTCGCCACCTATAATAAATTTATTAACCCCTAATCTGCCCCCCCTACACCGTCGCCACCTATAATAAATTTATTAACCCCTATCCTGCCCCCCACTACACCGCCGCCACTGTAATAAAATTATTAACCCCTAAACCTAAGTCTAACCCTAACCCTAACGCCCCCTAACTTAAATATTAATTAAATAAATCTAAATAAATTAACTCTTATCCTATCAGCCAATCGGAATTGAGGGGGCGCCATCTTGGATGACGTCCCTTAAAGGAGCCTTCATTCATCGTAGTCCGTCGGTGAAGAAGGAGGTTCCGCGTCGGCGGAAGGAAGATTCAAGACCCGGCTTGGAAGATGACTTCGCCCGGATAGAAGACCTCTTCAGCGCCTCTTTGAAGATGACATCGGCCGGATCGAAGACTTTTCTTCAGCGCCGCCTGGATGATGACTTCATCGGATGGAAGATTTCTTCAGCGCCGCTTGGAGGATTAACTTCTTCCGCTCCGGATGTCCACTTCGGTTCCATCGGTGGCTCGGCTGAGTGAAGACGACTAAAGGTAGGATGATCTTCAGGGGATTAGTGTTAGGTTTTTGTAAGGGGGGTTTGGGTTAGATTAGGGGTATGTGGGTGGTGGGTTTTAATGTTGGGGGGGGTTGTATTTTTCTTTTACAGGCAAAAGAGCTGTTTTCTTTGGGGCATGCCCCCACAAATGGCCCTTTTAACGGCTGGTAAGGTAAAAGAGCTTTGAACTTTATTTAATTTAGAATAGGGTAGGGCATTTTTTTATTTTGGGGGGGTTTGTTATTTTATTAGGGGGCTTAGATTAGGTGTAAGTAGCTTAAAATTGTTGTAATATTTTTAACGTTTGTAACTTATTTTTTTATTTTTTGTAACTTAGCTTTTTTATTTTTTGTACTTTAGTTAGTTTATGTAATTGTATTTAATTGTAGTTATTTGTAGGTAGTTTATTTAATTTATTTAATGATAGTGTAGTATTAGGTTTAATTGTAACTTAGGTTAGGATTTATTTTACAGGTAATTTTGTATTTCTTTTAGCTAGGTAGTTATTAAATAGTTAATAACTATTTAATAACTATTCTAACTAGCTAAAATAAATACAAAGTTACCTGTAAAATAAATATAAATCCTAAGATAGCAACAATATAATTATTAATTATATTGTAGCTATCTTAGGGTTTATTTTACAGGTAAGTATTTATTTTTAAATAGGAATAATTTATTAAAGTATAGTGTAGTGTTAGGTGTAATTGTAACTTAGGTTAGGATTTATTTTACAAGTAAATTTCAGTTTATTATAGCTAGGTAAGCTATTAAATAGTTAATTACTATTTAATAGCTATTGTACCTAGTTAAAATAAATTGAAAGGTACCTGTAAAATAAAAATAAATCCTAAGATAGCTAGAATATAATTATTATTTATATTGTAGCTATATTAGGGTTTATTTTATAGGTAAGTATTTAGTTTTAAATAGGATTAACTTAGTTAATAATAGAAATATTATTTAGATTTATTTAATTAATATTTAAGTTAGGGGGCGTTAGGGTTAGGGTTAGACTTAGGTTTAGGGGTTAATAATTTTATTACAGTGGCGGCGGCGTAGTGGGGGGCAGGATAGGGGTTAATAAATGTATTATAGGGGGCGACGGTGTAGGGGAGGCAGATTAGGGGTTAATAAATTTATTATAGGTGACGACGGTGTAGGGGGGGCAGGATAGGGGTTAATAGGTTTAATATAGGTTGCGGCGTGTTCAGGGAGCGGCGGTTTAGGGGTTAAACTATTTATTTAGTTGCGGAGAGGTGCGGGATCAGCAGGATAGGGGTTAATAACTTTATAATAGAGGGTGACGGTGTAGGGGGGGCAGGATAGGGGTTACTAGGTATACTGTAGGTGTCAGCGGTGTCCGGGATCGGCGGTTTAGGGGTTAATACATTTATAAGAGTTGCGGCGGGGTCTAGGAGCGGCGGTTTAGGGGTTAATACATTTATAAGAGTTGCGGCGGGGTCTAGAAGCGGCGGTTTAGGGGTTAGTAACTTTATTGAGTTGCGGGGGGCTCCGGGGGCGCCGGCATAGGGATAGAACAGTGTAGTTTAGTGTGAGTGCTTAGTGACAGGCTAGCAATAAAGCTGGGAAAAAGCCGAAGAGCAGCGAGATCGGATGAGTGATAACTGTCACAGTCCGCTGCTCATCGCCCCGCGGCTTTTTGACAGCTTTATTTGATAACTTAGGCGTATTTTTTCAGGTCCGCGGCGGCGAAGGTAGGCGAGCTTAGGCGGGCGTATTGGGCCGGCGAAGCCAGAAAAGTAGACAGCTTGATAACTACCCCCCTGTATGTTGATTTTTTTTAAATTCATTAACAAAACCTAATTTTCCATTTTTGCAAGATATTAATCTAAAATAAAGAAGAACAGTGCAGGATATTAATTTCCATAAGAAGAATGTGGCTGAAACTTATCTATTCTTCTATAACAGGTTTTTAGCAGTTCTCATGCTGAAAATTGTAATCACTAAGAACTTGATAAACACAGATTAGGAGCTAAAACAAATTTACTGGAAGGACTGAAATTAACTCCTTTGTTGCAAATATAGGAATGAAAAAGTATAAAGTCATCAAAAGGGCCGAGTACAAAAGAACATCCTCTACTTTGTGAGACCTATCATTTACTACAGTGTCTACAGCATTACTAAGCTGTTGCATGTAGTATACCCAATTTGTCCTGTCTTGCTATGTGATATCTAGTGACCTGTGTACATTTCTTTGACCTTTTCTGCTTTTCAAGAATGTCATCCTATATATATATATATATATAACGTTCTCAAATTTGACCACTTCAAATATTTGCAAAAATAGGTTTAATCTAAAAAGTTTTAAATGATTTCAAACAAATCTACAATATTAAACAATCTACTCTATACTTTGACACTGCTGCATATATTTTGTTTTATTTTATTGCTTTAATAAAGTTTTATACAGATCAAAACAGTTTGTAAATGTTTACAAGATCTGGAAGCCATTGGTGTATATTGTGAGTACTACACTTTACATTCACCTAGATTACGAGTTTTGCTCTAAACAAAATGGAAAAAAGTTGCGTTATTTTACTCTCCGTATCGCTGCCATTATGAGTTACTGTTGACGTGTTTGTGCACGCTTTCCCCATAGAGATCAATGGGGAGAGAGTGTTAGAAAAAAAACCTAACACCTGAACTGCAGAATGGCGATCGCTATAACACAACTCCATTGATGTCTACTGGGGAAAGAAAGTTACGTTTAAACCTAACACCCTAACATAAACCCCTAGTCTAAACACCCCTAATCTGCCGCTCCCGACATCGCCGACACTAATAAGTTATTAACCCCTAATCCGCCTCTCCCCGACATAGCCGCCACAAAATAAACTTATTAACCCCTAAACCTCTGGCCTCCCACATCGCCACCACTAAATAAACCTATTAATCCCTAAACCTCGGCCTCCCACATCACCGCCACTAAATAAACCTATTAACCCCTAAACCTCCAGCCTCCCACATCACCGCCACTAAATAAACCTATTAACCCCTAAACCTCCAGCCTTCCACATCGCCGCCACTAAATAAACCTATTAACCCCTAAACCTCCGGCCTCCCACACCGCCGCCACTAAATAAACCTATTAACCCCTAAACATCTGGCCTCCCACTTCGCAAAACAATACATTGAACTATTAACCCCTAAACCTAACACCCCCTAACTTTAAATTAAAATATAACTATATTTAAATAAATAAAAACTTACCTTTGAAATAAAAATAAACCTAACATTAAACTATAAATTACCTAACCTTACTATTCTAATAAAATAAAAAAGCAACCAATTACAAATCCTAAAATACAAATTTGAAAAAAACTAATCCTACGAAAAAATTAAAAAAATCTAACATTACAAAAAAAATAAAGGCTAAATTTACGAAAAATAAAAAAACACTAACATTACAAAAAATAATTAATAAATTAATAAAAAAAACAATTACACCTAATCTAATAACCCTAAAAAAAGCCCCCCCAAAATAAAAGCACCACCTAGTCTACATTAAACTATCAATAGCCCTTAAAAGGGCATTTTGTAGGGCATTGCCCTAAGTTAAACAGCTCTTTTACCTGTAAAAAAATACAAAGTACCCCCAACAGTATAACCCACCACCCAACCGACCCCCCAAAATAAAAAACCTAATTCTAAAAAAATCCTACGCTACCCATTGCCCCTAATGGGTCATTTGTATGGGCATTGCCCTTAAAAGGGCATTCAGATCCTTTGCACAACCCTTAAAAGGGCATTCAGCTCTTTTAAAATGTGCCCAAAGCCCTAATCTGAAAAAACCCCACCCCAAAAATAACTAAAAAAAATAACACTAACCCCAGAATATCTACTCATGATTCCTGAAGTCCGGACATCCATCTCCATCCAGGTGGCAAGAAGTTTTCATCCAGGTGGTGATATCTTCATCCATCCCAGGGGTGTCTTCTATCTTCATCCCGGTGCCGCGGAGCCTTCCTGGATGCCGATGCCATCCTGCGCAGAACGTCCTCTTCATATGGTCAACGCCGTACACTGAAGTTTCAATGCAAGGTACCCGTTTCAAAATGGTGTACCTTGCATTCTTATTGGATGATTTTATTCTTCAAATTCAAATCAGCCAATAGAATTTCAGTAGCTCTCATCCTAGTGGCTGTTTTGAACAGCCAAAAGTATTTCAGTAGCTCTCATCCTATTGGCTGATTTGAATTTGAAGAATCAAATCAGCCAAAAGGAATGCAAGGTACACCATTTTGAATCGGGTACCTTGCATTGAAGCTTCAGTGTACGGCGGTGACCGTATGAAGAGGATGCTCCGTGTAGGATGGCATCAGCTTAAAGGATAGCTCCGCTCTGTGCCGTCGGGATGAAGATAGAAGACGCCCCCAGGATGGATGAAGATATCGCCACCTGGATGAAGACTTCTCGCTGCCTGGATGGAGATGGATGTCCAGACTTCAGGAACCGTGAGTAGATTTTCTGGGGTTAGTGTTATTTTATTTTTTTTGGGGTGTTTTTTTTTCAGAGTTTTGGGCAAATTTTAAAAGAGCTGAATGCCCTTTTAAGGGCAGTGCAAAAGAACTGAATGCCCTTTTAAAGGCATTACCCATGAAAATGCCCCTTTAGGGCCAATGGGTAGCTTAGATTTTTTTTAGAGTTAGGTTTTTTTTTATTTTGGGGGGTTGGTTGGGTGGTGGGTTCTACTGTTGGGGGGGACTTTGTATTTTTTTTTACAGGTAAAAGAGCTTTTTAACTTCGGGCAATGCCCTTCAAAAGGCCCCTTTAAGGGCTATTGGTAGTTTATTTTAGGCTAGAGGGTGTTTTTATTTTGGGGAGGCTTTTTTATTTTTTAGAGATATTAGATTAGGTGTAATTGTTTTTATTTTTGATAATTTTGTTTATTATTATTTTTAGTAATCTTACGCCTAGATTACGAGTTTTTGTCGGTAAGGCTTGCGGGGCTAACAAGCAGTTTATGCTCACCGCTCACCTACAGACAACGCTGGTATTACGGGTTTTTACAAACCCGGCGTTATCCGCAGAAAAGTGAGCGAAGAGCAAAATTTTGCTCCACATCTCACCTCAATACCAGCGCTGCTTACGGTAGTGGTGAGCTGGCTAAACGTGCTTGTGCACGATTTCCCCATAGGAATCAATGGGGCAGATTCGGCTGAAAAAAACCTAACACCTGCAAAAAAGCAGTGTTCAGCTCCTAACGCAGCCCCATTGATTCCTCTGGGGAAATACTTGTTATGTCAACACCTAACACCCTAACATGAACCCCGAGTCTAAACACCCCTAATCTTACACTTATTAACCCCTAATCTGCTGCCCCTGACATCGTCGACACCTGCTTTATATTATTAACCCCTAATCTGCCGCTCCGAACACCGCCGCCATCTACATTATACTTATGAACCCCTAATCTGCTGCCCCCAACATCGCCGAACCCTACATTATATTTATTAACCCCTAATCTGCCGCCCCCAATGTCGCCACCACCTAACTACACTTATTAACCCCTCATCTGCCGCCAACGTCGCCACCACTCTAATAAATATATTAACTCCTAAACCTAAGTCTAACCCTAACCCTAACACCCCCCTAAATTAAATATAATTTAAAATAATCTAAATAAAATAACTGTAATTAACTAAATTATTCCTATTTAAAACTAAATACTTACCTATAAAATAAACCATAAGCTAGCTACAATATAACTAATAGTTACATTGTAGCTAGCTTAGGGTTTATTTTTATTTTACAGGCAACTTTGTATTTATTTTAACTAGGTACAATAGTTATTAAATAGTTATTAACTATTTGATAGCTACCTAGCTAAAATAAAGAAAAATTTACCTGTAAAATAAAAATAAACCTAAGTTACAATTACATCTAACACTACACTATAATTAAATTAATTCCCTAAACTAACTACAATTAAATACAATTATCTAAATTACGAAACAAACCACTAAATTATAGAAAATAATAAAATAATTACAATTTTTTTAAACTAATTACACCTAATCTAATCGCCCTAATAAAATAAAAAATCCCCCCCAAAATAATAAAAATCCCTACCCTATACTAAATTACAAATAGCCCTTAAAAGGGCCTTTTGCTGGGCATTGCCAAAAAGTAATCAGCTCTTTTACCTGTAAAAAAAATACAATACCCCCCCAACATTAAAACCCACCACCCACACACCCAATCCTACTCTAAAACCCACCCAATCCCCCCTTAATAAAATCTAACACTAACCCCTTGAAGATCACCCTACCTTGAGACGCCTTCACCCAACCGGGCAGAAGTGGTACTCCAGATGGGCAGAAGGCTTCATCCTATCCGGGCAGAAGAAGTCCTCCAGATGGCCAGAAGTCTTCATCCAGACAGCATCTTCTATCTTCATCCATCCGGAGCAGAGCGGGTCCATCTTCAAGACATCCAACGTGGAGCATCCTCTTCCTTCCGACGACTAACACTAAATGACGGTACCTTTAAGTGACGTCATCCAAGATGGTTTCCCTTCAATTCCGATTAGCTGATAGAATTCTATCAGCCAATCGGAATTAAGGTAGAAAAAATCCTATTGGCTGATGCAATCATCCAATAGGATTGAAGTTCAATCCTATTGGCTGATCCAATCAGCCAATAGGATTGAGTTTGCATTCTATTGGCTGATTGGAACAGCCAATAGAATGCAAGCTAAATCCTATTGGCTGATTGGATCAGCCAATAGGATTTTTTCTACCTTAATTCTGATTGGCTGATAGAATTCTATCAGCTAATCAGAAATGAAGGGACGTCATCTTGGATGACGTCACTTAAAGGTACCATCATTTAGTGTTAGTCGTCGGAAGGAAGAGGATGCTCCGCATCGAATGTCTTGAAGATGGACCCGCTCTGCTCCGGATGGATGAAGATAGAAGATGCTGCCTGGATGAAGACTTCTGGCCGTCTGGAGGACCTCTTCTGCCCGGATAGGATGAAGACTTCTGCCCGTCTGGAGGACCACTTCTGCTCGGTTGGGTGAAGACGTCTCCCGGTAAGGTGATCTTCAAGGGGTTAGTGTTAGGTTTTATTAAGGGGAGATTTTGTGGGTTTTAGAGTAGGGTTGGGTGTGTGGGTGGTGGGTTTTAATGTTGGGGGGGTATTGTATTTTTTTTTACAGGTAAGAGAGCTGATTACTTTGGGGCAATGCCCCGCAAAAGGCCCTTTTAAGGGCTATTTGTAATTTAGTATAGGGTAGGGATTTTTATTATTTTGGGGGGGATTTTTTATTTTATTAGGGGGATTAGATTAGGTGTAATTAGTTTAAAAAAATTGTAATTATTTTATTATTTTCTGTAATTTAGTGTTCATTTTTTTCTGTAATTTAGATAATTGTATTTAATTGTAGTTAGTTTTGGGAATTAATTTAATTATAGTGTTGTATTAGGTGTAATTGTAACTTAGGTTTATTTTTTTTTAACAGGTAAATTTGTCTTTATTTTAGCTAGGTAGCTATTAAATAGTTAATAACTATTTAATACCTATTGTACCTAGTTAAAATAAATACAAACTTGCCTGTAAAATAAAAATAAACCCTAAGCTAGCTACAATGTAACTATTAGTTATATTGTAGCTAGTTTATGGTTTATTTTATAGGTAAGTATTTACTTTTAAAAAGGAATAATTTAGTTAATTAAAGTTATTTTACTGCCACTAAATAAACCTATTAACCCCTAAACCTCCAGCCTCCCACATCACCGCCACTAAATAAACCTATTAACCCCTAAACCTCCAGCCTTCCACATCGCCGCCACTAAATAAACCTATTAACCCCTAAACCTCCGGCCTCCCACACCGCCGCCACTAAATAAACCTATTAACCCCTAAACCTCTGGCCTCCCACTTCGCAAAACAATACATTGAACTATTAACCCCTAAACCTAACACCCCCTAACTTTAAATTAAAATATAACTATATTTAAATAAATAAAAACTTACCTTTGAAATAAAAATAAACCTAACATTAAACTATAAATTACCTAACCTTACTATTCTAATAAAATAAAAAAGCAACCAATTACAAATCCTAAAATACAAATTTGAAAAAAACTAATCCTACGAAAAAATTAAAAAAATCTAACATTACAAAAAAAATAAAGGCTAAACTTACGAAAAATAAAAAAACACTAACATTACAAAAAATAATTAATAAAATAATAAAAAAAAAATTACACCTAATCTAATAACCCTAAAAAAAAAGCCCCCCCAAAATAAAAACACCACCTAGTCTACATTAAAATATCAATAGCCCTTAAAAGGGCATTTTGTAGGGCATTGCCCTAAGTTAAACAGCTCTTTTACCTGTAAAAAAATACAAAGTACCCCCAACAGTATAACCCACCACCCAACCAACCCCCCAAAATAAAAAACCTAATTCTAAAAAAATCCTACGCTACCCATTGCCCCTAATGGGTCATTTGTATGGGCATTGCCCTTAAAAGGGCATTCAGATCCTTTGCACAACCCTTAAAAGGGCATTCAGCTCTTTTAAAATGTGCCCAAAGCCCTAATCTGAAAAAACCCCCACCCCAAAAATAACTAAAAAAAATAACACTAACCCCAGAATATCTACTCATGATTCCTGAAGTCCGGACATCCATCTCCATCCAGGTGGCAAGAAGTTTTCATCCAGGTGGTGATATCTTCATCCATCCCAGGGGTGTCTTCTATCTTCATCCCGGTGCCGCGGAGCCTTCCTGGATGCCGATGCCATCCTGCGCAGAACGTCCTCTTCATATGGTCAACGCCGTACACTGAAGTTTCAATGCAAGGTACCCATTTCAAAATGGTGTACCTTGCATTCTTATTGGATGATTTTATTCTTCAAATTCAAATCAGCCAATAGAATTTCAGTAGCTCTCATCCTAGTGGCTGTTTTGAACAGCCAATAGTAATTCAGTAGCTCTCATCCTATTGGCTGATTTGAATTTGAAGAATCAAATCAGCCAATAGGAATGCAAGGTACACCATTTTGAATCGGGTACCTTGCATTGAAGCTTCAGTGTACGGCGGTGACCGTATGAAGAGGATGCTCCGTGTAGGATGGCATCAGCTTAAAGGATAGCTCCGCTCTGTGCCGTCGGGATGAAGATAGAAGACGCCCCCAGGATGGATGAAGATATCGCCACCTGGATGAAGACTTCTCGCTGCCTGGATGGAGATGGATGTCCAGACTTCAGGAACCGTGAGTAGATATTCTGGGGTTAGTGTTATTTTTTTTTTTTTTGGGGTGTTTTTTTTTTCAGAGTTTTGGGCAAATTTTAAAAGAGCTGAATGCCCTTTTAAGGGCAGTGCAAAAGAACTGAATGCCCTTTTAAAGGCATTACCCATGAAAATGCCCCTTTAGGGCCAATGGGTAGCTTAGATTTTTTTTAGAGTTAGGTTTTTTTTATTTTGGGGGGTTGGTTGGGTGGTGGGTTCTACTGTTGGGGGGGGACTTTGTATTTTTTTTTACAGGTAAAAGAGCTTTTTAACTTCAGGCAATGCCCTTCAAAAGGCCCCTTTAAGGGCTATTGGTAGTTTATTTTAGGCTAGAGGGTGTTTTTATTTTGGGGAGGCTTTTTTATTTTTTAGGGATATTAGATTAGGTGTATTACGGGTTTTTACAAACCCGGCGTTATCCACAGAAAAGTGAGCGAAGAGCAAAATTTTGCTCCACATCTCACCTCAATACCAGCGCTGCTTACGGTAGTGGTGAGCTGGCTAAACGTGCTTGTGCACGATTTCCCCATAGGAATCAATGGGGCAGATTCGGCTGAAAAAAACCTAACACCTGCAAAAAAGCAGTGTTCAGCTCCTAACGCAGCCCCATTGATTCCTCTGGGGAAATACTTGTTATGTCAACACCTAACACCCTAACATGAACCCCGAGTCTAAACACCCCTAATCTTACACTTATTAACCCCTAATCTGCTGCCCCTGACATCGCTGACACCTGCTTTATATTATTAACCCCTAATCTGCCACTCCGAACACCACCGCCATCTACATTATACTTATGAACCCCTAATCTGCTGCCCCCAACATCGCCGAACCCTACATTATATTTATTAACCCCTAATCTGCCGCCCCCAATGTCGCCACCACCTAACTACACTTATTAACCCCTCATCTGCCGCCAACGTCGCCACCACTCTAATAAATATATTAACTCCTAAACCTAAGTCTAACCCTAACCCTAACACCCCCCTAACTTAAATATAATTTAAAATAATCTAAATAAAATAACTGTAATTAACTAAATTATTCCTATTTAAAACTAAATACTTACCTATAAAATAAACCATAAGCTAGCTACAATATAACTAATAGTTACATTGTAGCTAGCTTAGGGTTTATTTTTATTTTACAGGCAACTTTGTATTTATTTTAACTAGGTACAATAGTTATTAAATAGTTATTAACTATTTGATAGCTACCTAGCTAAAATAAAGAAAAATTTACCTGTAAAATAAAAATAAACCTAAGTTACAATTACATCTAACACTACACTATAATTAAATTAATTCCCTAAACTAACTACAATTAAACACAATTAAATACAATGATCTAAATTATGAAAAAAAACACTAAATTATAGAAAATAATAAAATAATTTCAATTTTTTAAAACTAATTACACCTAATCTAATCGCCCTAATAAAATAAAAAATCCCCCCAAAATAATAAAAATCCCTACCCTATACTAAATTACAAATAGCCCTTAAAAGGGCCTTTTGCTGGGCATTGCCAAAAAGTAATCAGCTCTTTTACCTGTAAAAAAAATACAATACCCCCCCAACATTAAAACCCACCACCCACACACCCAATCCTACTCTAAAACCCACCCAATCCCCCCTTAATAAAACCTAACACTAACCCCTTGAAGATCACCCTACCTTGAGACGCCTTCACCCAACCGGGCAGAAGTGGTCCTCCAGATGGGCAGAAGGCTTCATCCTATCCGGGCAGAAGAAGTCCTCCAGATGGCCAGAAGTCTTCATCCAGACAGCATCTTCTATCTTCATCCATCCGGAGCAGAGCGGGTCCATCTTCAAGACATCCAACGTGGAGCATCCTCTTCCGACGACTAACACTAAATGACGGTACCTTTAAGTGACGTCATCCAAGATGGTTTCCCTTCAATTCCGATTAGCTGATAGAATTCTATCAGCCAATCGGAATTAAGGTTTAAAAAATCCTATTGGCTGATGCAATCATCTAATAGGATTGAAGTTCAATCCTATTGGCTGATCCAATCAGCCAATAGGATTGAGCTTGCATTCTATTGGCTGATTGGAACAGCCAATAGAATGCAAGCTAAATCCTATTGGCTGATTGGATCAGCCAATAGGATTTTTTCTACCTTAATTCTGATTGGCTGATAGAATTCTATCAGCTAATCAGAAATGAAGGGACGTCATCTTGGATGACGTCACTTAAAGGTACCATCATTTAGTGTTAGTCGTCGGAAGGAAGAGGATGCTCCGCATCGAATGTCTTGAAGATGGACCCGCTCTGCTCCGGATGGATGAAGATAGAAGATGCTGCCTGGATGAAGACTTCTGGCCATCTGGAGGACCTCTTCTGCCCGGATAGGATGAAGACTTCTGCCCATCTGGAGGACCACTTCTGCTCGGTTGGGTGAAGACGTCTCCCGGTAAGGTGATCTTCAAGGGGTTAGTGTTAGGTTTTATTAAGGGGAGATTTTGTGGGTTTTAGAGTAGGGTTGGGTGTGTGGGTGGTGGGTTTTAATGTTGGGGGGTATTGTATTTTTTTTTAAAGGTAAGAGAGCTGATTACTTTGGGGCAATGCCCCGCAAAAGGCCCTTTTAAGGGCTATTTGTAATTTAGTATAGGGTAGGGATTTTTATTATTTTGGGGGGGATTTTTTATTTTATTAGGGGGATTAGATTAGGTGTAATTAGTTTAAAAAAATTGTAATTATTTTATTATTTTCTGTAATTTAGTGTTCATTTTTTTCTGTAATTTAGATAATTGTATTTAATTGTATTTAATTGTAGTTAGTTTTGGGAATTAATTTAATTATAGTGTAGTATTAGGTGTAATTGTAACTTAGGTTTATTTTTTTTTTACAGGTAAATTTGTCTTTATTTTAGCTAGGTAGCTATTAAATAGTTAATAACTATTTAATACCTATTGTACCTAGTTAAAATAAATACAAACTTGCCTGTAAAATAAAAATAAACCCTAAGCTAGCTACAATGTAACTATTAGTTATATTGTAGCTAGTTTATGGTTTATTTTATAGGTAAGTATTTATTTTTAAAAAGGAATAATTTAGTTAATTAAAGTTATTTTATTTAGATTATTTTAAACTATATTAAATTAGGGGGGGTTAGGGTTAGAGTTAGGTTTAGGGGTTATACATTTAATATAGTTGCGGCGATGTTGGGGGCGGCAGATTAGGGGTTAATAAATGTAGATAGGTGTTGGTGATGTTAGGGACGGCAGATTAGGGGTTAATAAAATGTAACTAATGTTTGCGAGGCGGGAGTGCGGTGGTTTAGGGGTTAATATATTTATTAAAGTGGCGGCGATGTCCGGTCAGCAGATTAGGGGTTAAAAATTGTATTTAAGTGTTTGCGATGTGGGGGGGGGGCTTGGTTTAGGGGTTAATAGGTAGTTTATGGGTGTTAGTGTACTTTTTAGCACTTTAGTTAAGTGTTTTATGTTACGGCGTTAGCCCATAAAACTCTTAACTACTGACTTTTAAATGCGGTACGAGTCTTGACAGGAGAGGGTCTACCGCTCACTTTTTCCAAGACTCGTAATTCCGGCGTTATGCAAGTCTCATTGAAAATATGGGATACGCAATTTACGTAAGTAGATTTGCGGTATGTTCGAGACGCGCAAAAAAAGTGAGCGGTACACCTGTACCTGCAAGACTCGTAATACCAGCGTTAGGAAAAAAGCAGCATTGGGACCTCTCAACGCTGCTTTTTACCCCAACGCAAAACTCGTAATCTAGCCATTAGTGTTTTTTATTTTCCATAATTTAGCCTTTATTTATTTTTGTGATGTTAGATTTTTTTAATTTTTTGGTAGGTTTTGTTTTTTTCAAAGTTGTAATTTAGGATTTTTAATTGGTAGTTTTTTTAAATTTTATTAGAATAGTAAGGTTAGGTTAATTTATAGTTTAATGTTAGGTTTATTTTTATTTCACAGGTAAGTTGTTATTTATTTAAATATAGTTATATTGTAATTTAAAGTTAAGGGGTGTTAGGTTTAGAGGTTAATAGTTTAATTTAGTATTTTGCAATGTGGGGGACCAGAGGTTTATGGCTTAATAGGTTTATTTAGTGGCGGTGATGTCGGGGAGCGGTGGTTTAGGGGTTTATAACTATCATAGTGGCGGCGATGTCGGGGAGCGGCGGTTAGGTAGTTTATGGGTGTTAGTGTATTTTGTAACATTTTAGTTATGAGTTTTATGAAACATTTTTGTTACACAAAATCCATAACTACTGGTCTCAGATGGCAGTATGGATTGTGTCGGTATAGGCTGTAATGCAAAGCATTTTAGCCGGACCACATAACCTGTAATACTGGTGCTATGAAAATCCTGAACTCAAAAGTAATTTTTTAAGTAATTCTTTCAGTGGGTGTTCCAGCTAATGTTATCAACAATGCTAAATTGTGAGCCTCTAAGTAAGTTTTTAAAAGGTTTTATACTGGATTTTTAAATCAATATCTGTGCATATTCTTCTTTATATTAGTGTCTATCACATGCAGTTATATGGAAATTGCTGTATACTGTCTCTTTAAAGTCGTTTGAATAAATGTGCCTGTTATATTGTATAAGTGGTGGCTATTAAAATGGATTGCAATGGCCATGAGTTTGCTAATGGATTGAAAGGGAGACAATCCTTAAAAATATGCAGCCTTTATAATACAGCCATGACACCATACTACATAAAGACACGGAAATTCAGTAAAGAGACATTAAACTAAAATCCAGAAACCTATCATAAACTGATTAATTAAGGAAAAAAAAATAAATAATAATATATATATATATATATATATATATATATATATATATATATATATATATATATATATATATAATTACTTTAATACTCCTCTTAAGTGTTTCACTGTCAAAATGTAAAAAAAAAACAACCCACTATGATCAGCATTTCCAATCCATGATTCATGATCTGGAGAATGCCATTAAGATGAATGCAAAGATGTTCTAAGAAACCATATGTTGTTTCAATTCAATGAACTACATAAAGAAAACTAAAGAAAAATCAAGTTTCAATACATTTTAGAGTGGGAACAAAACTCTCACGAATGGAAAAGAGATGTAATATTATATAAATAAATAAAATAGTATATTTCACTGCCTTTCTACCTAACAACGTTAAAGAGACAGTGCACTGCAATTATCTCTCTGCTTTAGGGCTAGATTACGAGTGAATTGCTAACTGTAGTTTGCGAAAAATATGGGGTATTTCGCAGTTTTTTGCGTACATCGGAAATAGTGCACTTATTATGATTTGAAAGTACATTCTCATTATAAGGGCTCAAAGATATGACCATGCAAAGGGCTTTAGCATAGATATACATACTGGACATACACATGTCTAAATATGTTTCTAAATATGTCTATATATATTTATGATATTTATTTACAGACATTTATACACCTATAGACACATAAATACATATGTACACACATACCTGTATAGACACACACACACACACACACACACACATATATATATATATATATATATATATATATATATATATATATATATATATATATATATACATTGGAGCCCTTTGCAATCAAGTAGCTGAAACATGGAAAATCCAATTTATGCAATATTCATATTTATTAAAGTAGCTATGTATTTACTGTAAATATTTCACAATCCAATTTTCTTAACATAGATGAATATGTTCTGAGTATTTTTATATAGATATTCCTATATATCTGTCTTTATCTATACTTTATACTTTATCTATATATATAATCATATAATGGTATAGGTATATATTTTACCAAAAACAAAACCCATCATATATATAAATATTTATATAGAAAGATGTATTTAAGAATAAACAGAACATATTCTTCTATTTGAATAACATTGGAATATGAAATATTCATATCTCAGGTCAGGTTTAACGCTCTTGAATAAACAGGGCCAGTTTAGCACGCAAGTAGGGTTTTTTCTTCTTGCTCCTTTGATGTCCATTGGGAGAATACCTTAATGCGGTCACGATATTCAGTTAAACGTTTTGCACGTATTAGGTTTTCCCTTGTGGGCTAACTTCTTACTTTCATCTCATAATACGAGCACAAGCTGATGCGCGCAATAAGTCTCTGTTTAGCAATGTTAACACCCAAGCAAGAGCGATAAATAGCTCTCCACTCGTAATCTAGCCTTTAATATGTTACAAATTATCCTTTTTACCCACTGGAGTGTATATGTTTAAATATCTCCTTTAGCCTTGTTGTTAGTTGTAAAAGCTGATTTTGCCTGTTGTACCTCACCTATACTGAACATTTCTGTAACTAATTAATGGTTAATAAACACCTATGTAAACAAGAAGGTTGAGATGAAATAATGCTCCTCAGGGAGGGCTGTGACAGAGAAAAACTAAAATGTTCTTCTGAACAAATATTTAATGGTTCTAATGCATTTAATAAAACACATATAGAAAACATGTTGAAGTTGCAGAAGATAAACAAAATCATGGCCCTTGTCTACTCATTCAGAGAGGTTAGAATAATGTACCATGTCGTTTATTTTTCATGCCACGAGAAGTGTGATATTAGATAATGGTCTTTTAGATTCGGAGTTATCCAAAAGAATAAAGGGAACTGTTTGAGGCTTTCTATGGAAGCATGGCAAAGCACATACAGATAGCAATCAAAGGGTAATCAGGCCCACCCTTTGGGCAGGGTGAAAAGGGCAACCCCCAGGGCCCGGTGCTTTGGGGTCCACCTAATTTTCAGAGATGAGGGTGGGAGAAGGTGCAATGTATATTCTGCATTTAGTTTATGAAGAACTGTTTGTCATGAGATGCAGGACATATGCAGGACACAGCAATGATGGTACAACTCTATTTTATTGCAGAGCATAGCAATACACATCTAGTCAAGTTGATTGTACTAAACTAACTGCGACACAGACTACCGGACCTAATCCCCGCCCCCACACTAGTGACATCACATCCTGCTCTCATCACATCTTCCCCTTTTTCAAAGGCGAAGCATACAATAAAATAATAAATAACAAGGTATACGAACATAGTATACAACACCATTTTTTTTCTTCCTTTTGAACAATATATAAACAAATAAATTACATCCTGACTTGGACATCGGGGTAGACTACCCTAATCCACAGTGACCATGGGATTATTCTGCCCATACTTCCGGTCACTGTTCTAGCTAAAGTCAGTCCCTATATCGGGCCGGAAGTCTCACCACACTTCCGCTTGATGTAACTTTGTATGAACTGTCCTCTGATACAGAAGATGGTGAATTAGAGTCTGCTGGAGGCAAAGATATATCCCCGCTGTGATCTTGCTGAGGGGAAGGCACCTCTCTTAGAACAGGGGATCCCACCAGCGGTGGTACTGAGGCATCCAGTTCCAGACTCTCAGGTACAGGCTGAAGATGTCTTCGGGTTACGGCGTGTAACCGTCCCTCCCTCAGTAAGAACTGTATAAGACCTTGGTTCTGGAGAGCGGCCAACTACCGTAGCAGGCGTCTTCCATTTCTTCTCATCATCCAGTTTAATTCTGACACCTTGGCCCGCTTTCAGTTCCTGTAAGGGCCTGACAGAATGTCTCCTGTCGTAGAAGAAACGATAACCCTTTTTGGCCTCTTCATCCCTCCTAAGGATTTCGTTCCGAGGAACAGGGCCAGGCGGCTTGAAGACACCCACTGAGGGTAAAGTGGTGCGAATCTGGCGTCCTAGCATCAGCTGTGCTGGGCTAAACCCGGTGGCTTGAATGGGCGTCGCCCTGTATGACAAGAGGGGTAGGTATGGCTCAGATTGCTTTAGAATGAATTTTGTTGTTTGAACTGCCCTTTCAGCCATTCCGTTGGCCTGCGAATAATGTGGACTTGATGTGGAATGTACAAAATCATATTCCCTGCTGAAAGCACTGAACTCTGTAGAAGCGAACTGCATACCATTATCACTCACCAGCTCCATCGGAATGCCCCAGCGGGCGAACAAGCTCTTCAGGCGAATGATAACGGCCTGACTTGTGATATCATTCAGGGGTGCAATTTCCAAATACCTGGAATAGTAGTCGATCACAACAAGAAACTTTTTCCCGTGCAGTTCACACAAATCAGCAGCTATTTTCTGCCACGGCCCCGCAGGCAGCGGAGTAGAAATCAAGGGCTCCCTTCTCTGAGTAGGCCGGCGTTCCCGGCAAAAGGCACATTTAGACACGTGATTTGCAATGTCGGAGCTGATCCCAGGCCACCACACAGCTGTAGCTGCCCTTTCTCTGCACTTTGTAATGCCTATGTGGCCATCGTGAATCCTGTTTAACATCTCTTTCCTCATGCTGACAGGAATTACAATGCGGTCTTGGAACAGCACCAACCCCTCCAGCTCCGTGAGCTGCGACCTCTCTGGCTGGTAAGCACTTAAAGACATCCAGGCTGCCCGGCTCTCGGGCCAGCCTTCCTTTATGTACTTTATAACCTCTTGCAGATCTGTGTCCAAATATGTCTCTTTCTTTATCTTTTCCAATTTCCTTGAAGAAATGGACTTAGAGGCCAGAACTGAATCAACATACACTTTCACATCCGATTCTGTGGAGGATTCTTCAGCAGCAGCCAGCGGAAGCCTGGATAGTGTATCTGCCACAACCAGTTGTTTCCCCGGCACATGCACTGCCTGAACATTGAACCTGAGCAGTCTCATTAAAAGTCTCTGGCATCTCAAGGGTGTTTTGTCAATGTCATAAGAGTTGATTAGAGGGACTAGCGGTTTGTGGTTAGTTGCCAGACTAAATTTCTCCAAACCCACTAGATAACGCTGAAAGCACTCACAGGCCCAAACTGCAGCCAGGCACTCTTTCTCAATTTGAGCGTATTTTGACTCCGCAGCCGTTAGTGTGCGGGAACAGTAGGCGATGGGCTGTAGTTTATTCTCATTTAACTGCAGGAGTGCAGCCCCCAACCCATAACTGCTTGCATCGGCACTAACCACAGTCTTCTTTGAAGGGTCGTAGAACCCCAGCACTGGGGCAGACCCCAGCAGGGACTTGGCCTGCAGGAAAGCCTTTTCTTGTGAAGGTCCCCAGACCCAGGCAACGTCTTTCTTAAGCAACTCTGTGATAGGGTGTAAAACTGTTGATAAATCTGGAAGAAACTTGCCCACGTAATTTACAAGGCCCAATATCTGTCTCAGCTCATGTACATCAGAAGGTCTTTTCATCTGTTCAATAGCACAAATTTTCTCGGGGTCTGGCTTGATGCCATCCCCGTTGATGATATGCCCAAAGTAGCATAATTCAGTTTTCCTAAAATGACATTTTTCTTTATTCAGCTTCAGCCCAGACTCTTTGATAGCCTGTAGCACACAACTTAAATGCTGATCATGCTCCTCCACTGTAGACCCATACACTAGAATGTCGTCCATGACGACCACTGTGCCCACGTGGTCACTCAGGAGAGAACTCATTTCCCTTTGAAAGATTTCAGGAGCGGAGGATATCCCAAAGGGGAGTCTGCAGAAGCAGAACCGACCTACCGGTGTGATAAAGGTAGTCAGTTTGCGGCACTTTGGATCCAGGGGGATCTGCCAAAAGCCGCTAGAAGCATCCAATGTGGAAAAGAACTTTGCCCCAGCCAACTTTGGAGCTATATCTTCTAATGTCGGCAGCACAAATCTCTCTCTCTTCACTGCCTCATTCGACCTTTTCAGGTCCACGCAGATGCGCACCTTTCCATTTTTCTTTGCAACTGGAACAATGGGGGCACACCAATCAGTCGCTTCAACAACCTCTTCAATAACCCCCATAGACTTCATGCGCATAAGCTCTTTCTCCACTTGAGGCATGAGCGGGAACGGAATTCTACGAGGAGTAGAAATACTGTATGGGACTGCGTCACTTTTAAGTGCCATACGGACTGGTTTGCAATTCAGTAGACCCAATTCGCCAAACATATCTTCGGAAATCTCATTCACTCTGGCCACGTGGCCCAAGTCGCAGGCTGCTTTTCTGCTCAATAAATTGTTAACACACTGACCTCGAATCACATGCACCCACATGGTGAACTTTCTTTGCTTGTACTCACAGCTGGCAAGAAATTTCCCCACACAATCAATGCGGCCACCAGGACTATGGACATTTGTAGTAACCTTCCCCAGCTGGGGCTGTCGAGGCAGTTTCATAAATTCAGCAAAGGACATTACAGTGATATCTGCTCTTGTGTCAATCTTAAAATCAACTTTGTCTCCCATTACAGTAAAAGTAACTTTCCAATCTTCCTCTGAGCTTGGCCGTTCCACAACGGACCCCACAAAAGACACTTCCTGACCCTCCTGGTCACCGTCCACCTGCATCTCCTTAATGTATTCAGTTCTACACATCACTTCAAAATGGCCCATTCTGTTACATTTTCTGCATCTTTTATCTCTGGCCGGGCATATAACACTCTGATCATGGGCACGGTAGTACCGCGTGCATCGGGCATGTTGCGCCCATCCCCTTCTAGGCCTTCCCATTATTATAGATCTAACGCTCACACTGTGCCTTTCACTAGCAGTTTTCCTGGACTGTTGCACTTCATCCACAACACTCTCAGACCTCAGATCAGCACTTTGCTTTTTCACCAGTTCACTCTGGCGGGCCATCCTAATAGCCCCATCTAATGTTAAATCAGGCTCTAACTGCAGCTTCAGTGAGACTTCAGCATCTGCAATTCCAATAACTATTCTGTCTCTGATTTGCTCTTCTTTAGCAACACCAAACTCACAGAATTCAGCTAGTTCATACAGGCTGCGCACAAATGACTCCACAGATTCTCCCATACGCTGATTACGTTTGTGAAAACAAGCTCTCTCATGAATCACATTTCTTTTAGGCACAAAGTGGGCACTGAGTTTATCCATAACTATATCAAAGTCAAATTCTTCCCCTTCTTGGAAAGTAAACTAAACACTGGCTCCAGATCTTTCCCCATAGAGTATAAAAGAGAATTAACTTGTACATCACCACTCTCCTTATTCAGTTTGGAAGCGATCCTGAAGCGCTGAAACCGCTGACGCCATGTGGGCCAAGCTGCAGGCTGAGAGAAGTCAAAAGGCTCAGGTGGGGTAAACTTTGACATTGCAATCAATCAGGAACAGAAGCGCAGGCCAGAACTTCTGACACCATATCATGAGATGCAGGACATATGCAGGACACAGCAATGATGGTACAACTCTATTTTATTGCAGAGCATAGCAATACACATCTAGTCAGGTTGATTGTACTAAACTAACTGTGACACAGACTACCGGACCTAAGCCCCGCCCCCAAACTAGTGACATCACATCCTGCTCTCATCACACTGTTTATGGTATCAGGACGTGTAATATACTGTTATTCTGTATATAGATAAAATTGAATGTTGGGATGGGGTGGGCTATACAGGGGGCAGGACACACAGGGGGGAATAAGAGCAATGGGCTGTTGGGCCCCAAAAATGTGTCTTGCCCAGGACCCCGCATGTGCTAAGGGTGTCCCTGGGGATTGTGCACAATTGGCTTAGACAGGCAACAAGGTAAAGTAGACAAAGGTCCTCATGCAAGCCAAAACGGCAACAGATAAACACAAAGTACATTTAAGAGCAGTCTTTTTCTGAGTACAGTACAGGAGTCTTTTTTTATCAGTCAATAACAATTTTAATCCTGCCATTAAAATCTTTTTTCAAACTATTTCTGACTTGAATACATTTGTGCCAAATTAAACTATGATAAACTTAAATGTTGATGATTATTTTCAAAAATCCTGTACTTCTTTGCATTTTTTTTATTTTATATGTGCAGTTCAATATTTAGGGGCTCATACTAATCTCTTCTCTGATAATCATCATCATGTTTTTGTCTTTTTCATGACACAATCACAATCAACTTTTTTCCATTGTTTATCCACTGCATTTTTTTTATGATTGGTTTGTTGAAAAATGGCCCTAACAATATAATTTTTAATTTATTATAATGACAAGTTGTTTCTTATAGCAGCGTAATATTAGCAGTCTGATCATATTTACACTGCTATTATTTAGTGACAGTGCTATATGTGGCTTTATAAATGATAGTTGAACTTGTTATTGGTTGCTATGATGTCACCAGGGCTTTCTGAGCCCAAATTCTATAACACGGGTACCTATATTATATAAGCACCAGTGTTATGACCCAGTGTCTTGTAGTGCTACTATACCAACCAATACACCAACTCCACTTTCTTACCATTACTTGGACAACTGTGATCCATCTAATTATAAATTTCCCTTAAAGGACCATAATACCCAAATGTTTAAGCACTTGAAAGTGATGCAGCATAGCTGTAAAAAGCTGACTAGAAAATATCACCTGAACATCTCCATGTAAAAAAGAAAGATATTTTACCTCAAAAGTTTCTCAGTAGCCACATCCCATTGTAAAGGACTTCTAAGCAGCAAATCAGTATGTCTATCCCGGGACAGCTAAGGGAGTGAGCGTACATGCTCACTCATCTTATTTCCATATTCAGTGTAAGGAAGTTTACAATGAAATCTCATGAGAGTTAAGTGAAATCTCATGAGATCACAATAACAGAGTCATGACCTCAGCACTGTTGATGCTGATTGGCTGCTGTTCATTTCTTCATTTCTTTTTTTTTTTACCTGAAGTTGGGCAGCAGCTGAAGTATAACTTTTTACACAGAGCTTACTCTGCTGAGCTGAGGAAATTGTGAGGTAAAATATCTTCCTTTTTTTACATAGAGATGCTCAGGTGATATATTCCTGTCAGCTTTTTACAGTTATACTGCATCCATTTCAAGTGATTTAGCATATGAGTATTATGTCCCTTTAAGTGTTAACACTTTCCTGCATGGCCTAATCTACCCCATTAGTAGTCGGTACAAAGAAATAATTCCCCCTGATGCTGATCACTCACAACACCTCATTCCCCATTGCAAATTGCTCCCAACACCTCTATCACTAAATTACAAAGCAAAAAAACAAAGACAAAACAAAAAACAAGCAAACAATATCCTTGCCATATTATAACTAATGTAAGAAGTTCTCTTCTCTGCGTGCAGAAAAATATACCAGTCTTGAATGTTTGATTAGGATAACCAACCGTTATTGTGGATTAACAGATTTACAGGGGTCGATTTATGAAGCAGCGGATGCTGCTTCCAACCCACTCTGCTTCAGTTCCGCCTGAAGCGGAAGTTAAGAAGCAGTGGTCCTAAGACTGCTGCTCCTTAACTCGTCCGCCACCTCTGAGGTGGCGGACAGCAATAAGCCCGATCAAATACGATCGGGTTGATTGACAGCCCCTGCTAGCGGCCGATTGGCTGCGAATCTGCAGGGGGCGGTATTACACCAGCAGTTCACAAGAATTGCTTGTGCAATGATAAATGCTGACAGCGTATGCTGTCAGCATTTAACGATGTGCGACGGACATGATTCGCTATAGCGGATCATGTCTGGCCGCACAATGATAAATTTACCCCTAAATGTTGAGCCAGTGTTCTGTCAGATTCTGTGACCCGTCGGAATTTAGACCAGACAATCTGCGCCTTTGCTCAGTTACGCCATCACATTCCATCTGCATTGCATCCGCATTCCATCAGTTGCAGAATCCTACAGAACAGCTCCCATCGGATTTTGCAACCGCGAACTGCTCATGTGACATAGGTCAGCGTTTGCAAAATCAGACACAAAAGAGCTATCATCGGATTTTGCGACTGAGGAGGAGTGCGCATGCGTGCACCTATATCAGTGCTTCTGATATGTTTTACAAACACACGTATATAACAGACACAATAAAAGACAGAATACTGGCCTTGGTTTGATATGGGACAATAAAAGCAAGGTGTTAAATCGGCTGTATCCTCCCTATTCATTGCTAGTCCTTGAGTGACTTTAACCCCACCAGTGCTGTATTTGTGTCAAAGAGGATTTAAGATAATAACAGACTAAATGACAGTGCTCGCAGATAAATAGAAGTAAATAATCTGTTCCACACTTTAGTGACATAACTTGTCATTCAATCTTAGATTATTATAGAGGTAACTGGTCTAAAATCCAGTGTTGTTTAATTGTACTGGTTATTCATGGCAGATTTGTAGGTGTACATTAATCCTCTCACTTATCCTGGTAGGATAACTTGAAGGTGGAACCTCAGAATTATTACAAATCAGCAACACCTACGAAAGATTATTTCAAAGCTATTAAAATAGTTAAATAGGGGGGTGGAGCTAGCCTAGAAGCAGAATGGCCGCATTTTACCACTGCTCCGTTAAAAGATATTTTACCAAGATTTCTGGGCCAATCTGCCATTCAACCATATCTCAACGATCTATAACTACTTTCAGAGGCTGCCACTACAAAGACCGGACCTCTTATATCCCTTCAGAGGCGACAAACATACGTTATCTCTAGCTATACTTGGAATGGGGCCTATGCTTCTAATGCAGCCATTTTTCAACCCACGTGTGGACACATAGGCCTTCCAGAGAACAAGTGCTGCCGCAACATCTATACAGATACTCCAGACTATTTCCGCTGAGAGAAATCTGACACTACTTGATCAGGGATGGATCTTCAGTTAAGTTCCCTACTACAAGCTCTAGCAAACCGGCTAGATCGCCAAACTAAGGTGCTTACCGAGGACATCAAGTCTGCGTTTTCCTATCCTGCCCTCCTGACATCTGTAAAGACGCCCCATAACTGTTCAGAGGCGGCGACCATATGTGAGGACCGGGATTACTCACCACAAGGCATTAGATCATGCTGTGGGATGATGGAGCACACTGTGGAATCCCTCCACGTAGATCGAAAACAAATCTCTCTTATTTGCAGCGGCAAGGCAGAGGTCACAGTGGGACGTCAGATGGCTCACACAGTGAAGGAGGATATCCTTACCCTAAGCTCTCGCTCTACATATGAGAGGCACTTGGCAAAGGTGTATGGACATAGCCCCAGATCAAAATATTATTTGACCCATCTGGATGCTTGCCACAAACTGAGAAGCGGTCAGCAGATATACCAATGGCTATGGTTGTGGGATCCTGGGGGAGTCCAATGTGTATCTACAGCATGGGAGAGAGAAATCCAGACTGCTGGTCTGTGTTGTACACGCAGAAGGAATGCCCCCCATAACTTCCTCTACTCTCACATCAGAGACTGACTGTCAATCAAACTCTAAAAGAACTGTTGTTGGGTAATTGCGAGAGGACTTGTGAGCATTTGCGGTGGGCTGTTATTCAATATTGCTGTCTGCCTTATACTATCTAGCCCCTGGTAGTTTAGTTTTAAAGTTTAGTTCATAGGCCCTTATACATACCATACCCCTCAATGTGCTTTATGCTAGTTACTTTGATCTACTTGGAGGCTTGGTTTATCTCTGTTTGAACATGCTATATCTCTGATAAGTATTGATGTCATTTGCACGGAGCATATTTCTCCTCTTACAACTGAGTCATTTATCTATAAATTCGGGTCCCTACTATATGTATAGGCTATGAAAGTTATTGGTTAGAGTTTATATTTCACTGAAGAAATTTCTATTACTGTTAATATTCATTTAGTTCAACACAGTGTACAGTCACATTATACGACCGGCACTGATATATACCTATAGAAGTCTATGTTAATATTCATATGTTTAGAGGTTCTGTTTGCTAAAACTAAAAAATTGCAAGCCTGGAGTATTTCCCTTCAAGGCCGGTTAACAAGAGATGAAACCTCATTCTTTAATTAGTCCCAGATCGCCCATGTCCTCAGATGCTACTTATGTTGCATGGTCCTTTACACCATATTTCTTGCACAGCACTGTATATTTTGTGCACTAGGGTTGGAATTTTGTTGTGGCCTTGGGGTATGGGTGTTATCTATTTCCTTGTGCATTATAGCAATTATGTATCATAGCGTTATAGTATGTACATTGTCTAATATGTTTTTTTTTTCTCCAGTAATCTGACATTCTTCAGCATATTCCTATCTTTGTGATATGTGGCCATATTTCTCAAGACACTTTGGTTTATTTGTGTTTTAGGTTGAGTTCAGCTTATAGGTTAGTGTTTACTTATGTTATTGAAATACAACAATTATGGTTCAATTTCTCAGCTTACCTCACATCTCCCACATTGACAATTATATTCCCATAACACATAATCCTATATTCAAGTGTTTATTATTTGACTGTACTAATGTATATATTATAAATAGTGAACTGTCTGCGGCCGGGACGGTTTACTCATGCTTCCATTGTTAAATATAGTCAAATCTTACTGTGCTGCCTCAATGAGGCATAAAATATTACATAGCCTCTGTTATGTTCATGTTATAGTTAAGAAATCATATATTTTTATGCCATTGTTTTCTATGCTTCCCTGTGTTTGTTCTGTACTGCCATCTAGAGACCCTTTTTGGTAATGCTCCTGTTTTCTAGAATGTCTTACCCCTGACCTTATTATGCATTTCCTTTTTGTGTATTGCTCCGCCCTTGTAGTTTTATGATGTTTTCCTGTGTCATGGCCACAGCTAACAGGCCTCATGTAACAAGCACTCATGTTAATTCATTGCAAGCTACGATCAGTATCATCTTTTGACCCCAAAATACTTTAACCATTCATTCATCTGCTGTATTCATTATCTGCTGTAACCTGATATTCAGAATAAAGCACCTTTGTGGATGAACAAGGTATTGGTGAGTTCAGCTATCTGACAAGGATTGTCTGCAGTTATTGTATCTTCTTATACAGGCCAGGCATAGAGGTCTCAGCGAGGGATAGATCATTATTACAACTATCTGAGTCAGAATAGTCAAAAGATGTATAGAATTCCTACAGCCTGCTATGTATATGTGTGTGTTTAATCTGTAATCAAGCTCAGGGTCATCCGCCATCTTGTGAAAGCACATGTCGCACAAGTTTACTGCACTTCATCTGAATGTTGAAAACTGTTTCTCTGCATTGAACTGTTACCCCACCTGTCAAAGCTGCTGTTTGTCTTCTTAAAGAGACAGTACCATTTTTTGCAAAACTTGAAAAAATGTCTAGACAAGGCTCTGAGCACTCTTTTATAGCCGAACCTACACAGATACATCATGCCTCTGAACCCACAGACGTACAGGGAGCAGATCCTGCAGATATTGCTGAACAGAGTGTAAGACCCAAACGTACAATAAAACCGACACATAAACTCAGAGAAAACTATGAATTCACTAGAGATGAGTACTCCAGCAATCTGTCAGACCTATGGGACAGAATTTCACAATGCATGTCAGTTTTGTCACAATTTAATGATCAACCAGCCAAATTGAGAGACTCTATAGATCACCTATCTGCTGCATATGAACGCTGCCAGCGGCTGTCTGCAAAATACACAGCCTTCTTACAGGACTTTAATATAGAGGACTCTTCAGCAGAACTGACTAGGACTGATGCACTGGACCAACATAGAGATCTCTTAGTGCAAACGGCTAAAGAAAAGGCAGAGTTCCACATTGCTCAACTGCAGGAGACCAGATCTCATAGATCCACATCAACTAAGCTCACTGCACGTTCTTCTAGATCCTCTTGCTCCAGAAGTTCAACATTAAGCGACAAGCTAATAGAGGCCCGTGCTGATGCGGAATCAAAAAAAGTGCAAAGCTCCTTTATCAGAAGGGAAGCAGAAATGGAAGCCCAAAGCAAAGCACAAAGGGCTGCCCAGGAAGCACAAATGGCTGCCCAGCAAGCAGAAATGGAAGCCCAAATCAAAGCACAAAGGGCTGCCCAGGAAGCACAAATGGCTGCCCAGCAAGTAGAAATGGAAGCCCAAAGCAAAGCACAAAGGGCTGCCCAGGAAGCACAAATGGCTGCCCAGCAAGCAGAGGTGGATTCCCAAATAAAGGTTCTGCAAATGGAAAAGAAAGGAGCAGCAGCCCTAGCAAGGCTGAAAGTCCTTGAACAAGCAATGGGAGAAAGTACTAATTCAGATTGCCATATCCCAGCAGATCTGGAAGACCCAGTTGAACGCACTAGTAAATACGTGCTAAAGCATAATATTTGCAACAATACAGAGTCATCTCCTGTGCCTACTACTAACACCATCGTTCTCAATCTCAACACAGAGACCTCTCAGCACCAAATGCCTGAGCCTCTTCAAATCCACAACACAAGTGCATCTAAGCAGCAAACCGCATCACCTCCCGCTGACAATAAGGTGACTTCCAGTGACAAGCCGCAGCTCAAGCCACAGCTAGCAGAAGCCTTAGAGACTACACCACAGTTGAATGCTCTTGCAACATCATTTTATCCTGGTAAACTTCACCCTTCTTCACCAAAGAACTTTCACACCCAAGGGGTTCCTCAAGTTACTTTGGCACCAAAGAGTGAGAGATCAGACTTGACTGACTTTGCCAGATACATGATACGCCGTGAGCTCATTAACACAAGACTCTCAAGGTTTGACGACTGTCCAGAGAGCTACAGGGCCTGGAGATCAAACTTCAAGGCTGCTACCGCTGATTTCGACCTTACAACAAAGGAGGAACTTGATTTGCTCATAAAGTGGCTGGGGCCAGAATCTGCCGATCGTGTTAAAAGACTGAAAACAGTACATGTTGACCACCCAGATGCAGGCCTTGTTGCTGCATGGGCAAGACTTGAGCAAGCCTATGGTAGCTCTGAAGCCATAGAAAGCGCTCTGTTCAAGAGACTGCAAAACTTCCCAAAAATAGGAAACAAAGACTATCGCAAGCTCCAAGAATTAAGTGACCTCCTCATGGAGCTAGAGTTGGCAAAGACAGACCCACGTCTACCTGGACTAAGCTTTCTGGACACTGCTCATGGTGTCAATCCTGTGGTGTCTAAAATGCCATATAACCTGCAAGAGAAATGGGCACAACAGGGCTCAAGATACAAAAGAGACTATAACGTATCCTTTCCTCCATTCTCATACTTTTGCAGGTACATCAGCGATCAAGCCTGGATGAGAAATGATCCCAGCTTCAGCTTCTGCGAACCCAACTTGCCTGCTTCATCATCCTTACCAACATCATCAAGGTATGATAACACGGCAGCTAAACATAGAGACTTCAATAGAGCAATATCTGTTAAAAGGACAGACATCTCATCACCCGTATCCTCTCCTGCAAACCAGAGTGACTCGGGCGAGAGAGATAAAGACCCTAATCGTCAGTGCCCTATTCACAGGAAGCCTCACCCTCTTATGAAATGTCGTGGGCTTAGGGCAAAGACTTTACAAGAGCGCAGGGAAATTCTCCAGAAACTTGGAGTATGCTATAGGTGTTGTGCTTCTTATGGTCACTTTGCTAAAGACTGTAAAGATGTTATAAAGTGCACAGAATGCAGTAGCGACAGACACGTTACAGCTATGCATCCTACCCCACTTCCAGACAACTCACAGCAGCTAACTGACTCCACCCCTGTCTCAATTCATGGCGGGGAGCAACAAAGTTGTCCTCCAGTCACAGCAAGTGTTTCCTCTGCATGCACAGAAGTCTGTGGAGAAGGCTTAGACTACAAATGCTGTGCCAAGGTATAAATAAAAAGAGAGAAGCGCTCAACCTGGGAACGAACAATAGCATAATAGCTTGTTCTATGGCTAGTTACCACCCTAGAAGCAGCCTCTTTTTGCTCAATATGTGCCTTTCACAGAGAAGAACTTTCCTGTAGCATATCAGTCTGATCCTGACTTCACAGTACAGTCCAGCCCCGAAATACCAGGCAATCCCTCTCTGAACAAGAGAAACAGCAAAACCCCAGACGTACGTTTCGGCCTATTGTGGGCCTCGTCAGTGAGGTGCAGCCATATCCCTCTAGGCACACTGATCAACGGGTCCACGTCTGGATTCCCGCATCACACTTAAGGAGACTTCCCTAAGTGGCATAATTTGCATAAATAAAAAGAGAGAAGCGCTCAACCTAGGAACGAACAATAGCATAATAGCTTGTTCTATGGCTAGTTACCACCCTAGAAGCAGCCTCTTTTTGCTCAATATGTGCCTTTCACAGAGAAGAACTTTCCTGTAGCATATCAGTCTGATCCTGACTTCACAGTACAGTCCAGCCCCGAAATACCAGGCAATCCCTCTCTGAACAAGAGAAACAGCAAAACCCCAGACGTACGTTTCGGCCTATTGTGGGCCTCGTCAGTGAGGTGCAGCCATATCCCTCTAGGCACACTGATCAACGGGTCCACGTCTGGATTCCCGCTTTAACACTTAAGGAGACTTCCCTAAGTGTCATAATTTGCATAAATAAAAAGAGAGAAGCGCTCAACCTGAGAACGAACAATAGCATAATAGCTTGTTCTATGGCTAGTTACCACCCTAGAAGCAGCCTCTTTTTGCTCAATATGTGCCTTTCACAGAGAAGAACTTTCCTGTAGCATATCAGTCTTATCCTGACTTCACAGTACAGTCCAGCCCCGAAATACCAGGCAATCCCTCTCTGAACAAGAGAAACAGCAAAACCCCAGACGTACGTTTCGGCCTATTGTGGGCCTCGTCAGTGAGGTGCAGCCATATCCCTCTAGGCACACTGATCAACGGGTCCACGTCTGGATTCCCGCATCACACTTAAGGAGACTTCCCTAAGTGTCATAATTTGCATAAATAAAAAGAGAGAAGCGCTCAACCTGGGAACGAACAATAGCATAATACCTTGTTCTATGGCTAGTTACCACCCTAGAAGCAGCCTCTTTTTGCTCAATATGTGCCTTTCACAGAGAAGAACTTTCCTGTAGCATATCAGTCTGATCCTGACTTCACAGTACAGTCCAGCCCCGAAATACCAGGCAATCCCTCTCTGAACAAGAGAAACAGCAAAACCCCAGACGTACGTTTCGGCCTATTGTGGGCCTCGTCAGTGAGGTGCAGCCATATCCCTCTAGGCACACTGATCAACGGGTCCACGTCTGGATTCCCGCATCACACTTAAGGAGACTTCCCTAAGTGTCATAATTTGCATAAATAAAAAGAGAGAATCGCTCAACCTGGGAACGAACAATAGCATAATAGCTTGTTCTTTGGCTAGTTACCACCCTAGAAGCAGCCTCTTTTTGCTCAATATGTGCCTTTCACAGAGAAGAACTTTCCTGTAGCATATCAGTCTGATCCTGACTTCACAGTACCTTACTTGGCGGGATCAGACTGATATACTTCAGGAAAGTTTTCTTCTGTGAAAAGCACACTGGTCTAAAAGAGGCTGCTTCCGGGTCCTAGAACAAGCCACTGAGCTGTTGTTTGTTCCTGGTAGAGCACTTCTCTCTTTGTATGCAAATTATTATGACCCTGGGGAAGTCTCCCTATAGGTGATGGGGGAAACCAGACGTGGACTCCTTGCCCAGTGTGCTTAGAGGAATGTGGCTGCACCTCACTGACGAGGCCCATAGGAGGCCGAAACGATCGTCTGGGGTTGTCATGTTCCTTGTTCAGAGGAGAATTGCCTGGTATTTCGGGGCTGGACTGACCTTACTTGGCGGGATCAGACTGATATACTTCAGGAAAGTTTTCTTCTGTGAAAAGCACACTGGTCTAAAAGAGGCTGCTTCCGGGTGGTAAATCGCCATAGAACAAGCCACTGAGCTGTTGTTCGTTCCTGGTAGAGCGCTTCTCTATTTGTATGCAAATTATTATGACCCTGGGGAAGTCTCCCTATGGGTGATGGGGGAAACCAGACGTGGACTCCTTGCCCAGTGTGCTTAGAGGAATGTGGCTGCACCTCACTGACGAGGCCCATAGGAGGCCGAAACGATCGTCTGGGGTTGTCATGTTCCTTGTTCAGAGGAGAATTGCCTGGTATTTCAGGGCTGGACTGACCTTACTTGGCGGGATCAGACTGATATACTTCAGGAAAGTTTTCTTCTGTGAAAAGCACACTGGTCTAAAAGAGGCTGCTTCCGGGTGGTAAATCGCCATAGAACAAGCCACTGAGCTGTTGTTCGTTCCTGGTAGAGCGCTTCTCTCTTTGTATGCTGTGCCAAGGTATGTCTAGTCAAGATTTACCCACAGGATCAACCTGAGAAAGTTGCTAGGATGTATGCTATAATAGATGAACAGAGCAACAGATCCCTGGTTAAGCCTAAATTCTTTGAGATCTTCGGCATAGAGGGTCATGCAACACCGTATACTCTCAGAACCTGTTCTGGTCGTGTAGAGGCCTTTGGCAGAAGGGCCAATGGCTTCATGGTCTCTCATATCAAAGGAAATGAAGGCATACCCCTACCAACATTAGTCGAGTGTGACCAGATACCAGGTGAAAGGGAAGAGATTCCTACTCCAGAGGCTGCCTATCACCATCCTCACTTAAGGCACCTTGTTGATGAGATTCCGGCAATGGACATGCATGCAGAAATCTTGGTCCTTCTACGAAGAGACATTCTCAGTGTACATAAAGTACGCGAGCAGTGCAATGGACCTGACAATGCCCCTTATGCACAAAGACTTGATCTAGGCTGGGTGATAGTGGGCGATGTAAGCTTGAATAGTATGCGTACGTCATCTGAGATTCACTCCTTCAAAACTTACAAATTAGAAAATGGACGTGCATCCCACTTCAAACAGTGCTCTCGCCATCATGAAGTAAGGGAGAAGCCTCCTGACATCATACAAATACCCAATGTTACTCCTATACTTTGTGACGACAATCTGGGTACCACAGTGTTTTGTACTACAAGTGATGACAACAAAATAGCCTTGTCAGTTAAAGACAGGAAATCATCTAAGCCCAAACAATGGCATTATGTTCCATCTGAAATTAATCCTGCAGATCATGCCACCAGGCCAGTGTCTGCAAGTGTCTTTGCAAATTCTTCTTGGTTAACAGGCCCTGAATTCCTGCTGGATCATCCAGAAGAAACCACAGCTGATGTCTTCAGTCTTCTAGAACCTGACAACGATCCAGAGATTCGTCCTGAAGTAAAAACCCTTGTCACCAGAACTGAACAAAGACTCGTCTTGGGCTGTCAACGCTTTGAACGTTTCTCCAAGTGGACAAGGCTTGTACGTACCATTGCAAGGTTAGTCCACATTGCACACTGCTTTCACACAAAGCCCACAGATGCTCACTGTCAAGATTGGCATGTGTGCCAAAGGTTTCTTTCTGCAAAGGACATTGCTGAAAGTGAACTGTTCATAATACGCAGTGTACAACAGGATGTCTTTGGCTCAGAAAGTAAATGTATCCGTGACAAGAGGGGCATTCCAAAAAACAGTCCTATAGCTAACCTGAACCCATTTTTTGACAATGATCATTCCGAGCCAGCTCCACCAATTCAAAAACTCAGAGAGTGCTGGTACCTGCCTTTCTTCAGAGTGTATCATCCACATAAGCCAAAACAAATCAGGATAGTGTTCGACTCCGGTGGCCAAGCAAATAGCAAACGATGGGCAGTGTTGTTTACTTGCATGAGTGTGCGTGCAGTGCACATTGAAGTAATAGAATATATGGATGCCTCAAGTTTCATAAATGCTCTAAGGCGATTCCTTGCCATCAGAGGACCAGTCAAAACATTAAGATCTGACTGTGGAACTAATTTCGTTGGAGCCTGTCGAGAGCTACATCTCAACTCTAGGCCAATTCAAGACCTTTTAGATGAAAAGGGCTGTACATGGATTTTCAATCCTCCTCATTCTTCCCATATGGGTGGCTCCTGGGAGAGAATGATAGGTATCACACATAAAATACTGGACTCCATGCTTATGGACTTGAAATCCACAAGACTCACCCATGAGATTCTAACCACCTTCCTGGCAGAAGCATCTGCCATAATCAATTCAAGACCACTTGTTCCAGTTTCTGTAGATCCAGAGGCCCCAACTCTACTTTCTCCAGCTACTCTTCTTACCCAGAAGCTTGGGTCTGTTCCTGTTAGCCCTGGAGACTTTAAAACAGGAAATCTGTGCTACAATCAGTGGAAGCGAGTACAACACCTTGCCAACTGCTTCTGGAATAGTTGGAAGATGGAGTATTTCTCTACTCTGCAAGGACGCAGGAAATGGCAACGTCTGAACCCTAACATCAAGGTTGGAGATCTTGTTCTCCTCAAGGACCAGCAAGCTGAAAGAATCGAATGGCCCATGGGACTGATGATAAAGAGCATTCCTAGTGATGATGGAAAGGTGCGTAAGGTGGAGGTGAAAGTTGCAAGACAAGGGACTATAAAAACTTTCATCAGACCGATCACGGAACTTATCTTGCTCTTGCCCTTTGGAGACTGAATTTACTTATGTATGCTGTTGGATTCTTCCTGTGACTTCAAGAAGGAAGTATCTTGAACTTTAATTGACACAACTTGAAGTTTATATTATAGTAGTTGCATTATATGTATGTTCTCATTATATCTTTCAAGTCTTCAAGATGTCTCTGCAAATTACATTGTTATGCATAACTTCCGTTATGAATTAAATAGTGACATTTATTATGCCAGACGGGGAGTGTGCTGCCTCAATGAGGCATAGAATATTACATAGCCTCTGTTATGTTCATGTTATAGTTAAGAAATCATATATTTTTACTGCCATCTAGCGACCCTTTTTGGTAATGCTCCTGTTTTCTAGAATGTCTTACCCCTGACCTTATTATGCATTTCCTTTTTGTGTATTGCTCCGCCCTTGTAGTTTTATGATGTTTTCCTGTGTCATGGCCACAGCTAACAGGCCTCATGTAACAAGCACTCATGTTAATTCATTGCAAGCTACGATCAGTATCATCTTTTGACCGCAAAATACTTTAACCATTCATTCATCTGCTGTATTCATTATCTGCTGTAACCTGATATTCAGAATAAAGCAACTTTGTGGATGAACAAGGTATTGGTGAGTTCAGCTATCTGACAAGGATTGTCTGCAGTGATTGTATCTTCTTATACAGGCCAGGCATAGAGGTCTCAGCGAGGGATAGATCATTATTACAACTATCTGAGTCAGAATACTTACTATAGGTTTTCTCACCAACAATATCTCAGGCCTTAAAACTTAACTCTATACCTAGTATTATGCATTTAAAGTATAACATGCCTTTCTCTTACAATCCCAATGGCTCGTACACTCCTCATAGCAGAGGATCCAAAGCTTTCTTTTCCTAGGTTAATCAATGTTATATAATTATATACCTAATATGAGTAGTTTTCTTATATACTTGTGGGTTTTTCCTGTGCATACCAACATAAATTATATTCTATATATATTCGCATTGTTTAGGTTATCTTGACCGGCTCCGAATCCCCCCCCTAAGGGTTTTCCCTTAGTATTGCTTTTTATTCACCCTTTCTGGTGATTATCTAGCGGTATTTACCTGCTCATGGTATTAACTTTATTTCATAACTATTTAATGCATACTAATAGTATAGTTAATATCTTATACAGTACCCTTCAGGGAAAAATTTACTTTTCATTCATGATAAGTTTTCTATTCTTGCCAAGTTAAAATATCATTCTAATAGGCAGTAACTCTAGATAATAGGGTACCACAGCAGCATTTTATAAAATATAAAAACATAAGGTATCAATGTAAACTATGCAATGTATATATCTATGACAGGCTAATAATGTAATATGATATGCTGGATAATGTTGTCATTATCTACTTTCATTATCAGACATGTTTATTTTGATTTATCTTATATTTATGGCTATTGTCTTGCTAAATACCTTAATAAAAAACTTTGATTTAAAAAAATAAATAAAAAATAGTTAAATAGTAAAGAGTGAAACTAATATTTTTCACCTTTCCCTGATATTAAATGGACATTTATTTGAACATATATGCATTTAATTCCAGTAAATATAGCACTTTTATTGTGTGTGTTATATACCAGTGTTTTTAAAACACATCAGAAGTGTTGATATAGGCGAACGCATGCGCACTCCTCCTTGGTGGCAAAATCCATTGACAGCTGTTTTGTGTTGGATTTTGCAAACACTGACCTATGTCGCATGTGCAGATCATGTTTGCAAAATCCTATGACAGCTGTTCTGTAGGATTTTGCAATTGATGGAATGCGATGATGTAACAGGACGCAGAATCTGAGAGAACACTGGCACACTCTTCAGAATGGTCAATCATTTAAATTTATGGAGCCATAAGTGAGAGTTTATGACCAATTTTAATCCTCTTTCTTTCCATTAAATTATTTTAGACTACAACTGTTTTGTTATAGATAAACTATGGCTACAATCTGGGACTCTAATTTTATTGATTTCAGGTTTTAATGTATTTGGCATTGCCAATAGAAGGGATGTGTAACCTTATATAAACAATTAACAATAGCCTTAGATTACAAGTTGCAAGCTAACATTTGAGCACAAGTGAAATAAGAATATCGTGGGCATGTTAATTTGCACTCGTATTACAAGTTGAAAGTAAACCTGTTTGCTTGAGAGCAATCAAATTTAACACGTTAGCATGACTTCAAAAAAATTTGCACCAAATACAACATAAATACAGTGAGGCCTCGGTTTACGAATTTAATTCGTTCTCCGGGTCGTTTCGTATTGCGAAAAATTCGTAAACCGAAACACGTTTTCCCATAGGAATGCATTGAAAATCAATTAATGCGTTCCGGAGGTCCGAAAAAATTCAAATAAAGTGTCCAAAAAATGCTCCAAAAGGCTCCAAAAGGCTTAACAACTTGCTGCAAATGGCTCCAATGTCTCCAAAAGGCTCCACAACTTGCTGCAAATGGCTCCAAAAGGCTTAACAACTTGCTGCAAATGACTCCAAAAGGCTCAACAACTTGCTGCAAAATGGCTCCAAAACCTCTCCAACACCTCCACACTGGTACCCAAACTTCATTAATTCAATCATACTTGAGTATGCAGGGGGCACAGGGGCCACTGGTTTCGTATTGCGAAAAATATTCTTAAACCGAGGGGGGCAAACCGGCATTTTGTTTCGTATTGCGAAAAAAATTCGTAAACCGAGTCAATTTTTCTTCAAATTTCGATTTCGTAAACCGAAATTTCGTATACCGAGCCGTGCGTAAACCGGGGCCTCACTGTACATTAAAATAAACTGTTACACTAATATAAACAATATTTGATGAAATAATTAATCATAGAAATATTTAAAAAAAATATTTATAAGAGTTCAAATGTATATGGTATATGGCCATGTAATTGACTGCAAAAGGCTATAATATAGATTTATTTATATGTATGTGTCTAATTAATAATTCTATAACAATATTTAATAATGTGTTTTACTTTGTATTTACTGTAAATATTTAACATTCCAATATTCTTGACATAAAGAAAAATGTTATTTTTATTTTAAATAAATATTTCAACATATATCTATATATACCTATATCTAAATATTTATTTATAGAGATGTATAGGCTTAGATATATTTTATACATTAATATTATTACATATATAGAAATATATATTTAATAATAAAAATGTAATTTATTTATACATGAATAACTTTGGGTTTCGTGCTGTAGGTCTAACTCTGTGTTGGGTTAGCTCACATGACAAATTAGTTACCTTAATCGCGATAATGAAATATTAAATAATATAAAAAATATTATATATATATATTTTGTTTTGATTATTTAGAAAAAAATGTAGTACATGTATAATAATTATTTACATTAATTCATATTTTTCAATATTTTATATTTAATAATTACATAACGTACCTTAAGATAACTTATGTCGGGTTATCACACACAAATAATTAATGTACTCCTGTTGGATTTGCACATATAAATGGATTAATATGATCCATATCCACCACCAACACAATTAACACTAAATGCAACCCCCCACAACTGCAAATAATAATAGCTTATCTCAAGAGTATGAAAGTTGTGGAGTCCACTACTCCAATTGTTGGGGAGAGCAAAATATCATCATGTATATAATGTAAAATCAGAAAAATATTTTGATAAGAGTTTTTTTTTTACTGAATTTGAAGTTTATTTGTTTCTCCAGTTCTCTTCAGTGTTCATTAATCTTCTACTAAGTTTGATTCTAGATTTCAACCCTTCTACCAAGTTTTGTGCTAAATCTCAGTTGAGCCATCGGGTTGATTTCTGTCTGCGACCTCAGAGCAAGTTGACAAGTTATGGAGCAGCGGTCTTTAGAAACAGGGGATTTTATTTTGAGGCAATTGAGGGACAATTTAAAAACTATTTTGAGCACTAACTACTACTGCAAGCTCGCGGTAGCAATAACCCTCCACTTGTAATCGCTGGTTATTATTGACACGTTTATGCGCGTGTGATAAATTAGCACTCCATTTGTAATCTATCTCTTATTGTAAGTTTACATTGATTTTGCCTCTTCAAGGCAGCAGCAGAAAAGTTCAATGTGGGTCTCTTCTTTGTCATAGATTTCGGTTTCTCTATTATTTGTACATTTCTTAAATGAATTCTGATTTGTTAACTGATTAATTTATCCTTCAGAAATGTGACAGTAGTGATACTGTTCGATGTCAAACTCTTCTGATCAATCTAGGATTACCAATTAGAAGAGTGGGAAAGTATTAAAACAGATTGGAATAGAGGAATTTAAAAATATTTTTATTAACCCCTTAATGACCATAGCACTTTTCCATTTTCTGTTCGTTTGGGACCAAGGCTATTTTTACATTTCTGCGGTGTTTGTGTTTAGCTGTAATTTTCCTCATACTCATTTACTGTAACCACGCATATTATATATGTTTTTTTTCTCGCCATTAAATGGGCTTTCTAAAGATACCGTTATTTTCATCATATCTTATAATTTACTATAAAAATTTTTATAAAATATGAGGAAAAAATGGAAAAAAACGCAGTTTTTCTAACTTTGACCCCCAAAATCTGTTACACATCTACAACCACCAAAAAACACCCATGCTAAATAGTTTCTAAATTTTGTCCTGAGTTTAGAAATACCCAATGTCTAGATGTTCTTTGCTTTTTTTGCAAGTTATAGGGCAATAAATAAAAGTAGCACTTTGCTATTTCCAAACCACTTTTTTTCAAAATTAGCGCTAGTTACATTGGGACACTGATATCTCTCTGGAATCCCTGAATATCCCTTGACATGTATATATATATTTTTAGAAGACATCCCAAAGTATTGATCTAGGCCCATTCTGGTATATTTCATGCCACCATTTCACTACAAAATGCGATCAAATAAAAAAAAATGTTCACTTTTTCACAAATGTTTTCACAAACTTTAGGTTTCTCATTGAAATTATTTACAAACAACTTGTGCAATTATGGCATACATGGTTGTAAATGTTTCTCTGGGATCCCCTTTGTTCAAAAATAGCAGACATATATGGCTTTGGCATCGCTTTTTGGTATTTAGAAGGCCGCTAAATGCCGCTGCGCACCACACGTGTATTATGCCCAGCAGTGAAGGGGTTAATTAGGGAGCATGTAGGGAGCTTGTAGTTTTAATTTTAGCTTTAGTGTAGTGTAGTAGACAACCCAAAGTATTGATCTAGGCCCATTTTGGTATATTTCATGCTACCATTTCACCGCCAAATGCGAACAAATAAAAATAAAACGTAAAATTTTCCCAATTTTAGGTTTCTCACTAAAATTATTTACAAACAGCTTGTGCAATTATGGCATAAATGATTGTAAAAGCTTCCCTGGGATTCCGTTTGTTCAGAAATAGCAGACATATATGGCTTTGGCTTTGCTTTTTGGTAATTAGAAGGCAGCTAAATGCCGCTGCGCACCATACGTGTATAATGCCCAGCAGTGAAGGGGTTAATTAGGGAGCTTTTAGGGAGCTTGCAGGGTTAATTTTAGCTTTAGCGTAGGTATCAACCTCCCACATGACACATCACACCCCCAGATCCCTCCCAAACAGCTCTCTTCCCTCCCCCACCCCACAATTGTCCCCGCCATCTTAAGTACTGGCAGTAAGTCTGCCAGTACTAAAATAAGAGTTTTTTTTTTTTTTTTTTTAAATAATAATTCTGTTCTGTAATATCCTCCCTTAGCCCCCAACCTCCCTGATCCCCCCCCCAAACAGCTCTCTAACCCCCCTCTCTCTGCCTTATTGCGCCATATTGGGTACTGGCAGCTGTCTGCCAGTGCCCAGTTTGAAATCAAATATGTTTTTTTTTATTTATTTTTAAAAAAATACTATTTTCTGTAGTGTAGCTGCCCTCCCTCAACCCCCAACCCCTGCCAGATCGCTAAACATTTTTTAAATGCCCACCCTCACTCCCACCTAGTACCACCTTGTGCTCCCACCGAGTACCACCATTGTTCCATAGTGTAGGGTTCCCGCCCGCGCGTGCGCGCGCCCGCTCCCGTGCACGCGCGCGCACCCGCTCCAGTTCACGCGCGCGCACCCGCACTCGATCCCGCCCCCCTTCCCACCGATGGCCGCCCACCGGCCTCCCTGGGTAAGCTCCCACCCACCAACGAACATGGCCATCAATGGCCGATGCAGAGAGGGCCACAGGGTGGCTCTCTCTGCATCGGAAGGCTAAAAAATGTTATAGCAGGATGCCTCAATATCGAGGCATCACTGCTATAACATGAAAGCAGTTGGAAGTGATCAGGATCGCTTCCACTGCTTTCAAAGACCAAAGACGTACAGGGTACGGCCTTGGTCGTTAACTGCATTTTTTTGCAGGACGTACCCCATACGTCGGTCGTTAAGGGGTTAATGTATAGTACATGTATTGCAACAAATATTTGTCAAAGGTATACAGACTATCATGCTTTGCAGTGGGGCTACATATAAAACAGACGTTATTTATGTCTAAGCCCTGATATTCAAAACATCAACATAACAATGAAAAATTGCCTTTTTGGGATTGCCAGACTCATAGTTCATTGGCCTGTTGATATATTCTAAAAAAAAGTTGTCTGAACCTTGTCATGCTGACGAGTGGTAATGTGTCTCCCATAGGATATAATGGGGACTGCAACTTCAGCAAAAGTCCATCGACATCGCCACTGAGCTGCGATGTAGGCAGCAGGGAGGCTGTATTTAAAGTTTGTTTATACAAAATATGCTGTGCGCTTGCAAAAATAAAAAAGGTTTTTTGTGTAGTAATACTTCAAATTATTCATATGTATATTCAGTTTCACTGTAAATTCACTAGATTTGTCACACTTAAAAATATCGATACTCAAAAACAGGTGAGACTAATATGGCTGTAAAGATAGCTAAGAAGGAGGATAGTACTTTGAATATTTAAAACCCACGGTGATGTTTTCCCATTAACATACAGGTTACGCCCATAAAACACCCTTGAAACTCCCACTGAATATATATTTGTCATGCTGCGATCAACTTTGTTAATAAAGACAAAAAAACCCCACTTCCTATTAAAACTATAGGAGATGGAGATTGTATAGTATAATGTTACAATATGTATAAAGTTGTAAACGTGATTATACTAATCTTCTATTGTGTCCTTATTATTATTATTTTTACTTATTTTAAGTTTGTGATTGTGGATTCTCAATATTCATATTTAAATTATAGTGATACTGATTTATATTTCATAATATTGTGATTGCGAGATCGTGTTTAACTTAGTGCAAAATTGTGATTGCGCTATAGCAAACGTATGCTATATTAACATTAATATATTATATACCGTATCTAGAGATGTAGATATATATTAATATTGTGCATGTTTGCCACAGTGCTGTAGCGATATTATAAGTAAAACACAATTGTGCAATCACAGTATTATGAATTATGAATACAAATGCGAAAACACGATCACAATATTGTGAAATATGGAAACGCAACCTAGCAATCGCAATATTGTAAAATATGAAGATTGCGATTGATAATGCACATTCTCAAAATAATGTAAATATGAATATCAATTGCAATTTTAAAATAACTAAATATACACACCTATATAATAGACAATTAGTAAAATCACGTTTACATATATATTCTAACATTATTCAATACAATACATATCCATTAAACAATGCATATAAATCTAGCATATACCCACAATCCTATAGGTGTATTGTTAGGCTGACCATATTGCCGCTTTAAGAAGGAACACATATGAAAAATACATGTGTGAGGGTTCTTATACAAAACCATTTCTTTAAACAGCCCTGAAAACAGCCCTGACATATGTATTTTTCATATGTGTCCCTTTTTAAAGCGGCAATATGGTCAGCCTATGTATTGTTGATTTGTTTAATTCACTATTGTATTGTAAGAACAGAGGTTGAGTTTCTGTTGACACATGTAAATTGTATTATCATTCAGTACTGTGTAAAGGGATTATTTACATTACACCTGCGATGTACCGTAGGTTGCAATGCTGCTTTGAATATATCGCCAGTATCAGAGAAGCATCGCCACCCACTAAAATGTATGGTAAAACGCCTCTCAGTGATGCTGCCTTTAAAGTCGGCCCTTTTGAATATTTTGCTGGCTTTCTTGACATAGCGAGGGATTAATTTCCTATTTCACAGCCTTATGGCACTTTCAATCATCAGGGCTTAAGTGATTAGAACAGACAATGGCCAGCATTTATCAACTAATGGAAGGACAATGTTTGCTCACGCAAAACTGTCCACCCAGGATCGCAGAATGTATTTGCTTGTGCAATGCGGCCCCCTGCTAACGCTTGCCCAATGGCGTGCAATAGGGGGTTGTCAATCACCCTGGGGCAAATCTTCCCACGGTGATTTAATGCAAGCCACTAGTGATGTGCCCCAAGATCTGCATATGCAGCTTAATAAATGGGGGCCAACATCTTTACAATAACTGTGGCAACAGAGCCAGGCAGGTTAATCAATGAAAGTGAATTTAATAATTTAAGGATAGAAACAAATATTGGACTGCATATATATCTCTATTTAGAGTACGGTACTGTGGTTTATATTAAATATTGTGTTTGCAATGAGCTCATCATTTCAATTTATACATTTATTATTTTACATTTTTTTACTTGATTAAAATGATATGCTAAATATAAATAATAAATAATGTAACTGTACACACAAGTGTATATTAGTGTAGGAATATTAATATTATAATAAAAAATATATAAACTTCATACCAATGTCAGTGCTACAGATGTTCAATAGAAAATATAAAATGGAGTATAAATGGCTACATACTTAAAGGGACAGGCTAGTCCAAAACAAACTTTCATTATTCAGATAGGGCATGTAATTTTAAACAATTTTCAAATTTACATCTATCACCAATTTTGCTTTGTTCTCTTGGTATTCTTATTTGAAAGCTAAACCTAGGAGGTTCATGTGCAAATTTCTAAGCCCTTGGAGGCCGCCTCTCACCTTAGGACATTTTGACAGTTTTTCACCACTAGAGGGTATTAGTTCATGTGTTTCATATAGATAACATTGAGCTCATGCATATGGAGTTCCTAGGAGCCAGCACTGATTGGCTAAAATGCAAGTCTGTCAAAAGAACTGAAATAAGGGGCAGTTTGCAGAGGCTTAGATACAAGATAATCACAGAGGTAAAAAGTGTATTAATATAACTGTGTTGTTATGCAAAACTAGGCCATGGGTAACAAAGGGATTATCTATTTTTGAAAACAATAAATATTCTGGTGTAGACTGTCCCTTTAAAGATAAAACTTTGTTAATAGCTTTATGATCACATTATCAAACTGTTTAAATGTGTTGTCTGCACAGTCATTAGCTATTCCTTTCAACCATTTTAATTTGGTATTGCAATTATAAAGCTTAATTATCCCTATCCAGTCTGGAGTATAAAACAACTTGTACAACTTGACTATTGGTGTTTTTAGGGAAAATAACAGTTTTAAAATACTTAACGGGACAGTAAATTCAAAATTAACTTTTCATGATTCAGATACAGCATTTAATTTTAAATAACTTTCCAATTCACTTCCCTTACTAAAATTTCTTTGTTTTCTTGTACTTGTATTCTTTGTTGAAGAGTGAATCTAGGAAGGCTCATAGGAAGGCTCATAGCAGCTCCGGAGCATACACTTTTCTTTAGAACTCTATGGCAACATTGTTTGTTGCAGTATTATGCATTTTTTAAAACACTGTAGCTATAGAGTGCGTAAGTCACCTGTACACTCTTATGAGCCTGCCTATATTAACTTTTCAACAAAGAATAGTAATAAAGAGAACAAAGTAAATTTGACAATAAAAGTAAATTGCAAAGTTATCCGAAATTGCTTGCTCTATCTGAATCATGAAAGTTTCATTTTGACTTTACTGTCCCTTTAAGGATACTTCATCAAAAATATGTCACAGCTTTATTTAAGACTGACCACCAAATGCTAGAATAGACACATCAGGCAGTAAACAGTTTCCCACTACTTTCACTTTTAACTATTATGTAAACTTTGCAGCCACAATATTTTATGGTCAGTGCTGAGTATTATAAAAGTGTTAAACAGGATGTATTTCAATTTACTTTTACTGTGAATGGCTTAAAGGGACATAATACTCATATGCTAAATCACTTGAAACTGATGCAGTATAACTGTAAAAAGCTGACAGGAAAATATAACCTGAGCATCTCTATGTAAAAAAGGAAGATATTTTATCTCACAATTTCCTCAGCTCAGCAGAGTAAGTTCTGTGTAAAAAGTTATACTCAGCTGCTCCCAGCTGCAGGTAACAAAAAATAAATAAATGAAGAAATGAACAGCAGCCAATCAGCATCAGCAGTGCTGAGGTCATGAACTCTTTTACTGTGATTTCATGAGATTTCACTTAACTCTCATGAGATTTCATTGTAAACTTCCCTAAACTGAATAGGGAAATAACATGAGAGTGCACGAGGCTCATCCTTTCAGCTGTCCCGGGACAGACATACTAATATGCTGCTTAGAAATCCTTTACAATGGGATGTGGCTACTGAGGAACTTTTGAGGTAAAATATCTTTCTTTTTTACATAGAGATGTTCAGGTGATATTTTCTAGTCAGCTTTTTACAGCTATGCTGCATCACTTTCAAGTGTTTAAACATTTGGGTATTATGGCCCTTTAATGGTAAAAAAAAAGTACACTCAATTGCTTGTGCAGCTGTGCCCTTTACTCTTCTGCAATCAATTGTGCAAGAGCATGTTTGTCAATCATCCAAGTCAGATCTGAGCAGGATAATTTAACTCTTCCACTTTTAAAGCGATTGACAAGTAGCAGTAGTCTTAAAGGGAAATGGAACAGTCTGTTTCATTGTTGTACTAAAAAAAAAATCACTAACCAGTAGCTTATATTTAATAGAAATCTTTGCAATGGATTTTACAGTTTATTTATTTTTTTAACTTAATTTGTGCAGTGTCCATTACTTCCTGTCACAGCCGTACAAGGAGGCTGTGGTATCTACAGGAATGCTTATCTAGTTTGATGTCATAAAACTTCTAGAACAACATGAGCAGGTTTACTATTAAGTGACTAGACTAGATAAACAGGTAGTCAGATTTCCCCATGCTCAGAACATGCAGAATAGAACCGAAGTTAGCAATATATCTGCTTCCTTATCACCCTGAGGGTAATGGCTACACTGAGAATTTCTAAGTGCTTATTTTGCAAGTAAACAAGTAAGTTGTCTGCTGTTTTTTTTTTTTTTTTACACAATATGTTTCTTTGAATGTTTACTTTAATTTAACATATTTGTTTTTACCAAAGGAGCACTGTTTAAATATCCCTTTAAAGTGAATGTAAATTTAGAGGCTAAAGTGCCCGTTTTTTAAAAATCTGATTAAAAACAGGGGCACTTTAATTAATAAAAATATACATTTCACTCGTGTTGTGAAAATACTTACCTTTTAATCTTGACAGCCTCTCCAGCGATTCCCCCCGGTTGTCGCAAGCCTCTTCCTACGTCAGAAATGACGGATCGGTAATCCTTCAATCACGGCTTCCCCCCGGGGGAATCAGTGTCTGATTCAATGCCATGATTGGAGGAAGCCGGATTCCTCATTTTAGATCCGGGAAGAGGCTTTGCTACGGGCGGGGGAAGTGATGCAGCGGCTGTCAAGATTAAAAGGTAAGTATTTTCACAATACGAGTGAAATGTAAATTTTTATGAATTAAAGTGCCCCTGTTTTTAATCAGATTTTTAAAAAACGGGCACTTTATCATCTAAATTTACATTCACTTTAAAACCTCTGCTTCTTAACTAGCATTGCACACTCGCTCCTATAAGCCTGCACCGTTGGGGTACCTATGCCACTTTTGCAGCTTCCTAAATGAAGCCCTTAAAGTCCAAGTTCAATTAAATATGGGATGTGCATAGTGGATTCATATCAGAATATTTTTTGGGTATATGAAAGGTTGCAGCTTTTGAAAACAATCACATTCTATAACTGTGAGTCTTTAATAATGGTTTGTTTTCTGGTGTTAGCTAGAAACATTGTATGCTTAGGGGTCTACTTATTATGTGTCTGTCCGTCATGATCTGATCAGCGGATCATGTCTGACAAACATCGCTGAATGCGGAGAGCAATACGCTCTCCGCATTCAGCATTGCACCAGCAGCTCTTGTGAACTGCTGGTGCAACGCTGCCTCCTGAAGATTCACGGCCAATCGGCCGCTAGCAGGGGGGTGTCAATCAACCCGATAGTATTCGATCGGGTTGAATTGCGGCAATGTCTGTCCGCCTCCTCAGAGCAGACGGACAGGTTATGGAGCAACGGTCTTTAGACCGCTGCTTCATAACTGGTGTTTCTGGCGAGCCTGAAAGCTCGCCAGAAACACGGGACTTCAAGCTCCATACAGAGCTTGACAGATAGACCCCTTAGCCTGTCTAATGCAGCATTTGAAGCTGTGGACATTGGTGACTTTTAGAATTGATGAGGCATAAATCTTTGGCTGACCCTGGATTTTTATTGGATAGTCTAAAGCCTATGTTAAGCCTTTCCCACCTGCAGAGTAAATATTTGAAGACTTCTGACCAAAAGAAAAACAGTTTAATACAAACAACAAATGAATGAATTTTTGTTGTTGCATTCATGTTTTCATTTGTTGGTTCATTAAAATAACAGTTAAACCCCCCCAAAAATGTCATGATTCAGACAGAGAATACAATTTTAAACAATATTCCAATTTACTTCTATTATCTAATTTGCTTCATTCTTTCGATATCCTTTGTTAAAGAAATATCAATGCACATGGGTGAGCCAATCACATGAGGCATCTATGTGCAGCCACCAATCAGCAGCTACTGATCCTATCTAGATATGCTTTTCAGAAAAAGAATATCAAGAGAATGAAGCAAATTAGATAATAGAAGTAAAGTAGAAAGTTGTTTACAATGGTATTCTCTATCTGAATCATGAGAGAAAAAATTGTGGGTTTAATGTCCCTTTAACATGACCAATCATTCATCATTTCTGATGAATGCAACATAATAAAATAAATAATATTTTATGAAACTGTAAAGTTCATATCTAGCAACCACCCAAGAGAACACTGCAGAACAAATGCATCAAACAATAAAGAACATATAGCTCATGTTGAACAATAAAGATAAATAAATAATAATACATAAATAAATGCATAATAATAAATAAATAAATGCATCAAACAATAAAGAACATATAGCTCATGTTGAAACACTACAAAAACACATCTTTAGTGAGAGCATGTGCAAAATTATTACCATGAATTCAAAGACGAGACAAGTTACTGGCATGGTTAAAACTTGTAATAAAATGTTCATATTCTCGAATTTTGCTTGTAACACAAATTGCACTCTTTTATTTAGGACCATCAAGAGATAAACTGAGGGGATTAGGCATCATTTAACACATTCCAAGCTTGCAATTTTAAAACAACATGCGCTAGATTACAAGTGGGGTGGTATTATTATTTTTTTGTGCAAGCGAAAAACTCAGTTGGATTTTCATTTTTGCGCTTGCCGGGTTGTGTTTGTATTACAAGTTCCAAAAAAACGTATTTGCACTAGCGTTAACCTGAATAGCGTGAAAAACCTAACTTGAGTTTTCGTGTGCGCATGCATGTATTCCCCCATTGTCTTTTCTTATTCCCCATAGAAGTCAATTGAGAAAAACAAATTGCTGGAAAAAAAACAAACACCCATTGCGCAAACAACATAGCATATTCACATTAGAAAATGGGAAATATTTACAGTATATGCATAGTTAAAATCTTTATGAATATTGCATAAATATATTTTATCATGTTTTTTATCTGCTTAAGGGCAAAAGGCTATAATGCACTTATATAAACATGTTTATATATTTGTATATATGACTGTAAATACATATATACACATATAAATACATATATATATATATATATATATATATATATATATATATATATATATATATATACATACACATACAAATACAGTATGTGTCTCAACGTTAAAGCCATTTGCCTGACTTTTCTTTTTTCTAACACCAGGGATCTAATTTCTTTAAGATAAAATAATTTTTATTAGACAGTGTTAATATGAGTGTAACTGTACTTTTTAACGTATTTTTGATGTGTTTTGTGCAACATTTTTTGTTTTGGAAAACAGTTAACCACAGCTCTGAGTTTGCGGTAAGGATTGAAACTGGGGTATAATACTTTGTGTGTTGTATAATACATGTAACATATTTTTTGTTAGTTACAGTGAATGGACATTTTTGTTTTATACATTTTGTTTTTGGGAATGGATAGTAGGAACAAACATTTTGCAACTTTTCACTGTTATATCTAGGGTACAATTACATCTTCATTTGCAGTAAGCAATTCTGGAATAACTTTATAAATACAATTAACAGTTGCACAGATTCGTGCTTTGTCAGAATATGGTCTTTCAGATTTTTGACCCATGTTTCAGATAATGCAACTGTGATTAGTGCAGGGGGTAGAAAATCAAGTAAATTTTCACAAGCTGTCATGGATCTTTCTAAATGAAGGATTTATAATTAGCAAATTGAGCTACATACTCTGGAAACAATAATTTAATAAAATATTATTTTTTTATTTTAGTCTCTTCTTTGTGTAACATTTACTGTCCTGTTTATTCTTGCAGCCCGATAAGAGGACCTTTGGTGGTAGAATATGTGAAATTTGTGATTCATTTGTTAGGTGTGTTGATTGCAGTCCACTTTTTTGTTGCCTCATGATGAAAAGTATTCTACCACGAATTGTAATTCACTTTGATGACTAGTATTTAGTCTTTCGCTGGTATAATCAATTTGTGTACGTTTTAATGTCTAATGAGTGCCTGTCTCATCAAATCCCCTGTCCTTTACATCTTATTAAGTTCATGCCTAACACATAGTCAGGAAAGCATGTGATCTTGCATATACAGCATGTTACATAGAAAGCTACATTGTTTAGTTTTTTCCAATGCGATTTAAAGGGACATTCCGGTCAAAATTTAAATGCACATAGATGAATTACATCTATGGATAGAAACACATTTGCAATATACGTGTATGGGCAAAATGCTTCTGTTTTAGTGTCAACATTTTTCTTTGCACATGCATGTGAAGCATAGCTAGATATTCTCAGTGTACCCACATTTTAAATATTGCAGCAACTCAGAGCACCAGGGAGGATTGTATCTTGTCAGTAATTAACACAGTGAGTCATTATCAGATGATTCAGTGCTTTTTTTCAAAATGCTGGTGCATGGAGCATACTTAGATATACTTTTGAAACAGCAATAGCTTTTACTAGAAGCATTTTTAGTAATTCATGTATATTGCAAAAATGCTTCTATTCAGAACTAAAATGCACCCATGGGCTTTCCAATTTTGGCTGAAATATCCCTTTAAGTGCCCACCCAAAGAAGAGTCAATGCATCCAAGAAAGACTAACAGTCCATAATGGTGCTTCATTCTTGGTGCACAATGATCTAAAAGCTCTCAGCTCTAGCAAAATTATCTACATGCATTAACGGCACACTGAACCCAATTTTTTCTTTCGTGATTCAGATAGAGCATGCAATTTTAAGCAACTTTCTAATTTACTCCTATTGTCAAAATTTCTTCTTCATTCTCTTGGTATCTTTATTTGAAATGCAAGAATGTAAGTTTAGATAATGGCCCATTTTTGGTGAACAACCTGGGTTGTTCTTGCTGATTAGTGGATACATTTACCCACCAATAAACAAGCTCTGTCCATGGTGCTGAACCACAAAATAGCTTAGATGCCTTCTTTTTCAAATAAAGATAGCAAAGAGAAAGAAGAAAATATGATAATAGAAGCAAATTAGAAAGTTGCTTAAAATGGCATGATCTATCTAAATCACGAAAGAAAAAAAAATTGTGTTCAGTGTCCCTTTAAGCACAGCATAAATACATTAAAATAAAGGGTTGCACTCATGTATACACTAACTAATGAAAATTAATCATATTATTATTATTATTATACTTTATTAAGCGCCAACATATTCCACAGCGCTGTCCATGGATACAATTCATTTAAATAAAACAATACAAGACTTGTAAGAGACAGGACAAAATTTACAAACACATACAGGAGGGATTGAGGGCCCTATTCCCATGGGAACTTACAATCTAGATATTTTAAAAAGTTCTAAGGGTTTAAAGGTATATGTATATGGTTTATGTTAAGGTATTTGAATGGAAAGGGTTATAATGATCATATATCTACATATACATGTATGTATATTTTATTTACAGTGACGTTTGGGGTGTTCACCCCTTTATCAGAACAATGATGATTCGGTGAACACCCCGAAACGTCACTGTAAATAAAATTGTGTTGTACACTTGATAAGACCAGAGAGCGCTTTGTCCTTCAGCTCTATCTACTACTCTTTGCACCCTGGCATATGAAGCTTGTTAGTGGGAGTGCAGCTATCTCTACATGATAAAAACATACATCATATATACTGTACATATATAAACACATGTATACGTATATATACATATGTATTTATACTTTGCATCCAATTTCATTCTAATACCTGAAAAGGAGTAACATAATTTTAATATTTAATAATGTGTTTACTGTATATGTACTGTAAATATTTTACATTTCAATGTTCCTCATGTTCTATGTATTTTTAAATAGATATTTATATATATATATATATCTATATCTATATCTATCTATCTATCTATCTATCTATCTATCTATCTATCTATCTATCTATCTATCTATCTATCTATCTATATATATATATATATATATATATATAAATATAAATATATAGGTATCCAAAACACCAGATCTCGCCCACAAAGGAAAACTGCCTGGGTGCAATTTTATAAAGAATATTTAGCCAGGAAAAAATGCACTCTCAGGACTTTCACAAACAAGTTACTTTTATTTCTGTAACGTTTTCGGAGGTCTTGCCTCCTTCATCAGCATAGTTAAAATACAATCAAACCATCTTTTAAATAGTGACATACTCACTCCAAACCACGTCAAACAATTACATTCACTGGCGCCAAATTATCGGTGTTGGACCGCATACTGCGTTCCAAGTGTGCTACGTGCCGGAAATTGTGCGCCAGAGCACTTCCGGTTGTCAAATTTTAGCCCGTAATCGCTCGGCTTAACATTTAATAATTCCACAATCAAAGAAAATAATGTGACGTATTATGTGTTAATAGTTCCTTTAAACTAAATAATAATGTGCTAAACAAGTGTGCATATATGGTGAATAATTAGCGTGACGGCCGCCCATCGTCATGGCAACCTAACAAACAATACAAAGTATCCTGTCTTAAAACAGGGAAAAAGGCTAGCTGTAACAATCTTCGAAAGTGTATCACAGAGTATATTAATACAGGTATTAAATCCTGCCAAATCACATATGTTAGAAAGTAAATGGATCTAAGGATCTACTTGTGAATGAAGCAAGGTAATGTGCTGCAGTGTACAAGTCTCACTGTGCTATGTTGTATAGCGAACACCAGGCTAGTCTACATCTTACTTTCATGTTCTCAGTATCAAATGAGGGGTCTCATGTTGAATTGCTTAACTACGATGTAATGCCCTTGATGTATAAATAACTATTATGCTCAAAAATCATATGAAAAGGGATTTCCCTATTGTCATGGACTAATCAAATGCATGCTATTCGCACAATTGGGCACATATCTTATTTAAATTTTGTTGTATTTAAGGGGGAATTGTACATCGTTGTCACCCCTTAAGTGTAAGGGGGCCATGCAATATAAGCATACTCCACTTTCATATTGAGACTAGCAGCACTCCCATTTTATCACCACTCTGAATACCAATCACTCAAACTGTATTTGAACATATTGCTAAAGAAGATTGAAAAAAACATATAAAAACAATTGTTATAACGGTCTTTCCATTCACTGCAGTGATATCCCAAAAGGGGTTGATCTAGCTCCGAAAGTCCAAGATTCGCATGTAAAAATTTACAAGAAGCGCCAAGTTGTTTTCTTCAGAATCTCTACAACATGGCTTGCTCTTTGTTTGATTCTATGTGTTCTTCCGTATCTGTGGTCACATCCTTTTCTCATAGATTGAAATGGCCTATAGATCGAATGCCTTATGTGCACTGTGATCTCATGGTTATTCAATGATCCAATCATTATTTTTGTAATCATATTCTTTATTGGTCCTCGTCTGGTAGTGTCTTCTCCTTTCTGACATACTTTAGGACCTGATATCCAACTTAGGAAATGTGTAATGACATATAGGCTGTGTGTGTTAAAAACCTGGTAACTCCAAGGAACCACTATCTGACTTCCACACAGGTATTAGAAATACCAAAGACTCCTAAACCTGGTGCTGTATGCCAACATGGTTAGGAGGTCCCCTATGTCAAGGCACGCAAACCATATGGCCCACAGAGTCATGATAGTCTAGGTACCGTACCCTGAGATTGTATCACACCTAATAGCCACATTACATCAAAGCCTTAAAGTCAGGGGTAGTGTTGAGCCCACCTGGGTATATGGTACCCAGTCGGTACATCCACTGGGCCTCCCTTTGTAGGAGTATTTTAGGGGAGGTGACAGAGGTAAAATACTCCTACAAAGGGAGGCCCAGTGGATGTACCGACTTGGTACCGACTGGGTACCATATACCCAGGTGGGCTCAACACTACCCCTGACTTTAAGGCTTTGATGTAATGTGGCTATTAGGTGTGATACAATCTCAGGGTACGGTACCTAGACTATCATGACTCTGTGGGCCATATGGATTGCGTGCCTTGACATAGGGGACCTCCTAACCATGTTGGCATACAGCACCAGGTTTAGGAGTCTTTGGTATTTCTAATACCTACGATGAAGTCAGATAGTGGTTCCTTGGAGTTACCAGGTTTTTTTTTTTCTTTTTTGTTTAAATAATTTTTATTTGAATAGGGTTCACTAGGTTACATCAAATCAAAATGTAAATTCTTGACATAGTAGACAAATAAGCAATAATACTATATTATCAAATTAAGCATTGTCAAATAACAGTAAACCAGTGGCCCAGCTTTTTTGTGGGTGGCGAGGGGGGGGGGAGGTAGGATAAATGAGGGATAAACAAAAAAGGGAAGTATAAAGATTGTTGGGAGAGAAAGGAGGAGAAAGGAGAAACAATCTGAATTCAATGCGTTGAGTTAATACTACACAGCTCGGAGATTTGATCAAGGTGGCTTATGGGGATCGTAATGTGCACTCAAAGGAGCCTGGGGTCTGGGGTAGGGGAGGGGAGAAAATCAGGTCGTACACTGACAAGTTTGTACTGGTAGAGTTGATAGCTTAAAGTAATAGATTTATGTTCTTAACTAACAGCTAATAATTCGTATGTTTAATTTTTAATTTTTAAATTTTTAAACCCAGTAAACGATTCAGAGTGTTCTTCTAATGGTTCCTAAACTGCTTTAAAGGGTACTATGAGGTCTTTGCTCCCAGATAAATTGTACATTAGTTATCATCTCTTGTTTACCTAGGTAGCAGTAGTGCATTCTTTCTAACAGTATCACATGATTAACCTCGGCTATCCATTGGGCTATTGTAGGAGTTTCTGTTGATTTCCATAATCTGGGGATTAATCTCTTAGCGCATGTCAGCATTAGTAAAAATAGCTTTTTCCTATAGGCGCAAGGGAGTTTTGGAGTATGGTTAAGGAGGATGATGTGTGGGTTTAGCGTGATTTCTATGTTTAGCGTTTCGCTCATATGTTTAGCCACTTGTTGCCAAAATATGGTTAAACTCGGGCAGGACCACCAGATATGTGCCATGGTGCCCGTCTCGCCACACCTTCTCCAACAGCTAGAAGAGGCTGTCGGGTAGATAGCTCGCAGGCGATGTGGAGTCAGATACCAGCGGGCCATGATTTTGTAATTTAGTTCTGATAGCAAGAGGGAGGTTGAAGAGGTGTGTATGTTACGGAAACAACGTTTCAAATCTTCATCGCATAGATCGTATGGTATTTCCTCAGACCACCTATCTAGGTATAAAGGGTGTGTCTCAGGAAATTTATTCCTAAGGATTTTATAAACTATGGATAAGTGAGCTCTCGTAATAACAGGGTTGGTACATAATTGCTCAAATGCGGTTAGTGGCCTAAGGATATCTCTCTTGTGTGGGTTGTTATGTATAGCATGCCTAATTTGTAGGTATGCATACCAGCTATGAAAAGGGGGCCCTAGTTCTTCTTCTAGTACAGTTCTGTCTTTTATGCCCAGTGGACCTACAAAAAGGTATAGAGGAAGGTTCTGCAAATGCCTTACTGGGTTAGTATGAGTAAATCTACTGTGTTGTAAGAACATGTGGTTGTGACGTAGTGGGGTAAGTGGAGAAATTACAGTCGATACACCTTTGGTGTGAGATATGACATAATCCCACACTTCGAGTGTAGCTCTAATGTAGTCATTACGCTGTGCCAAATGTGGTCTCGTGGCTTTAAGAAGCCAGGGTAAGTCTCTCATGTGTCTGATCTGTGACAAGTGTCCCTCTGTCTGTACCCATAATTTTGCTGGAAGTGCGTGATTCCAAGAAATTATCCTTGCTAAATGTGCTGCTCTGTAATAGTTGGTGATATTAGGAACATTGAGACCCCCGTCCTCTTTGCTAAGGTATAATGTGTATTGTGCCACTCTAGAGCGTTTGTACGACCAGATGAATGAGTTAATTAGCTTCTGTTGTGTCTTGAGATATGAGTTTGGGAGAGCCAGTGGGAGTGTTTGGAAGATATATAGGTATTTAGGAATGATCATCATTTTAACTGTGTTAATTCTTCCAAACCAGGACAGATGTCCCTGTGAGTGACACTTTTCCAATAAGCTCTTGGTGCGCGACTGGAGTGCGAGGAAATTGTCTGTAAAAAGTTTGTCAGTATCATATGATATAGCTATTCCTAAGTATTGAAGTTTATCTGTTATGCTAAACCTTCCTATGTGTGCTATAGTTTCAACTTCTTGTGATGTTAAGTTGATCGGCATTAGGCCAGATTTATCCATATTAATAGAAAAGTTAGAGACTTGTTTATAGTTCTCCAATGTGTCGAGAAGTGCCGGAAGTGGGGTCGATGGTGATTCTAAAGTGAAAATCACGTCGTCCGCGAACAAGAGGCATTTCTGGTCTATTTCACCTAGTTTTATGCCCTGGATATGCGGGTTATTCCTCACTTGTATTGCTAAAATCTCTACTGTTAATGCAAATAGCAAGGGCGAGAGTGGGCACCCTTGCCTTGTGCCATTCGATATAGGGAACGATTGGGAGGTAACGTCATTGATCTTAACTCTAGCGCTTGGGTTATGATATAGGGCCTGTATTCTCTTAACAAACATTTCGGAGAAGCCAAACTTCGACAGGGCGGCCCACATGAATTGCCAGTCCACCCTGTCGAAAGCTTTCTCCGCGTCGGTGGATAGTAGGAACATTGGAGTATGGTTGTCACGGGCAAATTGCAAAGTATGGAGCAGTCTTGTAGAGTTATCTTTGGCCTCTCGTCCTCTAATGAAGCCCACCTGGTCCGGATGAACTATTTTAGGCAGAACTGTGTTTATGCGGTTTGCTAGGATTTTGGCGTATAGTTTCATATCTATATTAATGAGTGATATTGGCCTATAGTTTCCTACAATATCTGTAGCCTTATTCGGTTTCGGGATCACAGTTATTAATGCCTCTAATAAAGTGCTAGGGAAAACTTTACCTCGGTCTATGTCTGAAAAGAGTGAGCAGAGATGAGGGCTTAATTGCTCTTGTAGGAGCTGGTAAAGTTTTGCGGTAATGCCATCCGGACCAGGGGACTTCCCACCAGGTAATGATTTGATTACCAGGGCAACTTCTTTTATTGTAATAGGGGAGTCTAGCATTTGCCTGTCATCTTCCGTAAGGGAGGGCGTAGGTATGTCCGCTAGGAAGGAATTCAGCTTGAGCTGTGCATCTAATGTTGGGGCTTTTGTTATATTGTATAAGTTTGTGTAGTAGGAAATAAACTCATTTGTGATCTCCTCAATTTTAGATGTGTGTTTATCTGACGTTACTTTAAGAGATTTAATAAAAGAAGAGTATTTCTGCTTTTTAAATGACCTGGCTAGCATGCGACCTGCCTTGTTGCTGTCCGCGAAGAATCTAGATTTAGTTGTGAGGGCTCTCATATGCGCTCTTTGTGTTAGAAATTTGTTAAGGTTTTCTCTGGCTTCATTTAAGTTAGCGAGCTTAGTGGTAGAATTGGGATCTGCCTTATGCAAAGTTTCTTGCATGGTCAATGCAGAGGTTAACTCAGAGAATTGAGTCGCATATAATTTTTTCTGTTTGGCATTGTGTTTTATTAGGATGCCACGTATGTAACATTTGTATGCCTCCCAATTGTTCGCGGACGACGTGTCCTCTGGCTTATTCAGGGAGAAGAACTCCTCTGATGACGCTTTAAGCTCATCTATTACCTCCTGACTAGTGAGCAAGGAATCATTAAGTCTCCAATTGAATGTGTTGCGTGACCTGCCTGTCCATTTAAATGTTGTAGTAACCATGCTATGGTCGGACCAAGTTGTGTGGGTTATTTTGGAGTGTATCATGTTCGAAAGGAGAGCTTGGCTACTTAGGATGTAGTCCAATCGAGAGTATGAATGTTGCGGGTGGGAAAAAAAGGTATAGTCCCTCTTAATTGGGTGTGCTATTCTCCAGGTGTCAAAGAGGTTTATGGATTGTAGGGCCATATAGTTATTCTTTAGGGTGTTTTTACGTAAGTATGATCTTCCTGTTGAGGTGTCTAGTGCAGGTTGCATGGGGAAGTTAAAGTCACCTCCAAGTATAATCGGGCCCTTAGCATTGTCTATAAGAGTGTTAATCACTGATTTATAAAAGTGAATGGTGGGTTTGTTTGGGGCATATATGTTGGCAAAAGTTATCGGGGTCCCGTAGCAAAGTCCAACCAGGACAAGCATCCTGCCTTCCTTATCTACGTACTTCTGCAAGAGTTCAAAGGGAGTATTGCGTCTGAATGAAATGCACACTCCATTTTTCCTATTTGGACCTGAGTTACAGTAATGCTGGTCAAAGTATCTCTTGGATAATGTGGGTTCTTTGTGTCTAGTGAAATGGGTTTCATGAGTCATTGCTACGTCTATTTTCCTCTTGTAGAAGTCATGGAAAGCTATGGAGCGTTTCTCTGCTGAGAGGAACCCCTTAACATTTTGGGTTGCAATTTGGAGTGTGCCCTCTCTGTTGCTAAGTTTTTGGGCCATAGTGTGGTAACGACGGTGTGCTATGATATTAAGAAAGAGCTAATCTAGCCTAGTCAGTGTATTGGGTTGAGTTAAAACGATGAAGGTGAGGTGTATAGGGGTGTGGGTATTGGTGAAAAGGTATTGGGGGGAAGAGAGCTGTGGGGGAGTTAGGGATTGAAATAAAAGCAAAAATGAGGGGGACTGAGGGGGTGGAAATGCTGGGGTAAAACCTGCAGTTCAGAGTCCGCAATCCAAGCTCCAAAGTGCAGGGACTAACGATTGAGGTCTGCGGTTGTAAGTTCCAAGTTGGGGGCTTTTTTACAGACCGGGTGTCTAAGTGTTTTTGTTAAAGTTCGGTAATGCGGCTATTGTTTAATGGGAGATATTTAGCTTAACGTGGAGCTAACTAGTGCTATACTTTAATCATAGCCCTCGATCGCTTTTTAGGTACTATAGGGGAATGGGACGTCATGTTGACGCACTTTGCTCCGTAGAGCAAAGATAATAATTTTAAGATGTTTAACTATATATAATTAAGGAACAGGATTTGGTATACTTCTACGCTAATATGTGCTTATGTGGTGTATGGAGCTGACTCGTTTTGGACATAGAAGAGTATGAGAAAAGATATAACAGTTGGGTGATTATAACAAACAATGACAACAATAACACAACAGAGTAAGATAACAAAGTCTCCTTAATAAAAACTTTTTTGTAAAACTAGAGTTCTATAAGTAGGAACATATGTACTAATTCAACATAAGGAAACCAAAACTCATTGCAGATCACATTTTATAAGTAATGTGCTTATACAATGTGAGAGATCTAGATGTCAGAACAGATTAGTTGGGTCTATGACCAGTTTGAGATCTAAGTAACTATGGTGGATATCTATATGAGCAAAACTAAGAGGTCGCCCTTATAACAACTGTATATATATTCAGCCTAAGAACATTGTATACATATATAGGTCTCTTATTGGGCAATTCAGCCTTTCATTGTCATATGGACAACATGACTAGGAGCAGAAATGGGTAATCAAAAGTACTTATCCAAGTGAGTCTGTGTCCATTGTGTCAGCCTCCGTCTGTAATAGTTGTCTTCTTTTGTTCTGTTTATTTAGCAAGTCAGGGTTTGGACGCCTTTGAGATTTAGGGCTACCCTGGGTTTTCTGGTCCTCTTGTTGTGATTGGGAGTCTGCAGTAGAGGGCTGTGGAATGTTCATCATGTTGCAGAATCTGTTTATTTCTGATACAGAGGTACACTCTATTTTCTTGCCATTTTTCATTGTTATTACTGACGTGGGGAAACCCCATCTGTAGGGGATACGTAGCGATCTTAAGTGGGATGTAAGAAACTGAAAGTCTCTTCGTTTTTGTAATGTTCTCACCGATAGATCTTGGTAAATCTGAATTTTGTGGCCTTGGAAGTTTATAGCTTGTCGTTTTCTGGTTATGTTGTAGAGCTCTTCCTTTTGTCTGTAGTTCTGAAAATGTACTACGATATCTCTAGGCGGGGAGTCATCTGGGGGTTTCGGACGGAGAGCGCGATGTGCTCTATCAAGTGGTATAATTGAATCTTCAGAGGTCTCCTCTCCCAGTATTTCTGCAAACAGGGCCTGTAGATAATCCTGGAGTTCGTTGTTCAGAACTGTCTGTGGGACCCCCCTGAAGCGTAAATTACCTCTTCTTGAACGATTTTCCAAATCGTCAATCTTGTCTTCTAAATCAATTATGTGTTGGGATTGATGCGTTTGATTTGCTGCAAGTTTTGCTATTTTTTGCGCCATCACATACTCGTGCTCCTCTAATGAGTCGACTCTGTGACCAAGGTCATTCATTTCCTTTTTCAAGTCAGCGCATTCGTCTCTGATGCACGACTTTACTTGTTCAATCAGGGCCGCTATAGCCTTATAAGTAATAGGGGGGTCATTTTCTAGTTCTTGCTCTGTGGGTGGCAAGCAGACAGGGGCAACCAAGATGTCAGTGTGGTCACTAGTGGTGGGAGCTTGCGGTGTACTCACTGCCGTTTTGTGTACTGCCTGGTCCATTTGTTTAAAGAACTCATGCACCGCTCCCTGATTAACCTGCGGAGGTTTAAGAGCCTTATCTTGCCTGGTGTTTTTCCTCTGTGACATGTTGGCTTGCTGTTGTTTTGTAAATGTCCTCTCTATTCAGCCAGAGACCTCTGTACCCCCAGGGAAATTAACCCTCACAGGGTGATCACGGAGAAAGGGAGTTGGGTATGACCCGTCACCACAATGTGTGACGGGAAATGGAGTAGGGGTACAGGGTATAGATAGATACGTGACCAACTCTAATAAGGCCTAGAAGCCTGCAAAAATCTTCTTTAGTACCGTTCTGTAAGTTAGGCAGAGATTTTATAAAAAGTGATGTTTCTCGTTTATTGCGTGACTTAAAGCTAGCAGGTTCTAGGCACTGTAGTGTTACATAGGATGTTTAGCTCGGTATTGGTGTCAAGTATATCTCATACTGCAGCTGTACATAACAGGCTATGTTTGTTGGTGCTTTAACATTGTCCCAGTGTATCTGTTAGTTATCAACGCCATTTTACTTTGATCGACCACTTTCAGTTAGCCCAGGGAAAGTTTCTGTTATACGGGCCAAACAACTTCTCTAGCTTGATAAAATGTCTCTACCAGTAAGGCAATGGAGTATTTTTGCTTCCCAGTGGGCACGTGTAATCAAGTAAACAGAGTGGGATTACTTAGCTTTATATACTTTATATACGTTACCGCCACAGTTAGTCTCCATATGTCAGCGGTGTGTCGCAGTTGCCTCCGTGGGAGACTGTAAGTCTGCTGTCTGCTGCCGATAATGACCCTGTCTGGGGAACTAGGAGTTTGTGAGTTCAGCTTGGGATCAGCTGCAGATATGTACAGTGGTTCCGCTTGCGTCCCACGCGGCAGGTGTCTCGCTCTCTATGCTAGGCCGCAGTTCCTTCTGATTGTGCCGGGGTTCGGTGTTTTACCCGGCCGTTTGAGGGGTCACGCTGTATTGTCGGCAGGAGGTTCCGACTAGATTCTCCACTGTGTTCTCACCAATTAAAGCATTTTGTGCCGCTTTTAATGTCAAAGGCACCCAGTCTGTACACGGAGCCTCAGTGCAGTGCGGCCATCTTAGTCGGCCGTTCGCTCCGCCCTCGGAGTTACCAGGTTTTTAACACACACAGCCTATATGTCATTACACATTTCCTAAGTTGGATATCAGGTCCTAAAGTATGTCAGAAAGGAGAAGACACTACCAGACGAGGACCAATAAAGAATATGATTACAAAAATAATGATTGGATCGTTGAATAACCATGAGATCACAGTGCACATAAGGCATTCGATCTATAGGCCATTTCAATCTATGATAAAAGGATGTGACCACAGATACGGAAGAACACATAGAATCAAACAAAGAGCAAGCCATGTTGTAGAGATTCTGAAGAAAACAATTTGGCGCTTCTTGTAAAATTTTACATGCGAATCTTGGACTTTCGGAGCTAGATCAACCCCTTTTGGGATATCACTGCAGTGAATGGAAAGACCGTTATAACAATTGTTTTTATATGTTTTTTTCAATCTTCTTTAGCAATATGTTCAAATACAGTTTGAGTGATTGGTATTCAGAGTGGGGATAAAATGGGAGTGCTGCTAGTCTCAATATGAAAGTGGAGTATGCTTATATTGCATGGCCCCCTTACACTTAAGGGGTGACAACGATGTACAATTCCCCCTTAAATACAACAAAATTTAAATAAGATATGTGCCCAATTGTGCGAATAGCATGCATTTGATTAGTCCATGACAATAGGGAAATCCCTTTTCATATGATTTTTGAGCATAATAGTTATTTATACATCAAGGGCATTACATCGTAGTTAAGCAATTCAACATGAGACCCCTCATTTGATACTGAGAACATGAAAGTAAGATGTAGACTAGCCTGGTGTTCGCTATACAACATAGCACAGTGAGACGTGTACACTGCAGCACATTACCTTGCTTCATTCACAAGTAGATCCTTAGATCCATTTACTTTCTAACATATGTGATTTGGCAGGATTTAATACCTGTATTAATATACTCTGTGATACACTTTCGAAGATTGTTACAGCTAGCCTTTTTCCCTGTTTTAAGACAGGATACTTTGTATTGTTTGTTAGGTTGCCATGACGATGGGCGGCCATCACGCTAATTATTCACCATATATGCACACTTGTTTTGCACATTATTATTTAGTTTAAAGGAACTATTAACACATAATACGTCACATTATTTTCTTTGATTGTGGAATTATTAAATGTTAAGCCGAGCGATTACGGGCTAAAATTTGACAACCGGAAGTGCTCTGGCGCACAGCTTCCGGCACGTAGCACACTTGGAACGCAGTATGCGGTCCAACACCGATAATTTGGCGCCAGTGAATGTAATTGTTTGAAGTGGTTTGGAGTGAGTATGTCACTATTTAAAAGTTGGTTTGATTGTATTTTAACTATGCTGATGAAGGAGGCAAGACCTCCGAAAACGTTACAGAAATAAAAGTAACTTGTTTATGAAAGTCCTGAGAGTGCATTTTTTCCTGGCTAAATATATATATATATATATATATATATATATGTACATACCTACACCTATATATATATATTCATATACATATATATAGGTATAGATATATATTTTACAAAAAGTGCATCACATATATATATATTTTTTTTTTTTTGCATGTGAACATTTTACTTTCAGTTTCTAATACACCCACTAACCCGCTCACATTAAAAGCTTACTTCAGGTGGTATTATCGCTCACGTGAATGCCCTAAAAAGCGTGCAACTTGTAATCTAGTCCATGTAATCTAGCCCATAATGCATTTAAAAAGAAATCATTTTGTATAATTTTTCACTATGCTGTTGAGTCTTTGATCAAAGACTAAGTCATTACTAAAAGCGTTTCTCTCAATAGTTGTTTACCATTGTATTGGACATGACATGATTTACAAGAAACTTTCAATGGGTTAAACACATCATCTTTTTCCTGTAACTTAGCCTGCTCACCTGCCCTTACATTAAACATGTTATGTTTTTGATGATGATAAAACAACTACTGTGTATTTGTAATAACTCTTGGCCATTCAGGTGCCACACTATGTAGCATTTTTGCCTACCTACATTGATATTCCACAATTTATTTATTTGTTTATTTTTTTATGGCACTTTCCTGCAAGGCTGCACTTTTCTGATATTAGTTATATGGAAGTGATATAATTCTTCTTCTATAGTTTGCGACAGGGCATGATATTTTATTAGACTGACATTTTTTCCCTTGTATCTCATCATATTCCAGTACGTTTTAAAACGTCCCAATTTACTTTGTTCCCATGATATTCTTTAGTGAAGAGATACCTAGGTAGATGTCTGGAGCACTACATGACAGGAAATAGTGCTGCATTCTAGTACTCTTGTAAATGGATAACATTCTTGCAAAACTGCTGCCTCTAATCTCATTGCTTTGCAACAAAAGATAACAAGAGAATGAAGAAATATTGATAATAGAAGTAAATAAGAAAGTTGTTCAAAATCCCATGATTTATCTGAATCATGAATGATACATTTTGGGTTTCATATCCCTTTATCATCACCACTATTATCTTTGATTTCATTGAGGATTTGGAGTAGTGCAGCTATCTCAGCATACTGTGATGATACCAATTTATAGGAATACATAAACTGTCTCTGAATCTGCTCATCTCTAAAAAGAATGCTAGCAATGCCTGCCATAATCTCCCAGTCTGATAAAATAATGATCCATCAAAATAATAACATTTGTCACAGTGATCAACAACAAATGTGTTCCTAGTACCTGACATTTAGGAGAGTCACCTTCTATTACAAGTCCTTAAAAAAGCAGTAGCCAATCTAGCCAGTTTTTATTGTTTATATCAGTTTCTTTGCATTTTATATCAGTGAATAATGCTACTGGAGTAGGGTCTCTTGAAATAAGAGTAAAACGCATTCATATATATATATATATATATATATATATATATATATTGCTGTCAAGACAAAGCTCTTGACTGAAAAACATCTGCGCAATTGCTTAAAGCTTACACTGATTTCCAACGTGACGTAGGTAAGGGCTTGGTCTAGCTTGTATATTAAGCAGAGCAGTAAGGTGGGTTGCTATGAGTCTCTGAAGAAGCGTTTTACCCGTGAAAGTTTACCCTTACGTTACGTTGACTCCAAAGTGCTACACGGAAGTAACTAACTGTCTGTGTTTAGCCAGCTTAGTAAATATACTATTGGGCACTGTTTTGAGACACTAATTGTCCCTGGCGGATTTATTGTGCCTTCGTTAGCCCAAGTATTCGACCATTGCGGATTGTTGTGGAGAGGACAGAGTTCTTATTAAGAACCAAGTTCAGTTTCAAATGGTATTGCTTTTGAAACTGAACTTGGTTCTTAATAAGAACTCTGTCCTCTCCTGTTATGATCAGCATTGTATGGAAATCAGCCACAGGGAAACAACTATACTTATGCACAACGGCTTGTACCTTACCTCATTTGATTGAGGGTCTATGTACCCATTGCATGGGAAGTGTTATTTGTGACATTTTATCTTATTATAATTAATGTATTGCATTATGAGAAGTGCTTTTGTGTGCTTGTTTTTTTTAGATAAAACATACTGCGTGTATATATATATATATATATATATATATACTGACTGTAATATTAGTCTATATATTTATATATATATATATATATATATATATATATACATACACACTGACTGTAATATTGTGTAATAGTTACTTTTTAACAAATTCCATTCTATTTAAAATTCACAATATCATTTTTAGCTATATTAAATTAAAATTAAACTGAAAAGCTAAATTACAACATCATTTGCAATTTACAAAGTGCTACCTATACAACCAGCTTTTGTTTTCATAGCAATTTATTAAAATCTTCTTATAACTTATTTAGCTTATAAGCTTTGATAGCATTCTTGTTAACAGCCAATTCTCCTAATGCTTTTGTAAACCTTTTTTGGACCACCTGACAAACTTAATTATAAATGATTGCATACACGATTTTGCTATTGTTTCATAACAAGGTTGATTTATAACCAAATTAATATTAGAGATTATAAGAAAAAACACAGCAAAATTATAAAAGATAATACTTGGAAAACACATAATTCTGTTTCTACTGTAACACAATGACAAAGATAGGTATTCTGTAAAAACTATAACATTTTATGTCAAATAGAATTTACATTTCATCTTTCAACTTGAGTCTTATGCAGAATAAGTAATATTTCACTCATAATCTAGACAATAATTATGAATAAATATGTCCAAATTAATTGACCTACAATGGGCTTTGAAGACTAAATGACACTGTCTCTATTTATTAAAAATATAAAGACATAATCATTAACCATCATAATATATTTTCATAACATCAGTTTTATTATTTATAACACCTGCACTGTCCTAACATAGCACAGAATGCACAGGGTACAGTCCTAATTAAATATTGTATGGAGAGTGAAAGAGTCTCAAATGAAAGGTGTCATGGAAGTATATAGTTTAATCATGAAGCTTAGTTGTGCATAATTAAAGTGCTAGATTTGTTTAGGCTGCGGTTGAAAAGCTTCCTTCTGACAGGGGATATGACAGTTTTCATGTTATGCAATCCTCATTTGTTTACTTGCAGTCATTTAGAGAAATAACATTTCAACTTCACAGACTTTCCTGCAATCCCAGCTGCATTAGTCAATTGGATCTGTAAAATTGAAAATGAGATCAGCTTTTGTTTGGAAGCACTGTAACTGCCACAACCCCTGGAAAGCCTGTTCTTATTGCATTACTGAACCTTCACCTTTTAGATCTCCAGAGCAGACTTTGGAAAATTATGTCTCAGGCACCCAAAGGAGTCCCTTTCGAACTCTTATCTGTTTTACTTCCTTATAGATTTAAGAGGATATGAGAATGAAGGAAAAAGTTTGCTCTTTGAACAATTTGTTCAGTTACATTTTGGAATTTTTTTTAATAAAAAGTAAACAGAAAAGAAAGTTACAGATTTACTTCTAAATGGTTCATGTTTCTTTTTTCTCAAGATGGAAGATGTCTTATAATATGATGACAGTATTTTTCCCCTGTACATTTATTAGTTCCAGTATCAGTCTTCCTAAACTTAGACATTTGACTTCATTTATAATGTTATTTTCAGTGCAATTTTAATACACAAAGATGATCTTAAAAGGGCATGTAAAATGCATTCTCAGTGTACATCAGTACTATGCCGGTGACATATATTTCCTTTCTAATACATCAGCTGTGTAGATTTCCCAGGGGCATACTAAATAATGCATGCATTTGCTGGTCTTATAACAAAAGCAAGCTGATTTCAATATATTGAAAGTTCATGCACTAAATAAAAAAAAATAAAAAAATACAAAGCTCTTTAAAACAGTTTTAAAATATATATGAGTCATCAACTATCTTTGAAAAAAAATGTTTGGTGTTAATAATGTTGCCAAATGTCTTTATGAAAAGTGTCTGCTTATCAGGGGTGCTGTTTGGGGTCAAATGGTTTTGTCAAACCCCAAGCTTTAAGTGATGGTAAATTCACCTCACTAACTTTAAATCTATTGAAAGCTCTGGTAATTATAAGCATATTGAGGTGCTTATTTTCTTAAAAAACTAATACAACTTCTATAAAACACCATTATTGCTTTAATGCAGCCTCTATCATAGATTTTCTTACTGTGTTATTTGACTGGCAGCTCTTCCAGCCAATAGGAGCCTCACCATGCGCCCTATGTAATTTATTTACAGCACGCTCCTGTGCTTCTAACTATTAGCTGACTTAGCTTTGAAGTGCAACTGCGCATGCTCAGCTCACTACGCTAGATTACCTGTTTACAGTAAGCAGCCTCGCTGTTTCAGTTGTGCAAATAGCGTAGTAAGCTACGCGTGTGCAGTTGCACTTCAAGGCTAATAGTTAGAAGCACGGGAGCGTGCTGTAAGTAAATTACATAGGGTGCATGGTGAGGCTCCTATTGGCTAGAAGAGCTGCCAGTCAAATACCACACTTACGGCTAGATCACGAGTTTTGTCGGTAGAGCCGTGCGGTGCTAACAAGCTTTTTTTTTTTTCACCGCTCACTTAAGACAACGCTGGTATTACAAGTTTTCTGAATGGCTGCGTTAGTCGCAGAAAAGTGAGCGTTGAGCAAAATTTAGCTCCACATCTCACCTCGATACCAGCGTTGCCTAAGTCAGCGGTAAGCTGACTAAACGTGCTCATGCACGATTTCCCCATAGGAAACAATGGGGCTGAGCCGGCTGAAAAAAAAACTAACACCTGCAAAAAAAGCAGCGTTCAGCTTCTAACGCAAGCCCCATTGTTTCCTATGGGAAAATAAAAAATATGTCTACACCTAACACCCTAACATGAACCCCGAGTCTAAACACCCCTAATCTTACACTTATTAACCCCTAATATGCCTCCCCCGACATCGTCGCCACCTGCATTATACTATTAATCCCTAATCTGCCACTCCGGACACCGCCGCAACCTACATTATACCTATGAACCCCTAATCTGCTGCCCCTAACATCAGCGACACCTACATTATATTTATTGACCCCTAATCTGCCGCCTCCAACATCGTCGCCACCTACCTACAATTATTAACCCCTAATCTGCTGCCCCCAATGTCACTGCCACTATACTAAATTTATTAACCCCTAAACCTAAGTCTAACCGTAACCCCCCAACTTAAATATAATTTAAATAAATCTAAAAAAAATTACTATTATTAACTAAATTATTCCTATTTAAAACTAAATACTTACCTATAAAATAAACCCTAATATAGCTACAATATAACTAATAGTTACATTATAGCTATTTTAGGATTTATTTTTATTTTACAGGCAACTTTGTATTTATTTTAACTAGGTACAATAGTTATTAAATAGTTATTAACTATTTAATAACTACCTAGCTAAAATAAATACAAATTGACCTGTAAAATAAACCCTAACCTAAGTTACAATTACACCTAACACTACTCTATAATTACATTAATTACCTAAACTACCTACAATTAATTACAATTAAATTAAATAAACTAAAGTACGAAAAAATCCCACTAAGTTCCAATCAGCCAATATAATGCAAGGTCAATCCTATTGGCTGATTGGATCAGCCAATCGGATTGAACTTCAATCCGATTGGCTGATAGCATCAGCCAATTGGATTTTTCCTACCTTGATTCCGATTGTCTGATAGGATTCTATCAGCGAATCGGAATTCAAGGGACGCCATCTTGGATGACGTAATTTAAAGGAACCTTCATTCTTCGTTAGGACTTCGTTTGAAGAGGATGCTCTGCGTCGGCTGGATTGAAGATGGACCCGCTCCGCTCCGGAAGGATGAAGATAGAAGATGCCGCCTGGATGAAGACTTCTGCCGTCTGGAGGACCTCTTCTGCCCCAATCGGATGAAGACTTCTGCCGTATGGAGGACCACTTGTGCCCAGCTGGGTGAAGACGGCTCAAGGTAGGGTGATCTTCAGGGGGTTAGTGTTAGGTTTTTTTAAGGGGGGATTGGGTGGGTTTTAGAGTAGGAGTGTGTGGGTGGTGGATTGTAATGTTCGGGGGGTATTGTATTTTTTTTACAGGTAAAAGAGCTGATTACTTTGGGGCAATGCCCCTCAAAAGGCCCTTTTAAGGGCTATTTGTAATTGTAGGGATTTTTTTATTTTGGGGGGCTTTTTTATTTTATTAGGGGGATTAGATTAGGTGTAATTAGTTCTAAAATTTGTATTTTATTTTTTTTCTGTAATTTAGTGGGTTTTTTTTGTAATTTAGTTTATTTAATTTAATTGTAATTAATTGTAGGTAGTTTAGGTAATTAATTTAATTATAGAGTAGTGTTATGTGTAATTGTAACTTAGGTTAGGGTTTATTTTACAGGTCAATTTGTATTTATTTTAGCTAGGTAGTTATTAAATAGTTAATAACTATTTAAAAACTATTGTAAATAGTTAAAATAAATAAAAAGTTGCCTGTAAAATAAAAATAAATCCTAAAATAGCTATAATGTAACTGTTAGTTATATTGTAGCTATATTAGGGTTTATTTTATAGGTAAGTATTTAATTTTAAATAGGAATAATGTAGTTAATGATAGTAATTTTATTTATATTTATTTAAATTATATTTAAGTTAGGGGGGTTAAGGTTAGGGTTAGACTTAGGTTTAGGGGTTAATACATTTAATATAGTAGCGGCGACGTTGGGTGAGGCAGATTAGGGGTTAATAAAATTAAAAACTAGTGTTTGCGAGGCGGGAGTGCGGCGGTTTAGGGGTTAATACATTTATTAAAGTGGCGGCGATGTCCGGTCGGCAGATTAGGGGTTAAAAAATGTATTTTAGTGTTTGCAATATGGGGGGCCTCGGTTTAGGGGTTAATAGGTAGTTTATGGGTGTTAGTGTACTTTTTAGCACTTTAGTCAAGAGCTTTATGTTCCGGCGTTAGCCCATAAAACTCTTAACTACTGACTTTCAAATGCGGTAGGAGTCTTGACAGGAGAGGGTCTACCGCTCACTTCTTCCAAGACTCGTAATACCAGCGTTAGGCAAATCCCATTAAAAAGATAGGATACGCAATTGACGTAAGGGGATTTGCGGTAGCCTGGAGTCGCGGAAGCAAAGTGAGAGGTACACCTGTACCTGCAGGACTCGTAATACCAGCGGGCATTAAAAAGCAGCGTTGGGACCTTTCAACGCTGCTTTTTAAGGCTAACGCAGAACTCGTGATCTAGTCGTAAGAAAATCTATGACAGAGGCTGTATAAAAACAGGTAACAGAGCCTCACAATAATGGTGTTTTATATAAGTTGTATTTGATTTTGAAGAAAAGAAGCACCTTGATATGCTTATAATTACCAGAGCTTTAAATATATCTAAAGTTAGTGAGGTGAATTTAGCATCACTTTAATTAGCACTTCAGCCTGCAAAATTATTTGACTTCCATCTTTTATGCAGATTTTGCTGTGTGTGTGTATAAGTAACATAGTAACATAGTAGATGAGGTTGAAAAAAGACCAAAGTCCATTGAGTTCAACCTATACAAATCTAAAATATATACAAAAAGCTCCAGTTAAGCTTAAATAATCCCACTAAATGGTGACCCATTTAATACTAGCAATCATATCCATGAATTTTGTTTATAGACAGAAATGTATCCAAATAATTTTTAAATGTATCTAGGGTATTGGCATTCACTACCTCCTTTGGTAATGAGTTACACAATGTTATTGCTCTTACAGTGAAAACAAATTTCCGTTGCAGGAGATTAAATCTCCTTTCCTCCAACCTTAAATTGTGACCTCTGGTTACAAACAATTTTCTTGGAATAAACAGAGCTTCTGCTATCTCTATATATGGGCCTTGAATATATTTATATAAAGTAATCATGTCACCTCTTAAGCGCCTTTTTTCTAAAGAAAACAGACCCAGTTTGGCTAGCCTCTCCTCATAGGTTAAATTCTCCAATCCCCTTATTAGCTTTGTGGCCCTTCTCTGAACTTTTTCTAGTTCTGTAATATCTTTTTTTGTGATTGGTCCCCAGAACTGCACTCCATACTCAAGGTGAGGTCTTACCAGGGCCTTATATAGTGACAGAATTATGCTTTCCTCCCTTGAGTCAACGCCTCTTTTAATACATGCTAGTATCTTATTAGCCTTTGAAGCTGCTGCCCTGCATTGTGCACCCATCTTTAGCTTGTTATGTATTACTACCCCCAAATCCCTTTCCTCCTGTGTTTGGCTAAGTTTTGTCCCATTTAAATAATACGAGGAAAGGTGATAACTAAGCGCCAACTATACAACAGACCTCCAGCTCTAATAAATTGGCACCTAGTTGCCAAAGAGTAGATACAATTGTGGGGTTGGTTATCAGAGTGCCAAACAAACGTAGGCAGGGTCTATGGGCAGATACTCAAATACCAAACAATAAGTATGGAATAATACAATTTATTACATTTGATTAAAAGGTTGATACATTTTAAAATATACAACAGTGGTCATGGATCCATGTTACACTTTGAAACAATAAAAGATTTTCTTTGAAACAATTAATAACAACAAAAGAATTCTAACAAATAATGTTTCTAACGCATAAAACTCTGATACATGGAATGCTAGAAGCGTGCTTACACACTCTAATATAAAAACAATGAAATACAATGAACAAGTAGGTATAATTCAGGTTGCTTAAACCGGTTGGGAAGTGAAATGTGGATGGCTCAGATCTGAGGTTTTCCCTATGTGTTTAACCAGAAAAAACCTAACAAGTCGTTAAAAAGAAAGTGCAGGGGTGGCTTCATTCCAAAATATAACGAAATACGTGTGAATAATGTACAAATCAACTAATGTAACCATATATTAAAATAGAAACAAATAAAACAACGGCACAACTTGAACTTGTGTTAATCCTAACAAGTGGTTAAAAAGAAAGTGTAGGGTGGCTTGATTCCAAATTAAAACGAAATACCTGTGAATAGTTTACAAATCAACTAATGCAAACTTACAGTGGGGAAAAAAGTATTTAGTCAGCCACCAATTGTGCAAGTTCTCCCACTTAAGAAGATGAGAGAGGCCTGTAATTTTCATCATAGGTATACCTCAACTATGAGAGACAAAATGTGGAATCAAATCCAGACAATCACATTGTCTGATTTGGAAAGAATTTATTTGCAAATTATGGTGGAAAATAAGTATTTGGTCACCTACAAACAAGCAAGATTTCTGGCTCTCACTGACCTGTATCTTCTTCTTTAAGAGGCTCCTCTGTCCTCCACTCATTACCTGTATTAATAGCACCTGTTTGAACTTGTTATCAATATAAAAGACACCTGTCCACAACCTCAAACAGTCACACTCCAAACTCCACTATGGTGAAGACCAAAGAGCTGTCGAAGGACACCAGAAACAAAATTGTAGACCTGCACAAGGCTGAGAAGACTGAATCTGCAATAGGCAAGCAGCTTGGTGTGAAGAAATCAACTGTGGGAGAAATAATTAGAAAATGGAAGACATACAAGACCACTGATAATTTCTCTCGATCTGGGGTTCCACGCAAGATCTCACCCCGTGGGGGTCAAAATGATCACAAGAACAGTGGGCAAACATCCCAGAACCACACGGGGGGACCTAGTGAATGACCTGCAGAGAGCTTGAGCAACGTAACAAAGGCTACCATCAGTAACACACTACGCTGCCAGGGACTCAGATCCTGCAGTGCCAGACATGTCCCCCTGCTTAAGCCAGTACATGTCCGGGCCCATCTGAAGTATGCTAGAGAGCATTTGGATGATCCAGAAGTGGATTGGGAGAATATCATGTGGTCAGATGAAACCAAAGTAGAACTGTTTGGTAGAAACACAACTTGTCGTGTTTGGAGGAGAGAGAACACCATACCTACTGTGAAGCATGGGGGTGGCAACATCATGCTTTGGGGCTGTTTCTCTGCAAAGGGAACAGGATGACTGATCCGTGTACATGAAAGAATGAATGGGGCCATGTATCATGAGATTTTAAGTGCAAACCTCCTTCTATCAGCAAGGGCATTGAAGATGAAATGTGGCTGGTCTTTCAGCATGACAATGATCCCAAACACACAGCCCGGGCAATGAAGGAATGGCTTCGTAAGAAGCATTTCAAGGTCCTGGAGTGGCCTAGCCAGTCTCCAGATCTCAACCCCATAGAAAACCTTTGGAGGGAGTTGAAAGTCCGTGTTGCCAGCGACAGTCCCAAAACATCACTGCTCTAGAGGAGATCTGCATGTAGGAATGGGCCAACATACCAGCAACAGTGTGTGACAACCTTGTGAAGACTTACAGAAAATGTTTAAACTCTGTCATTGCCAACAAAGGATATATAACAAAGTATTGAGATGAACTTTTGATATTGACCAAATACTTATTTTACACCATAATTTGCAAATAAATTCTTTCCAAATCAGACAATGTGATTGTCTGGATTTGTTTCCACATTTTGTCTCTCATAGTTGAGGTATACCTATGATGAAAATTACAGGCCTCTCTCGTCTTCTTAAGTGGGAGAACTTGCACAATTGATGGCTGACTAAATACTTTTTTCCCCACTGTATATTAAAATGGAAACAAATAAAACAACGGCACAACTTGAACTTGTGTTAATCCTAACAGGTGGTTAAAAAGAAAGTGCAGGGGTGGCTTCATTACAAAATAAAGCGAAATACCTGTGAATAGTTTACAAATCAACTAATGCAAACAAAAATGGAAACAAATAAAACAGCGGCACAACTTAAACTTGTGTTCAATGTGATTCTGTGCTCAAAAATGTGATGATTATAAATACCTAATAAATACACTAAATAGTGGCAAAACAATTATGGCTTGAATTTAAACACCAGGCTCCGGATTAATACCCTTGGGATCCAAATCTAAGGGGCTCAGAATTGCTGAGCTAATATGATGAACTGGCTAAAAAAGCCTCAAGATGTCTTTAAACTAACATCGTGAGGCTTTTTTTGTAAACTATTCACAGGTATTTTGTTTTATTTTGTAATCAAGCCACCCCTGCACTTTCTTTTTAACCACCTGTTAGGATTAACACAAGTTCAAGTTGTGCCGTTGTTTTATTTGTTTCCATTTTAATATAAATTTGCATTAGTTGATTTGTAAACTATTCACAGGTATTTCATTTAATTTGGAATCAAGCCACCCTACACTTTTTTTTTTTAACCACTTGTTAGGATAAACACAAGTTCAAGTTGTGCCGTTGTTTTATTTGTTTCCATTTTAATATATGGTTACATTAGTTGATTTGTACATTATTCACACGTATTTCGTTATATTTTGGAATCAAGCCACCCCTGCACTTTCTTTTTAACCACTTGTTAGGTTTTTTCTGGTTAAACACATAGGGAAAACCTCAGATCTGAGCCATCCACATTTCACTTCCCAACCGGTTTAAGCAACCTGAATTATATCTACTTGTTCATTGTATTTCATTGTTTTTATATTAGAGTGTGTAAGCACGCTTCTAGCATTCCATGTATCAGAGTTTTATGCGTTAGAAACATTATTTGTTAGAATTCTTTTGTTGTTATTAATTGTTTCAAAGAAAATCTTTTATTGTTTCAAAGTGTAACATGGATCCATGACCCCTGTTGTATATTTTAAAATGTATCAACCTTTTAATCAAATGTAATAAATTGTATTATTCCATACTTATTGTTTGGTATTTGAGTATCTGCCCATAGACCCTGCCTACATTTGTTTGGCGCTCTGATAACCAACCCCACCATTTAAATAATACGTTGTCTGCTTATTTTTACTTCCAAAATGTAGAACCTTGCATTTTCCCGTATTAAGTCTCATTTTCCATTTACCTGCCCATACTTCTAATTTTTGCAGGTCCCTTTGTAACGAAAGTTCATCCTGCGCTGACCTAATGACCTTACTTAACTTAGTATCATCTGCAAAAATAGAGATGTCGGTATTTAATCGTAGCTCTGAGTCATTTATAAAAATATTAAAAAGAATAGGGCCCAGCACTGATCCCTGGGGTACTCCACTGATTACCTTTGTCCAATCTGAGTATGATCCATCTACTACTACTCGTTGCTCCCTATCTTTTATCCAGTTATTTATCCATAAACTAACATTTTCAGCTATTCCCAGTCCCTTAATTTTGTGCATTAATCTCTCATATGGCACTGTATCAAACGCCTTTGCAAAATCTAAGTATATCACATCAACTGATTCCCCTTTATCTATATTTTTACTTACTTCCTCATAGAATCTAATTAGATTAGTTTGACATGATCTATTTCTCATAAAACCATGCTGATTAGAACTCATAATCTTATTTACACAAATATGCTCATCAATATAATCCCTTATAATCCCTTCAAATATCTTCCCCACTATTGATGTCAGACTAACTGGTCTATATCTTCCTGAATCATCTCTACTTCCCTTTTTGAAGAGTGGCACCACATCAGCTTTACAGCAATCCTTGATGATAATGAGTCTTGAAAAATTAAGTAGAGGTTTGTCTATAACAGTGCTAAATTCCCTTAACACCCTTGGGTGTATTCCATCTGGGCCTGGAGTTTTATTTATCTTAATATTGTCCAATTTGTTCCTGATATCCTCTATACATAACCCAGTTAATGGCATGGGCTGGCATGTTCATCCAAATGGTTCCTCTCTTGTGTATACTGAAGAAAAAAACTAAATTAGGATCTCAGCCTTCTCCCTGTCACTGTTAATCATGCTACCCTCCCCACATTTTAATGTACCTACAGTATATTCTCATTCTTAGATTTTTTGTTATTTATGTACTTAAAGAACCTTTTAGGGTTAGATTTAGAATCCTTTGCAATTAATTTTTCATTTTCAATTTTGGCTAATTTGATTGCTTTTTTGCATGCTTTGTTGCATTCCTTATGAATAAGGAATTTTGAGTCTGTACTATTTTCTTTGGATAATTTAAATGCCCTACGTTTTTTTCCTAATTTCTCTTAACTTATTTATATTCAGACACATTGGCTGGGATTTTTTTATTTGTTGATATGTATATTTATTTAACAAAGTTTTAAAAGTTATCCATTTATCCTCTGTATTTTTATTAGAGAATACTTTGTCACAATTTATGTTATTTAATGATTTCCTTAAATCATTGAATTTAGCTTTCTTAAAATTGAAATTCTTGGTTAAACCTTTAAGACACTGCTTTTGAAAAGAGATTTCAAATGTGGCCATGTTATGATTACTGTTACCCAAATGTTCTTTGACTTCTATGTTTGATATTATATCTGTATTATTTGATAGCACTAAATCCAATATAGCATTACTCTTATTTGGCTCCTCTATTAATTGTGACAAGAAGTTATCCCTGAGAACATTTAAAAATCTATCCCCCTTAACTGAATTACTAGTTTCATTGGCCCAGTTTATATCAGGGTAGTTAAAATATCCCATAATTACAGCACTGTTATTAGCAACCTTACCTATTTGTATTAGTAGTTGAGTTTCATCCAGGTCATTAATGTTGGGGGGCTTGTAGCATGTTCCTAGTAATATTTTTTTAGGACTTTTCCCCCCACTCTTTATTTCCACCCACAGGGTCTCTACATTGTCGCCTGTATCAGAAATATCTTTCATAATGTAGGTTTAAGGTTAGGTTTAATATACATGCAGATTCCTTCACCCCTTTTATTATTCCTGTCCCTCCTAAATAAAGTATACCCCTCTAAGTTAACTGCCCAGTCATGTGAATCATCCCACCAAGTTTCAGTTATACTGATAACATCATAGTCCTCTTCTGCAACTAAGAGCTTCAGCTCCCCCATTTTACCCGTCATGCTTCTTGCATTTGTTGCCATACATTTAATTTTCATGTGCTTTCTGTTGATACTTGGTGTGCTTTCCTCCATACTTTCTAATGTGACATTTCTTAAGTCATCTCTTCCTTGAGATATCAAAGGAGTGACAAATTCACAGACTGATCTCTCTATTCTATTGTGTTCTAATTGACCCCCCCTTGAGGAGGAGAAAGAGTTGGATAAATGTAAAATCCACCCAGGAACTCTTCATTTAACAGAAGGTTTATTTATTGTGAGATGCAGTCCAGAGTTTGAGTTTCTAATTTCCATTAAGAGACAGCCAAAATCTATTTTTTTGGTCTGAGTCAATTTTTTTTGTGTGGAAAATGTTTTGACTCAGAAAACAAAAGAACAAAGGGTTGTTATCCCATTTAAGATTGTGACCCCTTGTTTGGTATTTCTTTTTTTTTTTTGCAAAAGGTTTTCAGCTTCTACTTTATTATTTATCTTTATATATTTTAAGGTTTATATCAAGTTACTACTTTCCCTTCTCTCCTCTAAACTATACTTGTTAAGATCATATAGCCTTTCTATTTCTATTTTATGTTTTAAACCATGCACCATTTTATTAGCCCTCCTTTGGACAGTTTCTAGTTTTTTTTATATCTTTCTGGAGATATGGTCTCCAGAACTTTCCACAATATTTTAGATGAGGCCTAACTAATGATCTGTAAAGTCGGATAAGAACCCTGCTATTCATGCTGCTAATACCTCTCCTGAGGCAACCAAGTATTCAACTGGCCTTACTGGCTGCACTGCTGCATTGTCTACCAAATTTTAAATAATCTTAAAAATAATTCTTAAGTACTGTTCCTCATTAGTTACAATCAGTATCATTGAGTATGTAATTGACCTTTGTTTTTTTTGGATCCTATATGCAAAATTGTGTTTTTGGTAATATTACTTTTTAGATCCCATTTATTTGCCCAGTCCTCCAATATTTTTAACACTGCTCATTTGTTCCACCTCTTGTGGGACCCCAACTGTGTTACACATTTTTGTATCATCAGCAAACAAGCATACCTTCCTTTGGAGCCCACTTAAAATATCACTGATGAACAAGTTAAACAAACAAGGTCCAAGAACTAATCCTTAGGTAGCACAACTTAGATAGTGAACCCTCATTTGAATGTGCTCCATTAATTGAAACCCTCTGCCTTCTATTCCTAAGCCAGCATTCTACCCATTTAGAGAAAACTTACAGTATTTATCGCTATTGGGCTAACTAGCTTGTATTACAAGTTGAAAGTAAAAATAGTTCACATTCCATTGTTCTTCACATTGAAGGATATGTTCTATTTATTCATAAATACATATTTCTAGATATATCTGATGGTATTTTGGTAAAATATATATCTACACCTATATATATAGATGATTATATATAGGTATAGATTTATACAGACATACATAGGAAAATCTATTTATAAATACTTAGAACATATTCTGCTATGAGCAGAACAATAGAATGTGAACTATTTTTAGCAAATACACAGTTAAACAGTTTATTAAAAATGAATATGCTTTAACATGTTTTCATCTACTTGACTGCAAATGGCTCCAATGCACTTATATATGTGCACATATGTAGTTGTGTTTATATGTGTATATAATGTCTATAAATACATATATACGCATATAAATACATAAATACATCTGTACACATAGTAAATATATATATATATATATTTATATATATATATATATATATATATATATATATACTGTATATATATATATTTATATATATATATATATATATATATATATATATACATACACTCACATATTTAGACATATTTATGTACTGTATGTATCTCTACTTTAAAGGTCTTTGCATGCCCTTTATTTCTAACACCTAAAATCTCATATCTTTGAGCCCTTATAAATTTTTTGTGCAATATTTTTTTTAATAATTTTTATTAGTGTTATTAGTGTAACTGTACTTTTAAATGTACATTTAATATGTTTTGTGACACTTTTTTGTTTTGCAAAACAGTTAACCAGAGCTCTAAAGTCGTGCTATCCCAAGGCATGTTAAATTCAATTGCGCTCAAGCGATCATGTTTACTTTCAACTTGTAGTAAGAGCTTGTGTGTAACTGTTAGTGTGCCACTCGTAATTTGTCCCTTAACAATCATAACATCTAACTCCAATGGATACATTTTGTGAATAAGTTTGTTAAGTGGGACAGAGTCAAATGCTTTACTAGAGGCTGGATACACTACATCTACGGCTCTTCCCTGGTCTATTAATTTAGTAACATGGTCAAAGATAACAACTAGATTAGTCTGAAATGATCTTCCAGGAGAAAAACCATGCTGTCTTCTAAGTTGTTTGTCTGAAGGTAAGACACAAGTATTTCCTTTAAAAGAGTTCCCACTAATTTCCTTGCAATTGGCCTATAGTTAACAGAATCTTCCCTACTAACCTT